>NC_136065.1:1508367048-1510767048 GCF_964261635.1 Lissotriton helveticus
GAAGCAACATATAGGAGATTTTCCTTCCTTCTGCATTCTTTGCCACAATAAAATTCTACCACAAGCACAAATACATGCGTTTTACTCTCTTATATTTACGCCATCACAGTTCTATATTAGTTATACTCATACTTTATTAGTAAATAAGGTTTTTGCAAATAGCAGTTAGTTTTCCCGCTTGTTGTGTCTAATACATTGTGTACTTTGTTGATTAGTTTACATTCTTCACACAATTAATATTATTAAAGTTATGAGGGGTCAATATTTTAAGGGGTACAAAAATTGTTGTTTTCTACCCTACTCCTCAGGACCCATCCATGCCTTCGGGTAGGGGTGAGCAGGCTTGAGCCAGGAAGTTGCCTCCCGCACGCTCCCCGGTTCTCGGGAATGACTGACTGACTTGGGTTTGTTGTACTGAGACACCCTCTTTCGCCTTATAGCTGCTGCAGAGGCAGGTGGGTCTCTTGGGGAGAGAGAGAGCGAGACGTGTGCCTCTTATAGGCCAGTAGGGCTGGGGCGGTGTCACTCCTTAGGCCTACTGTTCATACAGAGCTGTGGTGCATCTGGCACACTTCAGGTCGCCAGTCTTGAATGGGCAAATGACACCCGGTGGCATAATGGAAACCTGGGCACAAACCCATATCTCTGCTTGGTGCACTTTGTAAAGTTGGAAACACAACAGTTCCTTCAGCTGAACCCCTGTGGAGACCAAGAATCCCAAAACAGCTCCTGAGACAAACCCAACAGACCGCACAGGCAAAACCCCCAAGAAAGAACACGAATCACATTTTTTATGTAGCGCTTGCTGCCTCATTTGGCTGTTCCATAGAACTGTTTGTAACATCTGCTACTTTGACTTAAGTCAATGGCACTGGTTTAGTAACTATAATATAAGTGTTATAATAACCCAACTCAACGGAACGCACCGTATCGATCTGGAAGGATGAACCAATAAGTTGGCCCTGCTGGCATTTGAACTTACACCTCCAGGCTGAACAAAGATTTTTACCAGGCCCATCAGCCCACTCAAAAGGAATAATTTGCATGCCAAGCCGTTTGCCTCAGAGTGTCACCCAAATGGCTCTCTTTGAAAACACAATGATTTACATACCTGCATAAAATGAAAGAAAAACGCATGTCTGCTTACTAACTTCACATGCCGTGCTCTTCAGATCTTAGCCTTACCAATCAGATGCAGGCAATGAAATGAATGCCAGCCAGTCTGAGCTAAGATCACCCAGTAACACTGGCACACTGCACAAAAAAACTCCTTGTACATAGCCTCGCTGCATACGCTTGCCTTTGTGGCACAGTAAACAAACGTTTCTATTCCTTCCTAAAATTCTACTCAATTTATCAAGCTCTGAAGGCTGAAGAGCTGAGCAGGCCCTTAGGAGATTCTGACCTGTTACCCACAGGGCCCACGTAGATATCAGCACCTAGCGAGGCCTTACCAAACTCGGTCACATTACATGCGCAAAAGAAATGTCGCAGAAGCCCCGTTACCGAAGGAAGGCCGAATCCCAGCCGAGTCTCCTGACTACAGACCCCAATATGTTCTTATAAATGCTGGCGTGCCCCCTCAGATCCATGCCCCAGGTACTCTGGCACCAGGCGCATGCACGACTAGGGAAGGGGGTCTTGTCAGGCTGTACAGATGCACCAAACTGCAGTCTGGTACCAGGCACCTGCGCAGCCAGGGGTGTGTTTTAAGGCTGTACAAAAAATCATGCACTAAACAGCAGTCCGGTACCAGCCACATGCGAGACCAGGGGTGTCTTTTCAGGCTGTTCAGATGCACCAGAGAACAGTCTGGTCTGGCATCGCACTAGGCACCTATGAGACTAGGGAAGGGAATCTTTCAGGCTCTTGAAATGCAACAGACTCAATCTGGGCTGATGGGCAGAACCAGTGCATTATCGACCTGTGGCTGGCAGCCCGTGTTGCCTCTCTCCATCGCTCTGCACTCCCTCTCTGCCAGGGCATTGCACAGCATTCCCGTCCTCGTCGCCAGGAAGCCCTGGAATGTCCCGGGGAAGTGTACTGCTCCTCGCGCTCCCAAGCTCGCGGGCTTGGGAAAAGAGCCAAGGAGCCGGGGAAGTGGACTCATGCTCGAAGCGGTGGTGCTGACACCGGCTCCGAGCCACAGGAAAAGCACTGCCCACATTCACAGCCATGACACATCCACGGCCCTGGCCTGTATGTCTGGCTGGGCGGTGAGCTGGCCCTTGGCCAGGGCACCGAAGGGCCACAGCGGTCAGTAAGTGCTGCCAACTGGACCCTGGTCTTAGGTGACACCGGATGACAACCCTGACCTTCCAGCCATGGGTCGAATTGCATTCTGGAACTTGCAGTTTTGCTTTCCCCCTATAAGCATTAGCACCGATGGCTGAACTATAGAAGTGGCTGCAGGTGGCTCAAAGGGGGCGGGCAGGCTCGCCTCCTGTGCTGCGAGGCAGGTGAACAGAAGGTGTAAAACTCCGGCCTCCACACCAGGATGTTCAGGTGCTACAAACGCGCCCTGATCAATAACCTATCATCTGATTAGACCGCTCTGATAGGGACTCCTCTTTATTTAGGGGCTGAAGACTGCAGTTCCGCTGTGCAATGTCCCGCGCTGTTCTACAAGGTCGTTGCTACAAATCGATTTTGTAAAACCTCCTGTCATTGGTCGGTGTGCACCATGCACCCGCAGTGATTAGGCAAGTATAGTAAAGTGGAAAAAACAACCCTCATAATGAACAGTGGAACATATACTCATCTCCCTGTAAGCTGTGCTCTGGAATCTGTCTCTCTGTGGCATGAATCTCCTCTGTTAGGACTCTGATCATTAATGGGAAAGATACGAAGGCTCTGTAGAAAGTGAGCAAGTCTCTACAGGGTATGTGATCTGTTAGCGCAAAATGATGCCCCCCCCTCTTGCAGAATGTGATGGGAGGGGACCCTCACTCACCCATTGCTCGCACACATGAGATGGCCTTGGACTGACTGGGCGCCCCTGAAAGGGCGAGACCCTCTGAATAGCTGAGACCCCTATGCACAGCAGAGGCCTACTTTGTGCCCCTGGTTCTGTGTAATGTGATGAGCTCCTAAGCCGGGTCAGGCAGAAACCACCTGTAAAAGTAAGGAGCGCCTCTGATGTGCGCTTCGCCTGTGTGGAGAGTTGCTGATGAGGACAGAACTTCCCTCTCACTCTCCCATCACCAAAGCCCCCCCCCCCCCCGCCCAGCAGACTCCAGCCCTCTTCGTGGCCTGCCACTTGTCCTATGTTTGATGTGATTTGTCCCCATGTTTGTTAATTCTGACGCTTGGTTTATTCTCTCTTTTCTTGCCCTGCGGTCAGACTCTATGAACAGTCCTCTCCAGACCTTTCGGTGTCCCCTCTCTCTGCTTCCCTTTCCCTGCTTCCCTTTCCCTCTTTTCTCTCACGTTGCTCCTCAGCCCCACTTTGTCGCTCCCTACGAGGGATGCTTGCTCTAACCCCCGTTATCCCCCCTTAAAGTCTCTGATCTCTGCACCCAGGCTTTGGAGAGAGTTGTGAAGGGGCAGTGGTTCCATTTCTCGATTTTATTTATGTATTTATTTATTTAATGCGATTTTATATAGCGCGAACATTACCCGAAGGTGTCGGAGCGCTTTACAAAAGAACCAGTTGCGTTACATAAGGACTTTGGATTACATGAGTTACATAAGAGATACAAACAGAAAAGAATTGCAAATGTACAAGGTGTAAAGTCACTCAAGGAAGAGATACAAACAGGAAAAAAGTGCACAAGTACAAGTTAAAAGTCACTCAAGGAAGAGATACAAACAGATAAACTCTAAAATCACATGGGAATGCAGTGCATTTTTTTCAATTTCCACGTGAATTGACCTTAGGTTGGCCACAGAATGTAAATTTTTCTTTACCTTTACCTGTCGTTCCTATCCCCACCCTGTCGTTTGTACGTGCATTCTCGTCAACCTAAGTGACTGAAAGAGTACTTGGACAGGGTATGACAGGTAATGAAAATATAAATAGCGCTCACATCTTCAGGCCATAGAGAGTGAAGGTAACCCTGGGTTAGACCGCCTTCCAGAGTTAACATGTACCTTAGTTTACTCCAGACTTCCTGGCTCGGGCCACCGGTATGCCAGGGGTGCCCATCATAGGTAAGGGTGCGGAGCTTGCTGTGAGATGCCACAGATGCCTTATGCAAGGATCACGGTGCCATGGACCACCATTATGCAGGGGATCCATGGGTATATGTCATTTATTGTGTTAAATGTATGGATAAAGAGCACTTTTCCTGAAGTGTCATGGCGCTGCAGGGGTTCATCAACAAAGAGCTCTCCTCAGTTCACAAGGAGTGCGCAGCAAGTGTTTCCCTAAGGTCAGAGGAGAGGGTTTGAGGCTTGGGGGCTGCTACTGTAAAGGGCCCAGCTCCCGATATCACTCCGCCCCCTCCCACCATCCATATTGTTCCACTCTTCCCTTTAGTCCTTGCTTGGCGCTCTGGCAGGTGGGATGGGATTGCACGTGGGTGTGATTGCCTGGACACTGTGCACCCACGTTTGAGGTATGGTGTGGCTAGAGCCTATTTCCTATGGTTAACGTGTGCACTGCGTATGAGTGTGAGAGCGAAAGGCACCGCACCCACATCACACATGTCCATTCTGTGACTGAAAAACTAGTTAAGGAAGCTGAAGGGCATAGTATATCTGACGTCATCTGCCCGGTACCCTGCAGGACGGGACACACAGCGGAGCTCGCGCCACCCTCCAGTCAAGGCCGGACAGCACTCCTCCTTCTGTCCCACCTTGGCTTTTTCTGTCCTTCCTAAAGCCCTCTTCTTCTACCTCTACACGTGTTCTCTTTTTCAATTATCCCTCTTATCCTCGCTTTTCCTCTCTTTTCCTGTGACTTCTACTTCCTACTTTGCTCTTCTCCCTTTGTTCACTCTTCTCTCCGACCCCCTTTTGTCTCTTTCTTCTCATGTTCCCTCTTACACTTTCCTTCCCTCTCTCTCTTCTTCTCATCACACCTCCCCACTCTATATTGTTTCTATTCTCACACCTTGTGCAATCATTTTCACCCCAAGGAAGGTAACTGTCACCCATTTCAGTTCTCTTTTGTGATTGCTCTCAGAGCTTCCCCTGCCTATCTCTGTCTCACTTTCTCCTGTCACTTCTCCGCTGTCTCTGCATTTCCGTCACCCCATCCCTCCCAATCTCTCCCCAATGCTCCCACACCGCTTCCATTCATCTACATTTATACTGGAGCATTTACCAAACCTTTCTGTCCCATTTGGAGTATCCCTTGAATCCCCCATGCACATGCATTGATGCTGCGCCCTATAATAATAATCCACATTTGTATAGCGCACAATCACCCGTTAGGGTCTCTAGGCGCTGGGGGCCGTCGGGAAGATTAAGCAAGCTATTGCCCAGAGTCACATGGTGCTGGGCTAACCTGCCGCCGGACCCGGGGATCGAACCCTGATCCGCAGATTCCAGCGTCAGTCGCCCTGGCCGCGGCGCCACACCTCTCCCCACACCTCTCCTATCACCTGTCCCTCCCCGCTGCTCCCTCCGGGTGTACCCATTCTTGTGGGCGGGAGGTGGTAGGGGGTGGGTTCTCGCGCCTGTAGCCGGGAGCCTAGTGCGGCTTCCTCTCTGATGAGACTGGCTCACATCCCAGATTCCAGACTGCCATCTTGTTTATTTGGCTGCTTCGCGAGATCAAGGGCTTCACCTGGATAAGTTTGAAGCCGTGTGATCCCTTATGGACTCGGTGTATAGCAACAAATGAGTCAAAACTCCGCTTGGCAGTGACACGTACTGTGACAGGTGCATAGTTGATGGCCATAGTGAGACACAGCTGTGGCGTTGGAGGCAGAGACAGCCAGCCAATAGAAACACAGTAGAAATGAATCACGTGGGATAACCCCGGCACATTTGTTTGGGTGTTCTGTAAAATGCACATGGCAAACTAAACAGCTTCTAGGCGCGCTGAGCAAGTGGTACTTCCTCTCCGCCTCACTTTCCATCTGGCTCTGGTGCAGGAGAGCAGGTCGACGTAGAGCGTATGTCGGAGACACATTTCTTCTATCCTTTACTCCACAATTGCAGCGAAAAGATCCCTCAAAGGGGAGACGGTCATCCTGAGTTGTGTTTTCATTCTGCTCCATGAAATGAGTTATTCATTTCCATCATTGACGGACGACGCAACATACATAGGACGGATAAGTTGAAGTCTCAAAAAAATGTACGCTCTGGTTTTTTGAAAATGTATCAAACCATGGAAGGACTCTTCTACATTAGGGGATTATTAGAGCCTCCAGATACTGGAGACACAGTTTCTGGTGGTGCCAAATTTGGGGTCTGGGTCCTGAGGGTATATTTGAATTTATGGATGAAAATCTAGCATATGCGCCCTTTCTTGGGATACATTCATAACAAGCAACCTAAACTGGGACCTTTCTTGACTTAAAAAGCAATGATTCTGAAAGATTTCTCCAAGCAATATTCAGTCCCCCGCAGCGTTGGCTTCCATCAGTACTGTAATTTGTCCAACATTCTTCTGGTATTCCGCCTCGCAAACAAACAGCGGGACGTGCTCGGTGCACAATGCATGCACCTATTTTCTGTTATCAGACCGGTCTACATTATTAAACCCAAGTAAGTGACATAGTGGAAGAAATGCCGCATTTCCTCTGAATCACTACAAGAAATGTTCCTATTTCCAGGTGGTAGCTGGCCTCGCTGTATTGTGCAATGATTTGATGATGTCCTATTGAAATGTAGTGGATAAAAAGATTTTTGAGACGGGCAACAACATCAAATCCATCTAGAGGACCATAATTACGTTATTCTTTGTGAAAATAGATCCTTTCGCTCTGAAGTAGCGTTTGGTAGCATCTCTGTACCAGAGTCAATAGTTCATTCACTCTAAGTTATTCACTGAGCGCAAGCCCTCTCTGCAGGTCCCCTCTTCTTAAAAGGCTCTGCGGCACTGGGAGCTATTGTGTCCACTTGCTTAGAAGACATGCGAGTGCGGCTTCTTTGCGTGAAGAAGTCACCGCTGTTTTCCAATTTCTATTTAACATCGCCGAGGCGAAAAGTTCAAAGTTTTTTTGCAATAATTCTAACATATTCTAAAACATTGTTCGCATCCAAATTGGACAATTGCAGCTGCGAAGCTGCTCTCAAGCTGAGATCTGCCCTGGTCAGGCAACAAAGACAGACATGAAATTTGAAGGAAGGTTTCTGCCAGGTGGATTTTTCTTTAAAGTGTGGTCTTTTGCTGGACATTGTCATCTGATGGCCACATGATCTAATATGGACATTGAGGAGCAAATATAATTGCTGATTTACATTCCTGTTCCACCTGCAGTGCAATTCGATGCTATGATTCCCCGCAAGATGAGAAGTTATTTGCAGCTTTTTAAATCCCTGAAGATTAAAAGTGGAGCTCAGGGGTACACTAAGATTTGGGTTCATAAAGGTTTTCGGCAAAATGTCTTCCACACATTAGTTGTTTGGTTTTCGACACATCCTTTAATATCTATCTATTGAAATCAGTTGTTTGTAAAATGCTGAATGAGATTCAAAAGTTTACATCATAAATCTGAATTTTACAAATTGAAATACAATTGATGTTATGTGTTTATCTGGCAATTTCTGTTTAGTTTAATTCCAAGGGTTTTGCTGATGAAAATAAGAGGATTGAATGGGAATATACAGTTTTGAGACGTTCTGTATTGCTTTTTAATGGGCTTATCGGAATTCTAGCTTTAGATATTAAAATTGATTTTACTCCGTATTGAATTTTATACTAGGCCAGCTAATATGCATTAGAATGGACTTATGTATGTTTTTCTGTGCAATGTGCAACTGCCACTTCTCCTTGCACCCCTTGGTTCTGGTGTGGCATCTTCCAAAAAGTGTTTCAGCGGACTTCCGGTGGCTATTTAAAGGAATATGTGTGCTTTGTTATGGTAAAGGATACAGGATCCCTGCACTGTTTATATTCTCCATATTATTAAGATATATGTTGATCACTGCTTTGAAAAAACGAGTCAAGTTGACAGGGATCGTGAGAAAAACGTGGGGTCAAGTTTGAAAGGCAAATGCCTAGTTTACTTGGTTGGTTTCCAAAAACTGAAAATGGTTAGTTTCAAGGCCTTAGGCCAAGTTGCATCTATCATATCCCTAGCCCACAATGCTTTCTGGAGAGTGGAATTTAGGGTAATATGTAATAATTCAAAGCATGATTAGAAACTCAGAGACGACTACACAAAGTGAATTATATGTCGGCGCTGCGGCGAGAGACTGGCTGTCGAATTCTAGGCGCTCTCCTAGTGCCTGAGAACTCCTGTCTTTCAGATTTAGCAGTTTTGTGCTTAATTCAGTGACGGCTTCGTCTTTTACAAAGGTAGCAACCTTAAGGAGCATCTAAAAAAAACAACTGACTGATAAAATCATGTCACTGAGAGCAGTGGCGTAACGAGACTTGAGGGGGCCCAGTGCCCACTGCAAAGTACATGGAGGGCCCCCCGGAGCCAGTCACAGGGGGGCACTGCAAAGTACATTGAGGGCCCCCGGAGCCAGTCAGGGGGGGCCCACTGCAAGGTACGTGGAGGGCCCACCGGAGCCAGTCAGGGGGGCCCACTGCAAGGTACGTGGAGGGCCCCCCAGAGCCAGTCAAGGGGGGACCCACTGCAAAGTATGTGGAGGGCCCCCCCAGACCCAGCCGGGGGGGGGGGCACTGCAAAGTACATGGAGGGCCCCCCGGAGCCAGTCAAGGAGGGACCCACTGCAAAGTACGTGGAGGGCCCCCCAGACCCAGCCGGGGGGGGCACTGCAAAGTACATGGAGGGCCCCCTGACCTAGTCAAGGGGGGACCCACTGCAAAGTACATGGAGGCCCCCCCGGAGCCAGTCAGGGGGGGCCCACTGCAAGGTACGCGGAGGGCCCCCCGGAGCCAGTCAAAGGGCTGACCCACTGCAAAGTAATTGAAGAGCCCCACGGAGGAAGTCAAGGGGGGCGACCCACTGCAAAGTACGTGGAGGGCCCCCCCCGGAGCCAGTCAAGGGGGGGACCCATTGCAAAGTACGTGGGGGCCCCCCAGACTCTGTCAAGGGGGGGACCCACTGCAAAGTACGTGGAGGGCCCCCCGGACACAATCAAGGGGGGGGGACCCACTGCAAAGTTCGTGGAGGGCCCCCGGACCCAGTCAGGGGCTCTGAGGCTGGGGGCCCGTGCACAGAGAGAGCACCCTGGAGTTCCCACCGCGAGGGCTAATGTTAGCCCCTCACTGAGGGCGACATGCTTCTAATTTGTTGCGGTGATTTAATAACCCAGTACTTTAAGCGAGCGGTGGTTTCTTTTGTTTCACTTTAGTTGCAATGATCCTATCTGAAGTGCCAGCTGGCGATGGTCTGTCTATTTATTTGATAATTTTACGTCACACCAAAGGACTCATTATGGCTAACACAGCGCATTCCCTGGTGGCCCGCTGGCGCGGAGTCTTCTCATACGGCTGTTTTGATGCACTCCTACAAAGTCGTGCTTGTGCATGCACTGGTGCATGTCCCGTGCCCTGTCTGCCCGCTGCAGGGTCATTAAACCCGGGGCATGGCTGCACCAAGACTGGAGGGCACTGGATTCTGAGTAAAACCTGCCTCTCTTGGCTTTTCTGATCTCAAGGTGTTGGCCGAGGTCTGCTCCATTGACCACCCTGAGCCCTGCTGCTTCCTCTGCTGGACACCTCCCCGTAAGAATGGACAGCGCTTCCCTCCCTCATTTCCACACACGCACCTTTCCATCCCCCGTCGCGGCTTGGAGCAACTTCACTGTGGCCAATAGGTTTCCTGGACTTGCTCGGATTGTGGAGGACTTTAGAGATAAAGCTTCATGTAGCCAGTAAGAGGAGCTCAGTGGGTTGATGATCACTGCTGGGTTTTGGGTGTAAAGTGGAGGTCACAGGTTCAAAACGGTTGACTGAAAGGACAGCTTTATTTGGGCGTCAATACTTCTTAGGAGCACATAGGCAGAGTTTATTATAGGGTGCGCTTACTATATGCACTACTGTTTCCAGACAGGCTTTCAGATATTTGTGTTCTCCATTGATTCTGCTTCCATTCAGCGTGAAGAGCTGCAACTTTAACACAGTTTGGCACTAAAAGGAACGTGTGCACCAAGTTAAACCTTGTGGCTGGAGTCACTCTGGCTCTCCTAACTTTTGTGACGCCTCACGTATTGTGTCGAGTAAAATGTCCAATAACGTGTTTCAAAGCTTTGTAACGTCTGCCATTCTGGAACCAACCTTCAGGTGTCTTGAAGGTGGGATTTCCGGTATCCCCCCCCCCCCACCTAAATGTAAGGAAGACTGTCATGACAAAATCAGAGGTACTGACTCATAAAATGGGGCTTTTCTTGAGTCATCAAAGGACTCTTTTAAAGTAGTGGAGTTCAGACACTTGAAAACAACATTTTTGATGGAATTTCCGCTTTGTCATATAGTTTGACAGCCCCACTTCCCAATCTGAGCCCCCGAGCTCTACTGCTGGATAGTGGGCACTGGATATTAAACTTCGGCACCGCTGCCCGCATGCTGCGCTGGAGCTCACACTCTGCATGGCAAGAGGTTATCTAATACCTTTTCCCATCCATCTCATGGGCTCTCTGTTCAGACTGTCTGTTACTACTCCAGCTGCCATGCGGGGACCACAGACCACCCAGGTGGACAACAAGCCCCCTGGAAATGATCACGCCATACACACAAGGCCAATCTTCATACACCTATCCCAGGTTAGGCCTTATCCATGTGCCAGACAGTAAGGCCAGTCGAGCAACACTCAGGGAGATATTGTGTTCTAATGCCTAAATAACTGGTTTTGGTACAATACTGCTATGTTCTAATTTCAGTGTCTCCACATGACTCAAACTGGGCGATCGCACGAGTGTTCAGAAAGAGGTTAAACACTAGTTTTAGGAGCTGAAAATAAAAGCACAGCCATGGTCTTCATCCTGGTAGTGCCTAGAGGCGGTGTAGTTCATCTCTGAACACGTCTCCACTCTTGCTTGTTCTTTTAACTCCGTTTCCTCCAGTTTGCACACTCCAGTGCCGGGTTTCCACCTGGCTGGTGCTATGCTGACAGGGCTGGAATGCCTCCTCGAAGCATGTGAAGTTTCTCAGCTATTAAATCTAAGAAAAGCTTTTCCCTTTCTTTTTTTAAACCCTAATTAAAATCGCAGTGAAACCGAGTTCTCTCTCCCCTGGTGTGGTGAGCGTGGAGGCTGCTTTACTCTGTAAATGTAGAATCCACCGACAGGAGCATGGTCAGTTTGTCCGCTAGGCCGATGATATATATGGAGTCTCCGGCTCTACCCCTCACTACCTCTACTAATGAACACTTTACATTTTTCTGATCACCAGTTTCTGATTTACTTTGTCTGCAACCCTTCGGTGAGGTAGCACCCCCCTTCCATTTACTATATTTCATATCAGAGGGCTTCCTATATTGCACCTGAGTGCCATGACACACCCTAAACAAGGGAGCCTCCTGTTCTGCGCATGCCCCGTGTTCAAACGTTTACTCCTTTACTCTAGAGACCCTTGAATTGTTTAAATGGATTACGTCTCCATAATGCGCTATCTCCCGATAGAAAAAAACTCTCTCCTTCGCTCTTTCTCCTCCTTCATTGATCATTCTCTCTATTTCTCTCTCTGTCTCCTTCCCTTTGTCTTTCTCTCTCTCCATATTTCTCTTTCTCTCTCTCTTTCTCTCTCTCTCTCTCTCTCTCTCTCTCCCCCTCTCTCTCTCTCTCTCCCCCCTCTCTCTTCCCCCCTCGCTTCCCCCCCTCTCTCCCCCCTCTCTCTCCTGCCCCCCAAGCCCCTTCGATCATGTACACATTCGAGATGTTGTTCAAACGAGGCACTGTTTGCAGGTGTCCCCAGTCCTCCTTATGCTTCTGGAGATGGGAACTTCAGACCGTGACACAACACTCTGGGTGTGGTCTGTAGTGCTGAAAAAACTTCACTAACAGCCCTCAAGAGCTCGACACTGTACTCTAGATGTGGTTTGCTAAATTGGACGTCATCCTCCAGAGACGACCTCTAGGACGGGATCCTGAGCTTCCGGTGTGGCTTCTAGAGCTCGAAGCGTCTCTCCAGAACCCACTCTGGAGGCGGAACTGGGGCGCAAAGAAAAGCAGCGAGGTGATGCCTTCATCAAGTTGACTTATTTTTTGAACATTTTGGAGACCTCACCCTCTTCACTGGAGAGGCCAAGGAGTGGACTCTGAACGCTGAATCTGACAAAGGTTTCTCGTGAGTGCGCTGTGAACTTTGGCAGCGGTGGGGGGACTTCCAGATCGAACATAGGGACGGATGTCTTGGCAGGGTACAAATAATTCTGTGCCCTTGATCACTACACCTCCCCTCCCACAAACATGAATGAAAAGCAGGCACCACCCTGAGTCGTTTGGTAAGTTTGAAGACACTGGTGCAGAGAGGTTCAATTTTGAGCCCATTCCTCTCGATTCATACACCTTCCTTCCCCTAGGAGCTCAGGAGTTGGCTGTGGCGGTGCTGCGCTTCCAACCCTCAGGCCACGGAGAGCCGAGCTCTCTGGCGCACATAGTACTATATGGTACACTGCTGAGAAGAGGAACAGGCCGGGTCACATATAGGCAGGGCCGTTTCTGCCATTAGGCAGGACTAGGCGGCCGCCTAGGGCGGCAAAATGATGAGGGCGGCATTTTGTTGTGTGTGGCACTAGTCTGGAAACAGGAAATCATGCAGTGGAGAGTGCACTGTGCAAGCGCACGGTGTGCACCTGCTGTTTGCAATTGCTTGTTGCGTTAGGAGCCGAGCGGCACACCGTAGATTAATGGCGTGTGTGTGTGTAGAGCGGGGTGCAGGACACACTAGTGTAAGTGTGGGTCCCCAGGGCCGTCAATCTTGTAGCGCTGGGATAGCGCTACCAATGACCGCCCTGGGGAACATTCTTGGCCAATCCATGAGCAGTGCTTCGGCCAGGGAGGGCAGGCCAGTGACGGTGACGCGCACGGCGCACCAGTGCCACCATCTCTCTCGGCGCGCTTGGGGGACGGTCGGACTGTGTGTGTCGGCTGGCGCGCTGCTCCCCCTTTGCCCATAATTTAATTAGTATATTGCAGCTGCCACCTGCCAGTGGCACACAGTCTTGTTGTCCGGTCCGACTCCGTCTCCCGCCGGCCCTCTCCCCAGCACCACGAGCCTGCAAAACAGCATAGCCGTGGTCAGGCCTGGCCGTGGTGGTCGTGTCGTGGGGACGTACGTATGCAGCAGCAGGTCGTGACTTGAGCAGTCAGTGCACGCACCGGTGAGTCAGTCAGAAGGCCGCTGGCTGCGAAAATAAATATAAAAATATATATTTCGGATCAGATCGGATGCATTTGCATGCTGCAAATTCAATTGCAAATGAATCGTGTGTTATGTGTAATAATGTTGTTACATTCATCACTCAGGCCTAATGTTGTACATGAGGCGGTGGCGGGCGGGTGAATCATTATCTGTTATCTCCGACTCCGGACCGAGCCCGTCCTCACGGTCGGCTGGAGAGTGGCGCAAAACACTGTCACTGAGTGGGCAGGCTGCAGGAGCTGGGTAGCAGGCAGCACTGTTAGGGGTGAGGTGACGCCCTGTGTCCGAGTGAGGACGGTTTGGATAATGGCGCGGGCGGGGCGGGTCTGTTTGCTGCAGCAGGCCAGGCAGGCTGAAAAGATCTGAGAGTAGATAAGATGGCGTTGGTGGCGGCCCCATGTCCAGGCCTCCGGCCTGTGACTGAGGTGAGGTGATGATGGAATGAATCTATGATCTCCGAGTCCCTGCATGTGAGTGAGGCTAGAGGAGCCTGGAGGAGTAGTAGGACACGGGAGAGGGAGTCAGGGAAGCACGAAGAGAGTGTGCACAGTGCAGAACTTAAGAGTAGAGGACCCCTTACCTTATCTATGCGTTTTTATATAGCGCGGACTTTACCTGAAGGTGTCAGAGCGCTTCACAATAAGAACAGAACTGATACATGAGAACATTACAAGTGAACAAATTACAAAAGCAAACGTTACATTAAATGAGGCAAAAGTGACATTTGTGAGCCAACAAAATACAATAGGTAGCAAAGTTAATACAAGTTCTTTTATATCTAATGCATTTATTCTTTTAGCCTGGATGACGGGGGAGAGAGTGATGGTAGAAAAAGGGAGGGGGCGGCATTTTTCAATTCTCGCCTAGGGCGGCACAACACCAAGAAACGGCCCTGCATATAGGGAGTGACCCAGAAAAATCAATATGTTATGCCCTGTTCAAGAAGTCAAACCAACACCTTTCCTCCAAAAACTTAGAGTTGGGACGTGTGCAGGACAAAGCGAGGCTGAGATTATCGATGTATGCACTAAACTAAGATACAGTACTGCCCGGCTGCAGTTTACTCAGGCGGGAAGGCTCAGTTTAAGCAGAACTGTACTATAAGACCTGTAGTCCGAAGCTTTCCCTGCCAGCCGTCCAAATCTGTGTTTATTCACCTTTTTCTTTTAAATGTCCCATTAACTCACCTCCAGACTACCGGGACGCCGGATCTAATGGTGTGCAGCTGAGCCCTTGAGTGTTCTTCGTTGTGAGTAGACCAAATGGAACCTTTCTTAGCCCCATCACACTCCTATCTTTGAATTTAGGGTTTGTGGAAAAAATGCTTCTAATGTATAAATGTGGATCCGGCTTATGATGGGTATAGCTACCGTCAGGGTAGATCACCAGTGGAGGGCTTGCTCTGTATTGATTAATCTTACGCACATGAACCTCTGCTGTGCACATATATGCCCATATAAGGAACTGTTTTTCAGAGCCCTGGGGACCTGCCTGGAATACATAGCATATTCACCACCACAGGGGCAGGCCTAACCACCTGAACCAGGGGCTGTAAATATTTTTTCCAAACAAGGGTTCAGAATGTGCAACAATGATTAACATATCATAAGGATAATTACATTATTATACAAGAAAAGAAAAATGAAAGGAGAATAAACATTTTTGGCCCATGAGAAAAGTAATTCTGAAAGAAATATACGTGTAATTATAAAAGAATAAAAAATGTATTTAGATTTAAAAGGTTACATGAAGCTCAGATGTGTTGTCGGTATAACAAAAACATTACAAAACATATACAAAAAACCAGACAAGTGGCAAACACATAGAGGTTACATAGACATAAGAGTTCTAAAACCATACAAGAACTCCTATACACAAAACACTGTGTCCTCCTTAAGTTGTGGCCACAATAGCGTCGACGGCGTTTCGACCGTTGTCATTAGTACATGGTCTTCCTCAGGACAATAAGTTAACTGAGCTTATCACCAACCATTCTGGTTCCTGAAATTTAGCAACAAACTGTTTAAGGAAGTCGCTGCCACAAATCCATCAATGTCGTGACACCCAAACGAATATAAATTAAGTTTGGGTCCGTAGTTGCTTCGAAGAGCCGCAATTCAGACTGTTTTGTGTATCGGAGTTCTTGTATGGTTTTAGAACTCTTATGTCTATGTAACCTCCATGTGTTTGCCACTAGTCTGTTTTTTTGTATATGTTTTGTAATGTTTTTGTTATATCGACAACACATCTGAGCTTCATGTAACCTTTTAAATCTAAATAAATGTTGTATTCTTCTATATTTACACGTATATTTCTTTCAGAATTACTTTTCTCATGGGCCAAAAACATTTATTCTCCTTTCATTTTTCTTTTCTTGTATAATTTAATTGTCCTTATGATATGTTAATCATTGTTGGACATTCTGAACCCTTGTTTGGAAAAAATGGAATGCATAGCGACACCTGCAGACCCGCTCTGGTCTTAATTTGCAGAGACACATGCATGGCCATGGAAACCTCCAATTTAATAGGAGATTCAGCCAGCTCTTTAAGGGTGAAAGGAATACTATTAGTGCCGTATTCAGAAAGAGGCACTTGTGCGTAAGTGTGACTTACCCCTGAACTTCCAGGACAAACAGAAGGTCTGTAGGTCCTTCACAGGAGCCCTTGGCAGATCACTGACAGAATGTCATAATCATGCCTCGGTGCAGCTGCTGTCAACCCTACAATGGGGAATATACTTTGTACAGTTGACGTCTGTGCCACTGTGATATTAAAACCAGGAAACCTGGCTACATGCCTGACAACAAAAGGCAGAATTACAAGGGCGAGAAAGTGTGTCTTGTTTCTCACATTAAAAGACAGCGCGCATGCTTTTGTCTTGAAATATGTGATCAATCCACAGAGTATTGTCTTTTGTTTGTGCCTCCACTGCAAGATGACAATGGGGAGTGTGCGTAAGCATGTGTCAGCTGAGGCAATGGAGCTGACAGGGCGTGGACGTCCCTGCTGGAAAATCCAGTTGACCAGTTACAAATGGCTTCTGCTAGAACCGGTTTTTGGGGGATATGCTTCTGGAAATCAACAGAACTATTGTACCGAAATTTCAATTGATTCCAGGTGCATCTTGCAAACGGCTAGTAACTAGAGTTGTTATTGTTAGCAATAAATATTCTTGTTCTATCATCCAAAACCCTTCCTTCATGTTTTCCTCAGGTACATTTTTTACCCAAGGGAACCGTTCAGGTAGTTTTTAGTGCAAAACTACACATCTGAATAAGAGGTGCAGTTTTTTTAATGCAAGCACCTGGAAATCAACCAAAAACTACATTTTTTAGTTCAATTTTTTATCGCAATAAAACATTTGGGTAATTTTTTGAGGGTGAGATGCATTTTGTGTAATTAAGCTTAATTTCACTTTGGCAAAATAAGCGATGTATGCCCATTCATAGAGCATAAAGGATGTATGAGTATTCCTGGAATACTGTACAACACTTTAGAGGCAACATTTAAGACCAATTTTGATGGAGGCAAATGATTATTTGACGTGGTCCATTAATAGCAGAGTACTACAGAAGTGTGGTCTGCTGGATATCAGTGAATTGATGAGGGCTCTACCTGTGTTTGTTAAAAGGGGTTTGTGGACTGATCTTGGGTATATTTGGTGTTTGATATTATACTGTGGTGGGTGTATTAGTGATGAAGGATTCCATTTTCATGGATGGGCTGAAAAGAACCCTGATGCTTCTGGCAGAGGAAGCACACTTCAGGCTGATGGTTGAGTGTATTGGAGAGTATGGTGCCAATAAAGAGGGAACACGTCACCTCAATTTTAGAGGAGTCTAGCATGAGTTATCTGAATGAGCCCTGGGACCCGGCTGGAATACCTGTATGTCCTTTGGGTGTCATCGATGTCAACATGTCCTGACAACCCAACTGAGAAGATGATGAGAAAGGAAGAGGGCTAAGGACGGAGCCTTGAGGGATGCTCAGCGGAAGTCAGGCAGGTGTTGAAACCTTGGAAGTCCCAGGCACCTGAGAAAGAGAGGCCGTGGTGGTATCATGCTAGGCATATATGTGCTAGGTCTGTGATTCCAAGCAGAGAGGTGATAGTAGTTGAGGGTGGCCTACACTGTCAAAGGTGGGAGAGAGGTTTGAAGATGAAGGCAGTTCTGAGGTTCAGCGCTGATAAAGTTGGATGTATCTGAAGGTGCATTTATCGTTATGTGAAGTGAATGGAGAATTACTGGAGGAGATGGATTAGGTTCTTCCCTCCTTTCTCCCTTGCCTTTTCATCGCCCTCTTTCTCTTTTCCTACGCCTCCTTTTCATTCTATGCTTTCTACCCCTGCATGCGCTTTATCTCTGCCTCAACCAAATTGCATTTATACTTTTCTTGAGATGTTCATTTTTCTCTCAGGAGCAAATCTCCCGATATCCTTTCCTATAGCACACAGTTGCACATGCGCGATGTATCCCACGCAGTGTGTATTACATGAATGTCTTTCTCTGATACAGTCATTCCCTTCTCTCACACATATCCTTCTGTCACTATCACACACCTCACTCTTTGCATGTACTCAAATTCCTGCATCTTGTCCACACATCCAACCATTTTCTATCACACAAACTCACCAGGCCTCCTGCTTCTGTCGAGTACACACATCTAACGAGCACACATACGTTTAAAAAAATGGCCTCAAATGAAATGTGTGTTCGCCATTTACACAATGCCTTCTCTGTGAAGCTGTCTATCTTGTTCTCGCTGACGCACGCTCCTTAGCCATCTCTTTCACACAGCTGCGGACAATATTTTTCTATTTTTCTTTCTCACCGCAAGCCCTCCCCGCCTCTGGTTTTTGACATTTCCGCCAGCGCTTGTCAGTCAACCCTCCCGAGCACCACCAGGCCTCCTCGGGCCACAGCGTCACAAAATAAAAGGCGCTTTTTGAAAATGTGAATGTGTAATTGCCTGGCGAAGGATTTAAGATTCTGCAGGCACAGTCACAGACGCCGAGAGATGAGGGCTAACCTCGTCAAACGAACGCGGAATAATTCTATTCCCACCGAGAGAGGCCCCCGCGCCCCCTCCCCACGGCGAGCAGAGATTCTATCCCTGTTTTTCAAATTACCCCTTTCCGTTGTCGTTCCCGCGTCATTTTCTTGTTGTTGTAAATGATAACTATTAAAAATGCGTGTTGGCTTCCGCATCTGACAGTTGGGAGCTGATGAAAGGCGCGTGCATTGTAAATGTCCTGTATGTACACATCAGGCTGCTGGCGATGCTAACTCATATACACTGTGTGTTTTTGCAGCAGGCCACTAAATTATGCATTAGGTGCTGGGCTTTAATCTCATAAACCTGCCTGTGGCGGTTAGGAGCGTCGGTTGTTAGATCACGTGGCCCACCGCGCTCAGTTCCTCGGCGAGCGCTCGAGCGGCCAGGCTGAAGCGTGTATCGATTGCTTCGGCCTGCTGATGGCAGCGAGCTGTACTGGTTTATCTGGTACCAACCTGCCCCCGGTAGTTGACAGTGAGCCTATGCAATTCATAAGCATTGCAAGGCCATTCCAAAGCCTGTAGCATATGTGTAAAAATAACAGTAAGCCCCTTTGTGTTTGTAGTCAGAGGGGGAGTTGGATGCCCAAGTGGGTTTTTGCACAGTCTACTTCTGATTGGTGCTAATTTTAAATTAAGCTGCAGTTCAGTGGGCCCCAAGTATCAGAACCTGGGATGTGACTGTTCACCAGGCTCCTACTATTTTAGAACTTGGAGTGGTAGTGACCGTGCTGCGTTTTTTTCAGGGGGCGCAAAGTATAGAAACGTAGCCTGGTAAGGACCGTGCTGTGGTTCAGCAGACCTATATATGCATCTGAACGAAGCATGATAGTGGCCGCGCTACGGCTAGCAGGCCCCAGATATCAGAACCTGTGGTGGTAGTGACCATGCTCTGGTTCAGCAGGCCGAGACATCTGAACGAAGCATGATTGTTACAGCACTACGGTTTGCAGGCCCCAGATATCAGAACCCATTGTGGTAGTGACCTTGCTCTGGTTCACCGGCCCGGGGTATCAGAACATAGAATGCCAGTGACTGCTGCGTTCAGCAGTTCTGTTGCCCATTGACCCCAGGATGTGAGAGTACACCTCTCTGCTTTTCAAGCACAAGATCTCATGTATGTATATTTGTGTAGATTGGGCCCAGCTGTAAAGCAACTGTATGCATGCACAGGATGATGGGATGGACACAAGAAGGAGAATTAAGGACAATCAACTTAAAGGAGTGCTGCATATAGCTTCTCTGTGGGAGCTATAGTGGCAGTAAAAACTTGCTGACACAGGGCCACATTCCGTGTATCACGGCAAGTGAGGTGTGGCAAGGCCACCATTTACCATATTGTGGGTATCAGTAAATCTGAGACATGACATTACCTTGGGATTACAAGCTATCCTGTGTAGCTCCTTTCGAGCGGAGTTGATAATTGGGGTTTATTCACAGATTTCTACATTTTATTCCCAAATTAGAGGCAATCTATCTGGTACAATTTCCTCCAGTTTTCACAATGTTGTCCTGGCATCGCTCAAGGTCATTGCACACGCAGTAATACCACAGCAATGCTGTGTGCAAAATGACCACAAGCCTCATCACACCACATTGTTCTCATGTAGCGACTGGTCATGGATGTCATAATGTGTCTTGAAGAGTTGTGCCTCCAGTTCTATCCGTAAGTGGGAGAGCAGGGCTGTTCTTCACGTGTCACTGAGGGTGTAGAGCAACTGAAGTTACCTGCGGGTGAGTTGCTACTTCAGGAGAGGGTCATAAGATTTCTTTGAAACTGATGGAGCTCCAGAAACTTCTAGAAAGGGCTTCGGATAGTAATTTGTGATTCCGTGTCCTCTAAACTCGGTTTCTGCAGGTGCGCGTGTAGCCAGTGCATGGATACTTCATCGCATCCAGTGCTAGGTACATTTTTTGGCACTGCGAGTGTCATAGGGGCAGGGTGGGTGTAGTAATGTGGATGAACCAGGAGCCTGTGGTGGTGGGTGGCAGCGGTAGGAGTGGTGGTAATGGAGGTGGTGGGGTTGGATTCGCTCAACAGAATCTTCATGGCCTCTCCACCTCACATTTGGTCCAGTACAGGATACATTTCTCTCCCCTGCCAGACGTTGAACCTCGTTGCCAATTGCAAAGCATTTTTCCTCCTTCACCGTCCACGTTTCCCTGCTAATTCGGTTATAAAGTGCCAAAGTAAGCACGCGAGACGGTGAGGTTTATGCAGAGAACTTGCGGGCCCTATTAAAGGGAGCAACAGATGGAGCTGGTTTTCACAAACCAGATGCCAAATCCTTTTGGGCCAGAGCCCTACCCAGAAGGGATCGAGGCCTACTCTGGATTCTTAATAAATCAGATTATATCCGATGTGCTAATCTTACGGTAATGCAGAGCCCTTTTCCATATGGAGGAGGCTTTGGGTGGGACTGTTGGTCTGACACAGGGTGCCCAACACTGGTCCAGAAGGGCAGTGCCACTATAACCACTGATTTAGACAAACCTAGCAGACCAAAGCATCACCGAGGGTGAATGACTCAAGGCACACAGACAGGCTTCTAAAACTCTTCTGATGCTCTGCGTGAGCTTGGGCACACACCGGTTTCTCTCCATGCTGGAACGTGTTAACAACAATTGCAGATCTGGTAAAGGCGCTTTATCGCTCTGAAGAGAGACCTTTTGTTAATATAACAAAGGCTTTAGAAACAGACTGACAATGCCAGATTAGTTCTGAATGATTTTTTCTTTCCATCGGGTGCGCAGTGTTTTTAGCTTTGAAAACGAAATGAATTACATATTGAAGGCAACGGGTGAGAGGTGTTTGGAATGAGTTCTTTATGTGTAACTTGAGAAATATTTGCCCAGTGAATACTTCATAGAATGTTTGTCCAAAAAGCATATGTGTGAATATTGTGAAAAGGCAAATTATGCCACGTAATGCAGCACATTTTGTGATAGTATTACTTCATTATTTTGACATTTTTACACTTGTTAACACTGCCTGGGTATTGTTTGCACCTCATTAGTACCAGTTTAACATCCAAATACAGAAAAAAATAACAGAAAGTTGACCAGTCAACTTTTGCATAGGGCCTTCCACTGCGCAGCAATTTCCATTGACGTGCTTCTTTTCTCCAGATACAGCTCTTTCACTCCTTTATAAATGTCCACGCTGGTGGTCACCTTGTTTCCAAGTGAACTGAAGCGTAGGGAGATGAAGGGATTTGTTCAGGATCACACACTTTGGTAATAGAGTGAAGACTGGATCACCGGCCACTGCCAAGGGTTACACGGCCATCAGTTTAGATACAAGACTAAAGGTTTCTGTAGGGAAATTAGGAGCACAATTACATCTCACACCTTCTTTGGACCGTCACACCACTCCCAGAAATTTGCACCCTCATAGTTGGCAACCTCTGCTCCTCGAAGAGGACAAGAGAGATGTCGTGAAATTCCTTAACACTACTGTGAACCCTGGTTCGCATTATCCCATATTTTCAATTAAAAATGTCTTGCACTTATTGCTTGTGTGTGGTTGTGGTGCAAAGTCGCTTATCTCAAGAGGTTTGTATTTAACAGCAGCATGAGCGGTAAAACAGCTGGCCTCCCTGCTTGCCCTGGGTATGGTACACTAGGACTGGAGTAGTTGGGCGAGACTCCTATGATTTTCTTGGATTCTCCAGTGGGAGCTGCAGTCAAGCAGTGACGCCGAAGGTGGCGTGAAGCTTGATAATGAGTACGTGTTAAACAGGTTACAAAATATCAAACGTCAATGTACAAAATTAGGTTTTGATTTTAGAAAGTGTGAATCTTTAATACATGCTTAACCAGAGGATCAGGGAGATGGTCAGTATTTTGAAGATGACATGTTTCTGGACCTTACGGTTCTCAAGGTATAACCATAGACCTTTTTACCAAATATGGCAGCTCCTGTCTTGAGTTGAATGGTGCCCTTAAACCAGTGGGGCAGGCGTTGTAACCCCCCGGGGTATATGTGGTCTGCAGTGACTGCCAAGCCCTTAGTCCTTGGCTCAATCACTGCTATTGATGACTAATGAGAACACTTGTTACAAACGGAAGATGCATTTATGGTCAGTTTGGTCTATCAACTATCACCTTCTGGTCCACTTGGTCAGTCCCCTGGATGGCATCACTGGTCCTGGTTCTGGCATGGAGGCAGCCTGCTCTCAAGGTGATGCTGACAGAGAAAATGCTTCTGAGCTGCAGACACTTCAAGCAGTCAGGTACTTCAATCAATGGCTCTAATATAAACTCTTCTCGAGGGGAACAGCAAGCAGAACCAACACACAGAAACCACACTTCAGGCCCACATAGGTCTTCTGGTGAAGTTATTAAAATACTGGTTGCATGCGGTGTTACAGTAGCATCTGCAGTGCAGTTTTGATGTGATGCGATCACTGCTCATCCAAAGGCCTTTGAATGTCTGTGAGCCGGCTGGCCAAAGTCAAGCCTTAAGGTACCCTGGCCACATGTAGCAATGGGGCATCATGTGTGTAATGCATCAGTGCTTCCTTAGTACAGCAGAACTTGACAGGAGTCCAGGGCCAGTTCAGGATGGAGCTCTAAAGTGTTAGGAAGTGGCATAGTTTGCCTCGTCAGATTGGCCCAGAGCCACTGTTTCTTGATTTCCAGACAGCACCGGAATCAAACCTGTCCAGCCGCTCGGAGAAGGGGGGTTTTCCCTTCCCATGCAAGCGCTGGTCAATGGGTTTGTAATGGAAGGATTTGTCTTCCAGCTGGCTCGCCCTCTACTGGAGAGTTACAGTACTGCACTGTGCATGCCTGACTAAGAATGCCATTTCAAGCATTAACCCAATACTACTACTCCCTTGAGATAGGGAGAAAGATCCAGTCTTGGTTGACTGGATGGATGTCACAGACATGTCCAGGAGTAGACCCTGCACCAGAGGTACAATCAAATGGCTGTAACCCCGACTACGATAGACCGCGCCACCCAGGAAGGATCCTCATGAACAGGGAAAGAAGACTACTGCTACATTAGGATTTGATTGTTTTTTTGGGGGGGTGTCACCTCATCCTAACAAAGGATACAGCCGGTCTGGCAGGCTTTTATCACCTCGATAGACTCAGAGGTTAAAGAATACCAGGTGATAAATAAAAAAAATACATTTTCAGAGGAAACACTGAAAACATTGAGTAGGTCAGCTTCTGCAAACGGGTCCGAATTAATTTTTACACCTTCTGGTAATTTCAGAGTGCTGGGCCCTGACACCCTGAGCTATGCCCCAAAGGGCACTTAACTCTCTTCAGCCGGATGCCCTCCCTCCAACAGGCTGGTTACCAAGCGTGTATCCTTTCCAGACCTGCATGCCATCATTGGCTCAGACCTACTCTTTCCTGATTTCCAGGCAGCCTGGAAGCCAACCTCTCCAGAGTGCATGAATCACCCCCCCCCCCCTTCTCCAGACTGGCCCGGACACAGATCTACGCCCCTTTCCAGAGAGTACCGAAAGCAGCTCTGACCTGGCTTTGGACAGGCCTCCAGTTGAGCTTGTCATATCTTCAGACTGTCTGGACTCAAACATGTCCACACTTCAGATGGGGCATGAACTAAAACCCAGTCGCTCAGTGTGGACCCCAATGTGGTCGCCCTAAAACCAGACTCGTCTTAGCCTTCCGTAGACCGTCCGCTGGACCCACTCCCAGATCCAGCGTTCACTTGTCAGAGGTCCTGAGACGCCATTTCCTCTTTTCCGCTGGAGAACACGAATGTGTTTCCTGTTATTGGGTTGATTGAGATTAGCCTGTGTGACTTTGCCTGTTGGCGAGCTCCTGATGTGATGAAAGCTAGGAATCTGGGCCAATGGCGTGATGAAACGTGATCCCCTCCAATGCAAAGAACATGGAGGTGGTCCCCCACTCTCCAAACCCAGTCAGGAGCTTGAGGCCAGGGACCCGCTACCTCCGCGTAGGGGCCCACCTGGAGCGCACTCTACCCCCCACCCCACACACCACGGGGGCTGCGGGGGCTATTGTTATGCCACTGAGCTGGTCCCGGTTTCATGCACATGGAGGCAGAAGCCAGGCATGTATACAGCCCCTGAGGCGGTTTTGTAAAGATGGTCATATCCGATCCAGGGGAGTACTGATGTCATTATATAGACATCTGGGGGACCAGAGTCCTAAGTGGCAGATTCACTAGAGACCTAATGTCCTGCGGTTGCAGTAAGAGTTTTGAGACAGGCTCACAGGTTGTAGTAACAGAGTCAGCACAGTACCAGTGGTAGCAATATCGGGGTCAACAGAGCCCCCTGGGCTGCAGTTACTGGTTCAGCGTAGTGCCAGGGATTACAATAACTGGTTCAGCGTAGTGCCAGGGATTACAACAACTGGTTCACTGTAGTGCCAGGGATTACAATAACTGGTTCAGCGTAGTGCCAGGGATTACAACAACTGGTTCAGCGTAGTGCCAGGGATTACAACAACTGGTTCAGCGTAGTGCCAGGGATTACAATAACTGGTTCAGCGTAGTGCCAGGGATTACAATAACTGGTTCAGCGTAGTGCCAGGGATTACAACAACTGGTTCAGCGTAGTGCCAGGGATTACAATAACTGGTTCAGCGTAGTGCCAGGGATTACAATAACTGGTTCGGCGTAGTGCCAGGGATTACAATAACTGGTTCAGCATAGTGCCAGGGATTACAACAACTGGTTCACTGTAGTGCCAGGGATTACAATAACTGGTTCAGCGTAGTGCCAGGGATTACAACAACTGGTTCAGCGTAGTGCCAGGGATTACAACAACTGGTTCAGCGTAGTGCCAGGGATTACAATAACTGGTTCAGCGTAGTGCCAGGGATTACAATAACTGGTTCAGCGTAGTGCCAGGGATTACAACAACTGGTTCAGCGTAGTGCCAGGGATTACAATAACTGGTTCAGCATAGTGCCAGAGATTACAGTATCTAGTTCAGCAGTTACCCCGTAATTGCAGTACCCGATTCATCGTAGGAGCGTGGCACAGAGACAACAGGGACAGGGTCAGCCTAGTCCCTGGGGATGCAGGAACATGGTCATGCTAGACTCAAATGTTTTAAAAAAAACAATGGTTCACTGAGGCCAATAGGCCTCAGGAGTGTTTTTCAAAAAGCACAGTATGCCCTATGTATTTATAGGACCCAGCATTATACAGTGTATCAATGGCAAGTATACAGCAGGACACTTTTTAACATTGTTATGCTATTAATTTAATCATTGCAGAATATAATTGTTTTTAAATATATCAATATAATGATCCAGTGCTAATAGATAAGTGAAAAAAGCGTGCTGTGGAGAGTGTAAAAATATTAAAACATGCATCAATTTAAACAACAAGAGACTGTTTTTAGGCATTTTTTAATATAATAAAATAAGGAGTTAGGTTGTTCTATAGTCAACGGTGTTTCAATGTCATGTTGTTGCGATCATCATCAGGCCAGGTGTGTGAACACTTAATACCGACAAGATAAAAACAAAGAATGTCAGGGTCAGATTTAGGAACCCGGAGCCCTACATTATTATACACTTATTAATTAATGGGGGAAAACTTGCCTAATGAACGAGGGAGGGGAAGACCCCAGCAGTTCAGTAACCTAGTCAGGGAAAGCAGTAATAGGTTCAGTATAGATCCAGCACTGGAATGTGGTGCCTTAAAATATGTCCAAGACTCAAGGGTTACAGTACCCATTTTATTTCAAAACTGGGAATGGCAGTGCCAAGTGCAGTGCATGTGATAGAGACATATGACGTGTGGGGCCAATGACCGCTTCAATTTGTTTTAAAATGATGGACTTGTTCCAAATCCATCATCCTATATTTTTACTTGGTCTAATAATGTGTCACAAACAAAATAAGCTACGGAGCAGATTATCTGGGGTGGCGATACAGTGATCACAGACATTTGCCTGGTGCTGTCAGCCAAAGCATCCTGGATGATGTTTCTGAGCATAAACTGTCTTCAAGACCCACGGCATCAGGCTGCCGGTACCCAGGAGCCTTCTCATGAGCCAGACTCCTGGTCACTGCGGTCGGTCTCTTGTGTTTTTTTGTCAGGACCTAACCTGTGTGGGTTGGTAAATGGAAATTTGGAGGTGGCTAGCTGGTGTGGCCTCCTGCTGGTGGACTTGTGCAAAACTAAGTGCCCTGAAGTGAGAATAATTCACCAGGACACAGCTCTTGTGGGATAAGGCAGGCCTCAGGGCGGTAGAGCTGGTGGAGGCCTGCTAGTAGGTTTAGATGGCGTGGGTGATCTTCTTGTAAAATCATTTACAAGCTTCTTGTGTGCTGAGCCAGTCTCCTGCTGGTAAACTGAGATGGTCCTCTTGGGATGTACACATGCTTATCCTGAGCTGGGATAGTATGCTGGTAGGTTGGAGGTAAGCTCAATGTGAGATTTTTGTCTTCTGGCGGGTTGTAAGCAAGTACATTGGGCGGGGAATTGGCTTCTGGTTGGCTGAAGTGATTTTCTGACATAAAACGTGCTCTTTTGGGGAGCCAGGAGCTGTCTCCTACTTCATTAAGGACGGATGGTCATGCTTCGGGCGGGCTATCTGTTATTGGGGCCAGCAGAGTGCCACACACTTGGTGGGTTATAGTTTGCTACCGCTATGATGGGATATGCCCCACGAGTGTAGGCTGCATGCTTGATTGATGGTTCGTGGTCTGCTCTGGAAGAGGTTTGAGGAGAGGATGTAGCCTAATGGCTAGAGCGGTCGACCTCGAAGCTGGGCAACCGGGCTCGAGTCTCGGCAACGACGCTTGACATCCTGTGATTCTGGCAAATCACTTAATCCCCCCTTGCATAACAAAAAATGAATGTGTTCTTGTGTAACGAAACTGGTGCTCATGTAAAGCTCTCTGATAATATCTTCGGGCTCTCTAGTGGGCTGGTTTGGGACAAAGTTTTCAGCTTGAGGAGCAATGTAAGAGAATGCCCGGCCACTTGGGGGGAGGAGTGTGTATGTGTGTGTGCGCATGTGTGGGAGTGTGTGAGTGTGTGTTTTTTTAAATGAGCATGTTTGAGTATCAGGAGCCAGTGGAGCTCTCTGAGGCGTGGTGTAACACGAGTTCTGTGTGGGAGGATGAGTCTGGCTGCCCGAGTTCTGGATTGTTTGTAGTCTTCTAGAGAGTTGCTTGGTGATCCTGACGTAGAGGTTGTTCCCATAGTGCAACTTGCTGGTGACTAGGCTGTGAGTGACAGTTTTTCTAGTGTTGCTTGGGAGCCATTTAAAGCTCTTCTTCAACATCTTCAGGGTGTAGAAGCAGGCTGCAGTGACGGAGTTGATTTGTGTGGTTGTGTCCAGTTTGCTGTTGATGACTATTCCTAGGTTCTTGGCATGGGTCTTGAGTGAGGGTCTGAGTTTGGTCATTTGAGTCCTATGGTGAGGTGTCCTTACAAGTATCACTACTTCTGTCTTGTCACTGTTCAGCATGAGACAGTTTGCTTTCATCTAGTTGGTGACTTCGGTCATGCATGCGGTGAAATTGATTCTTGTGTTGGGGGTCTGGTCTGAGAGTGGAGTGTAACTTTGGTGTTGTCAACATAGGAGAGGATGTTGATGTGTGGATGGATGTCGTTGGCTGAAGAAATCATGTATGCGTTGAAGAGGGTGGGGCTGAGTGATGAACCTTGAGGCACTTTGCAGATGAGTTTTGTCGTGTGGACCTGTCTTTATCGGGAAGGTAGGCATGAATTCCCCTGGCCCCTCTCCTTGTAAAATTGATGCAAGCCCCGTATATGGCCTTGTACTCACACAAAAGTGTGTGATACGAGCCCTCTAAAGAATGAGTGAGGGGTGCTTTCTTACGACATTGCAGTTCTCCCACACTCAGCCGCACTCCATCAGAACACCTACACGCTTTTAAAATGTTCTTTTTTAAATGGGTGTCTGTCTGAAAGATAGATCCCTTCCCACCCAGGAGGTTACCTCCTATTTGCTTCAAAGAGAGGCCATGTAGGACCACCTTCACAAATTGGCAAGAGCATTTGAAATTTTGAATTTCTGTTGTATTGCATAAGAGCTAGAATTCTCGATTAGTTCTCACATGTACAGGATACCCTTAAAGTTCCATTTGTTCTGCCGGAGTCCTGTTACACACCCTTTTGTGAGCAATAGTGTTAGCCGCGTCTGATTCTCACAAACGTTTATCATTTTAGTGTCTCTATTAATGCAAGTTTATATTAAAGATTTTAAAAGCAATACTTTTCCGTTGACCCTGAACTTGAAGTTGGCAGGACGGCTTATTGAGTTGAACGCTCGCTGCTGAGATGTGCTGTGATCTGCAGGTTTGAACCCTGGCAGGGTCAGCTCAGCCTTCCAACCTCTCACTATTTGTAAAATGTCATTACATTTGATAAAGGTAACTAAACTCATTGTTTCCCTATTTCTGGTACTAATCTTCACACCATGGGCCATGAATGAAGGGGTGACCGTGCAGCCACAACTACCACATTAGGGTCAGGCCGCCTTTGAAACTGCTAGGAGCTCCACCAACCAACAGGCTGTGCACTGACACTCTCAGAGGAGGGCTGGTGCCGCTGGGAAAAGTCACGAGAAGTCCCTTCTCCCTTTTTAGCATTTTTTGCACGTTTCTGACTCTCTCTTGATATCGCCATAAAACAGCTGCGAGCACCTTCCGGTTCCTAAACCACCATAAAACGTTATTCCTTTTGGAATTGAAAAGGAGGTTTGAACTTTACAGCAGTATCTTCTGTTGCCAGGTCTACGCACTTCTGCCTTCATCTCGCCAACGCTGCCCACCCCAAGAGGATATAAATAAAAAATCAAATTAAACTTACCTCCTCACCGCGTCCTCTTCGTCGCATCTGCCCTCCGGCCGGAACAGGAAGCACCCAGGCTCTCCTGACCCAATCACTACGCTGCAATGCTGAGCAAAGGGGTTTGGCACTCTGACGGAGCTGGGAGTCTGAGCATATTCTACACCCAGGTTGTAATGCAGCATGCACAGCCTGGGTGGAGAACATGCTAAGTATGCATGAATGTTTGGCGGGCCCTAGACGGCCGGCCAAACATTCATGCGCACTTAGGGTGTGAAAACCACTCTTTCCCTCCCCTGCTCGGTCAGCAGAGCAGCCCGACCCTGCCAGGCAAAGCTGCTGCGTCTGTAACAGGAAAAAATTTAGCGATTATAATATTGAGTTATTTTTCCTTACACTGTTGAAAAGAAGTGGGGCGATGCTCCTTAGCGGAGGAGCCGCCACTGGAAGGTTACGACATTACTTTTTAAGATTTTAAATGAATGCCTATGTAAAAGGAAGTCAGTCAGACCAATTACTTCTTAACCGATTGAAGTACTTTAAGCAAAGGCAAACGCTACACCTGCAGAATCATCATGATAAACTATTTGGCAAAAAACAAAGCCTAGCTGAAAGCTACCCTCTACCCTTGTGATCCATTTAACAGTATTATCAAGACTAATGCTAACTTCCTGTTTGTACATTAGGGCGCGGTCAGTCAATAACATCAACTTTGGGCGACAGTATTCACATGCACCTCGTTATATATTGGGTCCTAACAATGAACGAGGAAGTGGGCACTGTTCTTGAAGAATCCGTATGTGCGCGGGCACTGACTTCCAGCTGTTGCAGGTAGTAGGCCTACCTGACACAGACTTCCAGTTCTTATAGATAGTAGGCCTACCTGACACAGACTTCCAGTTCCCTATAGATAGTAGGCCTACCTGACATAGACTTACAGTTCTTATAGATAGTAGGCCTACCTGACACAGACTTCCAGTTCTTATAGATAGTAGGCCTACCTGACACAGACTTCCAGTTCTTATAGATAGTAGGCCTACCTGACATAGACTTACAGTTCTTATAGATAGTAGGCATACCTGACACAGACTTCCAGTTCTTATAGATAAGTTCTTATAGATAGTAGGCCTACCTGACACAGACTTCCAGTTCTTATAGATAGTAGGCCTACCTGACACAGACTTCCAGTTCTTATAGATAGTAGGCCTACCTGACACAGACTTCCAGTTCTTATAGATAAGTTCTTATAGATAGTAGGCCTACCTGACACAGACTTCCAGTTCTTATAGATAGTAGGCCTACCTGACACAGACTTCCAGTTCTTATCGATAGCAGGCCTACCTGACACAGACTTCTGGTTCTTATCGATAGCAGGCCTACCTGACACAGACTTCCAGTTCTTATAGGTAGTAGGCCTACCTAACACAGACTTCCAGTTCTTATAGGTAGTAGGCCTACCTGACACAGACTTCCAGTTCTTATAGGTAGTAGGCCTACCTGACACAGACTTCCAGTTCTTATAGATAGTAGGCCTACCTGACACAGACTTCCAGTTCTTATAGATAGTAGGCCTACCTGACACAGACTTCCAGTTCTTATAGATAGTAGGTCTACCTGGCACTGACGTCCGGCTCCGATAGAAAGAAGGCTTAGTGGAGCTGGGCAGGAAACGACTGCCCCGCTTGCTGCCCTGCGAGCCTGCGGCACGACCTGCTGATGCTTCCTAATGGACTGTGATGGGGGAATAAGCGCTCCCCGAGAAGTTCATTAGTCCGCATTGTGCCTGCGCTGGCACCGCTGTGGTTTCAGAGGCTGCTCATCTAGTGTTTCTTGCCGACGTCCACTGAGAATCCAAATTACAGGTCTCGAAAGCCAACTCCTGGGATTGCAGCCTCTGGTTGCCAAAAGCGTAATGTGCAGCGGGCTTTGGAGAACAAGGGCATCATTAAAAGTTGGACATTGTAAATGGCTCCATTAAGACGCTGTGTTTGTTTTCACGGGAATGTGCTCAGGCCTCCATCTTTCCTGTGGGCATCATTCTTGTCTGTCGCTGTACATGCCTTTGTACCTCATCACAGTCCTGCAAGTGGAAAAGCATGCGGTGGTGGCACTTCTGTGTCTGGAGTTGGTACACGTGCTCTACCACTTTGAGATCTGAGAGTTTTCCTGCAGAAGTGTCAGTGTCCACACTCCTCAACAAGCTCAGATGGCCTTGCACAGCACAGTATGTGTGTATGTATGTGATATTTGTAGAGTATGAACTAGCCATAAGGCAGGGATGCTAAATACTGTGTCAAAGGCAAGCACAGAGTCAATAGTGATGGAAGAGGTAGCTAGTTTGTGGACTTTTACTCCATTGTGATGTAGTATTCTTCAAAGAAGTGCATCTTAAACTCATTCTAAATTGGAACAGCTTTGGGACAGTCCTTATGGATACATGGATGTTGTTCCATAGCCCTAGTGCAAGAATGGAAAATGTCTGTTGTCTTTTTTTCTTTTTAAACACTTCTTAGTCTTCAGGCTGATGGTGTCCTGGCTGCGGTTGTTCATAAAGCCACCAGAGATGCTGAGCATGTCTCTATGATAGGCCTGGGGGATCTCAGGGAATGACGTATTATGGCAGAAGGGTTTTTAAGACTAGTGTTGTAGTCACTTGATCTGTTTGTTCTTGTGTACCCTCACAGCTGCTACAACTTTCTCACACACCCTAGTACATGTGAGGTCCACTTTGTGTCGTTGAACGGTGATCTCACAAGTTTCCACCTTTCTTACGGTGAGGGATGATCTCAGAACCCTCTCTTGTCGGCCATCTACCTCTTTTATTCAGTCTTTAAAGTCGCTCGTCTGTTGCCCCAAAGGGAACAGGGATCCACAGAGGAAAGAGATGAGTTTCAGTAGGTTTGTTCTCAAATGTGGAAAAAGACGATCGAGATCTGATTGTGCCTTGTTTTCTAGAACCACTTCTACGATTTCAGCAAAAACATTGCATTATCATGAGCTTAAGTTCCCAAAACTGGAATATCCTTGTGCATTGGTCAATCGCAAGTCATAGTCATCCGATCTGGTTCTCATCGCCCATTCAGGCCAATATATTTCTGATCTCAGTTCTAGTACTGCCATATGTCAGAAGCTCACCTCCATGTTTCTGGAGACATGTAATCCCCTGATCCTCCCACCCACCACCATTCTCCTTGATGGATCTAAGTCAGCTTCATTCCTCGAATGATGATACTCGTGGCCGGCCCAAACTAACCGTGCGCGAGGCCATTGCGGACTTTGTGTGGGGGAGGATTTATCTCTAGTGCAGGAGCGTAAGGAGCACACAGCACCCAAATTATCACCTGCTTTCCCTTAAATACTGTGTGAAAGGTGTGGAGGGGATCCTTCCTGGCATTTGGGACCAGTCTCTCTTGCTACGTTACTGACTCTTGGGTCTACTAGTCAGCGGCGCCACGCGGTAGTCAAAATGGCCGTGTGGGTTGAAGCTTGCTGCAGAGATCTGTGCATAACCTGCAAGACGCAAGTTCGATTCCCAGCCAGGCCGACTCCAAATGTACACCTTTTTTTCCCTATCGAGGTGGATAATAAGAACACCCGGTAATGAAGTGCCAAGATTCAACACAGTACATTATGCGGAGTGTGCTATCCACTCCAGTGGTAGTATTGTTATTATTACACACACGTGCTGTAGAGAGTGGATTTCTGGTTATTTGAGTATATACCTTTAAAGGAATGTATTATTACTTTGTGTTCAGTATTCTAGAATGTTTAATGTGCATCATTCATTTACTACCTGCTCCTTGACCGGATCAGTCGTGGGTTCTATGTAAGGAAATAAATCTTCTTTTCATTCCTGCCAACTTTGGATTTGTCTTTGAATTTAATCTTGGATTGAACTTCCTACACATGCATATATAGAATAATATTATATTCAGTTTATATTTTGTCACAATCAGTCATTGTATGTTGCTTTAAGGCCTTCAGAGCAGGTGAAATCCCAAAGGCTCATGGGAAGAGGTCAGATTACCTTAAATAAAAAAACAAGATAGCGACCTGTGAAACACCGCCTCGTTCCCGCACTCACAGAAAATTGCTGCTGAATCATCACTAGCTGGCAGCACTGGAAACATGATTCTTTTCCAACACCTGTCAAGACTGTGAATTGGGAAAAAGATGAGAATTTCACACGTCAGCCAAACAATCACAATATGGACGAGGCACAGAAAATCCCCTCAATGCAGGCGGTGCTGTGATTTGTAAGTCAGTATTTGTTGTGTGCACAAGTTGGACTTGAATGTCCTTATGGGTGGCCTCTGTGGTCTCTAGAAGGGGTTGAGGGCCTTTTTCAGGTGAGTTGATGTGTGGGGGGAGGGAGGGTAGTCCTTCGAGAGCTCCAGGCTTTTCAGGGGATTAAGAATAATTCCTCAAGGACTGGAGACTTAAGATGGGGGATGCGGGTCCTTGCTCAGGGGGGTGCGGTTTGAGGGTTCTTAGGGTGGCTCGCGTCCCTTAGGTTCGGGGCTTGAGAGTCCTTAGAGGTTTGAGAGTGTGATTAGGATTAAGAGCCCTTTATCCGGCCCTTTGAGGATGATAGTCGGGGTCTGAGTGTCCGTACTTGCAGGCTGAGAGGTATTTCAGGGATTAGCTGCCTAAGGGATTTGTTCTCCTTAGGCGGCTTAAGAGTCTTCAGGATATTGTATAACATTGTAACATTTACATAGCGCTTAACTAGCCTATGTAGGCCTCTCAGGCACTTACCTACATGTGTAGCACTCTAAACTGTGTATGTTGTGTGGTTGGAAGTATGTTGTCTTTGGTTTTCTACTACATGTGAAGTCTTTCCAGGGCATGTGTGTTGCCCACAGAGGTGCTATTATCATGTTATGGAACGCAGCACCTAGTTGTTTGATGGACGAGGAAGTGTGCTAGTTAGGCACATAGTTTATTGTTTTCAAGAAGAAGGCAGATTTGAGCATCTCTGCAGATCCCTTAATGGGATTCTTATGCTCTTAGGTTCGCTAAGCTTTTTACTGCATTGTCCATTCTGAGTTTATGATCCTGGGCAGGCATAGTTTGGAGGGAGAGATGAAGAGGAGATCTGCTGGGCTAGGCTGTCATATCTGATGTCATTGTGAAATATCGTGAAGTGGGCGTGGTATGTAGCTAGTTGGGACCTAAAGTGGAGAACTAAATTAGTCCTTCATTGGCCTGGGGTATGTGGCGGACCTCTTCAGTTATTTGATGCCAGTTTAGTTGGTGACCGGCACTGTGAGAAATGCGCACTGCCTTCAGCCTCAACTATAGTTATTATCGTGCTTATTATAAGCACCTAGAGTTGACTGACTTCAAAGTATGCTCTGTACAAAAATAATATGTTACAGAAAAAATACATGAACACAACATCCTAGAAATAGCTAACACTCTCAGGGAAGGCATGATTTAGCAAAACATTAAATATAAACTGGACCAAATCGCTGGCATGGATTACCTTAACCAGGCTTTAAATGAGATGACAAAAGTGTAGGGTTTCTAAAATGGACATCACTTATGTAATTCAGGGTGTGGCTAACGCATGTCATGTAAATTTATGTGATTTCTATAATATGCTACATGAGAGTATTTTGGTCTCTCTCTGAACTTTCTGTTATTGCATCTAGAAATAAAACATAACTATCACACACATAAAACCAACCAGGACTATTGGTTCTGTCAATGGTTAGCTGTTTAAGATAAGAATAACAATGATTTCCTTGTAAATAATTAATGTTAAAATGTTTTAATTCTGAAAGTGTGAGACTGAATTAAACATTGCTGGGGCCTGTGGTAGGGGGGTTGCTCTTCTGGGTGCCTCAGTCACTCCTATCACATTCACTCTTTGCTAGACAAGTATGCCCTTTTCTCTCCACATCTCATCCATCTGTAGATCTTACACCTCATCTCTTTCATCTTCAGCACACTTGTTTGACTTTCTCCTGAATGCACTTATTCGTTTCTCCTTCACTTCACCGGGCTCCACTCACACAACACATCCACTCACCTGTAAGCACTGAATTTCCATTAACAGTTGCCTCGTCAATATTTTGACAACTGTGTACCTCCTTCACACACAATTATACACAACTGGCATACATGACCATTTCTCTGTGTGTGCTGAAGAGAGGCCAATGATCGGATGGCCATGTATTATGAAAACTTGCACTGCTTTCCTCCTCATCTACACAGGTTTCAATTATTGTCCATTATGAACACCTGGATGTTGCACAGTTCAAAGTATGGACTATACAAGAGCAATATACTACATGCAAAACATATCATTCTGCAAATAGCAAATGCTGTAGGTCGCCAACCTTTTCTACAATGAGAGCTACTTCTGATCAGTGTAAATCATCCCAAGCTACTAATGGCTATGATTATTGCTGAAGTAGTGACTACATGATATGTCCACAATAGTGACCACCCAGGTATGTCATGATATTGAGTAACAAAATATCGTCAGCGAAAATCAGCACATCACTGACTCAAAACATACATTTTCTATCAAGTATCCCTTTTTCATTTTGGGTAAAAACACCGCAAAAACATCTTATCTTTTTCACACGTGCTGTATGACTGACAGAGTGGGCCTTGCAAAGTGGCACATTTCCATGTGACTTTGCAAAATTGAGAGTGGAGGCAGGTGGCCATGTTGCAAGGCTCACAGCCGGTCTAGGTGTGTGTTTCTGCATAAGCTTGTGGCCCTGCCATTAGTTAGGCTAGCTACTATAAGGGTTCAGAGATGTGTAGTGATGCATTATTTAAAGTGGCTAGACACTCTGAAGTACATACCGTGCAGTACTGCACTTCTGTGAGCTACTTCCAGGGTACTTGGGGGCTACCAGTAGCTCCCGAGCGATCTGTTGGAGACTCTTGCTTTAAGAGAATTCATGATTAAGTAGAACGTAAAATATAAACAAGAATTACATCCCTGACATGGACTACCTTAATGTTTTTTTGCATGCACTGTTCAGAATTTGATTGTTTTTGCCTGCAAAGGATATGACTATTGGGTCCGATAGTGACCCATTTAAATTATCATTTTTAATTACTACCAGGTCTGAGACCCAGAGGGACCCAGCCCACTTAAAGCCCTGGGTGTTATCCTCCTACCCAGTGGCAGTGATGTTGTCAGTCTCAGAGGACTGGAGCTTTTCCTCGTAGGATTTTAACTTGTGACCTGCATATTTTGCTCAGATCTCTGTTGCAGGTGTTCCACCCACCGGCGATTTAAATGTCAGGATCTGCACAGAATCTTGAATTTCTTTCTGGGGTGCAAGGGCCAAAGTTAGCCTGTCTTTTCGTTTCCTTTGCTCCCCAACTTTTTCAATACCTGACTGTCTTCAATTCTTTGGAGGGACCACTGGCATCTGCCTCACATCTGTGAGGTAGCATCTTCCACGCCCGACATGCACTCCGTCTGTTAAGGAATGGCGGCCAGTGATCAAAGTGGGTGGGATCTGAGGGCACGACTTGCCCATACTTTTTTATTTTAATAAAAACATTTCACCTACTTTTTGTGGAAAGTTAATCCTCCTGTTATGGTTAATTTTGACAGTTGAAATGCTTCAACTGACGTGTAAGGCTTGGAGTCTCCAGTGCTGTGAATCCGAGGGAGGGGCAGACAGCTAAACAAGCCTTCTTGCCATGGTGCCTGCTTGTGTGCAAGAAATGTAAATGTGCGCAACTGGTCAATCAGCAAATGTAAAGGGTGCTTGATAGCCCCTATTGGCTTTAAGTAACAGAATCATGTGAAGCTTCCTAATGACTCAGAGTGATTATTTTTGAGTGATATTGCAAGGGAGTTACCAGTTGAGCTGTGAAGTGTGTGCTTTTAAAAGAGTTCTAAATGTTGTCACTAGATACAGACTTAGTATTACTAAAATCTATATTTTGAAAGCACTTTTTTATATTAAACCTGTTGTGCATTTTGTAGCAGCCTATCCTATAAGGTGTGCAGTGCAAGTTTAAAATAATGACTTACATATTCACAGTGCTTTCTGTCACAGACTGACCTTGGAACGCGAAACATACACAAGTCACTATTCTCCACTGGACCAACCCGATTTCAATTGTGTGGGTCTTTGGTTACACACACACAGGCCTCTGCAGTGCATTAACTAATATCATAGAGGTTTCATAATGTACGATAGTGCATTCTTTTATATGTAGTTACCTGAAGGTGAAAGACCACAAAACATTACAGAATATTTTGGTTTTTAGCCACGCCCTGGACCCGCCCCCACGCTCACTGGCCACGCCCCCATGTGCATGCAGCATCACAGTTCCCACACTCTTTTTAATGCACTTCGACCGCTGTTTGTACCCCTTGACTGGTTTTAGTAACTTCTCTTTTTATTTGCTTCAGACATTGGACGGAAGTCTTTTCAGCAGGGCGAGCGGCGGTTATTTATGGAATGATGATAAAATATTAAAATAATAATGCCGCACTGTGCATATTTTTCTCGGGCCGAGCTGTGGAGTTTCCGCAGAGCCTAACGTCGGCGTCGAGGAGTTATCACTCTGGCGCAGAGGAGCACGAAGCAAAGCTCCGCTGCCAAAAACCTTTCAGAACGAATTACATTTCTTCGCGCAGATTCAATTACGCCCGTGTATCTGGCTGCTGTAACTGGCACTTATAGACCACAGTCTCCCCGCTTAAAGACTGAGATGTCTCACTCCATTGGACTCAGGCTGCAGTGCAGGACTTAGGGCATGGATAGCTCACGAGTGAATATCAGTGGGCCAAATATTAAGGCTGTGTGGTCTTAAACCCACCTCATACCTCTTTAAAACAACACCAGACACTCCCTGCCCCTTTGTCACATTCTTGCAGACACCTGCTTTTTCCCTTTGTCATGTTTTTCTTTCTTTCCCCCTTGTGTGTTTTTTACTTTCTTGCTCTGGGGAAAATCTGATGGAAAATAGGTACTGGTCCCCGACAAGGACCCCAGTGGCACCCCACCAAAACATCTGTTGAAAAACAAGTGCTGGTCCCCAACGAGTGCGAGTGGCCCCCACCTGCAACCGCTGGCTCAAATAAAGCACTGATTATGGCGCAGTGGTGTCCAGTGCAGGTCCAGGAGGGTTGGATCCATGGCAGATTTTCAGGATATCCACTTAAGCTGTACTTTCACATACCCTATAAGGAACCAAACACGAGCCAAAACAGAGTCTTGTGTTTATTTATTTGTTTTAAAAGAATGCTGATCTTTCGTAAGACAATGTAGTTCTAGTTCTCCACCAAATGAGGCAATTGCTTCATATCATCATTTACAAGACAGAGCAAGCAAATATTTTATGGGTGCAAAGATACGGCAAGGATACAGTAGCTTATTTATGAGCAATCACTTTGTTCTTTCTCTTGAGCAACAATGTGAAGACATTGGCTCATTTGGTTGTAGACGTTCTTCCCTGAAATATAATATGCCTTATGAATGATTAAAATATGTTCAAAGAACGTAAATATCTGTAAGAGTCCTACTTGTTCTGGTTTCAAGGACTGGCACGAGTGCCGCGTCTGCGGCAGGTAACAGCACTGAGGCGCAGTCAGATAAAGGGATACAATGAGGGTCACACTGTATGGTCAAGTTGGGAAGCAGGGCTTGGCACTCACACCTCCTGCCCTGGTCCAACAGTCACTAGAACACATCACATCCTGAGTCCTCCCTGGGACAGAACTGGGATGATAGCAAGTGACATTGACGTAACGTAATGCCCAAATTACCTCCGGGTAATTTTTAGTACTTGTAGTAATACCCTTTCTTGTTCCAATCCTTATAGTCTTATTTCCTTATGCTGGGGCCACTGGAATTATGTGCTTTTTATGGCCACTGCGTTTTCAGCATAATTACAAATGTTCCATATTAGACCTGGCACCTTGGCGTGAGTCTCCCTTCCACTTTTTGCTGATGTGCCTCATATGTTTTGCTGGTGTTAGCTGCTCAGGGCACTGTGCCATTGCCAATCAGTGCCACAGTGCAAGTGCTCCCTATGAAAAGTGTATACATTGATTGGTTTCCATGATTGGCTTATTTGGTTTATTGTCATTCCCCAGTAAAGTGCACCAGGAGTGCCAGGGCTTGTAAATACAAATGCTGCTAGTGGGCCTGCAGATTTGCACATAATCAATCATCTGCTGCAAAAAAACTGCAGACTTTAGCAAAAAAGGTATTTCTAGCGTAATTGGACCAACAGCTACAAAAACGTGGCAACACCTGTGGTCGCGCAGTGGAGGACCCTTCGTAAAGGTTGACTGGTCCATATTCTGTTGCATATTTCTTATCTTAGGTGCCAAGTCGCTACTAATGAGGTGAATCCAAATCCCAGACAGTATTAACGTGTAAGTGGCAAAATAATGAGGTAAAATTAACAAAAAATGCGTAGCAGAATTTGCATTTTCTTACCGCAGAATTTAGCTAACCCTTTCATACAATTTGATCCAATCCTATTGCATAATTCCAGTGGCCCTGCTTATTATGCATAGTACATGGTCCCGTTGATCAGCGGAGTGTTGGAAGGAGGGACTCCTATATCTGGCTTTCTAACCAAAACACAAGGGTTTGAGAGAGGAGTTATCAGTTCAGACAAAGGCTTGTTGATGAGAGTTAACAAAGGAAGGCCTTGTTCCTGAGTGGGAGCACACCTTGCTGCTTAAGTCAAGCTAGCCCATCACAAATAAAGATCACCAGTACCATTGGAGGACAGCTGTGTGCATTGCCAATTTTCTGCAGAGAAAAACAGATGCTGTTATGACCCAGTGATAGTTTTGGCCTCTTGGCGCTGAGCCGACAGACTAGTGTGCTAACCCTTGAATTATGGAGCCAGATGCTTGGGCACATGCCTCGTGGGGTGCAGTACCAGAAGAGAGACTGATCCTGGACCTCTCGGTTACCAGATTACTCTAAAATCAGGGTCCACACTGCTCCGTTCCTGGATTTTCATTTTGAACCCTCAATCATTTACTCAGGCACATTTTCAAGGTGGATGATGGTGTGATGGCCATGGTTTGTAAAGGAAAAGATCAAGAATGGGGACCTGTGTGTCCCTTGTAGCCCCACTGGATATGCCACGCCCACAGCACCCTGAGGTCAGTGAGATGACCGTGCAGACTCCTATGAGCACAGGCCACATCTGATTTCAGAAGGGCAAGTTCATGCCTGCCTCATTCCTCAGTGAGATATTGTAATCAGCTTGGGTTCCCGGCAGCCAACATCCTTCCTGCTGGGCATGTTTGTCCAGATTGGGCTATGTTTGCCTAACACTACCTCTGAACGATAAGCCGTCATGTTCTTCCTGACAAGCCACCGTGGGACCCGTGCCACGAGCTGGAGTGCACACTAGCCAAGAGTGACACCGGCGGCCTGAAATGAGACCTAGTCACAGCTGCCCACATGGCATGGCTGACTCTGACCCAGACCTACCAGCCTCATCACAGCCAGAGCAACGGTGGATGAGATACTTCCTTTTATTAGGATTGTGGTATTAATCAAAAGCCTGGGTTGAAGGTGAACAAAGCCATTCGCGATGAATAAGACTCACCAATAGTGAAACGCAGGTGTTTTGTACAAACATGACGCATTTCAGATGTGAGGCCCTTTGCAACGGGGCTATGGTCAGAGCACATCATGGTGCCCAGATCTTCCCCTGAAGGTCACTCTTCGGTTGCCTGGTGCTCATAACCCTTCAGTCAGGCCGACACCCTTTTTTGGCACTTCCCCCCCCCCCATGAACTCCTTCTCCACAGATGTTCTCACTACCACCTTCCAGCAGTGCCACTCATCTCTCCACAGCCCCTCTCACAAGTATTTATTTTGTTTTATAGCGCTACAAATGCTAACCCTAGGGTGTCAGAGCACTTTATATCACAAACTCGGTATACAGATGCAATGAATCTTACGAGTGTAATCATCTATAGAAAATGTTACACAAAACAATGAACATTACCGTTTTGTGATTTGCATGATTGTATACGTTATTTTCAGCAGGCATATCAACTCTCTGTGCTACTTTACCATGAGTCAAAACTGCCACGAGACAAAATTTGATTTCTCTCCAGCAGCAACATTGATCACCTGAGTTATCCTGACATTTTTAGTGTAGCCCTACAGCCTGCACAGCCTTCGGTCTTTGGCTGAGCTCAGGTAGCCCCGTTTTTAAGCTGCTCTGGCCCTTTCCGTGCGTCGCAGTCACCGTGCTCTTAGCAGAACGCCTGGTCAGCGCCAGGTGCGGCTGCACCGGTCGCACCGCCCTACAGCCTCCCTGCCTTCGGTCTTTTGCTGGGCTCAGGTAGCCCCGTTTGTAGACTGCTCTAGTCCTTTTCATGCGTCGCAGTCCTCGTGCTCCGTGTAGAATGCTTGGTCAGCGCCAGGTGCGGCTGCACCGGTCGCACCGCCCTACAGCCTCCCTGCCTTCGGTCTTTTGCTGGGCTCAGGTAGCCCCGTTTGTAGACTGCTCTAGTCCTTTTCATGCGTCGCAGTCCTCGTGCTCCGTGTAGAATGCTTGGTCAGCGCCAGGTGCGGCTGCACCGGTCGCACCGCCCTACAGCCTCCCTGCCTTCGGTCTTTTGCTGGGCTCAGGTAGCCCCGTTTGTAGACTGCTCTAGTCCTTTTCATGCGTCGCAGTCCTCGTGCTCCGTGTAGAATGTTTGGTCAGCGCCAGGTGCGGCTGCACCGGCCGCACCGCCCTACAGCCTCCCTGCCTTCGGTCTTTTGCTGGGCTCAGGTAGCCCCGTTTGTAGACTGCTCTGGCCCTCTCCGTGCGTCGCAGCCCCCGTGCTCCTCGCAGAACGCCTGGTCAGCGCTCATTAGCTGCACACGTCGAGGTCTGCTGTTCACCGGGGGTCCTATCCGAAGAATGACCCGCCCGACCCTTTTCTGTCTCGCTCGTAAAGCACGGGGGATCCCGTGGGTGAGTGGGCCTCAGAAGGCCCAGCCAGTCAGCACAACCGCCCCTCAAATCCCCCAAAGTGCCGCGCTCTGCGGAAAGGTGAGAGGGGGATAATGAGGCATCAGCCCTTTTTGGAACAGCTGCTCCGGTGAAAGGTAAATATTCCATACATCTGACTCCGCGGAATGCCGGCCTGTGCGCGTGTATCACCCAGAGACCCAGGGGGGTTCACCTGGGCAAAGGTCAACACTCGGCCCCCAGCTCAGCCCTCTTCCGTCGTAGCCTCGCCCCCGTCCTATCTCTCCCCGAATCCGTAATTAACAATATGCACACTATGGGGGAACCGCGCACCTTTATTTGTGCGCAGGGCTCTCCTGAGGTCATTTCTCGGACACTAACGAGGTTGTTGTCCTTTGCTAAAACCAAAAGCAGCCTCAACAGAGAAGGTGGGCCGGAAGCCCGTGTGGTGACAGCTGCCCATCAGCGCCACGCTGAGAATCCCTCACCCACTCCTGGCTTTTGCTGCTGTCCTCTGCAGTCTTGACCTTGGAGATGTATAATTCATTTTCCAAGCAAAACATAAAAGTCTCAGCATGAAGAGTTATGCTGGTTGAAAAAAGTCTCAGCATGAAGAGTTGTGGTGGATAGAAAAAGTCCCAGCATGAAGAGTTGTGCTGGTTGAAAAAAGTCTCAGCATGAAGAGTTGTGCTGGTTGAAAAAAGTCCCAGGATGAAGAGTTGTGGTGGATAGAAAAAAGTCCCAGCATGAAGAGTTGTGCTGGTTGAAAAAAGTCTCAGCATGAAGAGTTGTGCTGGTTGAAAAAAGTCCCAGCATGAAGAGTTGTGCTGGTTGAAAAAAGTCTCAGCATGAAGAGTTGTGCTGGTTGAAAAAAGTCCCAGGATGAAGAGTTGTGGTGGATAGAAAAAAGTCCCAGCATGAAGAGTTGTGCTGGTTGAAAAAAGTCCCAGCATGAAGAGTTATGGTGGATAGAAAAAAGTCTCAGCATGAAGAGTTGTGCTGGTTAGGAAAAAGTCTCAGCATGAAGAGTTGTGCTGGATGAAAAAAGTCTCAGCATAAAGAGTTGTGGTGGATAGAAAAAAATCCCAGCATGAAGAGTTGTGCTGGTTAGGAAAAAGTCTCAGCATGAAGAGTTGTGCTGGTTGAAAAAAGTCCCAGCATGAAGAGTTGTGCTGGTTGAAAAAAGTCCCAGCATGAAGAGTTGTGCTGGTTGAAAAAAGTCCCAGCATGAAGAGTTGTGCTGGATAAAAAGCCAGGAATGGGTGAGCTGAGCCTGCTGATCATGTGGCTCTTAATGCTGCGCACTTCCACCTTTGATGGATACAAGAAGAATATAAAGACGTATAAAGTGACTTTCCGAGGTTACGCAGTTTTCGTAGCTAATGTCAGAAGATCTTCTTGGTCCAAATTCACGACTAAGCCACGAGACCATATTCTAGAGCCGGGGATGTTGTCCGTGCACCTACTCTAGATATGGGTGGCCATGGTCTGGTGGGGAGGTCTTGTACCTCCTGCTAGAGCACACATATGACTATTATTCTGGCTTCTTTTACTGAGTGTCCATCTGGCGGCCTCGTTTGCATCACTTTAGCAGAGTCACAGCGAGATTCATGAACTGAAACGTCAGTTTTTTTCATAAAGCTTGATCTGTGGAGTGGGGGAGGGGCTTAATACAGATCATAAATAGCTTGTTGGGGATCTAAACCCTGGACCCCAAAGTCGTGAAGGCTTAGCTCAGCATGGAGGCCATCATTTATCGTCCGAGGAAGGCTCCCGTGACAGGCACAGACGGTTTTCAGAGCTAAAGTGGGGCCTTAATTGGATGAAATGCATACGGTTCAGGACGCAAGGCCAGTGGGAGCACTCGGTCACAAAGCATAGGTTTGAAGGTCTCGGCGGCGCCGTTTTCCCCCTTTAAGAAGTAAAAGCAAAGAGGCCTGCTGATCCGGCCTCTAAATCAAGTGCACACTTCTCTGGGGCAGGTGGTGCTTATTAAAGATTTGGTGTCCTCCCGGGGAATGGCTGGATACAGCTATAGGCCGCAGACGCGGGGTCCTTGACTGGCACTGTCGCCTCTATAGATTGCAGCAGGCAGCATCTTGCAATGATTTTCTGTGTTTTTCATTGATTTTTACTGCCTGGGCCTCCCTCGGGTGGCTTTCTTAATTCTGTACTCTTGAAGATGCAAGAGTATGTTTCATCCTAACCCAGGCACACCGCAGACTGGTACACACCAAAGATTTAACTCTCACGTGCACCAACTCAAGCATATGAAAATACGTAAGCCTTAAAGACACAGAGAAAGCACCTTTACAACCCAACCTGCATAAGCATGCGTTGCTAGGGACAGGCATATACACATACTGAGAAGTACACCACGTTTTCATTATACCGCCACAAGTAGAAGCAATGCACACTGACATATCAGTGGACAATCGTTCACCATCTTGTTCTGAAGTCAGTGGGGAAGCTTATGAAAAACACTCTCGCCAAACGATCACTACAAAATACATCAACCTATCCGATCTAACATTACCGACAAAGCACAATGACTCAAGAACGCCCCCATTTCAAACAGAAATCTTAGGGCCCTGCAGAAAGCCCCCACTTTCTTTAAGTGCTATAAGACCATATGACTGGTAGAATTGTGCCTTAGAAGTCCAGACAATAGTAAAGGATAAAATAAAACATCTACAGACCTATGTAGTTCAATCACCAGGTCAGACTCCACTTAATGGACACACTATATTCACCAAAGGACAGATGTACCACACAGGCACACAAAAAAACTGCACACATCTCAACAGTCATGCACACTTCACTCATCATACACACATAAACACAAACGTCTTCCTCCTCTCTGCCTCCATATCGATAAGCCACCGAAACGCACTAACATTGCACACTAACACCACAAACACACACTAACCCCTGAGTACACACAAACAAGGATGCAACCTTCACCCAGCACACCTTCGCCTTTTGATGGGAAGTCAAGATTTCCTCAAACTCAGTCTAAAAGTCAATGTTTAGATCACACAGTAATGTACAAGAGTCTGTAATCTGGACACCCTAGGACCCTTACTCTGAGTGATAGAACAAAACTGAAAATTCACCCCTATTCTTTTCTTTCCATCATAATCCATTGTGACAGGGCACTACCACGGGCTACTGTCAAGTGAAGGCCTCTGAACTCTACAGTATATTCTCTTAGCTCTGCCACTTTTCCAATACTAACAACACCTTTCATGCAAATGAGACATTTGAATATTCTGAGGCGTTCAGCGCCTGTCGCTATCCTATATAGCTGTGAGAGAGGAGTGAGTGATTAATGAAGAGACCAATCGTTCTACCGCGTGTGAATAATGAGGCCTTACCATTGTCCAGGACTTTGTTCGCCTGAGTTAGTCCCGCAGACCTGAGACTCGAACCCCCGCTCCCAGGTTCCACCAGCTTCAGCCTTAGACAGCTGCCAATGAGATCTCCAGGGGGACGGCGGTGTCAACGAGAGGCTTGTGGCGGGTGCTCAGCTGCCGTCTCATATTCCATGCCACAATCCCCACCATTAAGTGTTTGCATCTGTCAGGGGGCGATCCTGCATGCCTACTTTCACCGCTCATAATTCATCCCTAACCAAATTAAAATCACGAGGGGGTAGTGACTTCAGACTGGAGCGCAGAGGTCATATTGTAGAGGTTGCCTAGCAACCCTCCACAAGCACTCTCTGGTTGAGCGATTGACAGTCTACCAAAGGTTCTCTAACCGGACACAGTGAGTGGCCACCATCAATGTACCAAATATTAACTCAAGATTGGAAACACATCTTCAGAAATGTGTGCTCATCCTAAATGGAAATTTCTGGGGGGTATGCTCTTGTTCCACGGCTCCTAGACGGTACTGCACCAGTGGCATACATCTGCTCTAGGGTCTCAAATGTAGAGTTTGTCCACGGCTTGGAAACGGGTGGTTGTTTAAGATTCTAGACATCATTGTGGCATTTAAACAGATAGAGATGGATGCCGTGCTGCTATTATATTGCAATGAAAGGCGTAAATCTAGGTATGGTAGAGCGCTGAACAAAGAAACCTGAATTTATTGCACAGTCTGTGGATTTCAACCACAATTAGTTTGCTTTTAAGTCAAGCAGTTCAAAAGTTAGGAAGTACATTTGGCTTAACTTGCCTTTTTGCAATAGCAGCAAAAACAACAGCAGCCACTGGTATCTCTGTGAAATGCCAGGTAAAGCATATTTAGAAGGCTTGAAACCATAATATGGATAAATGCGCAACAAGAGAGCGCAATGGAAGCAGGGTGGACGCCAATGCTTCTCATTAGCTGGGGCCTCCCTTTGTTCCAGGCCTGCATCACAATCACGAACAATAGATACACCTCTTTGTAAAACCCCTGAGGAAGGAGCTGGAGGCCTTAAAGATGGGGGTCTCTGAAAATGGGCTCCTGCTGCAGTGCACTGCATCGGCCATGGGAAGGCTGTCTCACTGCACACTTCTAGACACAGCGATAGGCAGTTCTCAAAAGTTCAGAAGAAATGGAGGCTCCACTCATAACAAGAAAGACTCCAGTGCCGCCGGTATTCACATTCGGCTTAGCAGAAACATCAGCAGTGACCCAATATTCTATCATCGACCCGATCTTCACCGTGGAAGAGTCGTACTTCATAAATTAGGAGGGCCTGCCCTCTTTTGTGTCAATGTTTTGACAATGTCAACAGATAATATTAAATATTTTTTTAAGGTAAAATTCAGTTTTTATGGTGTGAAGCAAAAATGTTATTATTTCTTTTATGGTGTAACCAAATTCATGTAACGTGGGACATTGTTATTCAAGATAGAATAGTGAGTTTTATATACCGCTTCATACCTACCATTCATAACCACTGAAATAAGATTTTCTAGTGCAATGGTACTTAATGCATTGCATTGCATTGCATTTGATTTGAAAGAATGAAATGCTAAATTGGCCAGCCTTGTAGAATGCAGGTGACATCATATGTCAGCAGAGTCCACTAACTTCCAGGGCTATCTTGATCGCTATACTTTTTAAATTGCCACTTCTGTGTATTTAAAAAAAAAAGACATATTGAAATTGTCATACTGCCAACACTTTAATGAATGCCTGCAACACCTTTTGCATAATTAAATGGTTCACTGTCAACGCCAAGTACAATTATTTAGTAAGACGGAAAACTTGCAAAACGCGTCCCAATACTTATTTTCATTCAAGAATGCACACAGAGCTCAGCCACTAGAATCGCCTACTTTTGTTTGCCCTCAAGCAGCATTAGCTTCTCAAACCATGGTCCGTAATTAGCAGGAGAGACATAGAAAGTGCCATGTCACGTGACAGGAAGTCCCTGCAGGCAACATTTAAACATAACAGGAAGTGCTGAAGCCTATCACTTCCCACTCCTCTGTCTGCCTACACCAAACACATGATGCAAATAGTGCATCCTTTACATTCTTTGTATTCCGACTGTAATCTCACACAAACACAGCACATAATAACTTACTGACACCCACTATATTGGCTAGGCAGATGCTTGTTCACGCTTGCAGTGATGCTTTTGAGGGCAAGAACAGACCAGCCAATATAATGACTGTTTAAATGCACCTTTCTGACTGCCCCTGAGGACAGGTAATGACAGACAGGCTGTTATCTTTTCTACATTGAAGTCTCAAGACAAAAAAATGCCTCTGCTGAAGTCTTTGTAGTCAGGGAAAAGCTTCTTCGGAGAGGACATCTCTCTAATGCTTCTGAGTGCTGAGAAGGCCCACTGAAAGATATTCCCATCACAGCAAATGCCCCAGTCATGGGAACTGCATGAAGACACTTGCTTCGGGGCATCACTCTGTGCCGGAAGGGTTACAGGTGGGCGGAGGACCTCTGATGGTGGCAGCCGTGTGACTTCAGGTAACTGCGCCATCCATGGCCTGTATACAAGGCGGTTAAGAAGCACTGTCAGAGCAAGACTTTTGCGTAACGAGAAAACTCTGTCACTTGTGTATGATGACTGTTAAAAGTGACTTTCAGTGCTTGAAGCAGACCCAGGACAGCGTAGGAGCTATACAAATAACTTATAATATCACATACTGTAATAACTGTCAGCTCCTTTCCAGAGCTGCAAACGCCCCCTGTATTGCAGCACAAGAAACTGTGCAGAATAGAGTTGTTCTTTTTTGCATAGCGACCACTGGACTACGTGGGAGAAGTGCAGACCCAGACAGAGATGCATCCTCTGAGCTGTGAGCGACATGAGTCCTTGGGGAGAATGCAGGTTCAGGCAGATGTGCATTGACTGAGAGGCAAGAGGTCTACATGCTGGATACTTGCGGATAGCACAGGCCTAGGCAGAGGTGAAGAGTTTGAGCTGCAGAAGGTAACTAGGACTGTGCTATAATGCATGGCGGTGCATTGTCCACGCTGCGAGATGTCGCCAGCACTTGAATACTAATGGCTAAATGCTTGCGGTGAAACATCCGCGCCATGGAGGGTCCTGGTACTGAAGTACTTGAAAAAAACGCAGGCCCAGACAGACGTTCATTGTCTGAGCCGTGAGAGTTTCCAATACTAGAGTAACTGGGAGGCATAGTTACAGGTGCATCAGATGAGCTATGAGAATTAGCACTTAAGTACTTGGGTATTAATGTGGGACCAGGCATGGCTGCATTAACCGAGCTGTGGGAGTTTCCCAGTACAGGGCATCTTTGAATAAATATAGCCAGGAGCGCATCGTCGGAGTTGTGAGAGGTCCACTGTACTTTATTTTTTGGGGATATCCAGGCATGGGCAGAGGTCCATCGTCAGGACTATTGGCTTTGTCAATGGTTGTTAGCTGCATAAGATAAACACCAGCAACTATAGCTTGTATATAATATGGAAAAAGCTTCCACTTAAAGCCCTGGTGACACTACGACAATGTTGCTGCTCCTGAGTTTCAAAAAGAGAAGGGAAATCCAGAGAGAAAATGACTCTCTTTAAAGGATTTCCCTTCCTCTACAAGGCTCACCACGCACAGATCGATGTGCCTGCCCTGGAAAAAAAACGGACCACTGTGCCAGCACACAAAACAGAGCCCGATAGAGACCCATTTCGAGGCCTACTTAAAAAACTGCCCGGTGAGACCCGGCCCACTTAAAGCCCTACTTGGGCTAACAATGGACAGATGTACGTTGTGCGAGCCGTGGCCAAGATCTACTTCTGAAATACCTGAAAGTAGTGTGAAACCAAGGGTCTAAGGTGTCCATTCTGGCAGTACATTGAGCTTCAGGATGGCGTACATTCAGCAGAGCGAGGTCTAGACATCACCCACCTCAGAAAGTGGATTTATTTTATCCTTATTTGAGCTGGCCTCAGTGTCTGCAGGTTAAGCATTGAAAGAAGCAGTAAGGCTTTTCATTCATAATTTAAGTGCTGATGAATGTTTCATTACTTCTACGGATGAGAATGGGAACATCTTTTTGTGCAAATCACAACTGAAAATGCTGCATGTTGGGAGAGCGCATCATACAAGTTGTGTGTTAACTGGCGTGGTGGAAGCATCGCCTTGGCGTTGTAATACAATGTAAACAGTTTACGACTACGATGATGTCTTACTCTTCGTAAACTACACAATTAAAGAAATATTTCAAAACCTAAAATGACGGGAAAAAATTGCCTGAAAATGTTCAATCTGCCCTTTATTCTTCCATGTATATCTCGAGTTGAGTTGATAAATAATGAAAACACCTCTCATTCAAGCGCCGAGAGGCAGCCGAGTTCGTCTGTCGTCCCTTCAGTTCCCTAACTGGGCCGGATTACGTTGATTGGTGCATGTTGCACGCGCCCGCTTACTCGAGATAATGGTCTCCAGCTGCCCACGTGCCCGACCTTTGCCGGGATTAGGATCATGGGAGTTCCACGCACGCGACGCCTCTCTGAGATGATGCGCGCGGCGGAGCGCCATCATTAATTTGGTGCTTGTTTCATTTCTATCCGCATTTTTTAGGCGAGGCCAGCTGGGCCGGCGGGGATTAGCCGGGGCCCCGTCTGCATTGGCAGATGCCCTGCTCGTTGATCCCGCGCTCCTGCTGCTGCACTCGGGTCAGCCACACTCCCTGCTTTCCATGTTGGGGAGGTCTGAGGCTGCGCACTGATTCCCGTGCCATCTCTCAGGTGCAGCAGAATGTGGTAGAGCTGGGCCAGTGGGCCTTCGGTGAAACCAGCGCCCTCCATGAGCTCAGCGTCGTCTGGGAGAACAGCACCTTCGGTGAAGGCAAGGCCTTCCTTCAGAGCAGATCCTTCTGTGATAGGAGTGTCTTCCCTGAGAGCAGCACCTTCTAAGAAAAAGGCCTCCTGTGTGAGAGTGGAATCTCTGGGAGAGCAGCATCTTTTGTGAGGGAAGCTTCTTCTGTGAGAATAGCATCTTCTGTGAGAGAGGCGTCCTCTGTGGAGGTAGTATCTCTGCGAGAGAAGATTCTTCTGTGAGAGTAGCTTCTGCCAGAGAGGCCTCCTCTGTGGGAGCAACCTATGTGGGATCAGCGGCTTCTGTGAGAGAGGCATTCTCTGTGAGAGTAGCAGCTTTTGTGACAAAAGCTTTTCTGTGAGAGCAGCATCTGTGAGAGCAGAAGCTTCTTTGAGTGAAGCATCCTCTTCTGTAAAAGAAGCATCTTCTGTGAGAGCAGAATCTTCTGTGAGAATAACTCCTTCTATCAGAGCAGGAACTTTCCCGACAAACATTCTGTCTGTGAGCGAAGCATCTTCAGTGGGAGCAGCAGTTTCTAACAGTGAACGTTCTTTCATTAGAGCTGATTCTTCTGGGAGAGCAGCACTGTCTGGTGTTCTGGAAGAGCAACATCTTTTGACAGGCCAAGATACTATCTTTTCAGTACAATCTTCTGACAAGATACAGTCTTTTGTCCCGACACTGTCTTCTGTCACGACACAGCCTTCTGACATGGTATCATCACTCCCACCCTGATGGCCCAGCGTCCAAGCAACCATCACCTTCAAGACCTGCAGGATCACATACATGCATGTAACAACTGCACACCAGCTAACCTGGCTGAAAAATTAACCTCTTGAGGAGGCCAACTATACATGGGGAGCCATACGCACATTGAGACCACACACCTACACCTGCCCAAGCACCTATACCCTTGGGTGATAAGTGCGCTACACAAAACAGCATAACATAATATTTACCATGCTGTAAACACATGTTTAAAATAATAGGCAAGGTCAGAAGCTGTACTTAATCTGTGCACGATTTAGAACCACTCAACTTCACTAATCTGGATTGCGTTGTCATGTCAGCATTTTAAAACAGAACTAAAGGCCCATGTCGCCATATGGCAGGCACCTTATGAGGCATCGAAAATAGCCTACCATCTTGAAGCACCTATAATTTCATCATCAATTAACGTCTTCCTCTCTCCTTGTTCCTCCTTACATTGAACAAGATCCAGACCCTCCTTCTTCCATCCCTCCCCACATTACTAGGTACTCAGATGCTGCCTAGCTAGTTTGGCAAATAGCAGCACAAAGATCTTTTGGCAGAGTAGGACCTTCTGTCTGGAAATCATCTACTGACATTGCAGCGTCTTCTATGTCGGTACCAGCTTCTTGCAAAGCCCATCTGGCAATGCACCCTGCATCATCTTCTTGTAGGGTAACAGCATCTTTGAGGGCAATATTTTCTAAGATGGTACCAGCTTCTGGCAAAGCCACATCATCGGGTGATGCAGCATCTTCTCACAGGGCAGCGGTTTCTGGCAATACAACAGCTTCTGGCGATGCAGCACCATCTCAGTAACTTCAAAGACTATACCAGCTCTTAGCAATGCTACATCTTCTGTCAATGCAGCATCGTCTTAAAGGGCAGCCTCTTTTTAGAAAGCAGCATCTTCTGAGACTGGCAGCTTCTGGCAGTGCCACATCATCTGGAAATGTAGCATATTCTTAGAGGGTAACATCTGAGATTACAGTAGCGTCTTGCAGCAATGCATCTTCTAGGAAAGTAGAATTTTTTTTAGGGCACTATCTTCAAAGGTGGTTGCAGCCACAGCATCTTCTCTGATTGCTGCTTTGTAGAGTAATTAAGAAACAGGGGCTGCCTTATACAATAGCTAGAACCTGAGGCATATGCTTGACAACAACAATGGTTTTTATAAAATATGAAAATTGTTATTTTACATATTTCAACAAAAATCAATATATGGGAATTTTGAAAATGTAAAAACACAATAAATGAAGCAGAGGGACATATAAACTAGTACCCCAAATGAAAACTGCTATACAAAAATATCTCCGCGCTTGTGAGTTTTTGCACAGTGATAAATGACAAACAAATAATGTAGTGTGTAGTCAAATAAAATGAGCAAAGTAACTCAAAGAGTAGATGATAGATATTTCTTAATGTCCATTCAATTATCAGTCCATTATTGGATACAATTATATAGGTTTCAATCGCCATTTATGTCGACGTTTCGACCCTTGTCTTGTTATGGGTCATCATCAGGAATGTTAAATTTCATAAGGAGAAGCAATCTGTGTATCAGCAACAATTAAAAGTAACATTATCTGGTTAATTTGTAGATTCAGATTGCTATATTGCATTCAACGAGTAGCTGAGTTTACCCCTTCTTCCAATAAATATGTTTTTGAGACACTTATGTACATGCTATCCCCGCAACATATACTTTTCATGTTTTGCTAGTACTTGGCTTGCTGCTCTATATGAATTTTAACAGTCCTGATGATGACCCATAACAAGGCTAGCGTCAAAACTTCATCGACATAAAGGGTTAATGAACCGAAAATTGAATGGACATTAAGGCACATCATTTATCTACTCTTCAAGTCCCTTTGCTCATTTTATTTATGTACACACTGCATTGTTGGTCATTTATCACTGTGTGAACACTCATGAGCTCTGAACACTTTTTATATAGCATTAAGAATGTGGGATACTTGTTTCTGTGTTTCTCCTCTTATTTATTTGTGTTTTGAAATGTTCAAAATTCTCATCTATTGATTTTTGTTGAAATCTGTAAAAGAACAAATTTCATATTACACAGAACCATTGTAGTTTGTCTTGTATCTTCTTAGAGGGCATTATCTTCTGAGACTGTAGCTGCTTCTGGCAATGCCACATCTGGAAATTCAGTATCTTCTTGAAGTGCAACATATTCGGAGATCATAGCAGCTTCTGGCAGCACTGCATCTTCTAGGAAAGCAGCATCCTCTCAGAACCAGCATCTTCTTACAGGGCAACATTTTCTGAGAATGCAGCAGCTTCTGGCAGCATTGTATCTTTATGAGAGCTACATCTTCTTAGATTGCAGCATTTTCTGAGGGTAGTGGCCTCTGGCAATGAGGCATCTTCTAGTGCAGCAGCAGCTTCATAAAGGGCAGCATATTTTTTTGATAGCAGCACATTAAGTGGCATGGCAGAGGAGAATCTTTTGAGAGGATAACTCATGTGGCCTCACGGCTAGCATAGTCGATTTCAAATCTGAGGAACCGGGTTCGAGTCTCAGCAATGATGCTCAACATCCTGTGATTCTGGGCAAATCACGTAATCTCCCCGTGCCTAACAAAAATAAATGTGTCCTTGTGTAACGCAACTGGCGCTCATGTTAAGGGCTTTGATACCTGATGCCTTCGGGTCAAGTTCGAGCTATATAACACTCCGAAAAAAACCAACAAAAAAACCCTCCTTGAAAAGGGTACCATCTTCCAGGAGATAGCATCTTCTGAAAGGGCAACATTTGGCACCGCAACATCTTCTGAGAGCACAAGATCTAAAAGGGCGGCATCTTTCTTTCTTGGAGGGCGGCATCCACTGAGAGGTCAGCATACTAAGTCAAAGCAGCAGCATTTCTGCATCTTCTGAGAAGCCAACATGTTAAGTCAGAGCAGCAGCCACCTCTGGCTTGGCAGCACCTTATCACCGGCATCATTGGCTGAGAGAGCAACCTCTTCGATCAGACAAGCGTTTCTAACAGAACAGCAGCTTCTGTAGGGTAGCCTCTTTCCTCTGAGCAGACTCTGTGACAGAAGTGTTATTGTTTTGTGTGTTTGTGTATGTGTTGTGCTTTTATAGGCAAAACGTACACACATAAAACTAATGGAGGATGTGTGTCCATTCAAAGACACCACATCAGTTGTACAGGCCTGCACATGGATGACACATGACCGTGACATGGGGAGAACGTCTAGTGTTTTTCCTGTGCAGTCTCTATTTCGGTTTACAACAAACACCCCTTCTTGGTATTTTGTCCTGGACGGTATTCTAAATGTCTATAAATATCGCCCCACCTTTATCTTTAATCACCCTGTTATCTTTGTATTATAATTCCTTCAATATGAAGCCCATTCTGGTCTGAGATCTTACCTCCAAAAAGCCTCAAAACCCCCTCCACCCACCCCCTGTCACGGGTAGGGATAGAGGAAGTATTTGCAAAGTGCTTAAAGGAGCTACTGTCCCTTTAAGGGAGGAGGGAAAAAAAGATGAAAGGGAAAAAATACACATATTCACATAAATTGTCATGTTGTTTGGTTAAAAGCAAGAAGAAAAAAAATATCATTTGAATTGCAGCCTGCGGCGTTCTGGTGGAGCTGAGAACAATTTTACCTGTCAGGAGCCATCAGGATAAGAAAGTTATAGGAACGTTGCCATCTGTGTGAGCAGCAGTGTGGGTGATGTGGGGGCGCGGCACACCGGGGGAGGGGACCCTAGAGAGGGGGAGCGAGGGGGGTGAAGGGAAGGCTGCGTGTGTTCATTTCCCTGATGTTGTTGAGGGGATAAACCTCGCAGAGCAAGGGTGGCATGTCCTGTCCAACCATTGCCATCAGCGTGCGGTGTGGTTTTCCGTAGGGCACCCATTGAATCGTCCGCAAATTCCGCGGAATGTTTCGCGAACCCGTGCATGGATTCCGTCCCATCTGTGCTTCTCTTGTGCATGCCATGTTAACCACCCCAACCTGCCCGTGCCTGTGTATTCCTGCAGGGATAGAGCCAATAATAACTATTCTCCCCTCAAGACTCGTGTATAGATAATGCAGAATGAGACACACGTGCTGCGCGCGTCGGTGCAGTGCCAGCTAAGATGCTTCTCTTGGGGTGGTCCCCAGTGCAGCTGTCCGGTTGTGGCGAAGCTCAGACTTGATGTCCGCAGTACCCGCCCTCCTCTCCTCCTGGGTGACGCGAGCTATCCGTGACTGCGTAAAATACGACGTTACGTCACCTGCTCGCCTGAAGTGCGCCCTGGACTGGAGTGTTGAGCCTGTGCTTAGGAAGGAACCCATGACTCCCGACTCGTGTACCGGCCCTGGCACACAATGCTCACGGGAGTGGGTGGGGGAATGTGGCCTGTAGGCCGGAACCCCCGCAAGACATTTCCTGTCCCCATCCAGCCACCCTGTAGGACTGTGGTAAAAAGATGCTGCTATTGCTACACACACACATATATATATATATATATATATATATATATATATATTTATATATATATATATATATATATATATAGCGCCTTATGATTGATGGAAGATTGGTGGAGGCTGCGTGTACTATTCCATGCATATACACAAAGGCAGCCAGGTGTAGACTGACAGAAAATGACAATATGGCTCCTAAGTTCCAAAGTGTTGGGCTTCCTTCCAGTGGGAGAGAGTTGTAAACTAAATTGCCTTCTGCCATCAGTTTCAGAATATTCCATCAAAACAAACAGGGCTGCGCATGTCTTCTAAGCCAATAGTGAGACAAATTTTCTTGTTTTTCACTGCTCCCATTTCTGAGTTTCACAGCTCTTCTTTTCATCTTATTTTTTACACAGCCTGTTTAATTGAATTTTTTTAAAACAACACTTCATCAGCTTTTAAGTGTTTATTTTCTGAAAAGAGGCGAGGTGGCAAACTTTACTGTTTAGACTAGAGTGTTGAAAGAGTGACAACAGATTAATTAGCAGTCTTAAGCATTTGGCTATTCCGGTGCAAATATGAATCCGAATATCTGAATATTGGGTCATGTTTGATTGGCTTATTCAACCCTTGACCTCTGTACATCACTGCGCTGAAGAAGAGATGAGAGAAGAGTAATGGAGGTTTAAGGACATTTCGAAGTTTCTTTCGAGTTTGGATCTGGCCCAGCTCTGCATTAGGTTTTAAATGGAGACTTGATGGGACGGGTGGTACCCATTGCAGGGCTCTCCGTGACAACAAAATGGACTCCAAGGACTTGCGTTCCCCATGCTAGGATTCTTGCTGCTGAATCTTGCACCTGTTGCTTTATTTTGCAGTCCCGGATGAGCCACAGTAATCTAATCCCGAATTAACCCTGGTCCCAGCCACAATTTCGCCTGTCTACAGGAGGAGTGAAAGAACCAGCGGGAGGCAGTTGAACACTGCGCGTATTAGAGGAAAGATGATTTGATCCTGCTGTGTGCGGAAGAGTCTTCATCAACATTTAGTTCAAGATTTTAATTTTCAGCTCGTGGGTTAGTGACGCAGTAAAGCCATGAACAGCTTTTGGGCCGAAACAGATAGCGAAGCTGAGCTCCTGCTGCAAGGTTTTGTGTCCGACAGGGAGGCCGCTAGGTCTAATATGGCCCGGCGAACCTAGTGTTCTTATGGCACAAAACAAGCCCCATTCACCTGTGTCATATATACGGGTATTTGACAAGTTTAAAGAGAGAGTTTGGTTTTGAGCGTGTACTTCAGCGATGGGCGATTTCAGACTTATTTTAGGAAGCGCCAGCTGATTGGTTGTGCCTGCTGCAGAGCCCGGATGGAGACAGGCTATGTTTGTTCTGGAGATATGCCAATGGAGAGAGATATTAAGCATGGCGCGGACAGGGCAGTCAGGGATGTGATGTATGGCTATTTACTTCCATCTCTCAAGGTGGTCTTCATATAAAAGTGGTAGCGGAGCAGGCCAGGCTCTTCTTGACCCCGGTGCGTGAGGGAGAGGCATACATCTGAGCAAATTTGTTTTTAAAGAGGAACAGACAGCGCCCCAGCGCCAGAGAGCCTACGCAAATATAAATGTATTGTGAGAGATTGCTACCAGCCCCTTCTCTCTCCCTGCTGGGCTAAACTTCTGATTACTGAGTGGTTCTCGCGAGGAAAGTGGGGGACTGGCCTGTAGGTAAATGAGACAACACTGCTCAAGGGACAGAAGCTCAAGAGACATCGGCTGGCATGGGACAGACGCCATCTCAGCCCTACCAGCCTTCCACAGACACTTTCAATCTGGACAGTGGTAGCTGCCTGTACAGCTCATCTCCCTGATTTACAAACTGTAATTGTTTTTACCCCTGGGCGGTTACGATTATTAAATGTCATTTTACGTTCAGGTCTAATGCAACTATCAGACACCACCAACCTAGCTACAAAACAACAAGGCACTGTTGAAGGTCGAAACAATGGGGAAGTCCTGAGAAGAGGGAATAAGGCAGCAAATGGAGGCAGGACAAGCCCAATCACAAGCTGGAGTCCATCAACCAGAGGGTTACCTATTGATGAGAAGGTGCATGACATGACGGGTGATCAGTTTCTTCCTGTAGGCCAAGTGTGAGGGTGCCTCCTGGAGCTGGAAGGCAAGGGTGCACCATATCCTAAGACCTTACGGGAAGGTTTCACACCTTGTCTTCTCCTTCCTGTATTTCTTTTCCTCGAGCTTTGTGTGGTTGCTGCTGCAAGTGTTGGTAGCCCACCAGTGACCTCGATCTTGCACACTTTCTACGGGGAATTGCTCAACTTTAATTCTGTGTAAGGCAGGCAACATATTTAGAGAGTTAAGTAGACGGGTTGGGGGTGCTGGTAGGTTTTATGTAGCTATGGGACATGTAGTTATGTATTGAAGCCATCATGTTCACTGGTGACAGACATTCTTAGACAGGTTTCTGTTTGTTGTTCCTGGCAACTATCACATACTTTGGGGAATATTTGCTAGAAAATGACACAGCGCTGTGCTGCAAGCCATCTTGCTGCGCTAAGCTGCATCATTAGGAAAGTGCAGGGATGCGTTGTATTTACAGCAACACAGCACATCCCTGTGATTTCCTCCACGCCAGCACACAATAGGCTGCCGAGCGCCAACACAGGCACCCTTGAACCATAGTGCACGGGTGCCTGTCTTGCAGGGATGATGCATTGGTGGTGTTTTCCTCCTTCTATGTGTGCTGGAAAATGCAGCACACATAGAAGGAGCAGAAAAACGAGGATAAATAAAGGTATTTCTCCTCGTTGCGACTCCCTAACGCTACCCCTGGGGTGGCAGGTTAGAATACGACGCATTCCCAGGTTTATGAAACCTTGTAAATGTGGGAATGCGTCAGAGTCCATGGAAACACCCACAGCAACACCCATGGAATGCCCCTTTCATACAAAGTGATGGGTTGACGCACTACACCTCCGTAGCGTCACAAAAGTGACACACCAGTGGCGCAAAAGTGTTGCAAGGGCATTGTAAATACCTCTCTTTGTCTTCCAGGAGTTGAGCTTCAGGTACAGTTTAAACATCTAGGCTAGGATAGTGGCTAAGCTATCCTTTAGCCACGTCATATTTCCTAATACGTTTGTTCTTATCGTTTTGGAGTCATTTGAACCATGATGGATCTTGAAGCTCTTGTCGGCCAGGGGAACCCCAGTGGTTTCATGTAGCAGTTAGAATTTGCTGCACATAGGATGGGACCAAGAGGTAATATACAGGTCGCAGAGATAGAACGGAATCCGCACATGCTCATCTGGGCGAACTGGCCTAGGATGCAAAGCGTACCACAGCACAAGATGCAATCAAAGCACATCCTGGAGACGGTACGGGCTGTGTGTAAGTCTGCAGCGAGGTACATCAGTACAAGGAGACATTGGCCTCTGTTCTCTGTGATCTGGAGTGTTTCATTGACTAATTGGATAGTGGCTGTTTCAGTGCTACTCGGGGTCTGATTCCATACTGGTAATCCGAGAGAAAAGTAGTTTTCTTGGTGTTTTCATCTTATTGAATAACAACAGTGTTTTTTGATGGTCTTACTCAGTGATTTTAGGTGTCTGATTGATTGATAGTTGACTATATGCTGGGGTTTATATTCCAAGTCATGACATTCTCATGAGGAATTGGGCACCACTGTGTATACAGACGAGGACCCCAGAGCTACCATAGACATTAAGCACAGTGTGTTGTTGAGCTTCTTCAGTTGAATCATTCCCCATGTCCTCCGGTATTATATGAGAGTCTTTAGTTGGCCTCCTTCAGGGATTCTGAAGAGAGTGCCATGCCTCTAGACCTCAGTTGATGGAATGTTTCATCTCAGTTTCTTTGAGCCAATGGTGGAGGCTTGCACATATCAAGGCCAGAACTTTGGAGATGTGATTTTCAGTCACTATAACGAGGAGAGATGAGTATATCTCAAGGCCATGTTGTTACAACATGTCTGCTAAACGCAAGGAAAAATAACAATACCGAGACATCTTCCAAAACACATGTACGGGAAAATCAAATGGATCCAACTCACCCATATATGAGAAATTAGTGTCCAGGTTCTCCTCTGGATGGAAAGTGGGAAGGGACCAGCCGGCCCTTCTCTAGGATGCAGGAAAGGTCCATGCCACCCTTACGTGGGTGATAGAAAAGCCTGGTAAATATATTCGGGCATAGCAGAAAGCAAGGGGCGTTCCACCTATACCTGGCACTTACGAAGAGCGAGCCCTCCCTTACATGAAAGTTGGGAAGGTAGATCCATCATAAATGGGAGAAGCGGAGAAGACGGGGTCAGCATTACATTGAAAATAGGAAGGGAGATCTACCGTACATGGGAGAGGGCACGCCCCTCCTAACATGGAAGAAAAGGGGTGTAGGTATCGCCTGTTTGAATGAGGTCACACCCGCCCATGCGTGGAAGCTGGGTAGGCAGATCCACCATGCATTGAATATGGCAGGCTCGCCATATATGGAAGTCAGAGGTGCAGATCTACCACACATGGGAGCGGACAAACCCATCACAACATGGAGGATAGGGAGGCAGAGCCGCCATACATTACAGTGGACAGACTCACCATACATGAGGGATGGGATGCAGGTCTACCATACATGGGAGAGGACAAGCCCACCCCTACGTGGATACTAGTGATGGCAGGTCCATCCATTCCAGGAGCGAGAGGACTTGGTCCTATACTGCTCTTTAACCACATGCGTGCGGCGCGTTTTCCCGCTGTGCTCTGAGAATCGCGGAATCCCGCGGTTCATGACGAGCTCAGCTCGTCATGAGCGTACGAGAGGTGTACCTCATGACGAGCTGAGCTCGTCATCAGCGTGGAAGGGGTTAAGGCCTCTGTTTATTAACTCCCCTGTATGATGGAAGAGTCCTTCCTTTCTCTTCTCTCAGTATTATGGGCTGCATTCGTAGCGCGTACTCTACTGTATTTGATAGCCCTGAATAATTTAATGCTATGATTCTATGCTATTGAATAAGCCATTTTCGTGCTGTATGCACCGAAGGGCTTTTACTCTCTCGCTGTATAGTTTTATGGAAAATCATTAAACAAATTTGAAAACAACATCATTATAGTAACACAAAAGTGATGTAGTACCTCGAGTTCAGGCTGATGGTGCAGCAGCGTACCAGTGCTCATATACAATGAATGGGGCAGGGGAATATGACAGCTAAAGTACTCTCTGATGAGGTGCTCGCGCTCCGGTGATGTGTATCAAGGGACATCCACTCTGTCCTCGATCCCAAAACATCCTACAAGCTGACTGAGAAGAGGTAAGTGCTTGAAAGAGCATTGGGATCTTGCTGATGTGCAATGTGATGAATATGGAAATATTTGTGTAGGGTATTAGCTGGGTTTGTGTTACCGTGAGCACAGTAATACTCTTCTCAGCTTTTATTTAACACCACACAATGCATTCTAGGGTTTGTACTTCTAGTTTGTATCAGTATAACAGTTTTTAAATAAAACCACAATTATTTGAAAAGGGACACAAATGAACACGATTAATGTTGACCCAGTGACATGGAGTCGCCCAATAAGCACGTCAAGGGACACACGTCAGTATGGCTCAAGTTTACAAAGACCTCCAGTTCCTCCAGGTCAATTTTGAGTAGCTCATCAACTCCTGCTTTGCATTCTACTGCCTGCTAGCTTGAACATGCACCAAAAGAACTAGACATTACCCGGAAAAAAACACCTGGCCATGCAGTTTACCCATTTCCCACCAGTCTGCAACCTAGCAACTTTACTTAACCACTCATTCAATTGCCATCAGTCATTTCGAGTCAGTAATTTATACCCAAAGTCACCTATACCACATATAATGGAAGCTCCAAGAGGCAAAATCACTCGGTTAGGAGTAACCACAATGAAATGGAGAATATGACTTCAGAATTCTGGGATATTTATTGTGGACAGATTTCTTTAGGTTTATTTTGGAGGAATCCCTCAGAATTCCCAGTTCGCCAGCTAGCTCCCGTTACCCGCCAAATCAGGAATTTGGAGGAACAAAGGACCAGGGCTTCAGTCTTTTACTCTGCTGAATCTGCTATGCTTAAATATTATTTGAATTTTTCAAAATATAAAATCTATCCTGATTAGAGATTGAAGTGGGTGGGATCAGAGGGTCACAACGTTCCCATACTTTTTTAATTTATGAAAAACAGTTCTCTTACTTTTTGAAAAAAGACAACCGTCCCAGGATTGTTAATTCCGATAGTGTAAATGCTTCAGCTGAAGTGTCAGACAGGCAGTCCCGTTATGAAACCGCAGGTGGGCAGACAGCTAAAAAAAGATACAAGCCTTCTTGCCAGGGTGCATTCTTTTCTGAAAGAAATGCAAATGTGCACAACTGGTTAATCTGCACACGTAAAAGGTGCTTGGAAGCCAGTATTGGCTTTAATTGATGGAACCACTTTAAGCTTCCTGATTAAACAGGTGTATTATTTTTAGTGGTATTGTAAAGGAGTTACCAGTTAATCTGAAGGACATGCTTTTAACGAACAATAACATTTTTTAAATGGACCTACGTTCAGTTTGGTTATCACTAAAATCTATATTGTGGCAGCACCTTTTTAACAAACCTGTCTGCACATTTTGTGGCAGCCAATCTTATAATGCAAGTTTAAAATGTGTACATATTCACTGTGCTTTATGTCACAGGTTAGGCCCTCGTTGCTCCTAAAATACACAAGTCACTATTATTTACTGCACCAACCAAGATTCAATTTTGTGGCTCTCTGGTTACACACACAGACCTCTGCAGTGCAATACCTAATAGAGGTTTCATAATGTCCTATAGTGCATTTCCCACTAATAAACTTAACTTGTATTTATTTTTCATTTAAGCTGTGCGTTAGTTTATATGTAGTTAGCTGAAGGTGAACGACCAAATAAACGTACAGGCTATATTGTTTTTTATCCACACCTCTGATCCCGCCCCCCACGAGGACTGACCGCTGTCCCCATTGCACGCAGCATCACAATTCCCATACTTTTTTTTATGCACTTCGACCACTGACCCTGGAACGCATATAAACAAGACACATACATGCTCCTATTGTTCCTGTGTAACACACACAATCGCTAACAATGCTGTTCTTCACAAAATAACTCTTGTACGCACACATTATCTTGTTCGCACAAAGCCCCTCTTCCTTCAATGCGTGCTTTTCAAAAGCTTTCCGCTTTACAGAGCCAGCCAGGCCTATTGGCTTTTCATTACTTGTTTTGTGCTCCTTTAAATTGTTGTACAGCTGCCAGAACAGGATAAAAAGAAAGAGAGAGAAGCATTATATGATTGACGAGCCTCATCTGCTTTCAGGTGAATTTCAATTCTCGTGCAGGCTCTATTAATTGCATTTCACCATGCTTCGCGGAAGGCCAGCTGCTAACAGGAACGGCGCACTGACGTGCCACTGACGGTGGGCACGGCCAAGGCCCTCATTCTGCCGCCATTTTCCCAGCCGCCATAAAATGATACCACCTTTATGAAATGTACCTTTTTACGGCCAGCTGTCTGCATGTGGGTGCACTGCCTGTCTGAGAATTTTGGTCGCACCTGCCCACAGGAACGCGGGCCGCCTCTGTGGGTATTAATGTGCTCGTCAGTGGCATCGTGAATTCTGTTTAATTATGGTGGAATGTGTATGTGAGTGCGACACCACGGGAAGGGTGCCAGGGCAGCACCCCTAGCTGTGAGCACTGTTATAAGATTTTATTTTTTAAAGTGAATACACATGTTTTGAAGGGTGTGCATCTTGGAGGATGTTAGGTTTTTATCTGTCCCACTGCTACAGAAACAAACCTCTATGCCAACTGAAAAACGATAACAGAGGGATGTCTGTGAAATAAGGCTGGCATTATTTAACCCTGCAGGTGTTGATTTAAATAATGTGCTATAGTTCGTTTTCTGTACTAAATCTGGACTAATTTCGAGGGCAAGGCAGGCAGCACCGGAAGATCACAAGGTGGTTGGTGTACAGACCGCGATGGATTCGAGTCCCATCAAACAAGAAAACGGATAAGCTTGTTGCTATGGCGCCACCTGCTGGGTGGATCTTTTAGGATGGCTTCCTTTAGTGCCTATTCTATTGGATAGACTGAGAACAGCCAATGGCCCACGACTCCCACTGTCGCAGGATCTGTACATACTCAGGAATCCTGAGAGTTTACTTGGGGTAAGTAAGATGCTAGTAACCACTCTTTTCTTTTTTCCCCATTATTTGTCAGTGTTACTTCAGGAGAGGATATTGTATTTCATAGAGTAAAAAATCAAAAGCACTTGTGAATAAGTAACACTTACGCTGACTACAGCCTATGTCATTCCTAGGCAGACACCTTTAGAGCATTAAGTTGATAGCTATAGGAAAATAAATCAGTTTTGATTTATTACTTCTATTCTTGTTTTTGAGGTAGAGCTCTTTTTAAAGTCCGGCCTAGAGAGTCTGGCATCCTCTTGTAATCCCATATACAGAGGGTCTTTAGGTCATCCCTCCTCAATCATTGGCCAGTTTGGCTGTGATTCATTTTTTGTTTCAGCTCACCAGAGCACACAGCATTGGACAATGGGTGCTTTACTTTAGTCATTGACTCCCAGGTCAATGATGTATTTCTTTTCATTTATATAACATTTTTGCTTTTTTTTAGTCATCCTTGTATGTTTATGCTATGTCTTCGGGTTATGGTAATTCAAAGCCAATAGTACCATTTATTTGCACCAGTAGGAGTCATATTATGCTCATATGTACATTAACACTAGAAATGGTTTCTGTACATGTACTGAATGTACCTGCCTACAAGGAAGCACCTGTACTATCCTATTAAAATTATTTGTGAGGTTTGATAAAAAAAACTCTTTTTATTTCAAGCCTTTTGAAATAGATTTAAGTTTTATTTTTCCATATAACTTTTATGTCACAAGTTTCCAGTAAAAAAACATATACACTTTCTACGCTTTTTTTAATATTCTCACTCACTTTTTCTTTTATCTTTCCGAGTATTCAACTAGTGAACATATGTAATTTAATGTTATGTTATAAATTGTTTAATGCATATCTGAACCAATGACTTTCTATACATATACCAAATAGCAAACAATTAGGATTGGACACTCCACCTTTTTTGTAATTTTATTATTTTCATCGTCACAATTCCATTCTTATCTGCCATAACGCTTTTTATTTCCTGGTATCTTATTATTTTTTATCTTACTGTATTATGTTGTTGTACTGTTATTGGAAAAGTAATAAAGACTATTTGAAATAAAAAATGTAAATGAAGAATATATAAATTAACCATGACTGTCCAAGGCCAGACCTATTAGCTTTGACAGCACTTGTTTTGGTATCGTGGATTCCACTCAGTAGGTCAGACCTCTGAACGCAATCATTGTTCTTCTAAAAGCTTATGATCAGGATGACAGCCTTACCTATCAATATCAATGCTCGTTAAATTCCCCAACCATGGGTAATTGCTTTTCTAAAATCACACCTCTAAACAACTAGCCTTTAGCATGAGTTGACTGTATGCATAGTCATGCTGACATGTTGTAACTTTCTGCAATCTAAGTTCCTTGACAGGATCTCCTGTTTTCCCCCCATTTTCCCTCCAACAGGCAGTGTGTTGCTTTTATAGGCATTATATTCTATTAGTCCTGATGATGATCCCCAATTAATTGAGCACGGGATCGAAACGTCGTCGACAAACCAATAGTGTCCCATTTAACCACTGTGTACGACTAATGTGGCCATTATTGTGGTTAGCTTGATACATTCCCTGATTTTGCCAAGCTTCCAAAGCTCTTGTTTTGCCTGAATTCCTTTTGTGTAATCCCTTGTGGTATTGTTTTCTCCCATGTTATATGTACTGGATGCAGGATTGTGTCCACTGTATTGTGATGCTTTCCTATTTCCTTTATATGATTACAATGATAAAATAAAAATTCTTTGTCCGGCTGGAAAAACGTATAGTACCTATTATGGTCTATATATCATTTGTTTCAAAATTTCCTTTCTATGGACCATTGTTTCATGATATAAAAGCCTTACCTCACTTTGCACCTCACTGACCTCCTCATCCTCAAATAAGAGTTATTTCTGGAAACTGACATAGTAAAATAACTTTGAGAACTAGTGGTATCCCTGCTTTCTCACTCCCCTTTTCCACCACCGCCCCCTCCCCAGCTCCACACGGTTGCCACTAAAGATCTACACCAGTATTGCATCAGACCTCACTGCTGGGCAGCTGAAGTCCCTTTGTCCTTTTTAATGTTTATACTGTGTGAGTTCCACAGACACCGTGAGACAAACAAAGTTGGACGACACTAGCTGTGTCTTGTCTTAGATTGTCCTGAAAGGCTCTGCCAGGGATTATGGAACTAGGAGGCTTACTGCAGTGATCGGCCTGTCACAGAGTTGGTATGCGCTGCTGTACGCATACAGAGGAACCCAGCCACAGTGGATCCCTTCAGACAGCCTCAACAGCTGCTCCTGAAGATGAGGCTGTCTTTGGCCAAAGCTCAGCCACACAGAAGATCATCATTTATCTGAGCAGAGATGAAAATGTAAAATTGCCTGTAATCTCCACCTTAATTCCTAAGGTTCCTGTAGAAGCTGTCAGGGAGGTGGAATGCGCACCTTTGGATCTGAGGAGCGTGTGCCTCGACTTCATGTGAGGGGCTCTTGGCACAGGGCTCCCTTACAATGCCATATACATGCCTGGCCCACCAGAGTATTGGACCCTGTGGAGGAGTTTGTTCTTTCACTGGTCACAGATTGTCGAGCTTTGCCTTTATCCTATGGTTTATCCTTCGTTACTGACATACTTGTTTGTCCATCTACCTATCTATGCCTCTTATCCAGCGACCTGTCTACACATTTATCAATATCTATCTGCGGAGCCTGGGACAGACAGCAGGGAGGAAAGAGAATCTCCTGGCACCCCCACCCTGGGTGCAAGTAGCCTTGAGGAAAGTGAACCTTAGAGAAAATAACACCGGTTGGTAAGGAAAACAAGGGGCATAGAAACACAGGGACGTAGAAACACAGGGACATAGAAACACAGGGTCGTAGAAACACAGGGACGTATACAACACAGGGACGTAGAAACACAGGGACATGGGACAGAGGGAGCAGCGGGTTTTAACCTAGAGTAGGAGTGTTGTGGAAAAAACAGATACGACTTGAGAAAAAAATATGCAAAGTATTAAAACAGGCAGGCCTGTGCCAAGTACAGAGAGAGGGGGCCTCAAGAAACGTTAATACTTGCATATTGAGGGGGTCGTGCTGGTATTTCGAATGCAGTGCTAAAGGACTGCTTTGCTCAAGCCTGGATCTGCGATTATAACTCATGTTTTGTGCCCCGGAGAATGTACAAAAGTAGTCGAAATATGTAACAAAGTAACGCAGAAGGTTGACATTGCCTCGGTCACTCATTCAGGAACACCCAACCTTGCCAGAAAGAACCCGCGTCTACAGTGTGTCTCTGAGAAGTCAGGTGAACCCTCGACTCTGCAAATGGTAGTTTGTAAACTGGAGCCCACCTCTTAATTAACAGGTTCCCCCTTCGAATAATTACCCTTCGACACATCAAGGCTATCGCTTGTTCTCCAATTAACAACTTGATTAAAATTATTAGTGAAACTATAATTAATACACATACAATACAAGCCGGAAAGCGTGTAAAAATGTAATCAAATGAAGAAAAGAAAAAAGAATCCCCGAGGATGGCACATGGCATCCGACAAGGCAGCCGGGCCCTGGGGGGAGGGGTAATTACGGAAATAAAAAGATTCTGAATGTAAGCATAAGGTGCAGGCTTTAGATGTGGATGAGAGACAGCGTTTCCACCCAGAACGGGAAGGAAGGCAGCAGGCACTGCATGCGGATAAGTTCCTTGTTGAAGCTGATGCCACCCCAGCCTTAAACGCAGCAGGCACTTTCTTTCTGTACACTTATAACGGTTGCATATAGACTCCAAGTCAGGAAATTGGGCAGACACTTAATAAAGGAGTGCTGATTGTGGCAGCGTGTTTGCGCCACCTCAGAATAAGAGCAGACACTTAATGCACATATGTGTATTGTGGGAGCATGATGTCACTGGAGTCTGACAACCAGGAAGTACTTCTTACAGATGTGAATATTATAAAATTATTGTGTCATTACAACATGACAGCATGAAAAAACGACAATATGAGCAGAACTTTTGGAATTTCACTTAGGGGAATTCTGCAGTGGAAGAAAAAATGCAAGTCGTGCTGCTCACGCTGCGATTTAGCGCCAGTATCGCATTCAGTGCTGAAAAATCTGCAGGAATGTCAATACATGGGGCGCAAAAGCACACAGCGATTCGAGGTTGATTTTGCTGCTGTTCGAGCCCTCTGACCGGCGACGCCACCACTTCTGCGACCGATCGGGTTATAAAATAATGCTGGAAGGCTTGATAGCGAATGGAAAACGCACTAGAGATGTCAAGTCTTGCTTGTGTTCTCCAGTTCACTTGCTGGAACCTCGTGTTTTTCCTGTTGCTTCGCATTGCTCAAATTGTGAATTGTGGAAGCATGACGTCACTGCTGCCAGGCATGGTCTACAGATGTGTGTATTGGAGAGACCTGACGTAACTGCCGCCAGGCAGCGTCTGCAGATGTGTATTTGTGGGAGCCTGACGTCACTGCTGCCAGGCATTGTCTACAGATGTGTTTGTGGAAGCCTGACGTCACTGCTGCCAGGCATGGTCTACAGATGTGTGTATTGCAGAGACATGACGTCACTGCCGCCAGGCATTGTCTGCAGATGTGTGTTTGTGGAAGCCTCACGTCACTGCTGCCAGGCATGGTCTGCAGATGTGTATTTGTGGAAGCCTGCCGTCACTGCTGCCAGGCATGGTCTACAGATGTGTGTTTGTGGAAGCATGACGTCACTGCTGCCAGGCATGGTCTACAGATGTGTGTTTGTGGAAGCATGACGACACTTCTGCCAGACATTGTCTACAGATATGTTTGTGGAAGCCTGACGTCAATGCTGCCAGGCACGGTCTACTCATGTGTTTTTGTGGAATCATTGTGTCGCTCTTAATCTTAAAGCCAGAAAAGTAGCTGTCAGTTGATACCAGTGTGTTTGTTGTGATAGAAGCCTGAGGCTGCAGTGTCATGTAAAGCAGCAGGCATGGTGTACTCCACCCGCACCGTGTCTCCTGATTGTGGGCCGCAGCAGGGAGTTCATACAGATATGACAGTGTGGGGCATTCATGCTCTAAACAGCAGCAAGCAGGCCGCACTGATGTGCAGAAGCGCAGGAGGCACTGCACGAGGCAAGAGGTGCTCACTGTGGGGTGCGCCTGTAAGCACAGGCTTCTGTTCTAAAGAGTGAATCGCCAAATGCAGTTTCACAATAGCTGCCCTCATTACACAATCACACAAATGAATGGCAATCCCTTTCTTACCATCTAGAGGGCGAGAGGTCTTGCAAGAATTGCCCCCTTTGACCTACAATGTACACACCTAGCTGGAGCACGACCATTAACCCTCGAGCTACCGCAAGCTCCTAGAAGCCATGCCTTCGGCACTGGGGACTCTCACATCGCAAGCCTCGACCGCGTGTGACAGCGCCTTGACTTTCACATGTCCCCAGCGCGCAGGGATGTGCGAGAGATGGGCGCACAGGTGTCCCTCCTCCCACGCAGCACCGAGGGGTGGACAGATGGGAGGAGGGCGGGCTGGAACTGGGTCAGCTCGCAGCGGCGGGGTTAATTATGACGGTGGCTGCACACCCCAGGGGTTCTGGGGCTGGGTTAGTGCAGTGTCTGTTTAAGAGCCAGTGGAGCTGAAGGATGGCAGCGGGGGGATGCCAGGGGGTCTTCGCGCTGCCCGAGCGCTGCCTGCCTGTGTCAGCTCTTTACACAGTTGGTGATTTGTAGGCCTGAGGGGGGCACATGTCGGGTTCCCACAGAGGCAACACGGAAGACCTCGTGCGATGCTTGCACCTCACACAAATAAAACCATAGAGAGACAGAACGTAAAAGCACAAAGTCAATACACAGCAACAGCATAATCTAAAAAAAGAAATACAAATGCACGCAGTGTTGTCTCAGTGGGAGAGGTAATGCTAGAGTTCTAAGAAATCTGACCTGTAACACTGGTTATATCCTTCGTGATTGCATCTCTCAGATCATGGTGGAGGTCATTTGTATTCCAACCCCCCTCTCTCTAAATATATATATATATATATATATATATATATATATATATATATATATATGTGTATATATATGTGTATATATATGTGTATATATATGTATATATGTATATATGTGTATGTATATATATATATATATATATATATCTATATCTATATCTATCCAACAAATTTGTTTTCGCAAAAAGCCCAACCCATGCAGGGCGGCCTCGCGCGTGGGGATGCAGCACGCCATCAGTATTCCCACAAACCTAACTCCACCCTGCTGCAGTTTTGTGCATTTATTCCAAACACCAAATGAGGGCTAATTTCAAATCTTTTTCCTGACGCGTTTCGGCTAGTATATAGCCTGGTTCACAGGTGAGCCATCTTTGAATAAGCGGCTTTGTAAAGTCTCTTTCTATGCTCAGACAAAATTGCATCATTACAACGTAGTCCTTGTTTCCCACCATGCACTTTGAAAGTCTTTTAGTTCCCATTTCTGTTCCTGCGTCAGGAAAAAGATTTGAAATTAGCTCTCATTTTGTTTTTGGCTCTATGCCCAATCTGTTGATCAATTGTCATTCCAATGAATGCTGTTCTTGGATGGTTCTAGGTGTATGAAAGTAAACACAGAAACATCAAACACAGCCTAAACATATCCACTTCATTTCAACTTAGTGACTAAGTCTGACCAGCAAGTCTTACAGGAAATGCCGAATCAGTGTAAAGGAATTCCACCTCAGCCATCCAACTTTAGGAAGAATAGCTCCATTTGTGATGGACCATTTTTAGGTCTGGCGTTTGCCAAGACCGTTTGATTTTACTAAAATATGTATCAGATAGTTACATAAAGAGGCTATCAGCCTTCTCTCTTCATCCATTGGTCTGTTATTGTGTCATTCACATTTTGCTTCCGCCCACCACAGCATATAGTTAGGGGCAGTGGGTTAGCCTACTTAATCCACTGGTGGACTTCATTTTGAGTGACTGCATTTTGTTGTTTCACAAGGAGCACATCCACACTCAAGCTTGTTCCCTTCACAGCCCGTAGCTTTTTTGTGTTTTTGCTTTATAATTACTTTAGTGTAGTCTGTATGCTTAGAGTCTAATGTGATAGCAGGACACTTCTGGTGTGACCACAGGCACACACACCTTTAACAGATCCCATCTCTCCTGCCAATGCTGCTGTAAATTCCTTTTGGTGTGTTTTGTTATTTCAAAGCATATCAGATATTGGCCATTTGAAACTGTACTGTATCAAGTTATCATCTTTAAACTTTTTCTTTCTTTATCACTTTTTTCTTCTTTCTTTCTTTCCTTCTTTCTATGTGCATAACATAGTTCCTGGAAGGGGGTTTCAGCCAAACCTAATCCATTAGTCTGTGGTTGGTGTCATTCACATTTTTCTTCCACCCACTTCAGCATACATTAAAGTGCAATGCATCAGCCCTCTTCAGCCATTGGCTGACCTCACTATAAGTTACGTAATGCCCCTGGTTCACAAGGAACACATACACACAGAGTAGTTCCCTTCAGTGCCAGGGAGTACTATGTTAATGTTAAAACATGATTAGAGCAGCATATTCCTAAACAACATAGTTTTGCTAAAACCATAACAAAACAAAACCAGTATTGCCAGATAGCGGGCGGCCAACATCAGACCTATTGGCTTTGCAAATGCTTGTTTAGTTCTGGCACTATCCTACACTTTTTGATTTTACTAAAACTATATGTATAATATACTTATAAGGGATTCCAGACAGCCCTCTTCATTCATTGGCCTATTATTGTGTCCACCCACTACTTCTTACAGCATGGGGCAGTGGGTTAGTCCAGTTCAGCTATTTGTTCATTTCACTGTGAGCAACTGGCATTCTTCCCTTTCACACGAGCACATTCACACACAAAAGAGTTCCCTTAACTTCCTGGGGCTACTCTGGCAATGTGTGCTCTTGGAGTTGAAAATATATTTTTGTTGCTAGCCGATATTTTATTTTTTATTTTACATTTATGAGGATCCAGGAGTTTTCCGAACAACAAATTTTGTAAACACTGTAACAAAACAAGCATTGTCACAGTCCAAAGGCTGCCATCCAAAGACATACCTATTAGCTTTGCTGATCCGTTAATTAGGTTGCTTCTGTTTTCTTGCCCAAGGCTTCTATTGCTCCAAATTCACCTAAATAAGAAAAAAGCGCTCATCCATTGTTCTGACGCGAACCAACCCCTTTTCACCTTTCTGACATATAGATGCATTAACGTGTATCTGCCCCTGACATTGACATACTGCCTCTCTCACACAATCCTTACTTCCTCACTGTCAACGGTATCTCTCAATTCACTGGTAAGGCTGAAATTCACGTCCCTCCTGGCATGGCTGCCCAGGTCAACTAGCTCATGAAGTCAAACACCAAAAGCAAATTGAGCCAGTCGTGAGCACAACATTGTTTTCTTTACTGAACACCGACTACAAGAGGGCATTTGACCTAGATCAGCAGAAATCCTCGCACAGAGATTCCAGGACATCTGGAAAAGCAACGCCTCATTGGCTTTGGCACAGATACATAACTCCACGGCCTTCTCATATGCAACCATGACAGGGTTACCATAGCAAGATTTGGGGCATAGATTTCAGAATACAGGTGTCAGCCCCTGTTTAGCAGTTACAATTTGGAATGCATTTATGATGTAAATTTGGACCGCCTGCGTCTGTCCATCGCATGTTGCCCTGGAGCATCAGAGGTCCCCTTGGCCTCCATTGGCTACTTCATGAGTAGGGCACAGACACTCACGGACAGGAAGATTCACAAACATCACCAGGCGTGGGGGTGGCGGCTTCCAGGGCGCATCCTTCATGCACACATTGGAGCCAGCGGAAGGCGGCGTCATGCTTATTGCATGTTATCATATGCACCAGTGCAAGAGGGTTTCTTTTTGTCGAGTGTACATATCTTTTCTCCAAGTCCCTTGTTATGATTTTGTGCATTTACGTTTTCAGATACAATAAGCACAAATATAGAAACAAGGAGACACCCCCATGAGCATCGCACACTTTACACAATGCAGGGATGCAATGCAAGCTGTTTCCCTGCATACACATATTTGGCCACCCCATAGGCACTACAGGTGTATAGACCCTGCCCAGTTCATTCTGGCGACGTCTTCATGCTTTTACCTCTATTATTGAAATATTATCTCTGTTTATTCTCTGATTCGGCCTTTTCGTCATTGAGGCGAATGAAAATTGTAGTAAATCACACAAACGCGTACGAAGCAGGGCATACAGGTCCAGTACACAGTACTGGCAGCACCTAACATGGCAAACAGGAAGTCTGTGGTAACAGGGAGCAGACGAGGCCCCGCGTGTGCATAGTATGTGTTGATGGCTAAGAATCCACTCCCGTGAGTGCTCCACAGATTTCCACTCCTGCCGAACTCGGACCTTGGCTCTGTTAAAGCCACACTGTTTTATGTTGTGTATTTCAGGGTTTGTATAATGACTGTCCCACATCAGCAGGGCTGTCAGGTCTTTTACATGCCCTGTGGCAGTATCAGCAGAGAAGCCAAGGGTTTTACCAACACAAAGTCTTATAATCAACTGCAGTAATTTTTTCGATTTTGATGCAATAAGTGGGTCCTAGTTGCTTTAAAACCTATGGGTGATTTGCAGTTTCACATAGAGAAGTCTGCAGCAGGTGCATTCATCCACTGAGCTGGTAAGAGATGTGAACTACCCTCTGACTCTCCAGTGTGGAAGCTTGCGCTAGTGTGATAGACTCAAGCACCTGAATCTACCCTGTAGGTCTGCAGAAGCACCTGGAGACGTAACCTTGCAGGGTGCACTGCAGAAAAACTCATAACCGGCAGAGCTCATATGGAGCAGATGCCTTGCACCCATCTTCACATCTGCAGGGGCCCTCACCATGCCCCCAACTCGCTAGGGACCACCACATATGGACAAAGAACCCTACTACTTGTGGAGACGCGAAGACCTCAGTGATGGAAGCAGACCACACAGGCACCGTGCCCGCTACGGCCGCAGGATAGGATTTCAGACCAGGGTTTTGGCCCGTGTGCAGCATTTTATTGGGGCTCTGGAGCGGGGAAGCGAATGGGACTGATCATTCTACTTGGGCAGAACTAGAAATTGGATTCAGATCTTAAAGAACTGCTTTTGAGAAATGAATGGGAGCGAAAATAAATTCCTAGACGGTGACAAGCCGAGCCCCAAGCACCTAATATGGCGGGCAGGATGTCTGTGGTAGCACGGAGCCGACGAGGCCCGCATGTGCATAGTATGTGTTGATGACTAAGAAGCAAATGAGTATAAATCCACCCCATGACTGCTCCACAGACTTCCACTCCGGCTGACCCTGCGCCTTGGCTCCTTTAAGGTCACTCTGACACCACACATGGATCCCACCCCTTACCATCCCCTGCACATGCACTGGAGCAGAATGGTGCCAGCACTCACAAGGCATAAATCACCAATGGAAAGCAAGATATGTAACTAAATTGTCATATAAAGAATTTGTCTTCCAACAGACATACACTTTTTGTGTATCAACAACTCTGCTATTGCTCTGTGCCGGTTGTATGTCGTTACTACGTATTCCGTTGCAACGCATGCCTTTTCCACGCATGCGTTACAACGGAATTCGTTTTCCCCGCATCACCTTGACCACGTCGCTCGTACGTCGTAAAGAGGAAGCGGAAGTTTATTCCAGCTTCCTCTCTAACGACGCTGATTTCTTCGGCACGGCAGGTTCGTTTTTTTATGGGGGGGGAGACCCCCCAACCCCCCTTTTTTTAATCCTACGCTTTTTTTTATTTTCCCGACCGGAATGATTATTGCGTGGTAAAGACGATCGTGGAAGGCATACGCGTGGAAAAGACGTTTACGTGGTAAGTGCCCCGTAGTAAACGTTACGCGTAGTAATGCCTTTGTTGTTAATGATATTTCCCCTCTGTGCCTGTGTGCCCCTGTGGCAGACAAAGCTTACACAGCCATGCACCACACCACAAGCATGTCTGACTCTGTGTTATGATATGTGGCTGCTGTTATGTGGGCAAAGGCCCCCCACAACTCTTTCTACAAGTTGTCCCCTGTCTGCCGTGTTTCAGTTTTTCGATCTGAAGTTCTTCTATAATTTAGATTTTACTATGCCCTCGTAGCCTCGACTTTAGGAGGCCTCCGGTCCATACCCCCCAGAGCTCCCCGCAGAGCACCGGGCTGCTGTTGAATAGAAGAGACCCCCAGAGGGGCTCGCCTGCTCTTGTCCTGGAGGGGATATTACCCCTCGTCTCCGGTGCTGGAGGTTGCTAGGTGGTGAGAGTGGTACTCATCACTCAGCCTGGGTAGGATATCAACTCCAATGCTCCAATAGCAATGCTGACCCCTTCGCTGCTCACCCTGAGTATGAGAGGGGGTGACTGTGGCATTGAATGTGATATGTGAAAGAGGCCAGTGTCTGACTTGTGGATGAATGCGTAAGTGACAGATGGAATCCCTCACCTCTGGGTGTCTCTAGTGTTGTAGGTTGTCATGACATTCTAGGCTGAGGGAGAAGCTCCTTTGTGTAAGCATTTACGGTGCACCTATCAGATGCCCCAAAGTCCTGGAAAAATGCACAAACTTTTCAATCTAGTCTTCTTTTCTAAAAAGTGAGGGAAGAAGACATAAAACCACAATAGAAAGAAACGACTTTTGTGTGTATTTTGTTATCATGGTTAAATTCCATCTTCAAAACCCAAAGCAGGTCAGTCGAAGAACGCCTCTGGCCCACAGCTGTAGGAGAAAGGGAGACACTGTGCAAAAGGAAAGTCAACCTTAATGGTTTTCCCTAAAACTTTCAACGCTTCTTTCACTCTGGCCAACCTGACTCAAACTGAGGACATTCGCTGAATCATGCTGAATAAAGTGAACTCCAGAACCTTGAATACCCTGCCCATGTCAAGACTTGCACAGACCTCCCTGGTGCTTTTTGCTTGTTTAGAACCATTTCGTGCCTGTTACCCCGTGGCTGGGAACAGGCCTGATCTCTTACTCCAACCTGTGCATTCTGCTTCTGAGGAGACAGCTGTGTCCTGCCATACCACAGGCAACAATGGAAAATGACACTGAGTGCTCGGAAGCGTCCACAGCCCCCTGTCTTATTGGTCGAAAGTCTCTGGGAAGTAACAACGACAGCACTGCAGATGAGAGTAACATCTGGGGAGTGACTCTACCTGGCAGGCTTGTTCTGATGCCTCAATGACAGTACTCTGGTGACTGTGCGCACCACATGCCGCATCCCTGTCACCTCTAGCCTCCAATGGACATAATCACAAGCACCTCAGCAGCCTATGCCCGGGTGCTGGGGGAGTGTCAGCCACTCAGTGGCTCTCTGCACACCTGTACAGACATCTGACTGTTAGATGCTCCTTAACAGCCATACCCGGCTGGCACCGGTGCCTCTCGCCAAGCACAGCAAGGACTGCAAGGTCTATTTGTCATTCTAGGCCCATCCGGATATATACATGTCCTCATGGGAACTACCTCATGCCTCTGCATTTCAGCCTGGCCTGACTCTCTTTGTTCCAGCCCTTCGCCTGGTCTCTGGCAATGCCCGTTCATCACCTCATGTACCCAGTAGATCTCGATGGCTTCTAGATCTGAAGTGAGGCAGGCCTGCGGTGAGGTGTAAAGCAGCGTGGCGGAGAGATGGGCAGAAGGGATGTGCAGGGTGCATTAGAACAAGCTGGCAGCAGAAAGTTGAGTATATAATTAAAAGGTGAACTTTGGTGACATGGCTTTGGGTGGTGGGTGTCAGTGGGTATCTGTGGAACAAGTGTGAGTCCTGTGTTACAGATAAAATAAAGCAGCATAGTGTATGTATGTAGATGTCACCAATTGGAGGATTGATGGATGGATGGGTGGATGGATGGTTGATGTCGCTGTCTCTCTACATCTTACTGCTGAAAAAGCCTCGTTCCCTTCTCCCTGTATCTATATTTGTCTGGGTCTGATCTCTTTGTTTCAGAAGCGATGGTAGCCCGATGGGTGGTCTCAGACCTCTGAGCGGTTCAGTGTTTTTTCACAGTAACTCTGCTACTTTTCACTTCTGAAGCCAGCCCGTTGCCACTGGCGGTGTCTAGCAGAGCTCCCACCATGCTGGTAAATCAGTCCCTTTGTAGCTGTGTGTATGGGCAGAATTCCACCTCCTATCACAGTGCAAAAATGGCGGCTACCGTCTGGTCTTTTGGGGGCAGAAATATCCTTCAGCTTAACACCCCAACCACATCTACTGGGAGCCGTAGACTGGAAGCCTTTGGCAGCACATCAACTGGACCACAATTCCCCCTCCGGAAGCATTATTCCAAATGCTGAAGCGCATCAAAGCTGCTGTTTTTCTAAAGGAAATTAGAAAGCGAGAGACGGGGAATGCAAGGAAGAGCAAGACATTTCCAGATGTGAAAATAACCCTTTCTTAAATAGACATCAGCCTCCTGAAGGCACTTAATTTGGACCAAGTGGCTCATGCTGTTCCTATTTATTTTACACCATGTTGTTACAGCAAAGTGGAGCAGGCAAGAGGAAGGGATCGTTCATCTTGTGGCGCGCTGGCCAATCAAAACTCAATGCAGTTCACTACATTTTCCTAAACTTTGACATGCCGGCTTGATGTTCTGGGTGGAATTATAGCTCATGCGTGAAAGCAAGAAAATATCGGATTACGACGCACATCTTGTAAAACGAAAAGCGATACTTGCGATGGCTTTCACGGACCATTGAAGCCAGCTGCAGATCCTATCTGTACAGGACATGCATGCAGCAGTAAAGGGAAATGTAGACATTGTTATCTTCATGGGACATCCATGACTAAGTGTAGGAAACTGTAGGAGATGTTATCTCCTTAGGACTCTCATCGGCCAATTGCAGTGAACTGTAAGGGATTCAATCCACATGGGACAACCATACTGACCTGTGAAATGCAGGGTACGGGTTGCCATTATGTAGGACGTTCATCACCCAGCTACGGTGAAGCATAAGAGAATCAATCTTCACAGGACATTCATTAAACAGCTATTGTGAACCATAACAGAATCAATCTGCAAGGGACATTCATCAACCACTGGAGTTAAATGTACACGATATCGTCTACTTGGGACAACTTTCGATGAGCTACAGGGAACAATAAGGAATTCAATCTGCAGCGGCTATTCATCGACCACCTATGGTAAACCGTAAGAGATTCATTCTGCATGGGACATTCATCAATGAGCTACATTAAGCCGTAAGAGATTTAATCTCCTTAGGACATTCATCAACCAATGAACTGCATTGATCAAGATGTGTCCCCAATAGAACAACTTTTGAGGAGCTACAATGAGCAGGAAAAGATTCAATCAGCACATGAGTTAGACTTGGCATCTTTTGATGTGTTTCCCCTGAGTTTTTGCTTTCTGACCTCCCGGTTTTGACTCTGTTTTTGCTGGCGTAGTGTTTCTGCGCACTTTTCTCACTGCTGATCAGTGGTGAAGTGCAAGTGCTTCCGTGGTAAATTTTGTTATGGATTGGTGTTTCCATGATTGGATATTTGATTTACTTGTTAGTCCCTAGTAAAGTGCACTGAGTGTGCCAGGGTCTGTGAATCAAATGCTACTAGCGGGCCTGCAGCACTGTTTGTGCCACCCACGTGAGTAGCCCTGAAAAGGTAACTCAGACCCGCCATTGCGGCGTCTGCGCGCAGTTTGTAACTGCCATGTCGACTTGGCCAGTACACACACTTGCCAGTCCCTCAACTTCCCTTTTCTTACATGCCAGCCACCCCTAAGGTAGGCTGAACTGTGGGCCGGGTGCAGTGTATGTGAAAGGTAGGACATGCCCTGGTGTGTGTGGCATGTCCTGATAGTGAATTATGGGCAATTTCGTTTTTCGCTATTGCAAGGCTACCTGTTCCCCATAGGAAGGAATAGAGAGTTTGTTTATAACATCTTATAAACATAACTGGCCTGGGGAATCAGGTAGGAAAATAAAGTTTACTATGCCTGAACTCAGAATCTAAAGATGCATCTTTTAGTGAAGGTGATTTTTACATTCTATGTTTGAAAATACCACTTTTAGAAAGTAGGTATTTTCTTGCTCACTCCTCCCATGTGCCTCTACTTGAATGTGGATTGCCTGTCTGGGTTTTGGATGACAGAAGGTTGGGGAGCAGGAGTGGCTCCTTATAGTCTAGGCGGGTCAGGTAAAGGCTGAATAGACCTGGGCTGCAATTGGGGAAGGCGGATGAGATTTGCTTGCACCTCAAAGGGCCTGGTCTGCCTCTGGCCATGCCCTCTCTACCTCCTGCCAGGAAGTCACACCAGAGAAGGCAGAACTGGTTCTCGCTGGGCACAGACACTCTCTGCCTAAGAGATCAAAGGATTTTGGGATATATATATATATATTGGTACCCAGACCCCTGACTTTTCGAACTCTTTTGGACGAAGAAGACTGCCAAGAAGAAGAGCTGGAGAATCTGTGAGGAGACACTAGCACATTGCTGTGTGCTTTGCTGTGTTGGCCTGCAGTGGCTGCTTCTGTCTTGGGCAGTGAAAGGACTGGACTGAACTTTCTGCAATCTACTTTTGTGAGTTTCTCCAAGGGCTTGAGGTAGAGCTTGTCCCCTGTTCAAGAAGTCTCAGGAACAGCAAAGACTTCAAGCTCATCTGCCCTCAGCACTGGGCACTGTGTGTTTTGTGCTGCAAAAGAAGAAGAAGCAACCCGACGACGTCGACAACGACGCTCCTAAGTCCGTGTCCTGAAGGCACCTCAGAGGGCACCACTGCAATGCTGCACCGCGACCCTGGTCTCACTGATGATGCCTGCTGATGCTGCCACCGAGCCGCTGCTCGCAACGCGACCTGTGGGTACCGCACTCCGAACCACCTCGCTTCACGACGACGCCTTGGTATCCGCGCCGTCGCTCCACGCTGAAATCTACGCCGCTGCTTGCAACGTGGTTTGAGGGCACCGTTCGTAAAGTTACCCGCCGCATGCCCTCAGCCCGCGCTGCATCCTTGGCCTACCGACGCCAGCACCATCGACTCCACTTCGTCAGCTGACAACAGCGCTTCAGCAACGATGATGCCACTGCTTGCACCATGACCTGCCAGCACCGCATTTACCTCACACTGCGACCCTGGTCTCACAGACGATGCCATCTGACGCCACTACCGAGCCGCTGATCACACCATGACCTGAGGGCACCGCACGCTGCACTTCGCGCCACAGCACCCGGCGCTTGCCGACGCCAGCGCTCCTGACTCCAACAGAGAGGAGATTGATCTGTAACGTGTGTGACTTCGAAGGCCCGACGACTCGTGCACTAACCTCCGGAACCGACGCCTGCGGACGCCGTGTTTTCGGAAGCTCCATGAGAGGCCGCTGACACCCTGCATTTCTAAAAGGTACTGTTTGCGGGTCTTTCCAACACCGTACCTGGCCCACAACACCACGAACAGCCAGAACTGTTTGGATTTGTTTGCTCACGAAGCCGTGATAGCCCCGGACGGAGCTATCGACATCAAGGAACTGTTTTTCAAGCATATTTTGATAACCAAAGGTTTTTAAGTACTGTATTGTGGATTTTTATCGGTTTTGGTCTTCTCTTAAGTATATAAAAATATTGGATATTTTTCTAAACTGGTGTGGTGTCATTTTGTAGTGCTTACACTGTATTACTGTTGGTTATGTGCAAATGCTTTACACACTGCCTCTAAGATAAGCCCGACTGCTCGTGCCAACCTATCAAGGGGTGAGTAGGGTTTTTTTTAGGCGTGTAACTCCCTTATCTTGACTAGAATGGTGGTTTCTGTCTGGCTTCAGCACATGCCCTAGCCTTCCATAAATCCCATTTCTAACAACAAGATATTCCTCGACCAGCTTCACTGCATCATAAAACATTTATTTTGCATAGGACAATCGTTGACAAGCTACAATGAGCAGTAAAAGATTCAATCAGTACAAGATATTCCTCGACCGGCTGCACTGCATCATAAGACATTTAGTCTGCATAGGACAATCATTGGCTAGCTACGATAAACAATAAAATATTCAATCGACACAGGATATTCCTCAATTGGCTACACAGCATCATAAGACATTTAGTCTGCATAGGACAATCATTGACAAGCTACAATGAACAGTAAAAGATTCAATCGGCACAGGGTATTCCTCGACCGGCTACACTACATCATAAAACATTTAGTCTGCATAGGACAATCATTGACCAGCTACAGAGAACAATAGGGGTTTCAATCTGCATAGAATATTTATTTATCAGTTAAGGGCTCTTTTTGGTGTTCCTTGACCAGGCATATCTGGTAGCAATGTAGGGGTGACACCACAGTGATCACTGAAGTCAGAGGCCATCCGATGAAAACAAACTGGACTGAAGTTCAAGGGAAAAAAAACATTGTTTCTTCCAGAAGCTCCAGGCAGTCGTCTTTGCATATGTGAACTTTAGATGGTATTTAATTTATTAACTACAAAGAAATCTCAAATCGTATTTTAACTTCATGTGGTTGTCTAATTAATTTATCCAGCCAACAGGTGTTATTCAACAAGGTCGGTTCCTGAGGGCTAGAAATTATTCTGTAGAGGTCTCATCAGATATTGAGAAACTGATTTTGTTGTAGTCATTGTCTTTCCATTAAGTGAAATTTCAAATTGATACAAAGCCCATGCTACAGCTCCTGATGTTTGTTTGTGTATCTTATCTCACATAATTGCTTTGATACCATAAGATTCAATGCACAAATGAGCAACAGGATTATAGATGCCAATACTATGTCCAACCCAGTGGCACCATAGGCTTTATAACTCTTTGAAATATCATTTAATGTAAAGAGAATAACTCAAATTAAACCAGTCTCTCGTTGATGGATGATCCCCGTACAGTATACTTTTCTGGCCTGTGGAAGCCAACACATCGTAAAACACATGTTGGCTTGATAGATTGATGATACGACCAAAAGAACTGAAATTTCAATGCGATGAATAAGGACATCCATGGAGTAGTGGGGGGGACTTTAGATGCCTTTGGCCAAAGGACATGCATAGTATGTTGGCTTGTCTGCAGCTACACCGGTACATGGACGTATGCAAAAGACATTCCTGTACAGCCAGTGTGAACTCTAGGCAATGTCATCTGCATAGAACCCACACAGACTGTGATATTAAACATACACATTGTTAAATGCTTGCTAGCTGCTCCTCTTACCTGCTCTCGACATGAATGGGTAAGTGACATGGAAAGTCGCAGGTGTTATACATATATGAACCAGTACATGTCAAGTCCATAAGATACTAATGCACTAGTGACGTGAAGTGCTGAGACGTTATCCGTATGGAGGCCCCAGTGGGCACTGATGTGGAAAGCGGACATTCCTATATGGATTGGAGATTATGGCCTGTGATGTCCGCTGGGTCGGGTGTTACCTGTGTAGGGATTACACGGTCAAAGTCTTGAACATTATCCAATGGCATCTACGTGTGTTTCCAAAATACTCTATCACTGTGCAGCCTGGGTGAGTTGTGTGAGCTGGAGGTGCTCGCCTCCTCTAGACAACACAAGCTTCACTATGGCGACTCGCCTGGGTGTTTCCAGCCCTCGTGGGCTGTGAGAGCAGGAACAGATGTCTGCTGTCTCTCAGCAGCCCTGGGAGGTGAAACCTCGAGCTGAGGATGGATGACTGCAGTCAGCTGCACTCAGACTCAACCCCATCCATAATGTACAATCTCAAACTTCCATGCAGAGCTGGCTCTCTTGCCCACGGAACTCGGGAAGCATATCTTCTTCAAAATCACTGACATTCCCCCAGTGAAATCCGATTCCTCAAACAGGAACATTCTGTCTCACAGCCACTGACCTCATGTTGCAAGAGCAACAGAGTTCTCAATTTGGGAACAGAGAGGCATACATCTGGGGTAGTGTTATCTCACTGGCGCCTAATATTTGGGGATTGAGACAAGGACCACAGTGGCGGCTGGCACAGGTAAGAGCAGTGAGGCGGAAAGGGAGTTGACAGACGAAGCAATAGGTAAAGTTAAATAAAAAAAAATAATAAAACCACTTACCTTTGTAAGTACTTTTATTTTATTTTTTTATTTAATTTTACCAATCCCGTTGTCTGTCAACTTCTCAACTCACCCTGCCCTGCCCCGCCCTGCATCACTGCTCTTACCTGTGCCGGCCGCCACCGAAGGACCATAAAAAGACAACGATGCCCTCATTCCTACAAATCCATAGCTTTACTAGATGGGCGGTGAAGACCCAGACTGCATATAGATGTTAAACATCAGGTGTATCTCCAGCCTACTCCTGCACTCTTGTCCTGCACTTTCTACTGCATAAACTAATCAAGACAATTTTCTTTGCTACAGTATTTATCTATCTTTGCTTAGATAGGTATGAAAATGATTAATGCTAGTGCATTGTTTTGTCTAATAAACACACTTTATTTTATGGCTGCTCAGTAATCACAATGCATACAGTAAACCTCAATATAGTATCAATCAATTCATACACAAAATACTGGATCCACATGTTTGCTCACTGTAATATACATATTTCAGTGTTAAAAAATGCATTGTCTCATTTAAAAACCACTGATACATCAGTTCTCATTGTAAATAGTCATGTGCCTGCAGACTCCAACAAACATTGGCATATCCAATAGGTCTCGCCTTTGGGAACTTTTAAGTATTTAGCAATGCAGCATATTATCCAGGGTGCTACAACATCTACTGTTCTTTAACGTTGAAGCTTTGACACCAATAGACACATTATGGCACTGCATTGAGAAGCAAGTGTTATTTTGTACAACTGGTAGGCTAAACTCACATATATGATGTATAAGGTGGTAGAAAAAATGCATGGAGCGAAACCAAGACCAGGTGGCATTGGTGTTCAATTACATGCAGTCAATCCTGTCTTTATAATTATGCATTACAGCTTCTTAATATCGGGAATAAAATATCACAGTTTTTTACTGTTCTTCAAAACATTTTAACAGTGACGGGTCAAAGCCTAAATCATCCCTATCATGTCAGGAACCCTTGAAACTTAAAGAGATCTCCCTGATAGATAGATGAATATAGTAATTACCAGTTTGATGGAAAATGTGCCTCACAAGACTTACGCATCACCAAACTAGAGCCTAGAGGCCATGTACATTGCAGGCTCACTTTCCAATATCATGATCTAAAGATCTTTCCCCACTATCCATAGCCGTAAAAAAGGCATGGGCCACCTAGATCTGTACAAAAGGACACTGGTGCTCAGATGGCTTTACGAGGCTATACAAGTAGCAGAAATATGCTATAGAAATATGCCCATATACAAATATAATAAATGCCTGGAAAACGCATCATTGGCCTAATTAACACAACACTTATTATACAATGAATCCTGATATCCAGTTCAAGCTGCGTTCAAACTGCAAATGAATGCGACAGAAAGATTGTAGAGGTGGGATGCAGTTTACACTTCCTGGAAAATTATGACCATTGGACCAAAGTTACACTTATCTCCACATACACCATCAAAAAAATAAATACATTTAGAGTCTATGAAAATACTTTGGTGTATATTTAAAAAATGGCTAGTGCGTGTCATAAGTCATCCACCCTTCTATGGTTTTAAACAACTTTGAAAATTCTAGAACATTTACTATCACTGGAATTTTTATTGACGCCAAATTACATAGAAAGAAAATATCCATATTCTTGCGGTATGAGTAATAACATCGGCTACAGGTGTTAAATTAAAAATATTGCACCAATAAATTAATTGATGCGCATTTCAAATATAAAAGTGAAAGGCTCCATTTAGTCAAGCTTTTCATAGTTGTTCTGTCAAAAGAAAAATATAGCAGTCTCCAATGACCAACTTGCTTTTGTTTTAGTTTGGTTTTGTTTGCAGTGAAATTAAAAATGCAGAACCACAAATCCGACTATTTCAAAACAGAGATTGTTAATTCTCCTATTAGTTATTCCATTTCTCTCACTAAGTTTGTGTGCTTGTTTCACACAGAATAAATTGCCTGTCTAACATGGCCGTCATTTGTAATTGCACCAAACTGTCCTTCCGTCCTAGTCCATTCTCAAGGTCTTGCAAGAGTAGGAGTTTCGCACATAATAAAGAAGAGAGGATTCTGTTGTGACACCATCAACAATATTCCCATATTCATGAAGCTCTGTATTTTCAATAGACTGAAAGGCAATGTTGTTGCAAAGACGTTTTGTTAAAGTGTGAATATGTGTGAATAATTCACTACACATCGTGGACTACATAAGAAATAGTAGCCATAGACAAACTCACAGTTGTAAAGCAGCCTTACTTTGAAATATTATGAAAAGTAGACTTTATATATCAGCTCGATAGGCTTCAGGTTTATGCTTGATTTGGCAGCACATATGCTAAAATTAGAACTTGGGGCTGAAGTAAACAGTGAGCAGCCACAAGTGCCCTGCGGCACTGCAGCCGGGTTGGCAGATACACCTGTTCGAGGCCTGGGTAGAAAATCCCGTCCGCTGACAGCTGCCTCGGCCCATAGAAGTACAGGGCATCAGCAGTCACACAGGGCCTCCATACACCCTCACATTACGATATACCAAAAAACAAACAAAAAAAAAAGCATGTACGTATTCACGATCACATGTTGTGTGAAGGGCTGTTCAGAATTATAAAATAATTGCCTGAACAGAAAGTAAAACAGTAAAAAGCAGTAGCCTACTGGTCCTAAGGCAATACCCCAAGGGAGTGGACGAGTGTTGAAAAGGAAGACAAATTACCCACTTGCAAGCAAGGAATTTTATTAGACAAATGAAAAAGGATGGAAGGCGTTCAAGCCCACAGAGTACATACAACAGATCATCCAATGTTAGTGGAAGGGTTGTCTAGGCTCGACCTAAAAACAGAGCGTCGCTCTTCTGGAGTTCAGCCATTATTATTTAAACTGAAGTTATGTAGTGTCTTAAGGTCTTCTAACTCTTGTCTCAAGTACCAGCTTAAAACTCATTTTCCTTCTGGTCCGCAGCAGTGGACATAAAGGCCCTGACTTCATGGTGTCCAACGGATATACTCAAATCTGCACTTCCAGTCAATGGGCACCCTCAGTGCTGTGAAATTATGTGAGAAGCCTATCATCATTCTAAATCTCTGCCAGGGCAGAATCGGGGCTCTTATCTGCCAGAATAATTGTTCAACACGCAGGTGCTTTACAACAAGCACTGGTAAAGACAGAGAACAAACTGTCTTTGTCATTGCTACAGTGAGAGAAATTGGCAGCAACGAACAGGCTGAATCTTCTCTGCGGCCTAGTTCCATGTCTGTGCTTTGCTGCCTTTTTGCTTTGTTGGGAATGAGCCTCAGAGTGTTGCCATATTTTATTTTCAAACAACAATCAAAATATTACAAACTTGAAAAAAACAAAAATCATCAAAAACTTAAGTTTATTATTTGTTAATTTTTACATTCATCTGTCTACTTTTGCCTTCAATACAGAAACGCTTTTGCTTACCAGCCTTGTTCTGCTAATTTTTATGAACGGTTGGAGCTTACCCTGGAATTCTGTCATATCTGAATTGATCACTGGTAAGCTGCATTCTTGCCGTAATGAAAGAAAGAGCCAACTTGCTATACGGTTCCTCGTATGTGCATCTCAGCCGGAATAAGCGGCAAGAACGTGACCTCCTTCTGTACGGAAACACCTGTGGGCCAAAATGGGGGCAAAGCTGAGGTCATTGAGGAGACCGGTATACTTAGTTATTTATATGCATTCACCCGGAAAACGAAAACATAGTTGATTTATGTGCTGCAGAGTGCCAGCCCTCTAAAACCACACTAAAATCTATCCCTTCTCGTTAATCTTATTACATTTATGGGCCGACCTAGGCGTGACCTCCGACCTCCGGAATATAAGAAGTAGCGGATAATACAATAAGCAGCCAGGCAGCCCGGGTCTTCGGGCCCTGTCTGCCTGAGTTTGTGGCGCAGCCCGCCTCTGTCCCCCCTCGGGGCAGGAGTGGGGTCGATGTCGGCGAGGGCAGTGAGTGGCTTAACATGTTAACTCGGTGGCGAGAGAGGACGGCTGCAGCTGCGGGCGATGAGGAAAAGAGGTCGACCAATCCCTGGCCTGCTTCCAGCGCCCTGGCTGTTTCTAATGTTATTTAATCCGTCTTAATGGATGATTGAAACTAAAGCGGCCAGTAAAATACCTCCCGGAGTCTCTTTTTAATAGGGTCTAAGTTAGAAAGAGGGTTTAAAGAAAACTCACGGAAAACAGATGCGGCTTATCTGAACTCGCAGTCACAAGCAGGCGTCAAGGTACAGCGTCTCTCGTCTTCCTTTGCAGCCGGCTGCCTCCAGACTGCCATGTCTTTTAATGCTGCTGCTCGCGCACTGCAAGGGTCTTTTTTTATATCAGCATTAAAGATGTAAACGATATGTCCAGTGTTTCTGTTAATATTTCAACCTGGGACTAGCCTGTCGCCAAAATTCCCAATTTGGGCTGCTAAAAATGCAAAATCAAGGGCGCTGATTTACTTGCCCAGGATCACACCATTTGGTCAGGTAAGCAGCTGTGATTAGGATGTGCCACTCGGATCAAAGAAATCATGGAAGCACTGCTCATCTTGAACCTCTTTCACACCTTCCTCTCCATAATTATTAGATTTATACTCCCCTGTAGCTGGCCTGGAATCTGGAGCTCAGAGAGAGACATTATTGTGCAGAGGGCCAGGAGGGAGTCGTGAAGACCGACTCCTTGCGCCAGAAACAACACTTCTGGTCTGTGCCTGCGTCTGTCCCCACCTGAGCTGTGGGAAGGCCAGTGTGGCAGCACATGGGTGCGCGCGAGGTACTAAGGGCAGGCAGGGGGCGCCCAGTTGAAGAATGATGGAGTCTGCACAGCACTGTCCTCGAGCTGCACCCTCAGCGTGTCTGCAGGGTAAATAGTGTCAGTGTGTGGGGACAGATAGAGCATGTTCACAGGCAGGTATGTGTGGGCCGTGCCTGGTTATGCGGCTTGCTGTGGACACTGCAGACAATGTAGACCCATAAACAATATTGTTTTTATTATGCATGCAGTGCTTAATTTGAGCCGGTGGTTGCCGGTGGGGCCCACCACCACTCATTTTTAGGTCTCGCCTCTCAATGCGCATGCGCATTGAGCAGAGCGAGACTATAGGGGCTTAAATAAGCTTTACTTAGACTGGCGATTGACTGGCGATTTGATGCTGTGCCCGTGCGCTTTTAGGTCAATGCGCAAGCGCATTGACCTAAAATGCGCGTGCACATCATCAAATCGCCATCTGTTCCCCAGCAGCACTCCTCCCACACCTTTGAAGTGAAGCTTCAAAGGCCCCTGCTGCTTCACACCCTCATCGCCGCTCTCCCCGCTCCGCCCCCTCCCCTGCCCGCCGTGTCGCATTTCTCCTCCCCCCTCCCCTTCTCTGCCTTCCCTCCGTCTTGTTTTCCTAGCACCCTCCCGCCCCCCATCCCCACCCCCTGTCCCCTACCAGCCTCCACTGAATGTTCCGATTTTTCTGTGAAAGTAACTGGGCTCGTGGGAAGTTACGCTTTTCTCCTTCCAGTCCTAATGTACATTGAGTGCGGCTCCGGCAGCTTCCAGTTCTGCAGCACTTCGTCTATTGCTTGCTTTTGGAAAGCGATTCAGAAAAGGGGGGTGGTGATGGACAGAGCATCTGAGTTAAACAGAACACTCATACCCAGTCAAAAGATCAGGGCTTGATCCATCACCGTTTTTTAGCTCACTGCACCATCCCAGCTCAGAACCTGGCTATATGCAAATTAGTTTGACCCTGGCCCAGTGCATCACGGGAACAGGGCAGACCAAACTACCAAGCCAATTCTTTACTGGAAAGGAAACAAGCTTCCGGGGACCGGTTTCTGGCATTGCAGCTGTCTTCGGCCCGGCTTGCTTGAATCCTGATGGTGCAGTGAGCAAGGGACTCATGTCTGAGCATACCCTGCCACTCCTATAGTGGCCAAAACGATTCAGAAAAGGGGGGTGGTGATGGACAGAGCATCTGAGTTAAACAGAACACTCATACCCAGTCAAAAGATCACTGCACCATCAGGATTCAAGCAAGCCGGGCCGAAGACGGCTGCAATGCCAGAAACCGGTCCCCGGAAGCTTGTTCCCTTTCCAGTAAAGAATTGGCTTGGTAGTTTGGTCTGCCCTGTTCCCATGATGCACTGGGCCAGGGTCAGACTAATTTGCATATTGCCAGGTTCTGAGCTGGGATGGTGCAGTGAGCTAAAAAACGGTGATGGATCAAGCCCTGATCTTTTGACTGGGTATGAGTGTTCTGTTTTACTCAGATGCTCTGTCCATTACCACCCCCCTTTTCTGAATCGTTTTGACCACTATAGGAGTGGCAGGGTATGCTCAGACATGCACTTGCCCTTGCTCACTGCACCATCAGGATTCAAGCAAGCCGGGCCGAAGACGGCTGCAATGCCAGAAACCGGTCCCCGGAAGCTTGTTTCCTTTCCAGTAAAGAATTGGCTTGGTAGTTTGGTCTGCCCTGTTCCCATGATGCACTGGGCCAGGGTCAGACTAATTTGCATATAGCCAGGTTCTGAGCTGGGATGGTGCAGTGAGCTAACAAAACGGTGATGGATCAAGCCCTGATCTTTTGACTGGGTATGAGTGTTCTGTTTAACTCAGAAGCTCTGTCCATCACCACCCCCTTTTCTGAATTGCTTTTGGAAAGCTGCATTTCTGTAATTTTGGCTCTCCCCGCTCCGCCCCCTCCCCTGCCCGCCGTTTCGCTTTTCTCCTCCCCCTCCCCTTCTCTTCCTTCCCTCCGTCTTGTTTTCCTAGCACCCTCCCACCCCCCACCCCCCTGTCCCCTACCAGCCTCCACTGAATGCTCCGATTTTTTTATACCAGTCTCAGTTTTCATAACATACGTGGTGGCGGGGAAGAGGGAATGGCAAGCTGGCTTATATTTTTACATAATCTAAAATTTCCAAGTAACGGAAAATGTGTAGTATTGAAGCCCAACTTCACTCAGTTTTGCTCCTTTTTTGTATGTAAACAACTGAGAATTAAGCACAGATGTTGTGATTTAAAAAAAATATATATATACGCATCGAGTCCTAAATACATTTTACACACCGAGCACGTGTCCTTTCACTACTGTTTCCCCCTTTAGCGTGCTTCTGATTTCAAGAGAAACTGGAGTTCTTTTACTTCTGCTTGTCACACCACTTAATGTAGTAGTACTCTGTGCTGCAGGTAAACCGCAGATGTGGCCTAACATCCAGAGCTGCCATCTAAGTCACGTAAATACAAAACATGTTGCATTACAAATGCTATAGGTGTCACATTCGCGAAAGTTATAACTATTGGCATTGTAAATGACAAAGCTATCAATTTAGCTATTTTAAAAACCAACACATAAATAACATTTTTCATTTACAAGACCAATAGCTACAACTTTTCTAATGCGAGACCTATTGCATTTCCAATGCTTGTTAAGGGAGGAACTAGGAATTATTTTTCATCATCAGATTTGGACCCAGAGCAAGAGAGAGAAAGCCAGATAAGGGAGAATGAGGAAGGTAAATATAGGAAAGCAATGGCAAATGGACAAAGCAGGGATGAAAAAGGCCCATCCAGGAATGAAATAATGGTGAATAAGAACTAGACAGCCTTAGGATTCAGCACCTCGATATTCGGTTACACCTGCCACAGGCTTATTCGAAGCACTTTGGGCTCGGCACTTATTCCTTTAAAAATTAAGCTCTGTATGTGTGATCTTTTGCAGGTCGCCGCCTGTGCATGCCTCTCTTATGTGGTCCCGGGGTTGGACTGGTACACCCCCATCCCCTCCTTTTGGTGCAGAAAGGTTCAGGATGATGCATGCTAGGGGCCCTTTTTTCTGCAATGTTATATGGTGCAAATTTGACCCGAAGGTACTGGAGCACTTTACATGAGCACCAGTTACATTGCACAAGGACACATTCCATTTCTTTTCAGGCACAGGGAGGTTCAGTAATTTGCCCAGAATCACAGGATGTTGTACTAAGACCAAGCCTCGAACCTGGTTCCCTAGTTCTATAGCCACTGACCTGGCCGTAACACATCCTCGCCCCACATTTCCCCTCGGACAGCGAGTGATGAAGAAGGAATTGGTGGCGAAACTTCCCTTCACAGGAAGTATGGAGTCTGTGCCATTCTAGGCTGGAGGTTTGAATCTTAGGGAGTGTATGCATGGCCTTTTTAAACCCCCGCCCCTGAGCTACTGCCGCAGGGTGACTGCTGCCTTCCTCCTGGCACTGCTGGTGAATTGGTGATAAGATGTTTGCTGAAGGCCAGTTCCGTCCAAGCCCTTCAGCACACAGGGCCTGTTTGTTCCGCAGTGCCGCAGCCTCCTGTTTACATTCATTTCTGCCTAGCAGTCTCCACTGATATGCTTTGTTACATCATTGTGTGTTTATCTGCTGGCTTGAGCAACACAAAGTTTGCATACATTTCTGGCAGCCTTAGAGCAGGTTTCCCCAAAAAGGGAGACGTGGCTCCAAACTGAAAGCTTTCACCATTGCTGGTGGATGTGTGTCCTGTATTGAAATCTAGAGAGCTCCTGGCAGACTCAATCTTATGAGAAGGCAATAGGGCTGGGGCCGAGTCAGTCCCAAGCTAAGTAGGGGTGGCCCAGACTCGGGAGATCCTCTGAGATGGTATTAGAGCTTGGAAATTCGTCATTTGCACACAATATAAATGCATAAGCATATCTATGGTGTCTTCTAGGTGCTTGGGCCCTTATTGTTTCTCCTTTTTTCTGCAAGTACTTTTCGGATCTGATGAACGTGACATACATTTACATTTGGGAAACCAGTCAAACGTGCTTGTGGCTCATCCAGCATCTTGCGGCATCCTCCACCTTTGACGAATCCCCTCATCTCCCCCTTACCTTGTCCTACAGTTCTTGGTATTTCATTGTGCTTCCTTATCTCTCCTATGGACCAAGGGGAAGATTTATGGTTAGGCGTGGAGTTAGGGGTAAGTCTTCGGGTAAGGGTAATTCTAAGGGACAAGTGAAAGGAAAGTGAAAGGTTAAGGTAGTGATGGTGAAGAAGTGAGGGTATTTTACATGGACAAGTAGATTGGCAAGGACATGGTAGAAGAGGCAACCAGACAGGCATGGCTGCCTCATGGCATCTCAATGAAAACTAGAGGTGGTGAAATGCACACCAATGTACCCCATGCTTTTCTATTTGACTATTCCCGAACCATAGAGGCGTGCACGTTGTGCTAATGAGCAGGAAATGGAAGAACACGGAACGCTCTCCAGTTGTGTGAAAGTATGATCACAGGCGGAACTTCGGGTCTGTAATGTGATAAATAGCTCTTATGTTACGCAACCCCTGACGAAGGGAAGATGGCTTCCCGAAATGCATTGGACCTTTTTACAAAAAAAATACACAACAAGAGGAACTATTTGGTGTCCTTTTCGTTTATATGAAGAACATGGCATGGTTATGGAATGAATACAATGAACTGAAGAGGTCATGGAATATAAGGAATATGGAGAAAAAAGAATAAGGAGTAAAAATGAAGATAAAATGGATAATTTGATTTGATTTGATTCATTCAGTTACTAAAAAATGGCTGCGCAGTTTGATTGGAACCTCAACCGGCTTCAAACGTGTTAGTTGCCTCATGGCATCACCATTTGGTGGCGACAAACTGAAAGGAAAGCCCAGCAAAATGCCCTCCTGTATGGGGACCAGCTGTGCTCCATCAACAAATTATATTTTGCCATGGTCTGCCTTGAACCCTCCCTGTAAATAGACTTTCCTCTTATTTTGACCAGTCATAGAAGCGTGAGGCAAACTCCGATATACTGTATAAAGCTTTCATAAAAAAGACCTGCATGGTGTTTGTTTATTTATCATCTCCACCTGTCCTATTTTTACGTGTTCTTTTCAAATGTTTACTCTTTAAAAATGAAAGGTTAGTGCTTTTTATTGCAGTCGCGTGTCTGACATTTGGAAATCTCATTGTCTTTTGGCATTTCTCAGGTTGTTTGTTTACCGCGCGCACTCAGCATGTGTCAGACACCGGTGCGCAGAACCCTTCTCGTACATTTGTGTAAGGGGCACATGTAAGAGAATTGGGATCCTGCACCCCGCATAATCTTTTTGAGACAGCCGGTGACGAAACTCTGATATTATGCTGGACCAGTGGTTGCCACTATAGGAAAAGGGGTAACAACATTTGGAAATTTACCAAAAGCTAATATTTTCATCCACAGGAAACAAAAACTTAAAAGATGGAAACAAGTAAAATGTTGAAAGTGTACTTTCAAGTAGTCTGAATTTCTGCCAAGTACACACCCAAGAGTGAGTGACAGGTGTCTTAGAACATGCAGCAATACTGACTGAGCTACCTACTGGGACGGCAAAGATTTAAATGGGCTATAAATGATGAGATTCATGGGAAAGTGCAATCTTGACTGATCCACGTGAATTATTGAGCTCGAGCACCAAAACCTGTTGGATGCTCCCTCAAATATCTCGTTTGAGGCCCTGATGCCCTAAAGTCGACCTCAGATATCTTTTTGCAGTTTGATATAGTGGGATCTCGACCTAAAGGTATCAGAGCGCTCTACATGAGCATCAGTTGCATTACAGACGGACACATTCAGTTTTAGGCACTGGGAGATTGTGATTTGAACAGAATCCCAGGATGTTTGAGCCTCCCGCCAGACTCAAACCTGGTTCCCCTGCTTCAAGGCCAGATGCTCTGGTCATTAAGACACATATGGACAATTAGACTGAGCCTGAGATGGGGATTCTCCAGATAGGGGAAGCTGAAGTTTTGCGTAGCCGGAGATGTGTGTTTCTGGAATGATGAACTGGAATATTTAACGGGGTGAGGTACAAGTGGGTATTTGATTCAGTGATAGCAACCATTGTGTACCGGAGACTGGACCAACATTTTCAGTTGTGTGGAGTCATTAAAAGAAGCCCTCCTATCAACGTGTGGCACTGCGCCAGGTGGCTGTGCCATGCAAGGTAACGTGCCGGGTGCAGGAATGAGTCCTGAAAGTCAGTGTGTCTGGAAGGCATCTTCTGCAGCTCCAGGTCCAGCCTGTGTTACGGGGTAATATCCGTAGTGGCTATGGTTGTAGCACAAGTGCCTTAGGTGCTATCGCACTCGTACTGCATTATCAAGATACTCCCTGTATACTCTAGATTCCTGCAAGGCGGCAATGCCAAGCAGTAATGGTATTCTTCAGGTGGTGGTTGTAGCACTGGAATATCGTGCCTGCTTCTGGGGACAACACTCAGTGGCTGCATCTGGAATACTATTGCCAATGCCTCATCTGGAGGATTGAGCCCAGCTCTGAAGGCTACAACTAGGAGTAATGTGTGTAGGTCTGGGCATTGTAGGACATTTAGTGACCAAGATGCTGTATGCCTTAAACCCAAAGTCCTACGGGTTGGTTAGTGAGTCCAATTTACCGAACACTAGGTGGGCAAAGAGGAAGAACCAAAAAAGCAGACTATGAGTTATCCAGTCACATCTGCCAATGAATCATTTCCCAAAGAATCTCCAGCCAATGCTACGTTATGTGGTACCCTCTAAAAGAGTGGGCAGATATGTTGTACCCTCTAAAAGAGTGGGCAGAGTCGCTCCTCCCAGTCACTTATGGCATCCCCCCTTCTGCCAAAAAATGAGTAACAGTGTACTTGCTGACATACTCGCCCCCTTTGTAACTCCTCGCCCTAAAATGCCTGCCTAGGCAGTATTAATATTAAGATGCTGTGGCCACGGGCAGCAGAGCTCCACATCAGACGCTGGTCTGCTGCAGAAGGCGTGCAGAAGCAGTTTGTGCATCATTTAGAAACCACCAGAGTGCTAAACAATCATTTTTGTAAGCACCAACCTTCAGGGCTTTTAAAAAATCCTCTTGTGTCTAGGGAATTACAGCCATTAAGGTAAATCACTTTGGAAATTGCTGATTTGACGCATTTTCCTGTCCTTTCTCCCCACCATAATAATAAGAGCTTTAAAATGGTCTTTGAGAATTTATTTTCTTGCTAAGAATGCCAATTATCAGGCTGACTCTCTTTCTCTTTGTATATCTGAAAGCTTATATTGCACCATTATCAAACCTCTCTCCATCTATAAATATATAGCCACTGGTTGTGTGAGGTATGTGGTTTGTCCAAAATATTTACTCCAAAAGCGACCAGTGCCTTGCAATCTTTTTATCTTGATAGTGAAAAGAAACTTTCTTAGGGTTTATTTTGAGTTTAGTAATATCTAAGCTTTCTTTAACCATGTAAGCCAGACTGCCAGGACCGGGAATTGATCCATGTCATGCATGACAGTTTCAGCCAGTTGTTGCTTTGTGGCCAGCAGGGCCTTCATCTTGGGACTTGTGGGTTCGGTTTTTCCATTTAAGTGTGCACCCAAAGTTCCCTGCTTACAAAGTGCTGTTGGCTAAAACTTGGAACTGGCTGAAAGAGGCACACATGACATGGGTCCGCCTGGTAGCTGGGTGGCATGCTTAGTGAAATTTCGCTTCTGGAAAAAGCTGCCACACCTACATTTCTTTAGTGTTTTGTGGTGGTTAAAGAACTCTGCGAATCACCACCAAATGATGAAATGTTCAAGAAACTTCTTCAAAACTGTAGAAGCTCAGAATTCCACCAGGAGGAACAGTTTTTTGAAATGTGCATTAGATCCCTTTGGCACGTGAAATTCATCACTGGGCAGATTATTTTGTTATATTTCATGGCATGTGTTGCCAAACACTGCCTGGCAGCTCTGCACTGCACAATGATGATTATAATATTATTAGTGTTGTAAAGGCTGAGCATGATTGCCGCAGGTGTGTAGATGTAAAACTGGAGCGCCAAGGAAGAAGTGAAGAGAAATAAAGCAAAGTATGGCTAAATGACAGAAAATATGGTTTTAAGAGGAGTTTACCGTAAAGCATTTGATCACTTTGCGTCACTCCAAAAGCACACGTGCTGCTATCGCCAGTAAGGCAGGCGCTTGCAGTTACACACCCTGGTAGTTGACATTGTATTTAGCATTAGACGCCAGTGGTGCATTCTTGTATTTTAAAAACAAGTTACATGTCAATGGTCATACCGTGAATTGTTGACCACATTTCAATGCTGGGATTTGGCCCAGGGGCCCAGGCATGGAACTCAAAGCCAGGCTCCTTTGCAGGTGTCTACATCCTTTCTGGTGGTGAAAAAAAAAAAAGCTCAGAGACAGTGAAACAGGAAGTGGGCAGCCAGCAGTGGTAAATACAATGCAATATTAACTCTTCCCTTCCTAGCTGGCTGCTATGCAGCAGCATAGTTTGCATTCATACATCAGATTTGGAGGTATAAGGGCCCATGTAGATTGAGAGGGCCTCTGCACTCTGTCTTTACTACCCAACTACAGAACGGGGTTCCGTTACCTTGCTTGCCTTTGGCCCATCTGGGCATCTATGCTTCTAGGTGTGGGCGAAATGTAAATTATGCTGGTGAAATGTGCTGTATTCCAGAATATTGCATAACATGAAATTTTGCTTTTCTCGACTTCACACATTTTTTGCCTGTAGGAGTTGAGTTCACACAGGAAATTTCCCGCAGAGAGAACTTTTGTGCTTGAACCTCATGACTGTAAATTATGCACTTGTGTGAAAAAAGTAATCCAAGATACGGCAAACCACGATTCACATCAGTGGAGTGGTGTGGCTCACTGGTTAGAGGCAGCAGACCGGAAGCAGAGGTCGGCCCGGGACCAGGGTTCGATTCCCGACGCGGCAGGGTCTTGGGCCATGGTCAGCAGACTCGATAATTCTCGCCTCGGTGCCTACTCCAACCGTGGGTCCCACTCAGCAACTGTGGGCAACAGCTTGCTTAATCTCTACTAACGGCCCCATCAGCGCCGGGGATGCTTGTCTTCACCTTGGAGATGCCCAGAAGGGACCATCTCACATGGAAAGCCAGGATGGGTTCCCCAGCGGTATACAGCGCCAGGACGCCCCTTTGCTGGGGCAGCTGTGCGCTTTACAAGTATACGACATTTAACATTTAACATCAGCATATTTTTTTGTATACATTTGTGAAAGTTCCATCAAATTGCGTGCAAGAACATGATTTTGCAACCCTAACTAAGCTACTGCTGTTATTAAAGTCTGACTCACACACAGTGTGCCGCACCACCTGTCACTTCACCCTTAGTGCTCGGCTGTGCCCCTAATTTACTGCCCACAGGATAAATAAAGGGCCATCAGCCCCGTCCCGTGTTTAATAAGTCAACGCTGCTCCTTTTATGGAGTCCTACTTGATTTAGCAGCGGCAGGGAAGGTGGTATTTCTACTTGACAGACGTGGTAAGGACTAAAGAGGCGGCCACACAAACAGAAGAAAATGTGTACCCTCAATAAAATGATCTCTCCACATGTGAAATGTTCCCTGGCAAGAATGACGGTTTAATAGGAATTAGGGAGAAAGAGGTAAAGAAAGGGATCTGCACGCTTATCCATTTTCGACCATCCCCAGCAGGCCCTGGTGGTGATTTATGCCACCCCTTCCTCTGGGCTGATCATGTTTTCTGTGGCTGCTGCTAAGGGGCGGTGTCCTCTGCGCAGGTGCGCCCACATATTTCAAGCCAGGAAAAGTCTTCACCCCTGAGGGCAATCAGTAGAGAGTGCCATTACAGAACCAGTATTGGAAAAGCCAATGGGTTTTGCCTTTGGGACCTACTGACTTTGCCAATGGTTTGTGGATTGACAAAGTCAATATGTCTGAGTTGGATCGGTAAATAAAAACAGAAATAAAAGTGGGTGTGGGAAGGGAGGAGGGCAGAAGCAGCACAGATGGTGGAGTGTGGGAACAGCACAGAGGATGTGTGAGAGGGAAGCAACACGGAGGGACAGAGGAGTGGAAACAACACAGTGGACCAGGGCGATAGAGGGGGTGTGGGGAGCAAAACAGAGGGCACAGGTGGGGGAAGAAACATGGAGGATGGTAAAAGTAACATAGAGGGCATGGGAAAATACACGTCACGGGAAGAGAGTGACATGGAGTGCGGTGGAAAGAGGAGAAGCACCAAGGTGAGAGAGAGCAATGTGGAGGTGTTAGAGAAGCACCAGAGCAAGAACGCAACACGAGAAGCACACTCATGCATCACAGAGGGTCTTGGAAGAAGCATATGATCAAAAGATAGCAACACAGAGCACAGCAGAGGAAGGAAGAGATGAACATGAGGGAGACAGCTAGAAAACACATGCACTGTCGTGGAATGCTTAACCACAACAAAAAAAATAGTGCTTTAACACAACGTGCGCGCGTCGGTCAATGGTCGTCGCAAGCACTAACTGGCTAGTGCTGCTCACGTCCGTTGGCCGACACGGCCCCGCTCACTCATTAAAAGTCCTGCGGCGGAATTTGCGCCGCGGTTAATGGGTTAAAGGAAGTGGTAAAAGGACACAATAAATGAGGCTATGCTCCAGGGTAGGGACAAACACAAGAAAGGAATGAGAGCCCATTAAAGCCAACAAATGGTAAGCAACGGGCGGACTCTAAGCCACTGTAAGCTGGCACAGGGGCTTTTTGCAAAAAGAGAACTTGTGCAGTTTGGTAGGCAAGACCTAAAAATCAAGAGCCTTCTCTGCAAGCCTTTAACTTATGAAAGGTTGGAAATCTGTATCTCAGAGGCTATGCCAAGCATGTTGCTTAAAAAAAATGTTATTTATCATACCATATATATATGTATATAGTAAATATGCACTGAGAAAATAAGAGTCTACAGTAAATTACCCCACCATCAGGCACATGCACTGTGGCGTGTGCACATTTATCACTTCTGATACTTTATCGCATTCTGCAGCTGTTAAAACCAGAATTCATAAGAAGTGAGTCACCCTTGTAAATTGTCAATTTTTAGCCAATGACAACTAGCTAGTGTTTGTGAAATAACAGTAGCCCACCTTCTAAGAAGGTTCGGGTTTGATATATAACCTAGACAACTTTCGTGAGATCTTAGTGGTTAAAGTCTAAGCAGCTATATTTTTGTGTGTATCTGGATATTATTCATAGTATAGAAGTTGTTCACTCTCTGCTGGGAGCTCCCAGTTTCTGCTCTGAGTCGCTTCCACACAGTGAAGCAGCTACATGTGTGTCTCTGTATATAGATGAAAATAAGAGCCCATGTTCCCGAATAAAGTATAAATCTGCACCCATAGACGTGTGCCTATGTACATGGGTGTATATTTACTTCTTTTTGCTACTCACTAATACTTACAGGAGCTGGCCATGGATAGCTTCACCGGCTGCAGAACACCAGGAGTACTACTGGGATGCCATGTCTCCCATGGACCCAATCCCACATGCAAATGTGCATTCTTTTTTCTCTGTGGGGAAACACATTTCCTTTCACCTACACCCAGAGTAAATTGAGGCAGGATCTACTCTTCTTTACTTCCTCTAAGGGGTGCTTTTGAGTAAATCACAGACCATTTGCATGTTGGGAAGGGGTCAGATCGGAGTTTGGAAAGGCCTACAAATGTTTAAGTCTGCGAGCGTTCCCAAAACATCCAAGGTAAACTGTGCCCACTTAGCATCCCTTGACTAGGATTTCCTACTGCTGAATTGTGCACTAGTGGCAGAGAAACCCACAGTAGTAAATAACTTAGTGAATTCCTTGCAGGTGTAAATGGAGGAATGTTGGGCCTGTAATGCATGTTCATGGCTGAAAATTCCTCCATGAATCGGGCCAAGATCTAGGTCTTTAGTGACTGCGCGACGAGTCAAACAGCCAGCCCTGCGGCCCAACACGAAGAAGGGCAAATGCTAGGAAAGGCATCTGGGGACACCTTGTAACACCCATATGAGAAGAAAGTGTGTTTATTGATGACCTAAAGACAGTTGTTATGTAAGTGCAACATCACATATAGGCAACTGCAAAAATTAAGCTTTTAAAAAAAAGTTGATCAATGGCGGCATCTAGCAGGTGTTGAGCCATCTCTGAAAGGACCAGTTCATCTATTGAATATTCCTAATGCAGCGGACAGCAGGAGGGGCTCCGCTGGCAGGATCTAATCATAGTCCGCAGTCTTTGATTGCTGAGCGGGAAATGGGCCCATGGGGAAGAAAGCCGAGGGTTCAAAAGAGTAATACATGAAAGCGTCACCTCTGAAGAGCTGGTGGCACCGGCTGTGAGCCGGTCACGGGCATCCTCTAAGATCCCGATGGTGTTGCTTCTTACAATAATATCCGGTTTCATTTTAATTTAGTATGCAGCCAAAGTCAGGGAGCACTGTCTGGGCCTGGTTAGTACTTCAGAAGTGTCTGCAAATATCGGGGTCTTGAGCTGTGAGATCCTTGTCGAGGGAGTTATTAAAACATCCATTGGTGGAAGTATTGATGCCTAAAAGTGCCTTTTACCTTCAAACATGCTTAGAGAAATGCCTACACAATTGTCCATTGTCAATTTTGTCCAAAGTTCATCTGCAACAGCGGATTTTGAAAACAAGACCTTCTTGCATTCCTGGTACCCGTGCTTGTTGTGGTGGTTTTGGAAAATTGTGAGATGAGTTGTAGCTTTTTGTTTCGGCCAGCATTCTTTGTGTGTTCTTGAGCATTAGAGTTGAAGAGATCTGAAAGCACATGAGACTGTACTCTTGACTACGTGGCCCTACAACCAATAATCCGAGTGGTCAAGAACCACAAAAAACAGACCTAAAAACAACTATATTTCGATTGGCTGTAAACCAAGAATTTCTTCTTCAGTGTGTTTACTTACTTTGGATTTGTTTATGCCACAGACCTCACCACATGTGTGGCAGAGCGCATCACAGAGAACAACCACTGGTTGTATCAAAAAGAAATAAAGGTAACAGCAACTGCCACCAAGAAAGATAAGCAAGATGTGGAGAGAGCCTCAGCATTAAGTTTGAGTGCATAGATTTCCACTGCCATCTTTCGGGCTTTTCTCTTCATTTCCAACGGAGAGGGTGGGGTAGAGGCAGGAGATGGCTTGCTTGGCAGTTTTTCCATCAGTGGGATTTCGATGTCAGTCTTGATCTGTTTCTACTGCAACACAGACCTCCAGACAGGGCGCGTTTGTTGAGGGGAGGAGATGGTTGCTCGAAGCGGAGGGCTTTACAGGTATACATTGTCTTCACTTCTTTCTGGCGGTTCTTATTATAGGTTGTCTGAGCATGAGTGGGGCTGCCTGTCTACTCAGACCCTAAACTGAGCGCCTCAGTTATAGCTCAAAGGCGTGTCGTCTGTGACATAGTGGGTGGGTATTGTCATGGTACGCGTGGTACTCTAATAACATTGCACCCTATACGTCCAGTCAGGTGGATACAATCGCAATTCGATGCAAAAGTGATCATTTTGATGTTAGTAAGGTACATCTTTCTTACACTGCTGACCAGCAGACCTCTGACACAACACTGGCTCATGGACACTCAATCAACATTGCGCTTGGAAGCGTAGTAGTATTATGAACTATAAACAGGGCAGGGGTGTGGCTTGAACGTATGAAATATCGCTGGGAAGTTACTATTATCATGATCATCGAAGAGCTGCTGTAATTACTATTCTGATCATTATTATTAGTACGGGCAGAACTTTTGTTACTAAGTGAATCATTTCTGACATAGTGTTTCCTAGGACACTTCAGCCATTTCTAAGCCATGTAAATAAGTGTTACTATCGCCCAATGTAATGGTAGATTTTGGTTATAATTGGTCTAACATGGCTGCCTCACCGATTCCTCTGTGCCACGTGTTACCTATTATCATTCTTGTTTAAATGATATATTCAGTCTTCAGTAATACGTGGGTTAAAAAGGAGAGGGCCTTTTTCCAACCAGGTTGTCAATATTGCGTTGCCAAGAAACACGATATGATTCATGTTTTATGTTTCTGTCTAGATCTTTTACATTTACAAAGAAAATGTTTCTGCCCAGTTATTTCTAAATATTTAATAGCAACGTACAAGGAAATTAATTTTCTGTTAAGTCCACCAACAGTGAATGCTGCAATGTTTTGAATTTTTTCTTGTATTGTAATTGAGCCATTAATATTTTTTAGAAAATTATTGTAGTGATTATTGGTTAACATTGATGTATTTAAATTCTCCGTAACTTTTTAAGCTTGTGTTATATTTTTGTTTTTATACGCCATGTATGTGTTTATAAGTGTCTTCGGTTGAAGCACTTTTTCGGAATAATAAATATATTCAGTCTTTGATTGTGATGCAGTCAGTTGGTGTCTGGTGGCCTGTAGATGGGGGCGTGTAAAAAAAAAAAAAAAAGACAGATGCCATTGTTCAGCTGAGTGCAGAAAGAAAAATAATTGTTGAGGAAAAATCTATAGGCATAGCGCATCTCTAACCCCCAAACCTCCCCCCCCCTCCATCATCCCCATCACCACCTTCTTCTTTATCCCCATGCTGGGATTGACAGCTGAGCATGGAGGGTGTGTGTTTTTTTCTTTATCTCGCCTTTGGTGGCTTGGAGGTGAGACTGCCTGATGAGTCTGGAGGTGTGAGACACCTCCTCCTACCGCCCCTCAAGGACAGACAGAGCACCTAAGCTTCTCTCCAATTATTCTGGCATTTAGGGGGGCTTGACTCAGTCATTCTCTGGGGGACATCCACACTGCTCAGTTTTGACTTTGAACATTTAGTTAACATTTCCACTGCTCGGGGCTGAGGGGGAGGGTGTGGAGGGGACGAAAATGAGAGAGAGGCAGGGGAGACAGAAACGGGGAATGGAAGCGTAGAGGAGGAAAATGGAATTACGGAAACAAATAGAAGGATAGAATGGAGAGGGAGAGAGTGGGAGAACTAGCAATGTTAATTAGGTGTTATAATTACGGATGAATTGACTTTATAAATAATTCAAAGCCCTAATCCGTACAAAACACTAAAAAGCTTGAACATCTATCGGTCCTCCGCTCTTTCCCTCACTCCCTCTTTGTAGCCACGCATTCCTTAAAGGCCCTTTTCCTTTAAGTTTCCTCCTTACGTTTGCTTACTTACACCCCCGTGCTCAGTGGGTCTTTCTCTACATTTGCCTCCTTATTCCTTTTTTTCATGTGTTTTCCTCTTTCCTTTCCTCTCTTTTTGCTCAACAATCTTTCCTTCTCCTCTTACATTTTTTTAGTTTATCCTCTTTTCCCCCTTTCTTATTTTTCCTCTATTCTTCTCTTAATTCAGTATCGCTTTCTGTGTTTTCTTCTGTCCCTTGCTATTTCCTTCTTTGCTTTGCCTTCTGTGTCCTTGCTCATCCAATGTTTTTTCGCCCCTGCTGTCCTTTCTTGCTTCCCTGGATCCTCATACCTTCCTCATTCCTGCACCCCATGGTTTCCTACGTCATCTGCCTACATCCAAATCTTCCTTCTTAATTTCCCCTTTACTTTCCTCGCCTACTCTATCACACACAACTCATCTTCTCTTGCATCACAGTACCTCTCCCAAATCTGTCAACTCACCCTCACTTGGAGGGTGTCACCCTCCTTGGGCTCGTCTCCTCAAACAAGTGAAATGCCTCCCTTGGATCTAAGTGGGATCACCAACCCTTAAAGCCTTCTCCACCTTCCATCATGTTTCATTAGCTGTTAATTTCAACAGACGTACTCTCAGAAACCATTCAGTCTCACCTCAGAAACATGAAAGGCTGAGATGGGCACCTCTTCCACTGTACCTTTAAATTTGAGGAGGCGTGTCCAGCCATTGAGGCTGCCTGTAACTCTAGCAAAGTGCTGCTGGTCTAGAGTAGACTGAAGATGTGTATTTGTAAAGTGCACATTCACCAAAGTCATGAGTCTCTTGGCAATGGAATAACAGATGTTTAGTTTTGTGACCCTACAACATGGCTCTCGTTTTACCAACCTCGGAAAGATAAGTCTGAGCGGATCCTATGGGATTCTAACTTGTGGCCATGAGATCAAACATGAATTCCTGGACTGGGTGCATTAGTCACCCGAGCCACCATCCACTTGAGGAGTCTGGGCTTCGACTTTATGCAACACAGGGCATATCAGTTCATTGCAGGGTCATATATCGAATGGCAATATTACTGCATCCACTACATTGTAAGGCAAGAATCCAATCACTATTCTGAACCCCACTTACACACATACACCTTCAAAGGTAAGCATAGGTGGAGTTAAGAATAGTAATGATATACTTGCATTACAATGTAGTGGTAGTTGGATGGCGTGGATACGATACTACAGTAGCTAGTGTCAACCCCGAGAGCAATCACTTCATTGGGACGTGCCTTAATTGATCCATGCACATGTGTGTGTGTGTGTGTGTGTGTGTGTATGTGTGTGTGTGTGTGTGACGCGCACATGTGGTATCACTCGAAGGAAGATGAAAGACACCTAGAAACCTGGCATGCACACCAGCTCCCATACTTTAGGTCTAAATTGAAGGTGACATGCAGCAGAGGTAGCGGAAGACCCCGCAGGTGACAGCTAATTACATCCTCTGATTCCAATGGGAGCTACACTGGCCAGAGAGTCATTAATTTCAGCACAGACATGATGTAAAGAGAAAAAGGCAGAAAAATCATTTGATACTATTACTATTTCACTTTAATTTAAAGGCATTGCATCCTTGGGGCATTACATCACCTTATTTGCATCTTGAAAGTGGAGGCATGCGAGCAGGCATCACTTGACTGCTTTGAAGCTTTCTTTCCTTTCTGACTGCCAAACACACTGTTTTTGCTGTGTCTCACAGTTATACTCTTTCGTTCTCCAGTCAGGATTCATTCTACGGCGCTTGGAAGAGTTACTCCTGGAACTTGAAAGCAACCTCACATCCAAAGTAAACTGCATGGGACACGTCACACAGGGTCTAGAGCGTGTTGATGTTGGGTTCGGATAGGAGGTTAGCTTGGTTTTCTCTGTGGATGCCACCTGCATGTGTCACAAAGTGATCTGGTTTTTGCTGATGATAGATGTCGGTGAGATAACTCAATGGAGTACTAACCTTCCTATTTCTGAGTTCCAGTGGTGCTGGCTCAATATTTTATCCTTCTGGGTTTGGCTGAATGACTATCATGTTTTCTGGATAAAGCAGTTGTGTAACAGAACTTTATGAAACTCATTGCTGCCTCACAGGAAGTATTTTGTGCTGTAGAAAACATTATATTATTATTATTAGAAGAAGTTGTTCAATGTAGGAGAACTTTGTTTGTTAGGGGTGAAGTTAAATCATCCTGCAAGGGAGAGCTGGGCCTAAAGTTTAATTTATTGATATCAGGGAGGGACTGGCTGTAGCGGGCACCGGGCGTTTTCCATGGAGGCTGGAAGAGTGGGGGCCGGTTTTGCAGCTGTGGGCGTCGTTTTTTGTTACTGGGGGCCAGTTTTGCATTGGTGCTGCAATATTGGCCCCCAGTAACAGAAGCGGCAGTGCTTTTCACTCTTGTAACTCCCTCCTCCACCCCCCTCCCCTGGGGGTGGGAGGGCTCAGAAAGGGGGGGGGGCTGGTCCGTTAAAAAATGCCAGGACTGGTTTGAGTTCCCGGTCTGCCCCTGTATGATATTTTCCAGAAGTGACCAACGAACCCTCCTCTCGCTTACATGGTATGTACTTTACAGAAAAAATCTGTAATAGCGCCTCCTCCAACTGGCATGGTATGCTCCAGAGGCACACACCACTTTGGTTAACTCCTTTGGCCAAGCTAGTGCATTTCTAAAGGTAATGTATGAAGCACTTATATGAGCATCGTTGTCTCAAAGATGAAAAAAGAGCATTTGTCTCATGGCCCCGACATGCTACTCTTCTATAGGTGATGACCGAGGAGATTACCTCCACAGAGCCCACGCAACCTGCGAGCAACTGAACCCAGCCACATCTCGCTGCAGTCAGAATAACGGTGGGGCCACCAATAACTCTATTCGCAGTTGGGAATAGTCAGAAAAAAATGTATTTTTGTATGGTGAGTGCATTATTCTCCTAATGAGTGACATCTGTGCAGCTATAGTACTCTCACCAAAAGCAGAGCTCCAACCGTTTTCATCTGCGTCCTCTTGAAACTATTAGCTATTTGGACAAAAACGCAATAATGACTCATAAAACCTGAAAAAGATGGCGCAGAGAAAACAAAGCAAAGCCTTTGTAAGACCTTTCATTGCCATGCAATTCTGATTCATTGGATTGGTTTTTTCCCCCCCAGTCTGGCTCGTTTTGCTAGTCCCAGTAATTCTGATTTTAGGCGGAACGTGACTCGAGAAAAGGTCGGCTTCATTAAATTGGATTAGGAAATGTAATTCCCACCTCCCTGGAGATTACTCGCTCAGAGCCGGCCATAGGAAATCCGAGGTAGGCCTCTGCTTTGTCCTCTGTTGCCCTCCTTAGCTTCCGGAAAGGCACGTGCGTGAAAATGCCTCCATGACCCGGGTTCCATGGGCCTTTATTCATCCGCTGGGACAAGGCAGGTGCAGAGTGCCCCCTTGCGGTGGTTGCAGGATCGCAGCCTAAAGGGGCTGTCCTCTTACTGTCCGAGCACTCTGGTAGGCCCTCCATTTCCTCGATGACAGGTTGGGCGTTTGACCTTTCTACACCGGAAATTATGTCATCCTCCAGGAAGAAGCGCCTTCATAGAAAGTGAAATTATCCCATCCCTCTTCCGGAACAGCCAAGAGTTCGAATCAGTAAACAACAGTGGGGGGTTTCTTCTTCTCTCGTCATTTGATGTAAACACGGAGAGGAGCGTTGGAGGCTTTCCTTCAACATTCTACGTTTTTATTCAACAGTTCACAAAAGGCTATACTAGGCTAAAATCCAGATCAGATTCCTGCAAAACTACTTTGTAAAGACCAAATCAATTCTAAAATAATGTATTAATGGAGAACAATTATCACAGCTCTGATGTTTTTGTACTGAAACTACACCATATTTCTATAAGTGACAGGTTTGAACCTGGAGCAGTAGGGTCTACATTTTATCTTTCCAAAGTGGGAAAAGTAAGTAACATCACACTTAGCAACAGTAACATCTGTAATATATTGTGCTATAAGTTTCCAGTCGGATAGTAAGAAAATAAAAAAACGTGACAGAATCACCATAATGCATTATTACTATTATTACAAATTATTTTTATTATTATTATGGTTGTTATTACTCTTGTTATTATTAATATTATGTTTTGTTATTGCCGTTATTACACCTACTCTATGTGAACATCCTTATTGTGTCATCAGTACATCAGTACATCTTTGGACTCTCAATAGTTTAACTCCGGTAGTTGTCTTGTAAGTTGGCTGTGATAGTTCACAGTTAAGTACAAAGATCAATAGATCCAAGGTTCGTATTCCATTGGCATTGACATAGGCTTTCATCCTCCCAAGGTCGATAACTTGAGTATCACTAAGTAGGTACTGACAAGTGACAGCTAGTATGATCATGTAGCGCTGTCTGTTGACCTAACATCGTCTAGTTGATAACTCTTCATGCTCCAAGTAATAACAACAAATACATTTAAGGTGCTCCAGAGCCAATAAACTGCTGTTGCCCATATAATACCTTGAAATAGATGATATAACAGTGCCATTGAAATCTGGTATGTCATCTTTACTAACTCGAAGGGGGATGACCACGAATGTATCGAGTAAAGCACAGTCTTGCTTCTATCTTTCCAGTGTTGATGTTCTAATGGGGTCTTGTGTACTCCATGAGTGGGACTGGTTCCACCCTCCCTGATAATAGCAGAGGGGATTGTAACTCCATCGTGGGCCATGCAACATCTCTCTGTACCCAGTGCCTATGGCGATATGCAGCGGTAATGCCCAATATGTGAATTACTGAATAACAAAAGAATATATAAGTATGTTCTTGGGTTTGGTTCTAGTACAGATTTTACTTGACCACAAGGATACCTCAGAACTATTTACCGAAATGTCTTAATTCCAGCATGTGGGCATCCCAAGCCTTGGGAACGAAGTCTTCCTTTGCCTTCGTAGTATCGATGATTGTGAGCGACAGACCTCGGTAGCCAAATAGTGGTGCATAGTAGCTAAAGCAGAACAGGAGACTGGGGATCCCATTGTTTTTTAAATAACTTACCTCTCCGCCGGTCCTGTGTCACAGGAAGCAGGCAGGCAGGCTCCCTCCCCTCAGCCAATCACAACGCTGCAGTGTAACGTTGTGATTGGTCTGAGCGCCGCGCTCTGCCAGGGGCTTTAGGTGTAGCCCCAGTAGCAGCCTGTGGAGGGAGTTACGCAGGGTGGTGTGGCGGGGCGGGGCAGGGTGGAGAGTAGTAAACTCCGGCGCACGGCCGACCGGAGTAATGTAAATAAATAAATAAATAAAACGAATTTCATTGCGCGCACCGAAACGCATTTGGCGTTTCAGTGCAGCAATGAAATTTGTTTTATGTATTTATTTATTTACATTACTCTGGTCGGCAGTGAGCCGGAGTTTACTACGCCTCCACGCTGCTCCTCCCCCGCCCCGCCGCCCACAGAACTCCCTCCACGGGCCGCGACTGTGTGGCCCTCTTCTCCATCATGGAAGCTGTAATGCAGCCTGCATGGAGAAGGGGGAAAGTGCGCATGACTGGTTTTGGCACTGCGCACTTAGGAGTGGGCAAACGACTCCTGCCCTGCCGCCCCTCCCCCCCCCTTGCAAAGCAATAGGAAACATAAAATGATAATAACTGCGCCAGTGTTTACATGTGTGCTCTGTGGCGGAATGCACTCAGTAGCCGAGCATACAGTACTGTCTAACAAAGAACGTCACCTTTCCGAAATGAGCCCTTTCCGTGTTCCACACGGGGCGGCGGACAGATGCCAACACCGTCACTTCCGCTGGGCCCCAGTCGGGCACTGCAACATAATGTCATGCGAGGGAATCACCCGCCAGCCCCGCCCACATCTATGGGTACCGGGGTCTGCTTTCCTTTCCTGCCTCCGTCCTCATCATCAAGGCAGCTGTTTAAAGCCGTTGCTTTGGCAACCGCCTCTGCGCTCCATCCATTAAAAACGTCTGATTGTGATTTAATTAAACCTCAAAGGCCCGCGGCGCGTCGGGGATGTCGGGGCGGCCAGCGTGCTGGCATCTCATCCTCGGAAAGTCCGGAGTTTTCCCGCAGAGCGTCCGATTATTTCGATTCTTGGATTAAAAGGGAGGGACTGTGGGCCAGAAGATAACGACAACATTTATTCCCGTCTTCCCTCTCTTTCTGCTGCAGGGGCCCGAGGGACAGGGCTCTGAGAGCTGTGGGGTGCCTGAAGAGAGGGACGTTTCTTTTGGGGCACGGGGTGTTTCTCCCGTAGGCCGGTATCTATGGAACGCTGGCTGGGAGAGAATCGGTGACACAGCATGAATACACGATAACCGGCCTTCTTGCCACAGAATTCGTTCTAGGGTTCTTTCGAAGAGAGGCTGAGTTTTCCGAAGTATTTTCTCCATCCACTTCCCTTCTAAGCCCAGACAGCTCTGCGGGGCTCCTGAGGGCGACTACACTTGATGAAGCCGAGACTGTGGGACTCAACAATAGAGAGCATTATTACTCAATAGAGAGCATTATTACTCAATAGAGAGCATCATTACTCAATAGAGAGCATTATTACTCAATAGAGAGCATCCTTACACAATAGAGAGCATTATTACTCAATCGAGAGCATTATTACTCTACATAGAGCATTATTACACAATAGACAGCATTATAACTCAATAGAGAGCATTATTACTCAATAGAGTATAACTCAATAGAGAGCATCATTACTCAACAGAGAGCATTATTACACAATAGAGCGCATTATTACTCAATCGAGAGCATTATTACTCTACATAGAGCATTATTACACAACAGACAGCATTATAACTCAATAGAGAGCATTATTACTCAATAGAGAGTATTACTCAAAAGAGAGCATATTACTCAATAGAGAGCATTATTACTCAATAGAGAGTATTACTCAATAGAGAGCATTATTACTCAATAGAGAGCATTATTACTCAATAGAGAGCATTATTACACAATAGAGAGTATTATTACTCAATCGAGAGCATTATTACTCCACATAGAGCATTATTACTCAATTGAGAGCATTATTACTCATTAGAGAATTACTCAATAGCGAGCATCATTACTCAATAAAGAGCATTATTACCCAATAGAGAGCATCCTTACTCAATAGAGAGCATCATTACTCAATAGAGAGCATCATTACTCAATAGAGCATTATTACTCAATAGAGAGCATTATTACTCAATAGAAAGCATCATTATACAATATAGAGCATTATTACTCAATAGAGAGCCTTATTACTCTACACAGAGCATTATTACACAATAGACAGCATTATTACTCAATAGACAGCATTATTACTCAATAGAGAGCATTATTGCTCAATAGAGAGCATTGCTCACCCGAGTAGACATATAATGTTGCACTGCTTTGGCAGAATTAAAATCGTGAGCAACTTCTGGCCTGCTAAATGATGTTATATGTACACCCTACTTCTGTCTCTCCTACTTCTACAATATCATGGCTCGTTTCTGGTCTCTTTTTCGTCACTGCCGTCTCGTGGCTGGGGGCAGCTCGAGGTCATTTTGGAACCTCGAGCCCAGAAGGAGCCAAGCTTTCACGTGGCTTCTCCCTGCCTCTCTCTATCCAGGATCTGGAATTACAGTCAGAGCTGCAGAATGTGGAAGTGGGGACCCCGGTTCGAGTCCCGGCGTTGGCTCAACATCCTGAGATTCTGTGTAAATCACAATCTCCCTGTGCCTATAAACAATCATGTGGCCTTGTGTAATGTAACTGGTGCTTATGTAAGCACCCGGCCATCAGATCGAGTTTTCAATGTATTTAAAAACTGCAGCAAATTAAACTAAGAGGTAAAAACAAAGCCTTCACATAAGGAAAAACAAATAAATACACATTTCCTGCTGATTTGTACAACGTGAAACCAGAAAACCAGGATAAACTGCGGCTTCCCCGCTTAGATTGTGTGAGCTTAGGCAAATATTTTATTTCACCAAAACTCTTTTTTCTTCATTATTGCATAGGAAAGCACTTTCAAATATGTGAGTTCAGGCTACTGGTTTTACAAAACTATCACTTGTAATAAGTACTTCCCAGTGTAGTGCTATAATGTGCCTTATTAATGTAAAAGCTTGCACGTGTTAAAGTAACACTCTTTTTTGAATTTTGAAGAGACCTTATCATATTTTTCGTGGTTTGTTTTATGATTTACATAGCAAATATTTGTAGGGCTCGGCTCATGCACGGGGTCTAAGATCCGAGCCAGACCATTGGCTCGGCTCGGCTCTGGCTCGGCTCTCTCTGTTACTTTGTCGGCTCGTCCACCTCTACCTCTCATGGGCCAGTTCTTGTCTCTGCTTCATTACTGCCATCTCATGGTTGTATTCTGGCTCTGCTTCATCCTCCCATCTCATGACCTTGTCTCTGCTTCTAGTCTCTGCTTTATTGCTGCACTATTATGAGTCATTTCTGCTCTCTGCTTCATCCCTTCCATCTCTTGAGCCCATCAGGTCTCTGCCATGTCATGGCTCAGTTCTAGCTCAGCTTCAATCCTGCCGTCTCATTGTCCATTTACGGTATCTTGTCCTTCATCATCATCTGACGACTTAGATTTCTTCTCTCCTCTGTTTTGTAAACTCTTGGAATATTTCCAGTCTCCGCTTCCCCATTACTATCTCATGGGCCATTCCTGGTCTCTGCTCATCTGTCTTCATCTGCCAGGCCAGTTCTGTTTGTCACTCCCTCACTGTCCTTTCATAGCTTCTTCATGCCCCTGCTCTAGTCTTTTCATCTCTTGGACCACTTCCGGCTTGTCCCAAGTCTTTTCATCTACCGGCCCATCTCTTATTCCCATCCCCAGTACTTTCACCTCATTTACCGCTCCTGGCCTCCTCCTGTACTGTTGCCTAATAGACTATGTAATATTGACATGGTAAGAAAAAACGCAGGTTATTGGTAATAAATGACTGAATGTCTGACCAGAAGATAGTAGCACCACAATCTTCATGCATAGCTGTCAAAGCCTGTTGTGACAAGATGGCCGACTGTGCGATCATCATGGGAGCTCTATCACACGCAATGCACTGCCAGTTGGATTCTCCAGCTGGTCCAACACCCTATGATCTGCCTCCTCCTCCATGTCAGTAAACTAGCCAAGAAACCAGATGAAGCCAGTGGTCCAGGTGGCCGTCTTGATCCCGTGCCCATCACTTGCCAATCCATCTCTCAACGCTGGCACTCTTCTCTGCGGGATACCATGTCACCATCAAATGACTACTGAAATATGCAAATGCAGACGCAGGAAGACAACATGTAAATCATCGCCCCCTGAGGCAATAAATTATTCAGAGCCAGACCTGCGCTCAGCCAATATTTCTGGCTTTGCCTGCAGGGTTTATTTTCGTTGTAATTCAGGTGCCGTTTTGCTTTGGATGGGAAGAAACCATGGGGTTAAGAATATGGGGAGACATAGAGGGATGGATGTGTTTAATCTAGCTAGAAACTGCCTGTAGCAAAAAGGGCAGGGACCTTTCCATTTGAGGGAGCAGGGAGCCGCACAGCTGCTGAATAATTCATCTCTGCGGCAAAATGGCTCTGTGCTGCGCAGCAGTGACCAGTCTTGGTCCGCAGTGGATTAGCCATGTTTGTGTTTCATTAAGAGTGGCGAGGCGGTATCTTGTCTTCTGATGCTCCGCAGTATGCCATGCCTCAGATTGGGAATGCTGTAGCGCTTCGTCAACTGCTGAGGAGTACCATACGAGTTGGCTTAGCCAAGAGTTCTGTACCGAGGAGCCCATTGGCAATTACCAATAAATAAATCACACTGTCACAACATGCCATGCTGTTCTCTGGTTCTGGGAACTCAAATGAAATGTTAACTCCTGCAGATGTAAACCATTTCCACATGCATCCACCAGCAAACTCATGCCATCTCCTTTCACATCCACCAATGCCAACCCACCATGTGCGCTCTCTGGAATGAAGAGGCAACACCACCAGGCATAGTTTGGGAAGTCTAAGAGACTAAAAATTGCGTTTCTTTTTCTGGAGTTCTTGGAGTGATGTATACGAATTCTAGCATTTCAGTCTGTTTCTTTTATTTTTCTGCATGCCTTTGTTTTTAAAAAAATGAAGCAAATGTGCGTTTTTCCCACAATAATATAAGTAAAATATTAGTTCATCTCTTTTCATTTGGGTAATGACTATGTCTGAATTTTGTCTCCAGAAATACTATACGACATAAATAATGCACCCTAAATAGGATTTACAAAAATATTTTTTCAAGTGGGTGTAGATTTTCTGTTAGCACTAAAACAGGGCACAATATTTATGTTAGGCTGTAATCTGACAGCAGCATTAGCGTACCACACCTAATAACTTGCATTTTTTTTATTACATAGTGCTTGCTTATACACTTTTCTAGTTTCGTAGTCCTGGAATTGACTGGTGTAGACTTGCTTTCTGCTCACTAGTGCTCAATGAATCGATCTCAGAACGATAAAGGCTGAGCTAACTCTACAAGGAAATGAAGATTGGGGCCCTTAGTGGCTCTCATGTACTAAAAGTAGAAGTGAGAGGGGCGGTTCTGAAGGTAGGGGGTTGAGCCTTAATTTTTAAAACCACAGCACCAAGCAGACATTTAGCTGCTCTGATGAAATGCACCCAAAATGGAGACCTGCTTGAACCCCTGGAATGGTGCCCTTCAGTTGCAGTTCTCAACTCCTGGGACCAGCTGATCCTCTTCCCCAGACATCCCAACTACTGTCTGTGGTTGGCAAAGGGTGGGTGCTTGGCACGGCAAGTTAGGACGGACACACTTGAAGCTGCCAGCAGGGACTTCTAGATTGCCACTACGAACACCCTGTGTTTGGCTGGGGATCCAAGATCTCTTTGACTAGGGAGCAGCTGCAGTCCGTGCAGGTAACAGCGGCGGGGCGGTGGGCCGCCTAAGGGGGGATTTCAAGGGACGATGCAGAGGGAAAATTAAATAAATAGTTAATTTTTCCTCTGCAGCGTCCCTCAAAATACCCCCTTACTTGGCCCCACCGCTGTTACCTGCATGGACCACGCCTGCTTGGGAGGCAAAAACCCATGTACCTGTCCAATTAAGTGTCAGAATTTGAAAGCAGGGGTGTAATTGGGCACATCTTGGTCATCTTGCATGCTACTATATAACCACATTCATGCAGACATTGAGAGTGGAAATTCCCAGTGATCACTCAGTGGTCATTACACAAAATAACACTTCTACTAATATTGAATGATACTTTTATAAAGAACACTTTTGCAAACTGCATATTCCCATGGTCTTGAGATCAGTTATTATTTATTATTATCCAATTTAACAGAACTATTTTAACAAACTTGTAAGGATGAACTAGAATTTCAACCTGTCTAGTTCAGCTTTCACACAGCACCTGCATTAACCTGTCTGCAAGATGAACTACACTGTAGGGTACTATTCGTTCGTGCCTCTGATTCAAGTATTAGGATTTGATATTCTATTTTACCCCATACTGCAAAATGCAAAGCACGGCCGGAGTGCAGGGGTTATGATTCTTAACTCTTATTGAGCAATTTTTAAATGTGTGATCTTTGCGAATCCAACAAGAGGCGCTTTCAAGACGGTTGCCTGAATGGAGGCCAGTAGAGCGCTTGTGAACAGTATAGTGCTCTGTTTCTTCCCAGCTTGGTTCGCCCTATAAAAGTACCCCTAAATACATGCATGCAGGCAGCTTATTGCGTGCTAGGAGGGAAGCTGAGTAAAAATCCATAGCCATGTTGGACACACAAGGGCTGCATTCATCACCTTCACAGATGAATGGCCTTCATTTGTGGACATGGCAGGAGGAAGCTCTTCAGGAACCTGTAAGTGTCCGAAGAGGGTCAGGAGACGGGTAATGAAGGGAAGTGTGTTTGAAAAGAGCGCTGCGCGTGCATGTACGCGTGCCACTCAAAAGAGTCAATAATGCCATGCAGTGCATCTGTAAGCATCGGCATAATTGGGTCATTAGAACATGATCTGTATATCGTGGCTGCCTGACCGTGCTAGCCACTTGATGGCTGAGATCTCTTCACCTGGGTACCTCATTATACGAGGAGCCATCCTGGGCAGTGGTAGCCGGAAAGACAACTGAGTGCATTGGGCACCTGATGCTGAGATCTGTGTCATCAGAGCCAGGGTCAGCTTTAGGGCAGTGCGACCTGTGCGACCGCACTGGGCCCTGACCTGTGAGTATGTAAATTCTTTATTAGCCATATGATTACTTAACCCGTTCGATGCTGATGACGGAACCGCTCCGTCATCAGCTGCGGTGGCGCTGTGCTGATGACGGAGCGGTCCGTCATGGCCCGGCCGCCGCGCCTGCGCGGCGCTGATTTCGCGCCTGCGCGGCGCGTTCTTTTGAGCGGGCGGGGCCATGACGGAACCGCTCCGTCATGAGCACAGCCCAACTGGCCAGGATTCCCTGTGGTAGTTACATAACCGACAAAAGACATTATTGTCTTTTCGCGCCCATTTGGGGTTGAAGTCCAAAATCCTGAGGGTGGGGAGGCAAAAAAACAGTATTTTCCTTCTAGCTTGAGCTGAGAGAGAAAAATGCATGTAAGGTTGAGCTTTCCCGGTGGTGTATGAGTAGTTTAACTACCATGTGAAAGAATTGTACCGGAGTGAGGATTGATCTAGTTTGAAGGAAAGAGTCTGAACTTGGCGTTTCAAGGCGTTAGCCCAAGCAGAGTAAGGGATTTCATGGAGGGGCATGCTCCCTGGCTCTATTTTCAAGCGATGTATGGCTTGGTCCAGTTTAACATGCCACGGAGAACCCTGAGTCCTAAAGATCAGCTTTAAAGAGTGTTTAAGATTCTTTTCTGGTGCTTTCAATGCTCCGATGTAATATTTTACGAGTTCCCCCTGAGGAACCAAGTCTGGTCTGTTTAGGCCTATTTCCAGCCGTGGCCTAGTGTTTCTAGCATGTCTCGGCGCCTGCAGCACTGTTTTGTATTCTTTTACCTGAGCTGTGTTGATAACTTTCGTTAGGGCGCCTGGAAAGGCTAAGTGACCGTAAGTAATTGCGGGCATTAGTTTGGCCCTGAGTACAGTCAACATGAGCTCTATCGATGGACTTGCTAGACGAAACTTAGTCGTCTAAGAGCCAGAACAATTTTGTTAATTCTCTGCCTTAGCTCCCTTATATGTTTGTATGCTGACCTGTGAAGGGGGACTGACCTCAGGGGTGCTGTGTTTAGCAATATCTTATGATTGTAGAAAGGAGGGGTACTTTTGCCAGGTAGTAGTGAGAGAATCTGAGGAGCCAGTCATGGAGTGTGTGGGGGAGGGGGGCGCCAAAAGGGATTGTCGCACTGGGCGCCACCAGCATTAAAGCCAGCCCTGACCAAAGCATCAAAGGTTTGAATACTGGCAGAGCCAGCTGAGCAGATGATGATAGTAACTTGTTTCGTATAGCGCTTCCTGCCAGACTCCTGCAGTTTTTTGTAGCGCTATAATTATATAACACATTTTATTGTTTCCTAACTCAGTGGCACTCTTTTTAATAAACGCTGAAGGATACAGTGCTTTGGTCTATGCTTACTGTTTGGACCGCTGATATGCTAGTTGTATGGATAATCCAGTGGCAGGTGCATGGCCCTACCCACTGAGCTATCTTACCCCTGCAGTGAGTGTCCTGTGCTCTCTCTCTATGAGAGTGCTGAGTTCAGGTGTGATCCCAGATGCTGAGCGCCCTTCTCTTCTGTTTTCCAGATCCGGGCAGACGGCCCTCCCCATGGTGGGATCCAGTACGAGACGTTCCCAGTGGTGAAGGACGGCAGCCCCATCCTCAGGGACATGGCCTTCTCCATCGAGCAGCGCTTCCTCTACGTCATGTCAGAGAGACAGGTAAGTGGGGGTCTCTGGAGAAGAAGCGCCTTCCAGGCCTGCACATTACCCGGGACGCCAGGCACCTGGGTGTGTGCTGGTATTGAGCATGCTCTAATGATATTATTGGATACCAATGGGATAAAAATTGGAATAACGCACTGCTGTAACTTCTTATAGCCCACAGCACCCACTGAACTATCTCTTGGCGCTAAAAATGCATATTATAAATCAAGTCATCAGGGAGCTATCACAGACTTCCAAAACGTATTAAGGAATGAGAACCTAGTTGCTGTCAGGGGATTGTGTGCCGGGTGTTGTGAATATTTTGCCACGGCACCCTTATATTTGCTTGCTCCGTTTGCCACTGCACCATCATCTCTTGCCTGCACTGCGTCCCAGTGCAGCACACTCACCACTGCACCTTCTCAGGCGCCTCATTGTCACTCCCCAAACCGCTGCTGTCCCTTCTCGCTCTGCCCACTGACCGCTCTTCCTCTGGTGCTGACCCCCCTGGGGCCCGCTGTCCCTACTTGCTGCGGTTCTCACCTTCTTAGCCCCTGCCATCCTCTTTTTTCCAGGGTACCACCTTCTGCACCCCCAGTGTCCTTCCTTGCTCTCACTCCGTAGGTTTCTGTGCCTAGCTCCCCAGTCCCCACTGTCCCCTTTCGCCGTGTGCTCGCCTCCCAAACGCTGCTCTCCGTCCATGCCTTCATGCTCAACTCCCCAGTCCCTGCACTCCCCTCTTCCTCTGGCTCCTGGATCCCAAAGTCCTCTCTTCCTTTGATGGGAAGCTCACTAGGCTCCTCTGTCCCATCTTCCTTTGGCGCTCACCTCTCTAGGCCCAACCATCCCTTCTGCCTCTTGTTCGACCCTCCCCCATCTCTGCTTTCCCTCTTCTGCGGTGCTCAACTCCATGGATGATCACTTCCCAACGTTGCACTCCTCTCCTTGCTCGGGTTCTCACCTCCTAAGACCCAGCTGCCTCCCTGTCCCTCTTCTTGTGCTCACCTTCCCAGGCCCTCCTGCCCCTCTTTCATTCACGGTTATCCTTCCAAGCTTCTCCTATCCCCACTGCTCCAGTGCACATCTTTCTAGGCATATCCTTCCTCTGATTCTCACCTTCAAAGCCCCTTCTGTACCTCCAGGCTCCGCTGTGCACCTTTCTACCCCCACTGTCCTCTCTTCCTCTTGTGCTCACCTTCTAAGCTCCTTCTGTACCTCCAGGCTCCGCTGTGCACCTCTCTACCCCACTGTCCTCTCTTCCTCTTGTGCTCACCTTCTAAGCTCCTTCTGTACCTCCAGGCTCCGCTGTGCACCTCTCTACCCCCACTGTCCTCTCTTCCTCTTGTGCTCACCTTCGAAGCTCCTTCTGTACCTCCAGGCTCCGTTGTGCACCTCTCTACCCCCACTGTCCTCTCTTCCTCTTGTGCTCACCTTCAAAGCTCCGTCTGTACCTCCAGGCTCCGCTGTGCACCTCTCTACCCCACTGTCCTCTCTTCCTCTTGTGCTCACCTTCAAAGCTCCGTCTGTACCTCCAGGCTCCGCTGTGCACCTCTCTACCCCACTGTCCTCTCTTCCTCTTGTGCTCACCTTCTAAGCTCCTTCTGTACCTCCAGGCTCTGTTGTGCACCTCTCTACCCCCACTGTCCTCTCTTCCTCTTGTGCTCACCTTCAAAGCTCCGTCTGTACCTCCAGGCTCCGCTGTGCACCTCTCTACCCCACTGTCCTCTCTTCCTCTTGTGCTCACCTTCAAAGCTCTTTCTGTACCTCCAGGCTCTGCTGTGCACCTCTCTAACCCGACTGTCCTCTCTTCCTCTTGTGCTCACCTTCTAAGCTCCTTCTGTACCTCCAGGCTCTGTTGTGCACCTCTCTAACCCGACTGTCCTCTCTTCCTCTTGTGCTCACCTTCTAAGCTCCTTCTGTACCTCCAGGCTCCGTTGTGCACCTCTCTACCCCCACTGTCCTCTCTTCCTCTTGTGCTCACCTTCGAAGCTCCTTCTGTACCTCCAGGCTCCGCTGTGCACCCCTCTACCCCCACCGTCCTCTCTTCCTCTTGTGCTCACCTTCTAAGCTCCTTCTGTACCTCCAGGCTCCGTTGTGCACCCCTCTACCCCCACTGTCCTCTCTTCCTCTTGTGCTCACCTTCAAAGCTCCTTCTGTACCACCAGGCTCTGTTGTGCACCCCTCTACCCCCACTGTCCTCTCTTCCTCTTGTGCTCACCTTCAAAGCTCCTTCAGTACCTCCAGGCTCCGTTGTGCACCTCTCTACCCCGCTCTCCTCTCTTCCTCTTGTGCTCACCTTCGAAGCTCCTTCTGTACCTCCAGGCTCTGTTGTGCACCTCTCTACCCCCACTGTCCTCTCTTCCTCTTGTGCTCACCTTCGAAGCTCCTTCTGTACCTCCAGGCTCCGTTGTGCACCTCTCTACCCCGCTCTCCTCTCTTCCTCTTGAGCTCACCTTCAAAGCTCCTTCTGTACCACCAGGCTCTGTTGTGCACCCCTCTACCCCCACTGTCCTCTCTTCCTCTTGTGCTCACCTTCAAAGCTCCTTCTGTACCACCAGGCTCTGTTGTGCACCCCTCTACCCCCACTGTCCTCTCTTCCTCTTGTGCTCACCTTCAAAGCTCCTTCTGTACCTCCAGGCTCCGCTGTGCACCTCTCTACCCCCACTGTCCTCTCTTCCTCTTGTGCTCACCTTCTAAGCTCCTTCTGTACCTCCAGGCTCTGGTGTGCACCTCTCTACCCCACTGTCCTCTCTTCCTCTTGTGCTTACCTTCTAAGCTCCTTCTGTACCTCCAGGCTCTGTTGTGCACCTCTCTACCCCCACTGTCCTCTCTTCCTCTTGTGCTCACCTTCAAAGCTCCGTCTGTACCTCCAGGCTCCGCTGTGCACCTCTCTACCCCACTGTCCTCTCTTCCTCTTGTGCTCACCTTCTAAGCTCCTTCTGTACCTCCAGGCTCTGTTGTGCACCTCTCTACCCCCACTGTCCTCTCTTCCTCTTGTGCTCACCTTCAAAGCTCCGTCTGTACCTCCAGGCTCCGCTGTGCACCTCTCTACCCCACTGTCCTCTCTTCCTCTTGTGCTCACCTTCAAAGCTCTTTCTGTACCTCCAGGCTCTGCTGTGCACCTCTCTAACCCGACTGTCCTCTCTTCCTCTTGTGCTCACCTTCTAAGCTCCTTCTGTACCTCCAGGCTCTGTTGTGCACCTCTCTAACCCGACTGTCCTCTCTTCCTCTTGTGCTCACCTTCTAAGCTCCTTCTGTACCTCCAGGCTCCGTTGTGCACCTCTCTACCCCGACTGTCCTCTCTTCCTCTTGTGCTCACCTTCGAAGCTCCTTCTGTACCTCCAGGCTCCGCTGTGCACCCCTCTACCCCCACCGTCCTCTCTTCCTCTTGTGCTCACCTTCTAAGCTCCTTCTGTACCTCCAGGCTCCGTTGTGCACCGAGCACAATATCATGATCCTGTGTCCTGCTCTGACCTGGTTCAGAAGGGATCTGTGTGATTCTGTTTGTGCCTTTTGCGCTTGCATTATCTATAAATACTTATACGTTAGTGTATGTTTTCTAGAGGTGGGGGAGACACTTAAAGCTCCAGCCAGGCTCGAGCCAGAGGCCTGGGCCTGACTCAGCTCGAGGCTTTAATTTGGCTTCTGCTTCTGACACACACACTCTACCACCATGCACCAAGAATTAAAAACAAAGCATAAATCTTTGACTTTAAAAAGGAGAGACACATGTACCCATATAGTGGGTGATTTGTGTGAAAAGCTGAAAACCTAGGACCAATCCTGGCTTTCTAGCATTACCAAATTGTGTGTTCCTAGGCAAAAATGTTATTTTACTGAGCCTCCTGTTTCTTTGTTATCACATATGAGAATACCTTCCTGTGAGTTCATGGTATGCATTGTACAAAAATAATCTGATGTATTAAGGTGAAACACTTCTGCATGGTAAAGAAATACCTTTTTTTTAATTTTAAAGAGACTGTGGTATTTTTATATGTTTGCGCGTGATTTTGATGCCAGCTGTTTTCACAGGTGGGCTCATGCACGAGCTCTTAGAGCCTAGCTTGATCATTGGCTCAGCTCTGGCTCGACTCTCGCTGTTAATTTGGTGATTCACCCACTTCTAATATCTTTCTGACAACAAAGCGCAGACACACAGGGCAGTAATTTCCTTCCTTGCGTTTCTGAGCTCTGCTGGGAGCAAACCATGCAATATCGCAGAGATATTTCGAGTTCATATATGCCAAACAAAGCGCACTGATCCCTTGTATGCCAGCACTGCACAGAAAACGGGAACATGATGCTGCCCCACGCTTCCTTAGGGCCCAGTGTCCGCTCTTACTCCTGAGCCTGCTCACCTCCCAGCCCCTCCTGCTCTTCAGTGCTCTCGGCGCACCTCCCAGGGAGTTCTGTCCCGTCTGCTCTGGTGCACATCTTTCTAGGTCCTTCTTCCTCTGGCGCTCTCCTTCAAAGCCCCCTCTGCAGCTCCGTGCTCCGCTCTCCGCGCCCCACTGCCCTCTCTTCCTGTGCTGCTCCCCTCCCGGGTTTCTCTTCCGAGGCCGCGCGGCCATCTCCTCACGGCGCGTGCCGCCGCAGGTCCTCCGGGGACGCCATGTTGGAAAGCTGTGAGTTACAGAACGGAAACACTGCGGCGCCAGGGACCCTTCGCGCCAGGCGACGTGGCCTACATATTCATCAGTGCCACTAATTAGTTTACAGCAACGGTAAACTGGCAAATTACGAGAATGTTTTGGAAATAGGAACACAATGACACAACAACGCGTGAAGCCGGAGCACAACAGCACCCAAGGCATTACAAGCGGCAATCCCAGCTGCAGTGATTTGTGGAAGAGCGGCCTGCAGAGGCAGAGTGTCCAATAGAGACGTGTGTTGAGATTGTGACAGACTAATGCCTCCAACAGGCCATTAGGCATATCACTTATTCACTCAAAAGCTTGACATGACTGTACTCCAGCCCTACTAGCCAATGGCTGCATTAGGCCATAGGCAATGGCAGGTGACTGGATGGTAAAAACCTATTGTGTAGCATTTAAACTCACAGCTGCCAGTGGCATCGTGCACCTATGGGGGGGTACTTCCACAGGCAGCTGAGGAACTACGTCCCTAACACTTACAACATATTCATGCACTGGATATATGCAATGCTCAGCAGCCCTCTGTTTTCAGGAGAATCAGGGACTTCAGTAGGTTTGCACTACACTTTTGTTTCTACTTGGAGACGTAAATGTCCAAATGTTTAGTGCAGGGACACTGAGTGCACAACACATGAACGTGGAAGGCAGCAAAGAGTGTCAGAAAGTATATAAGTCACAACTCGCAGGACAAGTTGGTGGTTAGGCAGAGAATACATTTTTCGGTACCATCACAATGTGCAAGGTACTTTACAGTTTGCTTGTGAGCGAAGAAAAAACTGTTCCCATGAAGTTGGTTGAAGTTGTGATACTTTGCTGAAGGTGGGCTAAGACACTTGACTTTGTCAAATGTCACTCAGTCTACAGTTGTGTGCAGCCAAATGTTGTCGTGCGAGTCCTGTCCAAGATGTTCTGAACTTCCAGCTGCAAGGAATTGGCCACATTGTCTGCCAAGGCAGAGGAGCTTTCCCCGCTGCCACTTAAAGGTTGTGTGTCACAATACTAAATGACAAAATGTCATCCTGCAAAAATATTGAGTACGTAATATTGATGGTCTAGGTACATTGAGAGGGTTAAGAATGGTAAATCTACTTTTACCTTTATATACTATATAATATATAATTATATATACTTACCTTGACTCTATACTTACTTTTGCAAGATAGCATCTGGCACTTGATTTTGTGGTAGAAGTCCCACTCGGTGCTACCCTTGTACTACAATATGTCTTAACGCCCGTTACATTTAGCCGGATATTTACGCTTTGCACTTCCTGGTTCCTGCTATTCTTATTTATTGGCTCCATAAACTTAAGTACATGAGACGTACTTGTTCATATAATCCACCTGTCTGCCCACAAAGTGCTTAAGTCCAAGTCGAAGTTAGTCTCTATGTGGATTGTAAACATCGTGAGCTCTGAAGGCCTGCAGGTATACCCCAGGTCCTGCGAACAGGAATGTGTCATAATACAGCAAGTGCCATCTCTTCATCTCGGTAACAGTAAGGCAGTGAAATGCAAGCTGATGTGGTAGCTGCTTCGACTTTATAAAGGATAGGTGTCTTTATTATTATTTCAGACTCTGTTTGGAGCAATTATATTGTAACCAATTGTATTGTAACATGTAAAGTGGTTTATGCTACTTGTATGGCATCAAAGCACTATACACTCCTTGGAGTTTAAGTTAGAGTGTAAGAAGCTACCTAGCTTGCCAGCAGTTGGGAAAAAACCACACACACACACAATAATGTATCTTCATGTGTGCTGTTCCCACAAACACTCCCCTGCAATTTTGCTTACGTTCTTGTTGCTGTGGATTCCAAACTGAAGAAGCCCTGGTAACCTCTAGATTCTGTTCTGTGAGACGTGAACATGGGACCGTCTCCAGGCTCTGAACTGAATTTCTAGACGGTGTCCTTGAACAACACTAAGGGTTGCCTGGTCCAGTTGGGCAGAAGTTCATCTTGCAGCCACCTGGGCCCCTGTGCATCTGGGTCATTAGTGCAGAGATGGGCAATGAGGTCCCGTTGCAAGTCTTTCGTTCCCGTCAGTTCTGCCCTTCCACGTGCCTGAAGCAGGAGATAGTGCTGACCGCTTGGTCCAGCAGAGAAGCCTCTTCAAGAATGTACACCCTATCACCTCCAAGTTGTTTCCTCTAACAGATCTCGAGACACTCCCCCTAAGACCCAAGGACCCACCAAACCAAAACGTTCATTCAGGTATTGAACTAATGTTAGAGCACACTAAATTCTCAATGCCCTGCAAGGAAGAGGCTATTAAAAGTGAGCATGGCAGGGCAAAGACAGCTACGATGCAGCTAGAGCAAATGGCTGCCACCCTGAAAATAAAAAAAAATTAATGTGGCTAAACCCCTTCCCTACTCTTTCAAAAATGAAGGGAACTAGGTACATGAGTCTGAAGGGAAAGGGATTTGTGATGTTTGCTGCAAAGTCTTCCACCTCAGAACCATGTGAATACCGGGAATTAATGCTACCTTTCGTAGTTCCACAAACTCATAAACCCTCAATTGCGGAATGTCATTTAGGCCTCCATCCCATTTACTCTCATCCTTTAGGGATATCTTCCTTTGAGAACAAGGATGGGTTATGTGAATGCAGTTTTAGAAGCGTTGCACAAGAAAATGTCTTGCTAAATTTGGCTTTATTTTCTAACAGCGCACTGGCAATTTATAAAACCGATCTTTTTAAAGTATAAAATAAAGACAAGAATGGCAACTCACAGTTTTTTATTGCATATGAAATCCCTGGATACAACCTGTGCGCTGGAGAGATTCTTAAAGAGTTGAAACAATTTTGTACCTTCAACATGTATATTCATGTTTGATGAGTTTTGAGGTTTTAAACTATTCTTGATTGTCAGCTTCTTCTCGTGTATGAGGTTATTCGTGTTTTGTATAGTCAGATTGCCTATGGCTTTGGGGTTTATACTGATATAGAATGTCTATTTATTGTCTTATCATTGCATTAGTTCAAATTGCTTGTCTTAATGTTTTACAAACTGATTTGGCCCGCACACAACGATCCACAGATCATGGAAAAATGAACCTGCCTAAGGACTCATATTGTGTAGAAAATTCAAACAGTTAATGCTAAAAAAAAAAAACAAGCCTACCAATACTCTTCCCAGCTACAAGTGTTTATCAAACGTACTCTCCTTATCTCAATACATACTTTAAACTGTAGTTGCTGCAGACGTCACACCACATTCCATGAGCTAGGCCTTGTCTTCTTGATCAACTTGCCCAACAGAGTCATCGATGCTTTGTCGTCCTGTCTTTTCTCTGGGGTGCTCAGCATCGCCGTCAGTAGAAAACACTTGCACGTTCACGTTTAGTACAACTAAGTTGAACCAATAACATCAGTGACCCAGTTAAAAGCCTTACACTCTCATCATGGGCGTTTGCAGAATTTTTTTCAGGAGGGGGCATAATTTTAACATCATCCATCCTTCGACCCTTTTTCACAACGTCAAAGGGAAGGGGTATAGTCATTAAAGGAAAGACGCCCATGTCTCTCATTGAAATGCGTAGGCCTCTCTCTCTTCATCTGGTCCAATCCCAGTGCCTGAAACTGACAAATGGAGGCCTGCACCTCTGTCTTTAATCGAATCTTATTGTATGCCATTGGAATGGGAATATCTATCCTTTCCTCAATCCAGTTAAAGCGCCTGTTACTGAGTACTCACTCAATTGCAATGCCTGTCACTAGGGATCAGGACCCCTTACTCTCAGCAAGTAATCACGAAACACGCCACGGGTGGTTATGGCCTGCCCCAACTGCTCACACAGAGCCACACCATGCCTTCAATGGTAGGCAGGACCACTGATGCTTTCTCCCAATAAGTATGGATTGGCCACGTTCGCCCCAGAATGAATAATCTGATGCATAATCTGCAGATTTTACCTCCCCCAAAAAATCGTTTACAGCTCACACTAATCAAAAGTTACTAAAACATAGTGATATGTGTTCACCCGCATTGGAAGACCCTGTGTGAACGTTAACTGTATTCAGTTGGTTTATTATGTATTTGTTTTTTAAGGTAGTACCAATGGTGTGAAATATTTGCCTGGACAGTATTACCATGTGTACAAATTACAAAATAATGAATACAATTTAAAAAAATGTGGTGGGTTATGTCGCATAATTTGCCTGTTCTTGCGGCATTATTTAGTCAAGACAGCCACATCATTTGGTGCTCCCCTGCTGCATAATGCAAGTGGTCCTGATGATAGGGGAGCTCCTGGACCCGACCCCCACCCGCCTGTACGTCATCTGCATTAATATGCCTTTTACCAGAGAGCTTGCACTCTTCACCCCGCCCCCAGAGCCTCGTTCCCGTCCGGGATGCCCTGGTGTGACGCGCCTCCCTCCCTCGCGAGCGCTATCCTCGTGGCTTCAAGTGGTCTCTACTGACGCAGAGTCTCTTCTCCGCGCGCCCCACTCCGCTCTTCCAACCTCTGAACGTCGTTATCTGCATTTAATGGGTTTTTCTTGCTATATTTAAACTTTGGCCGTCCCTCGCCTTGCTTTCCCGTGCAGCGCTGACCCAGTGGCTTCGCTGCAGATTGCAGGGCTGCCGGGTCGGCTTCTGCTACTCTGGAAGTATGGATATTTTTCAGGACAATGAACTGAACTGAAATGTTTTTTTTTTAGTCGCGGGGGGGGTTGGGGTGGGGTCAGACCAATATCACACTCGCACCCCGGCCTCCTGGACCAGAATCGGCGTTTCTGCGAGAATAAAGCGTTCTATCTCCTCGTCTTCACGTTTTTCAGAGTCACGACACTTCTCTGTGACTCTCAGATGCTCATCCCCGTCAGATATGGAAGAGCGAAGGCCAAGAGCAACATTAGACTCTCAGGGAAGAAAGATGCCACCTTCCCTGATACACCTCGTGCGGTTGCATTTCTTCATGCATATAAAGTATTGACTGGCTTTCAAAAAGCTGTGCATTTACTTCCCATTACCTAAACAAAGACATTTCCAGCATAAAGTGTTGGTTTGAAAAATTGTAAAGGGGGGCCTATTTATCACCAAGGTGTATCTATATTTCCATTTGTGTTTTATCACTAATGACAGACATGGCACTTAAAGATTGGAAACGAGCTTTCAGGTCATTTAATTCATGTTGCCAAAGAGTTCAGTGATATGACTGCTCAACAAATATTTTTTAAATATATTTCTATTTGTGTTTTTCTCAGCAATCCATTACCAGCTTCGTATAATTACTTGAAAAAAATGATGCAATTTCATGGTGCCCATTTCTGAAAGTGCTCAGCTGTGAAATTTAAAATCCGACCAGGAACTTCACTCTTTTTTCGCCTCAATTTCAGGGTCTGTATTTTTTTAATATTTTGGAGCCGTGTAACAGTTTGAGGTTCGGCGGTAAATGAGTTCTGGGGCTAGTCAGGCGCCGCAGACTAGGATTGTACGTGCTGGGCGCTAACAGAAAAGACCAGACCTCCTAACATAATGCAGGGAGAAGGAAGCGCGGTAAAGACATCGAATATTCTATTTTATACTTTAATTAGTTTGAATTAGCGGCGGGAATAGATGCATAAAATGATTCAGTGAAGGGTGAAATAGAAAAAAGGATACGCTTTACAATGTCACTTGATTATTGCAAAGTTGCTGGTAAGTGAATTTGAGAAGCAAGTGAGACTAAGACATTTTCTTGTGGTTGTGGTGAAAGTAGGTTGTGTAGAGGGATAGGGTAGTAGGGGGAACGTATTACCATTAAAAATAAACCTCAATAGGTACAATTCTGTATCAGAGGCTTTTAAATGCACCATGATGTGCTCAAGGTGATTAGCGAGTCCCGTGGCTGAGCTGGAACTTGAGTATCATATATATATATATATATATATATATATATATATATGTGCTTTCACGTTATGATATACTAGAAGGTTCATCCATGGGTTCTGTGAGTTTCAAGAGCCCTGAATGAGACTCGAGCCCTCAAGGTCTGCGTCTTAGTGCAGAAATTTCCCATTATCCATCTGGACAGGAAGTGACATTACTGGTTTTCTCACTAAAACCGTCTTTAAAATAAGAAGCCAAGCAAGACGACTTAATTTCCCACCACCCATAAGCACAGGAAGTGATATCACTGGATCTCCCAACATCCACTTGCACAGGAAGTGATATCACTGAATTTGCCATCATCCATCGGGACAGGAAGTGTCATTACTGGTTTTACTGCCAAAACCATTTTTAAAGGAAGAATCCAAGCAGGAGTATTTAATTTCCCATCAGCACAGGATATGACATCATGGCACCCTGGATTCCTCCCCCTCCTAGGACCTACTTAATGAGAGAAGTAACGCTGATGCACCCAGCGCCAAGGACCCTAGTCTGAACACCACCCAGCGTTACTGTGCAGCACTTCTTAAGTCGCTATACCCCGGAACGCCGTTCCCCCAACTGCTGCCGTGCCACACCTCAAACTATGGTGGGAACTTTCACCTGCACCCAGTGCCAGTTCTCCAGCAACCACCCACCCACACCCCCACACAATCACTAACAACCCACCCAACATTCCCTTCCAACACTCACTACACAAAAAATAACACCTACACTCTCACCTTACACCACATGCCACAGCAAACTCTAACATCAAAACCCACTCTCATGCATGCATCTCAACACACTATCACTCGGCAAAATACACAATCAATATATAGGACCTTCTGAGCAGTGACATCTTCAAGGAATCCATCAAATGCACAACATCCACAGAGAATACCACCCCATTCACAGCTGCGCTTCAAGCTGCAAATCTCAGATAAAATTCACTCTGAATAGCACCCTCACCGGCTGACCACCCGGTCCACAAGCTACCTTTTCCAACCTCATCACTGACTTTGTTGCTCCGCTCACCATCAACTCTAGAGCCTACATTCTCCGCTGTGACCTCAACTCTCACCTGGAACACCAACACAACCCTTGTTCAAAGCACTCCTCGAAAGTTTGAGCAACATCTGACTCACCCATCTCATCACAGAACCAACACACACTGGACCCATTCTTCACCACATGCAATAGCAGCAAATATAACACCACCACACAGCTCACCTGGAAAGACCCCTCTATCATCCACTACCAAACACACCTCAAGTCAACACCCCTACCAGGTGCAGCACTCCAAGCCACAGTTGGGGCAAAATTATAGAAGTAGACTTGCTCAGCGCCCTCAGCACTGATCAGCCAATCCCCACTGGCAACCTCAACAAGGACATCAACAACAGAATCAAGAACTGCGCACCCATCACACCCAGCAGGCATAGTTGATCAAACAAGCAGGCCAGCTGGTACACAGAAGACCTCAGAGACACCAAACAACACTGTAAACAGTTAGAAAGGAAACGGAGAACTTGCCACAACACCTTAGACAGAACTACCTATAAGGCTGCACTCAGGCGCTATCACCATCCAATCCTAATCAACTGAGCAACTTCTGACCCATCTCTCTGCTTCCCTATCCAGCCAAAGTGATTGAGAAGGCAACTCACATACCACCACGAATTTCACCATCATCTAGACAAACGCACAATCAGGATTCCGAAATAGCCACAGCATCAATACAGCACTTATTGTGGCCACCGATGACATTTGAAACATCCTGGACAGAGGAGAAACAGCAGCCCTCATCCTGCTGAACCTCTTCATGGCCGTCGACACTGTCACCCTCATCAAAAGGCTCCACAAAATTGGCATGCAAGGATCTGCTCTCAGATGGATGTGTTCTTTCCTCACAGGAAAAACCTAAAGGGTCAGGCTGCTACCCTTCACAACAGAGAAGAAGAAACGGATACGCGGTATCCCACAGGGATCGTCCATCAGCCCCACTCTTTTAAACATCTATATGACACCGCTCCCAACATCCCTTGTGGATAAAACAAGCACCAGCAGAACCAACTTCTCCAAGTGCATGACCATGGTAGCAAATTGGATGCAAACCAACTGCCTTAAGCTCAACTCCAACAAGACAGAAGTACCTGTCTTCGGCAAGAAGACCTCCTAATCGGATTCCACCCGGTGGCTGTCAGAGCTGGGACCAACACCCACAAACTATGCAAGAAATCTAGGGATCTACCTAGATGAGGAGTTCAACATGAGGGCTCAAGTCAACGCAGTGTGTACCTCCTGCTTCTACATCCTATGCATGCGGCGAAAGATCTTCAAATGGTTGCCTCAGAACACCAGACGCAACATCACACAAGCATTTATCACCAGCAGGCTGGACCATGGCAACACGCTGTATGCCAGAATCTCCAAACAACTCTTACACAGATTTCAGAACATCCAGAACACAGCCACAAGAATCATATTCAACCTCCCACGCTGCACACACATCCCACCACACCTCAGGAAGCTTCACTGGCTCCCCATTCACAAGCGCACCCAATTCAGACTTCTCATGCACACATACAAAGCCCTACAAAAACACAGGACCAGAATACCTGAAGAGCTGCAAATACTTAGTCCAACCCATCAGACACCGATGCTCTGCCTCACTCTCACTCACACACACACCCAACATCTGCAAAAGCAAAACTGGAGGTCACTCATTCTCCTACATCGCACCCAAGACATGTAATGACCTCCCTCAATACATCAGAGCCTCCTCCTCACTTCTTGAGTTCCACACGAAGCTGAAGACCTGACTTTCACATAAGCACTTTGGGACCACACACCTTGCCCAAGCACCTGGATACCCTCTTGGGTGATTGGTGCGCTAACAAATAAACATAACATAACAAAGGACTTGCCCTTCTATTTGGACTTTGGTAGTCCCTTTCACTGGTTCTAAATGAAAGTTAGTGTGAGTGTGTTGAGTTTTGCGGCATCAGCCATCGTCATGTGCTGACTTAGAACATTAGTGTGCCTAAGTGAATCTGAGGCTAAAGTACTCAAAATGAGAGAGACATGTATGGCCTTTCCTGTGATGCTGTCCAGTTTAGCGGTGGTGCCAAGTCATTTCATGAAAGTCTCCGGCATTTTTGGTTGTATGATGAATCTTTCTGTGGCATTGCCAAGCTTGTCATTTCTTTTGATGTCATCAGTTATTCCATGTACCCACTAATTCATTGCACCAATTCACTACACAACTGGGTCTAGGGAAGTGAAGACTGGGCAGCCTCAGATGACTCCACCAGACAGCCTCACACACTAAGCAGATTGCCTATGTTGTTGGGGCCTATGACAACATTTTCCTTTATTTAGACAGCAAATCTGTTTCCACCTGTCCTGATGCATATCTTGGGTGCAACGTATGTCTCCTATCCGTTTTCAATGTATTTTGTGTTGAATATGATGGGTTTGTTTCCTTGGCGGCCTGAGTGCTAATGTCTGACGTCAGCAATAATACAATGTGTTATTAGGTATTATTAATGTATTTTTACGGCACACAGAGCGAACTGAGCCTTCACTGCGAGCCTCCAGATAAATGCTGTATTGTTGGAGTAATAGTAGGGCTGCCCAAGGAGAGGGAACCCAATACTGTTTTTGTTGGTAACATTTCTTAGTCAAATTCCCAAGCATGTTCTCTGGATACTAAATAGTGTGGTCACCTTTTGTCTGCTCCATTGTTCTGTGTCACTGATGGTTGGACTGAACGACCAGAGCTGTCGGTGTCTTTACGCTACTCCACATGGTCCACAAAGGAGCCAATGATTAAGTTGGCTAGATCACGTGATATGCAGAATGTAAGGGTAGAGAGCCCTCATGAAAGGGCGGTCTGGGCTATAGAGAGAGGCGATGAATCGTGGCAACCTTTACTTTTCCAGGTGGAGCGGGATGGCCAACCAGGATATGCTGCGAGGTGGAGTGACCTGTAGGGAAACCTGAAGATTTCCTGATTGGCTGAAACCTTTAAAAGCCCAGTTGGGCTGAGGCCACGTGGGGCATTTGTCATTGATCCAGCCCCAACCCATCTGGCTTTTCTGAAAATGTCCCAATGTCCCTTGGGGACACAGACCTTCCCCATACCTGGCATCATCCATGTTGACCCGTCTAGTGATGAACGCCCTTATCTCCAGTGCCCAAAGGGGAAGGGATTCTGTTTTTTATTGTATTTATTTTGCAGGTGACAAATTGAAGCCGTCAATCACAAAAATTGCAGCCGGCGCTCCCGGTGGGGGAATCGGTTTAGGCCGGGGCCGCTGCTGCAGATTAAGCCGATCTTAAGCATCGCTTGGAGACCCGCCAGAAATATGCGGCTTCATGTTGTAGGAGGAAGGCAGGGACAAAGGAGTCTGATTTTTCTGTCGGATTTAATGACGCCGCATTCCCTTCTCCTGGTTACCGGGGTGCCCGGGCACAAAGAAGACGGGGTGACTGCGTGCTCTGAAGACCTGCTATCAAATCATAATGAACTCGGCATTAATTAGGGGAGGCGGCGGAAGGCGGTAGGGTCGGATGGGGGTGGCGGCCCTTGCCAAGGGCTGTCAGACTTCCTGACAGCGCCATTTTGAAAGTAAACAGGTGGAGATGTGGCTATGTACAAAGGACAGCAGCACAAGAATAGTTTTGAGATTACGCCCCGGATTTGAATTTTTTTCCAATCATTGGAACAGATATGAAAATTAAGCTAAACAGTTGTGACAGCAAACCTTCCTTTCTGAATATGGAGCGCCTGCAAAAGTCACCATCCTGATTCACTTGTTTCCATCTTTAAATCATCTTCCATTGGCCTGTTCTTTTTTTTCATACCGTACTTTCTTTTCGCTTCTTTTTTTCTTGTTGTGTCTTCTTTCCCTCTTTCTATATGTATCCACTAGTCTCTTTCTGCTTTATTTCTTTTCTGTCCCTTTTTTCCCATGCATATTCCCCTCTGCTTTCGTCTCCTCCAACACTGCCCTTCATTCCCTGCTTTGCTATCTTCACTTGCTTCCTCCGTTGCACTTTTTCTCAGCTTCTTCTTTTCTTTCCTCACATTCTCCATCCCTCCATCTGTTCCAGTATGCAGCTAGTGCCTTCCCTTCTCCCTCGTAGTCTTTCTTCAATTTCACTTTTATATATTACTCTCATCTTGTCTTTTCCTTCAACTTGTTTACGTCTTCAATGTCTGTTCACCACGTCTCCACTTCCTGCTGCTTCCTTATAATGGATGAGATGCGGTTTGCCGAAAACTTGAGAAACCCTCCAGTCACTTGAAAGTACCTCATGTTCCCTGGTACATTAACTGCAGTCTTTAATTCGCCCACCCCTCCCATTATATTTGAAATTACTTTTCTAACATTTGCTTTTTTTTGTACCAAAGAAACAAGAATAAAAGACACAATGTGTTTTAATACGTCTGTAATTGCTGTGCCCTTTTAACAATGGATCCAAAATTTCCTCTCTTGCAGTAGTGGCAAACGAGTGTCTCCCTGTTAAAAGCCAAGGTGACAGGACACAATTCTTACCTCCCAAAGCCATCTTTACAGATAATTATCCACTTAGATAATCTGAGGGCTTCTTTTTATTTTAAGTGTAGGTTATTTTATTCTTTTCTATTCCTTTTTTACCCCATCCTCTATGCTTCTTTTAACACTTCCTTCAGCACTTACATGTTTTTATGTAATTTTTTTCTCGATTTGCGTGACTTTAAAAAACATGCTTGAGAGAAATGTGGTTTCCACATCTACCCGCCTCAGTGCAAATGGAAATCGTGGTTCCCTTAATTATGGACGTGGGTGGACCCTCAATAATTTGCAACTTCCTCGTGGAAATCCTCTGATTCAATAGGGTGAGCGTCTGATGTTGACTGCTAACCACCCTTGTCAGAGGACCTTTAAATAAACAGTATAGGATTTGGACTACATTGTTCTTGTTTTCTATGTATTCGCCATCTGATTGATAGTCTTGGTTGCTTTTGATTTGTAGCAATATGCATCATTTCTTAACGTCACCCCTTTATTTCCCTGTAAAATGCATTGTCTGTGATCACTGCTATCAGTCGCTTGTAGTAAAACTCAGTCTCTGGACCCAAATGACAAACGTCCACCCATTCAGTACTGAGTTGTGGACTGAGACGTTTTAAGGCATGGGGTAACAAGCATTGGAAATGCAATAGGTCTCGCACCATTAGAGTTAGTGCTTTTAGAATTGTTTATGGGTTTTTTTTGTAAATGTTTAGCATTTTTGTTTCCTGTAGCCTATGCTAAAGAATTACAAATAAAAAAAGCCATAAACCTTTCTAAAAGCTCTAACTGAAATGGTCTGAGACCTATTGCACTGTGTGAGGGTGAGGGGTTGAGGGTGAGTGAGGGTGAGGGTGAGGGTGGGTGAGGGTGAGTGAGGGTGAGGGGTTGAGGGTGAGTGAGGGTGAGGGGTTGAGGGTGAGTGAGAGTGAGGGTGGGTGAGGGTGAGTGTGGGTGAGTGAGGGTGAGGGTGAGTGAGGGTGAGGGGTTGAGGTTGAGGGTGAGGTGTTGAGGGTGAGGGTGAGGGTGAGTGAGGGTGAGTGAGGGGTTGAGGGTGAGTGAGGGTGAGGGTGAGTTAGGGTGAGGCGTTCAGGGTGAGTGAGGGTGAGGTGTTGAGGGTGATTGAGGATGAGTGAGGGTGAGGGTGAGTGAGGGGTTGAGGTTGAGTGAGGGTGAGGGTGAGTGAGGGTTGAAGGTGAGGGGTTGAGGGTGAGTGAGGGGTTGAGGGTGAGTGAGGTGTTGAGGTTGAGTGAGGGTGAGGGTGAGTTAGGGTGAGGGGTTGAGGGTGAGTGAGGGTGAGGGTGAGTGAGGTGTTGAGGTTGAGTGAGGGTGAGGGTGAGTGAGGGTGAGTGAGGGTGAGTGAGGGTGAGGGTGAGGGGTTGAGGGTGGTGAGGGTGAGGGTGAGTGAGGGTGAGGTGTTGAGGGTGAGTGAGGGTGAGGAGTTGAGGGTGAGTGAGGGTGAGTGAGGGGTTGAGTGAGGGTGAGGGTGAGTTAGGGTGAGGTGTTGAGGGTGAGTGAGTGTGAGGGTGAGGGGTTGAGGGTGAGTGAGGATGAGTGAGAGTGAGGGTGAGTGTGGGTGAGGGTGAGACCTAAAAACGACTTGAAAAAACAAGATCACACAGAAAACCAGCTTCTACTTCAAGTTATTTGTTGGAGCCCTCACACCTCTCAGAAAGTAGGCACTCTGAACTTTTTTTAAATGTATTTTCTTTTCTTTAATGGTACACATTCGCAACTCAAAAGTGTAAAGGAGTTGATAAACCAAAGGAACAGTGAATTATATTTAATTTCGATAATTTTATGGAGATTTCATCGACCTCTGCAGCAACAGCATGTCTGTCTGCATGCGTTTGTGTTTGGGAGAGAAATAAAACGTGTCTTGCAAATCACCTGTGTACCAGGTATGCTGGAGTCTCCGAAATACGATTTATTATTAATGTTAATACATGACAACATACACAAGAAGCACCTTCTCTACATGCTACCACGCGAGAATGAGCATGTTAAACTCTGCAGAGCACACTTTGGCATGAGGCACCCGGCTGCGGTGCGGTGTACAGTCTGTCTGCAAATAACTCGGCGCTGGCAGGCAATTAGTGTGCATGAACAAGTGAAGTTTTTATCGCACCGACCACGCGCGCTGAGCTCTGTGCTCCTGAAAAGTAAAGTTATTTTCACATGCTGTGTTAGCTTTTCATGTAGCGCGGTACTTGTTAAAGCATATAGCACACCTTTGTTAGCGGAACTTGAATTTCAACACACAGCATTTACTGTTCGTAATACATGCAGTTCTGATTATGTAAACATCATTAAAATGCTGTGTTGCACCTTTCAGTTATCTGAAAGAAAACGCATTGATAAATCATTTAAATACAAAGTACCCTAAATGTTTTTCGACTGGTTTAATTACTTGGTTTGATTTGAATTCACCTGCGCCTAGCACCGCGATGCCATCCAAACAGCTACATTAGAACAACTACTTCACTTTACAGACACTTCTGTGCGAAAGTTTAAGTTTGAGACCAACAAGAAGTAACCATACCGAACATGAAAAGAGTATGGGGCTATACAAATAAAAATAAACAACACGCAATTCCTTTCCTGCATTAAAACACCGCCCAGCCGAGAAGAAAGTCACAAACACCCAACTCCAATGACATTCCAACTTCAAAGGAGCCAACAGAAACACAGGAAACGAAAGAAAACTGCTGCAGAGAAGCTCTTCCAACTGCACAAAAGCCAGACACCTACCTAGGAGCGAGGAAACGCTGCATCCACCGGCGTCAAGGCGAAGGAAAAGTTAATCACTAGTGAAAAAAAAGCGAAAGAGAAAGCAGGGTAACCTGACCCAGGAGGGGGAGGAGGGAGGAGAAATGCGTCTCGGCCGGAGCAGGGGGCGGAGCAGGGAGAGCGGGCTTTGAAATGCACTTCACACGGCCGGCCGGTCGTGAAACTGAAAGCATGGCCGGACGGCCGTGAAAGCCTTTGATGCCGCAGGGGGTGGAGCGGCACCAGCTGGGAGAGTAGGCAAGGCAGGCGGCTGGGGGCATGTGCACGCGCTTTTAAGCTCAATGCGCATGCGCATTGAGCTTAAAAGTCACGGGCACTGCAAGGAATCGCCACGATTCCTTGCAAGTTGGACAAAGAGTGGATAAGCCCCCATAGTCTCGCTTGCTCGATGCGCATGCGCATCGACAGGCGAGACCTAAAAAGGCAATTACCCTGGGCTCCTCCACCCCTACCCCTCCCCCGGTAAAAGGAACTTCTCTCTAGTTCATGTTTATTGAAATAATGAAACTCAAATTTGTTCTACAAAGGAGCTCTCAAATATTTTTTGCCCCGGGCCCCAAACATCTTTAAGGTGACCCTGGGTGTGGAGTACGTTTATGGACATAAAGATAACTAAAGCTGGAATCTGCTGGATAAGCCATCTAAATGACAACAGAGTTCACCATGGATGACCTTAGAAATTGGCTGTCTCTTGAAATGGAGAGGTTATGTGATAAGTTGGATTTGAATCCTTCAAGATGGTGTCACCTCAACGCACTTGTGGTCTATAGGTTTACTTATCAAAAAAGGAGGGAGGATGAGGATAGGGCTAGGTTCAACCTCCTATATCTTTAAAGTACAACACAAAAATCCATATGTGATGGATCATAGGAACCTAGCCAGGGAGGGAATGTAGGTCTACCCAAATTGGGTGCGCCTCATAAGAAAAGAAAATGTCTTTTCTTGAGTCCCCTCACTCACCCAGGGCTGCCCCTAGGTGACATGCTTCATCATTGGGGGCATCTCAAGCATCTACTGCTTGGGGTGTGCTACGACTTGCGAGGGATACGTAGGAGCACTGGTTTTGTGAATCTATGTGTAGTGCAGTGTATGGGGGAGTGGTGTTTTGTGCTAGTTAAAAAATCTAACTAGTAAGCTAAAGTTTTATTCCTGCTCCTAGTTGGTAGGATAAAAAGGGGTAGTCTATAGGTTTACGTCAGGGGTTGATTGTTGGTCCGTGTGGTATGTTGGCGTTCTTGCTCTTCTCATGTGCATATGTAGAATGATCTGAGATGGGCTGAAACAGACAAACTGTCCAATCTGTTTAGTGGACTAGTGTCTGGAGTTTTGGTAAAAATGGACTGGTTTACAGGGAAATTCACAAATTCACTGACAAAACACTGATCGTGAAAAGCCCCAGCTGGACTCTTAATGTCCATCACAGTGTAGGAGTACCCCATTGTTATCTAAGATTTCAGCTGTGAGGCGTGGTGGGCGAGGCCTGGGTCCCCTGCTGGTGGAACCAATATATTGACATTTGTGGCCCTCTGTGGTCAGGACATTGACTGCATTCAGTCTTGCCTGGTCTGTCAGGAGGAGCCCTGTGGCCTGCAGAGATGGGCTGTGTGGGGGGTCAGCATGGATCCTCATGTATTGAGTGAAGGGTGGTCCTTCTGTCTCTTGATGCCCATGCTCCCTGACTCCCAAGTGCTCACCATGCAAGTGAATATCTAGGCTTCAAACTGAATTTAAACAATTGCCTTGGATCACACAATTTGGTAATGTGGGGAAAGCCAGGATTAATACCAGGATTTCTGGTTTCACATTGTTCAATTCAGCCACTAGATGTATATTTGTTGTTTCTCCAATACCCACCCTACCACCGATCCCCCTTACCCGACCAACACCCCGCTGGCATCAATGCGGCCTTTGGGCACATCACAGACAGAACTTTTTGGCCCCTTGGAAAATCTTTGTGAGTACCCATGTTGTAGGGGGTGTCGGACAGTAGAAACGCGATAGCAACAAGGGACAGTCTTTGCTTCCTGGCCGGGCATTTCACCAAGAGAAAAAAAATCGCAATTACACTAAAACAAAAGAAGGGCCTGAGCACAGCCGACCTAATGTGATTGAATGAAAGAGGCAGGGCCCTCGCCGTCTAGTTATTTACTGTAGGAAGCAGGTAAATTGAGACTCGAGGGAAGAGGGAAGAAATCTACTTACAGAGTCAATGGATGCTAATGAAACCCTGAAGACAGACAGTCCTGCCTCGGAGAACGCCAGACAGCCGGTTCTAGGGCTGCGGTGGCGGCTGGGTCTCTTGAGCTGGTAGTCCAGGTCTATCCTTACCCCGGGAGGGAGGTGCCTGAGGCCGCGTGGCCTGGGAGTACAGAAATATTTGGAATTTTAATTCTAAAGACCTATACCACGTCAGTAGTAATTCCATACATTTCCCCATCAATAAGAACACACTGGTTTGTCTCCTGGGGCTTATATAAGGGGTGCAATTATCACACACCTCAACGGTATGCATTTCACCGACCTCGGGAGGATAGAAGTCCGTCCTATTCCTGCCAGAATTTCAATACGTGGGGACTACAGGTTAAAAGCTAATTTTTGTATGTAACTCCCAATGAGATGTCCTACTTACCTCTAATGCTGCCATCAAGGCATTCATAAAAGACTTGCTTACCTCAATGACAAAAAGGCAAGAAGATCTGATTTGGCGTGTCGAGCTGACTGTTATCGAAACGAAAAATTAGGATGAAATGTTTGCGTGGAGCAACGATGGCGCACCAGGTAAAACAATTTGCAAATCGTTTTTTATGTTTTATAAATGTGTCATAATACGTCCTCGAAAGGCAGCCATTGGCCTAAAGAAGCAGCAGGTGCTAAAATGATTATGCGTGTTGGTTAGGCTGCCTCACTCCTGAGGGGGATCTGTGTTGATGCTGCTGTTATAGCCACTGACAGGGCATTTCATTTCTTCCTGGTCGTGGGGACGAGTGTCTGCCACAGATCTGGTTATCTCATATCCTGCACTTTCGCGACTGCTCTTTATTGTGGCCACGGACAGGAAGTTCCCCTTCCTGTCAGCCAGCTTCTTCTAAAGTAATAAAGGCTGCTGTCCGTTTTCATTGAAGCCTGCCCTAGGGTGTTGGTGTGTACTGTGCATGATCTGATGGGGGAGGCATGTGCTGAAGTGCGAACTGCACCTGTTAAGTGTGACGGGCTTGCACTGCCGCTGGCTGCCCTGTAGAGTGTATGTGCAGAAGCTTGCACTGATGCCGGCTGTCCTGTAGAGTGCATACGGAGATGCTTGCATGGCTGGTGGCTTCCTTGTACAGTGTATGCGGAGAAGCTTGCAGTGCTGCTGGCTGTCTTTTAGAGTGTATGCTGAGAAGCATGCACTGCTGTTGGCTGTCCTGTAGAATTTATGCGGAGTAGCCAGCACTACTGCTCTCTGTCCTGTAGATTGTATAGGGAGAACCTTGCACTGCTGCTGGCTGTCCTGTAAAGTGTATTTGGAGAAGTTTACACTGCTGCTCTCTGTCCTGTAGAGTGTATGTGGAGAAGCTTACACTTCAGCTGGCTGTCCTTTAGAGTGTATGCGGAGAAGCTTACACGGCTGTCGACTGTCTTGCAGAGTGTATGATGAGAAGCTTGCATGGTTGCTTGCTGTACTGTACAGGTTGTAGGTGGAAAAACTTGCACTACTCTTTACTGTCCTGTAGAGTTTATGCGGAGAAGCTTGCACTGCTGCTGGCTGAACTGCAGAGTGTATGCCGAGAAGCTTGCATGGCTGCTTGCTGTACTGTACAGGTTGTAGGTGGAAAAGCTTGCACTACTCTTTACTGTCCTGTAGAGTTAATGCAGAGACGCTTGCACTGCTGCTGGCTGAACTGCAGAGTTCCTCAGAGTGTTTGTGAAGAAGCTTGCACTGCTGCTGGCTGTCCTGTAGAGTGTATGCAGAGAAACCTGCACGGTTGCCAGATGTCCTGTAAAGTGTATGCATAGAAGGTTGCACTGCTGCTGGCTGTCCTGTAGAGTGTATGCAGAGAAACCTGCACGGTTGCCAGATGTCCTGTAAAGTGTATGCATAGAAGCTTGCACTGTTGCTGGCTGTCCTGTAGAGTGTATGAGGAGAAGCTTGCACAGCTGCCGGCTTTTCTGCAGTGTATGTGGAGAAGCCTGCACTGCTGCCGGCTGTCCTCTAGAGTCTATGCAGAGAAGACTGCATGGCTTCCGGCAGTCCTGTAGAGTGTATGTGGAGAAGCTTGCACTGATGGTTATATTGCAGGGGCGGCTGGTGACATTTGAAAGTGGTGGGCCTAAACTAATTTGCATATTGCACCGCAGCGAGCGAGCACGAACCACCTTGCATCCACCCATACATCATTCATGCATCCATCCACCCATCCACCCACCCACCCATCCTGCATTCATACATCATTCATTCATGCATCCACCCATCCATCATGCATCCACCCATCATGCATGCATCCATGCATCCATCCATCCATACATCATTCATGCATCCACCCATCCATCCATCCATCCTGCATCCATACATCATTCATTCATGCATCCACCCACCCTGCATCCATCCCGCATCCACCCTGCATGCATCCATCCACCCATCATGCATCCACCCATCATGCATGCATCCATCCATGCACCCATCTACCCACCCATCCATCCACCAATCATTAATGCACCCACCCTGCATCCATCCATCATTCATGTATTTTTATGACCATATAACTTGCACACAGCTTGTCAGTGTTCAATACCAGACTCGAACCTTGTACTCCAGCACCAATGATACATGATTAATATTAATTGTTTTTAAAACATGTATTTATTCGACACCAATTTCACACCTTAGTCGGTACATCATTTTTATTTGTTTTTTAAAACATCTATTTATTTAACACCAAAGTCATGTATACATTTTTATGGCTCGATAAGAGGCTCGAACCTGGTTTCACAGCACCAAAGTCGGCCGCGCTAACCGTCAGACCACATCCTCTCCCCTTTGGCGTGGCCCTGCAGTTTTGATGGTACATATTCACACCAAAGTCATGTATACATTTTTACAACTTCACACCAAAATCGGAACATACATATTGAGCCCATAGTCATGTATACATTTCTACAACTTCACACCAAAATCGGAACATACGTATTGAGCCCAAAGTCATGTATAAATTTCTACAACTTCACACCAAAATGGGAATCCCCGCTTTCTCCCATGCGAGCTTATTTTGTAATGCGCTGATAGTCACTGAAGAGGGCAGCATCTGATGCTGCTTGGGAGGCAGAAGCGAACTCCCCTCCCCCTCCCCACACACACACAGTGTGACATATATACTTAATGTATGTTACGGTAGCAGATGGCGCGAAGTCACACAGTGATTGGCCTGCACGTGGACCACTGGACCAGCCAATCCTGGCGCTGCATGCAGCGCCAGGATTGGCTAGGGGGGCACCATGACTGCTCGCCAGTCGCCCTTTAGAACCCCGGGGGCTACGGCCCGCCCCCTGGTCCTCTCTCTAAGGGGGACTTCAGCAGTTGGGTGTCTCCCGGATTCCCGGCCGGCGGGTAGCGCGATCATTCTATATTTGTATTTTTATTTCAGTGACGATGCGACGGCGCGGTGGGTCCATGGGGCTTAGTGGAGCTACGCCCCAATGGACGCACCGCGCCTGTTATATTGTACATGTTGTATGTGGAGAAGCTTGCACAGCTGCTAACTATACTGTAAAGATTGTAGGCAGATAAGCTTGCGCTTCCGCTGGCTGTAGTGTACCGGTGGAATGTGGAGAAGCTTGCACTGCTGCTGGCTGTAATGTAAAGATATATGTGGAGAAGCTTGCACTACTGCTCGGTGTATTGTAAAGTTATGTAGAGAAGCTTGCACTACTGCTCGGTGTATTGTAAATGTATTTAAAGAAGCTTGCACTGCTGCTGGCAGTACTCTACAGGTTGCATGTGGAGAGGCTTGCACTGCTTCTGACTGTAATGTAAAGATGTATATGGTGAAGCATGTAGTTCTACTGCTGGCTGACCTGTAGAGGATATACAGATAAACTTGCACTGCTGCTGGCTGCAATGTAAAGATGTATGTGGAGAAACTTCCACCACTGCTGTCTGTATAGTAAAGATCTATGTGGAGAAGCTTGCACTGCTTCAGGCTACACTGTTAAGAGTATATGCAGAGGAGCTTGTGCTGCTGCTGTCTGTACTAGTCAAGTTGAGCGTAAAAACCCTTACACTGCTTCTGGCTGTACTGTAAAGTTATGTGGAGAAAATTGTCCTGCTGGTGTCTGTACCGTAAAGGGTGCAAGTGAAGAAGCTTGAAGTGCTGCTGGTTGTACTGCTCAGGCTGTATGTGGGCACGATTGCACAGCTGCTGGCTGTACTGTGAGGTAGTGTTGTACAGGGTGTATACAGAAAAGCTTGCACTGCTGCTGGCTGTCTGTGCAGGTTAAATTAGGAGAAACGTGCAATATAGCTGACTGTATTGTATAGGTCATATGCAGAGAAGCTAGCATGGCTACTGGTTGTACTGTTGTATGCAGAGAAGCGTGCACTACTTCTGGCTGTATTGTACTTATGAGGAGAAGCTTGCATGGCTTCTGGCTGTACTGAGGAGTGCTTGTGGAGAAGCTTGCACTGCTGCTGCCTGTTCTATAAAAAGAGAATGCGAGGAAGCTTGCACTACTGCTGACTAGTGATGAGGGGTGTATGAGGGGAAACTTGCATGGCTGCTGGCAGTATTGTACAGGTCTTATGTGGCGAAGCTTGCACAGCTGCTGGCTGTACTGTAGAGTGCTTGTGGAAACGTTTGCAATACTGCTGACTGTGCTGAAAAGGTGCATGCAAAGATGCTTGCACTGCTGCTGTCTGAATTGTACAGGTTTCATTCAGAGAAGCTTGCACTTCTGCTAGCTGTACTGTACGGTAAAGGTTATATTACTGTACTTTAAAAGTTGTATGCAAAGAATCTTACACTGCTGCTGCCTCAACTTTACATTTTGAATGAGGAGAAGCTTGAACTTCTCCTTTGCTGTACTGTACAGGTTGTATGTGGAGAAGCTTGCACTGCTGCTGTTTTTACCGCACAGGTTGTGTATGAATACGCTTGAACTCACTGCTGCTGTTTATATTGTACACGTTGTATGTGAAGAGCTTGCACTGCTGCTATTTATCCTACATAGGTTGTATGTGGAAACGCTGGCACTGCTGCTGTTTATATTGTGCAGGCTGTATGTGGAGAACCTTACACTGCTGCTGTTTTTACCTCGCATGCTGTTTGTGGATATGTTTGCTCTGCTGCTGTTTGTACTGCACAGGCTGTATGTGGAGAAGCTTGCACTGCTGCTGTTTTTACAGCACAGGTTGTGTATGAATAGGCTTGCACTGCTGCTGTTTATACTGTACAAGTTGTATGTGAAGAGCTTGCACTGCTGCTATTTATCCTACATAGGTTGTATGTGGAAACCTGTGTTATATGTTATAAACCTGTTCGAAGCCTTCGCTCTAGCAACCAACTTCTACTACAGGTTCCCGCAGTCAGAAAGGCGAGAATGGGAGGCAAAGCCTTCTCGTTTTTGGGTCCTAGTCTCTGGAATAGCCTTCCAATTGATCTGAGAAGCTGCCCTAATTACCTGATTTTTAGGAAACTCCTAAAAACCTTCCTCTTTTAAGATGCACCTCTCATTCCGACATACTCGAGAGTGGAATGTCTGTCTACCCTGACCGGCGAACGAAGCGCAGAGATACTCCTCCGGGAGTCGAGTCACGCGCTATACAAGCCTTAAATAAATAAAATAAATAAAAAACGCTGGCACTGCTGCTGTTTGTACTGCACAGGCTGTATGTGGAGAAATTTGCACTGCTGCAGTTTTTACCTCACATGTTTGTGGATAAGCTTGCACTGTTGCTGTTTGTACTGCACAGGCTGTATGTGGAGAAGCCTGCACTGCTGCTGTTTATACTGTACAGGTTGTGTGTGGAGAAGCTTGCACTGCTGCTGTTTATACTGTACAGGCTGTATGTGGAGAAGCTTGCACTGCTGCTGTTTATACTGTACAAGTTGTATGTGGAGAAGCTTGAACTGCTGCTGTTTATACTATACAGGTTGTATGAGGAGAAATGTGCACTGATGCTGTTTATACTGTATACATATGTGTAGAAGTGTGCACTGCTGCTGTTTATACTGTATATGTTGTATATGGAGAAGCTTGCACTGCTGCTGTTTATACTGCACAGGTTGTATATGGAGAAGCTTGCACTGCTGCTGTTTATATGCACAGGTTGTATGTGGAGAAGCTTGCACTGCTGCTGTGTATACTGCACAGGTTGAATGTGGAGAAGCTTGCACTGCTGCTGTTTAAACTGTATAGGTTGTATATGGAGAATCGTGCACCACTGCTATTTACACTACACAGGCTGTATATGGAGAACCTTGCACTGCTTCCGTTTATGCTGGACAGGTTGTATATGGAAAAGCTTCCACTGCTGCTATTTCTACTGCACAGGTTGTGCGTGGAGAAGCTTGCACTGCTGCTGTTTATACTGCACAGGCTGTATATGAAGAAGCTTGCACTGCTTCTGTTTATACTGGACAGGTTGTATATGGAGAAGCTGGCACTGCTTCTGTTTATACTGCACAGGTTGTGTGTGGAGAAGCTTGCACTGCTCCTCTTTATACTGGACAGGTTGTATATGGAGAAGCTGGCACTGCTTCTGTTTATACTGTGCAGGTTGTGTGTGGAGAAGCTTGCACTGCTTCTGTTTATACTGTACAGGTTGGATGTGGAGAAGCTTGCACTGCTCCTCTTTATATTGGACAGGTTGTATATGGAGAAGCTGGCACTGTTTCTGTTTACACTGTACAGGTTGTGTGTGGAGAAGCTTGCACTGCTCCTCTTTATACTGGACATGTTGTATATGGAGAAGCTGGCACTGCTTCTGTTTATACTGTACAGGTTGTGTGTGGAGAAGCTTGCACTGCTTCTGTTTATACTGGACAGGTTGTATATGGAGAAGCTTGCACTGCTTCTGTTTATACTGTACAGGTTGTGTGTGGAGAAGCTTGCACTGCTTCTGTTTATACTGTACAGGTTGGATGTGGAGAAGCTTGCACTGCTGTTGTTGATACTGTTGTACGGGTTGTATCTGGAGAAGTGTGTACTGCTGCTGTTTATACTATACAGGTTGTATTAGGAGAAACGTGCACTGATGCTGTTTATACTGTCATGTATGTGTAGAAGCTGGCACTGCTGCTGTTTATACTGCACAGGCTGTATATGGAGAAGCTTGCACTGCTTCTGTTTATACTGTACAGGTTGTGTGTGGAGAAGCTTGCACTGCTCCTCTATACTGGACAGGTTGTATATGGAGAAGCTTGCACTGCTTCTGTTTATACTGTTCAGGTTGTGTGTGGAGACGCTTGCACTGCTGCTGTTTATATTGTACAGGCTGTTTGTGGAGAAGCTTGCACTGCTGTTGTTGATACTGTTCTACGGGTTGTATCTGGAGAAGTGTGCACTGGGGTATTAGGAGAAACGTGCACTGCTGCTGTTTATACTGCATATGTTGTATATGGAGAAGCTTGCACTGCTGCTATTTATACTGAACAGGTTGTATGTGGAGAAGCTTGCACTGCTGCTGTTTAAACTGTATAGGTTGTATATGGAGAATCGTGCACCACTGCTATTTACACTGCACAGGCTGTATATGAAGAAGCTTGCACTGCTTCTGTTTATACTGTACAGGTTGGATGTGGAGAAGCTTGCACTGCTGTTGATACTGTTGTACGGGTTGTATTAGGAGAAACGTGCACTGCTGCTGTTTATACTGCACATGTTGTATATGGAGAAGCTTGCACTGCTGCTGTTTATACTGCACAGGTTGTATGTGGAGAAGCTTGCACTGCTGCTATTTATACTGAACAGGTTGTATGTGGAGAAGCTTGCACTGCTGCTGTTTAAACTGTATAGGTTGTATATGGAGAATCGTGCACCACTGCTATTTACACTGCACAGGCTGTTTATGAAGAAGCTTGCACTGGTTCTATTTATACTGTACAGGTTGTGTGTGGAGAAGCTTGCACTGCTGCTGTTTATACTGTACAGGTTGTGTGTGGAGATGCTGGCACTGCTGCTGTTTATACTCTACAGGTTGTATGTGGAGAAGCTTGCACTGCCTCTGTTTATACTATACCGGTTGTATGAGGAGAAGCTTGCACTGCTTCTGTTTATACTGTATAGGTTGTGTGTGGAGTAGCTTGCACTGCTGCTGTTTATACTCTACAGGTTGTATGCGGAGAAGCTTGCACTGCTGCTGTTTATACTGTACAGGCTGTATGTGGAGAAGCTTTCGCTGCTGCTGTTTATACTCTACAGGTTGTATGCTGAGAAGCTTGCACAGCTGCTGTTTATACTATACAGGTTGTATGCTGAGAAGCTTGCACAGCTGCTGTTTATACTGTACAGGTTGTATGTAGAGAACTTGCACTGCTTCTGTTTATACTATACAGGTTGTGTGTGGAGAAGCTTGCACTGCTTCTGTTTATACTGTACAGGTTGTATGTGGAGAAGCTTCCACTGCCTCTGTTTATACTATACAGGTTGTATGAGGAGAAGCTTGCACTGCTTCTGTTTATACTGTATAGGTTGTGTGTGGAGAAGCTTGCTCTGCTGCTGTTTATATTGTACAGGCTGTATGTGGAGAAGCTTGCACTGCTGCTGTTTATACTGTACAGGCTGCATGTGGAGAAGCTTGTGCTGCTGCTGTTTAAACTGTATAGGTTGTATATGGAGAATCGTGCACCACTGCTATTTACACTGCACAGGCTGTTTATGAAGAAGCTTGCACTGGTTCTATTTATACTGTACAGGTTGTGTGTGGAGAAGCTTGCACTGCTGCTGTTTATACTGTACAGGTTGTGTGTGGAGATGCTGGCACTGCTGCTGTTTATACTCTACAGGTTGTATGTGGAGAAGCTTGCACTGCCTCTGTTTATACTATACCGGTTGTATGAGGAGAAGCTTGCACTGCGTCTGTTTATACTGTATAGGTTGTGTGTGGAGAAGCTTGCTCTGCTGCTGTTTATATTGTACAGGCTGTATGTGGAGAAGCTTGCACTGCTGCTGTTTATACTGTACAGGCTGCATGTGGAGAAGCTTGTGCTGCTGCTGTTTATACTCTACAGGTTGTATGCTGAGAAGCTTGCACAGCTGCTGTTTATACTATACAGGTTGTATGCTGAGACGCTTGCACAGCTGCTGTTTATACTGTACAGGTTGTATGTAGAGAACTTGCACTGCTTCTGTTTATACTATACAGGTTGTGTGTGGAGAAGCTTGCACTGCTTCTGTTTATACTGTACAGGTTGTATGTGGAGAAGCTTCCACTGCCTCTGTTTATACTATACAGGTTGTATGAGGAGAAGCTTGCACTGCTTCTGTTTTTACTGTACAGGTTGTGTTTGGAGAAGCTTGCACTGCTGTTGTTGATACTGTTATACGGGTTGTATTAGGAGAAACGTGCACTGCTGCTGTTTATACTGCATATGTTGTATATGGAGAAGCTTGCACTGCTGCTGTTTATACTGCACAGGTTTTATGTGGAGAAGCTTGCACTGCTGTTGTTGATATTGTTGTACGAGTTGTATATGGAGAAGTGTGTAGTGCTGCTGTTTGTACTGTACAGGTTGTATGTGGAGAAGCTTGCACTGCCTCTGTTTATACTATACAGGTTGTACGAGGAGAAGCTTGCACTGCTTCTGTTTATACTGTACAGGTTGTATGTGGAGAAGCTTGCACTGCCTCTGTTTATGCTATACAGGTTGTATGAGGAGAAGCTTGCACTGCTTCTGTTTTTACTGTACAGGTTGTGTTTGGAGAAGCTTGCACTGCTGCTGTTTATACTGCATAGGTTGTATGTGGAGAATCTTGCACTGCTGTTGTTGATATTGTTGTATGGGTTGTATATGGAGAAGTGTGCACTGCTGCTGTTTATACTGTTCAGGTTGTATGAGGAGAAGCTTGCACAGCTGCTGTTTATACTTCACAGGTTATATGTGGAGAAGCTTGCACTGCTTCTGTTTACACTGTACAGGTTGTGTGTGGAGAAGTTTGCGCTGCTGTTTATACTGTACAGGTTGTATGTGGAGAAGCTTGCTCTGCTGCTGTTTATACTGTACAGGTTGTATGTGGAGAAGCTTGCGCTGCTGCTGTTTATACTCTACAGGTTGTATGCGGAGAAACTTGCACAGCTGCTGTTTATACTTCACAGGTTATATGTGGAGAAGCTTGCACTGCTGCTGAGTGTACTGTATCGGTTGTATGTTGAGAAGCTTGCACTGCTGCTGTTTATACTGCATAAGTTGTATATGGAGAAGCTTGCACTGTGGTTGTTTGAACTGTAATGTTCTGCTTAGAGAAGCTGACAAGGCGTGCAGAGATGTGTGCAATGCTTCTGTTGTTATTATACACCCTTTGAAGAACGCTTGCACACCTGAAGGCTATGCTGCATACGTTTTATAGGTGTATATTTGAGGAATGTGTTCTTCTGCTATACCAGGTTAATTTGTTGGTGTTTCTGAAGCTCACAATACTGGTTGCTCTACAATTCTGCACTTCTCTGTGTGCGAGGGGAGCTTGCACTACTGCAGCTGGCGTTTTAGCAGATCTGCTGTATGGGAAGCTTGCAATATTCATGCCTGTCCTGTAATCGCTCTGTTTTGGGGGAATCTTGCACTACCGCTGCTAGTGAAATGAAATGAAATGAAATTAAATGAAATGAAATGAAAATGAAACAAATATTTATAAAAGCGCACTGCGGCCAAGCGGCTTCCTGGCGCTGAGGATCACAGCCATAATTTGCTAGGGAACCAGGGGGGAGTTAGACAGGAAAAGCCTGAAGAAAGAGGAAGGTTTTAAGAGCTTTACGAAAATGTGAAAAGATAGGAATAGTGCTGGAGCTGGTATGTGTGCAAGGGAAGCTTGCGTTGATGGCCCTGCTGCCTCAGTTTTGTTAGTAAGTATTGGGCAGATGAATGCTTGAACTGCCCTTTCTCTGCTCCAGGAGCATGGTAAGAATGACCCCATTCGTTGACACCAATCGGGCGGGCTGGTCCACGTCGCTTCTTTCTCAAGAATCCTCGCTACCACCCAGCAGAAGCGAGGCTGTCACCACTGAATAGAGACAGGCAGCCATGTTTGATTCAAAACCTCCTTCGAGCTTCACCTTTAACCCCTGGCCTCCCATAACACATGTGTACAGAGCCTCCGACCAATCACTACTCTCTTTGCTGTAACAGGCCTTCGTGACAAGTAGCCGAATATCCCAGAACCTGTGAGAGTATGTCAGATTATATACCATGACAACCTTCCCTGATGTGGCCTTTGACCCCTGACCTCCCGCAGGAGGATACGGTTACATGAGATCTCCCAGAAAAACTGGCCACAGAAACCCAAACTCTCCCGGAAAGGCTCTCATGTTATTTTCCTATGTGTCTGCAGTGTTAAGACTGCAACAATGAAACTGCATTTAAGCTAAGTATGTGTGGATAGTGTGCAAAATGTGATAATGATAACACGTTTCTTGCCTATTGCAGTAGTTTTTAAAAACATATCTGCATGACTTACCACTGAAGAGCATTTTCTGATGTCCTGCAAAGCCTTTCTGAAGGCTCTTCTTTCAGAGCCTCTCAAGGTCGTGCCTCACATGGCGGCATCTATGAAACGCTGAGGATTTTCATCTTTGTCATTAATGTTGGCTGCATATCAGCAAGAACTGAAACTCTTCAGTTACTGGCAGTGTGACGATATCCAATGAAGAGAACAGGCGTTTATCTCTACTCGGACCTGCATCAATAACAATGATGACCATCCATAAGCATTCTCGAGTGTTGCTTTGTTTGATGACGTCTCATTGGGTTTTCAGGCACTGTGACTTAATTTCCTACTTGACCCTATTAAATTGAAGCCAAATTTGCAGCATTTTATTGTATCCCGCAGCCAGTTATTCAGTATCTGTGTGTGTGTGTGTGTGTGTGTGTGTGTATGATGAATGTCTTGAACTATTAAGCACTAAATAGAGTAGGAACCTGGATAGGTGGTGCCCTCCTCCTAGTACAAGTTAAACAAGCATTGGCAAAGCCATTAGGTCTCACCGTTGTGACCTATTAAATTTGCCAATTGTTTTTGGCCATACTGCACAGCATCCACGATGCTGTAAAGCATAGCTAAAGTTAAAAAAAAACTTTGGCATGCCCGCCTGCATCATTTTGTAGTTGCACACACTACACATGTGCACACCTACAAAATTACGCATCCACTTTTTTTTTCATTTCAGTTACCAATCTGCGCTGGTTCAGTAAGTAAAAATAAAATAAAACGCTCAAAAGTGTTTTTCTTTTCAACCGGTGGGTTGGGAAGCGGAACAAAATGGGTGTGGGGGGTTGAACAGTAAAGCATCACAGAGGAGGGTGGGGCAAACAGAGAAGCATCACAGAGGAGGGTGGGGCAAACAGAGAAGCAGCACAGAGGAGGGTGGGGCAAACAGAGAAGCAACTCAGAAAAGCAACACAGGGGAGAGTGGGGCAAACAGAGAAGCAGCACAATGGAGGAGGGCTACCTCAAAGCAACACAGGAGAGGACACAAACGCGAAGGGGAGGCGTTCTGGTGTGGACGTGATACCCACGGGGTAGGACAGAAGCAAAAGCAACATAAGGTTTGGAAAAAAGCAAGACGGAGAGCTCAGGTGGGCGGAAGAAACAGTTGAGCAACAGAGTGCAACATGGATTGCAGGGGAGAAAGTACACAAGGGAGACGTCTCCATAAACACACGCACTCTGGCGTGCTTCACACAAAAGAAAAAGTAGTGCTTGAACAGCAAGGAGTGGAAGCAGCTATGCCAGCCAATCAAACAGATCGTTAAGAGGTAATGTTTCATAGGAGGGATAAATACAAGGATGATAAGCTAGGGTACCAATAAGAAGCTGATGGTAATCAGTGGGTGAGCTCTAATCACATCTGTGTTCTCCATAAACCACAATATACCTCACAATGTACAGCACATCGGCTGTTTAATAGGCTCGATGTAAAAATTAGACATATGGTTGACCTCAAGTTCATCTTGCCAAAGAAGGCAATTGGTAAAGATAACAATCTGTAGCTCTTGGTGGATTCTTCTCCCTCTCCTCCAATTTAAGGTCTCTCACAGCAATGAAGAGGTATAAATGTATACATTCACGTGCTGTAATTAGCATTCTTGAAATCTCATGATCAGACCTAGACCACTGCAACCAACATCCTACTCCTGGGTGACTTACAAAGAAGTTGTGAAATTTCAGATGGATCCAAAACAAGTGGGCACACTAGTTCCTTGATTTCAAGATCTCGATTCATGTCCCTGTGGCGCGAGCTTCTGGCACCAGCTCTCCGTTGAGAAGGGGATTAAACAACTACCTTCTGCACCATTGATGGAGCTCATAAGGGCCTTAGCCATGCAGCTTTCAGCAGAAGTTTAACCTTTACAACACATCAATACGGAGCCTGACGCCGGGCACCACCAAAGGAATCCGCCAGCCCAGATTCAAGGAAAATAAAAGGAACGCTGCAGAAACGTTTAATAGACTGTCTCAAGAATGTCCTCTGCTCTGTAAATGCCAGAAACGACACTCTCTAAAGAGTCATTTCCAACTCACACTGACCAACACAAACCACCCTCCATCCCAAAAGAGAGTTTGCAGTTTTAACCCCCATCCGGTTTATCAACTCCTCTACATCACATACACCCTGACGCTATCCGCCAATCGGATTGAAGGATACCTCACTGAAGCTACCCAAACTATGTACTAGGACATAAATATATTGCGACGTGCAGAACGTAGATGTATATATAAATTTGCAGCACCTCAATGCTGTGTGAGGCCCAGTACTGGCTGTAGCCATGGTAAGGAAATAGTAAACAACATGTCTTTGCCCTTAAAATAACCCGTCTGTCCTGATAGAATCTTATGGTCAGGCTGAATATCTGGGTTTATGTTGCATGAAAAGTCCGTATCCGCAACAAACAATCTTTCCAAAGCCAGGCTTTCATCTCACAAATTATTGTAATCACGTCCAGTTGGTTCAGATGACGCAAGCTAGAGCTACAATGTGCTGTTTGTGAGAACGAAGCCCAGGCCTGGAGTCATGTGTCCTGGTGAACCAAGCAACCTGACAACTACAAGTAAGATGAGGAGTCATAAGCAGTTGTCGCGGCAGATGCCTAAACAGCGAAATTCTCTGAAACCTTGATTTGCTAGAAGATGGAATGTGAAAAAAGAGAATTTCATCATCATTATGGCAATGTCGGGTAAAATATGAAAAAGGTATCTTAATCTTAAGTTTGAAAGTTATGTCTAATAAGGTCTTATGGTCTAATTTCATATGCAGCGTATGTGTATCGATGATGGTACATATGGGAAAGTGGTACCTTACAGCCAAGATGATTGATGGTTTGCACAACTTTTTGAAGAAACTCAACATTGGTTTTCTAAAACATCTACACTCTACCTATTGCAATGGAGGAAACACTCTAATAAAATAGGCTTTTCACCCTAAAACCAAACTTAGACCAAAGCAGAGTATCTTGTTACCTTTTACGTATTAGGTGCATGCAACGGGGATGGTGTATATTGGCAAAACATCACGAACCACTGTAAGAGAGAAAGGCTGTTATAATTTTTTTGATAAATTCAAACAAACAGTAGGAACCAAGAGCTGTGATCCACTAGAAGCTCCCACCACCACACAAAGAGCCAATTCTCAGTGTGGCCCGTGGGCACACAGATGTGGCATTCTACGGCAGGCACATGCTACCGCTTTGATGCTCCGCTGAGGGGGCATGGATTTCTGTCTGTATATTTAGTACTTGGAGCTTTTCTTTGAAATCTAAGAGTTGGACTGCGCCCAGGCAGAATTTGCAGCACTCCGTGTCTCCCAGGAATGGTGTGATGGATAGTAAGTGCATACCTACATGTTTCAAACACTGGAGTGACATAGAATATCATAAATCGTCAAGAATTCTAAATTTAGGCTCTGCAGTCTGCCTCTAAGAAAATGCCCTTAAACCTCTATTTCTTTTCTTTTCAATTTCTCATTTTTGGGCCAATATCCAATATCTTGCCTTTATTTATTTATTTATTTTAATTGCTTGTATCGCGCCAGAATCGACCCATGAGGTATCTCCGCGCTTTGCTCGCAAAAGTTCTAAAATATATTGTCTCTGCGGAATACCACAGGGAAGGTTATGCTGCCTGAAACAAAAAGGTTTTTAAGGCCTTCCTAAAACATAGGTGGTTGTCATTGTGTCTTAGGTCAGATGGAAGTTTATTCCACATGGTTGGGCCTATAAATGATAGGGCACGTCCTCCTTGTCTGACTCTTTTTACAGAGGGGATTTCCAATAGACATTGGTTACTAGAACGTAATAAACGTTCAGGTTTATATATCTGAAATTTTTGTGCCAGATATCTGGGGCCTTGCCCATAAAGACATTTGTGCAATAAGCAACAGATTTTAAATGTAATACGTTGTCGTATAGGTAACCAATGGAGGTGACTTAGCAGAGGTTTGGACGGGGTCCTTGCAGGAGCATTTAGAACTAGTCTGGCCGCAGTATTTTGGACCACCTGCAAACGGTTTAACGCCTCCTCATTTGCTGATATGAGGAGGCCGTTGCAGTAGTCAAGGCGACTAATCACCAGTGCTTGTACAAGGGTCTTCTTGTGATTGTCCGGCAACATAGGGAAGATTCGTCTTAACTGGCCAATTGTTCTGAAACACGCTCCTGTGACATAGTTAGCATGTTCCTTTAAACTCAAGTTCTGATCCAGTTTTACCCCCAAGTTCTTAACAGTTGGCTTTGGGCATGGGACGGGGCCAAGATCTAAAGGCCACCAGTCGGGAGACCAAAGCATGTTAGCTTTGCCAAATAGCATCACCTCGGTCTTCCCGACATTACACTGGAGGCAGTTGGTAGCCATCCAGTGGGACACGGCTCTCATGCCCTCGGCGAATTTGTTCTTCACATCAGGCGTGAAAGAGTTGAAGGGGAAAAGCAGCTGGGTGTCATCAGCGTATGACACTGGGGTGAACCCAAACCTTCTCACAATCGCTGCAAGGGGGGCCACATACACATTAAATAATGTGGGGCTTAGGCATGAGCCCTGTGGCACCCCCTTAGTGAGTACCCTCGAGGTGGAACGATAGGGTCCCATGCTAACTGATTGTGAGCGGCCGGAGAGAAAGCTCTCCAGCCAGGACAGAGCCAATCCTCCAATACCCACTCTCTGCAATCGGCCGAGAAGAAGCTCATGAGACACAGTATCAAAGGCCGCCGACAGGTCTAACAGCACCAGAATCATTGATCCTCCTCTATCCTGTGACATCTTGATGTTATCAGTCACATAGAGGAGTGCCGATTCTGTGCTGTAGTTGGGCCTGAACCCAGATTGTGAAGGGTCCAGTCCCCCTGTCGCTCTATGAACCTGGAAACATGGGTGTTAACATGCTTCTCGGCCAATTTACCTAAGAAAGGTAGGAGAGAGATGGGACGGAGGTTGGAAAGTTCTGTCCATGGTAAGGCCGTGTTCTTCCGTATTGGGTTCACCACTGCCTCCTTCCACTGCCGTGGGAGCTGGCCTTCTTTAAAAGAAAGATTTAGAATCTTTTGAATTGTGGGGCAAAGGATTTTATTCAAGGTAACAGTTAGTTTAGCTGGTATCAAATCAAGAGGGGATCCAGTTTTCATGTTATTAATTAGTGTTTGGGTGTCACTATGATTAATCTCAGGGAAGGTAAGTAGAACATCTCTAGGTGTGTCAGGCTGATTTATACTGGAATGCTCCTGATCACTGGGGTATTGGGCAGAGATGATTTTTTTATAGATTGTCTCAATTTTGTCTTCGAAAAATTGGGAGGTGTTATTGCACAAAAGTTGTGTGAATTCGTCTGGACTTTCACATACAGTTGGTTTAGTGAAAGTGTCTAAGATTTTATACAACTCTCTGGGGGAGTTGCCAGCTACCTCTAACTGTGCATTAATGCTGTTCTTTCTTGCCTGCTTAATATTTTTATAATAAGCAGACATTGCTTTTTGGTAGTTGACCTTATTTTCACTGGTATGAGTTCTCCTCCAGAGTTTTTCCAGCTTCCTACACCTCTGCTTTTCCAATTTTAAGGATTCAGTGTACCAAACATCTCTCTTGGCCATAGACGGTTGTTTAATTGTTCTTAAAGGGGCCAGATGGTTCAACATGTCAGAGAGGGTGGCATCAAATTTGGACAAAGCTAACCCAATATTATCGGAATCCAGTATTACTGGTTCATTCCAGACTTCTTCCACTGTTTCTACAGTAATTTTATACCAAGGCCTTCGTTTGGTGGTCGGTATGCTAGAAGGTTTATGTTGTTTATTTAAACCTTTAAGAGTAAATTCCAGCATACTGTGATCTGACCAATTAACTGCTTTAGGATGATGACAGTATACCGAGGTGCAGTTAGTAAATATTAGGTCCAGTGTATGGCCACCTCTATGGGTCGGCCCACTGTTTTGTAGCTCAAGACCCAATAAGGCCAGGTCAGATATTAAAGTTTTCGCCTCTGGATGATCCACTTTATCCACATGAAAGTTGAAGTCTCCCAATAAAAGGAACTTTTCTCCCACCTTCATGTGTTGTGCCAGTAATTCCATCAGAGCTAAGGTAAAACCAGCATTGGGTCCAGGAGGGCGATAAACTAAGGCGCCTTTCCAGCGTTCCTTAGGTCCTAGTACGATTAAAAATATCATAACTTCCATAGCAGGCTGAGTGATCTGTTCTAGCATGATAATTTTGAGATGTTCTTTATATATAATGGCAATACCACCACCAATTTTGTCCGGACGATCCTGCCTTAGAATTTTATATCCGGCAGGGATCCCCAATGTAATAGAGGGGGTAGAGTGTGGCTTTAGCCATGTTTCAGTAAGTAAGTTTGTGGTTTAAAGACATAGTACTTCAAGGCTTGACCACATACAAACATATTTGTGAGTTTTCCATTTTTAAAGCTGCTTCTTTCTGTTCTCTCAGCTCTCATTCAGGGCAAGTTGCGCCAGGAAAAATCAAATTAAGATCACGTTTTGTTCAGTGGATAGCCCTGATTGACAGCCAATAGATGAACTGATTATCATGTTTTTCTCATATTTGTAAAAGTGTGATTTTGTGTCTTCAATATGAGACAGAATGCATGGAATCCTGATCAAACACACAAAGAGCTTTTATTTGAAAATATCTTTAAAATGTGTCTTTTCCAATGTGTTAGGTTTTCCATACTTTTTTAATAGTTTTATATATCATTGTTTTTGCCAGTATTTGTGTTAATTGATGATGGTCTGGAAACCTTAAAAAAAGATTATTTTGCTACTTTCCAGAGTGCCTGCCCACCTTGAATGTGACTGACTCTATCCCCTCTGTTGCTCGCCTTTCTTTTTTCTTTTTTTACACAAGCTTTATTGCATTTTTTTAATAGACACAAAGACTTTCAGAGGCACCGTTTCTTTGGAAATGCAGCGACCCCAGTACACCATCAGTCCACACTCGCACACCACAGTCCACTACTTTCTAAATCACCTCATACTGGGGGGGGGGGGGGGAGGTAAACCTCCTTCAAAGCGAGGCAGCTTGGTCAGACTCGGGCATAGAGTATATAAGTAAGTCATTTGACCGAGATGACACAACAAGGTCAAGGGTTGCGGTGGGATTAAAACTCTAATACTCTAGCTCTCTACATTAGACACGTTCGATCCCCGATTTCTGGGACAGAAGAGCCAATGTTTTATTCAAAGGTCATGGCAGGGGGCAGAGATAAGCCCTTCCTAAATCTAGAGGTGGCAATCGATGCCTCTGCTGGGGTATTGGGTCCATGCCGGGCTCTCCACACCACTCCCTCAGTAATTGGAGAGCAAAGGGTCAAGAAAAGGTTAAACGTGTTAACCTCATTATCTGCGTGACTTCCCTAGAAGGCCTCTCTCCCCGCACCCGAGCAGCTGTTGTGTTCAATTATTAGCATTTGTGTATATTTTTTGCGCGATATTATGAGAGGAACTGAGAAAAACACCCGAGCAACAGAGTGATCGATAGAAAAAAGATTTCCAATCCATCTGTTCAACTGCTAAGGGCAATCCAGATGTTTAGAGCGCTTGCAGTGGCCACGCAGTGCAGAGAAACAAATGGGTCTCTTTCGCAGTCCAGCGACCAACAGTCACCAACCAAAGGCATTCTAGAATGATTCTCCAAAGGCATTCTAAAATGATTCTGCATAGGCATTCTAGAATGATTCTGCATAGGCATTCTAGAATGATTCTCCAAAGGCATTCTAGAATGATTCTCCAAAGGCATTCTAGAATGATTCTCCAAATGCATTCTAGAATGAATCTCCAAAGGCATTCTAGAATGATTCTCCAAATGCATTCTAGAATGAAACTACAAAGGCATCCTAGAATGAATCTGCGATGACGTTGGTGGGGGTGGTGGGGTGGAAGAGATTAGAGATGTATTGTGACATCATTGAGTGAATAATTCACTGGGCAGTGCATTTATAATCAAGTAATCAGGTATTGATTTGAGGCTCCGCCCACTCTCCGCCTGTATTTGTCGTTGGCTTTTTGTTTTTTTTGGGCAGAGTTTTATATAGCACGAACCTGACCCAAATCGGGTATCAGAGCATTTTACATAGCACCAGTTACTTTACATGAGGACGCACATTCAGTCTTGTGTTAATATTAGAAAATCTAAACCCACTGGGATCATATATATATATATATATATATATATATATATATTGCGCTCCAATTCTTGACAATTCTCAAAGAATTACCCACACTCACGGGTTTGCCGTATTTAAAAAGGTTGCTTTATTTTCAGACAGACAGACGCCCTCGCGTTTCGGCACTCAGCCTTTCTCGATGTCGGCGGCCACCAAACATCGGCATGATTTTAAACAACATTCACCACAATCGAGGAAGGACTACACGCTAGTCAACTTTTGCATAGCGCCATATTGGAGTGGTGTGATATTTACAAAGTAAGATCTCATTCAATACATATCGTGATTATACACACATGTAACTCACTCCTGGTACAGGTAATTGCGAATCGTGAAAAAGTGCATATATTGCATCCATTTCAACATACACATATTGTATTTACACGAATTACTGTACAACCAAACAACAATTTAGCCGTGGATCGGCTATTGTCCTCCCTTAGATCTTGATCAGGTCTGTTTTTGTACAAATAGAATCAACCATATTTTTAAATTTTATCAATTCATTTTGTCAGTTAGATATATATCACAATTCAACATGTAAATCTATATTCGTCTCAGCGGGCTCACCAAATCATTTCTCCAAATTTTATAATTAGTTCTCAAAATTATAACTAATATTTTACAAAACCCAATTATCGCTAAGATCAAGAACCATATGAATAAAATAAAATCAAAGTTCCCAATCCCTTCAACAATCCTACATCCTATATATATACACACTTACATATGTACATACGAATATACACAAATATATATATACAAGTTATCTCATCCAAATTAAAGATGTTGTCACATAATTATTGCAGTCCATCTATGAGTTACTTCATGTACCAGTGTACACTCGAATATACAAATACATATGTACAGGTCTACCGTCTAAATAGAAATATCATCTTTTGCAGTTCATCTAAGAATTATTTCATGTACCAATGTGAACCATCAATTCTTCGCCATAATTCAAACCCCATGGTGTTTTTGTGTGTAGGTCGATAATGTATCTTGATTCGAGCCTACGGAGTTTTTTCAATCTGTCCCCACCTCTGACATTTTCAGGGACTGAATCTAGTCCATAGCATAACAGCTTATTGCGGTCGCTTTGGTGTTTTTCCATGAAGTGTCTTGCGACCGGATAAGCTTGGTCCACTTTGTCTATCGCCCTCATGTGTTCCAAAATTCTAATTTTGAAAGGATGTACTGTGCTGCCTATATATTGCAGCCCGCAGGGGCAGACAAGACAGTATACCACATACGGTGTACTGCATGTGATAAACTTGTTGATTTTTTTGACCATGCCAGTGTCTCGAATGGTGTATGTAAGCGCTCTTTTGCTGTTACAGCACGCTTTACATTTATGACAGGGGAAGAAGCCTTTCATGCTTCTCAGGGTATTGGACTTTGGAGGTATTTTCTCCAAGTGGCTCCGTACCAATTGGTCACGAATGGACCTGGCCTTCTTAAATGTGACCAATGGATGAATGGGAATGTCCTCACCTATAACATTGTCTGCTCTTAAAATATTCCAGTTTTTCTTCAGCATTTGTTTCAGGTGGTTAGCTTCAGATGAATACGGGGTTATTAGTCGAAATTTACCTCCTTCATTTCTTTTACCCCTGCTATTCTCCAACAGACTTTCCCTGGTCAAGGCTTTCACTTTGCAAAGTGTTCTATTTAGGGTGATCGGATTGTAACCTCTTACAGCAAATCTGGCTAGACTCTCAGTGGCAGCTGTGTCAAAGTCACACTCGCGTGTACAGTTCCTCCTGAGCCTTAACAGTTCCCCATAAGGGATACTCTGCACTAATTTTGGGGGGTGACTGCTTGTTGTATATAGTATAGAATTACCTGCAGTCGGTTTTCGATATAACGAAGTTTCAATCTTACCCCCAACAATCTGCACTCTTAGGTCCAAGTAATCCACCGTGGTCGGATTTATTGTTCCAGTGAAATGCAGATTGTGATCGTTATCATTCAGGTATGCAATGTAGTGACGTGCAGTTTCTTCTGTACCCTGCCAGATGATAAATAAATCATCGATATATCGATGCCATTTTATCACAGTACCACTGGATGCGTTGTCCCTATAGGTTCTGGACACCTGCTCCTCCCACCAGCCTACGAATAAATTCGCATAGCTGGGAGCGAAGCAGGTGCCCATCGCCGTGCCCGACACTTGTTGATAATAATCTTCTTCAAAAAGGAAAATGTTATTGTACAAACAGAATTGCAGAAACTCAATACGCATACAATTATGTTGTGCATATCTCAATTGTCTTTTCTTCAAATATGCCGTTACTGCTTCTATTCCTTTAGAGTGTTCAATACAAGTGTATAGGCTTGTTATGTCAAGGACAATTAACAAATAGTCAGATTGCCAAGGTACATTTTGGATTTTGGTTAGAAAATCTTTGGTGTCCTTCACGTGAGAAGATAGCTTCGTTACCAAGCTTGCCAAAAAGAAGTCAAGAAACCTGGAAACATGTTCCGTCAATCCTTGAACTGAAGAGACTATAGCTCTTCCAGGGGGTGCAGATTGTCTTTGTGCAATTTTGGAATGTGGTAAAATGATGGGCATATGGGGCTAGAGCTCCGCAGATAGTGGTATTCCTCACTTCCAAGCATCTTTCTGTTGTACCACTTGTTAATGAGTTCATCATATGCCTGGATACTCTGTTGATATAGTTTTAAAGTGGTTTTCTGATAACATCCCACATCCGATAATTGTCTCATGGCCTCACAGTGATATTGTTCCCTTGATTGCACTACCACATTACCCCCCTTATCCGAAGGTTTAATGATGATGGAATTGTCATTAGCCAAGTCGTTCAGTGCTTTCTTTTCTTCCTGCGATAGATTAAATCCACTGTTATATGTTTTTTGCTTTTTACGGAATTGTAAGAGATCTTTAATCATTGCTTCCGAAAAAGTGTCCAGGGCATCAAACGGCATCTGTGGGTTAAAAGTTGAACACGGTTTGTATGGACTTTCCTCTCTGTCCTGCTCAATCCCCACATTGATTGCACACTGCACTATGTCTTGGCTTGCTACATCCTCCAGCATCACCTCATTTCTCAGATCCTCAAGTATTTCTATCAAGTAGGTAATATATATATGTATATATATTTAGGGCACAACATTTATGTCAGACAATATTACTGTACACGATATTCTATTGAACAACTCTGGATTATGACCAGTAGTAGTATTAGCATTCGTATTAGTTTTAAAATTGTTAGTCTTTTTGTGAAGTGGTCATGGTTCCAGCCCCCAGTCATTACTGGGCTTTGCCCTGTCGGTGTCTGTGGTCAACGAGGAAGGATATCATTTCCTCCGCCATGTGACCTGACAAGATACAGATTGGTGGAAGGTTTATATATACACCAGTCAGCTCCAAGAAAAAGAGATGCAACTTGTCATAAGGGCACAGATGTTTCTAGCAGTGGCTCAGAGGAGTGAGTCAGATACGCAACACTGCCCTCTAGTGATATGGTGCACCTGCACATATACATCCTTCGAGGATGAATTTTACCCCCATGGATAGAGTCCTGATTTAACACATTTAAGATAGTGAAATCAGCCATGTAATACAGGAGGCTGCGTGGATTTTATATTTGAGGTCGGCATCTCTCCGAGGATACAGCAAAAAAGCTGTACCCTGGAACTGGTAGTCATCAATGCTCAGTCTAAGCAGGTAACCTCATTGAATACAAAAACAAGAATTTGCAATGAAACAGGTCTCGCATTTACGAAGCTCTCGTAAATGCGAGACCTATTGCATTGCAAATGCTTGTTTGTAAAAGCGCCCATGCAGCGCTTTCACTTTAATGGCAGCTGCGGCCCTTTACTTAGACGCAGCTTATCTAAGGAAAGAGGCACAGATTCCATTAAAGTGAGTGTGGGGCATGGGGCAGTTTTACAAACAAACAAAACAACAAAACATGCGGCCGCGTTCGGCGTCGCGAATAAACAAAAGGCACAGGCACTTCTGTTTGAACGTGGCCTGCCATGCTATGAAAAAAAGAATTAGGGCGTTGCAGGAGAGCGTGTCCCAAAAGCAGGCAGCAGAAAACCATTTAAGCAAATAGTGATCGGAGGCTGTAATTAAAGCTTACCGAGTAACAACATATGTAACAGGGGTGTCCTCATGGGAGGTTGCAAAACGAAACAAGGCGGTACTACGGAGGGACTACTAAGCCTATTGACCAATGAAAAGCCACAGTTCCCAAAGGACAATATATATATATATATATATATATATATATATATATATATATATATATATATATATATATATATATATATATATATATATATATATATATATATATGATCCCAGTGGGTTTAGATTTTCTATTATTAACACCATTGGTACAATATTTGTTCGAGTCAGTATTTAAAACACAATGTTTATGTCACACAATATCCTATATCACACCAGTGGGGAGGCTGAGACATCTTCTTAGCTGTCCACGGCACTGAAAGTTCACAAAATAACATTACTACATAGGATAAGACAGATCCTTTCTGTTCCATGTACACATCTGCCTGACGAAATTGTCAGTACTTCCCATAGGTAACATTGATCAAAATACTATAGATCCATAGGGCAATGCCTCCCACATTTGTGTCAAAGCTCTTCGAGACATTTCCCTTTAACAGTATATATGATAGAATTCTGGTTTCTTTCGTTTTGTGTCATTTGATCTGTGCTTCTCCTTTGGCTGAGGCACTCGAAGCTCAGTGGGCAAGCAGGTAGGCAGAACGAGCCAGGGGCTGTCGCTTCTCATTGAAGACCATGGCACCATGGTAGGTAGATACTCTGAAGTTCTTGGCATGTTCCCTCGGCCTCTCTAGATAAAGTAAAGTAAAGTAAAGTCCACATTTGTAAAGCGCACAATCACCCGTAAGGGTCTCTAGGCGCTGGGGGCCGTCGGGAAGATTAAGCGAGCTATTGCCCAGAGTCACATGGTGCTGGGCTAACCTGCCGCTGGAGCCGGGGATCGAACCCTGATCCCCAGATTCCAGCGTCAGTCGCCCTGGCCGCGGCGCCACACCTCTCCCATAACTTGAGGCACTGGCTATAGAGGATCAGTATTATTCAGTGTTGCGGATTTGTGGGGGGAGACTCCGCTGCCAATCAATAAGAAGCAACGTTTGAAATTGCGTCTCTTGCCGTTGAAGGATTGCAGTTTTTTTGCTGGATTCTTCCAAGGGAAACGAGAGGTAACTGATATGAAGTTTTGTGTATTCCATACAACCCCACCAGATAAAAAAAATATATATATATTTTTAAGAGTTTCTTTGGTTCCAGCAGTGGTCCGGGTGGAAACGGTTGTGTGCAAATGACCCTGGTTACCTTACAGGTGAGCCACTGTTGCTGCAGCGTGGCACTTGTGTATTAAAGCAATGTTACCACATATTAGTGATGGTAACACTAAGGTCTCGTGGTGAGCGACTTCATGTGTTTGAAAACTGATGAAGAGATTATATGTCTCCCCAAATACAACCCAAATCTGTACCCCTAAAATATTTTAACCTGTAACCAGACAGTCTCCTCATAATCATGAGAAGAAGCTCCCTTCCTCCTCAAAGAAAAAGAGGGGATCATTTTTAAAATGCGCCACACCCTCAAAGCCAAGATCTTTCACTTGGGTGGTGCACATCAGAGCTGGCATCCTAGAGCTTTCTAGAGTTCATAGTGAAACCCAGCAGGAACTCTGGGGTGGACTGTTGCCATACACATGTTTTGACTTTCATTTCCAAAGAATAGCTTGCTGATTCCATCACTTGGGAATCAAATGTGTCATTTTTCATATTAAAGGATGCTTTTTACTCTCTGTGTTGCTCTAACTGAGATCTGTGCCAACCTATGAATAGATTATGGGCCAGATGTATCAAAATTGCATTTTGCGAGTCTATAATTGCGAATTTTACCTATTCGCTATTATAGACTCGCAAAATGCAATGTATCTAGGTTTCAGCATTTTTTGTGCAATTCCTACACATTCCAAATTGTGAGTCGCAAATAAGGAATGGCTTCCCATTCACTTCTAAGGCCCATTGGAATGAATGGGAATCGCATGCGCAATTTGCGAGTACCCAAAAGGTACTTGCAAATTGGGCATGCAATTTCAAGGGGACCAAAAGACCACCCTGATGCACCCCTGAAATATGCGCCACAATTTTGCGTTTTTCTAAGAATTTGCAATTTCCCACCAACTTGAAGTTGGTGGCAAATTGTGATTCCTTAAAGCAGGGTGCTAATCTAAAAGGCGCCTCCTGCATTGCATTTAGAGAATCGCAAATTGCGATTCTCTAAATGTATTCGCAAAAAATGTGATTCCCTATTTTGCAATTGCCTTTTGGGATGATACATCCCAAAAGGCTTTTTCCCATTTGCAAACAGTCGATTCTGTGAATTGGCCCGTATGCGAACGGGAAACGCTTGATACATCTGGCCCCATATGTATTGTGTTGTATATGCTCCTTTACCTTTCTTAGCTTTGGATTTTCTTTCCCAGAAGTGTCATTGTTCCATCCCCCACTTGCACCTCAGATGGTCTGCATCCTCCGTCTGTGCAAATCCCCTCCTCGCCTCTCACATCCTCGCCTGACCTACTGCCAGCTCCTGGAAGGCCGAGCTCGACGACCAGCCCTTCGAGAGCTCTGAGAAGCCTTCTCTGCCTTTTAAAGCTAATGCTGTTCCGGCGTCTTCCTCCCCGGGGACCCTCCTGACCAGGCAGGCCGCCCTGCCTCTGATGGAGCCGGGGAAAGGGTGACAGCTTTGACTTTGTGGATACGGCTGGTGCTTGAAGTAGAGCCCAGGGACGAAATCTTGGCAGCACACAAAAGACTTTTTCAGACCCGTCAAGTTGACTGAAAACCTCATTTATTGTGGGCTAAACGAATGGCTTGGGATCAAGTTTATTTTAGGCCGGCAGGAGCACACAATGAGTGTTTCATAGTGTGTTAACCAACACAAGACACCCAAGGAAGCAGCACCCGTTCCCCATGGATGAGAGGCGGATGGTCCCTGTGCAGATGTAGGGTTGGGTAGCAGTGCTTCACGTGACACATCTTTGGAACTCAGGGCAAAGTGGTACAGGGCCCCAGTGGTGCAGCAGGGCCACGCGAATAGCAGACAGTGGCCATTTAAATATATCTAACCTAAAGTAACATATCCTCTGTGTGTATATGCTATTGTAAAGATTGTGTCTGTCAATGCCCTAGGCACACACACTTCTAAACCCAATGGCGGATATTCTGTGAGGCATTGTGGCCTTTCAGTAGGCATGATCTGGAGCCGTAACAACTCGGCCAATTGTTGATGGCCAAAAATCTGTATTCAAGATGTTTTTCCAAGCCTAACCACTACATAGTGTCATGATATGCTACATGTGAAGGGTCTTAAACTCTAAAACTGTTATAACTGTATCTGCATTTGTATAGCACATCATACCCCTTTTGAGAGGCAATGAAAATATTATCGGACGAATGGCGTGGGCAGACTTGGTTGTGAAGGAGCTCTACTTGCTAAGAGATCTATGCGGTAAGCATTTTGGTGTCTCATAAAGTCACCAGAGTGGAGCTCTTACCCTGTTGTGTCTTCCAGAGCTTAATAGTGTGATGGAGGAATGAAGAATGAGTGATGGAGAACGTGCATTTTGTGTTACTTGACTGCTATGTGAGTGATGGAGAACGTGCATTTTACATTCCTTGACTGCAATGAGTTTCCCTGCAGGTACCAAGGAGTTTTGTTGGTGATTGGTGAGCATTTGTGACATTGTCTGTGCTGGGTACAACAGTCCTTGTGGGGCCTGGAGAGGAATTAGGTCTGTCTGAATTGTCTACAACCCAGTCCTCAGCGAAGTAAACTCTGTGCCAACAGAATTTATAATGTTTGATGGCGTCCACTCTCTAAGCTGATGAGGGATGAGGGTGGGACCTGCCCGGATGAACTATGATAAAGTCTTCCAAGATGCCAGCCATTAACTTATAGCAAGTCTGAAGTATCCTATTGTAGTGAAAAGTGGCATTTCTCTGTGGATTCATTTCCTTTGAGTATTGGGTGATTGGTTTAGGTGGCTGGAGAATAGTTGCCTTTAGTGTAGATGTGTTCCTGGTTGCAGAGTGTCTGGTATTATTGTTCTATGGGTCCAACCTTCAGATAGTGGAGCAATCTTCGGTCTGCTCCGGTTATTAGTAGCCACAACAGAATGTTTCATTAGGACTGACGGGAAGTGTAAGTGAAATCCAGGACCTGCTCTAATTTGCTGTTGGCGATAGTTGTGCCCAATTCTAGTAGTCCGGGTGATTTTTCCTGGTGCTGACCTTGGTCTTGGATCTGAGCAAAGTGTTCTGTTCTGACTTTGTGTGTTGTTTGGTTTAGTGCTGCTAGAACAGCATCCTGATTCCATGAGAGGTATGGCATAAAGAGTTGGGTCATTACTTGCTTCCTGAACTTCAGATGGTCTTGCATACTTCGTATCTTGGCTGGCAAGCATTGCCAAAGCTGTGCAGCCTGTATTGAGAAAGCTGTGCCACCGGTGGTCCTTCACTTTAAGGGAGCGATGGTGAGACAGGGCAGTCTTGAGCGGAGTGTTCTGTTCTGGAATTTAGCTTGCAGAAACCCTGAATCTTTCCCTAGGGACGCTCTGTGACCAATGCAAAGTTGTTACAGTTAAGTAGCTTTTCCTATTGCTGACATATCATCTTGATTTTCTTGTCACTTGGCAGAAGATTAACAAAAAACAGCAGTGCATGTACTTGCTGTAAAGCAGAAAAGACTCAATAACATCTGGAAGACTATTCAGTGGTTAATGTATCTGCTGTTAAAATCTGAGTGCAACCCCCAAAACATCATAAGTAGGGCCAACTCTGCCTTTCATGCTAACAGGGTCAATACAATAAGTTTAATGAAGCTTGTGATATTCCTATAATTTTTAGTAGTAGTAACAGTATTAGATCATAAGATAGTTTGTCAATATGCAGTCATACTGTGGAGGTGTGAGCCACAGAAGCATAAAATGTGTGCAAAGATGGTGCAGCTTGTCAACGGCTGTGCTCAGACTTTAGTGTAGGATCTACTGGTGCTCAAGCATTCGCTTTGCCATTAGGACACATTCAATTTCTGCAAGTTGTTGATGTATTTCTTATGTTAAGGTATTATTGCGGTATTTATCTTTCCAGTCTCTTAGCCCATAAGCATTCACTAGCCAGACAGATTGGTGAAACCAAAGAGATTTACCTGCCGCTACACTTCTCAAAATGTTCACTATGTTGTAGACTGGGAAGAGAAACTAGCCCTGGCAAATCCACTGGACTGGCCCCGGGTGGGGAGGTTTCACTGAGAAGCTCTAGTTGTGAGCACCACTGTCGCTTTTATTTTGTTAAGGGGGCCGATATTGCAGCACTGCTGCAAAACTGACCCCACTGCCACTAATCCGGCCCCCACCCATCTGACCCGCCAGGGAAATGCCCAGTGCCTGTTATGGCCAGTCCAGCCCGAGCTGTTTCCGAATTCATGCTAATATTAATGACCATCACTGTCCTGATCACCCCAAAATCAATAATCAATTTATCAGCATGTTGGGAGATGCGGGTCCTACAAGATCAGCTAAACAGTGAGGTTTATGTATTGTGCTGAGCGACATCTCAGCATTAATACCCATGCCTGTCCATCCTCATCTGCCATGAGGGTGGCGGAAACGCGGATTCGACGCAGGCGGTGTCGAGATCAGGCGGCGGAAGGCTTTGCCCAAATTAACAATCGTCCTTCTAATGACTGCTCGGACGTCGCTTGCTTGAGACCGTCATTTCAATAAATCGCTCATTAGCGTAGGTGTTGGAGTACCTCATTAATTCAGCGTTTGCTCCCCAAATTATTTCAAGTGCTATATTTGGGAAGCAGGAGGGGTGCGCTGTGACTCAGCCGTTAATAGCTGTGATTAATTTACCAAGATTACTTGCTCGTTGGGGAAACGGACATGCCGTCCGCTCGGTAATGTTGATTATATGTAATTAATATTCTGAGCTTGTTTTCAAACTTTCCCATGGACATTTGATCGGACGGAGGAGATGCAAAGGAGCAGTAGGTGCCTTGTTGATGCACTGTGTGTAGTGTTTATATGGGGTTGTCAGACAAAGTGTCAAAAGACAAAATACCAAAACCGAAAGCACAAAACGCTGAAAGACACAAAGTTACAATATCTAATATTAAAGTGTACAGAGAGTTTATATGGAAGGGGATCTTAGCCCACGCCCTTATAAAGCTCAGTAAAAGGGGGCATAGCCTCAAAGGTGGGCAGCTACTGGGCACAGGCCGAAAGGAGGAATGCGCTACAGTTGCACCAGGGCTCGAGTCGGGGTACCACGCGGGTGGACGGCGTCCCCCCACTTATTTTACTGGGGGGATGCCGTCCCCCTTGCCAAACAGCTGGACTTCACTCTTTGGCCTCTCTGGGACAAGTAGCTCGGCACTCTTCGTGACGTCACTTCCTGTCGTGACGTCACTTCCGGTGACAGCGTCCCCTCACTTCTTTTTTTAGGACTTGTGCCCTGAGTAGCACTGAGGGATCAATGGCCAAAGACCACTGTCGAGCCTCCTCGTTTCCAGCCACTGGTGAAGAGAGCAGAATAAAAAGAGTACACCCATAACTTGCATGTCTTACTCTGAGCACATAGAGAATAGCAGGTTTGTGTTGCAATGCTTTGTCTTGTAAGTTTACGGCATTGTGATATAGCTTAGATTTGATGCCACTGATATACTGGCTCTCAATTTCGGGCACAACGACTTAACTTTCATCATCAGATTTTGAGCCAGAGCATGAAGGAAGAAGTCCGAAAAGGAGGAAGAGAAAAGTCAAAAAACAACCTTAAAGAGTGAGCTGAAGAGACACAAAATGGAGGACAGTGGAGAAAGAGGCATAAAGAGCAATCAAGAGTATGACATTCTTAAGGTCCCTGAATTTACTGGTCTATAAACTATGCAGTGCAGAGAAGCAAGGGCAGGGTAGAGAGAAAGAGAAGCGGTGGGGGCAGATGGTACCATGTGCTCTCCCCTTGCACCCAAGCATGCACATATGTTGTCTTCGCCTAATTAGTGCCTGTTTGAAGTTTGTCTAGTCTGAAGGGCCCCTCTGGGTTTTTGCCTTCTGTAGCTGAACCCTTTGTTGTTGAAATTAAGATTTTGGGCACTTTGGTAAAGTGCTTGTGCTCTCTCCCTAAAACATGATAAATATGGCCTACACCTGATTGGTACATTTAATTTACTGATAAGTCCCTTGTAAATGGCACTACATGTACTCAGGACCTGTAAATTAAATGATACAAGTCTGCTGCAGCATTCATTGTGCCCGCCCACCACCCCCACTAAAGTAGCAATTGAAAAACTTGTCTCAGGCCTGCCACTGAAGCCTGTAGTGCAGTTTAAACTGTCATTTCGACTTTGCATAATACACTTTTTTCTAGTCCTAAGCCACCTTTTGTAATACTTCTCAGTCACGCTGTGCACACTGTATCTGCACTCCAGGCTGTGTGTCTGCACTCTGGGCCTTGTACACTCCGGTTCTGCCCTCCGGCCTCTGTACACACTCTGTCTGCACTCTGAGCCAAGTAGGCTGTGTATACCTTGTGTCTGGACTCTGGTCCTTATACACACTGTTCTGTTTCTGCACTTCAGGCGGTGTCTGTGTTTGTGCTGTGGCTGCTGCCTAAAGGCTGGAGAGTTCACTGGTTGTTTTGCATGGGGTGACTTTGGGTATGTTCTAGGTTGGTCGCCTGTCTGCCCTTTCTTCAACGGCATATGAACAAGCAGAAGAATTCAAACACAAGGTAAAAAAAATAATAATAAAATACACACTTACCTTGCCACGCCGGGTCCTGCATCACTGCCCCTGATCTCCTACTAGGACTGAGGCACAGGAAGCACAGCCAGGCTCCCCTGAACAATCACAACGCTGCAATGCAGAGTTTCGATTGGTTTTGAGCGTTCTGGTTTGGCTCAACTAGGTAATGGGGGCCAGGGCATGTTCTCCATTCAGGCTGTAATGCAGCCCCCATGGAGAATGGGAAAAGTGACCAAATAGTCACTGCGCACTTAGGAGTGGGCAAACCACTTCTCTCCTGTCCTGCTCCTAGAGCAGAACAGCCCCACCCACCCGCAAAGGAAACATAAAATGATAATAAAATTATGACTTTGTTTCCTGTACAGTGCACTGCTTAAAAGGAGTGGGGCAATGCTCCTTCGCCATAGTGGAGCAGCCACCCCATATCTGAACTGAGGCATGCAAGTTTTTCCCTACCAAAGACTGCGACTGAAAGCTCAGTATAATCTCACAAGTGAAGGCAAAGTCAGTTCGAGCTTGGTAGAGGTGGCCATGTCTCAAAGATGCTCACCAATCACACACACAAGAGAAATCTCGGTTCTCCGAGTTTTTCTTGTCAGTGAAACTATCAGTCGAGAAAAAGGTATAAATGTCTAACGTGGGAATGATAGCTAAACCCACGGAGCTCTCTCCCTGTTTAAACCAGTGGTGCACAGATATTGAGCTGTGGTGAAAAGTAGCATTTCCTGCAACCATCTTGTCCACGTGAAGGCCACGAAGGGTTGAAGTAGGTGGATTAATGGGGGAGGTGCTTGGATCAGGGCCGGTACTAGGATTTGCGAGGCCCTGGGCCGGGCCAAATGGGAATGTGCGAGGCCCCTCTAATTTACGTAAGTGACCCCTTGCAAGGAGACATTTCAGAGACACCGCGGGAGGCCCATAGTCCAGCACTTTAGCGCCCCCACAGTTTTAACTTTCAGACCACAAGCAATTCTCACACCTACAACCCGATAGGTGTGAGAATTGCTTGTGGGCTAAAAGTTAAAATTGTGGGGACGCTAAAATGCTAGACAATGGGCGTCCTGCAGTGTCTCTTAAGTGTCTCCGTGCAATCTGGTCAAGAAAAAGTGTCTCCCTCCCTAGGCCTCCAGACACCATCCCTGAGAGGCCCGGGGAGGGGGCCCGTCCCATGGACCCGAATTGCAAGGAGACAAGTTTCTTTAAGTGTTTCGACTGGGAAACAACAGGACATACATCAGTGCGGGCCCCATGCTGGTGGGCTGAGTGCGAGGCCCTGGGCAGCTGCCCACGCTGCCCATGCCTAGCACCGGCCCTGGCTTGGATATTTGGGCATAACTAAAAGTCACGAGTGGGCTTGGCCTGAGTGTTGCCATGGCGATCAGAGAGACATGTCTTGAAAGAACGAAGCAGCCGGTTTGTCATCCGTTTTGGTCCCCATTAATAAAATCACCGGCTCATTCTTGACAAGCCTGACAGTTGTATGAGCGATTGTGGGAACAGCTCCACCTGCCCGAGCAAGCATTAGTGTTGGAGCGAATAAGGCTGATTGTGCAAGATGGCTTCACCCCAGCTGCCCACAGGTGATTCAGCTCACAATGTGCTTCGCGCCTGTTTTCCTCTACCCTTTGATGCTGTTCAATGCTGTGTCGGAGATAGCAATAAATGGGTGCTACATGAGCTGAACACCGCCGGTGCACAATTTTCACACACCTCCAAGAGGAAGAAAGACACTGTGTGGAATGGGTGAGGAGGAGTTATTTTGTGCCCTGGTGTGCGTCTTCGCGCTTCTCTTATGCTTCTTGTCAGCGGGGAACCTTCCAGAAAGTGTCTCAGGGGGCGAGGGGGCATGCCTTTGAAGCTTTTAAAGACGCTCTTCGCATCCTCTGGCGAGCTGTCGGGAGCTGTCATTACTGGCCCAGAGTGCTTCAGTCCCGCGCGTGGGCCCGCGTGCCCCGCCTCCAGCCACGGACGCTGGGCCCAGCTAATGGCGGAGGCCTCTGCTTCCGCCGGTGCCTCGGCTGCGCACGAGGTGAACCCCCAGAGCTCTCCTTACAGGAGCTCTCTGTTTGGGGGGCAAGGAGGCTGGCGCGTGATGGCGAGCCTGGCCATGGCCCTTTCAATTGGGCGCTATTTTGCTTCGAAATATCAGTTCAGAGGGACTAGGGAGAAACTTAAACCGCTGTAAGGGCTGACCTCCCTGCATTTCAGTGAGCCTCCAAGAGATTGGAAGCCCAGGCCCCAAAGACACAGAACCTAATAATTACTATTAGGTAGTATTTAGAAAGCACTTACTGCCGAATTCCTGGGGCTTGGAAGCATTAACAGTAGGTGGTGTTATTATGTGGTAATAAAGATGGTGCCTTCGCATGTATATACAGACGTCACCAATCACGAGGCACCGATGTATGTGGGCACTCTTGGAAGCATGCATATATTACCATTATTTGTTGGAATATGTTTGTTCTTCTCAGGCAGGAAAGTATTTCATTATTACCGACATGATCCGAGGCCACAACATGTCTCTTCATTATCTTGGTTATTGAACGAGTAACTGGGAAGAACAGCTATAGCGCACTCTCACTGTCGGACTAACTCAAAGCCCTTAAGTCACTGGAAGATGCCGGTACTGAGATGGATTTTTGTATTGTGTCTGGCACAACGCTTTATTTGTTTATAAATAACTACGGGCTTAGGAGGCTTTCCGACCGACATCTTCAGTTTCACTTTTGACCGCTGCATTACAATGCTGGCAGTCGAAAGGGAAACCGGATGGTCACAGCGGCTGGATTCTGACGGGCTCAAGGAACCCGTCAGCCAGTCGGAGGCCCCACCGTAATCCCTGAGGATGGCGTTTCTGCCGTCGGGATTACGATGTTGGTTGGCGACAGGCTTTCCATGTATGCCTTTCCAACATGGAAAGTCTGTCGGAAAGTGACTTTAGGGACCGCCAGCAGGGTTAAATTCCTTCACAACCTCTGGTTGGGAGCCGAGGTGCCCCCTGTTAATCTCTGTTCCTTGTGGCAGGCAGCTTGATGTGCTTGATGCGGTGCAGGGATTAACAGAATCTCCCAATTCCAAAAAATGGGAATACGTGCCCACATCTTGTGCGGTCGCATTGTAATATTGCGGTCTGGACCGCAGACTAGAGGTCGGTCAGTCCACAATCCAAGATGATACCAGTCGGAGGCAACTCCGACCGACATCATAATCAGGGCCTAAATATATAAATAAATAAATAAGTGCAGGTGCCCAACTTTTTCCTCATGATCCTGCTGTCAGCAGTGCTGAATGCCAGCAAAGCTGCTTTTTTTTCATTCTACATCTTTCTTCCACAACCCTATACTTCTAGTCTCTTTATCCCACTCTTGAAGGTTCATTTCACTCTTCCTTTGTCCCCCGTCAATGTTTTTCTAGCCACTGGAAGGGCGAGATTTTGATCGATACCTTATATCTATTGATCTAAACCTCGATCTGGTCGACTGAACCTTTGTTGCCTGTCTTTTGAGGAAGAAAGTACAACCATTTCCAAGTTAGTTCACCCAATAAAGGACTCTGCTCCCAAAGATCACAAACAACTTCTAGCTTTCAAAAGTTTATTGTAAGGATATGATAAGCTGCAAATACAGGCATCTCAAAATGAGATTCACGAGATACACAGGTCCAATTACATACATGTGCTCTCGGAAAGCCCTCAGACGAGCAACGGAAATCACTAACACAAGTTCTAAAAATAATAAAGCTATCAGCATTGACGCATATCTCTCCTTCATTTAAGTTGGAGGAAAACACACAGGTTAGGCTGTCCCTACCCTGCTCTAGATGGTATCCCTACTTAACCAAATCCCAACCTAACAAAGGTGTCAGCAGTGAATGACCCCCAAGGGAAGTCACTCACTCTAAGTCTCTTGGTGAAAACCTATAGTTCTCCAGTCATGACCCCTCTCTGCCTACCCATCCGCTCTCTAAAGGGTCCTCAGGTATCTGCTCTAACTCCACCCAGGGGTGCTGTCCCTAATACAAAACAGTCAACAACATTTGAGACGCCCCTCACGTGGTGTAGCTTCTGGCTTTTTCCATGATGCTTTGTATTGGGCCTCATACGTTAGAGTTGACCTTGCTTCTCAGACTCTTCTCCGGCCCGCTGATACCCCTTAAACATTCCGGAACCCTCCTCCATGTCTGGGCCGTCTACTGAACAGACCTCTATTCATATTATTTATAATTGGATTCCCCCTTTTCTCTTGCAGACAGCCATCTGCAGCCAAGATCCCAACTCTCATAGACTTCCAAAAAGGCTTGCAACATTTCTTGGCCCAGACATGTACGTGTAAATCAATGTTAAAACATTTCAGGCCTACTATATTTCTCATAATGATTATAGCATTCAACTTCTTCATTAATTAAAGCATGTAAATACTCTTATTCTATTATTCAGTAAACATCTCTATAAATCATGGCCCATTTAATGCAATGACCAAAACATTAATACAATCTATGTCGTGAAAAGAAACACCTTCCCTTTTAGCTCTGGCCCTGAGGCCTACCACATTCTGCGTTTAACCACCTACCATCTTACATTTTAACAGCTACACGACAATGGATTCAGGAATAATCACATCTAATAAAATCATATAATGTCACACATTTCTGTATTAGTTCCACTTCTACTTAAATCTCTACATTAGCTATACATTTAGAATATAATTGCAGATACTATTAGCACTCATGGCATTTCTCCTCATGATTTGTGCTTACTACAGGTAAGTGTGATGTACTCATACATTTAGGTCAGTTTGCGCTCTCTCAGTTCCCCCCTTTGATGACCTCTCGGGGTCATCACTAACTTTAAACTGCAGTTATTGGTAGCATAACTTGTCTCTGCGCTTCCAGAGCCCTCAGACTCCTGTACTGATTATCTTGTATGGCAGCCAATCTCTGCAGCTGCTCTCTTTGGGCCCTTTCTGACCTTCTTGCTCTGTACCATTTGAATACCCTCACCAATCCCCACAATATGATCCCACAGATCAATATTATGATGACAGGGTTTAGTATATACCACACAAAGCTTTTGCCTAAGGTGGAAATCCACCCTCCAACTGCACTCATTCCGTGGCCCACCTTTTCCCAGACATTTTCTCTACTCAAATCTTCGATCTCCTTGTGAATATCAGTTATGTTCCTAATAACCTTCTCAAGGGGTTTTGAATTGTCTGGAATGTAAGTGCAACATTCCTGGACCTTCAAAGCCTTACAGACTCCGCCCTCTTTTGCTAGTAGGACATCTAACGCAAGACGGTTCTGAAGAACCATAGCCCTTATCGATTGCATCTCTCCTTCTACCAGCATTAAGGACTGAGCAGTGCTGGCAGACAACCTGTCGACTACTGTTGCCAGCCGTCTAATTTTAACATCATTAAGGATTAGACCCAAAAGAGGGAACATAGCTCCAAAGACATCTCCAACCATTTCTGCATCTCCTACATCTCTCCTTCCCCTCGATGATGTCTTGCCCTCTATGATCACTAAGTCTTGTGCATGATATATTTTGGGGAAGACAATTGCTAGGTAACATGATCCATACCAATTGTCAGGTAGTCTCACGTAGGCATTTCTTCCACATACAAAATACACATTTGGAATCACTTGCATTCCCTTCAGGAAATCTTTAGTATAGTACTCTATATTGAAAGCATGTTCACAGTCGACTTCTCCCACGTATACATTTTCATAATACGTTTTGGCTCGGTGAAGACATAGCTTTCCTCTCTGCGTCTTATCTAAAGCTATTGGACCACTACTACCTTTTTTCTTGTGTGCCTTCTCTTCCTCGGTCCAATCTGTTTTCCATTGTCCTGATTTTTTCAAAATCTTTTGTCTCCTGTAACGATCATCCACCTGCCCTATGAACTTCTTCTCGACCTCTGACACCTTGCATGTCAGGTTATTTCTACGGGCATGTGAAGTATCTAAGGTAATCCAAGGAATGAAGAACTTGGCCAATCTGTCTTCACTCTTCCAGTAGTCCCATTTGTTCATCTGCTTATAATTTGGGACTTCTGGCAACACTGAATCATAATTGGAGAAATAGTATTCAAAACTATCTCTCTCATAAAATATACTAAGCAATAAGCTACATGTAATGCCATATGTCAGCGGGAGGTGATGATATCGAATGCCCTCATCTACAGACGCCGGCAACTGCATGCAGACGTAACAATCCTTAACCTCCATGGCATCCACGTATTCATATAAGAGTTTAGCATAAGCATTTGACCTAAAGTCTCCTTGGGACTCATCTACGTGTAACCTGCGGGCTTCTGCAACTAATAACGCTTTCTCTTGAGTGTTTTCCCCTTTTTCACCAGCAACAGTAGGTGTAAGCGTTTCTACAGAATTCACATCAGTTACCTTTGCCTCTTCCTCATGTCCCTTTACATAAGAAATTGTTACCACTAAAGCTATTAATATTATCACTCCTACTATTAGTGTACCTATTATACATTTAGCTCTGCGGTTCTGGGTGCCGGCTTCCATTTCGTCAGACAATATGGCTCTCTCTTATCTTGGCAAAAGTTCTTTTCTTCTCGTTCCTTTACAGTCTCTTTTTAATCCTTTTTTGTCTTTAGAATTCACACAACTGGAAGCTGACAACCTTCCTCGCAAAAGTCCTTTAATAGTTCAATAAAGACAACCCTAGCCCTTCTCCATCAACTCAAGGGAAGTTCCCTAATATTCTCTGCTTCCTGGGCGCTAGGTAATCTTCTTTTTCCCTGCTCGCTTTATTTACAAAGTCCTTTAACAGTCTACTATCAGGTTTGTGCTTGCAGCTTCAATAGCGTAGTTCAGTATTTCCAAACGAAGATTGTGCTCTTCATGTGCTGTTATCGTTGTACCAAAGTCGGGGAATTGCAATTCTGAAAGAAACATGTGTTTTAACTTGCTGAGGCGGGGAGGTCTGGGGAGCATGAATGTTAGTGACCCTTCTTGTTCGACACCGGGTACCAACAGTCGTATTTCCACGGTGACAATGGGCTCAGAACTGGACACCACCACCGCTCGGATCCTCCCTGTCTCCGGTTTCACAGACATTTGTCGCCAGATATGTCCACTCAGGTGTGGAGTATCTTCTGTTAGGCACACGCACTCTTCTTGACCTTCTTCGGTCGGGTGCTTCAGCGCCCTGAGCACCTTCTTCCGGGTCTGAGTCTTCTGATATCGGAGGAAGGGTTACCTCTGGAGTTGACCTCAGGCTAGAGCTCCTTCTTTGCGGCCAATTAGCTTCTCCACGTGCCCTTCTACTCCTTCTCCTTCTTGTCTGTTCTCGCTCTCTGTCAGACCTGTCAGTGTCTGACTCGTACTCCCAGCTACTTTCTCCTTCTGTAGCGTCTTCCGTTTCGCTGTTGTACTGACCGTCCTCAGCTTGGTCAGACTCGTTCCCTGCTTCCGCTGGCACCTCTACAGCTTGGCTAGCCCCCTCTATGGCTTCTCGGTCCTCTTCTGGACGTCTATCCGAGAGAGGAGCTGTTTCTTCCCGAGGTGCTGGAACCCTTCGCGTATGTGACGCGTGGATCCAATTGGGCAGGCCTCCCACCTTCACAGCCGTGTTCGTGATCAGGATGATCTGGAAGGGCCCACGCCAACGAACATCCAGGCAGCTTCTTCTCACATGTTTTTTCACCAGGACCCAGTCCCCAGGATACAGGTCATGGCACGGGCCCTGGCACGATGGAACCTCGGCAGCCTGCACCTGAAGGGACACAGAACGAATGGCGTCAGACAGCCCCTTACAATAGTCCAGGATCATATCATCTGTGATATTTAACAGTGCAGCAGTTGGGACAGATGGCAGCCTCATTGCTCTCCCCATTAACACCTCATGTGGTGACAACCCTGTTCTTCTGTCTGGGGTACTACGAAGGCTCATGAGGACCAATGGCAGGGCGTCAGGCCAACTCAGGGTCGTTGAGGAGCAAACTTTTGCTATTCTGGCCTTGATCGTGCCATTGATCTGCTCCACAATTCCTGAGGCTTCTGGTCGGTAACTGCAATGCAACTTCTGATCGATATTTAGAGCTGCACAAATCATCTTCACAAGCTCGCTGTTAAAATGCGTTCCCCTATCTGATTCCAAAAAGGCCGGCACCCCGAAGCGCGGAATGAGTTCCCTAAGCAGTAACTTGGCCACTGTGAGGGTGTCGCACCTACGTGTAGGGTATGCCTCAACCCATCTGGAGAACACACAAACAACCACCAGGACATAGCGGAGGCGGTTGCACCTTGGCATTTCAATGAAATCTATCTGCATTCGGTTGAATGGACCTCCAGACCTTCCTATGTGACTCAGTGTAACTGGTGTTCTTTTTCCTACGTTCAGCTGCTGACAGGTCACACAACGCTGGCACACTGCTTCTGCTGCTATTCTAAACTTAGGATTGTACCAAGTCTGTCTAAACACTCTCAGCATAGCATCTCTCCCTAAGTGTACGGGACCATGTATGAGTCTGGCCATTGGACTCACCATCTCATTGGGCAACACTGCTCTGCCGTCTGCTGAGACCCAAAAATGGGACTCACCCATTACACATCCTGCCTTTTCCCATGTTTCCTTTTCAATATCAGGAGCATTTTCTTGCATGTTTGACAGTTCATCCCAAGTATCAACAGTTTCCAATATCATGGCTAATTCAGTTCTTACATTTATTCCGCCCACTTCCACCTCTGTGAAAGAGTACCCTTGCTCCGCGCAATACCGCGCAACTTCATCAGCATATCTATTGCCTTTCGAGACGAAGTCCTCATTTCTGGTATGTGCGGTGCACTTTACAACTGCGATACCTGCTGGGCATTGCAACGCCTCTAACAACAGGCGCACAAACTTTCCATTGCGAATGGGAGAGCCTGAAGAGGTCATGAACCCTCTTTGAGACCATAACTGCCCGTAATCATGAACTACCCCATAACCATATTGGCTGTCGGTGTATATGGTGACTCGAATTTGATTGCTTGCCAAGCAAGCACGTGTCAGGGCAATAATCTCGGCTACCTGAGCGGAGTGTACTCCTTCCAGGCACCCAGCTTCCACAACTCCAGCAATTGTACAAACAGCATAAGCTGCTCTCAACTGCCCAACTTCGTCTCTTACACATGAGCCATCGACAAAGAAAATTTCGTCTGGGTCGGTCAGTGGCTCATCTACGATGTCGGGTCTGGGTTTGGTGCATAGTTCAGTCACATCGAGGCAGTCATGGTCTGTACATTCATCATCATCCTCGATATCATTTGGAAGTGGCATCAAGGTGGCAGGGTTCAAAACAGAGCATCTCTTGAGGGTCACATTCTCTGCAGCAAGAATAACTTGCTCATAGCGCGTGAGCCTGCTGTTGGTCAGATGCTGTGTTTTGGTCCTGGTCATCAACAGTTCAACAGAATGGGGCACGCACACCTCTAACGGGTGCCCCATGACGATATTTTCACATCTCTCAATGCTGACACCCGTTGCAGCAACGGATTTGAGACATCCGGGCAACGCTGCGGCTACTGGGTCTAATGTAGCCGAGAAATAAGCAACTGGTCTACGGGCATTCCCATGGATTTGGACTAACACAGACAACGCGCAACCTTCTCTCTCACAACAGTAAAGAAAAAATGGTTTATTGTAATCAGGCATTCCCAATGCCGGAGCACGACACAGGTCCTCTCGCAGCTGTAAGAATGCCATCAAACAGTCTTTGTCCCATGGTACCGGATCGCTCACCTCCTTGTGCGTCAGTTTTTGCAAGGGTTTTGCTTTCAGTGAAAAGTTCGCGATCCACTGTCGGCAATAACCCACCATCCCTAGGAACATCCTGACCTCTCTCTGTGTCTTAGGCGCATTCATTTTCATGATCGCCTCTATCCTGTCTGGTGACACCTTCCGTTTGCCTTTCTCTATTCTGTGTCCTAAGTACTGCACTTCTGTCAGGCAGTACTGCAATTTTCCCGGGGACACCTTGTGCCCATTGGCAGCTAGGTGATTTAACAAAGCAATGGAGTCCTCCCTGCAAGCTTCTTCTGTTTCTGACGCCACGAGGAGGTCGTCTATGTACTGGACCAGAACTGACTTCTGGGGCAGCACTAGACTTTCAAGATTTTTCTTCAAAAGCTGGTTAAAGATCGATGGGCTCTCTGTATACCCCTGAGGGATACGACACCATGTTAGGACGCGATTTTCCAGCTTAAATGCGAAAAGAAAATGGCTTTCTTCGTCCAGAGGGATCGAAAAGAAAGCCTGACAAAGATCGATCACAGTGAACCACTCAGCTTGGAATGGAATCTGAAACAGTATCACTGATGGATTCGGTACCACTGGACAACACGAAACGACTATGTTATTAATCTTTCGAAGGTCCTGCACTATCCGAAATTTCCCATTTGGTTTCTGCAGACCCATAATCGGGGAGTTGCATGGACTACCCACGATTTCTTTCAGTATTCCCTGTTTAATCATGGACTCGATCACGGGTTTTATGCCTGCAATCGTTTCTGGAGTCAATTTATATTGGGGTGTTCTTGGGAACTCAGCATGCGGTTTCACTACAATTTTCACTGGGTCCACCCCTTTGACCAATCCTATCTCTTCCCCAGTGAAATCCCATACTTCTTGTGCCACTGTCTCTCTCAAGTCCCAGGGGAGCTCATCTACTGTCAAAGTAGGGTACAGCTCCACGCATATTCTTGAGTTTGCAACTTTGAAGTCTGCGTCATCATCATTGGTCAATACCTCCACTCCCTGAGGTGTACAGTATATTGTACAATTCAATTTACACAACAGGTCTCTCCCTAGCAGACACACAGGACTTGAATCGCAAACCACAAATTGGTGCTCATCGCTGTACTTCCCTATTTTCACCTGTACCGGTTCTGTCAATTGGCTGGTTATTCTCCTGTTTGCGACCCCTACCACTTGTATGGTCTCTCCAGACATGGGCAGGTCTGGAACTGCAGCTGATCTGATCGTGGACCTAGTGGCTCCTGTGTCCACCAGAAATGTCGTAGGGCACCCTGCTACTTCTGCTTCCACATAGGGTCCCCTCTGGTCCACCTCTAAGGCTGCCCCGAGGGTGCAGTCTTCTCTTTCCACTCTCTGTCCGGTTAATGGGTCCACATAATAGCACTCTTCTCCTTCTACAAACAGGGGCATTTGTCTATAGGTCTTACCCACAGTCCCTACTCGAGGAGGTTGCGGGAACTGGGCTCGGGGAGGAGCCCCCCCCCTTTGAGCACCTTTCCTTGGTATGGCGTCACCCCTCTTGTAGGCGCGCTCTGGACCTCTTCCTCCTCTATCTCTTGTTCTCCTATCTCTACATTGTAGGGACACTCGCGTTTCCAATGCCCCACCTCGTTACACTGGTGGCACCTAGTCGTTTTCTTCAAGGCAGCTATGTCTATTCTGGGTCTAAAGGTAGAACTCTCTTCATTGCCCTTGTTCTGACTGTACTGCTTCTTTCCTCCTGTACCTGTTCCTTGCTGCTGTTGCTGTTGTCCCCCCTTCCCTGCTGCCTGCATCTGTACCACCATCAACTTTTCTTTTAGTTTCTTAGCCTTGGAGTCTATCTCATCACAGCAGTACCTGGCATATCTCAGTATTTCGTCTAGGGGCTTACTTTGCCAGCAAATCGAGTGTTGCTGAATCATTAAACTAATATCCGGTCTCAGTCCCAGGACGAACTTGGACACAAATTGCCCTATGTCCTTTGGATCCATTACATCCAAGCCGCTATACTGTTTAAACGCCTTCAGCAATCTCTCGTAATATTCGTGGACTGTCTCTTTGGGTTCCTGTCTGGTTCGGTCTATTCTGACCCAATCTATGTCTTGCATTGGCACTTTCTCTTTCAGCCAAGTCATCACTCTCTCGAATTTTGCCATCACAATCTCGGACGGCCCATTAGTCTTAGCATCTCTCTCTGGCTCCGTTGTGGGCCACTCAGCGCTAACCTTGCATGCTGTCCACAGATCTCCTGGTACTACAATGTCAAACAGCGTGTTCAGATCTATCCATAGGACCTTTGAGATTTTTACAAACCTCTCGACTTGCTTGTACCACTCCACTGGGTTTTCCCGCAATTTGGGGAAGGAGGTGGTAAAAGCAGCTAAATCTCCCCTACTCCAAGGGACATGCACATAGTTCCCATTTGCGACTTCCCGCAAAGGGTATGCTTCTATTCCCTGCAGTCCTGGTGTCATACCAAGCGTGCTTCTCCTGCCGGTCCCTTTCTTGGACCACCTCTCTTCCCACTTATCTAGAGCCCTCCATGTCCTTATTCCAGCGATCAGTTCCCTTATGTGCGTTTTCAGCCCAATCGTTCTCCTCTCATCTAGGTCTCGATCTGTGTAATGTAGCCTGTGGTTACCCTGTAATGCTTTGGTTCTTGACAGATCCACCATATATTTGCCTGCTAGTTCGACTAATTTCTCATGGACTGCTCTCGCCTTTCGAGTGATGTCCTTTGCCATATACAGTATTTCATCCTGCTCATACATTTCCATTCTTTCTAAAGGCAGGGTACCATCTACCATGTCATCCAGGTCTGACCTTAAGCTGGCGACATCAAGTCTCTTGGCTTTTATCTCAGCTCGCAATATGTCTTTCGAAGGGGGCTCACTGGTCTCCCTACCATCCCAACTTCGAGCTCTGCGTTTGGGCTCGGGAGAGTTAATGGGTGCCCTCCCTTGCTCCCATCTCTCCAGGTCCCATGCTCGGCCATCCGATCTTGGAAGGTGATGGAACACGGGCCTGTTACCCCTACTCTTGCTCTGCCCACTCTCTTCTTCTTCTCTCCTCTCACCGCACACCTCTCTGTTATTTTCCCTCTGGTCGCTACTCTCCCTTTGCCTCGTATCGCTCAGTATCCGATACGATCCTTCCTGGTTCCCCATATTCCCTGGGCTGCGCTCATTTCCGTCATCACAGGGACTATGGTGCGACCTCTCACAACTCCCATTCAGTTCTCTGGTGCCAGGCACACAGTGTGGACACTTAAAGCTGTTTCTGTACTCTTGTGCTCTCCTCTCCCCTTCACTGAGTATTGGGCGCGCCACCCCTCCACTCCCGGGGCCCCCGTTTTCCAGGTCTGTTCTATCTCCACTCCGGGCCCAATGGGTGACTCCCCTACTATCTCTCTCTCTACAGTCCCACTCCGGGCTGCTCTCCCCAGCCCCGCAGTGAGTCCGAGCTCTGCTGTCCTGACTTTCCCTTTCAGCTTCTGCAGCTATGATGCTCTTGTGAGCCTCCACTGCCTCATCCCACTGCTTCATGTACTCATTTAGCTCTTGAAAGGATTTTCGTCCAGATCCCCTCAGATCCACTGGCCATCTAGGGCCCCCAGGATCCCCTCCTGGGTCCCCTACTGGGTGCACCGGAGTGCTCCATTCTCTTGGTATCGGCATCTGACTTGGGGAATTAATCGTATCGTTCCTCCTTGCCGTCCCTGCTCTTTCTCTGTCCTTCCGTACCCGTTCTTCCCCTCTTGCTCTTTCTTGGTCATATATCGATATTATAGGACCTATGGTAACAGGTACTTGTAGTGCATCTGGTAATGTGTAGGATGTGGCGCACTTCGTTTCCGGCGCTCTTTGTACCACAAACCTACCGACTACCTGTTGCACCTGACTAGGCTGGGACAGCTCTTTCTTTGCCTCAGGATCCCACTCTGAACTGGGAAGCGGTCCATGCTCTCCTGCATTGCCCCCCTTTTCTCTTTCACTATGCTCGACCTCTCCCCCTGCCCTATTATACGGGGGTGGCCTGTCTGTCAATAATCTGTTTATCAGACTATCCTCTGTTTCGCTCTCATCATCTTCTTCTAGGGGGCTTTTATTTACGGGCACCTCTAACACTGGGTACAGTTTATTTACTTCCATGTTATGCACTCTCCATCTTTTAGCATCCGCATCCCACCTGGCATCCTGCACTGCCCTTACCGATCGTTTCACCCTTTCTTGTCGTCTGTTCATATTCTTTTCATGCGCTGCCCTAATCCATGCATCAAGAGCTTCAAACTGGGTCGGTCTAGGCAAGGGTCTCATTGAGGTCATGACTGATTTTAATCGATGTAACACCTCTAATCTGAACGTCCCGTACTTCGGGAACGTCAGTTCCTCATTTCCTTCCGTAATCTTACTCCACTCTGAAATCCAAAGGATCGTATGCAGCCCAACATTCACTGCCATGTAACGAGCCGGCGTACCCTCCGGCGGGGCTTCTTCCCCTTCATACGATCCCCGCTTCTCTTTTTTAAACACCGCTCTCAGCCATTTAAAACACTTCATAATTATGCGCACAATATCCAGCCTCGCTACTCTGTTTACTTCCTGATGACAATCCACCAATCCTGTCGCGGCTTTGCTAACTTGGCCTATCGCAGCGCGGTCTTTCTCCGGTCGGCCAATCACGTCGCGACCCTTTCTGACGTCACTTTTCTCCGCTTCGCAGCAGCACCCCTCCTTTCTCAACTCGTCTCCCGGTTCTGCATGCGTCCCATTCATACACCGAAAAATGACTACTTCCGACCAAGCGGTCACTTCTCTCGACTGTACGTCCACAGTCTATATGTAATTGTCAACTCAACTGACGAAATGTCTATCGTCTCTCTGATAGGTTGCTTACACACACAGTAACTTCCGACCAGCGTCCGTTACTCACGCACTCACTCTTACGTTCCCCCTATCTCGGTCTTTCGGGTGATCAATGGTACCTCATGACCCCCTTCACACTAGTTGACAATTACTCTGGGTGTCCGATACACCCGAACCACTTAAGCTCTCTTGAACTTAAGATTTCCACCGGTTGCGCGCGCTCACAACCTGTTCCACAGTCACTCTACAGACATTCAACTCCGCTAGACATTACAACATAGATACAATACAAAACACCGCAATCTAACACGCATGACCCTTTATACTCACTCTCGACCGATACTGCTGCTTTTTCTGTCTCACGTCATCCGGATCTTCTTCCGCGGGCGGTTCTTCCGATCATCGATCTCTAGGGGCCTTGGGGTAAGCTAACCTGGCCTAGGTCGCCGTCCTCAAGAAGGCAACCATCCTCTATAGCTACCAACTGGAAGGGCGAGATTTTGATCGATACCTTATATCTATTGATCTAAACCTCGATCTGGTCGACTGAACCTTTGTTGCCTGTCTTTTGAGGAAGAAAGTACAACCATTTCCAAGTTAGTTCACCCAATAAAGGACTCTGCTCCCAAAGATCACAAACAACTTCTAGCTTTCAAAAGTTTATTGTAAGGATATGATAAGCTGCAAATACAGGCATCTCAAAATGAGATTCACGAGATACACAGGTCCAATTACATACATGTGCTCTCGGAAAGCCCTCAGACGAGCAACGGAAATCACTAACACAAGTTCTAAAAATAATAAAGCTATCAGCATTGACGCATATCTCTCCTTCATTTAAGTTGGAGGAAAACACACAGGTTAGGCTGTCCCTACCCTGCTCTAGATGGTATCCCTACTTAACCAAATCCCAACCTAACAAAGGTGTCAGCAGTGAATGACCCCCAAGGGAAGTCACTCACTCTAAGTCTCTTGGTGAAAACCTATAGTTCTCCAGTCATGACCCCTCTCTGCCTACCCATCCGCTCTCTAAAGGGTCCTCAGGTATCTGCTCTAACTCCACCCAGGGGTGCTGTCCCTAATACAAAACAGTCAACAACATTTGAGACGCCCCTCACGTGGTGTAGCTTCTGGCTTTTTCCATGATGCTTTGTATTGGGCCTCATACGTTAGAGTTGACCTTGCTTCTCAGACTCTTCTCCGGCCCGCTGATACCCCTTAAACATTCCGGAACCCTCCTCCATGTCTGGGCCGTCTACTGAACAGACCTCTATTCATATTATTTATAATTGGATTCCCCCTTTTCTCTTGCAGACAGCCATCTGCAGCCAAGATCCCAACTCTCATAGACTTCCAAAAAGGCTTGCAACATTTCTTGGCCCAGACATGTACGTGTAAATCAATGTTAAAACATTTCAGGCCTACTATATTTCTCATAATGATTATAGCATTCAACTTCTTCATTAATTAAAGCATGTAAATACTCTTATTCTATTATTCAGTAAACATCTCTATAAATCATGGCCCATTTAATGCAATGACCAAAACATTAATACAATCTATGTCGTGAAAAGAAACACCTTCCCTTTTAGCTCTGGCCCTGAGGCCTACCACATTCTGCGTTTAACCACCTACCATCTTACATTTTAACAGCTACACGACAATGGATTCAGGAATAATCACATCTAATAAAATCATATAATGTCACACATTTCTGTATTAGTTCCACTTCTACTTAAATCTCTACATTAGCTATACATTTAGAATATAATTGCAGATACTATTAGCACTCATGGCATTTCTCCTCATGATTTGTGCTTACTACAGGTAAGTGTGATGTACTCATACATTTAGGTCAGTTTGCGCTCTCTCACCTCCTTTATCCCTTCTTTCTCTATTTTTATAACTCTCTCTTTCTTTGGGTTAAAAAGTCTGATGATGAAAAAGAAGTCCTAGAACTCAACAAGGATTGCCAAAGCCAATCAGTTGCACATCTTAAAAACAATGCTGGCATATTGCCTTTGCCAATGCTTTTTTAAAAAGAAAAACTATTTGTTTAACAAAGCTGTCTTGCCTAACAACGGTTGATGATGTGTATGCAAACTCCTGTTTCATCGCACAGGCTTCGGTTTGTGTTGTGACATAACAGTGACACAGTATGGTCATGTATATGCACACATACACACCTACGCATGGGAACATACAGCATGATGCCCCGCTATTTTTTTTCTTTTTATTAACTGTTTTCCAAGATGGCAGATGCATATCTTCAAGTAATACATTTAATAAAAAATGAGTAAAATGTGTGCAAAAGCACAAAAAAAGTTTTAAAAAAACACAACGAGGAGGGGCATTTAAGAAATGGAGGAGTGATGGTGGGCGAGTCAATGCATCAGCGAGGCAGGAGCTGCAGTGGTGGGCAGAGGAGCTATGGAAGGGAAGAAGGAGGATTAAACATTTGTAAAAAAAAAAAAGCCAGCAGGAGAAGCATTGGAATGTCTGCTGTGGTGGGAAGAAGCAACAGGAAGAATGGTGGAAGAATTTGAGGGGCGAAACAGCACACTTAGGGGAGAGCCAAAAACACATGCACTCCCGTGGAGAGCTAGAAGAAGAAAGTAGTTCCCTGAAGCAGTCAGTGGGAACACACAAGTCATCCAATCAGAATATAGTAAAGAAATGATCCAGAGCTGGGACAAACAGAGAATAGGGAGGAAAGCCACCAAGTAAGTAGTAGGGAATAGATAGACAAAAAAGTCATCCAAAGAAAGAGCAATGGGATGACCCAAAGCCTACTGTATGTAAAAAAAAAAAATATATATATAGATAGATAGATAGATAGATAGATAGATAGATAGATAGATAGATAGATAGATAGATAGATAGATAGATAGATAGATAGATCAACGAAGAGATGCCAAAAGACGCCCAACCTGTGGACCGAGGCTCTCACGGCAGACATAACCCCGTTCACAAATTCTCCATATCTCAGAAAGATAAGCAACACCAATAGATTGTTTTTGCAAATATTTACTTGGCGGTAACGCAGAGAAAATACAAAGGGGCTGATTATAATGACGGAAGGACAGCCACCGCAGGGCCAGCGGTGGCTGTCCTCCCGCCATCAAACGGATATTTCCCACTGCCAGATTAGAGATGGCGGTGGGAACATGAATGCGTCCGCAGTGGACGTAAAGCCTGTCCGCCACCAGCAATCATCCCGATTTCCTGGCGGACGGCAGAGGGCGCCCAAAATGGTGGCAGTGCCTAGCAGGCACCGTCCACCAGATTAGGATGCAGGCAAATACCGGCCTTTCCATGGCGGCGATGCTGCCATGGAAATGCATACGGAGTTCTGCTATGGGGCCCGTTGTAGGTCCTCAGAGGGTGGGAGGCTGCACTTGGGGGGGTACCTACATTGCCATGCTCAAGGTGGCAGGCACTGTGGTGCCTGCCACATTGTGCATCGCAATGCAAAACATGGTTGTTTAACTTTGCGGACCGTGCTGCAGCCAGCAGCACCGTCCGCAATGTTAAACTACCTGGATGCACCCGCCAGTGTAGTGGGTGCATCCTAATACGTCGGGCAGGAATGGCGCACTTATGGCAGAAGGTCTCAGCTCCGCAGGGCCATTCTAATAGGCCCCTAAGTGTTTCAACCACACCCGGTCTTGATCAGAAACCGGAGAAAGAAGTTTGGGATACGGTTATATATATATTTGTGTCTCCAGTGGGACGGAGATGGCCGACTGGGAAAAAAATAGCCCTCTTGGCCAATCAAATCTCTCTATTTCCTTTTTATTTATGGCACTCCCGCTGTATTGGACCAACCAACCGTCCAGATATCACTATATTTTGAGTTTCAATTTCTCAAAAACGGCAGAACAGATTTACACCAAATCCCCCAAACCATGCTTTCTGAGTACAGCTTTCTGCTAAATTTGGTGTACTTCTGTTCCGTTCTTTTTTCTGTATCACTTTTAAAAATCCCTTTGGTCATGAGCATGGGAAAATGTGTCCCCCCCCCTCCCCACCCCCGTTTTTAGGTCCCTGCTTGACAGATCATCCTGAAAGATTCCAGGAAGGAGCTGAGGTGGATGAACTTTTTTTACTGGAGATTTTCGTGAAGATTCGTCAAACTACGCCAACGTTTTTAGCAAAACAAAAACCCATTCTTCCAACAGAAATTCTGACCTAACTAGCTATACAGTGGTGACTTCCACTGTGTAATTAACATATATATGTATGTACACCCCTGTAGCCTCACATGTAGGCTTTTTCTCTGGTATGCACTCTGATGTGTTCCATTTGGAAGTACAGCTTGGAGTCTCTCTCTCTCTCTCTGTATTTGTGACATAGACTTATGTTCATTCTCCATGTATGACATGGACTCCTATGTCTTTGCTGTAAAAATGAGCATATATGTATTCTACGTGTATAGCATTGACTCCCGTACTAGTCTTGCATGTGGTCTATATCCTTTGGGTGGCCTTCTGCCTGTTCCATGTGAATGTTTGCTGGTGTATTCCATATCATGTATTTGATGCATAGGACACTGACTCGCGTGTAATCTGTGTGTCTGGCAAGGGCTCACATGCATTAAATGTGGGTGTATGACACAATCTTCCAAGTATCCCATTGGTGGTTTGGCGAGGCTCTCGTGTAGAGCTACATTCCCATAATTCCCGGCCTGTCCGAAAGAGAGGCTGGTCCCACCTTTTGCCAGTAGCTGGATCAGTGGTGAACCACAGCGCTCTGACTGCCTCGACTGCCGTCTGCACAAACTTGGCTCCACCACCACCACCGCCTCCCTTAGGGCCATGACTTACCGTCTGAGTCGATTCCAGAGTGTCGCCATCCCTGCTTTGATGGCATTGCCAGATGTCTTGTGGCGACAAGGCCCTTTGGTTTTCTGTCGCACAACTGGTTCCGCTAAGAACTGAAGCCTTCCATCACGAGAAATCAATATTTCTACGAACATGACTTTGTGTTCCATGTTTTTCATGCCACCAGACCTTAGTCTGAGGCGCCTCAGCCCTCAAAGGAATGACAGCCGCGCTCCCCATATGTTGTTTTTCTAGAACTCGAGCCCAACACCCGTTTCAGTTTTTTGGTTTTTCCTGTTTACATAATGCAGTGTGATTAAAGTTCAGGGGGGCCCCGCCCCCTCCTGGAGTGCGGGGCCAAGAATTGACGATGGAATGCGTCTTGCATTCAGCGCTCTCCAAGTCTGCGTGGAAACCTGGAAGCCATTCACAGGCGAAGCTGGCTGACTCCAAGAGCCCGGCTGCCATGCCAGAACTGAGCAAGGGTTGGCAGGGGCTGCCCGGGGAACTGCTGTCTGCGGCATAAACTTTTCTAATTAAGATCAATTAAATAATAACAGTCTGATCTGATGCAAAACAAAAGTTTGCACCCGACCATGTGGAGTGTCCGAGCTCTTTCATTGCAGTGGGATTGGCAAGGCTCCATCTCCGGGTCAACTTCCAAAGCAGTGACGTGTTCTGTGCCACCTAGGCCCTACAGTCATCTCTTACGTCTACCTTGGTCAACTGAACCTGTGGAAGGGACGCTGCCATCGGCAGGGGAAGGCAGATGGCTTCATTCTTGTTGGAAATCATTGAAACCCTGCAAACTGGATTCTTCCCCAACGTGTCATGAATCTGCGGGGTTTTGGCGCCACAATGCAGAGTTAGCGTGCTTTGCTCGGACAGGTACAAGCACTTCTCCCATCACAATCCTCTTTTACACTATTCGAATGGGTCTGATTCTATGCTACATTTAGTCTAGATGTTACATTTTGCATTATTTTTGTTTATGACCAGTCTTTGTTGGATTAGAGTCCAAGGTCTATGTAGGGGTTGGTCTATTATAACATTGTGCCGCAGTCATACATTCGTGGTTAAGATAATATTTTAAGTACTTATTGAAGAAGTGTCTGTGTTGCCAACAAACCTGGTTGTCTGTTACGTATCTGCACAGCACAGCCAGATGTATGTGTATGCCAGGGAAACCCTACTCCTACGACACAAGTCAGATGTTACTGAAGGAGTTGCGTTTGGAAGCTCTCGAGACTAACGCGCAGTACTGGGGTGAAAAGCTCATCACCTTTTATCTTTTGAGCAAAATTGACTTCTGTCAAAGTAGAAAGACTGTTTGACGTCATGCCACTGTCTCTTGAATGTTTTGGCAACTTATATGAATTTCAGTGGATCAGGAGTAAGAATTTGGCAATCAAGCAAAATCCACAAATGTACCAAAAAATGGGCTTGAGATGTTCTTCCCAACAATTCTACATAGGAAAAGTGTTGTAGACAACTTGAAAAATGTTGCGCATCAAAGAACATATTTAAAAACAGCCCGAAGTACTTGTAAGGATTGATGAACAGCCGGGAAAAAGTGGGAGACTAAGATGGCCATGTACATTTCGGTAGAGGGAGGGCACCGCAGTAAATCAACGGTGCTCCAGTCTAGCCAAAATGAGATTCCCCTACACCATTTAGAAGTGTCTGACTGCTGGGTTTCCATCAATGAACACTTGTCATCTCTGCCAATTAAAACCCTTAGTCCCAGATTTACTATGGTTTTGTGTCGAGGTTGTGTCAATTTGTGGCACAACCTGGCTGAAAAATCCATTTTTAAGTTTACTAAGCCACGCAAAGCCACTTTGCATGGTTTAGAAAATATAAAATAACGCAACGTCCGCACTTCAGGTGATCCTGCTGCTGTTGGTACCACCTTTCAAAGTTCTGGCTCTTCCACTTCCGGTCAAATACATTCAGGGATTGTAGCCTTAATCCAATTCAGTTTCATCAATTGGACCTAAATGCTGTTTTTGATGGAATGAATTAGCTCATGAAACATAGTGTCTCAGTGACATCGCGCCATGTTGAAACCCATGCCATTTGCCCTGTCCTCAATGCCAAGGGGCTTTAAGCAACAGCTTTTCTCTATGGTGATAAACAGTTCACATATGGCATTTAGGCCCAAAATCCATTTCATTTCGGCTTATCACAGTCTACTGCAGTTGAACTGAAAACAGTTTGCAAGGCATTGCTCGGATCCTTCTCCAGTGTTTGACACCGCCTCACCATGGAGAAGGAAGCACATAAACCCATGATTTCAGTTTATAATTCCAATCCAATAGCGGTGCCTGGCATCCAGAACGTGGCCCGGCCTGTCCCACAGGGATCTGGTCGGTTACAGCTGGCTGTTCTACTCCTTTCCATCAGGGTTGACATTTTGACACAGTCCCCTACGTGTCACTCTCAACCCAGTCTCAGGATATCAGTCTTTAGTTCTGCCGCGTGACCCTGCTGCTCCCTTCCCTCTTGAGGTCTCTTGTTCGTTCAGGCTTCCCGCCTTCGCCCTTAGTTCCGCTACGCCAAGAGGAACCTGTGCTGTGTTTTTGGGAACGAAGAATCTCATTGGAAACGTCATCAAGTTGCTGTTTCTCTTCACTGAGTGATAGATCGCTTTAATTACATGAAATTACTCGGTGGCCCCCCTCACAGCTTCCCTGAATCTCCCTCAAGCCATTAAAAATAGATTTTCTATATGAACTCCAGCAGCCCGGCAGGTCTCCTGGTGCAGTGGTGCAGTGGCGGGGGTTTGCTGGGTCAGGAGCGGTCAGGTGCGGATGCCTTAGCAATTACAAAATGGGAAAGGTTCCACGGATTTCTTTCTGTTATTGGGGTAGCTGTGTTTTTGGTACATTGTTGGCTATAAGACTCAGGAAAGAGCTGCTGGTTGGGTTTGCCAGGATCAGTAATAGGTAAAAATCTTCACCTTGTAGAATAGCGGTGGATGTCTCCTCTACATGCACCCAGTGAGTGATCTACTGCGGTCATTATAAAATTACCCAGTAGTCATTTGGACTTGATCAGATGGAGCTGAAAAGTATTTAGGAGCTATAAGTAAACAATTTATGGCACCTCCCATACTCATCCTGTGAATTGCCCAATCGGACGAGGGATCGTTTGCATTGTTTATGATTTAGTTGTCTCCGTTGTCTCTGTTTATTGGGATATCAATGGAGAGTGTTTAGAAAAAAAACATTCCAGATGAATGTGGCCAGTGGGTCATGGGTTGTGATCTTAATGAGGTTGACACAAACCTTCATTCTTCCAAAAACATGAGGATTATAGAGTCGGTGTTATTGGTATTTGCTATTTATTTGTCAAGAGTCACTGTCGTTTGTGGTGTGCCTAAAGTAGACGTAAAATACTGCTGTTTTTATGAATGTCTGCAAATGAAAGAATAGGAGCAGCGTTGACTGAATATGTATCATAACATTTATATATGCATGGTGCGCCCCTCTGCCACATTTCCTCTCATGATTCCTGCTCAGAGATCACTTTTAACATCTGGATGGTAAATTGATTCTGCGCTGTCTCGTGCCTGTCCCTGCAGGCTGTAAAGTCCCCTTGCGTCAGGCAGTGCTGCAGGGGACAGCCTCGCCACCCCGGCAGCCATCTTAGGCAGGGCTTCAGACACGGCACGCTGAGGAAGGGCACGCAAACGATGGCTGGGTATGCGCTCCGGGTCACTGACGGCGCCAGACTGGCATTTCAAATGTTGTTCGTCTCGGAAAGCGGGCCAGGCAAAGCTAATGACGTCTTTCTGACAGTTTGCCCAGAGAACAGCTGCCTAAGGACCCACACTAGTCGGGGGTGAATTTTAGAAAAAGTAACATTCCTGCCATCAGCATCGGAACTTGAAGTCCACTTGTAGGAGTCAAAGTCCAGCGGATGTACTATCATGTGAAAGTGGGTTGACCCTTCCCTCGTTGCAGTGTGTGCTTTAAATCTTAATATCTGTTTTTTTGGCCCCAGTCCTGGGCGGTATGGGAGCTGAGGGTGGGCTCGTCTCTGGCAGCTGTGCCAGACACACTTAGCATATCTCCCACCGTACACACAGCCACATCCCCTCTCCTTTAACAGACCTCTGCAGACAGCTGTCTGGAGTATACAGTCTCAAAGCAGGCAGCGTTGGGGCACAGCCCCCCACGGTGCCCCCTGGCAGAGCATCTGCTGCTCTGACTGACACCTGACTACAGTTATGGGGTCTGCAGCTGACAGGAATGTGGAGCATGAAAGGAAGCGGTGACAGCGCTGCCATATGCCCAGACCCTCGGCGAAAACACAGGGCTTTGTGATCCATGAGGCCACCTGACGGCCTCTGTGCCCCGCCCTGGCACCGGTGGAGGGCCCCAGCCCTGGGAGCCTGGAACCGGAGCCCCGGGGCCGGGCCAACTGTGCGCGGCGCACACAAAGGCCTGTGTTCCCCTCGCCCGGCGCAGGCCGCCTCCAGACAGGCCCCTTTGTTCCCCTCGCCCCTGCTGGGAGCAGTGGGCACATTTCAGCGACAGGTGTAGCCTCGCGAGGCTCAGAATGTGAGATAATGCCGCACGTCCTGGCTCCCAGTTCTCGGCCTGTCAGGCCAGACTCCTTCACAACATTTGTCACCAAGATCTCCAACGAAACCGCAAAAAAAATGGTTTCCGGTGCCACCCAAGACCATGTTTGGTTACATTTCCTATCAGTTCGAAATATAATTCGATTTTTTGGTGTGTATGGATGAGGACGAAAACGATAACCAATTGGGAAGTGGGGATGTATTGATAAGCCAGGTTGAGGGTCTGACCACACTTGGACTGCACCCAGCGTTCACTCTTCTGTCAGATTGCCATGTTGTTAGAAACAAGTGATCTCTGGGGCAATGATATATAGAGAAGGCTGCTTTTGAGAGGCAATGGGTTCTTGGATGTGACTGTCACCCTGTGCATCTTAAGTTGCAACTCCACGTGTATGCCTAAAGATAAATGTTTGGGTCAACCCTGTACGGGAATCGAGCTTGTGATCTGCAGGCTGCATTCAGATCTGTGCAGCAAATGCATGATTTTTCTGAAGTGTTGGTAGCCCATGGTAGGGACCTTTTCTTTTCCCTTTCACTTACTCCAGCCCACACACCCATCTCTTTCTGTGTAACCAGTCCTATGAGGCCAGGATAAGCCTCTGTGTTCCGTTTATGGGCACAGGGACATTATTTTCCTTGCGATCAGTCATAACATACTTCATTTGCTGCGATCCCCAAGAGTCGATCATCCAGCGTCAGCACACTTTCCTGTGACAACACGTTACCTTTTTCTCTGCCTGAGTTGAGGGGCGGTCATGAGATTCACAGCGATTCATCCTCAGGAATCTACACGATGTATTGAGGTGAACCCATGCAGGACCCGAGGTACCACATCAGCAGATGGCTATAGCCAAGTCTGTAGGAAAGCCGCAGTGGTCTATTGTACATTATCCCTGCCCCCCTGACTTGTGTGATGCTAACAACAACCTAATCATGGACCACACTCAGTATTTGGAAACCAGGGATGTGGGCATCTGCAGTTCTTGGCGCCTTCTGCCTGCCTTCCCTGTCTGTAGCCTTGCATTATGTCTTTGACACCACAACAGGCTTAATCCATCAGCTCCATCTTCATCGTGTGTTCCTGTTGCTTAAATAGCCCTTCTGTGTCCTAATTCAGTAGCCTCTATTTTGACGCGTGTGTGTACTGCACTGATATTGGTCTGTAGATTCTTTCTTTAAATATGGCCGTACTGACATTGTTCTTCTCTTTCTCTTTTCACCCATAGGTGTACAGGGTGCCGGTAGAGTCCTGCGAGCAGTACTCCACATGCGGGGAATGCCTGAGCTCTGGAGACCCCCACTGCGGCTGGTGCGTCCTTCATAACATGTAAGTTCACCGTCTTCTTTTCCTTGTCGCTGACTTTCATCATTCAGTGCATAAGGTCCCTGGGGGTCTCTGGTTACAAGTGGGCCCAGGAAGGCTCAGAGGAAGGGATCAAAAGGTTTCAAAGTAAATGTTTTGGGGGGGGGTCATAGCATTGTGCAGTCCTTCAAGAAAGACGGTGCACTCTCAACATTTTGGGTGATACCTTTTCTGGAAACATGTTGCAGTTTTCTGCAGTGATCTTTTACCTCTCAGGGAATCAGCCTTGCGATGCATGCAGAAAGTGGCTCTCTGGAGCAGCGGCCATCTTGGTGTGCATTGGTATTGACATGGCATTTCGAAGAGTACCTCGTTGAGATGTCCGGGGTAGGATGTGATTTAATCATGGCCAGATCCCTACCATCAATAGAGAAACAATCTGTTATGGCTGACACCAGGCGTGTCTTGTTTGGCATGAGTTCATTGAAAATAGTGTGAATGCTGCAATATGTACACACGTCTGCTTTTGCAGAGGGCATTTCTGTGACTATGGGTTAGCATGGTGAAATAGTATTGTATTGCATTGTAATTGCATTTCTATAGCACCGACTACCCCCTATTGAGGCGTTGAAGCACTTTTTTGGCGAGCAACACACTGCTCTGAAACCCATAAAGAATTAGTGGTGAAATTACTATAGTGAAATATGAAAGTAATTTGAGTGGTGGATATGTTAGTTAGTTATTTGAGAAGGATAGTGGCGGGATAGAAGAGGGAAAAAGGTTTGCATTTATATACCGCTTGCTACCTCTGATGGGGTATTGAATTGTGAGTAGCATGCTACTCCGGAACCCACAAAGGATTAGTATGATTCATGCTTCTACCTCGTACTAGTAGAGGACATTCAGAAGATAGAAAAGGTTGAATGGGGTAGTTAGGGGGTGAAGATTCATTCAGTTAACTGTACCCAGACTCTGTCTTCAGAGGTAGAGGACTCAGGTGTACACGTAGGTGAAGGACATTGAAATCCCTAGGATTACTTAGAAGAGCTCAGGTGTGTTTGTGACACTGTCAGCCTCTGTTGCCATCACCTTACACAATGGGAGGTTGTTCACGCAGTCAACTCTTCGGATGGCAGATGCAGTAGACGCTTAGGTGTGGGTCATTGTGTGTACATTTGGGACGGAAACGGGCAGATGAGCGGGTGAATGGATGGATGAGTGAATGGTTGGGCGGAGGGATGGACCATTGGACGGATACATGGACGCGTGTTGTTACATATATGGATACACAGAGGGATGTGTCAATGGATGTCACTGATGTGTACTTGTTGCATGATTACGGTTCAGGTGAATTGACAAGGCTGACCAGTACCCTAGACATGCACATGGACATGAAGATGCTTTTTCAGATAAGCACATGGTGTTTAATGTCTGAAACACATGCCTCTCTTCTTCTGCGGTGGGTATCTACGGCTTCCGCTGGGGTGCGAGTTTATATGTGTACAATGCACTCCTCGTGGGTGTTTATTTTGTTGTCAGTGCTGGTTTTGTTGAGGTTGTGGGGGGTTTGTGGACTGGAGAAACAGAGCTTCGGATCCTTCACTGCATAGGAAGTGCATTGTTTTTTCCCCCAGTTGGCTATTACCTCTGTTTGATGCGCATAGCGGTCTGCAGCCACCCTGGACCCACCAGTAATTCTTGAGATAGTCCCCAGGCTCCGAAGGGAATGTACACAGAGCATAACTCTTTGCCCGACTGGGGCGCACACTGTTTATACCTCAGAATAAACTGTTTATATCTGTCCTTGCCATCGTGACTTTATTTCCACGATACACTTCACTTTCTGAGCTTTGTTTGAGTTCTCTAGCCATGGCTCTTCTTTTTGGGATTAGTCGGGTTATGGGCGAGTGGGGACTGTTTTCTTACCTCTCCATTAGTGGAAAATCCTGCTTGTTTAAAAGTGCCATGGTGCTCAGATCTTCCAGTTCTACGACATTTTCTGTGGAGGGATTTAAAGATACAGTCTTCTTACCCCTTACTCACGGCGCAGAATGCTTTAAACTCCATACTGAGAAATTATTAAATTTAATATGGTTTACAGTAGCTGTAGAGTCACTTCAAAAATGCAATTTCTGCTACGGTCTGACGTCAGGTTAAAAATGCTATCATTGTATACTGCAGTGACACGCCAGTTGTAAAAAAAATCAGAGTACCATTAACTCACTATGTTTGCCACATTCTCTCATGGTGTGTGTCAAATCATGCTTGGAGTCCACACACAAGGAGCACATGTGTGCAGCCAGTGGCATTTTACAGCATCAGATTTGACCCATGCAATGTTGTCATAACTCTGGAATTTTCATTCACACAGTCTCTGAAGCTGAGTTTTTAAAGCGTTTGTGGCATATCAAATTTATGGCCGCATCCATAAAAAAATCACATTTTCTTGTTTAAAAAAAAAGCACCTTTTCACTTGGAGGTGCATCTCAAATCAGATCTCTTATTTTTAAGCCTTTTTTCGAAATACCTCATAGGGTAAACCTATAAAACCAGGAACACTCGACTGGAAGGAAAAAGAATTGCTTCAATAAATAACAAATATGGCCTTTGTATTTCAGAGGAGCTCGGCTCTCTTTCCGGAGGGACTGACTAGCGCCGTGCTTTAATATCTCAGAAAACAAGCCACCGGCATGCTGCTTTATGCCTTCTCTGGCAGCGGGGCTTCTTGAAGGTCACTTGCTATGTAAGGCCTTTTATTATATTTCATCCTTTTCATGCTACCTCACCCACAAGGGCTTTCCATGCATCTTGAAAAAAGACATATGTCCATCCCAACATTATAACTCTTGGTAATGAGCTCTAAAGCGGCTTGGAGCAAGGAGGATTGGGACCCTGTCAGTCGAGGAGGAAAGCCAAGAAGGTTGAATGTCTTCTGTCAAGATCTTTGTGTGCCTTTCTTCACAGGTTCGAAGGACGGCAGCTCTGCTCAGAATTTCATCTTGGATAAAATGAGTACTACGTTGATATTTAAATAAAGATGCGTTTTATAGAAGTTGCGAGTGAGTGGATTATGCACACTATAAATGCATATTATTATTAGTAGTGGTCGTAAAGCAGTCGTTATTTCTGTTGCCCTACATTTGTGCTCCCATCTTGCTCTGTTCCTTTCTCACTTGGTAAAGCTTCAGCAGAGAATACTTAGGGAAGACAGCGGTGGCTGAAATGCTCAACGTCTACTGGATTGTATATCATACACCTGTGTGAACTCACTCTCTGGTGTGCAAGATCTATTGCAAATGATAAATGCGTGCAGTCAATCTAACTGATCACGACAACAACTCCAAACCCTATACTGGGTCACTTCACAGCCATCAAAGCTTCATAATAAATCATTTAAAATAAAATGTTTGAAACTCAAGGAGGTGACAGAGTTAGATTGGGTGCCTGAAGCCTGGTGGAAGACATGAAGAGAGCTCAAGAAATGGAGTCCACTGACCTTAAGGAAAGAGGTTTTGGAACACTCCCCAGGACCATACCATACTGATTCCCCCAATTGTTTTTAAATATGCTGGTTGGGTTTTTGGACATTTCTTCTTGTTTTTTTATGTCATTTTTTTTATCATTTCTAGATCTCTTCCCTACTTCTGTGTCTCTTGTTTTTCTCCTCTTTGCATTCTGTTTATTTCCTCTATCAATTCAGTCTCTGGTATCTTTCTATCCATCTCTGCTGTATCTCGTTTCAATTTTTCTCTCTCTTCAATGTCTCTATCCTACCCGTCTCTCTATTTAATTTGTCTGTCACTGTACTGTCTGCTCTTCAAGCTGCCCAACTCTTCACTCTCTTATATTGAGTTTATATTTCTTGTGTTTTATATCGCTTTATTGTATCAGCTTTCTCTATCCTTTTATCTAACGTGTCTCTTCTTTCTGTCATCTATGTCTATGCCATCTCTTATCGTTTCTATGTACGTCCTTCCCATTGCTCCACTATCAACCACCAGTGCCATTCTCTGTTTAATACAATGCATTACATTGCCCCTTTTGTCTATTCCTTCTAGGACAGCCTCTTCTTTTCTCTTCCCTCTTTATCCCTTCTTTGCCTGTTCCTTATGTCTCCACTTTGTCTATCTCTTATGTACCTCCTTTCAATGTCAACGTTCTACGGACCAACATTTGGTGGTGGTTCCGAGGGTGAGGAGAGTATGGGCCGGTGGGCGTGCTTTCCGCACTCGGGCAGCCAAATTATGGAATTCTCTCCCTTTGCCTATTCACAGTTTGAAAAACTACTTGGCGTTCCATAAGGCAATAAAGACTTATCTTTTCCCGTCACCTTAGGGCCCCGAGCCCTTCTAGTGGTCTCTCCATTTGACTGTGATTAGCGCCGGGACACCCTTTTCCTGGGGCAGCTCCGCGCTCTGCAAGCTATTTAACATAACATTTTTAAATTAACATAACATTAAGTAGACCATAGCTATCTCTTTTGGTCGTTTGTCACCTCCAGGCCTAAGTGGTGGGTGGAAGTTGGTAGGTAGGAATGCCACAAAGCAGGGATACAGATTTTCTTTCTTCCCGACATAAGAAATAGCCATTCTGACAAAGGGGTTGGCTGGAATCAGCCTCTTTCTGGCCCAGTCTGTTCCTTGTTCATCAGTATTTGCGACGGTAGGCCTTCTATGGCAACATGGCTTGACTCCTAACTTGACCTTGCCGCCAAAGTGTTTGGCTTTCTTGTCACAAGCACTCCTAGTCTTCTTGGAAACAAGGCCTGCGTGATTGTGGGTTTAGGATGGCGACCCCCAGGGACCGGTCCCAGTGTTCTGATCTGTAAGGTGATCACCTGCTCCTTTGAGCCCTTCTCTAAGAGGATAAGCGCTCGGTGTCTGTTTCCCGCTTCCCTTTGTTCACCACTTGAACTGATGCCACCCGATCTGTCATGAACTGCTTTCACCTCATCGCCAACGTCTTCTACCTGCAGGGTGACTCGGGGCGCTGCGTTGGAGAAACTACCCTAAAGGTAACTCTCCTACCTGACCCTACCTGCCACCAGTGTGGAGGAGACGCGTCGGAGTAACCAAACCTACACAATAACCTGTTCCGTGATTCTACCTGTCACGTGACTCGATGCGTCCTCTCAGTCCCCTTGGATACAGTCCTACCACTTCCTTGTTACCCTAGGTACTGCTTGTCACTGGGAGCGCGTGCAGTTGCACCGCACGGCCACCCTAGACCTTTATTCTGCAGCTAACTCACCCATGTACTTCAGGCCAGGGTGTTCGTCTTCTTGGCACAACGTCAGAGGATGTAGGGACTGTGACCCAAACAGATGTTTGCCAAACATAATACAGACGAAAACATTTAAGTCAAGGGTATGGCAAATAACGTTAAATGTTTTTCATTTAATGCGTGTATATATAAAAGGGGACCTCGGGGATGTTTTTATCAGAAGCACTTCTTTCCTGTCACCTCTGTGCCTAGAGAGAGTGTGCCCTCTTTGCTTTCTTTGTGCACGTTCCGTCTGCGTCTGTCGCATGGCTCTCCATGGCTTGCTGTCAGGTTTGGGGGGCCCGGTCCACTCAGCTACGTTAACCATCGCCCGGTGTGGCTCAAGGTGAAGCCCTCCTTACCAGTGCCGTGCCAGGGCGGCCACGGGCACTCTGCGTGGGCAGCGCACGCGCTGCGGCCTGGCGGGCGGGGGGGCGCTCTGAAGAGAAGCACTCCCCGGAGCCCCTCGGGTGCGCCTGGCCTTGGCACGGCACCGCTCGAGACTGGAGTCGAGCTGCTTCTGAAGGAGAGCGGAGAGGGCACGGCCGCCTGGCACGGCTCGAGCGCTGCGGGCAACCCATGTAATGGCGGCGGAGTGTGACGTCTGCGCCTCTTCGAGGCTGCCGGTGGAGTCCTCTGAGAAGCATCCCGACGAGCGCCGTGTTTGTTCCGAATTTAACTTTAAGTGCTATATACCTAATCAACGGCCTCGTGGCACTCTTGGAAAGAGGACTGCACAACTGAAGTGCTGCCTTTGTACGGTGTAACGGCTGGGTTACATGGATGTGAGGTAACTAACACAAGGTTTGCGCATAGTGAGGCACGTTATCTGTTAATCTGTTCGGGGTGGGGTGGGGGGACATAAAGGATATTGTGTATTCAACCAGGGGGAGGTCATGTTAATGACAGGTTCAGCACACCTGTGCAGGGCCTTGTTCTCTTCTTTAATGTATGTTGGCATTGGCACCATGGCACAGCTCGTCAGGGGTGATGGTGATTAAACACATCTCAGCCTCTGACTGCCCCTGGCGTACCTGAGTAGTGTTAGTCTATAATCACCAGTCCGTGAAGCGCCACCCACCTGTACGGTGTACCACCCTGCGCAGTCTGCACAGCGCCTGTCTGCCCTGTGGCTCTGTGAGTTTGTTAGCAGGTGGTGGTCTCAGGTGGGTAGAAAGAATCTTCAGGCCCTTAACATATTCATAAGGCAGCTCCATCAGACCTCTCCGTTTAATCATTGTAGGGCGCACGCTAGAGTTGGCAGGTCCCCAAAGGGCAGCACCTTGTTAAACATGTCACTTATGGACATGGTCCGTCTGCTAAATGAAGTCTGTGGTGCAGAGTGTTCTGTCATTGAACTGCCAGGCCGAGATGCCGCCGTTTCTAATTGATAACTGGTCCCAGTTGAAAACTGGTCCCGTGGGGCTGAAGCTATCCAAGGGGCTGGTCCAGGAAATGTAGGTCAAGCTCCCCCCCCCCCCTCCTTTAAATAGTACCTGATACTGGTACTTGGACAAATTTATAAGCACTTTCAATTGTCCCTGACAGGTAATTGAACTGATGCTCGATGGAGGGAGGGGGTTATGAGTGTGTGGGGAGATTTACCCAGGATCACACAGTGCAGTCAAAGGAAAACCAGGATTACAACTCGGGTCTTATCGATCCACATTCATTAATGCAAGTACTACAGCATTTGTCCCATTTGAAGGGTGAGCAAGAGGATGCTCCCTCTTGGAACATTGGTCTCTCAGTGGATTGTCCCATTGTCAGGAGGGCGTCCAATCAGAACGACGATGCTCTCTTGACAAGAGGGTATCATAAAGGACCGGGCTTTTGGTTTTTCGATTGGTAAAAAACAGAAACATTTGTTTGCGAGATGCTGTACAGATGCTAGATCGCTTTGGGTGGCAAGTGATTGATTGGCATTCATATTCAAATCACATTATAAGATAAAAATAGAGGAGAAGAGGGAATATGTAGTCCGCAGTTTGCGCCAATCATTGGAGGTGCGGGTATTGTAACGTGACAATGTCATGGAAGCCTGCAGATCTGAGAAAGTTGAGTGAAGACAACAGTTCAGAAAGGGCTATATTTTATTTGCAGTGGTTTGTCACCTCAAAAATTGGATGCATTTCTGTACTGAGCTTGTAGATGAAAGAAGAAGTCCAGCATCAGGCTGGCGGGTTCTGGGTGTGACTTGTGGGGGCAGTAAAAGTCGGATGCAGTCTGAAGGGGACTATTGAAACAAACTTAGGAAGTTCTGAATGAGAAGTTGGGGTAGGTTATTTTGTACCCTATTAAGGTAAGCAGGATTAAAGCTGGCTTTTAACTTTAGTTTGACAATGAAGCTAATAATGGCGGGTGGGTTAGGAGGAGTGCTGGGCACTGGGACGTGGCACGAGGCGGAGGCTTTGAGAGCTTTATGGGCCTGGGATAATGTGTCCAAGATCAAACAGGGGTTAGTGAGTGTTGGAGGAATGAGTGCTACTGTTTGTGTAGAGAGGGGATGAGCTTTGAGTTGTATTTCTGTATTTTGGGTTGTGGTTTGGATTTCTGGGAGTGATGCCGTGGGAGGTGGAAGGTCGGAGAGAATGAAGGTTGTCCATGAGGTCCTGAAGGTGACAGGTGACTGACATTCAAGATTAGGAGTGAGTGCTAAAGGCTAGGAAGATGTACTTGAAACAGGAGCTAGACGGGTTAGGATGGTTTTCAGTGGAGTTCCATCTCTGCTAGTGACACAGCCATGTGTGGAGCGCAGCGGGTGGGCTACTGTCACGTGGATAAAGGCAGGGAACTGTCATGACTGCACGATGACGCAGAGTGGAGCCTGAGCGGAATCAATCTTTGTTGCACCTGATTTGATTCCATGTGTATCTTGCACCCCACAGGTAGGGTGAGGCAGAAGAGATGACAAGCTGGTCATCTTTGTAGCTTGATATTTGTTAGATACTTGGTGGTGTAGGGGAGCTGGATGCCCAAGGGAATTATTTATTGGGACATCGAGAAGAGTATGTAGGCCGCAGGAGCAGGTATTGGCTAAACCTGCATGGGCATCACAAGACGCTGGATATCACACAGGGGCCATAAGTGCAGCCGGTGGCGGATGCCACTTAGATCAGTAAATGTAAAAAAGTATTTGAAGGAAAGCTTTTTATTTTTTGGAGGAGCGGCCCAACAGCAAATGGCAGTTTCTAGGCCCTCCCCCAAAACAAATTAACAAAATAAATCAATAAACAACTGCAGTGAGTAGGGTGGGTGGTTGGGGGCAAGCAACTGGAAGCGGCAGGGGAGCAACAGAGGCGCACGAAAGTCGTTTATGGCATGCAGAGCAGCCTGGCAGCAAACGTTGGCTGCAGGGCCATCTTAAAAATAATGACAACTACTGTGAGGGGTATGATTAGCAATGGAGGAGCGTGTTGAGGGGTGGGTGAAGGGGAACTAATGGACAAGAGAAGGTATTGAGAAGAAGAAGTAGCACAACACAAGAGAGACCCAAAAAAACACACACACTTTCATAGAGCGCTTAATGAAAAAGACAAAAGCAGTTTTCCAAAAGCGAGAAGTGAAAGGATAAAAGTCATCCAAATAAAGTGAAGGTAAAAAGGCTACGCTCTGGAACGGGACAAACACTAGAAGAAGGAGAAGGTGAGCTAACGAATAGGAAGCAAGCAAAGGAGAGTGACAATAAAGCCAACTGATGTAAGCAATGAGCAGATACCACGCTCAATGTAAGTATTTGATCTGCTCTGTAGGAGCCTCTCTCCGACAGCCAGCTAAAAGCTGTCTGCAGGAGAGACCTAAAAACTGGGACAAATTATCCTGTACATAGGAAAATATACATTTTGAATAAATCTGCAGCAGCACATTTCTCAAGGAGTGATAGACCAAAAGTATGCTACAGGTGGAGCCCGTGTATGCATGCGCACATTTAAGGACTATACCCTTTTCAAACGCTATAGCCAAAACGTTCAAGCTTATGTTTTACTTGATAAAGTGCTACTTTGCGGATGAGCAGTGAATATATTATCTGGGAAAATAAATCTTATCAACTGCAAAAGATTTTCAACAAAGCATAAGGACCTTTTAGTTCGGTTAAAGGGTTCCATTTGGTGGCCGTCTTACCACCTGCCCATTAATTCACAAATTTGCCCCCTGCCTTTATTTGAAGACCTCTGCATTTGGCAGCGAGTATGGGGGAGGGTAACAAACAAAAGTCACTAACTTTATATTTTGACCACAAACGTAAAACAGAACATACATGTTGAAACATTCCAAGAGTGCACCATTGCAAATAGTGTCGGATTTTCTTGCTGATCTTCAATACAGTGAAATTTTGACTCATTTTTTTCAAACACTGATGTGTGGTCCTGAAATCTCCAAACTAAACTGTTTGTATTTTTTGTTGAAATGCTCATTATCCAGTAAGACTGAGTCCTGTGGGAAAAATGATTTTCCCAATTCATTTTCAGATAATCTCCCTGCGGATAGTCTATTGTCATGTTTGAAAATGCTTTCTTTCTAAGATAATAGTCTTTTAGTAGCTTTTTGACAGTTTGCCAGAGTGAGCCTTCTTTTATTTTGCTGACTTCCCAGATCTGGTATTTTATCTCATAGCTAAGTGCAATCTGGGGTTGCAGCCTTGTGTTCTCAGTGAGAATGATTATTTTTGGTTGCTGTTTGCTGACAGATTTTTCATATTATGAAATTAGCTGTAGGGCTTAGGGTTCCCCAGAGCCCCAGCAGTTATGATAATGCATATTTTAGATTAATGGCAGACGGACCCAAAATCTGCAGTAGCATATCTACTCTAGGGAATGTCATTGGCAGGAAAGAAAATAATATTGACATAGTGTTGTTCCCCGGCTCGCCCCTAGATACAGTGCTGGAAGGTAGAATTAAGCAGACAGCCCGCGTATGGAAAATTGATTTCAGGGTGACTGTGGAAGGGAAGAGTTGATTCCTAATTTCCATATTGTATGCATTCCAAAATATATTTTGCCTCTCAAAATGTGTAATATTGATGACTTTTCTAGCAGCTGAGACTAGATTTTTTAAATTTTATTAAAAACATGAAGCCTGTGGGGACAAAGGTTCCAATAATTTTCACATCGTTTTTCTCTACCTTGGGAGAGGAGGGACTTCGTGTGCCTTGCCTTTCGCAGACCCGATCAAACGGGGCGCACAGCCCAACTCACACACATGAGCCTAGGGGCTTGGCATGCATTATGAGGAAATGCTAAGCGTTCCTGGGATGTCAGAGCAGAACTGTGAACTTTTGGAGGAAATTGCTGACTCTGTGGTCCTTTTGAAATGAGTCATCTAGGCTAGATCAACATGTATCTGATTGCTAGCCAACCATGAATCTTAGTATGGTTTTGCAAGCCCTGTGAGACCTAGGATGCATCCAAATTCACAATCATAAGAAGATAATAATCAGTGAAAGATGGAATGAAGATTCATGCCATGCCTTGGAGAACTGGAGAGAGTGGGCCAACAATATAAGTGATGCCCTACTAGGAAGGGTTGGCAAGAACAGGGAGCATCTATTCCTGTAGACTACTTGGTCTTTGATAAGTTAACTACGTCTGATTGTGAACACTCTTGTGTTTAGGAAGAAGCAAATCCACGGTTGTGGGGATACAGAAGAGGCGCAACTAGAGGCAAGCTTCGGGGGGAGGGGGCGAGGGGGGGGACTACTAAAAATTTCGCATGGGCTGATTCTTCCAGCAATAAGCAGAATGGAGATGCAGGGGCTCTAAGAAGGGGTGAAAAAACAACAAAGCCTTGTTAGCAAGTAAATTGTCTTTTAAAGACCTGTGAAGTACTCAGGTGCGGCTGTGTGTGTTCCCGGGAAGCTGTCTCGGACGGGCTGACACACACAATTGAAGGGGGCTGGGTTGAAGCACTTTGAGCCCAATGGGGTTATGCGCCTGGGGTACAGTATTTGAAGGGTATCATGTGGCTCTCCAGCGTCCTCTTCTCCTGCACCAGCATCAGTCCGGGTTTCCAGATGACGCAGTACAGCCTATATATATTTTTAAAAAAAATTCGTAGTCATGTCCCTCTAATAACCTGCGATGTCAGCACATGCTTATTATTTTATTTAATTTATTTTAAATGAATGGAATAAGTAACTGCCCAGTCTAGGAGTGTAATCATCGCATTGGCATTGCGATCATTTGCTTGTCAAATGGGATATATTGAACTCTTTTTAATAGAAAAGAAGAAATTGAATCAAATGAAAGACTTAAAAACAATGTGTAAAGTCTCTGGTCTGTAAACTATGTATGCAGTCTGCATGTGACTGATGTAGAGGTATTAGAGATTGGTACAGCACTTTCTCAGGGTGCAAAAGGTCTGAAATGCCAAAATGAAGATGATTATGTATGAATTCCTGACCATAAAGTATAATCTCATGAGATACCTCATTAGGTTAAGCACCCTCGTCAGTCTACCTATGTATAAACTGACAATCAATCAATCAATCAATCAGTATCAATCAATACATCCTCTAGAGCTCTGATTTTCACCCCGAGGTTATCCAGACGCTGAGGTGTAGGTGGTCTCATTCGAAAAGCCAGGTCTTCACTTCCCTTCTGAATTCCGCCAGGGAGGGAGATGCTCTCAGGTGGAAAGACAGGTGTCCCAGGGTTTTGCAGCGAGGTAGAAGAAGGCATGGCCTCCGCTGCAGCGGATGCGGGGGGTGCATGCAGGGGCCCAGGAGGTGAATTGGAGGTGTCTGGCGGGTTGGTGGAAGTTCATGAGGTGGTTGATGTAGGTTGGTCACTGGTCATGTATAGCTCGGTATGTGTGTGTTAGGAGCTTGAACTGGCATCTCTTCTTGATGAGGAGCCAATTGAGATTCCTGAGGTGGGGGGTGATGTGGGTGCATTTGGGGAGGTTGAGGATGAGTCTAGCTGCTGCGTTCTGTGTGGTCTGGAGTCTCATGAGGAGTTGGGTGGTGATACTGGCGTAGAGAGCATTCCCATAGTTGAGATGGCATACAAAGAGGGCTTGGGTGATGGTTTTCCTGGTGCTGACGAGGATCCACTTGAATATTTTGCTTCAAGCATGACCAATGTTTTTTCTATGCATAATGTCTTAAAATACAATTCAAAACAGGAAATGATTAAATAGAATCCTTGATCTATAAGAGACCTCTTTCGGGACCAATTTACAAAGGTAAAATCAGTGGTAAACCGAAGTCTACCACCAAATTGACATTTTTCACACCTGCAAGGAATTTCCAAAGGAATCCAAGCAGGGGGTAAAACCATTGGCAGGGGCAGATGTCTCTACCACGACCAGCTATAATTCCCTCACCAGGAATGGAAATTTGACATTCCACGTTTTTCTTAGACTTTTTGGCACATCCAAACTCTGTTCCCTCCCTTTTCCATCCTGGAAAGGGTCAGAAATGGACTTACTCTTGCACAGGGCTACCACAAATCTTCTGCCAGCATGGGAAGGGAAATGGGTCAACCTCAAATTTGGTGGGGATGTAAGAGAATTGCTTTTTGTCAATGGAGAAAAAACTATTCCCTGTGGAAAATAAACAATAATTTTTAAAAAGTTTGTTTGTACTGTAGGAGTAGGATCCTTCTTGAATGATCACATGACCGTCCCAGGATTATGAGTGGACACCCCCACTCCCCTTCCCCACCTGTGCAGTTACCAAGACATAATCCTGGGAATGTTTATGCATTTAAAAAAGTAGTGAAAGTATGTTCAGGCAGAGGTGCCCATCTCCACTTGTACGTTTCCTATATTTTTTCTGAATGAAGCCCTTTGTGTGAAATGTATAACATGTAATACATAGTTTCATATGGAGGTTCCAGGTATATCTTTAATTTTGAAAAGATAACAATTATACCAGAAGCACGAGTATGAATGGTGGATGCAATTAATAATGGCAAAAAAGAAATGCAAGTGTCTTGTATAGCTCTTGCTTTAGACGAGATGTCTCTTACTGGGCTATTGTAAATGTTTTTCCTGCCTCGGATGAAGATGATGCACAGACAGCCACACTGCATGCACTGCAGCGAATCTACCCTAAGACCATCAGGATGTACACAGATTTAGAGCAGACACCACCTCTTGAAATACTTACCCACAAATGCCCTATCTGCAAAATGGACAATGTAGTTAACAAGACCTTGAATGCAATTTTCTAGCCCGCTACACTGACATGCAGTCAAAGCTGAAACCACCCAGAGTCAGATTTTTGCCAGCCCTCCTTTGAGGATATTTCAAGGTCAGTTTCATTGTCCTCTCACAGTGATTGCCTGAGGGAAAAATGAATGCTTGCTGGTTGAGGGCTCCTTGGTAACCCCAGACGAGCACATTTAGGGAACTCCCTGTTTGGCCTGTAATTGAAAAGACAATACTGTACTTTGACACGTGTCTTCCATCTTGTTCCCCCAGGTGCTCTCGGAGGGATAAGTGTGAGCTCGCCGACCAGCCCTACAGATTTGCTACCAATTTTGCACATTGCGTCAGTGTCACAGTGCAGCCGAACAGCCTCTCTGTCTCTGAGCACAGCCTCCCGGTAAGTGCAGGGCGATCATGTGCCTTCTCATCATCTCTGTTGAACCGTGTGAACATGGGGTAGGTTCTGGCTTTGTTTACATCACGCCGGGAAACATCCATTGATTGCAACGCAGGCATTACAACGCAATGTCTTTACAACGTGGTCAATAACCAGCACCTTCCTCACTGACCAGCACCTGACTAGCCAGGTGCTTCCTGGGGGAAGTACCTGGCAGTGTTAGAATAGTAATTTTTGTTGTAATGGAATATGCGTTGTAATGGCTTGAGTTGTAAAGGCATGCGTTGTAATGGAAGCTGTGTTGTAAGACTGCGTTGTATAGGTATGTGTTGTACTGGTTTTCGTTGTAATGTCATACATTAATTCACGCCTTTCTTAGTGAATGTGATCCTGAGATACCTTGTGGAAAAGATAACCCCTGATGACACTGGCACATGGGTGTGGTGGGTCTGGATGACAAGAGTTGGGGCAGGTCGGGATGCATGGATGCTGCTCTTGAAGGCTGGTACTGGGTAGGTGGGAATCATGGAGGAGGCTGGCAGTGCAGGCTGGTAATGGAGCAGGTGAGGCTATGTGGGAATTGTGCTGACAATTGTTTTTGCAACCTACAGACCTCTCCTTACCTTGAGCATGGAGAAATAAAAGCCATTTTGTGTTGTGTTGGTGATGCTGGCTAAGGGGAGCAAGTACTGTGAGGTGTGACAGGTGGGTTGGGTAATGGTTAGGTGTGGGAGCCCATAATGGTGCATCATGGAGTGGGGCGCATTTGTTTTGATGGTGGGACTGGCACTGGATGAAGTGAAGGAGCTCTGAGGATGACAAGGAGGCACTAGAATCCAGGTGGTGGAAACCAGGGCAATGCAGGGCAGGTACTGGAGGAGGTGGTAATGCATGGAGGTTGATAATGGGTGTTAGGAAGCTTCACTGGCCTGTAGCGGCGAAGTGCACTGGGGCGTGGTGGATGCTGATGATGGAAGACAGATTCTGTGGTCACGGGGACTCCATTGATGCCGGTACCAGGGGGTGGGGTGTACATGGAGGCTGGAAATGGAGCACTGGGACTGATGTAGGGTAAGTCTTTGGGGGAGGAGGGGGTGTATAAAAAAAGTGGCACCTGGGCCTATTTCTTGCAGTGGAAAGGGAACCGCCCAGTGATGGAGCGAGATTTAAGATTGGATCTCCAGCAAAAAGCAAGCTGGCAGCATTAAAAACATGTTCTGCTCACACTGTCCTCTGAGTTAGGATTAGGTGCGTCTTCCGCTTACTTTGTTTTAATATGTTGGTGCTATGGTATTGGTGTTTTAAGGGGCATGGCCTGCCATTGGAATGGTGATTGGTACAGGCATGGGGTAACCTAGCCTCGTATTCTTTTCAGCCAGCCTTGGTCGCCCACTCTCTCTCCCGCAAAGCTTTCCTTTCTTTCCACTCAGTCCCTCTCTCTTTGCATCTTTCCTCCTTATATCACTTGTCCCACTCTCGTGCTCTCTTTCCCCACCTCTTCACCTCTCTTGATTTCCTCTTCCCCATCCCTCTGTTCACATCCTTTCTTTTCAAACTCCTTCTCAACACCTCACTCTCTCCTAGCTCCTTCCCAACACCTCACACTGTCCTAATTAATGTTTCTTCACCTTTCATGTTCCTTTTCCTGCTTCTTTCTGACTCTTCTTCCCTCTTGGCTTTTCACGATTCCATCTCGGCCCTCTTTATTTTGCTTCTCCTTCGCCCTCCTTCAGAAATTTCAGTTTAGCACATTTCAGATGTACATGATTTATATTCAATTCAATTCAATTCAATTCAATTCTTTATTTCGGACTACATTAGACCATAAAAGTGCATAAAATACAAATACATCGCATTGAATTTTAAAATCATCGTCACAGCAATTAAACAGTCTTAACATTTAAACCAAATAACAGGGATGGGGCAATTGTTTCCACGATTCATCGTTGGTTTACAAGTAAAATCATTTATATAAAAAGATAAATATTTATATTAGTATAAAAGGTAAACAGGGGTATTGAGAGTAAAATCGTACATTTCATTGGAGCTTAAAATGTTACTATTCAGTCGATCAATCCCTACTTGATTGCTATAGTTTTAATGTAATAAAAAAATAGACCGTCATTTTCAGAATAAAAGTTACGTGGAATTTATTTTCTCCTGTGACAGTTTAAATAAAACACTACTACAATTACAATTTTAGGCCATTTTTGGCTCTGTGGAACATTACATTCATAAGAAACCTAGACACACAAACAACTACCAACCGAGTAGTATCAGATCGTAAAATCCGTTCTGCCTGTCTACAGTGTCTTAATTTAAGGGTGTTGCATAAGGGTTTTATCCATCTTTCCCTCTAGTATTGATATGCCGGACAGAAAAATAGGATATGCATAGCATTTTCCTTGACGGATGTAGTGTTTTTACAAAAACCACATTTGTCAGAATCTTTGTCTTGTACATTACTACCCCATTTGGATGTCTTATCATTGGTCTGCAGAACCTCATATCTGAATTTGAGGTATAATGATTTTGCTACCGGGGGGTTAACCTCATCCAAGAAAATTTCAAATTTAGGAATATCTTTAAACTGAAGAAACCTTGTAGTTAGTGGTCCCAAATTAATATCCTGTAGCAATGTATTACTTAAGTAGTTCCAAAATGAACATTTTGCTACAGGATTTCGTCGATAATTTATATATTTCTGGTTTTCTTTTTCACTGTAGAACTTGCTTTCATGTGCTCACCCATACGGCACTGCACCTCTAAGCCTGCTAGCCTTTGAGAGCCCCCATGTTTTTTCATCCCACTTAAAGCCGTGGGTGCCACACACGCACGAGCCGGTGAAGAATAGAAGGAAGGTGCCACACGAGCTGGGGAAGGATAGAAGGAGGGTGCCACACTCACACGGGCCGGGGAAGGATAGAAGGAGGGTGCCACACTCATACGACCCTGGGAAGGATAGAAGGAGGATGCCACACTCACGCACGAGCCAGTGAAGGATAGAAGGAGGGTGTTACGCTCACACGAGCTGGGGAAGGATAGAAGGAGGGTGCCCACTCACGCACGACCCAGGGAAGGATAGAAGGAGGGTGCCACAGACACTCACGAGCCGGGGAAGAATAGAAGGAGGGTGCCACACTCATGTGCGAGACAGGGGAGTATAGAAGGAGGGTGCCACACTCATGCATGGGGGAAGGATAGAAGGAGGGTGCCACACTCGAGCATGAGCCAGGGAAGGATAGAAGGTGTGTGCCACACACACACTGGTGGTGAAGGATAGAAGGTGGGTACCACAGAAACGCACGGGGAAGAGGAGGATGAAGTAGGGTGGCACCGACTCGCAAGGGGTGGAGGAGGATGCAATACTCACACAAGGGGCATGGAAGGATGGAAGGATGATGCAACACACACACAGGGTGTGGGGAAAGAGCGTACCACACACATACACAGGGTAGAGGAGGATGGAGGAGGACAGCACACACGTGCAAGGGGTGAAGGAGGATGCAATACATGGACGGGGTGAGGGAACATAGCTGGGTGCCACAATCACGCAAGGGGCATGGGAGACTAGATGGAGGATGCATGTGTAGCCTTGGGTTGTGAGAAGTGTTAAACAAAGCCTTTGTCTGGGCTGTTAGCAGAGCAGCACTTCAAAGCATTGCAATCGATAACTGGCTGCCAGGGTTGCAGTGGAACACAAATGTAACTTGCCCAAAGAGATGAAAAATTCAACAGTGTGCTTGAGCATCATGTTCTTAGAATCACGTAGCTTTAACTTTAAGATTGTTAGCAGGACAATACATAGAAGCAATGCTCCCTTTCACCACCTGGGAGTTCTGACACGGCCTAGTAGGCCAGTGTAACCTCTACATTCCTTTAGCAATGGGAGAACATGGTGAGAGACCGCTTGAGCAGTGTCTGTCAGTCAGTGTGTGTGGCTGGCCACTTGTGCGGATGGTGCACTTTGGGTGTCTGAATGTTCTGCAGGAGTGATTTGCTTGGCCTGGAGATAGATGCTAGAGAGGGGGAGCCTGGAAATCCCTGTATTGTGCCATAGATGGGGGCCTTGCATGTGAGGGTCCCTCCAGGGCCCAGAGGTCTGAGAGTTGTACAGGTTCGCACCCAGTCTCTCAGAGCATGCAGTGGCTCCCATCTCAATAGCAACAGGTTGTTTGGAGTCCAGGATAAGAGCAGTAACTGGGTAGGGTTCTGGGTCAGCTTATGTCCACAGGACCCTCAGCAGTGCCCTACTTGTGAGCCAGGTGAAGCAGGCTCCTATCCATAGAAGTCAGTCCTGCCTTTGGTTGAGGAATCGCTACTACCCTCCCCGAAATGTCTGAAGGGCAGGAATGGGACAGGTACTCTCACTCCTCAGACCATCATGCCATGCACATCCTACCCACAAAATTTTCTTTTTCCACCTGGCCAGTGGAGAAGATACTGACGGGAGGAAGTCTCAGGAAACCGCAGTGGGCGGCCTTGGAAGCGCATTGTGAAGAGGAAGGTATGGGATCCAGGTGAGGTCCTGATCCCACTACTCTTTGGCCAGGGTGTAGAAAGTTATGAGGGACATCATCTGTGAAGGTTTGTGGTATGTCTCCAGACTGTGTGGAAGGTCTTTGTGGACCTTATCTCCAAACTCTCCATATGGAAGAGTGATCATAACACTCCAATAAAGCAGCTTGGGGCAATTGCTCCGGGTCTGTCCATATTGGACATGGCAATGTTCCTGGACTGTCTAACACCATGTTTGTTCTGATTATTGGGGCTTACAGAGAAACACATTTTTTATGTATTTCGTCTTGAGAAGATCAATTATTTGCTCGAGGCTCAGAGACTCTTCAAAGTAATCAGGGTTCAGAATATGATTAGAATTCTTGAGTACAGTGGATTACTTGATGCTCACTGTGTAGTCCTAGTATTTTGTCTTATTAAAGCATTTCATGCTCAAAGCATGTTTTATTTGTTCCATTTTTGTATTTGAGTTATTTTGTATAGGGCTTATTCCACAAATGAGTGCTTGAAAGCATCAGAGGTTTGTTGTGGTGGCGGACATCCACAGTCTGGATTGGTTCACCTTTAGGAGCTCCTCGAAGTATTTCAATCCTCAGAGGGTGTTGTAGTTCTCCCTTGATGTGGCTCCTAACCACTCCACCTCCCTCCAAACCCCAAAACAAAAACAAAAAAACCTCACATACACCCTCCCCCCCATTATTATGAGGGCCAGCCATTGACCATAATGAAGTGTGTATTTACTATTCTCCGCACGCGCTTTGATAGTAGGATAGGTTATAAAGTGGGCTGAGGCTAATATAACTGATCTTTTATTTTTTTGACGCACTCACTCGAAATTACCTAAACACACTATACTGGGACCAGTCCTCCCAACGCACTGGTCCTCACAAAGATAGTATTTGTCTGCTTCTGTCAGGGTTTACCCCTGCTATGAGGACTGATCTGTTCCTCACAGAGTGGGAAATATATTTGTGTGTGTGTGTGTGGGTATATATATATACATATATATATATATCTCTTCTGAAATATATATATATATATATATATATATATTTTTTTTTTCTTCCCCAAAAGAACCTTGACGTATATATATACACACACACTCACGCACCCACCCATCCTGTGCAGTCAACGGAGCTGGCATTTATTCGGTATGAATCCAAGCCGGCTGCCTGCGCTCCTTGCCACGCTTGGCCATGCGCTGACCGCCATTAGCCACACAGGCGGGTTCTGGAGTGAGGAGATGAAGGGAAAGCGTATTCCCTTGCTTTCACCCGCAGAATCTGATGGGGTCACAGCCCTGCCGTGTTGATTTACGATCGCCCTTTCAGCTCTGAGAGGACTGCCACACAGTCATGGATGAAGCCACATCTCATGAAAACACACTAACCTGCTGATGCCCCTTCTCAACGATCACCCCCAGCTCATGCTAGAAATGTATGGTAGCTGTAACCATTTATTTTTATTATAAAGCGCTAGCTTGAATGCCCGTCCAAGCATTTTGTGCCGTTTAGTATTGTGTGAAAGGCAATCCTTTCCGGTAATGGTTTAACCTGCTCAGGTGGGCACATCTAAAGTATATGATCTTAATTTTTGTTTCTTATATATTTTCAGCAGTACGAGGCTTCATATGGGGACAAATAAATATTCACTCATAATCTCAACCTTTTTTAAAAATCTCTTCACCTGATGTGTAGCCCAGTGCTACAGCACTATTGCCCTGCAATGCTGTATTCATTACCGAGCCAAAACCAGGCGTGCAACGCCCCATTGGGCTCAAAGGGCTTCAGCCCAAACCCACCTTATGTCTCGAGTTTTTCATAGGTCTTTAAAGCCCACTTGCATATTTACATACCTTTGTAAACTGCTTACTGGCTTAGTTTTTTTTTCTGGCCCCACTTTGCCTATTCCTTACATTTGGATTTTACTTTTTACTGCCTTAGTGTGAGAATGCATTTCATGAAAAGGAATATAAAGTTGGGTTACCAAAATAAAAATTCCAGCCATTTGTTCTTTAAAGAGCCTGCAAAGGCCTTGTATTGACACTAAATAGGGTTATGAATAAAATCGTATGTATTCATTTGTAATGTGGCTTTTCAATCTTTGTTCCCTTGAAATATCAGTCTAGGAAAATTCAGCCAGTCCTAGAACACAATTAAAAATGCTTTCTATTTATATTTGATGTTCCAAGTATGCACAGATAAGTGCTGGAAATAGGCTTTAGGTGACTGCTTATTTTTGTACCTTCTGAGACATCAATGTAATGAGTTGGCAACCCTAATCACAAGACTGGAAGTTTGTTGCAGGATGAGCACAATATTTATTTCCTCCACCCTCGATCCCTGGACCCTGAATAATGCCATAATAGCAATCGTTTAACTTGTATTACGCCAGCCCTCAATAACATGCTGAGTTACTTCAAATGTCTGGAAATGCACCCTGCATTCAGGCAACTCACTCCTCATTCTCGCCCTTCACTTTCACATTCATCCTGCACTCACAGTGATCACAATGTACTCACACTGATCACCATGCGCTCTCACCACCCACTTACCCTGCACTCACAGTGACCACACTGCACTAATGCCACTCGCCATGAACTCACACCGTTTTACCTCCACTAACCCTGCGGTCACAAGAGCACACTGCTCACTCTGCACTCACAGTGATCCCACTGCACTCACAATACAGTTCACCCTGTACCTCCCCCTGTAGTCAAACAAGTACACTACTTACCCTGCTCATGTGACACTTCACTCACCTGTCCCCCTCCCTGCTCACTGTGCAATTTCACTCAAACAAGCCCATCACTAAACATACATTCATCCCACTCTGCACTTCCATCTGCGCCCAAATTCATATGGTCACCTCACTCATCCTGCAGTCATTCCTCTCACCCTACTATCACACTATTGCATCGTTCACCGTGCACTCATACGGGCACTCCTGTCACCCACATAGCGCAGAGGGCTAATGTGCCTGCTACAAAGAACCTGCACCATGCGGATCACAAAAATGAGTGAGAGTAAACTACGGGTAGCCCTACAAAAAAGTGAAATGTTGGTCAGAAAGGGGCTATCGAGAGATGAGGTGCATTGTTGGCGAGTGGTAGTGAGGGAATTCTTGGAGGAGGAAATGGTAGAGGGGTCACCAAAAAAAGACTGTTGCGCTGTGCTCGACCAGTATTAGTGTCAGCCCTGGCTGGGAATCTTAGCTCTCCCCCAAAGTTTGGGTCTACTGGACAAAACCCGGAATAAATTACATTGGTGCCGATGACATCATCATTGTCATTTGAGAAAGAAATGACTAACATAGCCACCACTCAAATTAATTTCATGTTTCACCATACTAATTGAGCACTAATCCTTATGGGTTCCAGAGTAGCGTGCTACTCTCCAAAAAAGCGCTTCAAAACCCCATCAGGGGTAGTAAGCGCTATATAAATACAAACCTCTTTCCCTCTTCTATCCCGCCACCTACCCTACTCTGTCCACTCAAATGACTCCCTACTTCACTATACTAATTTTCAACTCTAAACCTTTATGGGTTCTGGAGGAGCATGGTACTCGCCAGAAAAGCGCTTCAACACCCATCAGGGGTAACAGGTGCTATATGAATGCAAACCTTTCTCCCCCTTCTATCCCTCCGCTATCCTTCTCACTCCAAATAACTGACTTATATCCCCCACTCAAATTACTTTCATATTTCACCATACTAATTCACCACTAATCCTTTATGTGTTTCCGGAGTAGCGTGCTTCAACAGCCATCAGGGGTAACAAGCACTATATAAACACAAACCTTTTTTCCTCTTCTATCCTTCTGCTATCATTCCGAATCCAAATAACTGACTAAACTATCCACCACTTGAAATGTACTTGCATGTTTCACTATACTAATTGAACACTAATCCTCTATGGGTCCCGGAGTAGCGTGCTACCTGCCCAAAAAGCGCTTTGATGCCTCGTCAGGGGTAGTAAGTGCTATACAAATGGATTTACAATACAATACAATACATCAGGAATTAACTAAACGTTTTGTGACCCAAATAGAACAATAATCATATGAAATGTTTGGTCTTTGAAAAGGTAAGAGATATTGTGAACTAATTTTTCAAAATAAAAATGACTCCTGTTATGGTGTGCAGGCGTTCATATGTATTTTCAATAAAAGAGACACATATTCTGTTGGCCATTGAGGCTACCATGTTGTGTTATTGAATGGGATCATTAGTTAATGCATATTATGTGATAATAAGTATATTATATGTTTTCAGGACATATTTCCTCTATTCTGGTGATTAAATATGGTGGGGATTAGAGTTGTCATCTAAAAGGGAGTCTTTGTGGCAGATCAGTCCATCTGGTACAGGCCCAGGTGTGCCTTCTAATCTGAGAGATAGGCAAGCGTAGAGCTCCCAGTTACCCCCAATGCAGAAGTGTAAAAAATATCTTGTGGGTACTTGTATCATAAAGCAGTGGTAGAGGCAGTCGTTTGCGTTTATCCTGATTGCTTTCTAAGAGGCGGCACCCCACTTCTGCTTCCTGCTCTGTGGAGATTGCTGTATGTGCCTTGCATCAATGGTAAGGCCTTTATCGACTTATTTGGCTCTGAATTTGTGCCATGTTATTTTCACAGCAGCTTTCCTCAAAACAACTTCTCGCCTCTCTCCAGGAGGAAGCAGCAGCTGTGCCAGGCAGCGCTGCGCTGTTATTACTGACGGGCATGTTTCATGCAGCAGATCTGCAGTGCGCCGCGACATCTACTACACCTGCTATGGAACGAAAAGATTGCATTTATGTCTTCCTTTCGATCCTATTGTAAAGCGCTCTGATTGTTCGCGCTATATAAAACGTTATAAATAAATAAAATAAATAAATAAATAATGCAGTGATGAGGATGATGATGAAAATTTAGGATTCACATAGAGGTTGAGCTCTGAAGCTTCGGTATCCAAAATTAAAGATACCCTATTTTGTTTCTTGAGTGTCTCTACGAGAGAATGTTTACACCGTGGAGGATCTCTCCCGAGGAAAGTCTGTATGAGGGTATCTTTGTTCCTGGAAGGAGCCCTTCTCATGAACGTCTCTACAAGGGAGTACTTACTTCTAGGAGGGTCTCTTCTCATGAACGTCTCTACAAGGGGATATTTACTCCTGGTAAGGTCTCTTCTCATTAAAGCCTCTATAAGCACATCTTTACTCCTGGGAGGTTCTCTTCTCTTGAAAGCCTCTATGAGACAAGGTTCACTCCTAGGAGGACCTCTTCTCTTGAAAGGGAATGAGAGGGAATGTTTGATCTTGGGAGGATCTCTTCACATGGAAGCCTCTGCGAGGGATGCTTACTCTTAGACGGATGTTTTCAGGTGTGCGTCCCTACAAGTGAATGTTTGCTCCTGAGAAGATCTCTTCTAAAGAAAATCTCTGAGTGAATGCTTGTCTCTGAAGTGTTTTTTTTCAGTATCGTTTACATGAGAGAATGCTCCTAGGAATGACTCTTCCTCTATGTGTCTCTATCAAGGAATGTCTTCTATAAAGAGGATTTGGCAGATATAGGGACCGGTCTCATTCTGGCATAGTTTCATTTTAGGACCGTCGGTCATACCTGAATTGGAGCGAGGATCTCTTCCTGCAGAGTAAACACATTAGAGAATCCACTCCAGGGAGCATATATACAAAGCATCACCCACACCTGCCAGGGTTTACACTGACTGGATACCAGTAAAGAGGTGGATCTCTTCTTAGGGTGTGTCACTGTCTGTATAGATAGATCTGTAGGAGTGGAAGTCCTTGTCTAGGAGGGTATCTTCCGTCATGGGTCTGTCAACGTGCACCCGTTGAGGTCAGTGTGAGGTGAAATTAAAGTGCGCTTACATTTTGGTTGTATTGACATTGTGTTTAAAGTCCCTATCCAACGATCATTCATGGGCGCACTCTTTAGTAGCTCAGGGTGCCACCAGCACTTTTCAGGTGCTGGTGGGTTTACACATGGATCACTGAGTGTGTGCACTTAAATTCGGCCCTAACAAAATGGAAGTACCAATGCACTGAGAAGGCCATAAAAGAGGGCATCACCATGGGAGAGATGGCTCTCATGGTTTTAAAAGGTCTTTGCACACAATGGGCACTACTTAAGCAGCCTCTGCCTTTTGGGGGCCATCTGTGTTGAGCACCGCCGACTGTAGTGTTTCAGCATGAAGCAGGCTCTCCCCCTTTAAAGGTTCTTTTCTGGAAGGTCATTGGCTGGTGTTGTCCCTTGATTGGGATAGCAGTCAACAGCACAGAAGGCTCTAACTGTGGAAATACGTTAAGGGCTGTCTGTGGAAAAGTGGGTTTCTGTTGCAGTACCCCCCCACACATTTTGCCGGCTTTTGATGCAACTTTACCTGATGTGTACTGGGACCCTGCTGTCCAGGTTCCCAATACCAGTTTTCTTTCCCTAAAGCTGCACCTCAATTGGCAACTTCAGCCCCCCTGTAAATCCCTAGTAAATGTACCCTGTTCTCTAGGACACTGGGGATACAGAGGGATCCCTAGGGACCCCTCACCAGGGCCATGCTAACTGCCAATGCAGCCTGCATGCCCTGGTGCAGACATAAATGACAGTCTCGACATGGCACACTGCCTATGTGCTTTGCCAAGCAGCACTGCCTAAGGTATAGGTAAATCACCCCTCTAGCAGGCCTTACAATCCCTAAGGAAGGGTGCCCTATTGCCCAGGTGTAGGCACATCTGCATGAACATATAAGTCAATTCTTAAAATTGTAAGTGCCAGTGAAGCCATAAAGAGAACATGGGCTGTAAACCCAACAACTCGAGTTCCCCAGCACCATGATCATTTCACTGAGCCCAGGAGTGTTTGGTACCAAACAACTCCTCCTAATAAACCCACACTGATGCCACTGTTGGATTTATTAAAATATGAACACCTACCAACCATGGTGTGGCCTCTGACTGACTTTAGGCAGCCTGCCACCATCAGATATATTTCTGTACCCCTGGGTCGAGAGCTCCTGCTCTCTGTGGCCAGAAACAAAGCACATCCTGGGCAGAGGTCTCACACCCCCAGGATGAGCAGAGTGCTCGAGAGGGAAGCTTCAAAGGCCTAGCCACCTTTGTATTGCGACCCCTGCCTCTGCTTCTAGCAGCAGATGGCAGCCCCCTATTCAAACCCCCACTTATTGCGGAAGATCCGACTGGAAAACTTAGTAAGAGCAGGAGCTGTGCCCTACCATTGCCAACTCCACCCCTCCGGTGCAGAAGGTCAAGTGAAGTAAAATGTTCAGTGCCCACCATCTTGAAGATGGGGGGGGGAGGTTATCCAATCAAGTCTAGGGCTATTCCCACTTCCTACAGGTGGGTGGCATAATAGTGGGGATAGACATCGCAGGTAATAGGCCCATTGGTCCCTACCTGTCACTCCCCTGTAACACCCCTGAATCTAGTATTTAGGTGGCACCCCGACCCTGAAATAAGATTCCTGATGACCTAAGCAGTACCGTACACTGCAGTGTTGCACCAGCAGAGAAGACTACAGACACCAACTAGCTTGGCCCCAGCCATACCGGCCTGTCTGCAGACCTCGACAACCCTGCACCAAAAGATGATCCGTCCTGCAGCTTGGCAACCTCCAAACCCTTGGGAGGACTGCCTGCCTTAGACAAAGATCAAGATCTCCAGTGGACAGCAGACCTGTCCTGAAGAAACCAACTTTAAAAACAAAGACCTCTGCCCTGAGGAACCACAAAACCACTGCCAGACCCACCTCTGCACCGCTGCACCCGACGCCCACAGCCTGAGTACAAATGGCTTACCAGTCCTGTGAAGGTTCCCCAGCACTTCTGAGCAAGAGTCCACCATGGGCTGACCCCTGCCGGACTCCAACCTTGACTCGAAGACTCTCCCAGACTGCTACCTGCCCAATAAGACTTTTCAGATGCCCAAGGACACCCCTGCACCCGAAGCGCCTTGGCCTTGGAAAGCTTGACCAACGGTGTCCCTATATCTGCTAGCATCTCTACTTAACTGGGTAGTGGTGGGTTTTCTTCGTCCGGCCTCCTGGCCTGAGTCTGCAGCCTTCCTTCAAGACCAATCTCCCCCATTGAATTGCCATAGGCGCCCGATGCTGTGTTGGCACTCTGCACCCGGCTGCCACTGAGGCTGTAAGTTTGGTGCTGCGTTGTGGCCCCCCTGTACTTACCTAAACTCCAGGAGATCAACCCCTGCCACCGCTTTACTTTCCTGTGAGCAGCGCAACTTCGATTACCCCCTGTCTATATTGATTAACATTGGATGCCTGACCCCAAATTTGACCTCTGCACCCTGCCGCCTCTGGGTCGCTGGTGGTGCAGTCATGGTGCTGATTCGAAACTTGCCTGGTGTTGACCCAAGAACCCGGGGACTGAATTTGAAAGTTGAGTACTTACCTGCAAAACTGCATTCTTGTTTTCCTCCCATATGTTAATATTGTAAAGCCTGAAAACTGCAGTGTTCACTTTTTAATGTGTAAAGTCTTTTACCTGAAAAATGCACTTACATTTTTGCATACATATTAGTCTTAAAATAAAACTTGGAGAAGCTTATTTTTCTAAAATTGGGGAGTACCTCTTTTTTGAGTTGTGTCTCATTTATTGGTCAATGTGTGTATGACCAATGTCTTACACTCCTCTGTTAGGCCTAAGGCAGCTCGACCACACTACCATGAATAGAGCACTTTAGGTTTACATTGAGTTCTGTAACATTCTGGGGGAATCTCTGGATTCTATGCACAAGATATCACCTAGTGGTATATCATTTAAAGAACCAGCTTTCTACAGTGTCTTTGTTCTGGAGTGTGGCATGGAGAGCTCAGCCTTCCATCAGCCTCAGCAATTAAATAATAGTTGAACAATTTTGTTGCACTGTAATAATATTTTTATTAATTGCCCCCTTGTCTAATGAAAGTGAAGGAATCGGCCCCATTCTTGATGGATCCATAAACACAGCCATTCCTCTCACTAACTCACTAAGCTTTCTTTCTTTCTGTCTCTCTCCTTGCAGCTCAACCTCCTTGTCAGTGATGTGCCAGATCTTTCTGCTGGGGTCACTTGCACCTTTGGGAACTTGACCGAAGTGGAGGGGCAGGTCTTGGGCAGTAGGATCATCTGCGTTTCACCAGCCGCTAAAGATGTCCCCGCTATTCCAATGGATCAGGGTAAGTGATTGGGCTGTCAGGCGGGAATTCAGGATGCTTCCTGGTACCCATTCCTCCTACACCCATGGTTTGAGGCATTGTTAACAAGTAGTTATACCGAGGATTCTAGGTGTAGGGCCAATCTCTGACATCCTACTCATTGTTTTCTACAAACCTGCCAACTCACATGGTGCCACTGTATGACAAACAATATCGGCTCCCATCACACAGTCTCCTGATGAGGAGCCAATATCACAATGTGGCAGGGAAAATGAGCCGAAAACCACTTTAAATCGTGGTTTTCCTGCTCGTTTTCAGAGCTTTGAACTGCCAACGTCCATTAAGGGGTGTGAAAACACCCCAGTCTATCGGCACCAGCCTCAGCAAGCTTTTAATTTTTTTTTAAGGAGGGGTGGGGTGGGGTTAAAAAATGCCTTGTAGGTTCTTCTTTGTATGAGAATCTGACCCCTTCAAGGCCCCGCCTCCTCCGCACATGGTGAGATTGTTTTCAAGTTGGCAGGTATGTTTCTAACATCTGTAATCAAAGGATGATGTTGATTGCAAAGTGTCATCTCGAGCAGACCAAGGCATGTCTGTGAAATCATTACCCACAGAAGGCAGCTTATTGTTGTGCTATAAAACTGACAACTGTAAATGTCCTTCAACTAGGTTTTCCACATACACTGCAAATTTTATACCAAAGAGGAAAGCATAGACCAAATAACTTTGTTTGCTGGAGTCTCTTTTGCAACACGACCAATATAGTCAATAAGAAAATGGGGGTATTCTTACCAGGCTAAAAAGAGTGGCAGGCTGAGGCAGGTTACTATGTGCGTTGCGGTCCTGTGCCATCTTTATATCCTTTAATGAGGACCGGAATGTGTGGAAATAAAACCCTTTCACCATACGACAGTCCAACTTCTGTTGTCCAATGCCATACGATTTTAGATCGAGGCATTAAAAACTGATTGAAGTGTGTTACTTCGAGTACCTGTCTGATCTCCCATTTTTCTCTTTCCAGATTGGCTTGGGGTGGAGCTGCAGCTGAAGTCAGAAGAGACAGGGAAAACCTTTGTCAGCACTGAGTTCAAGTTCTACAATTGCAGCGCCCACCAGCTGTAAGTTTATCCACTTATTGCACAGGCGAAGGTTCCCTCATACAAATACCAAACGGTCATAGGTTCATAAAAAGCTAAATATTCCTGCTGTACAGCGCACAGGCATCAACTTTGCATGGTCCGGCCACAGGATGAAATTAGGGTGGCTTATTCTAATAAGACAAAAGTGGGATGAGAAGAAAAACAAGTTGTCCTCAAGCATATCATAAATGAGTTAGCTGAACAGATGACCGACCAGGATTCTTTCGGAGGAACGAGAACAAGGGCAATGGCTCAGCAGAAAAACACATTTCGAACCAAGGATTGCAGAGATTTATTTATTTAAAAAGTTTTACATAGCGCGAACATGATCCCGAAGAATATCAAGAGTGCTTCACAATTAAGGATTGTCAGGATTAGGCTGGCATCAAATACATATCAAAGGAACCAGTTACAAAGGTTACAACACAGCAGTACAAAAGTTGAAGAAATATATGTATATGTTATGTTATGTTAACAAAAACTTCTATAGCGCGCAGCTGCCCCAGCAAAGGGGCGTCCCGGCGCTTAGGATAAGCAGAAGAAACATAACACACAGAGAATAGCAGAAAATCCTGGGACATAAAATACTAAGGTACAGGAGGAAACAGAAAAGTTTTGATAGCCCTCCTAAACTCAAGCAAGTCATTGAGGGCACGAATATGACATGGAAGTGAATTCCAAAGTTTAGCAGCTATATATATATATATATATAGCGGGACTGGGAGGGGAATAAAAAATGTGGTCAGGGGATATAAAACATAAAGTCCACATTTGTAAAGCGCACAATCACCCGTAAGGGTCTCTAGGCGCTGGGGGCCGTCGGGAAGATTAAGCGAGCTATTGCCCAGAGTCACATGGTGCTGGGCTAACCTGCCGCCGGAGCCGGGGATCGAACCGTGGTCGCCAGATTCCAGCGTCAGTCGCCCTGGCCGCGGCGCCACACCTCTCCCACACATCAGTACAAGATATGAGGGTATAAGTCCAGTATCTTCAAACAAATGATAAGAGCCTAATTAGGGTAAGAACTTGCACATAAGGAATAGTTTTACTTCCATTTTGAAGGCAAACGTGGAGGTGAGTCTGCAGAGATGACCAATCAATGCAGCTGGCTCAGTGGATATATAGGTGCTTCAGTTGGTGTTATAAATTATTATCGGTGACAGGAGCCATGTTGGATTGGAGGGATGTCCTGTAGATGAGTTGATGGTTTAATGGTTGCATAAATGCCACTGTTGATGTTTGATTATAAATATACTATTGAACTGGAGAGTGCAGTGGGTGTATGCATAACAAGTAGGATATAGATCCAAGGTTGGATAGCAAATGCTTAGATGGATCGAAGGTGATCACTAGAGGCCGAGGACCAATGGAGGTATCCTTAAATTGGATTCATGGACCATGGTGCAGTAAATGGATGGTTTGGTAGACTTCGGGATAGAGGTAGAGATGATGAGGTATTTTGTTGTCTGTGTGGGTGTAGGATGGATCAGTGTTATTAGTTTAGTTTTCCAGTATGGGGCTGTCAGGAGGTGATGACTGGTCCAGTTAGTTGTTGCTATTGTTTCAAAGGTGGAACAGCCAATGGATACATGACGATCAGGGCCGGACTGGGAACTGAAACCGGCCCTGGCAAATTGCTCGGCCGACCCCCCCATGTAGCAACATGGATGGATGATGCAGTGTGTGGTACTGTTCATGTTTTGACACTACAGTTAGTGTAACTCTTTATTTAAGAGCAGAACACAGTGGCGATAGAGGGTCCAGGAGTGTATGCAGGTTTTGAAGTGTAGATGATGTAATAATGACACGATAAGTGGATGCATTTCATACAGGGATTAATTCAGGTGTTTGTGGTTGGAAGTTGCATATATCTTAACGCGTATTTGTAAACCGCACGTTCACCCAACGGTAACTTGGCGCTGAATAACAGATGTTTATTGTTATCCAACTCAATAGTACTCATTTTATTGACCTCAGAAGGATGAAAGGCTGAGTGGACTTGCCGAGATTTGAACCTGTGACCGTGAGGTCGAACACAGGCCCCTAAAGTGGACTCATTAGTCCACTAAGCCACCAGGACTGGTGGCATTCATATTTATTAAAATATCCATACAGAGGAGCTCCGGGCCAGTCAGATCCCAGGTTGGCGAGCTGAAACCAGGAGTGTGAGCACGCGGCCTTCCAGCAGGAAGGACTCCGACAGCTAATGCATCATGGAAGGAATCTCTCCTGTTTATCTTGTGCGATGCTCACTATATACACGGGTCCTATATACACGCTGTCTGAGCACATTTTACTCTGCACTGTGTATACACGACTGCACGTGGAGGCCTCCTGTCCCTCGGGGAGCATCTTCGTGTGAAACTGGCTTGAGAGGAGCCAGGGACGCACATCTGCCAACACCTGTCCTTCAGAGCCCTGTGTTTGTGTGGAGAGCCCATGTCCTGGTACAGCCAGCTACCCTCACTGAGAGGGCCCCTGTCACTGGGGTGCACATCTCTCAGCGCTCGTCAGTGACGGGTCTCTCGCTGTCTCTTAATGTCCGCCGTCTCTCAGCTGCCAGGAGCTGATGTGAGTAACACGCTGACTGTCAGCAAACAAGGAGGCGACATTATTGGAAGCGATCTCTGGACCGTAGAAGGCGGCACCGAGGGATGTGGAAGCGAGTGGTGTTTTGTTTTATTCCATGAGATGTGTGCTGAAAGGATAGATGGAGCGTGAAACATGCATTTTAAATCACAAGTACCCGAGAAATTCTTTGAAAGCATAAAAATGCATGTATTATTTCTCTTTTAATAGAATGATCGTCAAGTCTTTAATTATATGCATAGATGGGTTAAATGTTGAACTTTTCTTTATCAATTAAGTTGCCAATTACACAGGGGCGTAGCTCTGGGCAGGGCGGTGGGTTGGGGTGTTACACCCCATTAAAACATGCATTATGTAGTAAATAGTTGGGTACACGCACTTTCAGTAGGGCAATTTGAAATGTAGAATTTCCCCTGGGATTTTTACATACCCACCCTGACAAAAAAACACACACTCTCTCTCGTCTATGTTTTGAAAGTCATGAAAAATGTTGATTAGTTGGAAAAATATAGCGTTTTAAGTACCCTTAACAATCTGCCCCTTAAGCCCTCCTCATGTTCTGCTTCACATATGATGTGTTTATCAAGATGTCCCAGCGTGATTGGTGGGATAGCTGAAGCTCCCAGCCCTCTAAACATACTGAGCAAGCTACGCCCCTGCAAGTAAATTTCATTTTAGAGAAAGCCAATAGACGGGAGAGAGAGGTTTTAGTTCGACCAAGTGCAGAGATAGTTGACCGGGTGCACAGAGAGTCGGCCAGGTGCAGAGAGAGTCGACCAAGTGCAGAGAGAGTCAATCAGGTGCAGAGAGTGTCGACCAAGTGCAGAGAGAGTCAATCAGGTGCAGAGAGAGTCGACCAGGTGCACAGAGAGTCAGACCAGGTGCAGAGATAGTTGACCGGGTGCACAGAGAGTCGGCCAGGTGCAGAGAGTGTCGACCAAGTGCACAGAAAGTTGACCAGGTGCAAAGAGAGTCAATCAGGTGCAGAGAGAGTCGACCAGGTGCAGAGAGAGCCGATCGGGTGCAGAGAGAGCCGATCGGGAGTCGACCACGTGCAGAGAGAGTCGAGTAGGTACAGAGAGTGTCGACCAGGTGCACAAAGAGTTGACCAGGTACACAGAGAGTGGACCAAGTGCAGAGAGAGTCGACCAGGTGCAGAGAGAGTCGACCAGGTGCAGAGAGAGTCGACCAGGTGCAGAGAGAGTCGACCAGGTGCAGAGAGAGTCGACCAGGTGCAGAGAGAGTCGACCAGGTGACGAGAGAGTCGATCAGGTGCAGAGAGTGTCGATCAGGTGCAGAGAGTGTCGATCAGGTGCACAGAGAGTCGACCAGGTGCACAGAGAGTCGACCAGGTGCACAGAGAGTCGACCAGGTGCACGGAGAGTCGACCAGGTGCAGAGTCAATCAGGTGCAGAGAGTCGACCAGGTGCAGAAAGAGTCGACCAGGTGAAGAAAGAGTTGATCAGGTGCAGAGAAAGTCGACCAGGTGTAGAGAGAATCAACCAGGTACACAGATTGTGGACCAGGTGCAGAGGGATTCGATCAGGTGCAGAGAGAGCCGACTAGGTTCAGAGAGAGTGCACCGTTGGCAGGTGGTAGCGAGCACTAGGCTGACCGGCAGTGGAGAGAACTGGGCAAGTCGCTGTTACAGAGGACTGATGGAAGAGAGTACTGGGCAAAAATGTGGTACATAGCACTGGGTGGAGAGGTGGTAGAGAGCGTTAAACGCAAAGTTAATAGAGTGCTCCAAGCACCAGCTCCTTCAAAAAGAGAGAGCGCTCGATTGGAATACCATGGAAAGTACTTGATCGGCAGGTGGTAGTGAGCGCTAGTGCAAAGTAGAAGTGTTAGGACAACAGGAAGTAGAATGCACCATGCCTACTGATGGAGGGGAGTGCCAGGCCTCCATGCAATAGACAATGCTAGGCCAACAAGCAATAGGGTGAACTAGGCTGACAAACGTTAGAGACATAAGATGACAAGTGTGAGAGACGACAGGCGATATGGAATTTTAGGCCGACAAGTAGAATGCACAAGGCCAAGTAGCACTATGGAGCGCTTAGCTGACAGGCAGTAAAATGCATTAGGCCGACTAATGTAAGAGTAACTGTGCCTACACTCAGTAAAGAGTGCTAGTCTGACGGGTGGCGGAGAGCACTCGGTCAACAAGCAAGCGTCTTTTAGTCCAACAATCAGTAGAGTGCACTTGGTTAACAGGCAGTAGAGAGTGCCAGACTGACATGCAGCGCATTGCATAGACAGCCCTCCTTCAACAGGCAACCAAGAGTGAAAGGGCGACAAGGGGTGGAGAGGCACAGGGCCTCTAGGCAGACTACCAATGGAGGCTGCTAGGCTGACAGGCAGAAGAGTGCATTAAGTAACGGGGGATCAAGCGCGCTAGGCTGACTAGCAGTAGATTCCATTCCAACAGGCAGCCTACAGTGAAAGGGTAACAAGGGGTAGAACTAGGCCGAGATGTACAGAGGACACTAGGCAGATGGGCAGTCAAGGGGGCTAGGGTAACAGGCAGGTAGAGTACAGTAAGAGACAGTCAAGAAGACTGCACTTGTTTAACACATGTGCAACAATGTAATGCCGGCAAGCGGTAGAACTAGGCCAGGAGGCGGTAGAGTGCACTAGGCCGACAGGCGCTTGCAGTGAGATGAGCCCAGGCAGAAGACAGGGTGAGGAGAGCCGAGATGGGTTGAAAGGGGGCAAGTGAGTGAATAATCGCTCTTGCTCGTGAACTGCCCTCCTCCAGCACCCCATCTACCCCCCCCACTGTTACATTAAGCATCATTTACTATTAAGGTCACTCCAGATGCGCAGAAGGCAGATAAAGCAAGCTCCTGCTGGAAGACGCTGGAAGGTGGAATGCATTAAACATTTATTCTAGCCAAGTTGGGATAAAAATAGCTCACCTCTTTGCTTCCAAGCTGGATTTATCTCTTGTTTTGTGCACTGGCTCTTTGCAAAGGGTTTGTCCTTTCTTTCCTACTAGGGACGTTGGACTATAAATACTTTGGTTTGGATCAGATGGCAATGATTGTCCACAGCACTATGTGCCACTTAATTTTCAGTTTTTTTCATATTCATCTTACGGATGGAAGCATAAGTCCCTATTTAAGTAAAAACTAAATATATATAATAGCTCACTCTCTAAAAAAGAATGAGTATTAGTTGATGGGTCACGTCATTTGCACCAGGTGGTGCCAGCTGTATGCACGCTCTGTCCTGGCTAAAATGGCGAATTCAATTATGTTTTAATACAGTGCTTAATGATTTCAGCCCTTCACAATCTTTCCAACACATGGGAACCAAAGCACAGTTTTTTTTGCCCAGGATCACACAATTTGTTTAAGTCACAAGCCGGGATTATAACTTGTGTCTATCAGTGTCCTGTACATAATGCTATGTGTGCCTTTTTAAGGATGAGCTTTCTTCCACCCAGGTGTTCTTACTGACCTCATTTTTCCCTGTCTCTTTAGATGTCTGTCCTGTGTCAACAGTGCCTTCCGCTGCCACTGGTGCAAGTACCGGAATCTCTGCACCCACGACCCCAGTACTTGTTCATTTCAGGAGGGGCGCGTCAACGTGTCTGAGGTACAGGGGCACTAAGGGCACTTAGGAGGGCGGGGCTTCACGGGGCATCATTTTTACCATGTGAGGCGCTTCAGTATAAATCTTATATTTTATGTGTTGTTCAGTACTTCCACCCAGTGACTGTGTGAATGTAAGAAACAGCGCCATGCCTGCGCACGAGTGCCTTCTCAGTGTGATGGTGTCCTAGGGGTGAGGAACAGCTTGCTTCAGTAAAGGCTAGAATTTTGTTGCACTAAGGGATAATTACCCTGGGGACTCTGGAGAACTTTAGCTGGCGCATTTTCTAGCAGGCCAGCGTCTCTGAAAGGTAAGAAGGGCCTGGGTTCAAGTCAGTCACATGTTAGGCGACAGTGGGTTGTGACTGAACCTTTCCTAGTTCAACCACACAGCCTGGTCATTCTTCCCCATGCTGTCCACCACTGAGAAGCAGCGAGTGGCGTCTGGCTTGTCCTATCACAGGCCTCTCGACCACTGAGATGCAGCGAGTCTGTTTGGTCCTCCACAGGCCTCTCGACCACTGAGATGCAGTAACTTGTATCTGCTGGACCCTGCCTTCGCCCTATGATCATAGCAGGCATGTGACTGATTCTTCCCCAGCCCTCCACACATCAATAGGTACTGCTAACGTCATACATCCCCATGTTGTTAACCACTGAGAAGCATTGAGTGGCGTCTGGCTGGTCCTATCACAGGCCTCTCCTCCACTGAGAAGCATTGAGTGGCGTCTGGCTGGTCCTATCACAGGACTCGCATCCACTGAGAAGCAGCGAGTGGCATCTGGCTGGTCCTGTCACAGGACTCTCCTCCACAGAGAAGCAGCAAGTGGCATCTGGCTGGTCCTATCACAGGCCTCTCCTCCACTGAGAAGCAGCGAGGGGCATCTGGCTGGTCCTATCACAGGACTCGCATCCACTGAGAAGCAGCGAGTGGCATCTGGCTGGTCCTATCACAGGCCTCTCCTCCACAGAGAAGCAGCAAGTGGCATCTGGCTGGTCCTATCACAGGCCTCTCCTCCACTGAGAAGCAGCAAGTGGTGCCTGGCTGGTCCTGTCACAGGCCTCTCCTCCACTGAGAAACAACGAGTGGCATCTGGCTGGTCCTGTCACAGGCCTCTCCTCGACAGAGAATCAGCAAGTGGCGTCTGGCTGGTCCTATCACAGGCCTCTCCTCCACTGAGAAGCAGCGAGTGGCGTCTGGCTGGTCCTATCAAAGGCCTCTCCTCCACTGAGAAGCAGCGAGTGGCATCTGGCTGGTCCTATCACAGGCCTCTCCTCCACTGAGAAGCAGCGAGTGGCATCTGGCTGGTCCTATCACAGGCCTCTCCTCCACTGAGAAGCAGCGAGTGGCATCTGGCTGGTCCTATCACAGGCCTCTCCTCCACAGAGAAGCAGCAAGTGGTGCCTGGCTGGTCCTGTCACAGGCCTCTCCTCCACTGAGAAGCAGCGAGTGGCGTCTGGCTGGTCCTATCAAAGGCCTCTCCTCCACTGAGAAGCAGCGAGTGGCATCTGGCTGGTCCTATCACAGGCCTCTCCTCCACTGAGAAGCAGCGAGTGGCATCTGGCTGGTCCTATCACAGGCCTCTCCTCCACTGAGAAGCAGCGAGTGGCATCTGGCTGGTCCTATCACAGGCCTCTCCTCCACAGAGAAGCAGCAAGTGGTGCCTGGCTGGTCCTGTCACAGGCCTCTCCTCCACTGAGAAACAACGAGTGGCATCTGGCTGGTCCTGTCACAGGCCTCTCCGTGACAGAGAATCAGCAAGTGGCGTCTGGCTGGTGCTATCACAGGCCTCTCCTCCACTGAGAAGCAGCGAGTGGCGTCTGGCTGGTCCTATCAAAGGCCTCTCCTCCACTGAGAAGCAGCGAGTGGCATCTGGCTGGTCCTATCACAGGCCTCTCCTCCACAGAGAAGCAGCAAGTGGTGCCTGGCTGGTCCTGTCACAGGCCTCTCCTCCACTGAGAAACAACGAGTGGCATCTGGCTGGTCCTGTCACAGGCCTCTCCTTGACAGAGAATCAGCAAGTGGCGTCTGGCTGGTGCTATCACAGGCCTCTCCTCCACTGACAAGCAGCGAGTGGCATCTGGCTGGTTCTATCACAGGCCTCTCCTCCACTGAGAAGCAGCGAGTGGCACCTGACTGGTCCTATCACAGGCCTCTCCTCCACTGAAAAGCAGCGAGTGGCATCTGGCTGGTCCTATCACAGGCCTCTCCTCCACTGAGAAGCAGCGAGTGGCACCTGACTGGTCCTATCACAGGCCTCTCCTCCACTGAGAAGCAGCGAGTGGCACCTGACTGGTCCTATCACAGGCCTCTCCTCCACTGAGAAGCAGCGAGTGGCACCTGACTGGTCCTATCACAGGCCTCTCCTCCACTGAGAAGCAGCGAGTGGCACCTGACTGGTCCTATCACAGGCCTCTCCTCCACTGAGAAGCAGCGAGTGGCACCTGACTGGTCCTATCACAGGCCTCTCCTCCACTGAGATGCAGTAACGTGTATCTTCAGGACCCTGTCCTCACCCTATGATCATAGCGCACATGTGACTGATTCTTCCTCAGCCCTACAATCTTTCCAGAGGTAGATGCTAGCACGTGATTGTTTCCAAATCCTAACGCTCATTAAAAAGCAGTAACTGATGTGTGACTGATTCCTCCCCAGCCACCCTCAAGACATAGCTGCTGACATGATTCTTCCTCAACCCTGTCAGCCATTGACAAACGTTAGCTGACGTGACTGATTCTTCCCCAGACCTAACATCTACTGCGAAGAATTAACTGCTTTGCGACTGACTGTTCCCCAGCTCTACTGTTCGTCTAGTGGCAGCTCCTGACGTGACACTTTCCTAGGCTTATCAGTCACTGAGAAGCAGTAGATGGTATGTGACCAATTATTTTTCCATTACTACCATCAGCAGCAGGAATGTGCCTGCCCCTGCCTCAAGTCTGCCTACGATCCATTGCGGAGCAAGCATGAACATGTAACTGACCTTCCCCAGCCCTTCCATCCATTAAGAAGCAGAACCCTGCCATAGGCCTATGGGCCACTGACAGGTGGACACCAATCTGTGACTGACTCTTCAGCTGCCCTAACGTCCATCGAGAAGTATATGACTGACCGTTCCCCAGGCGTTGGTTCATTGGTAGGCAGATGGTGATATATGACTGATTATTTACCAGCCCTACCATCCAATGGGAAACCAGACTGTCTGCCTAAGACATACTGCTGTTTGGAAAGAGCTGTGGTCCTGAAAGATGCATTTTGTAAAACTCAAGTGCAGTGTGCATTCCAACACACCTGAGGCCTAGAGAGACGCTCCTATGAAGCAGACACCATTTTTCCCTACACTCCAGGAAATTTCCCTGACTTCCCTTTGACATTCCAGGTCATTTGATCCTGCTGGTGGACCGCCATTTTTAGAGATCCCCTTTTGGCAGATGAGGATCTGTGGGCCTTGGCCAAGCCCCCATGGCAGCAGTTCTTCCCCATATTTAATTGCATCACTTGGCAATTTTTCTCTTTTTTTTTTACAAGAAATAAACTTCAAACCAATGGTTCTAAGCTTTCCCCCTGTGTGTGGGGACCATTGAGTATTTCCCCATTCTGGCATCGCCACGCCTAGAGGTTGTCCCAAGTATGGAGAATGAGTGACACTCATCACTCCCTGCATAGGGCAGTTCAGCCATCACTATGACCTGGTGGCTCTGTGGTAGATGGGCCGTCAGGTCAAAGGTTTCTGTGGGCGAAGCCAGCTAAGGCTCCAGCAGCCAAAACTTCTCCCTTCCCCAAACTTTCATTCGAGCCAGAAAATCCCAAGTCTGGTGTGGTGGGAATATGGTCAATTTACCGCGGTGCTCCCTCGTCATCAAACTACAAACGAGGTTCCAAATCTCTCTGAAATTGATACAATTCCATATTATTGCAAAAAGGCTGCTATTTTGGTCTCACGTTACCAAAATGATCACGATTCTAACTTCCTTAATGAATGTATTGAAATGTGGAGGAAGGGAAACTCCTCCTGGAATAAGTACATTATGTAAATGGTGTAACTACCCTGTTCTGCCATGGTTCTGTGCTGAGACCTTGGGGAGGCGCAGATGTCTTGTGACACACAGCACTGAGCCGTGTACCCTCAGAACAGGAGAGGGCGCCTCCTGCAGGGGAGGCAGTTTGGGGAACGCCGCGCCTGGGCCGGCGTCCAGCCATCTGTCTCGTCCAGACACAGGCCAGAGTGAAGGCTGGACTGAGACAACGTCCCTGGACGCCCGTTTCAAGGGAATGCGAGGCTGGCGGGCTGACAAACATGTTACATGTGCCCTGGAAGGAACAAAAACTGTTGTGAATTAGGAGCAGGCTCAGATCCCCGAAACCGGAACAGGCCCCACAGACTGACATATCCGAATGAAAGGGCGAAAGTCTGCCTTTGTTTGATGCAGCTGGCACGCTCTGCTTCTTCCCCCCCTTTTCGTTTCTTGAAAGTTCTCCGTCCGTGTCTCACCCGTTGACACCGGGCTACAAACTTTAGATGCTTGTAGCTGAGTTCTTGACTCTGGCTGGACTACGGAAACATATCAAGTGCTCCCTGCTGAAAATAACGGGGTTAACTCCCCCTTCCTTATCTATACGGAGATTCCTCAGGTGGTGACAGCCAATCATTATATGGAATACTCCACTGTGCTCATGGGGGATCTTCCTATAAAATTCATACAGTTCTCCAAGGCAGGACCCCCAGTTCTATCAGTGTATGTGTTCTGTGCGTTATACAACTAATTAACTGCACTTCGAATCCATACCGTAGCGATGGGTGTTTTCTATATGATGGCTTCCCGCTGGGGAGTCGGCCAGTGCACGTGACCCATCACCTTCTGTGTCCACTGAGCCCTGACCTCTGTCCATATCACCATATAAGAAATTGCTTTGGAAAATGTATGCTTGGAAGTTCAGGACACATTCCCTTTTGCCAAGTTCTGTTTCTCAGGCCTTTGAGCCATTTTCACCTCGGCCCCCCTGGGGCCCATGCAGCCCAAAAACGGTGGGCTGCACACCTCGCCCACAGCTCTTCACATTCTGGGCATAGTGGGCGAGGAAGAATCGGTCTTGCTGTGGGGGCCAGGTTATGTTTGGAACATGCACCAGCTTCATCTCAGCCTCCCCACTGGCTACCTGGCTACCTTGGATGACCCAGAAAGCTGTGTTTTGTGCTCCCCTGTTTCTCAGGCCTTTGAGCCATTTTCACCTCGGCCCCCCTGGGGCCCATGCAGCCCAAAAACGGTGGGCTGCACACCTCGCCCACAGCTCTTCACATTCATCGCATAGTGGGCGAGGAAGAATCGGTCTTGCTGTGGGGGCCAGGATATGTTTGGAACATGCACCAGCTTCATCTCAGCCTCCCCCCTGGCTACCTGGCTACCTTGGATGACCCAGAAAGCTGTGTTTTGTGCTCCCCTGCCAGGACATTTTCCCGAGGCCTGGAGGGCTGATTAATTTACTAATTGCAGGGGCCTTACCTCTGTTCATGTGCTCCTGAGCTGAAGGTCTGGGGAGGGCTAAGTAGGTTAGTAATAGCAGGGGCTTTGCTGCTTTTCAGGTGCTCCTGTGCTGGAGGGCTGGAATAATTTTGTGACAGAAAGGGGCCTTGCTATTTTTTTTAGTTGCTCAGCATGTAGGCCATTGTCACCTTGACCCTGTGTCCTGTGCAGAACAGTATCCTCCCACTTTCATTCCTTGTCTGTGCAAATGGTGTTTCATGAAAGAGCACGCCCCTTGAATGTGGGCCACGCCCCTTAAATATGGGCCACGCCTCTTGAATGCGGGCCACTTTTTTCGTCAGTGCCCGGGCCGAATTGTGATCCCAATCCGACCCTGCCTGCATCTAAAGGGCTTTGCGAGATGTGTCTACCCCTGCTTGGCCAGGCAACGGGGCTGTGGTTAGGTTCTCTCATCTGCTTCTGGGGAAACGGCCATTACAACGAGGCCGTTTCAACGAAAACCATAACCACGCATGCATTACAACGCATGCGTGGTTACAACGACAGCTTATACCACGCATACTTTTACTACGATGTACGTAGTAAAGGCATGTGTGGTAAAGGGTAAAAATTAAAAAGGGGGGGTTGGGGGGGCTTGCCCCCCCAAAAATAAACCACTAACCTTTAGAGGAGATGTGCAGGAAATCGGCGGCGCAGGGGAAGGAAACGGCCGTTTTTTTTTTCATTTATGACGTCACCACGGAAAAAACGTGGAGAAGGAAAAGCGTGAAAATAGTATTCCGTTGTAACGCATGCGTGGTAAAGGCATGCGTTACAACGGAGTTCGTTGTAAGATCATACAACCCTGCTTCTGCCAGCCCTCATTGTGCTATATTCTCCCCACCTCTACCACTAATCTCTTCCTGTGATCTGGGGTCTGCAGAGGGCTGCACCGCAGGGCGCAGAAAGACTTCATTTGGTTCAGAAACAATTATTGACTCTTTTTTGTGGATTTCTTTAAAAGACACCCCTCCTTATTTCATCTGTTCTCCCATAATATATACTACTAACAAAATCTAGGGCACTTCTCGCAACAGCAGGTCCCTTCCTTCGGGTGAGAAACCCACAAGAGGCTCTGAAGGCCCTACATATAATGGTCTGACCCAGAGATGTTTTAAGGCATGGGCAAAGTGGACGATTGTCCAGTGCCCCCCACCTTTCAAGCGCCCCCTGGGAAAGTGGACTTTATCTCTGTCTCACATCTATTTCATCATCTCAATCTTAACCAAATTAAATATTATTCGGCACAATCTTGATTTAGCAGAAAATGGGTAATTAACATTCAAAGTTGTTCCGAACAGGGGGCTCTAAGGCTCCCTAAAATCCTTAACATGGCACTGGGCTGACCAATGATGTACAGCCCAACACGCACACCTACCGCCCACTTACTATACACTACAGCCTGTATTTGCGACCCACGGTTGTGCCACAGACATCCCTGAGCCTACATGCTCACCGATATTTGTCCCAACAAGGCAGCGCCTGTGAACAGTCACGTGAGCAGCCTCCGTCACTGCGTGGCGCGCGCCAGCTCTGCTCTCGCGCCCGCCGGCCTCTCTGGCATGCGCCCTTCTTGTTGCTGACTCGATAGCCCGGTTCCTCTGTCCGTCGGCCTTCGTTTGGGCGATTATTGCTGGGACTGTCAGGCTGAGGAGTCTGTCCCGGCCCCTCTCCTCCCGCCTCCCCACGGCTAATGCCGTCAGCTTGACGCATTTCTTTGTTTTCTTCATTATTCAGACGTGACATTTTTCTTCCATTAAAACACTGGTCCTCAAATGCAATATTTGCTCCGGCGCCTCCTGTTAGCGCGGCGCCGATGCGTTTCCATTAGCCGAATTTACTCAACAAATCTGATCCAACGGCGGGCATGGGGGTAGGGGGGCTCTGTGTGTGTGGGTGGGGGGAGGCTGGGCTTGTCAAGGGGACGGAGGAGCGAGGTTTATCCACGTTGCAAACAACACGGGTTGGGGTAGGGAAGGAGGCAGAAGGGGCTGGAATTGATACGCAGAGCAATTGAATCAAGATATTTTTATTTTTTTAGTTCATGTTTTATGTTCTGTTGCCAACAAGAGAAGGTATTATGCGGTGCAGCTTGAAAGGGAAGACATACAGCAATACGCATATCTATATATAACAAAACAAATAGAAAATCTACTGATTCACTTGTAGGCACTTGGGCATCAGTGCTTCCTAGCTACCGGACACCGCTTGCAGCTCCTTGCACCGTTCACGTGTCTCAAGATACTCAAAAGGCATGTTCATATGCCTCGAGGCGCCTCAAACTGCGTCTCCTCGCCCTCACACTCCTCACACTGTGTCCATGTGGCCCAGACACCTCCATGCTGTATCTCCATGTCAGCCAAGTCCTCACCCTGTCCATGTGACCTAAGCTTCCCTTGCGGCCTTTTCATGTTGCCCATACTCATCACCCTGCCTATGTACCTCAAATATTACTTTGTATTACTCTATCACCCCCGTGTCCTTGTAAAGCGCTCTGATATCTGCAAAGATCTTGTTCGCGCTATATCAAACTTTCAAAATAAAAATAAATAAATAAAGCTCCTCCCAAATTCTGTACAACTCTCTTCAGATGAGTGATAGAGGGCTGCAGGAAAGAGTAGTTCAAGCAAAATATTTTTTCCTCCCAGTTCTCTAAAATCCTTTCTGAAGGTATCCGCTCACCATGGACCTTCGTTCTAGGTGGGTGGTTGGTAGTGCCTTCCTGCGAGCCAATTTCTGTGAGACTCCAACCTTGCATCTGCCCGTCCCTGCTCCAGTACAGCCGGGTCCTGCTTCCTGTTGTCAATGACCGTAATATACAAACCTTCAGAAGTAAGGTCTGACTCTGGCATTCTGGCACGAAGATGGCCACCAGCCAAGTCCTCCTAATGTACGTTGATCAGAAACAGATGGGTCTACGGAAACCTCTGACTGGTGGACATTGATGGAAAACATTAAGTGTGCATGAGTTCAATTGACGTGAATTCCGGGCACTCTCAGTGCCACATTTATTTCTGTCTCCCAGCCAGTCACGGCTAAGTAGATCACCATTGGGGTGGTGAGAGTCAGTCAGGGCAGCGGGGCTTAAATTAGGCTTTTGAGACATTGGAAGCTTTCAAAGAGTTCAGTGTCCCTGAAAGCATGTTTTGTTTCTTACATGTTTGGTATTATAGAAACAGATACTTTCTTAGGTCACGGTAGACTTGCGTTGCCCACCATTGTATATCCTTGTACACTTTCCTCGCCTGCTACTACTATATGGTCTTACCAGCTTACATCACCCCTAGTATTATGTCTCCAGAGGCATACAGTGCTCTCTGCCTTATGCACCCATAGGCTTTCTTTGCACTGTGCATTATGTCTCCTTAGACTTGGATCGCCTTCTGTCTGCTGCCTGCACGTTTGCATGTTCTGCTGTCTAATAGCACAGCACCGATCTCTGCATTATGTGCCCATGGGCTTTCCAGATCTTATGTCCCCAAAGGCTTCCATTACCCTTTGTTTGCGCGCCCCATATAATATTTTCACCTACTTCACTCAGTAGGTTTGCATAGTACTTTCTGACTTTCCTACTTGCATTGGCTAAGTATTTTGTTCAGTAAGGCTTGCATTGTCCTCTATCTTATGATCCCATTAACTCACATTTCAAATTGTTTTTTGCCCACAACCTTGCAATACCCTTCATCATGTCCCCAGAGGCCCATGATGCCCTCTGCTTTATATCCACTTAGACTTGCAGTATCTTCTCTCTTGTGTTCTCACAAAATTGCTTTGTAATGCCCAAATAGACTCGCTGCGCTTACGGTTTGATGTCCCTGTAGTCTTTCATTGTCTCTCTGTTTAGTTCCCATTGGCTTGCGTTGGTTAGTACATTGCACCTCCATAACTGTACTACTGCCTCACACTGACTTTGAGTGACATCACTTTCTCACGATTAGTTCTAAGGTGCATTGATCACATGAGGGAATCCACACTTGCAAACAGTGGTAAATATTCATATCTGACGACTTCTCCTTTGGGTCAGGCAGCCCTGCCGTACCCCCTTATCGTATGAATAGCCGACTTCCTCCACGACTGGCTGGGGCTCACGTTAAAGTGATTTCCTTAGTATGACACATCATTCCACAATAAGTAAAACCCAGAAATAGAGGTTGATTTATTGTCCTGTTTCCTCTTTGATAAGTTATTTCTTGTCCTTAGCGGAGACCGGGTTGTACTGGTGGATGATCTCTACAGCATACAGAGTTGCTTCCTTCACTTTAGAGTGACACAATTTCAAGAATGGCGTTTTCAGAAACACTTGCATGCCTTTCAGAGAGGAAGGACCATTGTAACCTTTTCATTGCTCGCCATACCCAGCAACCATCTCTAGTATTTTGTTGTAAATAGAGGAAACCCGCTCTTGTGAAAGTTTGATTAGAGCTGGTTCAACACCTCCAAGTTTGAGTTGTAGAAGCTGAAAATGAGGTACTGCAGCTTCTTGGTGTGGCCAGCTCTATCAGATAATTGTTCAGTGATATCAGCAGACTTCAACCATCCTCGCGAGATATCACTGTCTGATTTGAAGATCCTGGAGTGGTCTCACAGTCTCACTTTAAGTTCTAAAAACAAGTTCAGAGGCTGACTTGTGAGGCTGGCGAATTGTTACAGTCGGACCTTGGGTTCCCGGAGATGTTTCCCATCCTGTGATCCAGTTTCTGGAGTGGCGTCCCAACCTGCTGTAGGGACTTTGATTTCACATCTTAGTCCAGTTTACCATATTCAGTGATGTGATGGTGTTCATACACTGGGTAACAAGAGCATGATGTCACAGACTGACTTTCTCACCAGAAACAACCTGACCTCTCTACATCATGGAATTTCCCAACTTTACTGTTTCCATTAAATTCTGGAAGGGAATTTCAGAATCAGTAGCAAGTTGTGGAAGTTCCACTTAATAAAACAGTGTACGCTACCAGGCCTCCAGACCTCTTCTATGACAGGTTTGAATTCTTCTGTGTTGGTTTGTTGCATGTGGGGATGAGAGGTGAGTTGATTGAAAAAAATGAGTTGAAGAGGCTGAGGCTGGAAATGTGTATGCTTTGCTTTGACTTAGTGCCCTTTGTAATGTTGCAACTTTGCTCTCTTTAAAGGACTGCCCACAGCTGGTGCCCACAGAGGAGATTCTGATCCCGGTGAGGGAAGTGAAGCCCATCACACTCCGAGCTCGCAACCTGCCTCAGCCACAGTCCGGTCAGCGTGGATACGAGTGCGTGCTGAACATCCAAGGAGAGGTTCATCGCGTGCCTGCTCTGCGTTTTAATAGTTCCAGCGTCCAGTGTCAGAACAGCTCTGTAAGTATCTCCCAGGGCATTCTATAAGAAAATGGGCAACAGCAAAACTTTACTCAAGTTGCAAGGGGTGTAGAGGGAAGAGTGCTAGGTTCAGAGGAATGGCCATACCACCACTACCTACCAAGCCACCCCTTTCCTACACACAGTATATTCCTTGTTTTTTGCCCACTTTTCAGTTTCAAAGATTTCCAATTGAAATTTGCCTAGGTCTACCTTTTTCATGTGTCTCGATTCTGGGTGATATTACTCAGTAAAGTACCAGAGTGAGAGTGGTTATTGTTAGATTGTTTTCTGTTAACAATAGAAGAAGATAAATGGCTATTTGTTGAAAATTTAGATCCAATTTTGCCTGTGCACTTGTGCACCACATGTAAGTAGCGTCATCCACTCTTAACTCCAGTACATATTCACGTCGCCAAAGATGTTGTGCATGCCTAATTAGTTTATTGTCTAGAATCTTCTCACTTGTTACTAGTAAAACAGACACACTTTTGTTATTATCTCGTTTTCTTGGTATTAAAGTGTTTGTATTTAAAAGTAATTAACAATGTGGTCTCAGTCAATGAAACTAAATTATGATTTTAAATTACTGTCACAATTTATAATCTTACTTGAAGCAGCTATTTTAACGATTGTGTAAAATTACAAATTTCAAGTTTTTGTAGATCCAAGAGAAGATAGATTCTGTAATAATGTGTTTTATTGCATCAACGTAAGATGTTGGCTCAAGGTCATAACATTGAAGTCAACCATTTGACAAAAAGGTCTTCACGAGATGCATCACTAATCCTTTTTCATCCGCACATCAAGCACATCTCTTTAATGTACACAGAAGAAGATAAATGTGATGCTTTGTCACCTGTTCTGCAGCCATGACCTTGTGCTAACTTGAATATTTTTTTTCTGTGATGAAATTGTGGCGTGATATCAAATATATCTATCTATGTGTGTAAAGTATGCCTGCAGCTCATTTATTTATATTAATGCTGCTATCAACATTCAATATTAAACTAAAATAAAACCTGTGGAAGCCCCTAAATATACAGTGCAGATGCTCTCCCTAGCACAAAATGTTTAAAATCCTGGATCAAATTTGATCCAACGGAAGATATGTGCGAGTGTGTGTGTGTTTGTGTGTGTTTTTGTATGTATGTATATATATATATATATATATATATATATATATATATCCCAAAAACCAACGCTCCTTCCGATTGCTGGGGCCCCTCGGGAGTTGGCGTAGTCGCCGGCAGAGCACGCCGGTAATTAAAGTCAACAGCAAAGTCCAAATAACGTACGCTCTCGACAACCAGAAATCCACACCAGGTAGGATGAAAATAAGGGGTTTATTCCTCTCACAACTTGAGAGCCGAAACATGTTGTTAGAGGAATAAACCCCTTATTTTCATCCTACCTGGTGTGGATTTCTGGTTGTCGAGAGCGTACGTTATTTGGATTTTGCTGTTGATATATATATATATATATATATATATATATATATATATATATATATATACAGGGCTTTAAGTAGGATGAAAAACCTGGGGGGTCTCTAGGGGCGTGGACAATGTAATTAAGGGCGTGGCTTAAAAACGCGTAAGCTAAAAATCTGTGCTTAACATAGTGTGCCACCTGACTTGTATTTTGCTGATTCTGTCATTGCATCCAGATATATGATACAAGAAGTAACATTACACTTACAACAAGTCAGGACTATTGGCTTTGTCAATGGTTGTTGTATGAGATAAATAAGAAGCAACTATGGCTTGTATATTATATTGAAAAGGCTTCCACTTAAAGCCCTGATGACACCACACCAATATTGCTGCTCCTGAGTTTCAAAAAGAGAAGGAAAATCCAGAGAGAAAATGACTCTCTTTAAAAGATTTCCCTTACCCGACAACGCTCACCTGGCATGAGGTCATGCCGTAACTTCTCCACTAGTAAGAAGTGAGCAGTGTGAGCTTGCGCACATTCATGTGTCTGCTGTCACTGCAGTCTGAAAAAAAACGGACCGCTGTACCAGGGAACAAAACAGAGCCCGATAGAGACCCGTTTGGAGGCGCGCTTTAAAAAACTGCCGGTGCTCAGACCCGGTGAGACCCGGCCCACTTAGAGATATATATATATACATATAATTATATATAATTATATATATATATATTTATATATGTATAGCAGAACATCGCTGTATGGCTGTTGTCAACATGTGAATGTCCTTCCGTTATATATGTGGTCATTAAATGTTCCTGCAGTTACATCTGGAAGCACCCCGTGTGATTCCATGCATTTATTATGTTTTAAGAGTGCTCTGTCCACATGTAGTTGGCCTCACATATGCACAAAATACACTAAATTTAAAGGGTGGGTCGTTATGGATGCAATATAAAAGCATTTAGTACGCGTCGGTGCGTTCTGCCCTAACACTAAGTGCTAGTTGGGTGTGAATCTTCCAGGCTAGGTCCTGAAATCTCTTTTGTTCCTCCATTTTGTCATCTTGCGTTCTGCCCGCCTCCATCACCACATCCTTTCGGAGACTATCAATCTTAATGTTAATGTGCTCCCGAGTCGATAGCTGGTGTGCGGGGACCAACCTAAAAGAAAGGGCTGATCGATGCGCGGGAAATATAGCAATTTACTCCAAATGAAAACATGTGTTGCCATGGTGACACCTATTGGTTTACACCATCGATCCAGCGCCAGCCCTTATAGAGCCGGCCCCGCGGCCGTCAGGGTTCACAGACACATCTTCCCGCCGTTTTATTAACACAAGTGGCCAGCGGCAGGCGAAGCAGAAACGAAACACAAAAAAACATGAAAACACCTTATCACACGTAGGGTGCTTTCCTGCAATCATACATATCACTCTTTCCAATTTTAGTTGTTCCCGCTTGGTCTAATACAGGCTAATACTTTCTGGAACTAATGTACAGGATGCAGAAAGTGGGACAATTGTAGGGGCAAAAGCTGTAAGGCCTTGCTGCTGCCTTTGACTGATGAAAGAGCTTCAACAGAGTGAGTCTTGCATGTGACTGACACTTCCCCAGCCCATCTACTCCTAGAGACACCAGCGAGTACCTGTAGACAAGCCCATCTCTACAGCCACAATTGGCCATAAGCAACTTATATTCTCAGAAGGCCAGCGGAGTTTGAGTTTTAATGAATTGAAATAGATGGCAGCACAGATCCCTCAGCAATTGTGTGTTTGATGGGCTGCCTTTCGCAGTTGTGGGCCACCTGTGCATGGTTTAAAGAGTATGCATAATTGAGAGAGTGTGATACAGTTGTTTGCACTCTGATGTGATCTTGTGTTGTTTCCTGGTCTTCGCTCCTAGTACCTGTATGAGGGCATGGACAAGAGCAGCCTGGCCGTGGACTTTGCCGTAGTTTGGAATGGAAACTTCATCATTGACAACCCGGAGGACATAAAAGGTAAACATCTTCATGCGTTAAGTGAATTCACAGGTTCAGAAATGGCCATTAAAGTTCTCCTTGGAACTGCCCAATTTACTTCACTCACATGTTTACCGGCTTTACCGGCACAGAAAACTGCAAACTTTGAAACACGACCTTTCCATCACCAGAGACCTGGGTACCCCATGTCTAGTTTCCCATCCCCGGCTGTCACTTTACGATGACTGGCAGGAAATCTTCTGCCCAGGTTATTCAACTAGCTTACTGATCCCCTCGCTGGACTCCCGAACACTAAGCTGGACAGGACACTACTTCCATCACACCTAGACGTGTACGCAGATCAGATAGTTTCAAGCACCAGTCCTCTTTCCTTGAGCAGGGTTTCTAGGAGAAATGGCTACTGTTTGTAGATACATAAAAGGCAGGCTTGCTCCCCTGCCTTGCTTCTTCCATGAAACAGTTGTGGGTGACTCAAAACAAAATATTTGCCTTTATCCTAGTTTGCCCTATCCAACCCCTTGCCTCATCTTTACTTCCATTTCTCCCGCTCCACTGTGTGTATCTTAATTTCCATTCTTTTGCCCGGTCCCCTTTCCAATCAGCTTTCAAAGTGCTCAGAGAAGACCAAAAATGATGTGCTGGTGCTACACAAAACAGACAATGGTGCCTAAGTAATGCGCCGACGAACTCTTTGCTAACAAAGATTGACTTGGTGTCTTACAGGAGTCTTGTAAGATCATATCTGGCTGTAAGAATTATTATGTCTTTATACGTAAGGAGCATATGTGGAGAGCAATTTCATGTAGATCCATATCACAGTTTGTATGTAATTTATACATATTTATGCCATAATCTGCACTCCTCTTCTCTCCCCAGTGAACCTCTACAAGTGCGAGGCTCAGCGGGAGAGCTGCGGTCTGTGCTTGAAAGCAGACCAGAAGTTTGAGTGCGGCTGGTGTCGTGGCGAAGGGAGGTGCACCCTCCGCCAGCACTGCAGCACCCCCTATGGGCAGTGGCTGGACTGGTCCAGCAAGAACGTGAAGTGCACCAACCCCCGCATCACGGAGGTAAGGCCAGCAGAACCGGTGGATGCCCACCAACATGCTCTGTAGGTTGGACTTTGAAGGGGACCTCTCCTTTACGACAGTCAATTACGTACATGATTGTGAGTCGCTATCCTCCCTATACCATGTACAGCGCCCTGTTGCTTTCCAGCTAGTCCCCATTACAATAAGTCACCCGAACTTCTAAATTGGGACTTTACCTTTAAGTTATCCATTTTTTTTGTCTTCAAATTTCTGTTGATGTAGTAAAAACTACAACAGCCAGAATGAGATAGCGGTCAAACTGAGTCAGTTAGACAAAAGTGCAGACAATTTGTTATTCAGATGATGTGATATTCCACCCAGTCCCTTACCTCTGCAACCGCAGGCAGCTCTCACAACAAATCTCTTGCCGCCGACAGCTAGATGTCATTGTAGCCACAGTACTATTTTTCACTTGCTTCATTCAGCAGGAAGAAGCAGCCCTCTGAGGTTTCCAGAGCTTGCGAATACACAGATTTTATGTTTGTCCACAACTAATGGCTTTCTTGCTGACCAGAGTGAGAACGGTATCTTTTAGCGATCTTGTGTGCTTTCATCTTTGAGTGCTGCTGGATGTGGTGGTCGGTGAGGCCCAGGAATCTGTATTTTTGTGACTGAGAGCCGAAGGGCTATTATTATTTGGCTTCTCATTCAACAAGGTGAGGTTTGCCCATTGCCAGTCAGGTTAGGTTTGGTTTGTGCGAGCACACATTTCCACTGTATGGCGCTTTTGTATGGTATACACAAAGGTATGCAATGTCCTAACCAGTGTGTTCCATTGATGGAATTGTTGGAATTTACAGCCTGTGCTTTTTTGTTATCCACTATGGTGACTGTTGAGCATCGCACATTGGGTTATTTTGGGTTACATTTGTATCTATTGTTTGCTTGGCAGTTGTGGGCAGTGTACTGTGTTCTTTTAGTGAGTCATAGTGCTTGTCCACTGCCCAATAAGTTGATGTTGATAATAGTGCTTTTGGACAGCATCCTGTTACATTTGATATGTTTTTTGCTGCTTTGGTCTAGAATGTTATGTAGGTGAGCAGTCTTGTATTTTTAGGCTCTTTTCCTTTTGGTTGTGCAAGAGAATTGTGTTTTTGAATCTGGAGTGTTGTGTTGTCTGTTGTGGGGGGTGCCAAGGTGCATGTTGAGTAATGTATTTTATGGTATATGAGATTATTCATTCTTATTATGTTTAGTGCAGTTGGAGTGCAGGCTTGCATCTCCATGGCCATTGTAATTGAATTGACCACATGTCATGTCAGTCTTGTATTGGTGTTTTTAGGGTGTTCAGTTGTGCTGCTGGGTGTGGAGAAGTTGGATCAATGATTTCAAGTGCATTTTAGTTTGAGATATTCTGGCTGTGCTTCTTCTAGGTGCTGAGCACTAACTTGCCATCTGCAGGGTTGTTGGTGCAATGTTGATTGTATGAGAGTATTGGGTTGGTCCTTTTAGAGTGTTGTGTTGTCATGGTGGTTGTGGTGGTTGTGTTGAAATGTTGAATTAGTGGACTCGAAGAGTCTCAGAATCAATACCAGCAAGCTGCTATATAATATGCATTACATTCCATTGAGTTGCCCTAAAATAATATCTCTTTGGAATGTATGACGTTACAATGCATACATTTAACAATGCATGCCTTTTCAACACAGTTTTTACATCACAACATCCTTTACAACGCATTCCATTACATCGCATGACACTACATCGCATTTTTAGAAACTACCTTTACAACGCATTCCATTAAATCGCATTATACCTTTACAACGCATGCCTTTACAACGCTTACCATAACATTGCATTTAAGGTAAGTATTGGATAGTATAGGGGTAAAAATTACTATTCTAACTCCAGGGGGTTCAACAGTAGGGTAAGTGTTGGATAGTGTAGGGGTAAAAATTACTATTCTAACTCCAAGGGGTGCAACAGTAGGGTAAGTGTTGGATAGTGTAGGGGTAAAAATTACTATTCTAACTCCAAGGGGTGCAACAGTAGGGTAAGTGTTGGATAGTGTAGGGGTACTATGCGTTGTAATGGTATGCGTTGTAATGCCTGCATTGTAGAGACATGCAATGTAGTGTCATGCATTCTAATGGTATGCGTTGTAAAGCCTGCGTTGTAGTGACATGCGTTGTAAAGGATGTTGTGATGTAATGACTGCGTTGTAAGTGTAGTGCAATGTAATGGTTGCATTGTAAAGGTTGTTTCCCATCTCATTGTGTATAAGCGTAATAAAGCATTAATCGTTTAGTGAGATATGATATTCTTGGCACTTTCACATGTCATCAAATATCCACATCTGTAGTGGACCTAATCTCTGCACATCCAAGGATCGGCCAAAGCATAATAACGTCATGGGCTGTGGGAACATGTCTGGTACTCGACAGAGATCCACCCGGCAGGAGCAATGGTAGCACCAGGGAGAGTCGCGGGTTTCTGGAGTTAAAGGGCATCGGTAGCATATGTTCCTTGTGTGGCCTCTCAAGCTTCAGCAAACCTGAAACACTAAACTGTAGATAGCTCAAAAATAGGGCAAAACACTCCAAAAGAAATGTATGTCTGGGACTGAACAAATTATTCGAGGTGAGGCCACCAGCCACAGTAGGGCCAAGATGACCATCAGTACACATGAAACCGTACTGTATATAAATCCTCCAGGACTGGATATAAAAGCCAAGTTGAAGGCTTAGGAACAAACATGTCAGAATGTGCCAGCGTCTTAACAACGCAGTCCAGTTAAGGCATTCAGCAGTGGATACAGTGCTGCAGATGTGACCACCAGAACCCTTTAGTTGATGCCTCCAGAATTTGATAGAGAAGTACAAGGACGTGTCAGTATGGTTGCATTTGGGGGGATAATAAAGAGGGCTGCAAGAGTAAGGAGTATGGCCTATTGAAGTTAGCGGGGAGGGGGGTGTGAGTGATGCCACTGTTTGTGTTAGGGGAATTAACGTGAGTGGCATGATTCCATATGGTGTAGATAAACGGGAGCTGGCGGCTGCTGGCGTGCCCTGTGACAGTCATCAGCAAGGCATCTGGCCACGTAGCTCCTCTGCCATTGCAACTTCACAGAGTAGCAGGCAAGGAATACACATCAGCGGGCTTCTCCAAACAGGTGAAAAGAGTGGGTGCTTTGGCGACCCCATCACGTCCATTGGAACAAACTGCACCTAGAGCAAAGTAGTGCCTCGGAAACCCAGTGGGGCGTAGGGGGGGCGGGGGCAGGGCATGTAGAGCGGTGCCACAATATGACCCAACCAGAAACATAGACTCAGCTTGAATGGGAGGTGGTATGGTTGGGAAAGACCCACCATGTCAGGAAGCACAGAATAGCTTCCTGTATGCTCCTCCCACCCATGATTACTAAACCAGGAATGGTAAGAGGAGAGAGTCTGGCATGTAGGTGGTATGTCCGAGGTGGTTGAGGCCAATGACTAATTTGGGAAGTGAAGAATAGGATAGATAATTCTCTGATTTAAATTCATGGGGCTTGTAAGGGTAGACGGTTGCAGGGAGTCGATGGCTCCTCAATGCTGCAAGAAGAGCTGGAGAGAGCTACGTCCGAGCACTGTAATATGTCTGCCATTTTCAGCATGCAACGCACTTTGCTTACTGCAAATTGTAAGTTCACATTTCTAACTGTAAGTTAGGGCTTTCTAGCAAGGTCAATCAGGGTGCTGCTGGCTAAAGAGACAGGGCAAAGAAGCTACAGATCATGTAGTGCCAGCGGACAGCTTCTGCAAGTTTTCTACTGGGTTCATTACTGTTGTGCCGCTTGTCCCTCCTTTCATCGCTTTCGATCAATGCTGATTCTGGGTGAACTGTAATGATGCTGAGAAGCTAATTATTTATTAATTGATTTTTGTGTGCTGATGAGCAAGCAATACCGTTAGGATCTGCTAAGCATGTGTTTTTAGCTGGTTGCACGCGCGGCTAACATAGCTGCGCGAACTACGCTCTCTTTTCTGAAAACTTCCCTGGAAGGTCTTTGCAATTGTTGATGTTATTTTGGCGTTTATAAGAAGATGCTTCTCAGTTGTTCCTTTGTCTAAAATTGTGGACATTATGGGGAAATGATTCACACTGTTTGTAAATCTCGATGCTCAATTTATGTTTATAGGAAGATGTTTCTCAGGGTTGATTTATCTGTAGTAGATGATGTTAAAGCAAGATGCTTTGCAGTGGTTGTGCTTGATGATTTACGCTGTGTTTGCATTTTTAAGGATATGCTTTTCAGTTGTTACTATGTCTGTAAATTATAATGATATAGTTGCAAATCATAGTAAGACGGTCCTCGGGGTTACCTTCTTTGTACCGGTTATCATTCTTGGAGGATGCTTCACAGTGGTTGTCTGTAAATCTTGATGCTGCTCAGTTCTTGTTTTGTCTATAAATATTGTATCTGTGTTTGAGTTCACAGAAGATGCTTTGTGTGTAAATCTTGACTGTTTGCATTGAGGGAAGGATGCTTCACGTTGGTGCTCTTCTGGCCAGAGTTGGAGTCTGCTATTTTGTTATTCCACTTCATCAAGATGGACTGGTCCATTTAGGGATTTTAAATGCATCAGTCTAGGTGTATTAAGTGTGGTTGGGAAACCCCTTGCCAGCTAGTTTCGCTGCTATTGTTAAAAAAGGTGTCCTCTAACATAAAAAGAAATCTTCAGAGACATCCCATTTTGGACACTCAACCTAGGCATCGCAATAGTGGTCAGATTGCCACCTTTGTGATTGACCACTGGCATGGGGGAGTGATGCTGCACCTTTCTTGTCTCATGCCAATAACTAAAATGCTTTTTGGAGCTGCTACAGAGGGTGAGAAAACCAAAGCCCTGGACCAATTGGGACCCTGGTTAGCAAAACTATCCGAAAAATTTAGAAGATGAGTCGTCAGTTGTCAGTCTGAAGATAGACGGGAGGATCCTGGCCAATAGTCAACATTTCCACAATCTACTGACCAATCAGCAGAATCTCCTCACTTTTGTGCCCTTAAATTAGATTTCTGACCTTTGCCAAAGTAAGGAAAGCCAAGAGGTGCATTGCCCTGATATATATATTATGAGACTTACTTTCTTTCGAGGAAGCATGGACTCCTTGCCCTTCTGACACTCAAAGGTTAAACATAACTTACATTTTTCGACTGCCACTGCCTCGCTAATGAATGGCATGTTACGCTTTCCCCCAGCACTTATGTCTATCAAATTTTAAAAAATCAAATGCCCTTATCTCTGTGCTGACTTTGAATGATTCAGAGTGTTCCTAATTATTCAGGCAAAGGAGGAACGTGAGATGAAGCCATTTGCCCAGACTCCCAAAATGTGTCAAGGAGAAAGTGCGCTAGAGAAGCCAGCCCCCCTGGTATGTGCTTATGACAGACGCCACCGCACATTTCCTTCCTGAAGTGCCCTTTCGTGGGGTTTCCGAATCCCGTAACCTCTGAGTCACAACGCCTCCTGTTTGATTCAAGAAGAGAAAATTAAATTGAACATTTTGTCACTAGTTCGGGGGTTTTAATTGCGCCTGTCTCCTGTGATTATGCAAATAGACCCAAACAAATGTTCCATACAGTTGTATTGTAAAGTGAGCTTAACCTCCGGCCTGTTACCCACTAGTCACAGACAAGTATGTAGTCTAGCTCCCAGGTCACTAAGGAATGTGTCCCCGGGGCTGGGAGATCTCTCCTGGACCTGGTGTGAATTCTCTTTAGTTAGAGCATCTTTCAAGAGCGCTGCCTGTTCATTAAGGTAACGAGCGCGTCACTGGCGAGCAGGTAATCAATGGCGGAGTTTCAGCCATGGCCCGGCTTATCCTCCTCCCCTCGAGGCCCTGTGACTCCAAACTTGAGATGAAAGTGAAGCTTGAATGCAGAGCCCATCTGCACTGAATACCAAGGGATGGATATAGCACTGATGGGAAGCGGTCAGGAGAGGACTTGGCTCAGACATTGGGATACGCGTCCAACAAATACATAGGACCGTCTGATCTTTGGAGGGTCACAGCAGGAAGCTGAGCATGTGTAGACTAAAGATGAGGGGAGGTGCGATTCAGACCTGGTAAAAAAGAGCACGGGGAACTTCTCCATTTGTCCACAGAGCACGGATAATATGAGGAGCAAGAAGGTTGGGTAACTCTGCCTCACTCGCACCCCTCGTCATCTTCAGATGCTGAAAGAGCAGTTATGCACAGAATCAGGAATAGGTGCAAATTGCAATGATATTTTTGTACCCTGGCATTTCATTTATAAATGCACGCACTCCCTTATGGGAGCCATTGCAAGTACCTAAGAGCTGTGGTCGATGGAAGTCACGCGACAGGAGAGATAGGAGACAGTGAAGAGATACCTTAAACTGGATCCTGTAAAGTGGTGTCGGAGTCGAATCCAGTGCAGTGAACCCAGATCTGAAGCTGGTGCAATGACTCCAAAAATAGGGTAGTTGAGTTTCCCTTGAACACAAGAACCATCACAGTGCCCTTAAAGCAGGTAATTCAGTCCCATCAAGTTTTGAGATAGTGCATGTCCACTAGGCCTGGGTGGAGTTTCCGGAGTTCTGCAAAGTGCAGAAAAAACTCAGCCTCGCTCCACTGAGTTCTGTGAGTGGTAGAGTGTGGTAAGTCGCGCTGCTCGCACTGATTTTGAGGTCAGAAGTTTGTCTTGCACTGTAAAATCACCCTGAACTGCACTACTACTTCTTTCCGCTGCTCGAGTTGATATTCTACTCAAGCGGCAGCTTCCTCAATGTGAGTTGCAGATTTCTCAACTCGAGCGGCCACCTGTGTAGAGAATTCAATCCGGGAGGAGGTCTTACAAGTGACTTTTGTTGCTCGCACTCACAAACTTAACGTTGGCAAGCCGTGCGAGAAAAAAAACTCTGCTCCACATCATTTTGCGCAGTTTTGCGGAACTCCACACGGAGCGCCCAGTAGGTAAAACTCCACCGGCAGAGCAGAATTCTTCACCCACCTCTAATGTCCGCCAATTATTTGACCACTTAGTAATGTGGCCTCACAGCCAGATCTGAAGTAACATCAAAGTAAGATTTGAGGGAGTGACCACATACCTAGGAGTTCTATGGCACACTTCCCATTCTCAATGTAGCCCACCAAAAGCTGCCACCTTTAGCTCACCTTCTAGAGACAGCTAGTCATGGCATTCAAAAGCAGCCTTGATGGAACTTGTTAAGTCCTGTGATCATCAACATGTCTTAGTCCCAGAGCATCATTCGGTAAGCATGACTTTTATTATTTGGTATGCACAGGGCTAATACTTCCCGGCTACACACATGCAGGGTGACAGCAAAGCAGCAATTAATAGAAACTAATTTCGTCCTGCAGATGGTTTAATGGCATGCTCTGGATGCAGATGAAGGAGAAGGGTTGCACAAATGGTTCTACAGACCTCATATTTTGGGTTGGTTTGAAGCCCCGCCCTCCCCCTTGTACAAAAACGCAGGATTCCTGCTTTCACAGTCAATAAGATACTCACCAGACCCCATCGCCACCCATGGTCCGATCTGGAAGAGGAACTGTGGGATTTTCTTTCAGGAGTAGAAAGAAGGGGACCCCCTACTAGCTTGGCTGCACTTGACTTCCATCTGCCCCGGATATCCCTTTTACACATGCGAGGTCCCCTTGCCCCTGGCACCTGGCCTTCTCATGTTGTGTAGGCCCCAGGGCATTCTGTTGCCAGCCAGGCTTCAGTAACGTGCCTATTCCTTGGCCCCCACTGCCCCTTGTGCGTCAGCTGCCAGTGCATTGTCTTTGGGGGGTAGGCAGGACCCCCATTTCATTTGACTTTCTTAATTGCTGTGTCTGTGCTCCTATCCAGTGTGTCAGCCCGCCGCAACGGGCCAATGGTTGCTATAGATCCCACCGCGCCAGACAAAGGGGCTTCTTTCGGCATGCCAATGAACAATGGCGGGCACAGACCCCTGGGCAAAAAAGAAGAAAAGATCCTTTTTCATCTCACAACTTGGCTTTTGGTTCCTCTGGGGGGGTGCAAGGGTGCGTTGAGCGTGTAAGGTCTGCCTTGGCATTGTCCATTGAAATGCAGTAAGGCGTAACCACCCCATGCGGGGCAGTAAGGCCTGCCAAGCTTTTCTGTGAGCGAGCACAATGCACGCTCCCCTTCTGTCGTAGCTCAGATACTTGCATGGGGCTGGAGATTTCACCAGAAGTGTTCTGTCTGTTGAGACCAGTCTAAAACAAAAATAAGGTTTTCGCTGTGTAGTTCTACTCAGTGAACTAGCAGGGTGTTAAACACCAGTAGAGATCACACGCCAACCCCATTGCATCTTGCAGTTCATGTCTCCCAACTCATCGACAGACATTTTAAATACTTCGAAACCAAAAGCATTGAGTAGACCATGCTGCAATTCGAACTTGTATTTATGGGTGTGTGCAAAAGTGCGCAATTTTATTTCATGACATTTCGTGATTTTTTGTGAAATTAAATTATGTCAACTTGCACTGTCATCACGAAATGTGGTTTGCAGGGACCTGCGACATGACAATATTTACGCCTGGGCATACTTCTATAAAGTTCGAGAACAAAACCTCTTTCAGCGAGGGGTTTTCTGAGTAAACGAAATGATATGCGAAAATGCATAATGCGGAAATGTGAGCTCGGCCACATCTGTGCAGCAGGCACTCAACCTTCAGGGGTGTCTTAACGCCAGCAGAAGTGAGGAGAGGCACCGGCCCCGCCCCCGCATCCGATCCAAACATTACCGCAAAATTGTGGAATGATCTGGAACTCACGCATCCCCATGCCGCCTCAGCAGAAAGTGGGAGCAGAAGAGCTAAGTGCGCAGAAAAGGCAGCGCTCGCGCCTTCCCCTCGCTGAGCAAAGCCTCATTAATATACCATCAACCCAACAAACAGCTGAAGGGGAGGCTGTCAGGATGAATGATGGCGCCGAGCCCGCGCCCTCCGCGGAGAGCGGCGGCGGCGACGAGGCAGCCGCGCCCCGTGCCTATATAAATCTGCAATACAGAAGAAGACCAACTGAACAGTTCTTTTAGTATATATAATCTACATGTGGGGGCGCTGAAGCGCTTGCCTACAAGGGTGGCATGCTAAACCCGGTAGGTCGTCTACCTAAGTTTGGGATTTTTCACCAAGCCTAATGGTTGGGCACCTCAAGATTGGTGATGACGCTCAAGGTGTCTCGTGAAAGTTTTCGTCTCACGTGCTTCATATGCAGAGATCGATTGCTCCCTCTCTGCAAACCTCGGCTGATGTCATTTTTTGTCTGGAAGTTGTAATTGTTCTAGCTACGAACGTCTGCTCCACTGAGAACCTCATTCAATGACACACTGTGCTAGAGTATGTTTGCCGCCAGTGCTTAATTTGAGCTGGTGGGTTCAAGTGCGCGGCACTGGCACTTAATTGTCAACACCAGCACTTATGACGGCTGCTAGATGGTGGCGCTGTTTGTGTAATTTAGAGATGAGCGGGACAACATTCGTTCATTAATTCTATAAACAACTAATGCCTGGAGCCCAGCCATCCATATAGCTTTGGGGCTCTCGAACAGCCTGAATTATCACACTTGTAGCAGTGTGATTGTTAATAGTTGTGTAGGTACTGTCATGGCAGTGGCATCAGGTGGTGCGCGCTGTGATGGCCTCTTGACGAGGGCCCAGCACTCATCTTTTTTTTTATTTTTTATACAAATTAAGCACTGCCCTTCCCCTACTGGCCTCTAGGTGTCATGACTGCACCTGTGTCTGCTTGCTCTCTTTGCGCCTGGGTCATCATCATTATCACGCTCTTGTTTCTCTTTTGTTGTAATTCTACATGCTGACTCGCTTCCTTGTCTCGCTGTGGACAAGAGACGATGTATTCTCCGATCCGCCCCTAGATGCCGCTGTCGCAGCACTGCCTCTGCTGTCTTCATCCTCCTCTCTGGGATCCAAGTCAGCACAGCATGTTAGAAGAAGTCACAGGTGCAGAGAGAGCAGTGTGTGTCTGTTCATTTTCTCCCTCCCTAGCAACCGCCAGGATTTCAGCATATTATTTCTGCATGCTAAGTGGCCCTGTTTAACGATTGTCGGTTGTGGCCTCCCCTTTCGGTCTCTTCCAAAACCATACCTGTGCTGGCTGCTCTGTGTCCATGTCCTGTTAGGGGTGCCTACAGCATTCTCTGCTCCATCCCACATTTAATTCAATCTCATTCTCTGGCCACAAGAGGACCCCGCCGAATAATCTTCTACCGGTGGTTAAATTCATCATCTGTCTGGCTGGCCATTTAGTGCCACTACTGCAGTCTGTATAGCAACACAGGGCCTCTGTCACAGCCATTTTTAGGTCTACCCTACCAAAGTGGCTGTCTAGTTGCAGAAGATCTCACAGTTTGCTTAAAGCCCCCACATTGCGCACCATGGTTGGCCTTAATGTCACTCTAGTTTGCTTGCTTCTTATTTCAATGGCTTGTCTTGTCCATTTTTGTGTGTCCGTCCCCTGGAGCATAGCGTCTTTACTTGTGTCTTTCCACTACTCACTTTTAGGGAAGTACTTTTTTTCTTTTTGTTTGAGCACTAAATTAGAGGGCATGTGTTTTCCAGATGTCTCCAGGTGCTTTCCTCCATTTCTGCTCCTGTGTAATCTCTCTCGTCCGTGTGCTTCTCTCCCCATGCTCCATGTCGCTTTATCTCTCATTCATGCCCCCCCCATGTCCTCTATCTCTCATTCATCTGTCCCCCCGGCCCCCTCCCCCGGGCCCTGTGTTGTTTTCACCCATATTGTTCTCTCCCTCCTTTGTAGTCGAGTTGTTCCAAATTAAATGCCAAAGTAAATGCATTTTATTTTAAATATAATCTACAACACTTCATACTGCACTACTGCAGTTTCAACATTTTATAAATAATTCATATTATCAACTGATTTAATGGTACATAATTGAGCAACCTCAGATGAATGGAAAGTTGAGTTGGCGTTGCTAGTATTCAATCTTGAAACCTGCATACCACTGAGCGTTCATCTCGATGAGCCCTTCTACTGGCTATATTGTGTGCTATTTAAGCGGCATTAATTGTATAATTATGCACTAAACCTACACACATATGCCAGATTTCATTACACGGCATGTTTTAAAAAGGCAGATGTTGAAGAGGACCTGCTTCTTATCCTACAGGAACCCTTTGCTGCTGTCTTACATTGTACTTTGATATCATTACACAAGTTTTCTTTTGAGGCCCTTTTCCTTTTTCGAGAGTTTGTAGAGTTTCATAAAGGTTACTCTCTTGGTCGTTTATGGGCAGTGTCCCAAGGCCTACTGCGTTCGGAGGCAGGGTGGGAGTGAATGATGTCTTGACACACCTGACAACTGGCATTACTGATTGCCTGTCTCGATTCAAATACTCACAAATACAGTAAATGCTTTGTGTATAAGTCCTGGATATTGAGGTATAATTGACAGCAAAGACAGTAGTAAAATACAACTATTCATAGAAAAAGCTTTTTGAATCACGCCTCATGTCTTCTGCACTGTTTTTGCTCTTGCATTATGTTATGCCCATGTGCCCTTATGCACATCTTGAATGTGTGCCACAATTAACCCGTTTGTTGCTTCGAACGTTCTGCGCCAGTGCTGAACGTTCAAAGAAACTGGTGCGGCCGCGTCGGCCAACGGACGTGCGCAGCACTGGCAAGGTAGTGCTCGCGACAACCGACGGCAGCACTCAAGGGGTTAATAAATATAACCTGTAAGTGTGCACAGTCATTTCTCTGTCGGTTTCCTAGGAGAGGTGAACTATGGCCACCTTGCTGTGCTCCATGAAGTGCGCTTCTTGCTCCAGTGCAGCATGACTCATTCTTGAGCAGCTGCAGCTCCTCCGTGAAGGCAGGGGAGCGTCGCCCCACTGCTCTCTCCGCAGTGAAACCATGAAAAATAAAATAATAATAAAACAGCTTATTGTCATTTTATTTTTTCTCTCTGAGCCCAATCTAGGGCGGGCGGGGCCATCCTGATGTACAGCAGCTGCAGCAGGGAGGAGTGTTTGGCACTGCTGCAAGCACGGATGTCACTGCTGCAAACACGGATGTCAGTTTTCCGGCAGTCTTAGTATGGTCAAACCGAGGTGCATGCTTAGATCTCTCCACCCGAGATGTGCTGCACAACCGGGTGTAGAGCAGGCACATGCTCCCAAGCCCTGACTGAGCGTCAAACCAGCCCACTCAGACCAATTCCAGTGCTTATCTCATGCTGGGTATTTACCAGCATGAGAGCAGTATCTGGATTGGTGTAGGGGAGTCTGGGAGCCTGTGCATGGACAGTCGGGAGACAGGAGGAGCAGAAGAGCACCGATGCAGCGGCTTGCAGGTAAGTACTACTTTATTTTTGTTCTTATGTTTCACCCTGCGCTGGCCACCACTTTTCCTTTCCAACAGCCGCCACTGCTCTTGAGTCTGCGTCTATGTCCCTTGCAGGGTCACACTACAGTACTCTTTAGTCACTTGCCATGTGGAAGGAGGGACCTGCGTGCGACAGATTTACGTTGGGTTTCAGTGAGTGCTGTGGCTGCTTCTTGTTACATGTATCGAGCACTAGATTGGCTCCTAGACAGGGTAAAATGGCTGCCACGCCTGCCAGACTCTGCATTGGAATTGCCATCATAACGTCTGTGAAGATTTGGTCGCCCAAATCTGCAGATTTGGTGGCCCCCTTCTGCTCCTTCAGCCACCTGGATTAATGTTGACACCTGTGACGCCATGTTACTGCAATATAAAGTTGTTTAGCTTCTGTTAGCAGATTTTCAGTGAATGCTTCAGAACGGTATTAAGGTATATTGTAGGGCCCCAGGGTGATTGCTGTGTAAATACGATCCTTTTTTAGCACATGTGTGTTGAAGTTACATTCCCATCAGGGAAGTTATACCAGAAATATTTAATTGTATAGAAATGGAGGAGCACAAGGCATGTTTTTATGAATCCAGTTGCCTCCGTGGTCCAGGAGCACTTGATTGTATGAGAAAAAGGTGCTATATATAATATGTGTGACTGTGAGGAGTGAGATATGTCTTCAATTCTCACTTGTCACCCGCGAGGGCAAGGCCATAATTCAAGAGAGTGAACGTAGACTGTCAAGCTGTACGCGGAGTGACTGTCAAGTACAAAAACACTTCCTGTGACACGTATCCCTTGTTCTTATCGTATATATGTCAGGGGCCACAAACCACAGCGTTGCTTATAGTGTATTCAAAATGATTAGTGTACGAAAGAAACTTTGCATTATCTTTCACAATTATGAATTTATTTGTAATATGGGCTCGAGGAGAAAGCTATACCCTTTCCAAATTAAATACACAGAAAGACAGGAAATGGTGAGGAAGTAGGATATTTTTTTACGTCATAGTTAAGCGAAACTTTATGCTATTTTTTTGGTGTCTTATATTATTAGGAAAGGACTCCATGGCAGGAAGTAACTGGTGCATACATTTGCTTTATCAAATAAGTGTTTCCACTGCTCTGGTTGATGGTGAAACTTTCATGGGTGTAGTGGTGGCCTATGGATCCCAAACATTGTTTCAGGATTTAGAAAAGGGAAATGCTCCATCGCCTAACAGGGGCAGAAATCCCATTCTAGTCCACTTTCAGTTTTATTTAAGCACGAGGCTAAAAAGCTGATGCTCCATCATTCTGGCCATGTTGCAGTGTCACAATCTTGCTCATCAGTAGCTCTTTTACCGCAACTTCAAGAGTCTTTGAATTCACACGGAAGTAGTTCTTTCTCCGCACTTCTCCCAGCTGTCCTTGACCCCACTGCAGCCATGTAGCCCCTCCCCGATGCCCCATCTCAAGAGCCTTGTGCCTTTCTTACGCCCTTTCCACCCTGATCCTATCCCTGATCCGTTCTCTTTCCACTCCTCATGGAGATGCTGTGAGGGAGGGAAGCTTGTTCTCCTGCACTTGTGCTGTGCCTGTTCTGTGAGGGAGGGTCTTTCATTGGTGTACCTGGTCTGTGAGGGAATGAAGCTTGCACTGCTGAGGTCCCTGCTGTACTTTTCTGTGGTGAAATGAAGCATGGAAGGCTGATTCTGTGCTGTAAGTGGTCTACGCGAGAGGGAAGCCCACGCCACGTCTGACATGTACAGCACGAGTGCATGTGAGCAAGCTTCCCTCCTCTCCGTATAGGTACAGATTTGCAGCAGAAGTGCAATCTTCCTTGCAGAACTGGCAGAGCAGTGCGGATGTAGTGTAAGCTTCCAGTCAAGCACAGACACAGGCAGGCGATAAGGGATTGTGAACAGAGCTCCATGAAAGACGGCAGGGATGAGGCGGAGCCCTTGAGATAAAGGTGGACAAGTTGTGAGACATGGGTGTCCATAAACCCCCTGGCCTGGACTCCTCATGCCCAGATTCCCCCAGCCCTGATCTGATGCGGGATGATCCCAGCAGCGCTTTGGGACAGATGAAGTCGGAGACACCGGGTAGAGCTCGGTTTGTCGTTCAGTTATTCCGCTCTTGATTAGGGCAACGGTTAGAATGCACCGGGCATGCATGACTGCCAGAAGATATGTTTTGCACTAATGGTCCCCAAACTGTCAAAATGTCCCACTTTGGTCAAAAGGTGAGATTAGTGAGGTGCGGGACGGTGGACAGTAATGATATGTACAAATACAAACAAGTTACAAGGGTTGATAGTAATACTAGTGAGCACTCTCAATATATGAGGTAGCAATTAATGCAGTACAGGAGAGAAAGTGAAATGGGTGCAGGTTACAGAATTGTACCAAACATAAGTAGAGGTGCATTGCATGTATATATAGAAGTAGGAGTATAATACTGATGCTGTACATGAACGGAATACAAGTGCAAACAGTAAGTTACGAGGATCAAGAGGTGAGACTAGTGAGTCAGTATATGAGGTAGAAATCTGTGCGTTACCGAAGTATATGAGGTAGCAATCGGTGCTGTACAAGTGACCAGAGTGCCGTGGGGCAGGCTACAACAGTGTACAAATTATCAGAAGAAATATAGTACTTCACTAAAAGGCAGACCATAACTCAACGGAAGGAATCTTTACAAGGTTATGTAAGGTGCGCGGTAGATGAGCTTAGACTGAAGTGATAAGTTCGCCTTGTATGAACCGATAGTCAAACATAGTCAGAAAGACTAGTCCACGATGGCCGCCAGAGAGAGAAAGAATAGTCTAACATGGCCGCCAAGTAGGGTGGATAGCGTCATTAGTCCTCTTTTAGTTGTTGCTGTTTTGAGAGCAGGGAGGAGCAATTTCAGATTCTATTCCAGTTAGCTCAGAGTCTTGCTTGCTGTGGGGAGTCTTATCTCTATTTTGGTTATTTTAGGTAGAGCTGTTGAGGGGCCTCGTGGGCTCAGGCGGTACAGGAGGGGATTTATTTTATTGCTCAGTTTATGGCCCCGGCCATTTTGAACAAAGGGGGTTTAGAGAATGAAAAACAAAAACAAAAGCAAAAACGAGTGGGGCAAAGTAAATACCTTATCCAGCTTTCTACTCAGCATGTGCTCTGTAGACCCAGCCTCAGGGGCACAGACGCTCTTTGCCAGCGTTTGCAGGTCTGCTCCCAGGGTCACGGTGGCAGTGACGCCCTGATTGCCAGGCTCACATATGTGGAAGCGAGCCGCAGGGGCCGCCTCTATTCTTGTGGATTTTTATTGTCGCACACGTCAAAACTCAAAACGTGAACGAATGATCCTCCTTCCCACGAGAGTCTCCCCGGGGGTCCTGCGCTGTGTCGGTCCGCTCTCACTCTCCTCTGCTTTGTTCGGCTCCCCCCGGTCTCTCCAACGATGTTATCAGGGGGGGTCGGGGGGGGACGCAGTGCCCACCTCGGTAACAGGTCGCCAGTGCACCCCCTTGGCTCACCAGGTCGCAGGCATCCACAGCGTGCACCCACTGCACCTCCGACGTGAGCCACGCAGACCGGGGCCCGGTGCTCCTGTGCTAGAACCAATCCTCTGTTGCCTCTGCAGTGCTGGCAGTCTCCCACGACGGCTCTTTCACCGGAGGGTCGGCCCCGTCCCTTTGCACCCGACTACAGTGTCTCTTCTGTGCCCATATGCTGCATGGCAGTGACCACAGCCCCGGCTCCAGCGCTTCGACTGCAGTGCCTCCTCAGTGCCCACAGCAGTAACAGCAACCCCGGCAGGCAGTCCAGGCAGTCTCCAAACCTCCGGCAGGGGAAACCGGCGGAGTTCCGATGACCGTCAGTGACCGGTGATCCAGGCAGTCTCCAGACCGCAGACAGGGGAAACCGGCGGAGTTCCGATGACAGCCGGTGATCGCAGCAGACAGCCACGGCAGGCAGCCACGGCAGCGTCGGGGCCCCAGACGGCAGTGCCTCTCTGACACCCGCAGCCACCCGGATACCCGCCGCCACCAGCCACCTCGGCGAACGCAGTATCCACAGTTGGCTCTCCCCCACCGTCCCGTGCTCAGCCGAAGCTCCTGTTTCAGTCGCAGGGGTCCCCGCCGCCTGTGCCACGGGTAAGGGAGTTAAATCGATGTTGCTGTAAGATCCAGTTCCTTTTGTGTCCAATCCAGTTACTCGGTTTCCAATCCAGTTACTCGTGCTTGTTTTCTCGTAAAAAAGATGCGTGCTATCGGGGATAAAACCAGGAGAGGGATCCCGAGCACTAGGAGCTCCGGACTAGAGCTCCTACCAGGCGGCCATCTTGATTCATTTTGGGGACTGTATCTTTGTTTTGTCTTAACCGCATGCGTGCGGGCGGAATTCCGCTCGCACGCTGACTTTTGCGGATTCGCATGTTACGTGACGAGCTGGGCTCGTCATCAGCGTGCGAGGAGGCTACCTGATGACGAGCCCAGCTCGTCATCAGCGTGGAAGGGGTTAATGAAGCTCAGTAAAACCTTTTTCACTATTCGAAAACTGACAATTTTGACTTTGTCAGTGCATGTTTGAAAAATATAGGGCGTTCTCCATAGTTTCATGCAGCATGGATAAAACGCTTCGTTTTACTGTGTAAATTTAGCAATTCGAAAGATTTTAGTGGAATTCTTTTTTAAAGAAGGCTTGTACAGCCCGGATAGAAAAAGTAGTTGAACAGTTAAATGCCAGCATTTCTGTACCTGAATCCTTCTTCTGACCCTTTACTCCTCTGCACTGGTTGTGTTTTTACCGAATGCGAGGATCCCTGTTCACCTTTACAACCCTCAGTCTTCCATAACCTAAGCTTCCGCTCCCACCACAATCATATCAGGGCCTTTTCACCTTGCATTGTCGCCTGTATTTTTGTGTGCTCTCAATTGAGATTGTGGTGTATTGGCCTTTGCAATGTGTAGTGCTCACCTTTAGATTGTGATCTTCTTACCTCTATATTCTGGATTCTGACCGTGGTTGTGCGCTTGTGTTTATCCACTGTTTCCAACCTCTAAACCTCTCAGTACTTCAGAACCTGACTTTGGCTGTGTCCTTGTGTTTCCTTCTCAGATCATGACCATGTCAGGTCCTCCTGAAGGTGGAACGAGGGTGACCATCCACGGCGTGAACCTGGGCCTGGACTTCTCTGAGATCGCCAATAATGTCCAGGTCGCAGGCGTGCAGTGTCGGCCGCTGGAGGAGCAGTACATCATCGCTGAGCAGTGAGTACCCTTCGCTCTGTGGTCGCTAAGGGTTTAGAACAGCGCACTAACAAACCGTGTACGACAGGGCGCGGTCACACTAACAACTGTGTACAACAGGGCGAGGTCTTCCCGTTGTATGCCTCACACTTACAGGGGCCATGATCTCTTTGTTTACACCACTCCCTTGTGTGCCGAGAAGGGTGTGAACAATGATGTTAGATTCACGCTCCTTCTCTTGTGAGTCCAAGAGGATAAGTCATTGGCTTCAGATATACACTGTGACAAGGTTCCCACTATATCCACATGAACATTTTCCGTACACTTGAAGGGGGTATATTTGATCATTTTTGATCTACAAATGACACAGTGTGGAAACACAGGACATTCCTATGGTTGGGGCAATGACAAATGAATTGGGAGGCAAATGGCAATGTCAGACCTGCAGCGTGGTACTGTAATTGCCACAAATCGCTGTGTCTACGAACTTGTAGAGAGCATTCACTGGGGGTGCAGCTCTGATGAGTATAAATCAAGTCATCTTCATGAGGTCCACATGTCTGATCTATGTGAATTTGACAAAGACTAAAGATATGAATTGACCTTGATAATTGAATCCTGATAAAAAATGCATGAATGATTGCTTGTGTGATAAAAAGGTTGACAAGGACACCCCTGCCCTACTCAACTTCTTCAACACTTTTCTTTCCCTGTACCATTTCTTTGGCAACAGACTGAATGCCAGAGCTGATATTCCTCTGGAACTCTGTGCCATTTCAGTCACACAGGGTTTTTTCGTGGGTGGATTCAACACATACTCTTCTTATTTCCACTCGTTGAAGCATAGCAGAGTCAGTGTTGACCTGGTCTACACTGTTTGATAAAATGCCTGTTCTGGTGTTGGGCGCCATATGTTTCTTTTGCCTTAGCCCATATTGCTGCTTTTCTGCTTGCTGAGGTCCAGGTCTGTTCTTTGTTGTATATTACAAGGTGTTTGTTATTTTGATAAAGTGTGGGATTTCAGCATGCTAGTTTCCCTATTGACATCCAATATTTGTACTACCACCACTTAATATTGAAGTTATCCTGTTTGGTAATTGTTCAAGACCAAACAGCGGGGACAAAGGTGTGTAAAGCAGTGAGGGACTGCAGTCTGTTCACATGCCTTCTATTCTGTTCTGAGTCCCATGAAATTTTAGTATCCACTCTAGTATGTGTTTCGTCTATTATTCCGCCATTGATATTGTTTTCTGTTATGATTTGTTAGTAGAATTGTAGCTTAGAACTCCAGAATCTGTCTCTATGAGCTCTCTACACCTGCTCTCAGACGCTAGTGCTGATATGCTTAGGGTATCTCTATAGTTCTTTAGTACATACATCTGATACTTGTGTTCGCAGTGTCTCTGCAGTATTTGACTGGTATCTGTCTTTGGTATGCTTCTTTTAGCATCCGCTGGTAAAGTTAGATCTCTTTGTCTAGCTTTTCTCTGTAATGGCTGTACAGCTGTGTAGTGTCCTTGCTTTTAGTTGGACTAGAGTACCTAGTATATATTCCTTTAGCAAATTTGCATATGGTACCTCTTTAGTACTTTTTTCACATGTTCCTGTAATGTGTATGTCTGTGGGGTAAATAAACTGCATGCCTGTCAATTGTTTTCTTCCTTCTATCTGCTCCTCGTGCTTGTGCATTTGTCCTACATGTCCCTAATCACTCAAGTCTCTCTTTTGCATTTCTTCCAAATGTTTCTTCCAAATGTTTCTTCCTCTGTCTGTTTCTCAGGCTCATTGTCACGTTTGTCTTTTTTGCCTTACTGCCCCTCAATCTTACTCTGCAATTCTCCAGTGTTGTGGCTGCCTACTAGCAGGTCCACTGGAATTATGCAGCAGGGGAGCACCAAATTATGCACCAGGGTCAAGTAAATTATGCAGCAAGAAAATAGAAATTATGTGGCGTAATGTGGCACATTTTGTGATAGTATTACTTAATTATTTTGCCATTTTTACACTTTTTGACACTGTCTGGGCATTGGTTGCACCTCATTAGTACAAGTTTAACACCCATATCTTACAATGAGCTGCAGAAAGGTGACTAGTCAAGCTTTGCAAAGGGCCTTCCACTGTGCAAAAACATGTCACTGCCTTTTAGTAATTTTTAAACCATTTGATCTAGAAACATTTTTGTTGTTGTTAAAATCTGCAGATCATGCAGTAAGCAGATGACGGATTATGTGGCAAATGCAGCAAATCTACTATTGTGCGAAAAATGCTGCAGCCTCACAATCACATAATTCCTGGGCCCTGCCTATGGAGCATTGCCTCTTAACCATCTCCTTGATTGACTAGCATCTCTGATTTCACTGCTTGCTTTAAGTACTACCCTTTTTCTTTATTATAAACCCTCATGGGAGTGCATGTGTTTTCAAGTTGTCTTGGGCATATACTTCTATCCCCCTACACTTGTGTAGCTCCCTGTCAGCAGTGTGCTTCTCTCCACCCCTTCCCTGTTGTGCTCGCTTGTGTGGTTCTCTTCATGACTTCCCCGCACCTTTTTTTTATTGCTTACTCCCACCCTAACCCTCCTTCTCTTTCTCCTTCTCTTAGCCACACCCTCCATATTTCCCCAACCCAATGTGTTGCTTTCTCGTTCCTCCTGTATGTCCTCGTGTTGTTTATGAGTCCTGTACTCATTTCACACACCACACAACCTGTGCTGCTTAAGAGTATCCAATACCCTACCCAAGTAAGTTAGGCATCCCGTGTTGCACCGGTGTCTGCCCACTGTCCCACTGTTGTTTTTTGCTGACCATGTTGCTTTTAATCCCCATCACGATTTGTAAATAAGAAAAAAATATCTTTGCGCTTTCTGTTTTCTTTGTAGTTACTGATCCAACTCGGATTGGTAACTAAAAAGAAAAAAATTTTGTAGATCCCATAAATAAACAGAGAAAAAAGTAAAAGTGCCTGTAATCCTATCTACGGTCTCATCTTTGAAACTTCTGACAACAAAACTGACCCCCTTTCTTCACATATTGCATTTTCCCCCTCTAGCCCCTGCACTCATCGGGCCCTTTTTTGAAGCATTTTGTATCATTCTATGCTGTACGTCTCTCTCCACACGGAGTACACATAGTCATTGCCAACGCTGCTGCTGCTTGAATAAAATTCAACAAAATGAACGTGCGCTGTCCTTCCCAAATATCAGAGAAACAGCAGAACATATGTCCCTTTCATAGGTTTATTTGCTCGTCTGCTGCTACATGCCTATTTTCCAATTTCCTGCTGACATTTTTCTTGGTGAAGCCAATGCATTGACTTTAGCACAGGGCTCGGTGGACTAAGCTGCTGTTACTGGCCCACGTGCCTAAATAAACGACGCAGTCTGCCCGGGCACCTGTGACGCATTTCCATGTTTGCTCGAAACGCGGGAAGAGCGAGGTGCCGGTCAGAGATCATGTCCTGGTGTGGAGTCTGTCTGAGGACAGCGACCTGGTGAGCTGAAAACCAAACTCCAGTGAGTGCCTGGAAGCAGTTACTTGAAGGACCTTTTCAGCTCCACCTTCTAAACTCGATAAAGGCTGCATTTTTCGCCCATGTATTTGTGCTTTACTGCCCCATTCATCCTTCTTAAGAAGAGGCAGTACATGTGTTTTGGGCCATCCCTGCTCCATTGCACTCTTAAGAGGATGGTTGCCACGATGACATAGAAGCTAGGAGAGTCCAGCCAATGAGGTATTCTTTCAGGCAGTGTTGATGTAGGATAATTCTCTTTTACTATTATAATGAGTTAATACCATCTCTACCAGAATTTATTTGTTTTTAGATGGTGCAAACCTTTCCCGAAGGTGTCAGAGCATTTTGCAGTTGAACCAGTTACATTAAATAAAGACTTCAAAGTAGATGAATAACCTAAAAGATACATACAGATAAACTCTAAAATCACATAAGAATGCTATAAGTACATAAGTCTACTACAGATACTAGTGGTTAAAGTTGCATATATACAAGTTTTAAATTCACTTAAGATTACATTTTAAGAAGACTTGAAGCGATTAGGGTTGGACACATATATATTACATATTTACAGAGCATGAACTTCTCGTAGTTGGACGGGTGCTGGCAAATTTAGTGCCCTTCTGCTGTCAGGTGTTAACAGCTGTTTCCTACCCATCTCATACTTATACACCTGAGGCCAATAATTGTTATTCATGTAGTGAATGCCCTCTCTTGTGTGCAGGTCAACATGTTTAGGAGAGGGATATACCGCATTCTACTCTAGTAAGATTTTGCATGCAAGTCTTGTGTGACACTACACACACTACTTTCTGGAACCGGGTATTTTTTATGACTTCTCAAATGCATCAATGAAAGATTGCCGAGGTGGAGCAGAGTCAATCATACTTCAAGCATTGGCTTCTACCTTACTGGCCCTTCAAATATATAGACTTGTCAGAAGAACGCCTGTATTTTCTCCTAGTTTTGTCCATCTCAGATATGTTCCTCTAGAAGAGTCTTCCTGTGATTGATTGATTCATCTATATTGTTTGATTACTGAAAACCATAACAATTTAAAAAAGCATATTTTTCATATGTACAAAAGGTTTAAAGAACATATTGTTGGTACAAAAGAGAAAAAAGGTAGAATAAAATGTCCCAAGGGTAAGTTAATGGCTGTAGTGCCCGGAAACTAGAATGTCAAAAGGCCATAGTCTTGTTTTTAAAATCAGGAATGTGGCAGGCCTTGCATTAATGTTCTAGAAAGTTCTAAAAAAAATCTTTAAAAGAAAGAGCTTATGGGCAAATAAAATTGGGGGAACATGCAGTATTCTGATAAACAGCACAGGATGGTCAAGAGTTCATGAATTGGTCAACTTGTGTCACAGCCGTGCTGCTGAGTACAATGGAATTTGCAGCCCCGTTTTCTCCAAGCTTTTTTTCTGGACTGGTTACAAATGTTGTGTACCGGATATTAAGCATCATATTGTCTGGGTTCATAGCTGCTATCATTGCCTGTCGGCATGTTTGAACTCAGAGTTTGATCCATTCACCCCTCAGCAAGGTCCATCTATCGTTAAGCAATGCAGGACATGCACAGACTATGCGCTCCATTGCTTCTGAGTGATAGCCACACTCCCTGCATTCAGTGTTAACACTAGGGTGATGCCTTTCGGGTAAATTGTTTAAGAAAGGCCATTCTCCCATCCTGAGTGCCATAATCTTTAACTTCCATAAAATTGCATATGTGCTTGATAGGTAGGGTGTTTCGACCCCCGGTTTGAAATCAGAAATAACTGCCCAGGCTTGTTTCCTCTGAACAGTTTTGCCCTGTCAGAATGAAAAGACCAGAGCTGGACTCTTGTCGTGATGACAGGTTTTAACGCCTGCTGTGATGGGTTTGTTCCCCAGAACTCCTCGACGCCGAGTAACTGCAGAGAATGTTCCAGGTGGCGCCAATGTTTTTGGCCGGTTTGGCTGATCAATATTTTTTCCAGAGTCTTGCCTCCAGGCTGACTTCCCTTCGAGTGTTTTCACTATAGGTAAGCCTAGTGGTCTTGCAAAAGACTGGGGCTAATGAGGGAAATACAGTACAGTGAGTTGTGTTGTGAAAGGAAAACGGCTGTACCTGTGGGACCTGTTAACTGGTTCTATGTTTGTAATGATGTTTTGCTCCAATAGCCTTTAACCCTCAGCGATAAGTGATGTGATTTCCCTTTAGAGAGACAACGGTACATCTATACCACACAGGCGAACGTCATTGCCAGTAGGGGCATGACAGAAAGCTGAACCTACAGTAGAGCCAGTCAAACCCACATGGCAGCCTTGAATCACACCTTTTCAAGTTACCTGACAAAAACTACTAAACTGCACTAAGGAATTACCGATCCTACCAGTGAAACTCCTCTCTCTCTGATCTGCTGTAAATGCATAACGTCTAATGGTAGAAGGCCTGAAGCCTGAATCCACGGAATCTGATACAAACTCATAAGGGGCGACTCACAAACTATGGCGGAATTGACTAAAGCATGGAGGGCAACAACACCATCAGCAAAAGAGTTTCACATGACTTTCTATCAAATCCTGTAAAATGTGTAACCTCATGATCCTAACACACGTTGTGCAAATTACTCTGTGTAACTGTGTGGCATTCAAGTGCATCCGTGGCTTACATGCATTTTCTAACTTTGTAATTAACCCTATTCCAACAATTATTTGGTTTCGATCAAATCACTAGTTTGAATGCTATTTTCACTTCTCATATCTTCCTCTTTAATTCTTATTTCCTTCTGTCGCGCACACTTTCCTGCACACATCTTGCAAATCCCGATCTTTCCTACACCTTCTGCACAACTCAGGAAGGTCCACTAGGGTGTAAATTAGGCGCTCAGATGTCCGCACTAAAGAGTTACGGCTTCGTGCGTTTTAAGCTCTGTTTGTTCTTGGGCAGTTTTCTGCCTCCCTTGTCCACAGCGGGAAGGCTTTTGTATGCCCTTTCAGAAATTAAACGGGAATATTGTGCACACGCTTAAATGTTCAGTACATGAACCCTGGCCTCAACTGGACTACAGCTGGACTACAGCTGGCAAAACTGTGGAACAAACAAAACTTTTATTGCAGGAACAAAAACAACTTCAAAATAAATTACAGAATGCATGAAAGAAACAACACACTGCGTAAATCAGTGCTTAAAACCAAAACATGCCAACCCATGCGGTCCCATTGTGAGAGGAAAGTAAATGTGTACCATGTGCAGCTTGGCGTGCCCATAGCTATAAAGGAAAGCTCTACATAAGCCTATTAAATCCTACAAATGTGTTTCTCATCATGGCCTCCCCGCAGCCAAAGCAAACCAAAGTCATTGCACATTTGATGGGGCCGCCCCCTTTCTCCTAAATAGACGTCTAGGTTGGGTGGGCTCAGAAATGATTTCTCCCATTCTGTACTGGCGGGAATTCGATTTTGCATCTTTTTTGCCCCCAAGGGCAGGGCGGAGCCTTCGATTTGCTTGACGTAACAGCCTTTCAGACCAGAATTAGGTTAAGTTTGGTAAAAGGGACATTTGTCCTAGTCACACGCCCCAGGGGGTACCGCTGTCTTAATTTGTCATGGGGCGCGAGCTGACCTCCTGAAAAGGCCCGTCGCAGATCGTTCCTAATCCAATTTGAAAAACATCCCTCCTCCAAATTTGGCATGTGCTTTCAAGATGGCTACCGCAAACCTCGTTAGCCTCTTGCCCAGAGCAGTTCAAGGCCCAAGCCAGCGCTCCCAGGGCCCACAAACCATGTTATCGTGAGCCTGTGGCAGACATGTCTGCTGGGAGAGGGGCGTGTGTCGCCAGAGAGATCTGGCTTCCATCTGCTGCTCACCGCGCCCGATAGTCCGTGGTACCGCTCTGCCAGATTTCCCACCGTGTGGGGAAGGTTGGTCCAGCAACGGAAGGTGCAAATGCAATCTAATATGGTGAAATAACATCTGGTGTGCAGCAAGGAGCCTGGGAAGTATGTTAAAATAGCATAGTTCCGGTCTTGCGAACGTGATGTTTAATACTAAAGACTTGTAATCTGAAAGAAAATCTTTAAAACTGCATAATTCTCTTCTTGAAACTAAAATGCACACACGGCCGCTGTCAAATGCATCATTTATTTCTGCTGCTGCGAGAAATGGAGTAATGTGCTTTTCCACGAAAAACGTTCGTACACTTTTTTCATTAGGCTTGAAAGTAGGTTCTCATAAGAAAGATGTAGATGTAATATTTTGTCTTACAGAATTACATTTATTTTTCGCATGCGCTTTATATAGCCATTCCAATGATATCTTTATTGTAAGCGTTACTCAGTTCTAGGACCTTGGCCAATCGAAGGGCCCTTAAATGTTTTTTTCATTAAAATATTGAAAAAATCGCTTGGAGCCAAGAGTAGCAGAACTAGCACAAAGTGTCCAGGGGGAAGTCCTATATGTATGATCGTGGCATGTACATTTTTTCAGTCTGGTGTAAAGATCTCAGTGATGTGTTCACAGAGAGTGTTCAGTCGGGTAATGATTTCACACCCAATTTAATAGGTGGGATAACAATGACGAACTTGGTGTTCTGTATAACTCAGACAGTGCCGGCTCCTTGTGTTTTTCGAAGCCCCAAAAAGTGTTTTTGGGATCTTATCAATGTCATATAATGGGGAGAATAGACTGTAAGGTACCTTTTTGGATTAAGCGCTCACTGCGAAGATATGTGCGTGCCAGGTTTGGTTGGGGCTGACTGAGCATTTCATCCACCTGAGGCAGCCATTTTGTGTACCATTACATTGGGTAGAATCACCATGTTTTATTTACAGTGGCAGGTAGCACACAGAAAGCAAAAAACAAGTTGCTATCATTGTTACAAACCGCCATCGGACACTGAAGCGTGAAACAGAGGGAAGCTATGATGCACACTGCACATCCTGAATGTATTTATGGATTTCTGGTTTGGTGAGGATGCAGGATGGTGGGCACCTGTGGCTTGACTGTGACCGAAGGCCAACATCGGCTGTGATGGTTAGTGGGTCAGCTGAGTGCGGTCATCTCCGGCACTTACTGATAATGTTAGGAATTGTTTTAAAACTCCTTTTGGGTTTCTGGGGAACTATTAGGACACTTTCTCGTTTCGTTGTGGAACTATGTGTTATCTTATGTTTTGTTAATAGGAACTTTTATAGCGCTCGTTCACCAATGGTTTCTTGGCGCTGGAGGAGTCCTGGTCTAACTGTAAGCTTGGGTGAAGAGCCAGGTCTTCAACATCTTCCTAAAATGAAAGAGGTCTGACTCAAGTCTCAATGGGGGCGGAAGGGCGTTCCAGAGTTTAGGTCCTTATATTGAGAAGTGTGAGCCTCCTGTTCTTTTGCGTCTACAAACTGGGACCTCTAAGTAGTTCATGTGCATAGATTTTAAAGTACGAAACTATGTAGAATCTTCATTGGATACTTTGAGAAACTGTTGGAATGTCACTGGTATTCTCTATAAAACTCAACAAGAAATACTTTTGGAGTACATCTGTTCCTTGCTTGCTTGCTTCCACAGCGCATGGTTCTGAGGGTGGGCCTTGCATTCTATGTGTGTATGCCGACAGAGCGATGAAAAGGTCTGGTACGAGAATGAGAATGTGGCCTCTGTCTCAAAGTCTCCCCTTGTATTTTCAGGATTGTCTGTGAGATGGGCCAGGCAGAGCCCGGCATCACTTCGGGCCCAGTGCTGCTGTGCATCGGAGAGTGTAAGGCTGAATTCATGGCCAAGTCTGCCCAGCAGTATACCTTTGTGGTGAGTACAGACATCAGGCTTAGAGAAACGATATGCGATGATTTATGGACGAGTCTGGGAGTACCCTATATGTACAGTGGTTATAGGACTTGCAACAGAGGAAAGGAGATCGTATGTGAATCACTTTCTGATTAAATTCAGCTGAAAAGGGCCACTGAAATTATGCATTTTTGCGGCTGCTGCAGTTTCCGCTTAATTATGGACTTGCCGCCTTTGCCACAAAATACATCATCTGCTACATAATCAGCAGATTTTAACAAACGGTTCAAAAGTTACTAAAAACGCAGCAACAGATGTTGCCACTTGGTTGATGGCTCTTTGCGAAGGGACAAGTCACTTTTATGTTACTTATTGCTGTATTTGGGAGAAAAAGTGGTACTAATAAGATTACACCGTGCCCAGTGTTAACGTGTGTAAAAATGTCAAAAAAATGAAGTAAAACTATCACAAAATGTCTCGCAATAAACTGCACAATTTGCTTTTTGTTGATTTAGTCCACCTCTGCCTCTTTATCATGAATGTCTATCCTATATATCACTTTAGGAGCGATTAATGACCTGGTAAACCCAGCAGCATAATTTAAGGGGCAAATGCAATATGTTGTAACGAATATTCAGTGTATAAATCTCTTTCAAATTCTACCTGGTAGCACCCACTTAAGGTGAGTTTTTTTACTTGGGCCATTGCAAGAACAGCCTTTTCTGTTCAGTGCATTGTCGTCAATTATCTGACCACCCTGCTTAGTGACATATCTTTGTCAATTGTACTTCCTACCCTCCCATCTTTTTTACCGTTAATACCACACCCCTTCCCATCACTTCCATGTTTTTACAAATACTCTGGCAGATGCATCAAAGAAAATACCAGGAGCAAACGGGCAGATTCTCAGAATCTGGCCGTTTGCTCCCGGTATTTTTGCATTTGGGATGCATCATCCCAAATGCAGAAATCGCAATTTAAGGAATCTCTAAATAGCGATTCCTTAAATTGCTCTTGCATTTAAGGAATCCCAAAATGAGATTCCTTAAATGCAATGCATGAAACCCAAAAAAATAGCGAATTCGCTAATAGGGGGAGCAAATTACCATGAAGTTGAACTTCGTGGTAATTTGCTAAAACTTTGAAAAATGCACTTTAGTGCATTTTTCAAAATTACATGTTGCGCACACACATGCCCTTAGGGCATGTGTGTGTGTGTAACATTTGTGCACAGGTCCATTTCAGGGGTGCAACAGGGTGTCCTTTGGACACCCTGGCACCCTTGAAATAGTGGAACATTAGCGATTCAGTAATAGCTAATCGCTAATAAGGAATGGCTTTCCCATTCATTCCTATGGTCGCTAATAAGGAATGGCTTTCCCATTCGTTCCTATGGGCCTTTAGGAAAGCCATTCCTTATTAGCGATTAGCTATTACCGAATCGCAAATAAGGAATCTGTAGGAATCGCTAATAACATTGCGATTCCTACATGCATCCCGTTTTGCGAGTCTTTAATAGCGATTCCTTAAAATTCGCTATTAAGGACTCCCAAAACATAACTTTGATGCATCTGCCAGTTTATTGTTTATCGAGGGCCTGAAAGGTGAAATTTGCTGCTGGGGAAATTATTTCTTAAAATGTGCTTACCCTCATATTTGCTTTTTTATTTTACCACTCCAAGAGGAGAATCCAACATCTTATTCTGTAAATTAAAAAAAAACAAAATGGGGGCTGCATCATGACGCATTCACATGCAGATGTCACAACAAATGGGTGCAAGTGCATTACTTTTGCATATACTTTCAATCTAGATGAAATGTCTCGACAAAAGGCAAGAGGGGGCTGTGTGGGCTGTGGTATACGTTCACAGGGAATGTCTTTACTTCATGATAGATGTTATTTTCCTCTATGTGAAGCACAAACTATGAGGTGGGGGTTTTCCCCTAGTGCTTAGAAGTGCAGAAAACTCCACTTCCATAATATTACCGAATGAAGGAAAATCGTTTGTGAAGCGGTTGTTATTCATCTGCGGTTCTTCTTTGCCTCTGTCTCCTGCAGCCGCCTCCCGTGCACGCCTCCCAGTTGTAAATCGGCAGGCGCCTCGTATGGAAGACGTATTGCCTCGTGATCCTTACTAAACCACTCTGGCACCTCAGCACGGAACACTTAATGCAATCACGTTACAAGTCATAAATGTCAAGGCGCCCGGACCACGTCATGAGCGACCCGGCACCGAGAAGCGGGATTAATGCGCGGGGGCGGGGCTCCACGACCACTTAGGCCCATAAAGAACGGTGCTCTGACAGGCCGGGGTCCTTTGCGGCCCTCAAGCTCCAGTAGAGAGCCAGAGATTTGGGGGGTACGCTGACCCTGTCACTCACAGGGTCGGTTGTCTAAGTGCTTGTAGAGTGGAGCGATTAAGTGGAGGGCGTGGAAGTAAGTGTGTTATCCAAGGAAAGCAAGTTTCGGTTGGAAAACTGATCAATATGATAGCAATGACTACTGCCTGGTTACCCTGTTGATGCCTGTTCACAGATACATTTAATTGCCTGCTTTCTGCATATTGTCCTATTTTCTCACCATCCTGTGACATCAAATACTAAATGCAGTCTTCGCTTGGCTAAAGACGTCGCCATTTTGAATTTAGAATCAAGTAAAGGCTCTGGAATAGCAACGCCAGGTCCATTATTTCGTACTGGGGATCTATGTTTCAAATATAAGATTTAGAAGGAATTTCAGGCAGGACCAATTACCCCCTCATTCGTAAATGAGGTGTTGAATTCTGCCACCAGCCCTTTTTCTCCGTAAAATCCATAATTTATATTACAAATGACTCCGCACTACTCAACCTTCTCCCATCGCTGAATAGAGTAAGCCTATTTCTTCCCCTCCACTAGGCCCGCCGTGCTTCTTGCCCCGAGTTCTGCCGTGCGCGCTGCCCAGTGGTGCAGACGCCCATTGCTGGTCCCGCCAAGTTCTTCGAGTCTCTTGCCCCATTGACCCCAGTCATGCAGTCCCCCACAGATCCAGGCCTCTGCCAGGATTCCCCTGCCCTGACTGCTACCCTGCTTCCTCCCTGGGGTATTAGTCAATCTCCCTACTTTCTACCATCAGTTTAGGTTTCTTTCCCCAGTTCCCTCCAGGTCTCTCCCCAGTGCCTCTAGGGACAGGTCTCTCTTCTCTTTCATCGCAGTAGTGTAGTCCTCGCCCCGCAACATGTCTCAGTAGTGCAGGCATCCTTCCCCAGTGCTCCCACCCCACCGCGGTGTCTCTTGTATTTTATCTCAGTTCTGTATGTCTCACTCTGTAGCCTCTTTCAGTGCCTCTGCGCCTCCTTCCCCAATGCCCTCCTTTCTTACCTTTGGAGGTTTCTCTCCTATTCTGCCTCACTATTGCACGTCTCGCCCCCCAGACCTCTCCAGGTGCCGAGCCTGCTTTCCCAACCCAATCCCAAAGCCCTTCCTGTATTAGAGCTAGGGTCTCCCCACCGAACCCGCCCCATCGCACCTTTGCAAGTCTCTTTCTCCCAGTCCTACCCATTATGGCTCAATAGTGCATGGCCTCCTTTCCTCTCCCTGCCCCTCCCCTCTGCTGGCCTCTCTCCTGGGCCGTCTCTCGCGTGCTGCTGTCACTCAGAGAACAGATCGATGAGCTGTACAAGTGCCCTGGTTCCGTGGCAAGCGCCTTCGATCCCTCGACCTCCCCGGCAGTGTGGCGACCTTGTCCACCTGTGTGGCCCTCGGGGGCCTCAGGTGTAGGACATGACCTCAGCTAATGGACAGGGGTGTGCTCCTTGCGGTGAACGCTTCCTGGAACCAGCTGCAAGGTGACTGTCAACATTAATTGCCTGCAAACACCTTACAGCGCCTCGTTAAACATATGTTCCTCATTATTAGTCGTGTGTTTTGCCCCTTTCTGCATAATTTTCAAATTGCCCGTGTTCGCTATTTTCCTCATTATGGCCGCTCTGGGCTGCCCCTCTGGCGGCACGGCGGTCACCGCTGCAGACTGCATTAAGGCCGCTCGATGTCATTAAATACACTCGTAAAATTGATTGGTGCCTGGGAGCCGCCCGGCTCGGCCCCCGCGGGACCGGCCTCATCGCAGGACGTTATCGCCGCTCCTCGTGGTGCTGGGGCGCAGGAAGGGGTGGGAGCCATGCTGCCGGGGAGGGGCCAGCAACCTTTCATCTCGCGAGACTTCATGTAACTTGAGGACATGGTAGCACCATTCATAACACCAAATAGCAAAAGTATTTATTTACAAAACACAGGGGCTCGAGTCAGGGAACCAGGCGGGTGGACTGCGTCCCCCCACTTATTTTACCAGGAGCTCGATAACTGGAGCCACACATTCACTCAGCTCGGCGCTCATTCAGAACGCTGCTCACGCGCAGGCTTCTCTGATGCAATCGCATCTAAGGTGTGAGCGAGAGGAGGCAATAAGTCTGATGGTGCAAGCCACCTTTCGTGACGTCACTTCCTGTCGCGACGTCAGCGTCCCCTCACTTCTTTTTTAAGGACTTGTGCCCTGCTAAACACCAACCCACACTCTGCGTCTTCTCGCAAGCACTGGGAGCCGAGGACCGAGCACAGGAACCCGAGGGCATACTGCGCTTTGTGCGGACCCTGATTTGTATGCAGTGTTTGTCTTCAGGTTGCTTGTTATTGTCACCGTGTGGCAGGTTTACTGCCTGTCGTTGATATGCGTGTGCATCCCACTGTCACAGGCAGGCCCACACAAACTTTCATCAATCTGCAGATGATAAAATGAGTGCCTTTGGATAGATTATATCACTGACTCCGGTATAAATACGCTTTGTTCTTCCTATCATTTCTGGGTGTTTATGTGTGAGCTTGTTTACAGTACCTGTACTTTCTTTTGGGCACACAGACCCTCCATTCCTTTATACCTGCATGGAAGGGACAGTCTATGTTGTAGAGACCGCTAGTTTTTTCTGTGTTTACCTACTTTGTCCACGCTAATATCTTTTATGCAAGGCTCGAGTCGGGGTACCACGCGGGTGGACGGCATCCCCTCACGTATTTTACCGGGAGCCCGATAACTATAAACTGCAACTGAGTGCAAGCCACCTTTCGTGACGTCACTCCCTGTTGTGACATCAGTGTCCCCCCACTCTTTTTTTAGGACTTGTGCCCTGCTTTTATGGGAAACATGTCAAATAAACAGGACTTTGCTGGGCTTAGGATGTCACAGCTCATGAGACGTGAATTCTTGAGCTTGCTAAAGGTCCCCAAGGCCCTCCCCCTCATGACAAGGGGGAGCTTCAGATTGAAGCCCTGAAGAGCCCAGGGCCGAATGTTGCAGCAGGTAAGTGTTGTGTTTTAATTGACTGTATGGTGCGTGTGTGTATGTATGAATGTATGTGTATTTGTGAGTGAATGTTGTGAATGGGGGTGTGCATGTATCTGCATGTAAATGCATGGGTGTATGTTGCCTACCCCGCCCCCTCTAAGCTGTACCTACCAGCCGCCACTGATTCTCATTATTCTGACGTGGGAAGCTGAAAGGGGGCGGGAGGCTGCCGCATCATTGGTATTCTCTCTGCTCCTCTCTCTTGTGAGAGTACTTCCTCTCGGATTGCATTTGAAGAGGTGCTGGACTCCGAGGGTAGAGGTACTATCAAAGAGCTGGCCATCTGCAGGAGAGCTGAAATGCACAGCTGTCTGGACCAGGATGCCAGAACAAATTCCATATATGTATTTAGTGTCGATGTGGCAACTTAGGATACACTTTGGCTGAGTTGACTGTTGGTGAGAAAGAAGAGCATCAAGAGGTCCTGGGATATTGCCCCTTGTTGGGGAGTTCATTTTCTTGACAGCGATGCTCGCAGCTATGGAAACATAGGTCCACTGAAAGAGTTTCTCCTGAGAGTAAGATGTGAAATAATTCATGGATTGGTCGTGCTAGCTCCAATATAGCGGTACAAATGTAGCTTTCTGTAGGTAAGGAAGCTGCAAGCTCAGGTGTCAAACCGACCTACGGCTAACGATATCCGTAGAGTGGGCTTTGGGTGCCGCCTCCTTCCATCATTGGTTTTACTAGTCCACGCTATTTTAGCCATGGGCTTGGGACTTGATATTCATGTCTTGGGGAATACATCCCTCACCTGATGCTATTGGCTGTTATATCTGCCCGACTCTACTCAAATACTTATATTGAATTGTATGAGGGACTACTTTACAACCACAAACCCCCCTGTCTGCTCCTTCCCCCCCACCCCCACGGTATCTCCCTATAATATTGCAAACACAACATGTGTTATCATAATCAAACCGGACCTATTGACTTTGTGAATGCCTTTTACTTTCACATTCAATTTGAAGAGAAGAATTATGTTTACTTGAGCACTGCCTGAACACCTAAAACCATTTGACTTTTCTGCACAGATCCTTCAGGTCATCATCTGAGTCTCTTGAAGCAGTCAGAAGGTGGGGCCCTAACAGGTTTTACAATTCCTCTCTCCCTCCCAGGACCCTGTGGTGAGCCATCTGGCGCCGCTACGAGGGCCAGAGTCTGGGGGCACCATGGTGACCATCACTGGACACTACCTCGGAGCGGGCAGCAATGTCTCAGTGCTGCTGGGGAACCAGACCTGCGAATTCTATGGGTGAGTAAAGGGGCAAGGCACCTTAAGAATGTTGATGTGTACCTGGAATTTGCCATGCAAAGTGTGATTCAGTAAGAATCTTTATTTCATCACATTATATAAAGATGCATATCATATGCTAGGTGAATCAAGAGGACCTCAGTGCCGGCTGAAAGCATGTGACCCTGGATTACAACCAGGCTCATGCTGGGCTTGACTGCCTGGTATCATTGACTCTGCCCTCTTCTGCTGAGCTTCTTGCATTGCTTTGGCGCCAGGGTCTTACCAGTTCACTCCATTTCATTGTATCCGAGATCCCATATGAATGTGCTTATTAATGATGCTGTGGTGAAGATGCTGCTTCCGGTTCTCCTGCAGCGCGTTTGGCTGTTTATTTGACCTAACTTGTTTTTATGTATTATCTAATTTAATATACATTTTTCTGCACTTGCTTGAGTCACATGGATGTGGTTTTACTGAGTGATTTTCTGTATTTTCTATACATGATTTGTTTCCTGTCCAGTGTATCTTCCCTTTCTTTTCCGCAGCTGCCACATATCTCAACAGACTTCTCCAGCACGCCCCATACTTTTGTCAGCGCAAGCACTTCCCATAATCCCTCAAGAATTGATTTTGTAGATGACAGGCCTGAAAGCATACAGCTTGCACCATGCATCTGCAGGATGCTTGCCTCTCTCACCCTAACCAACCTTCATAGCAGCCGTGCCTCCGCCTTGTCGTGCCATGCCGTGCATAGTGGCTTGAGTGGTTGTCTTTTGCAGATGATGTACTGGTTTTGTACAGGAGCGGGTCAGAGTTACTGTCTCCTCCAGGACACTCCGCATCCTCCACCCGCAAAGACTGCATTAGATCACCCCCAGAATACTGCTGTGCCAATCAACACAGGAAGTAGCAGGTGCCTGCTCTGGTTAAAAAGCCTGAAGCAGTCCTCTCTGGGTGTCCAGTGTTCTACTGATGTGCTCCATAGTATGTGCATCCTTAACGTGAGGTTGTATCCTTTGAGGACTGAATGGAGATGTCTGCTGCAGAAGCGTTGGTACCACAGTGACTGACTTCCACAGTTGTTCACATGCGTAGTCGCATGTGGAATCTGCCAGTAGGGTCACCGTTATTGCTGGGTTCATTGACATGCTGCCAAGTAGACAATAGTTATAGTTGGTTTTGCATCTCACCACTGAAGAATTGCACATATAGCTTAGCTTGCAGTCACACAACTACTCCCACCCTTGCAGTTGTACTACTGGCCCCACCCCAAAAAGGGGAGCTACTTTTGTGGCATGGTCTGAGCTCCTGACACCGGGTGAGCTTCTTGGGAATCCCACCCATACAGGGGCTACTACCTCTGTATCTGGTTCTTAGCTCAAACTAGTGCTTAATTTGGACCAGTGGTTGCAGATGCTGGCCACCTGCTCTTCTTGATCGATACCGGGACTTATTTTTCTGTCATCAGGTTTTGACTAAGAGAGAGAGAGAAAAGCAGAAAAGGGAGAAAAAAGGAGCAAGAGAAAGATAGGGAAGCAGTGGAATAGGACACTTTACTCCGCATGCATTTACAATGCGTGACATTACCCCATGTTTTTTACTCCGCAAAAACTTTTAAAACACAATCCATTACAACGCATTGTCAATTACAACACAATTTACTATTCTAACTCTACTGGGGCGCTGTAATAGGGAATGTGTTGTAATGTTTTGCGGAGTAAAGCCCTGCGTTGTAAAAGTTTTTGCGGAGTAAAAAATGCGGAGTAATGAAATGCGTTGTAACGCAAGGGGAGCAAAGGATGTTTCCCAAGCAGTGCAAGGAGCAGAAAGTAGGGATGAAAAATAACCAGTAAAACGTGAGATAATAAAGCCGCAAGTGTAGGATTGTTTGAGAGAGGGGCATGAGGTGGACTCAAGAAAGGGCCGACATGGCATTTGGCATCCCTGCATTCAGAAAGTACCCCAGCAGCAGGTTCCTAAAAAAACTGTTGAGAGGTATTTTTTTTTTTTTACAAATTAAGCACTAGCACTGGATCAATCCAGAGGAGTCCTGCTTATAGGTGAGCCCAGGACCACTCTTGTAGTCAGGCTGTAGTCCAGCTGCCAGATTATGCGCAGATGTGGTGCATTTTTGTTTTCAAGGATCTGAAGTCCCACTGCCACAGGGCTCGCCTTCACAGCAAGTCTAGAATCCCACCATGACCATCACCTGGAAACTCCACCACCATATCACAGCCCGCAGGCCCGACACTGCTAGAATCCCCATCGCCATATGGAGACCAGTAGGTCCGCCATCACCTATGAACCAGCCAACCACATCGAGGCCCACGGGCCCACCATCCCCGACTCCACGGCCACAATGTGACCCATAGGTTCGCCATTACCTGTAAGCCCCACGTTACACCGCGACCCACAGGCCTGCCATCACCTTGAAAACTCACCACCACCTCCAAGACCGTCGCACACGCCGTTGCCTGGAAACCGCATCACCAGATCCAGGACCGAAGGCCTGCTCTCACCTGGAAACCTCACACGAAGATCTCGAGGCTCGGAGGCGTCGGGGACGGCCGGCCCTGCCTGACCTTGACTGTCCTAAACCCCCCGAGGGCGGAAGGACACACCGCCTGTGAAAGGGCTCGTCTGTCAGAGAGGCGGCCTCCAGGGGCGGCGGGGGCGGTAATTAGGGTCTCGGTGGAACGGCAGACCTGCGCCTTTTTTCACATCCTCGTATCCCCCCTTCGCCTCTTTTTTATCTGCTATAAAAATCAGCCAGCCCTGGGAGGCATGATGGGGCTAATGGGAGAGCGGCTCCGCGTATCAGCAATTACAGCTCACCCCGGACTCGGAGGAGATAAAACGGGATCTCGCGCACTCGTTTTATGGATGAACTGCAAAGCGGCGGATTAGAGGCGGAATATTAATAAGGGGTGAAGGGTTTAAGGCTGGCGCTCAGAAGCTGTCTGCTTGGATAAACAGGCGAGCGGAGGGGTCAGTCTCTTTTTGGGGGTTCTTGAGTCACCTTGGGATCCTGCTGGCAGCAAAACGGGGTTCCGGGAACCTTCAAATCGTCATAATAACTTTATCTTGTTTTTTTATAGTGCTTACTCAACCAGGCTTGCAGTTAATAACGGCGTTGCTGTTGCCATCAATGAACGACTCGGAGGGAGGGACAGCGGGTCGTACCCGTCTCGTAGCCTCTTAGGTTTCGCCTTTGCTCACTGCAGCTATGGAACTCGTGTTCTTGATGTGAGGGCATTCTAACAGGCCAGTGAAGACCCGTAATGTGGGGGAAGTTCTGGCGCAGCTAAGTGTGCACACCCGTGGTTCTTGCCCGTGTGGAAATCACCAGCCACGCGCTCTGTCTGCCAGGCCTGGGCCTCTGCTCCGTGCACTGCCAGGCCTGAGCTGCACCTCCGTGTATCAACCACCGCAGTACGAGGGGCTGAGTGGAGACTAAAAGGCGCGCACCTGTTATTCCCGTCTTTGATTTGACATTTGAGGAACAGGAAATGATCGAAGTGAGACAAGGCAGAGAACCGGGAGGGTCAGTGGTGCGGGATGGACAGCTGAGGTTTTGGCAGGCCTTGATGCCGAGTTTGACCGATAATAGTTGTATTTTCTATTAGGCTGGAATGACCTTGGTGACGGCCTGCTGTGTGGAGGGCTTGAAATGGAGTCTCCTGGCTACACACGAAGGACTGTAGTCGAGGGGCCTTACTTAAGCACAACTCTGAAGCATTGGCCCGTGGGGCATTTACGTCTGCTTTACGATTCTGAGTCAGGGCCCTGACGGTCTGTAAAGATCCTGCCCTGCATTTATGAGTTTGAAGCTTGCAACTGACAGACCTATACGTATTTGAAGGTTATACTTTTGTTATGTTATATAAAATGCAAGAGTGGGTCCCTCTTGGAGAAGTCACTCGCTGACAAATTCTGAATGACCAGCACATTTGAGTCCCATGAATGCATGCGGCCAAAGGTCATTTAAGGCTAGAATTTCGTTCACTTGAGCTACCTATCAAATAATTCAGACTTGTGTAAAAAAAATTCCACTGCCAGTTATGTTTCGCGGCATCCGAACATGATTTTGACTACGGTGTGTGCATGTTCCATATTGTCAGATAACGGATGTTTGTTATTCAGTGAATTCTACCCGATTGATCGACCTCGGAAGGATGAGAAACTGAGTGGATCTGTAAGGAATCAAGACTCGTGACCAAGAACTAAAAAACTGATAAGTGCGATGGATGCATTAGTCTACAGTCCTCGTCGAGAGCCGGCTCTGATTGCTGTTTTGAGTCTGATACCACTGACCTCTCAGTCCAGTACAAACAGGGCGAGTTTTTTTTGTGAAGGCCTCGCCCCGACCCCCTTATGCCCACTCTGGGCATAGTATTATTGCATGCAGTGGTCCTCGTCTTACCTCTTGCCTTTGGCGATCAGGAGAGACCATGCATGGAAAGAATCTAGCATCTCTCCAGGTCTGCCTCCTAATTCACCACTTATGTACTCTAATTAGCCTAGCAAGCAGCATGTCGGCAGAAATATTAAAATATGAATTACCCTGCTCTCTCCTGTGGTGTTCAGTTGGCCTATCCCCCCTTCCATTCTGATGAGAAGTGCTGGGATTGTATCAGCGCTGAGAGTCTGATTACACCAAGCGGGGTTATAATGAGATCGAGCTAATTACAGCTTCCTTATTCGCAGCCCGCCTTTCGGAGTCGTGGGCAGGTCCGCCAGGATGGCGTGATAATAGCACCGAACCTAATGAACTGATCACTGGCAAAGCGCGTGTCATGAAGCTACGGGGCAACAAGCAAGTCGCAAAGCAATGGGGCAACGTCCAAGTTGTGCAGTCGCAGCGCATAGCGAGCACCCCGCAGCCAAATGGAAACATGCGATTCATTCAGATATTTGGCTACGCAGCCTTGAGGAATGGCGTAAGTAGAACATCTGTGGGCAGATCTGCCATTCATGCAGGCACAGGGCAAACAGCCAGGAGGCAGCACGCATGTCATACAGCAATGGGGGTAACTCTTTACCAGTGCTGCCAGAGTTGGGGAGTTGCTCAGGATTTCACAAGAATGATATGGTCAGTAGATGAGAATTGATGGTAGGCTGGTCAAGCATCAATATGCAATCTTGCACAAGTGTTGTAACTGCCACCTGAAATGCATCAAACAGTGGGATTCCTTCAAAGCATCTGTGCGGGGGTCAATAGTCAAAAGTCTGCCATTTTAATGGGGTTTTCAGGGATCGGAATGGAAGGCAGGTTAGATTAAAAGTGAAAGCAACAGTTTTTAAGGTGAAATTAACACCTAATACTTAAATCTCCATATTTGCTGTCACTCTACTTGCACGTTTGAGATGTGATTTTTATTCGTGGACCTGCTGGAATCGCTGTTACGGTAAAGACTCCATTGGCAAAAAATGGCATTCCAGGCCATCATCCAGTCACTGTACCACAGCAGTGCCCTGCTTTCAGAGAGGACACGACAGAGCGAAAAGGTTGAGCCTTAGCATTGTCTGTAAAGGGATGGGGCGCCTTCTGTAGCAGCAGCGTCTCACCCTCTGAGACACAGGCAGACCGGCCATCCAGGCAAAGGAAGCCTCAAGTAACCAGTCATCCCGAGCCTTCGCCATGGAGAAAAAACAAAGGTCTCCTTTCTTACATGATCATTGTTGTATAACAGTCTGACCATCTCTCAGGATGCCCTGTACAGCCATTGAAACGGGCACTAGAGGGCACGCCTTGGGAGTGACAGGATGTTATTTTTGTTGCCAATCATTTAGAAGTGTCTTGATTAGTGTCATAGAGTGGGGCCTCAGCTCTGCTTTCTAATTTTACCCAGTGGGTATATTTTGTATCATAGTTCTGAAGTTGTCTCTTGTCACACTTCAGTAACTTATGCAGTGCAGGCCAAATTATTGGCATTCCAGTTCTTGATGTTTTGCTCTCCCACTATAAATGCATAATTAAGAGTCTCAGAATGCAAAGGAAAAGAGTGCTGATTAAACTACTAATCCCTAAATCTGGTAAGAGTGAGAGCTATGAATTATGAACAAAAGAAACTTTTTTTGAAAAGTGGTTTCTGATTATACTCATCTTCGGCTGTCATACATGTGTGGTTCATCACACTGGGCACTAAAAATGTGGCGTAACAGCCTGCAGTGTGAGGGTCCCAGAGCTCTATGGGGCACCCTCTGGCATTGGCAGTGGGCCCCTGGTGTGAGAGCTCCTGACCAGGTCAGGAGCGTGGAGGGCCCTCTCCATATACATTGCAGGGGGCCCAGTCAAGTTTCATTATGCCACTGCGTGCAGCTACTCACTCACTATCTGAAGGCATTTCAGTCACCGCGCTTTCCATTATCAGGACCTCAGCTCTGCTGAGAACTGTTGGTGATGTAACTTTAAAAGTACATCTGTGCACTGATTCTACCAGATCTTGATAGCGGTAACAGCAGACGCGCCGTGATGCCCACAGCCCAAGGCACACCTGACCCAACTATAGAGCAGTTTTGTCGATACAACAAGAACACATTTGCTTTCACAGAACCCGTCTGATGTGCTGCGTGCACACACTGCATGCAGGGCTATGTCACAGTCTACAAGACAGTCAATGCCAGCAACCACTGTGCTTCCTTCCTTCCAAGACTAGGAGCTCCGGTGCAGCTGCATCACCGCCAGGATGGAGGCTAAGACGTGCCAGAAGACAAGAGGCGACTGGTCTTCTACTGCTAGGTGGAAAGGGTTAGAATCCCACCCACCTAAGATTCAGCAGCGCCATACCTCCTCGTCTCCCAAAAGAAGCTTTAAACATCACTTCCACGCAGATAGCTGTCCAGTCACCTGTCTCCCCCTTAGGTGAAACCGTTTCCCCCTCAGTCCCATCGCCGACAGAAGGTATCCCTCTCTGTTGCACCTTCCCCCTCTGTCCCATTCCTTGTTGACTCCTCACCCCCACCATCCTCGGCTATAACCCCCTTCCTTTCTACAGCCTTTCTCCCCTTTTGTGTATTCTCAAGGGCACTGTTGCTCCGTAGCTGGGGTGTGGCAAGGGTCACATCTATGTTAAGAGGCCATGGCGGGGTCCTCGAGTTCAGCTCACCTGGGCACCAGTGTGGAACACCTCGCCACCCTCTCCCTTCTTCAAGGGTGGGTTCCCAGTGTAGTTTGTCTTCCAGGCCCAGCGCTGCGGCTGGGTGCTGTGTTCGCGCTGTAGACGTCCATTGTGGCTTTCCCTAGGTGTCTTTGCGGTGCAGCACTCGGCAGGTTACAACAGCGGATTGATGGATGTGGCGCAGGCGTCAAGAGCTTCTGTCGATACAGTGTGTGCAGCGATCCACGGCCGCTTGCCTCGCTCAAGTCTCCCAGTCTGGGTTTATTCATACGGCAAAGCCAGTATTGTGTCTCTCGTTTTGTCCTCCTGAAAGAGGCGTGCGTCAAAATTGTTAATCCTTTGTTGGGGTGTCCCAAACATCTGCTGCACGTGTCTAAACACCCTGCACGGCTCGTGCCCTCGGGGACTGGGATCCGAATGAGCGATGGATGGTTCCATGCAGACGGGGCGAAAGCCCCCCCCCCGTGTTTGAGGCATTCTCTGAGGTGGACCGGGCGGCCTGGCGCACCATCCATCATTGCACGCCTTACCCGCAAACTGTGAAAAGACCCGCCTGCGGGCTCAAACCCACCGAGAAAAAACACGAGGATACAAATCAGAGAGGGACAACATGTAGCACAGCTCCTCCCTAATTTACTTCATAAATAAAGCGCTGCCTTTTGTGGAGTTTGTGTCGGCCTCGGGGGCGCATTGTCTGTGCACGCGGGCAGCAGATGGAGTGGTGGGTCCGGCGGGCGCCATGCCGCCTGCGTCCATTCACAGCTGACCAATGGGAAGGCGAGTCCGCCATTCAGTGTCCACAGCCCCTCTGCACGCCGAAGAATCGCCCCTTTTAATGAACTTGCTGCCCACACCTGCCACCAGACGTGAAAGAAATGGCCAACAATGACAAATGAGCACTAGCTGCAACAAGCGCAGTCTAATGGCTGGAGCCACAATGCAGACTTCAGTTTACAGCTGCCCGTGTTTTTGGAGGGAAGTTTTGAAGTCCTGTCTTTTAGAGCTGTAGGCTGGAGTCATCAACATAGATTCTTACTAACATAGAATATTGAGCCTCTGTAGTTTCTTTCACCTGGTCGCGCGTTCACCTCACTTTTCTATAAAAAAAAAAAACGGACTCTTTAAAAACAAAACATTCACAGCTGTCCTGTCTTTAACCAGATCCGTGGTGTTGTGAGGTGAACGCACTATCAAAATTCAGGACACGTTCTAAGATGGCACTATATATCTGTCCGACCCAGACCTCTTTTCTTTTGTTTCTTCGGATTACCTTTATTTCCTTTTTTGGACCCATTTGATCCTAGACACTCCCACCGAATAAATCTAAAGTTCCCTTGGTGGCACCCTTGGCGTGCCTTGGCACAACACATATTCTGAACTGGCCTCCTCATGCGATAACCTCAAGAGGTGACCCCCAGTTGGCCATGAGTCAGTTTCAGAGGGCAATTACTAAAACCTTTGGTGAGGTCTACTGCTTCCCCTGTAATGTAAGTCATTTAAGTCCTCTAGTATAAAGTAACCCTTTGTGTTTGTCATTATTTTTTAATTAAAGTGAACGTTCTAGATCAGTCTGGATTACACTCTCAAGAATGCTCGTCAACATCGTAATGAGCGTGGAAGGGTTAATGGTTGCTATTCCTTTTGGGACACCTATTATTAGGGTAACTTTTAGATGGCACACCTGTTATTAGGGTTACTTTTAGATGGTACACCTGTTATTAGGGTAACTATTAGATGGCACACCTGTTATTAGGGTAACTTTTAGATGGCACACCTGTTATTAGGGTTACTTTTAGATGGTACACCTGTTATTAGGGTTACTATTAGATGGCACACCTGTTATTAGGGTAACTTTTAGATGGCACACCTGTTATTAGGGTTACTTTTAGATGGTACACCTGTTATTAGGGTTACTATTAGATGGCACACCTGTTATTAGGGTTACTTTTTGATGGTACACCTGTTATTAGGGTTACTATTAGATGATCGTGAACATCTCCTTGCACATAGCTGTAAGCTGGAGGGTGGCCGGTGCCCACAGAGAAAACAACACCCTGCCCCACTTTCCCCCACTCTCCCGTGCCCTTGTGGTCTGTCAGCAATATAATTCCTACTTTGTCCCTCCAAAGCAGACCCTGGGGGGTGTACCCGTCTGCAGCCATGTAGGCACAAGCCTCTGCAATGCATGCTGGGAGCAGGACAAGCTGCTAAACCCAGCATCTTCTCTGAGTGGGAAATCTCCCCATCTTGACTAGTTGTTTGTTTTTTGTTTTTTAAATCAAAATGCACTTGAAATCACTGGCAGCGGGCTCGGCCCAGCTGACAAGGACTGTAAATGTATGCTGAGTCCCCTTTCATCACTTTTGCCTCGGAACTAGCTAGACCGTTTAGTAGAGCTACCCAGGAGTGCTGACAGTTTCCTCATGGCTAGAACTAAAATGCAAAATGGAGCTGCAAAATGGTACTGTCCTGTCCTACTTCTGTTGCTGACATTGCCAAGGATTACAGACACTCTTAGGGCACCAAGAGACCCTTGACAGAGATGGGAGGGTGGTTGCCCAAGATCTGCCTACATGTGCAGGTGAGCTGATTGTTTGCTCTGCCAGGTGAGCAGACTCCCTCCCATGTACCCACATTTGCTTGTTTTACCGTTGTGGGCACCCCACCTTGCTCTGTCCCGGTTTCATTAGGATTCATCTGACATGACCTTGAGCAGAGGACCATCGTCATCCTCAGTGGCCTGAGTGCAGACAAGAGTATCTCCTTTCCACACTTAGGGATGTCTGACTGCACAGCGCTATCTAGAGATTCAGCATCCATCCATACTTCTTGCTGGTTGGATCTAGAAAACAGTCTTGCATGATTTTTTTGTGCTCCATTAGCCTTAATGGGTCGGAACCCTTTTTGATGCTCCTGCCCTCCAACAAACCCCTTCCCCTGTGCCAAAATCTGGCATCCTTTGACATGGGGCTGTTTATCAGGTGTCATTAGCTCTTTGGGTCAAGAAATATACAACTTATGGATAGGTTCTCTGCAAACCCTAACCCAAAACGAGGAGTCACAGGAAAAAAACCAACTCCAATAAAATGACTTGCTGTAGCTGCCCAAAGGTTGCCTTCTGTATACTATGTTTCTGGTCATAATTGTGTCAATGATCACAAACTGCAGAGTGGCAGCCATCATTTTGGCCATCTGGATCGGTACTAAACCCCCCTTCCACAGAATAGCTCTGTTCTTTTGTCTCATTTGGTAGAAGAATGTGATCCTTCTAATTATGAACACTTGGTTATGAACAGCACAATGATCACAATCATTCTAGTGACCACTAACAATGTATTTTGATTGCAAGTTGGGTACTAGAGTTGCTACTACGTGTAGTCATTGTTAATACTTTGCCTTGTTGTTATTTTATATGATTTTCTGCTGTTTTGTTTATTTTTACTGTGTATGTATTTTATGCTGTTATTAAATTGTTATTTTAATTGCGTAAAAACTGCAGATATTGCAGTCTTTATTATGGTTGTAAGAATAGTTGCACTCTGTCTTGCCCCAGCTTCCAGCCTACTTCCTTTGAGCTTGGCCTTGACTGATCCACCACACTCAGTGTCAAAGAGGCTTTGGTACCAGATTTCCTCCCAAGCCATGCACTCTGCATGCTACTAAGTACAGAACACATGTAATCTCCCTTTTTATATTGCTAAGTGGTCGCCACACATCTTTGAAAATAGCATGACAAAATGTGTGACTGCATGTGTTTCCTACTGGCCAGGATGCTGGGTGACTTTTACAACAGCAAGGATTCTCCGAGTCTGCACAAAAAAACATATTGACTTTCTGTGGGGACCTTCCTGACTAGAGGAGGGTCCGCCTCTTTTAAAATAAGGCAATTACACATCCATGGTATGACTTCTGAAAAATGTTCACGGAGTCTCCAGACTTATGGAACTGTCAGAAGGCATAACATTTTCACATATTGTCTTTAGTTCTCTCGTTGTGAATGTGACAGACTCGATGGAAAGTACTTCCCTCAGTGCTCAACAGAAAAGCTATGGTAGGAGAAGGGGAACCTTCCCCGTATCCATTCCAAGATGCTCCTCTTGGAGACTGATGTTGGACAATAGGTTAATTTCTACCCAGGTCTACATTATAATCCCATAAAATATAGTTTTTTAAATACAAATATTTACAGGTGTCAATTTGCTTCATGCCTGTTTTCTTATTTCTCCCCTCCAGGCGATCGATGAATGAAATAATCTGTGTGTCGGCCCCCTCCGCAGTCGGCCTTGGGGCCGTCCATGTCTCCGTTAGCGTGGATCGTGCTCAGATTGCCAGCGTGCTGCAATTCGAGTACATCGATGACCCCAAGGTGCTCACCGTGGACCCCGAGTGGAGTATTGCCAGGTAACCTATCACTCCTACCAGATATCAATCAGTCGAAAACCTAAAATAATGTGCTGTGGGTTATGTCCACCGGCTGCATTTATGAGCAGCATTGTTAAGAATTTGCATGTAGTAGAGGGGAGTTAAGACCGAATCATTGGTGAGTGCAATTATTTTAACTTCTAATCCATTCTTCATCTCTGGGGACGAAAGTGCCTTTACACTCTGGTGAAAGAGGAAAGGCAGAGCTGCCTGGGGCAGCAGTGTCACCTGGTGGGCAACCAGCAGCAACCCCTCCATTAAGGAGGAGGAACGCCGCCCTGCCTGCCACCATGTCAAATGAAATGATAATAAAATGGGTTTTAAACCTGTTTTATCATTTTATTTTAATCCCTGGACCCGCCCCCCAGGACTCTGACGAGTCTTTAGCAGACCCAGGGGGGTGACACCGCTGGTCGGGGAGTGGTAGTGCACTCCCTTCACTGCGCATGAGGGTTTAGCCGGCTCTCTCAGGCTGGTCAAACCCTCATGCGCAGTAAAGCTCTCTCCAGCCTCAGCTGTGTTGCTGGGGCTGGAGAGAGCAGGCACCAGCTCCCAGTCTGCCTGGGGCACAAGTTGCCAGCTCTCAGCCCAATCCTGAGGCTGCTTCCTTGCAGCGTCAGGATTGGCTGCACTGCAGTCTGGGAGCCTGTTCCCAGAAGACAGAAGAGCGTGATAGGACAGCGGCGGTGTTCAAGGTATGTTTTTTTTAAAAATTCATTTATTTTTTGGGTCCAGTGAATGCCTCCTTCCCGCCTCCCTCCCCGCCTCCCTCCCCCGGCCTGCCCAGCCACTTTGGCAGGAAAAGGGCTACTACTGTGAGCAACTGAATTACTGCACAGAGTAAGGTTCCTTCAGCTTTTACAGTGGACACAGGGGTCGCCCTATAACTATCTTTAGCTTGTGATCGGATACAGAGACACCTTTACCGGAAGTTGGTGGCTGCTAATAGTGTTCTGGTGTAGAGTACCCAGAGACTGCAAGTCCGTTATTTGGGTGGCTGCAGTTTTGAGACAACTAGTAAAGCCTTTGACCCTGGCTGGCTCTCAGATCTCTAAAGTGCAGGTTTTTATTTGAAAATGTAAGATATTAATATCTTCACAAAATTGTTAAACTTCAGGAGCCCAGTGAGTGTCATTTAAAACACCCCATTGTGACACAGTGTAGTTAAAATCTTGGAAACCTGGTCTTTTCCTTAGTCACTACTTTTAACCAGCATTGGCAAAGCTGATAGGTCACACCTATATAATGCAATTGACAAGCTATTAGCTTTTACATTGCTTATTTGAGAACCATTGTTTACAGAAGTAAAAGAAAAATATTTCAAAATACTCAATGAAAAGTAGGGGGTGGGCGGAATTTGTGGAGTTTCACACTTTGCAATTTAGCCCCAGAAGTGCGAGCAGTGCTGAAAATCAGCAGGAACTGCACCATGCGTTGTGCAAGAGCGCACGGCCATTCGAGTTCCTTTCGCTGCTGCTCAAATAGAAAATCTAATCCAGCAGCAGCAAATGTACTCGTACAGCAGCCATCCCTGACTGCGACCACTCATGTGCACTGGTATTATAAAACGACTCTGGAAGGCTCTGTAGCAACTAGAAATCGCAGCAGGGGCCGGCAAATCTCCCTTGCGCTCGCGAGCATGCGTTGTGGAGCTTTACGTTGTTTCTGTAAGGCGTGAATGGCAGAATAGTTCCATCAAGCTCCTGATTGGCAACATTTGGTTGGAACTCCACATTACAAGCATAAAGCGGAGTTACCCAAATTCCCTAATTCCTCGTGTGGAATTATAATTTCGCCCGGGCCCAATGAAAAGCAAACTCTTAGCTTCGGTATTTTAAAAGTGTTCATTAAATTCAGTATTTTCAATCTTTATAAATAGAGTGTTTTTTCTTCAAATATTTTACATTTAGGAAATTCTGAACAGAATTTTAAAAGAATAAGGAAATGTCTGAATTTAAAGGACAGTGTTTGTAAAGACTATATTTATTTTATCATAAAACTCAGAACTAAAATAAAAGTTCTAGCTATTAAAGCTATGATCCAGGAGAGGAACGAACACAAGAAGAGGAAAGAAAGCTATCCAAAAAGAAGGGAGCACCTGTGAGCCACAAGACAGCCAAAGGATGATAAACACTGACCCTGCGCAAAGCTCACTGAATGTTTTTGGTTCAACACAACAGGTCTTTCAACAACAGACAGCTACAAACTGCCTCAGAGTGAGACCTACAAATTAGATGCTTTTGTAACTTTGAAAAAGCCAAATCTCAGCCTGATTTCATGCTGCTCGGTTTCTTTTTGCGTTCTGGGTAATCAGTGATCTTTACATACCGAATTTGGAGCATAAAAGATCTTTCATATGAAATTGCTTGAGGTTGCAGCAACTCATGATGATGTCCCACTGGGTGTTCCTAGGAAATGCTTTTTTTATGTTGCAGATTTCCTTCTGGGGAGGCATGCCTGATTACCCATAATGCATATAAAAGCTTCTTTCCAAAAAGCAGAGCAGATGTTTTTCATATTTTTTATCACAATACTACTGAAGGCAGCAATAACACCGTAAATGACCATGAGTTACAAATAAATAGCGTTTCTGATCAGTAGGGTATTCTGACAGTAGATAAAGTCTTTGTTATAGTAACTTATTTTCATATTGCACTTGCTTCTGCAGTGTTCCCATGTCATAGCATTGTAAATAGCAGGTGTTACTTTAAGCTGGTTGAGTGATAGCAAATGTGCTGTCTTAGGAAAGATGAAGGACTGAATAAGCCTTAACAGGATTTGAATCAATGACTGCAGATTAACTGTACCTCTTAGGAATCTATTGCAGCAGCAGTGAGCAGCACATTGTTTTGTTTGGACAACTTCTGAATGCCTAACATCCGCTCAGGCAGATGTGAAGACAACATTGCAGGACTCACCCTCCTCATGGACATGGTAGACAAAGGCTTCTTTTCTTTAGAGGCTTGCCTGCTTTTATGGAATGACAATTTTCTGTCTTCTCACCAATGTTATGTACACCCCTTTACTCACAAAGTGTCATTGGTTCGAATAAACTGCTAAGAGTTAAGAAGTCTCTGTTTAATTACTCTGAATCCAGTTAATTTGAGGATTTCAAAGGTCACTGAGTCCATATGGTCTAATGCAGTGACACTCAAAGTACAGCCCGGGGGATGCATGCAGCCCTCCTGACCGTTACATGCAGCCCCCGGGGCAGCAGCAGCACTGGGCTGATGTTTACTCGACTCAGCACTAACATTATTATTTTTTTTTTTAATATACAGCAAGCATTTTTATGAAGGTTAATTGCAGTTTGTGAAGGAAGTAACAAGGCTCTTAACTTAAGGAACACCTTAATGTTGTACCTTTAGAACCATTTAATCAAATTATTGTAGTGCAATTAGAACTATTTCTCTTAAAGTGATGGTTTTCAAACATGAATTTAGAAATGTTCATGCTTCCCCCTTCCCACCCTGACAACAATGCCATTAGTGATTACATCCAAACACAGGAGATGGTTTTGAACAACATGCATCCTGAAGTCATGTATTTTGAGTTCTGCGATAATAAAGAAAAAGGAGGGAAATAGAAATAAAACAATTTCCCAGGAACACACAAGTTGGTCAAGTGAAGAAGCTGGGATTCATCCCAGGTTTTCTGGTTTCACATTGCGCAATTGTGTTAAGCCACTAAATATTCATGCTCTGCTTTACCCTACACCGACTTTATAACCCTAGCTGGCATCAGTGCGGCCCTCGGTCACACCAAAGACCAAACTTTGCGGCCCCAGGAAAATGTTTGTGAGTACCCATGGTCTAAAGGGTTTGACTCATAAGTCCAACACAAGAAAGGGAGATCCAGAAATACTTAACTAACCACGAACTTTGGGTTCCAGAGCAGCGAGCTGCTCGGCATGAAATCGCTTCAGCTTCTCTTCAGTGGTAGTATGCGCTATATAAATGCAGTTACAATTTCAACTCATTCTGAGCCGCTTTCCCTCAAGAGAATTTACGGTGGGATATGGTCACGTGTGATGGTTTTAAACTATCCAAATGTGAGTTTGTTAACGGCTTCGCTGCGGCGCACATTCCGCCGCTGTGTGGCGGAATTTGACGCGTGCGCAGATTGCGCGGCCCCCCCCCCGGCCGTCTGACGCACACGCCCACTGTGACGTCGGACGTCCGGGGGCCATCTGACACATGGAAGTGGTTAAAAATAACTTATCAGCTGGTTTGTTGGGGGTGTGGTACGGCTTTTGATCTCATCTGCAGTTGAGATAGTTGTTATTAATATATTTTTTAATAAGGATGTAATTGGGAGATAAGCTGTTAAACATTTTAAACCAGACTTTGACAGAGTTCTAGATGGGGACCCTCACTACAAGGCGATCTGCTTTACATTGCGCATACGACTGCTACGGTGTCCCAACGGGTTCAAAATCAATTCCCCGTTGCTCTGACAGTCTCAACAGAGTGAATTGTTCTCACAGTGGAAGGAGACGCTCCCCCGTCTGAGATGCATCATTGACTGGGATCTATAAAATCTCCATTTTCTGAGATGAAAATCTGTCCCGGAGTTATTAAGCCGGTTTTAATTACAAACACAATTGAGGGAGCGCAATCTGCACGGAGCCGTCGCGATAACTAATAATGCCCCCTTTTAAAGCCTTCCATCTGCCAGATAAGTGCACAACTGCTCGTTAAAGAGCCCTCCTCGTGGCGTGAAGAGCGCGGCGGAAGCGGATGCTTATCGCTATGAGATGTACATCAAGGGACGAGGGCGCGGCGGGTGTCGGGGAGGAGAGGCGTCTGTTTAACAAGGCAAGAGCCTGTCAGAAGGCACGGTCACTGGGTTCAAGAGATGAGGGCCCGAGGTGCCTCCTTCTCACCTCATGCCACCATGTTTGTGCCACTGGCGTAACGAAAAGTGAGGGGGCCTCCCTACACGGTACTTAGGGGCGCCCCCTCCGGGCTCAATCAGGAGCTCTCCGGCCAGAATGGAGTGCCGAGGGGGCCCCTTGGAGCTAGGGGCCCCCCGCACCGCGTGGGCTGCGGGGGCCTGTGTTAGGCACCTGGTTTGCGCCCGCTTGCCTCTCCCGCCCTTGCCTTTGCTTTCCTGCGTATCTTCGCTTCACAGATAGGGGGCGCAGGGTGTCGTGTCGAGGCCCATTTTTGAGTGGAAGTTTTACAAGTGCGGCTTGGGTGGGTGGGGGGTGGGGGGTGTATCTGCATATGAGGTTTTCCGACTCCTGCTGTCTGGGCAAGAGGCACAGCGGTGCTGGCACCGCCAAACCAGTGCCCAGCTATGGAAGGAATGGTGAATGTTATCTCTGCTTGGAATGCTGCTTGAAACATATACATACATACATTGAATACAGTGTTTGACCGGGTAGGGCTTGGTACTGGACCACGGTGTCGCACGTGCAAGTGTTTAGGAAGGGAAAGGTCGCGGTGAAGGTCACATTATCTGCTGACACGCACTGTGCATGGGATGAAAGATTGTCAGACACGTCCGTCAGTGCTACCAGGCGTCTGGAGGGGGAGCAGGAGCGGCGGTCCCGGGTCCGGGAGGCTTGAGCAGATGTTTGGGTTCCACTTCTTTCGAAGCCAGCTGTCACACGCTCTGATGTGAGGCACGGTGCCTTTCCCGTGTGTTCTAATAAAATGGCTTATCGGTGGAGTGCTTACACGCTTCCTTCCTTACGGTGACTTTGGATGTTTCTTGTCTGTAAATGGGAGATCCCACATGCTTCTATGCACAGCCCTTGAGTGGTGTGTGTTGTGCGCTTTTGCGTGTGCTCCAGTCTCGTTTACGGTAGAGTAGGGTACAAGGGCGTCTTGTGTTGAACATGAGCGTCAATTCACCAAAAGGCATGGGGTAGCGGAAGTGAGATCGCAAGCCATTTGACCTATACATTCACTCACAAACAGATGCTTACACATACACACACAATCACACATACACAGAATCTCTCTCTCACAAACACACTCTCACCTTCACAAATGTGGAGAACAAACATTAAAAGCATTTTTTTTACTTACTTCAGCTGCCAGGGAGGGTCATATTCTAGATAATTGTACTCCATTTCTTATTACACTAATGGTGAATAATATACTCATTCACTATTGGTGTAATTATGTAATAATAAATAAAATGCCAAAAATGCGGAGATTGAAGCCCCAACCGATGTCTATAAAGATAGGTGCCCCCTGTGTTTGTGGCAATGATTTTGCCACCTCCGAGTCCAGGGGTCGAAAATTCAGTGCCAGGGGTCGCAAGGAGCAAGCTAGAGGTCTCAGCTGCGACCCCTGGTGACCCTTAAATGATGTCCCTGGTGTTGAACTGAAAGGATCTTTCTTGATTCTGCTCTCTTTTATATTTCTCAAGACTAGAGGTGAGAGAACAGGGTGTAGAACCCTCACACTCATCTGACTCTCACCTTTGTGGGGCAGAGTGAGGTGCATCACAGTGCCTGGGGCTTCTTGACCTTAATACAAAGTGAGAGCATTTAAATTCCTGGACTGCTGTTTTCCTCCTCTACTTTCCTGTGTAATCATCTCTGGACTGTGTATTGTATCTGATGCCGCCAGTGACACGCACCATGCCCCTCCGCCGGGGACTCCTGTCCAGCCCATGGATAGCCTGGCCGGGGAATCCAATTATCCACTGAGACAAACCCTCCCTGGAGACCCAGGGAGAGGCAGTGTATTAATTATCCTTGCCACCTTCAGCCCTTCAATCCAGCCATTGCATGTATATAGTGTGATTCCGCCAGTTCAGATAGTAGGATGCCATTAACTTTCTGTATGTGTCCTCTGCAGTGGCCATACCCCTGTAACCGTCACCGGCTCCAACCTGGATGTCATTCAAGAACCGAGGATCCGGGTGAAGTACAACGGACGGGAGTCAGTCAGTGTAAGTACACACTCTTTTTTTGCCTACTGCGAAGTACCTATTGCAAAATGGATGACTACAATGAGAAGTGTTCTGTATATGTCTACCCCATGATGTAAAAAAGATGAACAGGCAAAATTAAAGACTTTATGGATTTGTACCAATGATGAAATCCCCAAAAATAGATCAGAGGAATTGGTAGGAGAAGATGCATTTGGTTAAAAAGAAATGTTTAAGTGGGATGTTATGGTCTGAAGATGTAGTAAATACTAAATATCTGGGGAAAGGCATTTCATCAGATGTATTAAACATCTGCCCTGTCTTTCCTCAAAGTGGTATATCATGATGGCAATGCCATCAGTGTGGTTAATCGATGTTGGTAGTTTCTTATGAGAAGTTCCAGGCTCTCAATCTTCACTTCCTTCAAAGACTCCAGCAAGCTTGTCGTTTTCAATCAGGTCTGATGTTTCCATTGTTTATTGCCAGTCTCTGCCCCGCTTTAAGAGATTGTTCAATTTAGCCTCACAGCTTTCAAAATAAACACGAGGAGCTCGGGTTCTGGAACGTTTACATAAAGACACGCACTCTTGTCGGTTCCACAATTTTGGAAATCTGCTAATCACAGTCACTAACTAAACAAAGCACCTTGAACAGTGATGCAGAACTTCCACAGAGCAGTGGTGTGTTTAGGGAAAAAGCTTTTTTAATTTAAATCTTCTGGTGTTTTCTTATGGTACTTAATTCTGGGAGTTGACCTGATTTTCATTTATCTCAGTTTGACATGAAACTTAACTTACACAATGTGAGAAAACTGATTTCTACCAGATGCACACAGTTTAGTCAACGAGGGAAGCTGGGATTAGAACTCTTGGTCCTGGGGCAAAGAACACAACTGTTAGACCATCTCTCCGAATCAAGTTATGCAGCATGTAAATTAAACAACAAAAAACAGGGTTACAAATACATTCTGCAGAGGGCCAACCAGGAATTTAGCAAGGGAGTCCTGGAGATGGGTTGTGATGAGCATTTCAAGTTCCTCTTGGTGTCCACCGTGGGATTAGAGTTCTCGGTGTTCAACAGTTGGCACTCCGCTGAACCAGGTTCAAGATAAATGGAGCAGTGAGTCCTCGAAGCATTGCCGAACCTGATTTTGAGAGGCTTATGTTAAATGAAAGAAAAATGACCCTGAGCATATAAGGAATTAAAGCTCTTCTTGTCCACATACCACTTTGCTGTCAGCCTGTGGGCACTGGCATGAATTTCACCAAGGCCTCGAGCTACACACATCCAGTATTCTCCTAAAAAGCTGTCAGCCCCCATCCCCTTTGGCCTCGCCTTATGTGTGTGGGTTTTGAAGGTTTAATGGGAGCGCTGCGCTCTTTGTTATTTATTCTGTTATTCTCTTCATAATTCATTTCTGCTGAAAGGCTGTGTTCCAGTGCCATGCAGGGCAGGCCCACCTAAAAGCATCTGAGTTTTAAATGCTATTTACTTCATTTTGTTTTGTGTTTGTTTTTGTATGTAATGGACTGTACAAATAATTTTCACACTGGTCTATCTCATGAAAAGAAGCCTTCCCAAGCGAATGGTAGAGTAAGTGTGGGACTTTGCAACATGGCCAGGATGGGGTCATGGCGGGGGAGTGAAGTAGAGGCACTACATTTGTTATTAATGGGCAGCATTTAAAGAGAATTTTAAGTGCCACTGATGTTCACGAACTTCAGACTCACCTTTTGGGAGCTGACTAGGCGAAGGTTGATTTCAGCACGTGCTAATTAAGAGAAAAAACTCCGTTATGTCGAACATTTTTTTAATAAAGTCACGTTTATTATGCAGAAAAAGTAATTTATTGCTTTATGGCTTAGATTACACAATATGCAAGGATGACAATAAGCGTGGTTAAGAAATATTAGAGCATTGGAATGTGGGAGCTCCACTGAAGACAATGAAGTGGCTCGTAGTTAATAATGGCTGTTTGTCTTTCTGTCTCTCCCTTTTTAATTTAGGACATTTTACCCTCAGTGTGCACTACATTCCTTCTTCCTCGGGCTATACTGGTTGTTCAACACTCTCTCCCTTGTTATAGGCCCGAGTCAACTGGTTTTCAGGGCTTTTAACAACGAGAATAGCCCTCAGCAGGGGGCCATAAGGCAATTTGGGAAAATATTCATGTATATCCATCTTTAGTCCCAGATGTATTTGTTACTGCTTTTTTTAAGTGGTTATCAATTCTGGACCTTTATTTATATTTAAAAGAAGCATGTTTGCTTCAGTATTCAAGTTTTGGGTGAATACATAAGCTGCTTGTCAATACTGATGCAGCTTCTCTTCACTACTAGTTACATCTCTGCTGTGGGATGGGTTTTCACACTACACTGCCTTTATTTGTGAATCTTGAAACATATGTTCAAGGAGCGTCAGTGGGAAGGATTTTCATTTACGTTTTTGCTACAATAAATAATTTAATGTGCAGGACATGAAAAGGTAGCACTATGTACATCTCAGAGCGATAAATTGCTCACAGTTCCCATTTTTGGGTTCTAGGTCAAGTATCACGAAGTCCAAAAGGTTAATATTAAAACTTTTTTGCACCGCAACTGTTAAGACATTGTTGAATATCTCGAAGGTCCCACGAGTCCTTTTAGCATTAGTTGGACTGTAGGCCACGCATTTGACTTCAGACCTACAGGGAAGTCAGGTCTCCCAAAGAAAGCATGTAGGAGACACGGACCTTTCAAATAACGCAAGAAAGCACTCAAAAGTGTGCAGTAACCAAAAAATAATACTAGGCGAATACTTTCATATATACCTATACATCCACTTATACATACTTATATTCAAATGAAAAAAAAACAGGGCAAGTCCTACTATGCCGAATTCTCCAAGTTTAAATCATCATTTTTAAGAGCTATGCCTGTCCTCGGTCTGTGGCTGGGTTTGCCTCGCGTTCCTGGACCCCTTGCTGATGTTGCGGTTGGCTGATGTGCATGGAAAGGGGAGGAGAGTCTGGTGCATAGAAAGGTAGGGCCCTGGCAGAGTCAGTTGCATGTATGGGGTGCTAGGCCCCAGTGCCTGCAGAATATGACTGACCATATCTGTGCAATGTTTCCCCACATCCTGATGGGATCTTGGTGCTGTTCAACTTCGACCAGTGAGTCTCTGTGTTTTTTAGCTACTTTCCGCACAACTTCTCTTAGGTCTGAGGGTAGACTGTTCCAGATCTTCGGACCACATATGGAGAGATTTGCTGGGTTTTGTGCCTTCAGTGATGTCCTCTCTGGTGGATGAAAGAGTAAGTGGGAACATCTAGTGGTACACAAGTGGATATTGGCGATGTTTGTCCAACCTTCCATCAGACTTGCCTAACTTCAAAAGCTCCTGGACAGGTCCTTACCTCTTTATCTCTCCTTCCGGTTGAGGCCGGAAGTGCTCGCAGACCTTCTCAAGCTCCTGGTCCAGTCATCTCGCCATCCTGGTGACCTGAAGCTAAGCGAGAGGGAGGGACCGCCAACAGAGACCTGACACAGTCACTGAACATCTGCGTCCAAGTTTACTCGCGTGGCTGGATTGCACAAAACCGGCGCCGCAGTCTCTTACAGCCCGTTCCTTAAACTATCAGCTTGCTGCATTTTCCGGCTCCTTGCTTTTATCTTTGCTCATGGTCCAAGCTTTATTTTTCCTTAGATTTCATAATTGTGTGGAATGTTTACCTTCCCGTCTACCTCTTGCATTGCTTCAGAATGACGTGTATCCAACTTGACACAACTTCCTCAGCAGGACCCGAGGAGAGATAGGTTAGTGTTACACTTAACATCCACTTCCCTCACCACATGTTTCTGCAAAGGTAAAGCATGACGTGGGCACTTAACTGAATGTATACAAAGACCCACTCTTCTGCGACATGTCACAAATGTTTTTCTATTTTTTCAACGTGTGTGCGACTTTCACAACCATTCCCCACACTGGGCCACTTTTCACGACTTTTTTTGTTAAAATACCATGACTTTTTTGTGGGCAGAAAGTAGTGGACGAAGTTGTGGATGAACCAAACTGTTTACTAGAAGTTCCGGTACTGGCTTAATTTAAAGTTGCAGTCAAAAATCAGATTTTGCATTTGGCGTAGGACAGAAAACCCAACAAGAGCATCTCAGACAGTGAAAGCGTTTGTTGAGCAGAGAACATGTGCAGGACAGAGGGCAGGGAACATGTGAAGGAATGTGTCAGGACTGCATTTCAGCACTTTTTTATGGGGAGGAGGGATTATTTTTTAATTAAGTGAGCTACCTTCTCCCTGGTCTGAAGCCAGGGAGGTGAAGCTGTGGGCCCCATGGGCGAAAGATTCCAGCGAGATTACATTTCCCGAAGTTGTGCACTCAGCACTTTCTCATCTTCGCTCCAAAAGAAAAATAATAATTCTTGTCCTGCTGAGCGCGAAAAATAGAATAAAGAAGAAGCGTGTGGGTGCTCAGGCACCGAAATCCACACCAGTATATTATATTGATGCTGTGAAAAGCATGGCTTCGAGTTTGCTCTAAACGGTAGAGTGCCAAGCACATTGCAAGAAGCAGCTGTGGCAATTTTGTTATTAGAGGGAGGTGTTTGTGTGTGGGGTAAGGGTGTGTGTGGGGAGGAAGGGCTTTGTGTGCCTGCGTGTATGTGTTTCCAATTAAGTTTTACGTTCAATCCACAGCTTTTTTTGTCAATCCACCATGCAATGAAAACCACTGCACACGGGTGCGAGATGTACACACAATAGTACACACTGTAATGTAATAACACAACTTATTCGCCTGCTCGCTCATCACGTGAAAGGCCAGGTAATGGGTTACCTGTTTAATTCAATGCCGGAAATATCTAAATGAAAGCTATCCCAGGTAGGTTATGACTAACATTCAACAGAACATATTAAAATAGCTCATTTGTAGCTGCACCAGTACACCTCACCCAGGAGCATGGCCCAACAAAGTGAGCCATGCAAAAAAGATAGAACATCTCACAAGCATATATCACACATATGTCTGATAGAATGTTATCACGTTGCTTCCAACATTACTACCCACCACAAAATGCCACTAGTAAATGCATCAGTACACATTACAAAGAACATTCAGCTATCCCTAGGACAGCGTAGAATGAAATATAGGCAGCAGTCACATCACTCCAGACTGCAGTAGCTGCAATGGGATGCCATAGCGTAACACACAAACACATTGAACACATCATGTCACTTATGACCCCAACCATTATGGCGATTTTTACATCACAAGCCCAAAAGAGCACATTGCAACACTGCACAATATCCAAGTCGGCTTATAAGTTCAACCTAGCCAACAACACTGTGCCTTCCTAAATCCAGGGTTACAGGCATTTCAACAACTTAAGAGCTCAGTAAGCAAACTGTACACCTCCCTCTCTAAAATCAGTTACTCCCAGGGAAATAAATAAGACACGACCATTCAGAAATCAGATCTGACCCCCTATGGTCCTCCTGCAAGGCATCCATGTTCACATCACACACCAGGACACATGGCATCCTTATGGATGACCAGTCTGCAATACTACATCACATCAAATGATGACTTCGGACAATGTGGACACACCCATCCGAGACATGTCACGGTGCCAAAAGGACATACGACTAGCAAACTGACACTATACATAATACACCGTTGTATTCCTAAGCACTCTTAAGATTGCACTGCTTAGCTTTGCTGCTGACTGTCACTCAGAGGAAAGGTGGCAGTGACAGCCCCCCACCTGCAGGGTGCAGAAGGGGACGACTCCCTGTATTGGCACCTTCAGCTTATGGAGGGCTTTGCTCCCACAGTCCAATGGATGCGCCGCCATTGCTGTAGGTAGCACAGAGCCCTACAGCAGCAGATAAAAGGAAGGCGGTAACAGCTCAGCGAGAAACAGGGCTTTTTCTGACCGTGCCTCTAGTTAAATCTATTTTACTCTTATACCTGTTGTTCTAAATCCATGCACATATCAAAATAAATAAAAGGTTTTTTTTTCTGACCTTTAATTGGATAAATCCATTATCCTCTTATATATAGCCTTTGCCATCCTAAATGCATGCACATATCAAATAAACAAAAACGAGGCCTAATGTAACGTGAAAATTGGCTCTTCTGAGATGCCTTCTTTATCTTATGCTTTACACATGTGAATATACGAGCATACGCACTCTTACTCGTTTAAGGTCTTGGAGCCCGATGTAGGTGGCAAATACCGGTCGGAAACGGCCGAATTCGGCCGTTTCCGACCGGTATTTGGCATCTTGAGATGTAGGGGGCCAGATTTTACAGATTCTGTAAATTTACCGAATCGGTAAATTTACAGAATCTGTAAAATACAGAATCGGTATTTTTACCGATTCGGTACCTTCCAGATGTAGGTGGGACTTTTCAGAGTCCCTAAGGCATTACAGAATCGGTATTTTACCACCCAATCCAATTGGGTGGTAAAATACCGATTCCAGGTGTGCATGCACATGTGTGCATGCACACCTAGCCATGTGACAGACAGACATGCCCTTAGGGCATGTCTGTGTGCCACATGGCAAACATGCCCGTCTTTGGGGTGCTAGAGGGTGTCAAAGTGACACCCCCTACACCCTTGCAAAAATCGGTATTTACCGATTCTGTAATTACAGAATCGGTATTGCCCATTGATTCCTATGGGCTTCAAGGCCCATAGGAATCAATGGGCAATACCGATTCGGTATTTACAGAATCGGTAAATACCGAATCTTAACGATTCGGTATTTACAGAATTTGTAATACCCACATCTCCCCCCTTCATATTTACCGACTCTTAAAATACCGAATCGGTAAAATTCGGTATTTAAGAGTCGGTAAATTTGAATTACCTACATCTGGCCCTTGGTCATCTATGCTCAATGTAAGACTTTAGAGGAGCTCACAAGTTCAGAACTTGGAAATCAATCGATTGAATGCTTCAATGCTTTATGAACTGTACACCATTATACTGGGCAATAGTAACCCTCCTGATGGGAGGTTATGTGCACACGAAAGGAGACATTGATAGTTTAAAACATGGTTACACTGGGTAAAAGTAACTCTGGCGATAGGAATATATGTGCACACAAGGACATTGATATTTTAAAACATGGCTATTTTGTTACAAATCACAGTTTCTCTACAGTGATAATTACACGCTATAAAAAGATGTGGTTATGCCATGGAAGCTTTCTTTAGATCAGGCACCATCTACTGTAGAGTGCCCCCGTGTGGTTGCGTGATGCTGATGGTGCTTATCTGAATGAATGTACCAGTGAATAAGTGAAGTGGAAGCAGGTGGCAAACTCTTGTAGACCTGCCATACAATATTTAGTGGGAGTTTAGGGTGATTCGTTATTGGTTGTGCAGGAAACCTTTTTATCCTTGACTTTTTTTTTTCCTATTGTGAGTTTTCATGTTAGGGAATTAAACTAATGAATACACTCCTTGTCTGCAGGCCTGAGTGGTACTAACTTTATTACAGTTTTTTATGCTTTTCTTCTTATTTTGTCTCTTTTGCAAAGTTTTAGGATTCTGTAACACGTCATTCGCCTGTGGAACCTTTTCTTAAGCATGCACCACTGTGGCATTTTCTTCTAAAATGGTCCTATTGCATTGCACTGCAGGGACTGGAACAACACTTTGAATCAATTTTCTTACGCAGCGATGAAGAAGGTTCAGAGATTTTGAATTTTGCTATGTGAGACTTTCAGTACACCAGGGAGGAGCGGGGAGACAGGAGGGGAGCAGAGGAGATCCTCTTAGCGTGGTGTAAAATGCACCAGCCAGAGCTGTACTCTTCATCGTCTATGAGGTGTTATTGCAGCCACTATGACATAGTGTGTGTGCACAAGATACTTGTGTTCAGTGCATGCAGGTAAGCTGCACACATTGTGCTTTGCAAATGCCATAGTCCAAGTACCTCAACAGTGTTATTGCCACGCCCATGTTGGTATCTCCTTTCCAAGATCCTAGCCACAAAATACACTTTTGACTTCACGCTGGGTATCACCAACACACGAAAAGTCCACATGTTGTTTCCAAAACCTTAGCAAATGCCATTCTTTGACTGGCCACTAAAGTTGCACCAGTCTGTAAGCGCCACACACCAACAGCCAATAGCATGCTCTGCCTGCCCTTGGGTGTTACTGCTGCACTATAGCTGCTCAGTCACTTGATATGCTTTGCTAGTGTCATATTTGAAATGAAGTGCCTGGCAGGTGGATGGGTCACCCTATTTCATCGCCTCCAGCAGTCAGAGGAGTTCAGTACCTCTGTAGACTAGTATCGTTTTATGTGTTGCAATCTGAAACTTGCTTGGAACACTGTTTGAGATGGTGAACCTGCCTCGTTCTGTTTGATCTGAATTCCATTTAAACTCTTCCGATCATACTAGTGGAGAAGCGTGGCTCAGTGGTTAGAGGCGGCAGACCCGGAAGCTGAGATCGACCGTGGACCAGGGTTCGATTCCCCGCCTCGGCGGGTCTCGGGCTCAAAAATTCCACGGACTCGACAATTCTCGCTCCGGTGCCTACTCGAATCACGGGGTCACACTCTGCAACTCTGGGCAATAGCTTGCTTAATCTCCACTACGGCCCCTCGCGGCGGGATGCCTGGCTTTCACCTTGTGGACACCCTGCCGGGGTTTCTCACAGGGGAATACCAGGACGGGTTCCCTAAGCAAGCGCCAGGATGCCCTTTGGGTGACAGGTTTGCGCTATATAAGTACACCTACATTTACATTTACATTTACATACTAGAATTGTCAAAAAGGGTACAGTGCTGAACTAGTTAAAAATATGTTTTTCTAATTGCACTGGACTAGTAAAATTGAAAATTATTTTTCTGACTGATTGTTTGTACATTGGTTCCTGTCCTTCAATGTCTTCATGAACCCTCTGTAGATTGACTCTTGGATCTTGAGGTGTCGTTCTATCAATACGCCGGTGCCATCAAAGTCAAGTGTATTTGTAGATACATTTGTATGAATCTCCTAATACCATAAAACCCATAAAAACAAGTGTGGCCAGCATTCAGCAAGAGATGATGACCTACAGATATCTAAAACTCAATGCTCTAACACTGATTTCCTACTCTTCACCTTAAAATCCAACACCCTGCTGAGACTAAAATGATTAAACTCCATTGCAAGCACAGGTATGACTCCCAAAATTGTAATCTTAGCCAAATCGTTCGGGTCCATCTTTGAGGAAAGCCCATGCTTGAATTCCTACATCCAGTCCACGGTCAAATGAGCCAGCGCCCACTTACGTCAATTCAAAAAAACTCTAAACGCCTCTATTCGGAGCATAGATGTGGAAGCGCTACTGATCTCTATACTGGACTGCTGTGATTCTCTTCTTTCTTCTCTGCCAAAAGCTCTAAAGCTGTGCTTCACCCTGCCGCTTGACTCCTAATGAATGCAAAAAAGTATGGGGCCAGTTTCAAAGGTAGCTAAAAGAATCTGAAGTAGTATTACAGGAATAGTAAGCCAACTAGAAGCTATTGTTTTGATTTGGTGGATTCTTTATTTAATGATTGCTCTTTTGGCACACATGAAACAAAATCATGCTGATCTGTATTCCAAACTATGGGTCCAATTGACAAGGCATTTATAAGTATGTGATTTAGTACTCATGTAGCACAATTTCAGATACTATAAATGCCTTTGCGAATTTTCCCCAGTGACCACATCTTGCCCTAGCCTAATAAATATGAAATGTTACCAATTAAGGCACACATCCTTTTCAAAACAGCACGTCGCCTACAAATCCCTCAACCCCAATGGACCTGAAGTCTTGACTCAAGAGCATAGCATATCTATTGTCTTCCGCAATATCAAGACCTTGAACAATTTCACAATTTCAATATCATGCCCTATTAAAGATCACAGAGATCTTACTTGGAATTGCCCCAAGATTTAGGAACTCACTACCTTCTCAAATCAAAAATGCTGTGCCTCTCCACCTTTTAAAAAAATCTCTAAAAATCTTTCCCTCCCACAAATACCTGGCCCCTTGCTCATGCTGTCATACCTAAATGCTTTCCATCTTTAATTCAATTTGCAACTTTTGAATGTTGAGACTTTTTGACACTGCTCCCCTGTACAGGCACGCAAATGCTATATTACGGCACTCGCAGTTGTATGATATTTTGAATCCTACATGCTGTACTTACTTGTGCTTTATAAAACATAAATATAAAAACATTAAATATAATTAATTTGCACAGTAGGAGCATAGCAAACTGTTAGTCAGCCGATCCCACATTTCTTTCTAGCAGCGCGCTGAAAAGGCACGTGAGGTGAAGCGGGGGTGTCAACGTTGTGGGTGGAACTTTTTGAAATGATAAAGCTTCTTACAAGTTTTCTGGAAACAAACGTCCGTATGTAAAGCTTCTCCTTGAGTAGAGGCCACTAATCCCTACCCTGCTGCTTGATCAGCTAAGAGTTTTATTCGGAAATCCTATGGAGAAATCACACTTGTATATTGTCCCCGCTTAGTACTGTAGCTATGTATTCATAATAGCATATTTTAACAAGCATTGCTAAAGGCAATTGGTACAACTTGCATTTTGAGACCTGGCCAAAATGTTTTTCTACAAAGCCTTCTACAGCAAATTGAGGTAACACATTTTTTATTGCTTTTTGTATTGAATGCTTCTATGAGTTAAAGACTTGAATTTATGATGATTCGTTGTACTTTTGAGATGTAAAATAGACCCTCATGCCTTGCAATGCAAGCATTCCATGAAATGGAATGATACACCAAACAGGTAATAGCATGAGGGGAGAGGGTGATTCCCCTGTGGGATGGCACGAAAGCATACTTCCTGTGTATGTTAAAGAACTGATGACAGTAGATGAGAAAGACAGCTGCACTCTCAAGCCAGACCTAAACAGTGTGACTTGAAGCTGTACATGAAATAGCACATAGAGGAATTCTGCATTGTGATACAATGAGGTCTGGCCATTGGTGGAAAAGTCAGAGGAGATAAAGAAGCGAGTACCTTCTTGAGGGATGGATAAGCAAATTGGCATTGAGAGACAGGCACACACAGAGAAACACAGATTGGCAGGTACAAATAAGCACAGAGACAGACATTCTGACACATGGCACATGAAACCCTGATTATGAGGGACCTAGTTATTTGTGATACGTGCAGTAACTCCTGCTAATACACGTATCGCAGTTTTGGGTTTGTGATAACTTCTTCGGGAGGCAGATTGCACCAGCCCATTTCTCCTGTTGGCGCTGGCTGAAACAGAACCAACTACTAAAAGTGAGGAGAAGATGTGGTGTAATGGCCAGAGCTGCCGACTTCAGACTTGGCGAACATGGTTCCAGTCTTGATGTCGGCTCAACATCCTCTGAATCTGGGCAAATCACTTAATCTCCCATGCCTGTCATAAATCAATTTGTCTTTAACCGGTGCTCATGAAAAGTGCCGGTGTTGATGATTAAGTGCCAGTGCTGAGCACTGGAAACCACCAGCTCAAATTAAGCACTGCTCCCAAGCCAATCACGCCGCTGCGGAGCAGCGTTGTGATTGGGCTGAGCGCCATGATTTATCGCTCAGAGAGGGACTGGGAGGCTGTGCATGTTCTCCACCAAGGCTGTACAATATAGATGGTGGAGAACATGCAACGTGTGCATGACGGTTTGGCCTGCCGAAGACGTCCGGCCAAACCTTTATGCGTGCTTAATGTGCAGCAGCTACCACTCCTCCTCCCTCTGGGTCATGGCTGCAACTACACTACTAAAAATAAAATGATAATAACGGCCCATTATTATCATTTTATTTTTCCTGTGCACTGCTTTAAAGCAGTGACACGACGCTCCACCGCCTTAGCGGAAGAGCCGCCACTGCATATTATTCCAAAAAAGTTGTAATTGGCTGGCATTTATTCCACCCTATCCATTCCAACTCAGCGGTGTTGGATTTTATCAGATGAGATAAATGTCATACCACATACTGGGCCACTCGTAATGAGAGCCAAAGAAGCAGACAGGCCTGCAAGCAGAGCAGCATCAATCTAGCACTACAGAGACAGACAGGCACACACAAGCAAACATCACAGAAAAACAACTCGTCGCCTATTAATATTTTACCTCTTGAGCTTTATTTTCACGTAGTATTCATATCCACTACTGCTCCAACATTGGCAACCTCTTTCCACAAACTCCATTATATTTGGCCTTTTAAAACCTGTAATCTATTAATAATATTTGTATGCTTCATTTTGTTATGTATGAGTTTGTATTTGGTGACATATATGTACTGTCTGCAGTAATACAGAGAGAGGTGGGGGATGGAGAGGCAGACAGTTTCAGCTATAGATGAAACTAGAGATAGATAGGCAGGGGCGAGACTAGAAATAAGGCATCCACCTCTATAGATGCGTATACAGAGGCACTACGATTATTGTATACTTATTTTTATTTCACAAATTTTTTGTTGTGAAGCTTTCTAAGGCTAACAGCCTTGTTTATGCTTCCAAGTGTGCAAAGAAAATTAAATACAAATATAGAGACAGAAGATATGCCACTGACAGCAATAGACAAGAAAGACAGAGAGACTGAGACTTAGACAGGTACAAAGACAGAAACAAAGGAGGGTTTGTCGCGTAAACAAAAGTTTGCATTTTCTCCTTTATTTTGCCACAGGTGTGCAAGGCTGTGAATGCTTCGGTGCTCTCGTGCTTGGCTCCCTCCCTCACCAGCGAGTACCGACCGGGTTTGGACGCTGTCGAGTACCCTGATGAGTTTGGTTTCATCTTCAACAATGTCCAGCCTCTGCTCGTCTTCAATAGCACAAAATTTGTCTACTACCCCAACCCCACCTTCGAGGTCCTGAGCACCACAGGGGTCCTGGACCAGAAACCTGGATCTCCCATCATAATGAAGGTAAGGGGATGGAAGGGACTCGGGCCTGCTTTAGAGTTTGGTGCGTGGGTGCTCCATCACAGTTGTGACAGACACCCAGCCCGCTATGTTACGAGTGCAATGGGATATAATGCGCTTGCGCTTTGGCAGCGGGGTACTATATTTGAGACATCATCCGATCACCTGAAATGTGTTTCACAGTCCTTAGAGGCAATTACATACATTTAAACCTGCCTTTTTAGGTCTTACTTCATGAGTGATGTTCGCTGCATTCATTCATATAAATATATTTTGAAATATAGGAACAAAGGACTTGGAAGAGATGCATGGAATTGCCTGCTATGTAACTGGCTGAGCAAGAGAAGAATGCAAGTTATATGTTTCTAGAGTTGAGCTTTCTCACTACAATAATGTATTGTTTGATGTTTTCATTGGTAGTGCGGTTAGAAAGAAGGCCTGCTTTATGTATAAAGCATTCAGGGCAGGTATGGAATAGCCTATTTGTAAAAATAATCCATCATGTCTATTTGCAAAGATTTATTGCATACAAATTAAGTTTCATATGCATTGTTTCAAATTTCCAAAACTCTCGAATTCGGTTAAAGCAGTAAAATAATTCGGTTAAAGCAGTAAAAGAAAAGAAAATTATCTACATCATAAAGACCACATTTTTGGGGTTTTTTTGTATCAAATCCTACCTGTGTGCTTGTATAAAGGCATATTTGCCAAAGTGGCCATGCCAGTTGTGCCGCTCTCAGCCCCTTCCAGCTTTTCAGTTAAAACAATGTTTCGTTTTCTGAATTAGGTCACTACAAGTGTGGGTTTGCAAATGCATTTGTTTTCCGGCCCAAAAAATCTAGATTTCATAAGGGGTCAGTTGATAAGAGAGAAAATCTACACTTCGCTTTATGTAAGCTAAACCTTTTGGCTTTGTCAAAGGCTCCTGCATCTACCAACAGCGCAGGGCCATCCCCTGCTCTGCACTGCATAGCAGCCAGGTCACGGACTCTGCACAGGTGGAGCTATCACAGCTTTGAAGCCTCTGAGCTCAAGTGCTTTAGTCTACTTGGGAAGTCATGCCAGCTTCTGAGATTATTTTCAGTGATTTTAGAAGAAAGGACACGCCAATGCAGTATACAGTGTATTTTTGCGTGCCAACGTTTGTGCATGGCACCAGGGCTGGTCTCGGTGTAGCACTAATAAGGTGGCAGAAGGATGAGTGCCCCCTCTGCAGCTCATTGACCTCACCCATGGATTTACCCTCACACTTGAAATGCTACCTACCTTTCTTTCTCTTTTTCTCCTTTTCTCCACTAGGGTAAGAATCTGTGCCCACCTGCCCCGGGGGGTGCCAAGCTCAACTACTCCGTGTTGATTGGTGAAACTCCCTGCACGGTCACAGTCTCCGAGACTCAGCTGTTGTGCGAACCCCCAAACCTGACCGGGCAGCATAAAGTTATGGTAAGGCTTGTGATGACAATACGTTGTTAAAATGTATCTCTGCGCTACTCATATTATGAGCTATAAAAAGAGAAAGTTAGCCCGCACCACTGATGCATGAGCCTGGGACCCACAGGTTACACGGTGGACACGAGCAGCTGGGATATCTCATGGGGTTCGTTGCTTCATGAGTTTAACTCTGTGCACTACATGCTTTCTTTAGCGGCGATCTCATTCACTTAAATAAATGCAGTCCCTCCATCCTTCATTTATTTCCCCCTCTTCATGTTTTCCCTCATTCCACTAGCCCCCTTTACTCATACTTCCTTTCTGCATTATTTTATTAATCTTTTTTACATTCCTCCCATCTTTCCTTCTCTCTCACCTGTTTTCGCTTTGACAATTGCCCTTCTCCCTGGCTGTGGCTCGGCTCCAGGCCCTCCTGGATCCTCGAGCCCACGACGAGCTGAGCTTTCATGAAGCCTGTGCCTACCACCCACGTTCTAACCTCGCGCACCGAGGGTTAAAGATAAAGCATTATCTTTTGATGTAAAACAGGAGCAAGGAACAGATACCCATCTAGCGTCTGAAAGCACACTGTGAAACCAGGAACTCTGGTATCAATCCTGGCTTCCCCCACCTGACCAGTTTGTGTGATCCTAGGCAAATATTTTATTTTACTGAGCCACCTTTGTTTTCACTATCACGAGAGCACCTTGAAATGTGAGTTTAGGATGTGCACGTTACAATGCCTCATGTGTTTGATTTAATAGACTAAATGTTGCTTCCTTTTTAATAACAATCTGGCCACATACAGTACATAGAACAATTCCCTTACCTTGTTGTCAGGGCAGCGTGGGGATGGGGGTGCAAGAGTAATCTAACTTCCTATTTAAAAACAAACTCTTTTAACTATGCAGTGATGTGATCTGATGTATTAAGGTGAAACACTTCCGTGTGTTAAATATACATATTCAAGTTTGAAGAGACTACCATATGTTTACATGATGTTTGTTGCATGATTTACATGCCCATGTTTTACATGGCTTGGCTCGTCCATGGGCTTGTAATGCCAAACCGGTCCCTTGTGTCGGCTCGGACCTGTCAATTTGTTGACTCGCCCACCTCTACATGTGCCTCAATGTGATCACCATGGATACATTAATTAATGCGACTTGTCGGCGTGTCTGTTGTTTCTACAACCATCCATCAGACGTAAATCCACCATTTCTGTATAATGCTTGGGGGTTGAGACCTCTGATCGGTATGCTAGCAACCTTGGACAGAACAGGGCATAGGCTAACAACAGAAACCATTCTGAACTCTTTAATTGAACACCTGAGGATTACGTCCCAAGGACCACAAATGATCACCCTGCGTTAAGACTCGTAAATAACCAGATAGAGTGGCCAACTAAGAAGGAAGCCATAGTAAAGTCTAAAGAAAACCTGTTCACTGGGAGCCTTTCTCCGGTGGTTATAAGGGCCATACAGTGTAGCGAATAAAAAAACAGTTCTCATCACCCAGTCTTGCATCACGAACACACCAACAATAAGAATTATAGAATGTTTGATGACGTCATTCATGGGATGGCTTCCTTAAGGAGTAGGGCAAAGCCGGATTAGAATCATGAACATAATAAACAGGCTAGGTGTTTGAATGAAAGAGTAAGATAGGGACACGCTGAATGTATCTTTTGGAATATCCTGGCTCATCGAAGGGTTCACAGAACTCTGTGGTCACAATTAGCCAAAATTGACAATCGAGTGAAAATTGCTTCGGGAACATCGCGCCTGTTTCCATGCCTCATAACTTATTTTCTCACACCGCCCTTAGTGGCAGCTCCAGTCGCCTCGCTCCTGCATTGTGCGCTGTAGCGAGAGCTTGACCCACAACTAATTATGATTTTCCAGCTTTAGCAGCAGAGACAGATTTGTACCATCACATTGCATTTTCCAGGAGAGCGATTCTGATGACCCGCAGCCTTGGCATCTGACTAGGCTGAGTCTATAACTTCCCCCGCCAGTGCGGCCAACCTACTTTTTGTGCAGCCGGTGCATTTTTCCTGCAAGCCTGCACTCCTTGTGAGTCACCCAAGCCTTCAACGCACTCCGTTTGTTCCTGTTGCTCTACTTGAATTTTTCTTGTTCCACACTTCTATTTTTCTTTCGCTTTATTCTTTTACCCGTCCACCATTCTTTGATGTAGTAGTTCTGTTGCACTGCTCTAGAAAACAAAGGGCGATATTACAAGAAATGCTATATAGGGCAGGAAGTAGCTGGGTGCATCGCATACGCTTGATTGGCCAAATACATGTTTGCATTCCTGGAAAGCAGGGGTTGTCAACATTTTATGTAAAAAGGGTTGCTTAAGTCAGATGAAAATACCAAGACACCTTTAACTTTAGTGTGGTAATAGTGATCACTCCAGACAAGATTACACTAGTGGCCACCCCGTGCAGGATTACCAGCAGTGCTCTCTTGCATCAGGCAGAGTTACCAGCAGTAATGGCAAAAAGGCTTTATCATTGTGGAATGTCTTGCACAAAGGTAATAATATCAGTAATACATCGCCCCAATGGCTCATGATTTATCACTCAGATACCAGCTTTAAATATATTAAAGATATTTTGAAAATCCATCAATTTTTCTCCTAACGTTAAGTTATGAGTTATAAGAATGCACACATTTTCGTTTTGAGCACAAGCTTTTCACTTTTGGGATACACATATTAATTCAGCCAAGCACACGCTTTTAATTTAGGAGGCTGGACTGCACACAGAACAGCTACCTCCAGGTAACTGACGCGCTTCTCATTGGAAATGCTTGCAGCAAAGCCTCCATTCACCATAAAGGCGGCCCACTAAACCCATTTATTAAATGGGTTCCTAGCCTTCCTGGAACATCCATTTCACACGAAATGAGCAGTTATTTCCATTGCAGTCCTTCTTCTATTTTGAGCGCTGTTTGGAGTGTGCAGCCGGAAGTGATGCAGCTTGCTTGAAGGTCCCTGCAATGTTGCCTGACCTCTTGGCTGTACAGCGTGCTTCCCCAGTAGGCCTTGTTGTTTGTTTGAGGCCGAGCACCAGCTACAGAGCTCCAGTACTTTGGAGATGGGGAGTTCGCACAGTCCCGGTATGGGCTGCCAGCGCCACTGCTGCAGTGCAGAGTACCTGGGGCACGAGCCGCGCCCTCCACTCTCTCACCAGCTCAATCCATGCCTGAGCGGCATCATTATTCAAAGAGAAATGCAGAAAAGGATAGGCAGGAAGCTGGCAAATAAGGTTTTTTTAAGTTACAACGTGCGCCCTAATAATCATATTTTACTGCTTAATAACTCTTTTCTGCAAACTAGCTCAGAGGCTCAGTGGGCGAGCAGTGGAGAAAAATATACCTCTTTTTAGACAGCATTTTGCTTGGAGCTCCCCTTTAACCCCTCCCATGCTCATGACGAGCTCAGCTCGTTATGAGCCACGGTTGCCGTGTGCTCATGACGAGCTGAACTCGTCATAACGGCTCCAACGCTCGCACGCGGGGCTAATTCCCCCGCTGTGCTGAGCGTTCCATAAAAACGGGTGGGGCCGTGACGAGCTCAGCTCATCATGAGCACACGGCCACCGTGGCTCATGACAAGCTGAGCTCGTCACGAGCACCGGGGCGCTGTGCGCGCCCCTCAGCACAGCGGGGGAATTACCCCCGCGGCCAAGGGGTTAAACATATGCTTAGTAAGCAGTTTGCTCTGTGTTCACTCACCTTGGAGTGGTGAAGGGCCATGTAATGACTACCGCTCTTATTACTTGAGTGAGTCTTTCACTGCAGCCCCAGGAAGGCCGGTGGGGCTGGAAAGGATCCATGTGTCCTGACACACCGGACAGTGCTGGATACCGTGGGTAGTGTGGGCCCCGAGAGAAGTTTGAAAAGGGACAGAAATGGCCTGCCAGGAAATTCGCTTGCAGGATGACACTCGTGAAAAGCAGCAAGACACGGGCACACTCAGTTACATTTCAGACGTTCTCGTTGTCTCTGAAATGTGACTCTACGCCGAACATCCTTGCCTGCAAGGCCTGCTTCACTTCTGCCATTTTCCAGTATCTGGCTACCCTCGTGCATGGATGCAAGGAGAGTGTGAGAAATGAGTGGGATACGAAGTGACGGCACGGAGACGTCAGTAGCAGTACAACAGAGTGACAGATCCTGGACTGGCCTACATAGCGAGGTTTCTGTTGGATTTGACATGGCTTCAGGCACAGGTTCTTTGAAGTAGTTCCTGGGACTCACAGTGCTCGTCCTTGAAACTGCACCAAACAACGGCCCCTGGGTGCACTGTTCAAGTAACAAGAGTTTGATAGGCCGTGCTTTTAATGTAAATAACCCCGTGCCTTACAGAGGCCCTGAAGCCTCCCACTATTCCATTGCAACAGGTGCTCTGGTAAGATTCGGTAACCATGGCAGCCTGAGCAGACAAGGCGCCTAGATGGTCCACTCTACACTGCTAAACATGCGCATCATTGCTGGCTCCTCCCTCTGTCCACCGCACCAGGCACCTCGAACTACCCACCAGTGCCGACTCCTCCACCTGCCCACCATTACCGGCTCAAGAGGCTGCCAGCGGGTGCCAGCTCCTCACACTGCCCACCACTGCCAGCTCTTCAAACTGATGACAAATACTCACTCCTTGCGCTACAGACCAGCACCTTCTCATACGCTGTCAAAAGAACTACTTGCCCATTTCTGCAGATTCCTTACACCTCCCACCACCACAACTTACTTGCACTGCCCACCACTGCCTGCTTCTCACTAAACATTAATGTAGCTTTTTTTCACACTCAGCAGTGCCATCTGTGCACCAGTGTCAGCTCCTCAGATTGCCTTCATGTGTGCGTCAAACTAGTTCCAGAGACCAGTGGAAGCGTGTGGCTCCACAAGCAGCGATCTTCTGACCTCTTCACTGCTCAGGCGGCGATCCTCTGACCTCTTCACATCACAAGCATTGATCAACTGACCTCTTCAATTCACAAGCAGCGATCTTCTGACCTCTTCACTTCTCAAGCGACGATCCTCTGACATCTTCAATTCACAAGCAGTGATCCTCTGACCTCTTCAATTCACAAGCAGTGATCCTCTGACCTCTTCACTTCACAAGCGGTGATCCTCTGACCTCTTCACTTCACAAGCGGTGATCCTCTGACCTCTTCAATTCAGAAGCGGTGATCCTCTGACCTCTTCAATTCACAAGTGGCGATCTCTGACCTCTTCAATTCACAAGCGACGATCATCTGACCTCTTCACATCACAAGTGGTGATCCTCTAGCTTCTTCGCTTCACAAGCAGTGATCCACTGACCTAATTGCTTCACAAGCAGTGATCCACTGACTTCTTCACTGAGTTGGCAGCCAGTGTTTACAGTGGGGCTTCTTGTCAAGTGAAACCTCCCTGCGCTCTAACTGTATGTTTCTGGTCCTCTTCTAGCCTTTCTACAACATCCTTTTACTCCCTCTCATCTCTCTCTCTATATAACACTAACCTCATTTCCCTCTCCTGCACAAACATTCACTCTGTCATCAATCCACCGTGGTCCTCCTTCCTTCCTCTGCCCTCGCTCCATACTTCTCACGCCCACTCTATTGGCCCTCTATTGTTTTTTCCTTTCTATCTCCTCTTTCATATCTCCTGCTTTCCCATCTCCTTCTTGCTATATACTCCTGCCCTCTCCCATTAGAGGCCTTTGTCCCTGATTCGTCCTATGCTTGGTTGCTCCCAGTGACAGGTCTGTCTCTGCCACTCATCAGCTGTCTGAGCAGTGGCCAGGACTGAGGTGAGCGAACATCAGAGGCCTTAGAACACTCAGTGTTAGCTCTAGTCCATGTAAATGTGCAGAAAATACTCCCGAGTGAGGCAAGTAGGCAGTGTGGACACATCCTCCATTCACCGTTCTCGTGTTGCACTCATTTAGAAGGTAGCCTCATTTTGTACACAATTTAACTTGGAAACGTGAACATTAACCCACTGAATCATTATCAGAAGACTCTCAAATGTGACAGGTTGAGAGGTAATGACTCCAACAATCCTAGTGCTGGACATAAGTTGACTATGGGTCCAAGCTAAAGCATTGTTAACACCAAATAGCCCAAACTATTTTCTTTGTTCCTTCTTGTCTCATATTTAGCACTCATTTTACTTCCTAATAATTTTTCTTTTTTCTTTCTTCATCCTTTTTTCTTTATTTTCTTCCTTTCCTCACTTCCTTTAACGCTTTGTCCTACCTCTCCTTTATTGTTGAATGGCTTCCCCTTTGCCTGTTTAGATCACTATTTTTTTAAGTTCCTTGTCTTTTTTCCTCTTCACTTTCTTTGCCTTTGTCCATTTTCTCACCTTCGTTCCCTGAATTCTCTCCTCTCCGCATTGATGCCTGCTTCCCAGGCCTTGTAACATGTTATTTTTAGCCCTATTTCATTATCTTAACTCTATTTGCCACTTAGCCTGTTCATTCTTTTCAATGTGTCATTAGCCTTCTTCTACCCTGTCCAAGTTCTAAGATAGTGGCGGGATATGTTGGGCTGGTTCATGCCACCCTTACCCTCTTGCATCATCACATTCAATCCAGCTGTAATCATCAGGGGTGGCAAATAGCTCAATTATTAGTCCTGGCTTACATGTGAGTATCAGCTCCCCAGTGCCAAAATAAGGTTCCTAATGAGTTACTGAGAGCGATGGCATTCTGGTGCAAGAATATTTTCAGCTGTGGTTCCCATTTAAATACATTGAAAAAGAATGGTGTTCAGAACTCCGAAAACTCAAATAAACTAGGCAAGACTATGTTTGTGCTAACGCGGGATTACTGGTTACTAATTATCTTACCAAATCCCATTTCCTGTCGACTGAATCGTTGGTACCTGTCTTGAGTAAAAGGTAATCTCACACTAAACAATCAATTTAAGAACTTACACCACTCTAAATGACCACTGACCAAAATTAAGTTTTAAAGATTTAATATAAAGTCAAAGATAACTGAAGATACAAACTTCTCAAAATGAGATTCAAAAGGTATATCGGTATCACTATGAACATGAACTTCTTGAATAGTCTGAGTCTGAAGAACAAAATAATAAGTACAAGCTCTAATAACATGAGCGTTGCCAAAATGAATACAAGTTGCAACCTCAAAGTCATTACAGAAAAGAAAATTAAGGTTAGTCTGTCCCTACACTATACTAAATGACATCCCTACTTAGCAAGATCTTAACCCTCTAGGTGTCAGCCGTGGTGATTTCCTAAGAAGATCACGCACTTCTCTTTGTCTCTTCTCAGATAATGGGTCTCTCCTGATCAGCCTATCTGCCTACCCATCCGCTTCCTTAGGCTCCCAAAATCATCTGCTCTGCTCTCCTCCCGGGTCACTTTCCCTAATACCAAATCACATTTCCAATAGAAACGCCCCTTGGGACGCCCCTCACGTGGTACATCTTTCCGCGGCAAACTCCATGATGGTACTCTTGAAGACCCTCGTTAAAGTTGACCTTGGTTCCCAGGCTTCTTCTTCAGTGCGCTGATACCCCCTGAAATTCCTGGAAACTCCTACAGGCCTGCGCAAGGCGCCACTGAACAAAGTCCCTTTCATTCGAGCTGATTAGGACCCTCGCACCTGCATACAGCTCGTCCTGCAGTGGGCCTCAAATTCCAGACTTCACCATATCTTAGGCCATAAAACACTCTCAGAGCTCCATACTGGACACCTCACGACCTCTCCTCTAACGAGCACATGACGATTTAAACTACATGACATTATCTGCTCTGGCCTACTTGATTTACATGCAGCAGGTTCCTGCACTCTTAAAACGTTAACTTGATTTAAACAGCAAACATTCTTAACTAGCATACGTTTCTAAAATAACACATCTATAAAGCATATACTTTTAACCCTAAGTTCAATAGTACATTTTGAAAGAACCATGTCAACCTTGTCTCACATTATTTTAGCAGCACGTTTAGATTTGCTTGTGAATTGCCATGAGGCCTACACAAAATACTGGGTTTTAGAGTTACATTCAACTCTTACATTATTCCTTTAACATGAGAACGTGAGGTTTTCATATTCATCCCAAACATTTCTACATTAGTCTCACACAGTTATGATTATTGTTACTCTACTTAAACATTCTATGCATTTCACCACTGAATATAAGACACTCGGTGTATTTCACTTCTAAATATAAACACTCTGGTGCAAAGTACATGTTAACTAACTACGTGCTTGTAAATATGGCGTACTTATACATTTTTTTCAAACTTGTGCTCTCTCAGTCCCCCCTTTGATGACCTTTAGGGGTCATCATTACCATGACACAAAAATGTAGAACCTTTAAAGTGAAGACAGGGCAGTACCACTTCTTTTCATACTCTCTAATGCTTTCAGACTCTTATATTGAGTGTCCTGCATCGCTGTCAACTCTTCTTCCTGTTTCTTCATAGCTCTCTGTAACCTATTTGCTCTATACCATTGATACAAACGCACCAATCCCCACAAAGTGATTACACAAATCACTACTATGATGATGGGTTTCAATATGTACCAAACGATACCCTTTCCTAAGTTGGCAAACCAACTTCCAACTTTACCCATTCCATGGCCTACTTTTTCCCACACATTTACCTTTGCCAGGTCCTCAATTTCGTAGTGTATGGCAGTGATGTTTTGTATATACTTCTCTAGAGGCTTTGAATTGTCTGGAATGTAAGTACAACATTCCTGGACCTTCAAGGCCCTACAGACTCCTCCCTCTTTTGCTAACAGAACATCTAAAGCAAGTCGGTTCTGAAGAACCATTGCCCTAATCGATTGCATCTCCCCTTCTATCAGCATCAAGGATCTTGCAGTACTGGCAGACAGTCTATCTACGACTGTAGCTAACCTCCTGATCTTAATGTCATTCATTATCAATCCTAAGAAAGGGAATGCAGCACCTATTACATCTCCGACTACTTCTGCTGCACCCAGCCCTCGCTTCCATCTAGTTGATATTTCTTTCTTAGGCGTGTCTAAATTCTCAACATGATATATTTTAGGGAAGACAACAGCCAGATAGCATGATCCGTACCAATTATCTGGTAACTTCACATAGGCATATCTTCCACATACAAAATATACATTTGGTATTGCTTGCATCCCTTTCATGAAGTTCTTAGAGTAGTACTCCAATTGAAAAGCATGTTCGCAATTGACTTGTCCTACATAAACGTTTTCATAATAGGAGTAACTCCTGTGAATGCACAGTTTCCCCCGTTTCTCCTTATCCAAAGCAATTGGACCAATACTTCCTTTTCGTTGTTGTGCCCTTTCTTCCTTGGTCCAATCTGTTTCTCCTTGTCCTGATGCCTTCAATACCTTCTGCTTCCTGTATCTAGTATCTACCTGTGCTATAAACTTTTTCTCAACTTCTGATATTTGACAAGTCAGATTGTTTATTCGAGCATGTGAAGTATCTAACGTTCTCCATGGAATAAACCATTTGTGTAACCTGTCTTCGCTTTTGTAGTAGTCCCATTTGTTCAAATGCTTGAAATTCGGAACCTCTGGCAATGTCGAGTCGAAATTCGAGAAGTAATACTCAAATCCGTCTCGTCCATAAAACATACTTAACAATAAACTGCACGTTATTCCATATGTCAACGGGAGATGATGGTATTTGATACCCTCCTCCACCGAAATTGGTAATTGCATACAGACATAACAGTCCTTTACCTCCATGGCATCAACATATTCATAAAGCAATTTAGCATAAGCATTTGACTTGTAATTCCCCTGTGACTCATCCATGTGTAACCTTTTTACTTCTGCATCTAACAACACTTTGTCTTTCTCATTGATGTTTCCCTTCTCCTTAACTGTGGTAGTTCTCGGTGTTGACACTCCCTTATCCTCCTTAACTGTGGTTCCATCCCCTTCGTGTCCCGCTAGGAATGAAACAGTTACCACTAAAATTATAAGAGAAACCACTACTCCTAAAAATGTAACAGCTATACATTTTGCCCTGCGGTTCGGGTTGCCAGCCTCCATGTTCTCAAACAGTGTAGTTTTCGACTTTCTTCCAGCATTCACTTCCTCTTCTTTTCAAACAAAGTCTTTCTCTCTTGCAATGTCTTTCTTGAAACACTTGGAAGCTTGACAATTTGTTTCCGCAAAACAATTCAAAGTCCAGTAGAAAATAGACAACCCTAGCCCTTCTCCATCCACTAAAATGAAACCCCTATCGCTTTTCTTCTTCCACTCGGCGCTAGGTTATCTTGCAACAAGTTTACAATTTCTTTTCAAAAGTCTTATTTTCGTCTGAAGTTATGTATGACTCAAGGAGTGACACTACTTCTTCATAAACGTCCATCCGAAGTATCATTCCCTCAGGTTCTGGACAGTTCGTACCACACCATGGAAAGTCAACCTTTTCTAGGATTATTCTCCTTATTTCGCTCAAGACAAGTGGACGGACGAAATTGAGAGTTAGCGTTTTTTCAATTTCTAATCCTGGTACTATCAGTTCTATATCCACAATTACAAAGGGGTCCGTTCTAATCAAGATCACTTTCTTCACTTTTCCAGATCTGCACCCCTTTGAAGACACTCGTAGTATGATATTAGTCCACAACAATAAGCACTCCTAGCAATTCTACTACTCGTTCAAGCATTTCCAAACGAAGAAGAGTTCCCTCCAATATTGGATATCGTGAACAGCAAACTGGAAACTCAACTGTCTCTAAAAGCAATTTTCTTATTCCACTCAGGAGAGCAGGATGAACGATGTTGAGTGTCAGCAACCTTTCGGTCTCCGCTCCTGGCAGTAGAAACTTTATTTGCACTGTGATGATCGGGTCAGTTCTGATCAGTTCCACTTCCCTGATCCTCCCTGTTCTGTGTCTCCCAGACATCTGCAACGAGGTAGGTCCAATCGGGAGTAGAGTATCTTCTGCTAGGCACTCGCACCCTACTTGATCTTCTAAGACCCTCCTCGGCTTGATCCTGGATATCTTCTTCTGGATCTGAGTCTTCGGATATAGGAGTAAGCGTTTCTTCTTGGGCCGACCTCAAACTTAGCCTTCTTCTTCTTGCTGGCCAAGTGGCAGCTCCAAGCCTTATTCTCCTATTCCTTGTCCTCCCACTTGGTTCTTGGTCGCTCCGATACGGATCTGAGTCTGAGTCGTATTCACTTCTGCTCTCTCCTTCAGTTGCGTCTTCTGTCTCACTGCCGTCCTGCCTTCGCTCTTCTTCTGAATCCGATGCGTTCCCAACTTCTTCCGACACCTCCTCAGCTGCCTCAATCCCTTCTTGCGACTCTTCTTCCACTTCCGGGCTTTCGTCTGGGATGGGAGCTGTTCCTTCTAGAGGTGCTGGAACTCTTCTAGTATGGGATGCATGGATCCAATTTGGCAGCCCCCCGCACTTCACCGCGGTGTTCGTGATCAGGATTACCTGAAAGGGCCCACGCCAGCGAACATCTAGGCAGTTCTTCCGGACGTGTTTTTTAACCAGGACCCAGTCCCCTGGGTTCAGGTCATGACACAGGTTCCTCGCTGCTGGAACTTCAGCCGCATGCACCTGAAGGGACACAGAATGGATGGCGTCAGACAGTCCTTTACAATAATCCAAGATCAGATCATCTGTAATATTCAATAGAGCAGTAGTTGGAACTGTAGGAAGTCTCATGGCCCTCCCCATCAGGATCTCGTGGGGAGAGAGACCTGTCCTCCTATCAGGTGTGCTGCGCATGCTCATGAGCACCAATGGAAGAGCATCTGGCCAACTCAAGGATGTGGATGCCACTACTTTAGCCAATCTATTCTTCAAAGTGCCATTCACTTGTTCCACAATTCCTGAAGCTTCTGGTCGATAACTACAATGCAGCTTTTGATCGATATTCAGTGTGGAGCACAACATCTTCACTATTTCGCTGTTAAAATGTTTTCCTCTGTCCGATTCCAAAGAGGCAGGCACCCCGAAGCGCGGTATCAACTCCCTGAGCAACAATTTAGCCACTGTGAGTGTATCGCACCTACGTGTAGGGTACGCTTCAACCCATCTGGAAAATACGCATACAATCACCAACACATACCGAAGGCGATTGACTCTTGGCATTTCGATGAAATCTAGTTGCATTCTATTGAAAGGCCCCCCCGACCTCCCAATGTGACTCAGTGTGACTGGTGTTCGTTTGCCTACGTTCAGTTGTTGGCAGGTAACACATCGCTTACATACTGATTCTGCTGCTATTCTGAATTTCGGGCAATACCAAGTCTGCCTAAAAACTCTCATCATAGCATCCCTTCCTAGATGTACTGGACCATGTATTTCTCTCGCCATGGGATTAGCTAATTCTTCAGGTAACACAGCTCTCCCATCTGCTGAAACCCAAAAATCCATTTCACTTCGCACACAGCCTGCTATTTCCCATGCCTTTTTCTCTGTTTCAGGTGCGTTCTCCTGCATTATCCTTAAATCCTCCCAAGTGTCTACAGTTTCTAACATCATACTTAATTCAGTCTTTTCTTCTGCACCTTCTATTTCCACCTTTGAGAAAGAATAACTTTGTTCCGCACAATAGCGTGCGACTTCATCAGCATATCTATTACCTTGTGACACAAAATCTGTATTCTTAGTATGAGCTACACACTTCACCACTGCAATGTCAACAGGACCTTGTAATGCTTCTATCAGCAATCGCACAAATTCTCCATTTCGAATGGGCGAACCAGAGGAGGTCATGTAACCCCTCTGAGACCACAACTGCCCGAAATCATGAACCACACCGAAACCATATTGGCTGTCCGTGTAGATGGTGACTCTCTTTCCATTTCCTGCTATGCAGGCACGAGTTAGGGCAATAATCTCTGCTACCTGTGCGGAATGTACTCCTTCCAGGCAAGCGGCTTCCACAACTCCAGTAATGGTACAAACAGCATAAGCTGCTCTTAACCGACCAGTATCGTCTCTTAAACATGAGCCATCAACAAAGTAAATTTCATCGGGGTCAGACAATGGCTCATCCACTATATCTGGTCTGGGTTTCGTGCATAGTTCAGTCACATCAAGGCAATCGTGGTCTTCACATCCTTCGCCTTCTATTACAGTAGGTAATGGCATCAAAGTAGCAGGATTCAAGACAGAGCATCTCCTGAGAGTCACGTTTTCTGCGGCAAGTATAACTTGCTCATAACGCGTGAGCCTACTATTGGTCAGATGCTGCGTCTTCGTCCTGGTCATTAACAATTCAACTGAATGCGGTACATACACCACTACTGGATGTCCCATCACAATACTCTCGCTCCTTTCAATGCTGACACCCGTTGCAGCAACGGATTTGAGACATCCGGGCAACGCTGCGGCTACTGGATCTAATGTAGCCGAAAAATATGCAACTGGTCTACGGGCATTACCGTGGGTCTGTGCCAAGACTGACAAAGCACATCCCTCTCTCTCACAGCAATAGAGTGAAAACGACTTTTCATAATCTGGCATTCCCAGAGCCGGAGCACGACATAAATCGTCTCTCAGCTGTAAAAACGCCACCAGACATTCTTCATCCCATGGTACCGGATCACTCACCTCCTTGTGCGTCAGTTTCTGTAAGGGCTTTGCTTTCAGTGAAAAGTTAACTATCCACTGTCGGCAGTAACCCACCATTCCTAGGAACATTCTAACCTCTCTCTGAGTTGTAGGCGCATTCATTTTCATTATCGCCTCAATCCTCTCTGGGGACACCTTACGTTTCCCTTTTTCTAACCTGTGCCCTAGATACTGTACTTCTGTCAGACAATACTGTAACTTGCTCGGAGATACCTTATGTCCATTTTCAGCTAAATGATTCAGTAAGGCAATTGAATCTACTTTACAAGCTTCCTCTGTTTCTGACGCAACAAGTAGGTCATCTATGTACTGTACCAGAACCGAGTTCTGTGGCAGTACTAGATTCTCAAGATTCTTCTTCAACAACTGATTAAAGATGGATGGACTGTCTGTGAATCCTTGTGGAATTCGACACCATGTTAAAACGCGATCTTCCATTTTAAACGCAAAAAGGTACCTGCTCTCTTCATCCAATGGGATTGAAAAGAAAGCCTGACAAAGATCTATCACTGTGAACCATTCTGCTTGACATGGTATTTGAAACAATATTACTGATGGATTCGGTACCACGGGACAACATGAAACGACTATGTTGTTAATCTTTCGTAAATCCTGAACTATCCTAAACTTCCCACTAGGTTTCTGCAAACCCATAATCGGGGAGTTACAAGGACTGCCCACGATTTCTTTCAGTATTCCCTGCTGTATCATTGACTCGATCACAGGCTTTATTCCTGCAATCGTTTCTTGGGACAATTTGTATTGAGGCGTTCTTGGAAACTCAACATTTGGTTTTACCAGAATTTTTACCGGTTCTACCCCTTTAATCAATCCTATATCTTCTCCTGTGAAATCCCACACCTCTGACGCCACTGCATCTCTTAAGTCTTGTGGAAGATCTTCTACAGTCAGAGTAGGATATAGTTCTACACAGAATTTTGAATTGGCCACCTTAAAGGTAGCATCATCGTCGGTAGTCTGTACCTCCACTCCTTGTGGGGTGCAGTATATGGTGCAATTCAATTTGCATAACAAATCCCTACCTAACAGACATACCGGACTCGAGTCACAAACCACAAACTGATGTTCGTTCATGTGGTTTCCAATTTTCACAGACACTGGTTCTGTCAAGGGACTAGTCATTCTTTTATTTGCGACTCCTACCACTTGAATTGTTTCCCCTGACATTGGCAAGTCTGGAACTACCGCTGATCTCAGAGTCGAACGAGTAGCTCCAGTGTCCACTAAGAACGTAGTGGGACACCCTGCCACTTCTGCCTCAACAAATGGCCCTCTCTGATCCACTTCTAGAACTGCCCCGAGGGTACAGTCTTCTTCACTGCTCACCCGTTGTCCTGTCAATGGATCAATGTAATAACATTTTTCTTCCTCGATAAACAGAGGCATTTGTTTAAAGACCTTTCCTCCAGCTGCTATCTTCGGTGGCTGTGGGAATTGGGCCCGTGGAGCCGAAGTCCCCCCTTTGGCCACCTTACTGCTTGGGACTGTCACTTTTTGCACTGGGTCTTCTTGGACCTGCTCTTCTACTTCTTGCTCTCCGTTTTCAGGGTTAAAGGGACACTCGCGTCGCCAATGCCCCACCTGGTGACACAGATGACACTTTGTCGTTTTCTTTAAAGTGGCAAAGTCTATCCTAGGTCTCTGCCCTTCTTCATTATCTTTGTTCTGACCATTTGGTTTTCGTCCCATCCCCTGCTTTTGCTGGCCACCCTTCCCAGCGGACTGCATTTGCACCACCATCAATTTCTCCTTTAGATTCTTGGCTTTAGAATCTATCTCGTCACTGCAGTACCTCGCATATCGTAAAATCTCATCTAGTGGTTTGTTCTGCCAACAGATTAAATGTTGCTGTATCATCAAACAAATATCAGGTCTCAACCCCAAGACAAACTTTGACACGAACTGCCCTATGTCTTTGGGATCCATTACATCTAGTCCACTGTATTGCTTGAATGTTTTCAACAATCTTTCATAAAACTCGTGAACTGTCTCCTTGGGTTCCTGCCTTGTTCGGTCTATTTTTACCCAATCTATATCCTGTGGTGGTACCTTATCTTTCAGCCATGCTATTACCCTTTCATACTTTCGCATGACAATCTCAGATGGTCCATTTGTTCGAGCATCCCTCAATGGTTCAGCATTTGGCCATTCGACACTAGTCTTACAAGGGGTCCACAGATCAGATGGGACCACGATGTCAAACAACGTGTTCAAATCTATCCACAGTACTTTCGAGATTTTAACGAACCTCTCTACCTGCTTATACCACTCGACTGGGTTGTCCCGCAACTTCGGAAATGAGTTGGTAAATGCGGCTAAGTCTCCTCTACTCCAGGGCACATGTACATAATTTCCATTTGATATTTCTCGCAAAGGGAATGCCTCCATATGCATTACCCTTCCCTCAGGGGTCATCACATTTGTACTTCGCCTAACTGTGCCCTTTTTCGACCACCTTTCTTCCCATTTATCCAGTTCTCTCCACACTCTTATCCCTGTTACCAACTCTCTTATGTGTGTTTTTAACCCAGTAGTTCTCTTCTCATCTAGATCTTGGTCTGCGTACTGTAATCTGTGGTTGCTCTGCAATGCCCTTGTCCTAGACAAATCCACGGCATACTTGTCAGCCAAATCAGTCAGTTTTTCATGAAACGCTCTAGCTTTCCTAGTAATATCCTTTGCCATGAACAATAACTCATCCTGTTCATACAATTCTATCCTTTCCAAAGGCAATGTTCCATCTATTATCTCATCAACATCTGATTTTAAACTGGTAACATCAAGCCTTTTTGCCTTTATTTCAGCTTTCAAGACACTCAATTTAGCTCCTCCATCCGCATCTCTCCCATCCCAGCTCCGAGATCTACGTTTAGGTATGGGTGAATTATAGGGAGTCCTCCCCTGTTCCCATCTCTCTAAGTCCCATGCCTTTCCATCTTCTCGGGGTGGGTGGTGAAACACTCCTTCATGCCTCATAGCCCTTCTCTCCCCTTCCGGGCTAGTTTCACGGGATGCAGGGTAAGGTGTTCCCTTACTCCCTCTTTCTTCCCTACTTCCCTGTGATTCCTGATTATTCGAGGCGTGGCGGGACCTATCGCTGTTCTCCTTTCTCCAATGTTGAACGTCTTCCCCAAGTGTATGATGAAGGCACCTAAACCTATTCTGAAAAGCCCGTACCGCCTCATCTCCTCCGTTCCCCCAGAGACGGGACATTTCCTCACATTCTACAATCTTAGTATTTTGTTCCGGCTGTTCTCTCTGATTTGTAGGACATGCATCCCCTCTATTCTCTTGACTTTGGCCTTCCCGGCTCTGACTACTCTCGCTGGCCCCACAATGAGATACTGTCCCGTTACCCCTGCTTTCCCACTCTGGTTCCGTTCTTGTCCTGTTACTCGGAGATACTATGGACCCGTCCCATTCCCTCAAATCAGCTCTTAACTCTGAAAAAGATCTTGGCCGCGGTCCCCTTAGATCCATTGGTCCTCTCGGACCTCCCTGTTCTGAATTGGGACCGACAGTTGTGTCTAATGGGGTGTTCCACGTTACCGAACCTGGTAATTGTTTCCATGCATTCGTCACATTATTCCTCCTTTCCATCTCAATCCTTTCCCTATCCAATTGCCTTTGTTGTTCCCCTCTATCTCTCTCAGAATTATAGATCGAAACTATGGGTCCTATGGTAACAGGCACTTGAAGAGCGTCTGGCAATCCCACAGACTCAACCCTTTCTGTGGTTGGCGTTTTCTGCACCACAAACCTTCCCACTACACTCTGTACAGTGTTGTTTGGAGGTGTTTCTCCGCCTTTGCTAGGTGTCCATTCCGATATAGGGAGTGGTGTATACCCCTCTATCTCATTCCCATCTTCCCTTGCGAGCCCTCTATCTTCTATCAATCCCACTCTCGGAGGTGGTCTATCCATTAACAATCTGTTTATCAGATTGTCCTCCGACTCGCTTTCCTCGTCTTCTTCCATGAGGTTTCCTCCTCCTGACACCTCCCTCATCGGATACATTTTCTCCACCTCAATAGTCTGTACCCTCCAACGCTTTTCCTCCTCATCCCATTTGGAATCTCGCACTGCCCTTACCGATCGCGTCAGCCTTTGTTGACGCCTGTTCAAATTTCGGTCGTGTGCAGCCTTAATCCATGCATTAAGAGCCTCAAACTGTGTTGGTCTAGGTGAGGGTTTCAATGAGGACATGGTTGCTTTTAGCCGATGTAACACCTCTAACTTAAACGTCCCGTACTTCGGGAACTGCATTTCCTCATTTCCTTCCGTAAGCTTATTCCAAGCCCCAATCCACAATATCGTATGCAGCCCAACATTCGTTGCCATATAATGAGCTGGCGTACCCTCTGGGGGAGCCTCTTCCCCGTAATAATGTTCACTTCGTTTACGTTTAAAAATCCCTTTCAAACACTTAAAACACTTCATGATTTCTCTTTTCTCCGCGTTTGTTTACTTCCTGATGATATTCCACCAATCTCGGCGCCGTTCTCACTAACTGGCCTATCCGTACGCGACTTTCCTCCGACGTCACTCTAGCCGCCCAACCAGAGCGCGGCTCTAGCTAACGTCACACCAACCGCTCAATCACAGCGCGGCTCTAGCCGACGTCACCCGTCCCCCTTCGCAGCAGTTCCCCTCCTTTCTCAGCTCGTCTCCTCGGTCATGCACGCATCCCATTCATACTCTGAAAAATGATTACTTCCGTCCAAGCGATCACCTTTCTTTGACTGTACGCCCACAGTCTTTCTGTAGTTGTCACCCTAACTTGGCGAAATGTCTTTCCGCTTACTTCCAGACAATCGCCTTCTCCGATAGGTTACTCACACGCAGTAACTTTCGACCAGCGTCCGTTACTCATACACTCACTCTTACACTCCCCCTATCTTGGATCCACGGCGGTCAATGGTACCTCGTGACCTCCGTACTATGGTCGACAACTACCCTGGATGTTCGATACACCCAAAACCACTTAAGCTCTGGCCTGAACTTAAGATTTCACCAGTTCACCCGTTTACCAGGTTACCAGTTTACCAGGTTGCGCGCGCTCACAACCTTCTCTCTTTCACACTACAGGCATTCAACTCCGCAAGACATTACAATACAAATACCACACAAAACACCGCAATCTGTTCACGCATGACCCTTTTTATACTCACTCTCCGATACTGCTGCTTTTCTCGCACCGTCTGCACCTTTCGGCACACGATTCTTCCGCTGCTCGTCTCTCGACGTCTCGGGCCTTGGGGTAAACTAACCTCTCTAGATTACCTTCCTCAAGAAGATAACCATCCTCACTCTGCTACCAACTGCTAACGCTGGATTACTGGTTACTAATTATCTTACCAAATCCCATTTCCTGTCGACTGAATCGTTGGTACCTGTCTTGAGTAAAAGGTAATCTCACACTAAACAATCAATTTAAGAACTTACACCACTCTAAATGACCACTGACCAAAATTAAGTTTTAAAGATTTAATATAAAGTCAAAGATAACTGAAGATACAAACTTCTCAAAATGAGATTCAAAAGGTATATCGGTATCACTATGAACATGAACTTCTTGAATAGTCTGAGTCTGAAGAACAAAATAATAAGTACAAGCTCTAATAACATGAGCGTTGCCAAAATGAATACAAGTTGCAACCTCAAAGTCATTACAGAAAAGAAAATTAAGGTTAGTCTGTCCCTACACTATACTAAATGACATCCCTACTTAGCAAGATCTTAACCCTCTAGGTGTCAGCCGTGGTGATTTCCTAAGAAGATCACGCACTTCTCTTTGTCTCTTCTCAGATAATGGGTCTCTCCTGATCAGCCTATCTGCCTACCCATCCGCTTCCTTAGGCTCCCAAAATCATCTGCTCTGCTCTCCTCCCGGGTCACTTTCCCTAATACCAAATCACATTTCCAATAGAAACGCCCCTTGGGACGCCCCTCACGTGGTACATCTTTCCGCGGCAAACTCCATGATGGTACTCTTGAAGACCCTCGTTAAAGTTGACCTTGGTTCCCAGGCTTCTTCTTCAGTGCGCTGATACCCCCTGAAATTCCTGGAAACTCCTACAGGCCTGCGCAAGGCGCCACTGAACAAAGTCCCTTTCATTCGAGCTGATTAGGACCCTCGCACCTGCATACAGCTCGTCCTGCAGTGGGCCTCAAATTCCAGACTTCACCATATCTTAGGCCATAAAACACTCTCAGAGCTCCATACTGGACACCTCACGACCTCTCCTCTAACGAGCACATGACGATTTAAACTACATGACATTATCTGCTCTGGCCTACTTGATTTACATGCAGCAGGTTCCTGCACTCTTAAAACGTTAACTTGATTTAAACAGCAAACATTCTTAACTAGCATACGTTTCTAAAATAACACATCTATAAAGCATATACTTTTAACCCTAAGTTCAATAGTACATTTTGAAAGAACCATGTCAACCTTGTCTCACATTATTTTAGCAGCACGTTTAGATTTGCTTGTGAATTGCCATGAGGCCTACACAAAATACTGGGTTTTAGAGTTACATTCAACTCTTACATTATTCCTTTAACATGAGAACGTGAGGTTTTCATATTCATCCCAAACATTTCTACATTAGTCTCACACAGTTATGATTATTGTTACTCTACTTAAACATTCTATGCATTTCACCACTGAATATAAGACACTCGGTGTATTTCACTTCTAAATATAAACACTCTGGTGCAAAGTACATGTTAACTAACTACGTGCTTGTAAATATGGCGTACTTATACATTTTTTTCAAACTTGTGCTCTCTCATTTGCATTAAAGATCCTGCTGCACCATGATGGTGTGAAGGCTGTCTGGGATGCTTGGAGTGTTCCTTTGTGCTGATTGGTGTTTCTCTCTCATTCCTTCCATCTCACAATAGATTCACGTTGGAGGCATAGTCTTCTCACCTGGATCCGTGAACGTGATTTCCGACAGTCTCCTCACACTGCCGGCCATTGTCAGCATTGCTGCCGGAGGGAGCCTGCTCCTCATCATCGTCATCATTGTCCTCATTGCCTACAAGCGCAAGTCCAGGGAGAATGACCTCACGCTCAAGAGACTCCAGATGCAGATGGACAACCTTGAGTCTCGAGTGGCGCTGGAGTGCAAGGAAGGTGAGGGCACTCTCTTTCTCGTCTGGTGCTGGTGGGAAGGCGGCACCATCAAAGATATTCCCGAAAAGAACAGGTTGATAGGACCCCAGCGCGGCCATTCAGGTTTAAAATGTGGCCTCTCAATGATCATGAATGTGGTTTCTGTGAAGACAATCAGAAATCCAAATAAACAAGATTATTTGTCCTGTTGGTAACCTCAATTTGTAACCGAAATTTAAATTTTTGGGTTTCAAGAATCTTTGTGTCATTCATTGACTAGAAACTCCAGAAGAACTGTCTGAAAAGTTACCTAAATATAAGTTTCATGCTCTTCTACATTCACCGACCCCAGTCGGCCATACATTTTCTCTCCTCATGCTCTTACTTTTATAACAATTTCCTGCTCTGCTGCAAATGCGTTTTGATACATCCATTTACACTGGCGATTAAGTTTCAAAGACATCAACACAGATGATGGTAGCACTCAGAAAAAGCAACTGAGAAACTTATCACACATTTTTGCCGTCATTAAAGCATGATAATATTGTGGTAGATGTAGTTCTTGCGTTTTTTATTTTGTTTTGAAATCTTAATTTTAGCAATGAAATACTGTTCAATAATTTTCATTTTATTATCATTTGAACAGTAGCATTTCATGACATCATAACATTTCGCTCTATGGTTATTCCACTGGCACAACACAATACAAGTAAAGATGAGCAGACCGTTCATCAGCGCGCACCAGTGCGACACCAGATGCACAATGGTGCAGGTGGATCTTGAAATAAATTCACAAAGGCTTATCAAAGAAGTCTGAGGACAAAAATGTAACAAGAGATTCAATAGGAGTTCAAACTAGTCACAAGAGGAAAGACTGAGCAAGGAGTAACCTGCACTGGGCGGAGTAAGATAAAGGCAGCCCGCTACATATGCCATCCCAAGGTTGTAAGTTCATGCTAGTAAAAGCTACCTCCTAGGATAGGTCTGACAGGGGTAGAGATATGTAACACGAGAAGATACTGACACAGAATCACACAGTAGAACACCCTGTCCAGTGAATCTGCCACCATGTGCCTGAAGCTTAGGTTCCTTCCTGGCAGAGAACTGGGCAAAGCACATCCAGGAAGTGGCATCTCCTCTTATATTGGGTAGAGAACTGTTCTCAGAACAGAATGTTGTGAGCGGGTAGCTTTCATCTCAATCGTGTTAGAGCCTGCAGAGACACTAGTGTCAAGGTCCTGCAGTCTCAGGATGTCCTCTCATGTCACATCAGTAAAATCAAAGATGTGACGGCCCAGCAGTCCGGTGGGTTGCGTACCTGAGAAGTTCAAGCTCAGCTGGAGCACCGACCTCATGCTCAGCCTGCTGCTAGGGGGCGACAAGAGTTGGATCAGAACCAGGCCCTGCTGCACGTGCCTGTTGGAAAACCAGTCCCTCCTTTTGCCTGTAATTTCTGAACATCTTCCAGGTCGTTAAGTTGAGGGTTACACCATTCTTTCCCACTGTAGGTCACTTTTGGAACGACACATTGAGTTCACACTGAAAGGTTAACACATCGGATCCGGATTCTATTAAGCACATGTTCTGGCTCTAGCTTGCACATTTCCTGTGACCCTGGGCAAGTCATGTTGCCTCCCTGCATCTGTTGACCCTGGCTTGCAGATTGTGCTAGTCAATTTATAAACTGAAGAACTAATCCATCATGTTTTCCGGTCACAAGTCCTCACCGGGCTCAAGGACACATATCTCAACCATCAGACAGGTGTTCCCTCTTTCACCCACTGCTTTCTTCCGGGTTCTTCTTCCATCCGACCTTCCTCTCTGTTTCTGGGTACCACACCCAGTGAGGTCGCTGGCTCTGTAGGGCCTGTGTGGTGAAAGAGGGAAAGGAAAGGCCAAATGGGCCTGGCTGCTGATCTGCCGCCATGGTTCATCTTTCTCTGTTTTCCCCGCTCTCTCCTCATCTCTCTCATCTCTCTGCTCTTGCTCCCGTCCTCTCTTTATTGTCTCTCGTTGCTTTCTTTTTACTTTGTCTCTCTGTAGCGGATCCTAGCGCAGTATAACACTTTGATCTGTATTTGAAAACTTAAAAGCCCGCTTCCAAAGCGTCTAAAAGAATGCCAGAGGCAGGCTTTAGCATTACAAACGGCGGCCTGAGCGCGTGTTTCAACTTTCACAACGTTGTACATTTAGCGTTTCCTATTTCCTGAGACAGAGCACGCGTTGTACCTTCCTCGTGCCTGCGTAACCACGTCTGGCGGTGCGTGGGTCTCTAGCACTTTTGGACACATCATCACGCCCTTTTTCCAAAACTCTCTTTGATCGTCGATTAAATGTAAAGGCCAAACAGCCGCCAACCGAGGCACAGAAGAAAAGGGGCTGCCTTTCTATAAATTGATTTTGATCTGAGACTCGAGCTGGCACTATCAAAGGTGAAGGGAAACAATCCCATCCCCCCTGCAGGACGCCGCTTTTAGTACGGTCCGTGTCTAATGGGGCGGGCCTTTCTCTGTCACTTCCGTTATCATACTCATAGTCTCTCCATTTACAATTTGTCAGGCAACACCTTGGCACAGCATGCCAATGTAGAATGTGCAGTCACTGTGCCCGCCCTTACTGCTCATGAGTGACATGTACTGGTTCATGTTTTCATGAGATACCTGCATGCATATCAATGTCGAATAGAGAGATTTTGAGGAAAAGCCATCACTTTCCCAGTAAAGACTACCTGGCAGAGAAAGATATGTGCAGCAACGTGAACACTCCCACGCCGTGGTTGGCACGCTTGACTCATGCAATACGGCTCTTTTTAGGTCGAGCCTGTCCCATTCCGCAGGAATGGATAGGATCGAATTCATGTCGGCAAAATCCTCTTCAAACTAAGGGGTTTCAGCCCGGCGTTTTCTTGCAGTTCACGTGAACATGCACGAGCATTCACGGCCAGGGCTTCTCCTCCCCTAGCAGCACTCCTCCCACACCAGCAACTCCCCCCTCCCACACCAGCACCTCCCCTCTCTCTCCCCGCAAACACAGCCTTGCCGTAGCAGCACTCCTCCCACACCAGCACCTCCCCCCTCCCACACTAGCACCTCCCCTCTCTCTCCCCGCAAACACAGCCTTCCTTTCATTTCTCCTCCCCCTCCCCAGCCAGCTTCCCCCAGGCCGTGTTCCCTCAGATATGCTATTGCATATCGTTTGCTACCTCTTGTATTTTGTTGCTCTTGATACTTGCACAACTGTCACTATTGTCTCATGTAACGTAACGTTTGCTTTTGTAACATGCTCACTTGTAATTTTGGCTTCATGTATCTAAAAACGCCTCCCTCGCGCTCCTTTCTCCCTCTCTCCCGCTGCCTAGTCCTCCCACCCCCTCCCTCTCCAGCGCGTGCTCCACTCGCATCTGCCTGCTGCTCCCCCACCCCCCCACTCCCCCAACCAGCAATTCACACACGCAACGCCACTCACAAATGCAACGCCACTCACACACGCAACGCCACTCACACATGCAACGCCACTCACACACGCAACGCCACTCACACACGCAACGCCACTCACACACGCAACGCCACTCACACACGCAACGCCACTCACACACGCAACGCCACTCACACACGCAACGCCACTCACACACGTAACGCCACTCACACACACAACGCTACTCACACACGCAACGCCACTTACACACGCAACGCCACTCACACACGCAACGCCACACACGCAACGCCACTCACACACGCAACGCCACTCACACACGCAACGCCACTCACACACACAACGCCACTCACACACGCAACGCCACTCACACACGCAACGCCACTCACACACGCAACGCCACTCACACACGCAATGCCACTCACACACGCAACGCCACTCACACACGCAACGCCACTCACACACGCAACGCCACTCATCATATTGTGCTGCAAAACTAAATACTTATAAGGTCCCACAAGCGAGACCTATTGGCAATGCCAATGCTTGTTGTTGTCTTGTGTTACTTTAGAACCAGGCCTTGTATTAAAAAAGCAAAGAAATGCAGATGCTAAAATACGCTTCTGTTGACTCACGCACAAGTGAACATCTGCCTGTATCCTACTTTCTGTATAGTCACTTGCTGGAGGAAGGGCAAGCATGCAGACATCTCCATCAGTGGAGCACGTGACCCCGGGTCCTAGCGGCACGCTAAATGACGGGTGATGTGTACGTACCTTTTTAGGCATTGTCTGCCCATGTGCCATTGTCGGTGCATTGAATGGAGGGAACATGTTTGTTTATCTTCTTCAATGATGCAATTATACATGCACCCTGACCCTATAATGTTTGAAGGACACTTGCAACAATTGGCTTAGGTAGCACATGTCTTTTTTGCCTACCCCATTTTGTTGAAAGTCACAAGAATGTGGATGTGTACGGTCGCTAAGATAGGCCGGTAGGCCGGTACGCAAACTCTACATTTGTTGCAAGTCATACATCATACACTACTTACTTTCATGTGTTGAGCATAGAATCCACCAGGTGCTACTGTATATTTGTGATTACACACCGTGGTGATGGAGAAAGGGGTGTGACTTAGTTATTGGAGGTGTGGTCTGGTGGAGGAGACATGGCTAGCCATAATGAGGAAGATGTGGCCTTTTGGAAACAGCATGGTCTAATTCAAAATGCTGGCTCAGGTGTTTAGTTTGCATATTGATGATTTGCGCTACATAGTTCATAAAAGGACATTTTACCTTTTTGTTCTATATTTTGATTTGGATCTGCTTTCCCAAAGCCCTTCTTAGAAAGCTGTTTTTAAATTGCCTCCCACATATGTTGCATTAACAAACATAATGTTCATTCGAATTTTTCCTGATCTCATCAGAAACTATGACTGGGACAAGGACATACCTCTAGACAAGCATAGCCTAGAACGCCTTGTAGATGCCCCTTTCATAGGATGCTATTGGCTTTGGTAATCAATTCAATTCAATTCAATTCAAAAGTGCTTTATTCGAGTATTACTCATAAAAGCAGACAAACAAACACATAATAAAATACAATTAAATTACAAAGTCAAATATGACTTAAGCACAATACACGTTAAAAAGACATATAAAATTAGATTTCATCCTGTTATTTACAGACAAAGGTGCAAAGTTCATATGATAAAAAATCAGATTTTAAAAGCAATCATTATCACTATTTAAAATCAGTACCAACTATTCATTCATCAAATAACACCTCGCATGGGAACAGAGAATAGATAAACTAGCAGTCTCTGTTCAACTAAGCAGAGAGTAGTCACCCTACTAGCAATCTCTGCCTAATTACCCACGCCCACCCCATGTACTTTGCAGTCGCTATGATAATCCAGTTTAAGGAGGTAGATTTGACAATGCGTAGAGCTACCATACTGCTTTTAGTACCCAGGTTTCTACACATTGGGGCCAACCAAACACGTCTAGGAGCAGAATATGCATTACAAGCAAACAAGAAATGACCCAACGTTTCCTTTCCCTCCCCACAAATTGGGCAAATAGCTGGACCTCCATTTCTCCATTTTGATGTTAAATTACTCAGTGGTAGGGAGCCAGCCCTCATTTGGAAAAACAGTTTCCTGTCCATGGGTTTAGTAATAAGATCCCAGTACATTTCAAACATGGGAAACAGTTTAGCTTCAAGAAAAGCAGTCGTCATAGACCCATTACTGTTACTAAGGAAGCTCCTGTTTTCGACCTGTTCCCAAAAAAGATTTTTTATGAACAATTTGGATGGGAAGGATGACCCAGTTGGATCGGACCACAATTCAATTAACCCTAGTTCACTTAATGCTATTTTTAGTGATGTAAACCATCTGATTTTATGAAATCGGTCTGCTTTGATGACATCAGCAAACCCTGCTGCATATTGTGACAACTCAGGGGTGGTCCAGATTCTACGCCAATATAATATCGGACGGAGTTTGCACATTGCCGAGATTTCCTTCCTACCAAGGTCATATCTGAGAGGCAAAATGGGGCTGCTCTGTGGGGTTCCAGTTAGTTTCCGCAGGAAGTTATTCTCTGATGTCTGTAACTCCTGGAGATTTTCTTGCCCCCACATCTCTGCCCCGTACAATGCTGACCCTATTGCCTTGGCCTCATATATGATCAGGGGAGGTTTAATTGGTTTGGTCAAAGATTTACTGTGCTCCTTAATGATGGTACCAGCCAGTTGTTTGTGCCTTAGTACTGCAATATTTAGATGATGGTTCCATCTATTATCATTTGAAATGTGGATCCCCAGGTAAGTAAAGGAATTTACTACATCGAGGCAACGCCCACTCATGGATATTTTAGATTTAAAATTTTTAGATGGATTAAATACCATGAGTTTTGTCTTGGCTGCGTTTACCTCCAAGCCATGGTCACTACAAAATTTGTCAAAAATTACCAATGCCTTTTGCAGACCACTGGGGGTTTTTGATAAAATTAAGGTGTCGTCTGCAAACATTAAAATGGGAACTTTTACACCTGCAAGTGAGGGAGCATCTACTGGCTCGGCTTGCATACGGGGAACAATTCCATTAATAAAAAGTGTAAACAATGTCGGTGCCATTGAACAGCCCTGTCGAACCCCACGCTCGACAGGAAAATCAATGGTATCGTTGCCGTAACCACCCCATTGAATTTTAGCATAAGTACCCTCATGGAGTCTCATGATCAAAGTTAAAATGGTCATCGGGACCCCCAGAGCAGCCAGCACCTCCCACAATTTTGCCCTCGGTACCAGGTCGAATGCAGCCCGTAGGTCAACGAAAGCTGCATAGAGACTGCATCCACCCAGAACCACTGTCCTCCACTGTATCAATTGAAAACGGAAGACCTGGTCCACCGTGCTGGTTGCTCTGCGAAACCCAGCCTGAAAAGGAGATAAAACATTCTGTTCCTCTGCCCAATCAAGCAAGTTGTTAATAATTACACGTCCTACAACCTTTTGAACCGTGTCAATTAAGCTGATTGGACGGTAGTTGCAAGGTTGGGAGCGATCTCCCTTTTTATATACTGGGATAATAACAGCACCCCGCCAGGATACCGGGATTTCAGCGCCCCTAGCTATATGATTTAGTAAAAGGCAGATGTACTTACTCCACCTATCGGTGTCATTTAAAAAGACGTCTGCCGGGACTCCGTCAATACCCGGAGCTCGGCCACTGTGCACAGATTTCAAGGCAGACAGGACTTCGCTCTGCACAAAAATGTCTTCATCTGTATACAGGTAAGTTGGGCTAGAGCTATTATCAAACTGATCCCTGGAGGAGTACTGCTCGCTGAAAAATTTAACCCATGCATCGTGGGAGACATTATTATTGGGAGTTTCTGGAGATCTGCCATGGCCCCACTTGACAATATGCCAAAATAATCTAGAGTGTTTGCATTCACTAGCACTTTTCAATTTCTGCCAGTGGTCTTCGTCCCATTCTCTTTTAGCCCTAGCAATGCAGTTTTTATAGTGCTTCCTGGCAGATCGAGTCTCACTCAAATCATTACTTTTGATTGCAGCTCCTAATTTAAATCTTGCTACCCTACAATCTTGATTGTACCACTTTGCTGATTTATACGGGCGGTCCCTAATATTATGTACGGGTTTTAAGAAGAAACTTTTAACTTCGTTAAAAAGAGTCGTATGTGCTTTATTAATATCTTCATGTCCCTGTAAAGACCCAGCAATATTCTCCAGTGCCAAAATGGCCTTGTCTGCCGCTACTCCTATCTTTTCCAGGACCTGCTGATCTGTCTTGACACCAGACCACCTTAACCTACGCATATTATTAGATGGAATGATCGTCTGTAGCACCGGTTGGACACAAGGGGTTGGGGCAAATTCGTCAGATGTCCACCAATTATGAGAAACACATAACGGATCGTGGTCGCTTTCTGGCCTAGCTGTTACTACCATATCACTAAGAGATGACCATAAGGACATACTACAAATAACATAGTCGATGCGACTTTTACTTCGCCCGTTATTAAAAGTCACGGCGGGATCACGATCTGATTTGGTCCGACCATTCAAGGCTCGTAGCCCGTGCTCCAGACACATAGCGTTTAGGCCTAGGATATCAGCCGTCCACCGAGTTATCGGTGGGGAATCTAATGTGGGGATGTTCCAGAGCTTGTCTTCCTCAGCTCCAAGAGGAGAATCACCAGTGATTAGAGGTTCAAAAGTACGATTTAAATCACCTGCAATTAGAATGTTTTTCCCTGCAGATTGTGTCTCAAGAATATTAAAAAGACTCAAGAGAACCTCAGATTTACCTTTACTTCCACCTCTGGCATAGATATTATAAATATCTATGGAGATGGATTGATCGCTAGTCAATCTGATGAGCTGGATATCTTTTTGGTCAAGCTCCACACATTTTACAATACATTTTAAAGACTGCCTGATCCATATGATAAGGCCCCCCCATCGGCCACCCTTTGGGGCCCTTAATAGCAGGAACATGAAAATTTACATACCCCAAAGCAAAAATAGAATCACACGCCCAGGTCTCTTGGAAAATGCAAAGGTCATAATTATTAATAAATTCAAACCAATCAGCGCAATCCATCTTAGAGCAAAGCCCAGCCACATTCCAGGACAAAAGATTCCCAGAACTAGATGTCATAGGAGAGCAGGGATCAATGATAGTCTTGTGTGCCATCCGACCCACAATAACCTGCTTTATGTTTTTTACATTCAGTAACCCTGGTGAATCATAGGACGAAAACCCCAGAGTACAATCTGCAGTTAAATTGTTGACTGTATCAAAAATGCTTTTGTCACAGAGGGGCAAGGGGATAGAGTTGCAAATAGATGGTTGTCAATCGCAATCATTTAAGTTAGATAATGCAGAAAAGCGATTTTCCAACCCCAAACCCCAGTCCACTGAAGCGACATCCTTCCTCCCCCTCTTGGTCACAATGTTCCATTTGGTTCTCAAAAAACTTGAGTTTGGGCCACTTCCCTTTCTTGGATAGAAGAAGTCCAAAGTCAATGGAACTATTGAGGTTGATCTCCGTTGTGGTGGTAGGATGTTAGGTAAGATGTTAGGCAAAACCCCAGGGTCAGAAAAATGTAGAACAACACACTCCCCTTTAAACTTTTTCTCCCTAACCCCAATCCACTGGACCCTTCTTGCATTGACGAGCTCTTCAGAGAGTTGCTGTTTTCCCCATGGAGTGATTACCATGTTGTTGGTCAACCATGATAGAGATTTATTTATTAAAGAAGATGTAGTTTCAGACTCACCTTGAACCAAGGGAGGAACGTTAGCAAGAACAAGTACCAATGGGGAAGCTTCAACCACAAGCTCGAAAGTCCCTTTTTCAGTAAATGTAGATGGGTCTTCAACAGCAGAAGCAGGGGTTGGGGCAATAAGAGAGACACCAGGAAAAATATTATTAGTTGCCATTTGGGGGTTTGGTGCAGGGGTAGGGGTAAGTCCACTGTTAGCTGCAGGTACTAGTTTACTTAGAGATTCCTCTATCTTGGCGGAGACATCTTCCGGGAGTTTACCTAAGTCACCCAAAGTTTTTTCCAATAGCCCTTCCAGACGATTAACCTCAGAGGTTAGCTTATCTATTTTGCTGACCAGGGGTTTAACCACACCTTTGATTTTAGTATCCATCATAGCCAGTAGTTTATTAAATTGGGCATTTGAAAATGTGACATAAGCCTCATTAGCGAAATTGAACTCCTCATCCTCTGATTGTTTCCTCGGGAGGTTTACAACTCTGTTCTTGGCTGACCTTAAACACTCCCGTTTCCCCAGAACGGGTGATGGAGGAGAGATGGAGAGATCATGACTAGTAGTTATCTCTGTCAATACTTCGTTTACGCTAAGGTCTTCAGGTCCAGCAACAATACCACTAGGCTGTATGAATGTATTATCCGGAAGTGAGTCAGGTATTGCACAATTTGTGCTGTTATTAATCTGGTGACCAAAAGGATCATCTGACTCAATATCAATTAAGGGAGATTGGGTAGATGAGTCTATTCCCAAAGAAGCTCTCCTGCCAATGTTAATTTTTTCTACAACTTGTACCAAGTAGTTCTCAATAGAATTGCTAGGAGTGAGTAACTTTTTAGGAGGCATGATACTCTTTACACACAGCCAAAGGTAAAGACTTACGATGGAATGTGTCGAGATGATAATGTGCACAAAAACGTCGAAATACGGACAACAAACTAAGGGACCAGGCCCAACCCAACCCTGGCCAACCTCGGACGGCCTCAGACGGCCCGCCCTTTGTCCGGGCTTCGTCCGGGCGTCCCGCTCGCGTCCCGCGAAGCGGGTGTCAGCGGCGCTTTTGTGCGCCTCCTGGCGCCCTCGCGTCGCTGGAAAGCGCGCCGCCGCGTAGGCTGCCGGGAATTGAAGTCCCGGAGCGGCGGCGCGTGTAGGCTGTTAGCTGGTGACTCTCGGCGGTGGCGGCTTGACTCCGTGTGCCCCCGCAGCCCCAAAGAAATGCTCCTGGCTTGTAGCGGCGTCAGCAGGTAAGTGTGCAAAGGCTCCCCCACTCCGCCGGTGTCAGCTGCGCTTTTGTGCGCCTCCTGGCGCCCTCGCGTCGCTGGAAAGCGCGCCGCCGCGTAGGCTGCCGGGAATTGAAGTCCCGGAGCGGCGGCGCGTGTAGGCTGTTAGCTGGTGACTCTCGGCGGTGGCGGCTTGACTCCGTGTGCCCCCGCAGCCCCAAAGAAATGCTCCTGGCTTGTAGCGGCGTCAGCAGGTAAGTGTGCAAAGGCTCCCCCACTCCGCCGGTGTCAGCGGCGCTTTTGTGCGCCTCCTGGCGCCCTCGCGTCGCTGGAAAGCGCGCCGCCACGTAGGCTGCCGGGAATTGAAGTCCCGGAGCGGCGGCGCGTGTAGGCTGTTAGCTGGTGACTCTCGGCGGTGGCGGCTTGACTCCGTGTGCCCCCGCAGCCCCAAAGAAATGCTCCTGGCTTGTAGCGGCGTCAGCAGGTAAGTGTGCAAAGGCTCCCCCACTCCGCCGGTGTCAGCGGCGCTTTTGTGCGCCTCCTGGCGCCCTCGCGTCGCTGGAAAGCGCGCCGCCGCGTAGGCTGCCGGGAATTGAAGTCCCGGAGCGGCGGCGCGTGTAGGCTGTTAGCTGGTGACTCTCGGCGGTGGCGGCTTGACTCCGTGTGCCCCCGCAGCCCCAAAGAAATGCTCCTGGCTTGTAGCGGCGTCAGCAGGTAAGTGTGCAAAGGCTTTGGTAATCACTCAAGCCACTTCAGCTGTGCAGGGAACTCAAGGCAAAGCTATCTCCATGGCCAACATTTTGTTTGGATTATAGTAGCAACATTTGTATCTGGTACTTTAAACTTGTTATAGTGTTCTAATGCTCTTGTTGTGCTGGTTGGTAAGAGCTGATATTTAAGCTGATTAGCTCAGTGTCGTGTACGTTGTGACTTCTCCCCACTAACACAGAGTGTTTGTTCTGATCCAGAACTCTCCTCACGTCTTCAGATTTCAGACATAGTACCTTTTCCCAATGGCTGCTCCTGATCCGTTTGCCCCTTTTACGGTCCTACCTTCTGGAAAACATATGTAGGTCATTGGGACCCTTTTGCCAAGTTGGCATGCTCTAGTTTCAGGGCTTCTCTTTTAGACTGGGCTGGGGCAGCCTCACCGATCCACAACGATAGGTTTGTTACCATTCAATGTCTCATTTATATATCTTCATGTATATTTTTGCTTCTTTCAGCTTTTGCAGAGCTGCAGACGGACATCAACGAGCTCACCAGTGACCTAGACAGGTCAGGAATCCCGTTTCTGGACTACCGGACGTACGCCATGAGGGTGCTGTTCCCCGGTATCGAGGATCATCCAGTCCTGCGGGAGCTGGAGGTAATGAGGTGTTCCTCGTCATTGTATTCTACATTTATCTCAGCACTTTAGTGCTTGTGTTTTTTTTAGAGAAATCATGTTCACACATGGGCCTCTCCTGATGTCACCCAGAGCATCTAAGTATTTGTGAGCAACACGTTTCTCCAGCATGTTGGAATTCAGTGGTCTGTCTTCCGTGGTCAAGCTGCCGGGCCCTCCTTAATATAGCATTCCTGTTCGGTACGAGCTGGCAGCATGAACCCCATGCCATGGGGAGTGGTCGTGGACTTGCTAAAGCCTCACATGAATCATTCATGAGTATGACACTCAGAATGTCTACTCTGGTTGAAGACTTCGCCATCTTTCCCCACAGCCCTGAATTCTCTTCCTGTGTGCCTGGTCCATAAGTGTCATCACAGGGTAGAAAATATGTGGAAGACCAAGACAAATCTTCAGATCTCCCATACTCCAGATTTCTGACCAGTTGTTGTCTTGTCTTTGACACACCAGTCTGAATGGGGACAAATGATTCTACAGAAAATAAACAAAACCAGGACCAGAGTCCAAAGTTCTAAAAAGTCTCAGTTTATTGATGTTTGAGCTATTTTTAAAGTCTCCTGCTTCATAGACACAGTCAGTGGGTACTTTGTTGTTTCCTTGTATTGATTTGGCTACCTTCCCTTTAATAATTATCTGTTTTATTAGGTCTATCTAACACTTCCCATCTTACATCTTCCTTGTTTGCTAGATGATGTCAGGAGAACATTACAAATGTGGGTGCCTTGACAATGACCGCCACAAATGACATTATGTATTGTTCGGAGCTTGTTGAGGAATTAACTTGGTAAAGGCCATCTGTTGTTAGTGCCTGACATATTACTTGCCCTTTCCCAGCCTTACAAACTTTTGAAAGTTACAAACCTGTTGAGAAATTTCCTAATTTCCATTTAGACCAAGGCCACCCATGGTATGACCATGTCCCCCTAGTATAACCAGTCTACTCCTGTTCTCACCAGCTCCAGTAAATCAGAGGCACAATAGGGAACAAGTTATTTTTGACCCCATTGGACAGTCCTGTTTCATCACTGGTGTCTCTCATTACCCACCCTCTGCAGGTCCAAGGAAACGGGCAGCAAAATGTGGAAAAGGCGCTGAAGCTTTTCGCCCAGCTGATAAACAACAAGGTGTTCCTGCTCACCTTCATCCGCACATTGGAGATGCAGCGTGGCTTCTCCATGCGGGATCGCGGTAACGTGGCCTCCCTCATCATGACCGCCCTGCAGGGAAAGTTGGAGTATGCCACAGATGTCCTGAAGCAGCTCCTCTCCGACCTCATTGAGAAGAACTTGGAGAACAAGAACCATCCGAAGCTGCTGCTACGAAGGTGAGAGGGGGATCTAGGCCTTTGGGGGCATGGTAATGATTCCTAGCTTGGGGAACAGGCATTTCCAGCTCTTGTGTGAGAGCAGGCTTCACCCAAAATCATTGAATGATTAAAGCATACATAACGATCGAGCTGCCGGATGCCAGGGGAAGGATGCTGTTTGAACGTGGTCCTTAGTGAGTGAGAAAGTAGGTGTTCACCTCTCCAGTGTTAGTGTACCTTTAGCTCAAGTGCAGAGGCAATGTTCATCAATCAGCGAGAGGAAGAGGGTGCCAGGACTAGATGAAGATGGAGGTGGGACAGGAAAAGTCTACCCAAAAAGGAGCAGGAAAATGAACCTTTACCCCTAGCGTTAAGTCAGTCTGTGCAAAATACAGAGAAAGGTTACAGCAAAAGGAATACTGGGATCACTGGAAATAGGGAACATTTGCAAAATGATATATGGGGCATTTTGAAAAACCCCTTAGTACCTAAATAACGAATAGCACATAAAAGATGGGCCAGAGCGAGAGGAAGTGAGAAAGCAGGTCCACGCTGTATGCAATAGTAAAACAAACAAAAAAAAATCTGGCGCAATCAGAGGCAGAATATGAGACCTGTAGGAGGAGACAGATGGGCACAAGGACATAGTGTGTGAGTGTTTCAATGAAAGACTGAGTGCAGGTTAAGTATAGGGAAGGAATAAATGGATGCAGCAGAACGTGGAGCCACATGTGTGGGACCTGTGCTGTCATCTGCAAAGGCATTAATTCGTGTTACTCCATACCTCCTGCACAAGAAGCAGGGGTCCCTGTGAGGTTCATGGCTAAGAGACCAGCGGCCACATGCATCATTGTTGGTATTTGCGATTCCTAAATTGCGAAAATGAAGGAATCGCAATTTAGAAATCGCAAATGCCTATGCATTAAAAATTCGCGTTTTTTTTGCGATTTCTTATTTTTCCTTATTTGCGATTCCAAATTTTGCGAATCGCAAATAAGGATTTCCTTTACATTGATTCCTATGGGCCTAGAGGCCCATAGGATTCAATGGGAAGGCATTCTCATTTTGCGATTCGCAATTCAGGAATCGCAAAATGAGAATGCAATTTCTAGGGTGCAGGGGGGGGGGGGTCCAAAGGACCCCCCCCTGCACCCCTGAAATGTAACATACAGTCCATTTTTCACACATCATGCCCAAGGGCATGTGTGAGTGTAAAATGAAAGTGTTAAAAATGCACTTTTGTGCATTTTTGAAACTTTTCTAAAATTACCATGAAGGTTGACTTCATGTTAATTTAACACTTCTAATGTGCGAATTCGCAAATTTTTAAAGATAATGCATTGCATTTAAGAAATCGCAAAATTGCGATTTCTTAAATGCAATGGCAATTTAAGAAATCGCAAATAAATTGCGATTTCTTAAATTACGAAAAAGCCAAAAAGGTTAATGCATCCCAAAACAATGAATTGCATTCGCAAACGGACGAATTTTGCGATTCGCACCGTTTGCGAATGCAATTCAGTTTGATAAATGTGGGCCCAGATCACAGTCTGCCGGCATGCCTGTCTGCACGCTGTTTCATTATTTATCTCTCCCCCTCGTCCTCCCAACCCTCCACCCCCAACAGGACAGAAGCAAGAGCTCTATGTCCAACGCATCTATTTAGGTCTGAAGAAGATGAGTTAGAGGATAGTCCTCACTATGTCAGGGAAAATTGTGTGGGACAAATTCCCCAGAAGTTAATTACGGAGAAGGAAGTCTTGTCTAGCGCTTTGGCTTCCTCAGGACATTTTGACTTAACTGATGTATACGTTTGTCTGGGAAGGAAACCTTGCAGTTCCAGCTGCCCTTGGGCAGGTTTTAAGCAGAATGAAAATTTTGAGTTATGCTCTCCAGACATGATCACTTAAGAGCCTGTCTCTAGCTGGAACAAATCTTTACCTTTCATTTAAGGGGGTGTAGGGGATGATACTGGATTTGGGACCTGCACATGGGAATTCAAAGTCTTACTGCTAACCTTATGGCTACATAGATTTCTCTGGGCCTCTTGCAACAAGCAATTCCAACCCACAAGTCTTTGGAAATCTCATTTAAGTCACAACCACGTGGTATATCAGGAAATATTGGGTGTTGATCTCACCCTAAATATCATCAAGGTAAGTATATGTAAGTGTGTATAGATTCACTATTATTAACGCTACCTCTACATATCATGATGAATGATATAAATCATCAAGGTACATATATTAAATCCACAATATTCTAGTACCGTACCCGCAATTGCTGCCTCGCTGACAGGCCAACTTCATTTGTACCTCTTCAATTTCCGGCATTCCGGGAACTTATCATCTTCTGTAGAGTTTCTCACTAATCACTTGTTTATCTAGCACTTAGACATAATAGTACATATGGGCATGGTATTTGTACAGGACGAACCTAGCCAAAAGACAGCACTAAGCTGGACAGGGTCAAACGTAAAGATACAGTCAATGAACAATTTGATTGGAAGCTGGATTCTGAGAATGAGGGTAGGCTGTTTCTTTTGTTAAGACGTGGTGTTCTTTAGGCCACCCCGTGCATCAGCGATTCTAAAGCCGTGGTCTGTGAAACCCCCAGGGGTCCTCAAAATGTACTCAGGTTCTCAATGACTATCCAGAAATCTAAATAATATTAGCAGATCAATAAAATACATATACATTACAAAGCATTTTTTTAAATGTACTGTGAAGGTATTGGAAATTGGAGGCTGAAAATTAAGTTGGTAACCTAATCTTGATTTATCGAAGCAGCATAGGCATGGCAAGTGGAATATAATATGAATTATTATTGGTGGCCTCAATTGAAGCTCTGATATGTGGCAACAAAAAGAAGGCATGTATTTAGAGGAAAAGAGGCAAAGTCGTATGCTAGCATGTTGCTTCATCTTCTAGAAATAAGACTTTTGGAAAAGCTCTAACTTAATCAATAAAACAAACATTTTGGTTTCTATATAGTTTATGTTTGTAAATGTAATGAAATAATTGTTGTAATTGTTTGATCTATACTTGTTTCTGTATTTTTGCGTATTGTTTTGAGTTTTAAATCGTTAAACTTACTTAGGCGGGGTCCAGCAATTATTCAGTGGTAGCTATAAAAGTCACAAAAAAATGCTGCTTTAAATCCCTGCAAACTCCAGCTGAGTGTCCTGTATTAGATGCTTGCATGGCTGTTGGCCAACCTTTGCCGCTTTGGCCTTTTCCACATACCCTTTTATGGGCAGCCTAAGTGTCGTCCTCAGGCTTTTATGGAGCCTCTCCGTGTTTTGTATGTTGGCACCCACCAAATTTGGGTTTTAAATATATTCGATCATATACCTGTGCTTCAGCTGCATCTATTAGAAACAATCACATTTCCAAATCAGCAACAAAATCAATTAACTCAGATTGCAGTTTATTGTATTTACTTTGGCAAGATTTAGGGTGATTTTACCTGCTTCAAGAACCATTTGCCAAAAGTGATTGATTACGAAATTATTCATGCATTGGGGGCGCTGACCTTGACGTACATGAAGGCCCAACTGCAGAGCTCCCAAAATACTTTGGTCCAGATTTAGAGTTTAACATATGGGTTGCTCTGTCACAAATTAGATGGACATCTCCTCCGCCATGTTAGAAGTTCATTATATACTTTGGGAATAGCATCTGTTACCTCACATGCCAAAACTATGCATGGCTTCACAACGCAGTCAATACCACAACTGTGTTTTTTACAACAAGTTCCATTACAATGCAACTCATTGCAACTGCTTGTTTTAGGGAAGCGCTGGACTTTGGAATAGTTTAAATTACTATTCCAACTCCATCATGTATCAGTAGGGAATGTAATGGTCTTAAAATCCAACACCAGGCCAACACCTCATTCCATAAAGCAAGTCGTTGTAAGGACTTGTGTTGTAATGGAACTCGTGGTAATTTTGCAGTCATGGTACTGACTGCATTGTTTAGGCACTACGATGAAATGCCTGCGTTGTAATAGATGTTTCCCATACCTTAGCATTTGTAAAAGGTGGACGGGGTATCAGTCAGGATATCAGTCGCGTTTTTGACGGAGTACCTGTCTGCCAAACTCTAAATCAGGCCCTTTGTTTCATTATAATTTCGATTTCATTGCAATGGTTGGAGCACAGTTTAAATGTCGTCTTTCGAACCAAAATGTTCATTTCTGACCTCAAACCTTGAATTGCACAGTTCCCTCGCCAGCCTTAGGCAGGTTTCTTGCAAATCAAGAAAGGAGAGAAAATATTCAAATGGAAGATAAAGGACTGCAAAAACCCCGCGCTGTGTTCAACCGTGGGCACTGGAGAGCCAATTTGGCAGATTCCGCTGAGCGCCAGGATGTGCGCACCGCCCAGAGTGGTAGCGAGGCGGGAGACTGCGGCCCCAGGGCCACATCCATAAACACTTATTGGTTTTGCCACTTAAACACTAGACCAACCAGGGGCATCCGCTTGGAAATAAGTGGCAGTGAGGCATAAAATGGAAGGAAATAGTTATTTTTGTACTGCATTTCATATATTTATTTATAAAAGAACGCAGAGGCTCATGGAGCAAAGCCCATTCTTTCTTTCGCTGAATCTAAGGAGCTTTGACTCCATACCATTCATTTTTATCTATTATCTATATTTAATAGTTAGTGTTACTGGCATCCTCTGCAAGTAAATAATTTACGCATGGGCAAATATGAAAAAAGACAAAAAAGTATTATGTAGTATAAAAAAATCATATATAGAAAATTATTATTGTTGCCATTAAAAAATATTCAAGAATTCTATAGATAATTTTATTATAACCCACCTAACATTCAGCCTATTTCCACCTTTTGGTATCTATCTCTTTGTGTCTCTCTTTATCGCTCTTTCTCATTCTCGAGTTTTATCTTTTTATTAATCCATTTCTTTATCTCGCTCTCTTTCCTTTTTATCTCTCTCTGTCCATCTCTTTCTTTCGCTCTATCTTAAACTTTCTCTCCCTTGGTTTCACTCTTCCTCTTTCTCACCTCCACCCCTCGCTCTCTTTCTCTGACAGTCTTGCTTTTTTCTCACTCTTCATCTACCAATCCCCCCCCCCTTCCGCCTTCTGAGTGGGACAGAAATATTTTTCAACTATTGTGATTTTGGGAAGTCTGCTGATTTTTACAGAAAGTATGCCTGTTCCTTCTTCTCACACGCTGACTGTTAATACACTCATTTTATATTAAACAGACAGGGTTTATTTTGAAAAGCAGCATGTCTTCTGTGCTAATATTCCCTATGATGCTTTAAAATGTTATTGTAATCGTTCACCTCGACCAAGGACTTTTAACTGAAAGGTGTTTGAAATGTAAATATGAAGCTATTGAGTGAGTGTGTGCGTGTGCGTGCGTGCGTGCGTGCGCGCGCGATGGGGGCTTGACTGGGGCTCAGTAAAAATGGGAGTCTGACGCCTGACAAGTCAGGCCTCAAAGGCACTGCAATATCTCGAAATTTTGAATTGTAAATAAAGAGCACTATGTGAAAGATCAGTCCCAGCCCCGGGTGAAAAGGGGAATAAAAAGGCAGGAAATTCATGCTAATCTCTTCGAAACACCAACACAGGTCCCTCCGATTTAATTACATGCTCTGTTGTTTCAGATGAAATTTGCTGGGCAAAGGATAAGCTGTGCCGTGTCCCCAGGCGGATTCACGGCCGGTATTTCTTTTTTTATATATAAATATATATACTCCTGCAAACGCGCGCCTCTTTCCTATTCTCGGTAGAACCCTGAAAAACGAAGCTGTAGAGGGAGGGTGTGGCGTTACCGCCAGAGCTGCCTAATATGGAGCTGGGGAACTAGGTTCGAGTCTCGTCTTCAGCTCACATCCTTGGATTGTGGGCACATCACTTAATCTGCTGTGTTCCTAAAATATGAATGTGACCTTGTGCAGTGTAACTGGTTCTCATGTATAGCGCTCCATTCGAGTGTGCGCTATGTAAAACTAGAGGTGGGCAAAGCACTGAAAGCCTAGCTCTGGCTCAGTTTGAGGTCCTATTGGAACCTCCAGAACCATAATGAGCCGAGCTTACATGTGGCTTCTGTCTGCCTCCCTCCCTCTACCCCTGGGGAACCAGGTTTGTGTCTTGGCATCCAGCCGCGGCCCGTGGAGGGAGTTCCGGTGGGGCAGGCAGGCGGGGCGGGCAGGGGCAGGGTGGGGGGTGATAAACACCGGAATATGGATGATTACAGGTAAGTAAACAATTATATTAATCAAACGAATTTCGGAGCACGCCCTGCATTGCATTTTGCGATGCAGGGCACGGAACGAAATTCGTTTTATTAATTTAATTGTTTTCTTACCTGTAATCATCCATATTCCGGTGTTTAGCACCCCCCGCCCCGCCTGCCTGCCCCACTGCAACTCCCTCCACGGGCCGCAGCTGTTGGCATCAGCTGAACATCCTGCGATCCTGGGAAAATCACTTACTCTCCCCATGCCTGTAAACAATGCATGTGTCCTTATGAAATGTAAAGCGCTGGACCTTTGGGTAGATTTTGCGATATATTTAAAAAGTGCACCAAATGCGATGCAGTGTGCGCAATGAATTTTGTTTTATTTATTTATATGTTTACTTACCTGTTAAACTCCGTAATCCATGCATTACTACCCCCCACCCTGCCCCTCCCCCTCCCCACGTCACCGCCCGCAGGTACTCCCACCACCGGCCGCGGCTGCAGGTCCGGGTCCGTCATACATTCTTATTCAAATCTCTTATTATAATTCATTGTAAATGGTTAATTGAAATGTTGCTAAAATCCCTATTTTATGATATATATCATATAAAATAATAATGGGTTAATAAAAGACATGTATAATTTGATCACTTATCCAGTATCATACAGAGTTACTCATATCGTCTATCGAGATGTTTTTCTAGCATTAAAAACACCCTATAAAAAGCATGACAATCTACAACAGATATCGATGGTTGGTAATGTTTATAGAAAAAGATGCGCCGGATGGCATTGAGTGAAACGTACTAGCTTTAAAATGCTTAAAATATAGTGTTTCCACCACTTTTCATAGAATTTACACAAGAGTACGACATGCATTGTGCTCTGTATCATTGTGTTGTCACAGAGACATATACATAAGTTTGAAGGCAGTCATTGGGTTCTGGGAAACTAACCATCCGGTGAAAAATATCCATTCTAAAACGTGTCAGGACAAATCTGTGCCTTGAGTTGGGTACAACTTTCAAGTAAGGCTGCATATCATGATTAAGGCTCCCACCCGCCCTATCCTGTTTCTTCTCCCCCCCACCAGCCCCATCCCACTCTGACACTCAACTCCACTTTACTCATCTACATGCCACACCACTATACACCCCTCCAAAACACTCTACTTCACTCTATGCCCCTCCACTCTGTGCCACTCTACAGCATTCTACACCACACTACACCACTCCATGACACGCCACTCTAATCCTCGGCACTTCACTTTGCAGTACTCTATGCCAAGCTACAACACTGTACACAACTCCACTCTATGCCACGCCACTCTAATCCTCGGAACTTCACTTTGCAGTACTCTATGCCACTCTACAACACTGTACACAACTCCACTCTATGCCACGCCACTCTAATCCTCGGAACTTCACTTTGCAGTACTCTATGCCACTCTACAACACTGTACACAACTCCACTCTATGCCACGCCACTCAACACCACTCTACTCTGCGCCCCACTCCACTCTACACCACTCCACTCTATGCCACGCCACTCAACACCACTCTACTCTGCGCCCCACTCCACTCTATGCCACGCCACACGCCACTCACCTCTATGCGACAAATTTATAGCAATACTGAACATCAGCCACGCTGGTGGACAACATGACTAAAAGACATTGGCAAATTCAACAGCTCTTGCAAAAGCGAGACTGATTGGCTTTGCCAATGCTTGTTTTGGTAATGGCCATCAATTTCATTGTTTGGGGCAGTGGGTGATCTGCCAAAGGTTCTAGCCTGCATAGACTGTAGAACATTGAAACGTCCTGTGCCTTCAGCACAGCCATCTTGCGGCTGTCGTGGTGACTCATTCGGAGGAGAGCTGTGCAGTCTTTGAACCAACCAGGGCACTTCAAATGATAAAGAAATACCGATTCAGTATTTTCAAGAAAGGGACTGATAGGCAAGGCAGGTCTTTTAAAGAGATTGTTGTGTTCTATTTTTTTTTTTTTTGGAAGAAGGCAATCTTAAAATGAATGTCAATTTTCGCAGCCATATGAACTGGTTTCAACTCCTCGGTTTATTATTCAGAAATGTAAAAAAAAAAGAAAGGTGGATAAAACATTGCATGCGGGAACATTTCGTTCTGACTTAATGGCGAATGAGTAACCGCCTCGCAAGATTTTATATAGTTTTAGTGTTTAGCGAGACTGGGTTTTTTTTTCATTTCTTTTTCCTGTATAATAATGGATACCTGTTTACCCCCAGGGACAAGGAAGAAGGTGTTTATCAAGTTCTCATGCTTTTGTCTTGAAGCGAAGCATCCACGCAGAGCTGTAGGCCCAGGGCTGACAGGACACCCAGCTTCTAATGCAGTCCTTGCTGGTGCTGTAAAGGTCCTGGGCAGCCATTTGGACACACGTGTTGGGGCTGAACCAGTAGTTAATTTGCAAAAAAATAAGTGCAGGGCTCTCGGCAGGAGGCAGCTTGCATCATCCCATTTCTCCTGTTAGCGCCGCCTAAAACAGACCCAACTACTAACCATGAAAATGGGGAGTGGAAGTGGCCTAATGGCAAGAGCTTCCAACTTTGGCACGGGGAGCCAGGTTCGAGTCTCGACGTGGGCTCAACATCCTGTGATTTTGGGCAAATTACTTAATCTCCCCGTAAATTAATGTGTCCATGACCGGTGCTTATGAAAAGTGCCGGTGTTGATGAGTAAGTGCTGGTGCTGAGCACTGGAAACCACCAGCTCAAATTAAGCACTGGGCTAAACTATTTTTGCACAAACCAAAGGGAGTTCACAACATGGTGACCTCTTCTGTAATCAGTAATCAGTTTGTGTGTAAAATATCAGTCACTGTAAGATTTTCTTAGACGTAAAATAAACAAAGGATGTGATCACAGTCGCGATATATGGCGCTGGCAATAGCAGTGCACAGATTTATCATCCACGCGCAGCAACTGCAAAAAGGCACCCAGCCAATACAGCACAGGCAGCAACCGTGCAAGCTTCGGTCTAACACCAGCAATGCTGCATGGGCAGAACACGTAGAGGTGTCATAGCTGTTGCATGTCCATAATAAATATGACACATGCATCAGTAATACAAGCTTCCATCACACCCGAACATGTTGAGCACGAGCATCAGTAGTATGTGCTTCCTTCAGAAGCAACACCAGTGCCTACTGCCCTCACAGACACAACAGATGCACTGAAAACAGTACTAGTGCAGCCTCTCATTACAAGCAACACCAGTGCCTACTGCCCTCACAGACACAACAGACGCACTAAACACAGTACTAGTGCAGCCTTTCATCACAAGCAACACCAGTGCCTTCTGCCCTCACAGACACAACAGATGCACTAAACACATTAGTAGTGTAGCATTTCATCACAAGCAACACCAGTGCCTACTGCCCTCACAGAAACAACGATGCACTAAACACAGTACTAGTGCAGCCTCTCATCACAAGCAACACCAGTGCCTACTGCCCTCACAGACACAACAGATGCACTAAACACAGTACTAGTGCAGCCTCTCATTACAAGCAACACCAGTGCCTACTGCCCTCACAGACACAACAGACGCACTAAACACAGTACTAGTGCAGCCTTTCATCACAAGCAACACCAGTGCCTTCTGCCCTCACAGACACAACAGATGCACTAAACACAGTACTAGTGCAGCCTCTCATCACAAGCAACACCAGTGCCTACTGCCCTCACAGACACAACAGATGCACTAAACACAGTACTAGTGCAGCCTCTCATTACAAGCAACACCAGTGCCTACTGCCCTCACAGACACAACAGACGCACTAAACACAGTACTAGTGCAGCCTTTCATCACAAGCAACACCAGTGCCTTCTGCCCTCACAGACACAACAGATGCACTAAACACAGTACTAGTGCAGCCTTTCATCACAAGCAACACCGGTGCCTACTGCCCTCACAGAAACAACAGATGCACTGAACACAGTAGTAGTGTAGCCTTTCATCACAAGCAACACCAGTGCCTACTGCCCTCACAGACACAACAGATGCACTAAATACCGTACCAGTGCAGCCTTTCATCACAAGCAACATCAGTGCCTTCTGCCCTCACAGACACAACAGATGCACTGAACACAGTAGTAGTGTAGCCTTTCATCACAAGCAACACCAGTGCCTACTGCCCTCACAGACACAACAGATGCACTAAACACAGTACCAGTGCAGTCTTTCATAACAAGCAACACCAGTGCCTACTGCCCTCACAGACACAACAGATGCACTAAACACAGTAGTAGTGTAGCCTTTCATCACAAGCAACACCAGTGCCTACTGCCCTCACAGACACAACAGATTCACTAAACACAGTAGCAGTGCAGCCTTTCATCACAAGCAACATCAGTGCCTTCTGCCCTCACAGACACAACAGATGCACTAAACACAGTACTAGTGCAGCCTTTCATCACAAGCAACACCAGTGCCTTCTGCCCTCACAGACACAACAGATGCACTAAACACATTAGTAGTTTAGCCTTTCATCACAAGCAACACCAGTGCCTACTGCCCTCACAGACACAACAGATGCACTAAACACAGTACTAGTGCAGCCTCTCATCACAAGCAACACCAGTGCCTACTGCCCTCACAGACACAACAGATGCACTAAACACAGTACTAGTGCAGCCTTTCATCACAAGCAACACCGGTGCCTTCTGCCCTCACAGACACAACAGATGCACTAAACACAGTACCAGTGCAGCCTTTCATCACAGCAACATCAGTGCCTTCTGCCCTCACAGACACAACAGATGCACTAAACACAGTACCAGTGCAGCCTTTCATCACAAGCAACATCAGTGCCTTCTGCCCTCACAGACACAACAGATGCACTAAACACAGTACCAGTGCAGCCTTTCATCACAGCAACATCAGTGCCTTCTGCCCTCACAGACACAACAGATGCACTAAACACAGTACCAGTGCAGCCTTTCATCACAAGCAACATCAGTGCCTTCTGCCCTCACAGAGACAACAGATGCACTAAACACAGTACCAGTGCAGCCTTTCATCACAAGCAACACCAGTGCCTACTGCCCTCACAGACACAACAGATGCACTAAACACAGTACCAGTGCAGCCTTTCATCACAAGCAACACCAGTGCCTACTGCCCTCACAGAGACAACAGATGCACTAAACACAGTACTAGTGCAGCCTTTCATCACAAGCAACACCAGTGCCTACTGCCCTCACAGAGACAACAGATGCGCTAGGCACAGTACCAGTGCAGCCTTTCATCACAAGCAACACCAGTGCCTACTGCCCTCACAGACACAACAGATGCACTGAACACAGTACCAGTGCAACCTTTCTTCACAAGCAACACCAGTGCCTACTGCCCTCACAGACACAACAGATGCACTAAACACAGTAGTAGTGCAACCTTTCATCACAAGCAACACCAGTGCCTACTGCCCTTACAGACACAACAGATGCACTAAACACAGTACCACTGCAGCCTTTCATCACAAGCAGCATCAGTGCCTTCTGCCCTCACAGACACAACAGATGCACTAAACACAGTACCAGTGCAGCCTTTCATCACAAGCAACATCAGTGCCTTCTGCCCTCACAGACACAACAGATGCACTAAACACAGTACCAGTGCAGCCTTTCATCACAAGCAACATCAGTGCCGTCTGCCCTCACAGACACAACAGATGCACTAAACACAGTACTAGTGCAGCCTTTCATCACAAGCAACACCAGTGCCTACTGCCCTCAGAGACAACAGATGCACTAAACACAGTACTAGTGCAGCCTTTCATCACAAGCAACACCAGTGCCTACTACCCTTGAGGAAACGGGTTTTTAGGAACCCGTTTGGTGCCAGGGGATAACACCCGAAGACCTCTGAGTTCTCCCTGTTCCGGACCACAGAAACACGGAGTCTTCTAGTCGAGTCAGAGATCGAGTTTTATTGATAGCTACCAAGTAACAGGTGTCCTAGAAGCACGACAAACACGGGTCATGTGTTCTCAGGAGACTGTTCGTTTTTACAGAACCAGCCTTCTCCTTATATACAGAAATAATAGCTGCAAGCAAGAATTCTTGAGTTTATGATATGGCTATACACATATTTCTACAATAATACGAAAGAGCGAAGTCATGTAGGCAAGCCCGTATTTTAGATGTCCAATGCATGATAGATTACTCAGCCAAGCCCGGAACTCCCATCAGATATCGATGAAACCCCAATAAAGGAAGGCACCTCCTAGTCATAAAACTGTCCATAAACGGGGAACAGGACAGGTGTGTGTTTGTAGAAAGCATGGTTTGTATGTAGTGAATGGTTTGAGGAATGTTATGTATCGATGCTATCGCATTTGGCCACTGGGCGAGGGGCTGCCCAAACAGGTTTGGCTAGAGGCAATGGAGTCAGTTGGGACAGGTCAGGGGGAAGTCAGGGAAGGAGGACGTGTCCTTTTAGATCAAGCTCGACCTTTAATTGACTTATCATGAGGGCAAGACGTAAGATGGATGCCGTTCACAAAATGGAGTCTAAGGGGTAGGGATGGAAACTACGATTTGGGGGTATTGGCGACCCTCGATTATGATGCAAATGCATGGGAATGATGCCCTAATCATTATCGGTTCGCTAACACCAAATTCGTCATGGTACGTTGATATTTTGTGACACGGGTATTGGACCTCGATATCGGGATAATAACAGGGTCCAGATTTTCAGGACCACAGACCCTCCTTTTGCCCTTATGTAAGGCAATAATTCATATTAATCGGAGTCCAAATCTGTATGAAGGAATTCGTGGAGATGCTGCTGTAACATCATTCTGTTCCACAGTTCGTTTCCTGACACAGGCTTCCGTACACATGACGTAGCGCAGAGGCCACATAGTGCAGGAGCGCACTGTATACACAGGCAGAACATAAACAGAAGTGCTAAGATCATCCCAATGAAGATCAGGGTTTTCCATCCCCATGTAGCGATCAGTTCCCAGAACCACCCTAGTAAGGACCAATCTCCTTTTTCCACGTGGAGGGAATCAGATATTTCGTGTAGTTTAGAGATGGCTTGGTATACTGTCGGTGCGTTATCAGGGATGAAAATGCAACAACTGGATTGGATCACTCTACACACACCACCACGATCGGCGAGTATGATATCTAGGGCAACTCGGTTCTGAAGGGTCATAAGTCGATCCGACTGAAGTTCGGTCGTCAAATTTCCAAGGGCTCCGGCCGTTGTAGTCACGGCGGATTCAACTATCCTCGATAACTGGCGAATATTCCTGCTGTTTACCATAGGCCCCCAAAATGGCAGAAAACCCTTTGCGAAGTCAGCGAATTCCTGACCCGCGGTGTCGTCTTTACTCACGACACCTCTAGCTGTCCTTGTCCGATGGTAATCTGCTCTGGCCGTGTAAGTGGGAGGCAGCAGAAATGCGATAAAGCATGTACCTGAGAAGTCAGGGGGCAACCACGTGTAAGCTTGGTCATGGCAGACGAAGTACGTGCCTTTGGCTGCTAATAATATAGGGGAAGTTCAGGAAGCGAACACATATGTTTCCGCGCATATACTCTTCCCTAATTGAGCTTTGGGATCCCTGTCGATACCCTGTAAACATAAGTGACCTCGGTTGGGTACTATCCAAACTGGGCGGGATTTCTTTGCTGTCTGGCTGTTACTCAGGTAGACCCCATATTTGGTTACGTTCCAACGAGTGTACGGAGTGAATTCATCTTTGGGAATCGTAAGATAGGTGTCGAACTCTCTACTCATATTTCTTATCCCTGCTATTAGTGCCTTGTTACTGGAATCACTTTCAGTAGAACGTGTCGGGTATGGTTCTAGGGCGAATAGGAACATGGTCTGGAAAGCCCACAGAGAACCATAATAACTGAAAGGCAGGATGAAATATGGGATACCCTTATCCGTCGTGTGTGGCATGAGTCCACATATCCAACAGTTCGATGTGTTCATGATGGACTGGTGTTGGTGTAGGAGTTGAATAAATGAGTTATTTACAAATTCGAGTCTTCTGGCAGATTCGTGTTCAGGTAGAGGGTGAAAGTAGTGTGGAGAGATAGTAGGAGGAGGCTGTGGCTGGGTCACATTCGAAAACGTAACTTTAAACACGAATAGAGTATAACCAGTCAAAAACATCGTTATGCTACACAACATTAAAATACATGTTATCAGAAACTTTCTTTTGGCCAGTACAGTGCATAATTGTCTTTCAAAGTTTGGGAGTCTGGCAGGTCTCTTTACCCTAGGAAACTCCATCCTCTAGTTGCTGCCCGCGGCGGTAGATTGATTCTGCCAGGGAGCGCGCTCTGCTCAGTCCGGGGTAACTCCCGTGGACCAACCAGAACCGTGGACCTAAAACTTCCCAGTTGCACTCCCCAGACTTCAACCGCGACCCTAGCAGCAGAACTGGATGGCGGTTCGAAAATCAAAAATGAGCAAGTTTCCTGAGAGCGAGAGAGCTGAAAAATCAAAAATAGTTCAGTCTCTTTGTCTTGACCTTAGATTATACTGTTCTTTCCCAGGTACGGTGTGGTCTTCAAACAATGTCTCAGGTTCGGTAGTGTCCAACTGCATAGACTGTGGCACAAATCCTTGTAAAATATGATCACTCTCCTTTTCGGTACCAGTTCCTTTTAAACGTGCATCGCTGAAAGGGATGAAGCGAGGTATGGATTCTGTCTCGGAGTCGGCAATTCCTTCGTTGACCCACCGGTCGTATGGAAGGGGCAGAGGGACCCGTTTACAATGGGTCCCGTGCACCCAGTTCTTTTTGCCGTCCACCCGAACCGCTGACCTCGTGGAAAGAAGTACCAGGTAAGGTCCGGTCCACCTCGGCTGTCCGTTGTTGGTGCGCTGGAAGTTCCGCACCAAAACCCACGTGCCGGGTGTGATGGAGTGACCTGGATCGTCAGAGGCTGGTGGAGAGGAACTGTGAACCTGTTGGTGTAAAACACGCAATTTAGTTGTCAATTCGCACAAATAGTCAAGCAGTACGGGGTGCTCTATTTCGCTAAGTTTCTTTGGTCTTGGCACGCCCCAGACGTTGGCTGGGCGGCCAAACACTATTTCATGGGGGCTAAGTCCTAATCTGGAATGGACTGTCATTCTCGTTGACAAGAGTGCTAGGGGCAAGGCGTCAGGCCATTTAAGACCTGTACTGGCTTGGATTTTGGCTAATTTGAGCTTTAAAGTGCCGTTGTAGCACTCTACCAATCCAGCTGATTGGGGGTGATTCACAGAGTGGAATTTTTGCTGTATGCCTAAACATTCACACACTCTCTTCATCACGCGTCCTACGAATTCACTTCCATTATCACTCCAGACAATTCTAGGCATGCCAAACCTCGGGAAGAACTCTTTGACAAGGGCTTTGGCGGTTGACAAGGCAGTGTTGTCTTTAAGGGGGTACGCTTCCACCCACCTGGAGAAAGCGCAAACAACAACGAGCACATACTTCAGATTGTTGCATCTCTCCATGTGAATGAAATCGAGCTGCAAAACCTCGAACGGATACGTTGGAGGCGCAAAATGACCAGGTGGAGTTGGGGTTCCCCTACCGGGATTGTACTTCAAACACACCATACAGTTTCTGACCACATTCTCTGCATATTTCGGGATATTGCTATTTTGCCATACTGGGGCCAATATTTTACAGATTCCTCTCGAACTGATGTGTGCAAATCCGTGAGCCATTGTTACTACTGCAAGTACATAGGCGTTAGGCAATAACCATCGCTGGTGTTCTGACAATTCGACCCAACAACCATTCGTGTCTAATCTACCCTTACTTTCTCTCCATTCATTCACCTCTTTCTCAGTTGCCTCGGCTTGTATAGATTTCACGCTTTCAATGGTGTCCTCACACATTCCTACATCAGTAATCCATCTAGCGGGACCTACAACATACATCCGACTCATTGTGTTCCTTGCAGTCTCTTTCGCAACCTCGTCTGCAAATGCATTCCCGCGGCCAACATCATCCTGAATCTTTTTGTGTGCACTACATTTTATAATGGCAACTTGTAGTGGCAAGGTCAGTGACTGGAGGAGCTCATTAACTAGCTGACCATGTTGTATCTTTGCACCATGTGACGTAAGAAACCCACGTTCACGCCACAATCTCCCAAAACTGTGAGCCACACCAAAGGCGTATTGGCTGTCAGTGTACACATTCACTCGTTTTCCTTTCGCTAACACACATGCTCTGGTAAGCGCAATTAGCTCTGCAGCTTGTGCAGAATTATGGGAAATGCGCGCAGTCTCTATAATGGTGTGTAATGTCGTTACGGCATATGCTGCAGTCGTATCACCATTCGGCAGCTTGAAACATGAACCATCAACCCATAAAGTATCATTGCATTCAGGAAGGGGAGTGTGTTGTAAGTCTACTCTCCCTTTTGTCTCTTCTTCTGTCCTAAAGCAGCAGTCATGTTTATCAATCTCGTCTGTTCCTGTCGGAATGGGTAATAACGTTGCGGGATTCAGTGTATCGCACCTCTTTATGTGGATGTGACTTGCTAGCAACGTAAGTTCGTAACTGGATAGTCGAGCGCTAGTAAGGTGTTCTGTCTTCGTCCTGTTTAGTAAAATGTCTACTGCATGCGGGACCATAACGATCAGAGTATTATTCATGACTAATCCAGCGGACTGTCGAATGCAGACAGCTGCTGCGGCGGTAGCCCTCAGACAACTTGGTAGGGCTTTAGCCACAGGGTCTAGAGTTGCCGAAAAATACGCGCATGGGCGCTGTCTGTCCCCAAAATGTTGTGTTAAAACTGATAATGCACAACCTTCCTTCTCGTGGACATATAATGTAAAAGGCTTACTGTAGTTGGGGTTTCCCAACACAGGAGCCGAACATAATGCATCACGCAACTTGTGAAAACTCGTCTGGCAATCTTCAGACCAAGGCATAGGACTTGGCGTGTCTTTACAGAGTAGTGCCAGCAAGGGTTTAGCTAGTAGTGAGAAATTCGGTATCCATTGTCTACAGTACGATGTAATGCCCAAGAAGGCTCGAACCTCTCTCTGTGTCCTTGGGGCACTTAGTTCTGCGATTGCCTGTATTCTTTCTGGTGTCAGTCTCCTTCCCTCCTTCGACAAGATGTGACCTAAGTAGGTTACTTCTTGTCGGCAAAATTGTAGTTTGGAAAGAGAGACTTTGTGCTTCATGTCACATAAGTGATGCAATAATGATAACGTAGCTTTCTTGCAAATCTCTTCAGTGTCTACAGCGATCAGTAGATCGTCTACATACTGAATCAGAGTTGAACCATTTGGTAGAACAATCGTGTCTAGTTGTGTTTTCAGGGCCTGACTAAATATAGATGGGCTTTCGCAGTAGCCTTGAGGAGCGCACTTGAAGCGGAAACTTCGTCCTCCTAAATTAAATCCGAAAATATCTCTACTCTCCTCAGCAATCGGGATACTGAAGAAAGCTTTCTTCAGGTCAATCACCGAAAACCAATTTGCTGAAGCTGGAACCATCGTCAATAAAGCAGTAATGTCGGGGACAACTGGAAACTGTGGGATAACTATCTTGTTTACTTCTCTGAGGTCGATCACGAACCTATACACAGGGGGTTGTTAAGGATCAGTACGTTTTAAGACGGGCAAAACTGGACTGTTACAAACATTTCCTGTTGTTTCTTCGATGACGTCTTTATCAATCAGATCATAAACAATCGTCAATAACGCCTTTTCACATTCGCTAGATATTTTGTATTGGGGAATACGTGGCAACCTAACGTTGGCTTTCAACGTTATGACATATGGTGCTATCTCCAAACGACCTACATCATTAGAACCATTTGCCCAGAGTGCATCAGGAAGACACGACAATTCAGTTGCAATATTTTCTTTCGACACATACATTGGAGAAATGACTTTCTTACCGAAAGTAAGTTGTACTCCTAATGGTGAACAGTACAAAGTCGCATATAACCTTTTTAGCAAATCTAATCCTAACAAATTTTCACCACAACCTGTTGTAAGAATGAGGGGTGCCTCTAATTCGCATGGGCCAATAGAAAGAGATACAGGACTGGAGATCGGGTTTCTAACAGGGGCGCCAGAGAAACCTACTGAGACATTCATTTCGCCAGACAAAGGTGCGCCAGGAAGTTTCGAGTGCATGATAGAACTTTTTGTAGCACCAGTATCCAGCAGAAATGGCTCTGACACTCCTGAGGCTATTACCTCGACATAAGGTCCATTCTGATCTACTGGAACTGAAACAACTCCCTCTCTTTGTCCATGGCTGTCCTAGCAATCGTTACCCTCGTATTCATGTTCGGTGTAATAGTCGTCAGCATAGTACTGAGCTGACCTGGTCGACGCATTATTCTGTTGGTCGAAGCTGTTCATCGAATTCTGAGGCATAAAAGAAGTTGTATTCTGCGTGGAATTTCCACGGCCCCTACCTCTAGGGGCATGTTGAACACCTCTTCCCCTTACACCCGAAGCACCGCTCAAACGTCGCGCAAGGGCCGGACAATTACTTTTAAAGTGACCCTCTTCCTTGCAATATGCACATTGATTCGGGCCATAAGCAATACGCTGGTGGGAAAACTTGTTTCCTTGCGCGTTTCTCGAATACTGATGTTGCGGTTGATAACTGGGCTGACTAGCCGTACGAGGCGGATAAGCTTGCTGGAGAAGAACTTTAGTTTTTAAATCTTTTGTCTTTCTGTCTACTTTATCTAGCTCGTCTTTGCGCCTATTTTCATAGTACTGGGCTGTAGCTAAAATTTGAGCTGACGTAGAGACAGCCCAAGCACTCTCTGAATCTTTCAATTTATTACATAGTTCAGGGATTAAATTATGTACGAACTTGTCTACAAACAATCTTTGGCCACCCTCGGTAGCCATGTCCTGACCACTATGATCGGTGAAAGTCTCCTCGAATCTTGTGAAAAAGTCAGACACATTCTCATCTTTCTTCTGCTTGCATGCAGATAGCTTGTCCCAGTTTACGCGTACTTCAGGCATTATTGTTTTCATGTATGCAATAATTCTACCGGGAAGTTCAGCTATTAACGGCTCAGGTTTAGAACCACCAATTTGTCTAGCATCTATAGCGGCAATGTTCGCCCATGAGTCACCTAGTTCTTGGGCATGGTTCGTATGGCGTATTTTGCTCCATAGAGGATGTGGAACAACGTTCCCGAACAACATGTCTATGTCCGCTAAATTCATTATACATGAGCTTGCAGTTTGCGATAACTCCTTATAATACCCAGTCGGGTTTTTACGAGGATCAGGCAATGTCTGCTTGAGCGCCAAGACTTCGGATTGTTTCCAGGGGACATGTACCCATACACGCTGGAAATGAGGCAGAATTGGCGGTACTACATTTGCATCGCCTTCCCTCCAAACCGGAGGAACCTCTCTCATGGGGTACTGTCTCGCTCTTTTCCTATCTGATACGTCGTCTTCGTACAATGATCTAGAGACGTTTCCTTTACTCCTATAAGAGAGTAATAACTCTATCGCTTTCTCAACATCTCTGCCTGTAATCATACCTTCGTGGAACTTAAAGCGTGTACGCCATAGTTCGTTCATTGCGTATGTGGGATCATTTGTCTCCAAATCTTCGCCTAGATATACACACATTTCTTCGAATACGTATCTCTGAGTGGGTGCATTCCATTGACGGAAAACTTCCATAACAGACTGAACATCATATCTAACAGTATCCGTAATCCATTTACGGGCTAGTTCATTTAGCACTTTTCTTTCCTCGTAATCAGGCAGTTTACTACGTAACTGTCTATTTTCTGTTTTAGGGGTCGTCTTAGGCGACCCGAAGAAAGGTGAAAGCAGACCAGTGACGGTACCTGTCACTCTTTGTCTAATAGAAGGAGAAGCTTGCGGAGGAGCAAGTGCATCGGAAAAAACAGGCTGAGGCAAAGAAGAAGTAGAGGCAATAGTAGAGGAAGTTGAAGTAGTATCAGACGTGGTATCATAGACAATAGCTGGAGCTGTAGGCAAAGTCGTAGAAGTAGATGGGGTAGGTAGTAAAGATGGCGGCCCTTGAGAAGGCTGCGCCGGAGAAGTAGGAACCAGCTGAACAGTAGCTGGCGTGTGTGCAAAAGCTGTGTTTCGTGCGCCGGGGCGTGGTATAGAAAAACGCTTTGGCGTTGTAGTAGCGTCTAACGCATACGGTGGAGGTGAGCTTAATAAGTGGGACATTAATTGATCTTTCTCGGATCTTTCCTCTTGACCTTGTCCTTTATTTGGTAACATCGGGTAGCATTTATCTACTGCTAGTTTCTTGCTCCTAAGTATTTGTTCGCTTTCTTGCTCTTCCTCGTTATCCCTGTATGCAACGGCAGCTTGCACCATCGACATACCTCTTTTATTCTTTTTCGCTAACTTTATTTCTTTCTGTTTGGCTTCTTTGCGCCATAAGCGAAAAGAGTCAAACATCGCCGGCCGGGCTTTTCTCTTAAATAATTTGACCTCTAGGTTATCTAATATTTCTGAGTCGAAACTACCATATTGGGGCCATTTTAAAACACCATCCTTGCGGGTGTATTTTATCCACACTTCATTATACGTGATAGGACCTACGCTGTGCTTCACATAGAGCTCATATGTTGGAGTTCCAATCGGAGGAACCGGACAGGAATCCTCTAATCGGGAGTCCTTACTATAACCAAGACAAAACAAGTTTCCAAGTCTGCTAAAACCAGGCATCTTTGCACACTAGTCTAGCTTCAAACTTCAAAGGATTATCTTGTAACGATATTTCTCGTGAATACACAAGTCCTTCGGCTTTGGGGCTTGCAAGTACCAAATCAAGGCGTATCTCAAGGATACCAAAAACTAAGGACAAACTAAGGACTGGGAGACGCTCCACTTATACTTAACTAAAGTATTTGAAGATCGGTGACGTCGCTAGAAGACTCGTCTATCGTTTTGCTCTACCAAGGATCACTAGGTCCAAAACAAGGCGATAGTCAGGGCAGCAGTTCTTCGTAGCCGTCGGGACGCGGGGAACCTCGCAGCAAAGACCTTCGGAACCACGTCGACATACAGGGGTCGCTGAAGTGGCTGGCCGTCCTCCGGAATTTTCACACGAAGCTCCTCACGAACATCTGGCTTTGACCGTCGCCGCTTGATACCGCCCCGAGTTGGGCGCCAACTGAGGTAACGGGTTTTTAGGAACCCGTTTGGTGCCAGGGGATAACACCCGAAGACCTCTGAGTTCTCCCTGTTCCGGACCACAGAAATACGGAGTCTTCTAGTCGAGTCAGAGATCGAGTTTTATTGATAGCTACCAAGTAACAGGTGTCCTAGAAGCACGACAAACACGGGTCATGTGTTCTCAGGAGACTGTTCGTTTTTACAGAACCAGCCTTCTCCTTATATACAGAAATAATAGCTGCAAGCAAGAATTCTTGAGTTTATGATATGGCTATACACATATTTCTACAATAATACGAAAGAGCGAAGTCATGTAGGCAAGCCCGTATTTTAGATGTCCAATGCATGATAGATTACTCAGCCAAGCCCGGAACTCCCATCAGATATCGATGAAACCCCAATAAAGGAAGGCACCTCCTAGTCATAAAACTGGCCATAAACGGGGAACAGGACAGGTGTGTGTTTGTAGAAAGCATGGTTTGTATGTAGTGAATGGTTTGAGGAATGTTATGTATCGATGCTATCGCATTTGGCCACTGGGCGAGGGGCTGCCCAAACAGGTTTGGCTAGAGGCAATGGAGTCAGTTGGGACAGGTCAGGGGGAAGTCAGGGAAGGAGGACGTGTCCTTTTAGATCAAGCTCGACCTTTAATTGACTTATCATGAGGGCAAGACGTAAGATGGATGCTGTTCACAAAATGGAGTCTAAGGGGTAGGGACGGAAACTACAATTTGGGGGTATTGGCGACCCTCGATTATGATGCAAATGCATGGGAATGATGCCCTAATCATTATCGGTTCGCTAACACCAAATTCGTCATGGTACGTTGATATTTTGTGACACGGGTATTGGACCTCGATATCGGGATAATAACAGGGTCCAGATTTTCAGAACCACACCCTCACAGAGACAACAGATGCACTAAACACAGTACCAGTGCAGCCTTTCATCACAAGCAACACCGGTGCCTACTGCCCTCACAGACACAACAGATGCACTGAACACAGTAGTAGTGTAGCCTTTCATCACAAGCAACACCAGTGCCTACTGCCCTCACAGACACAACAGATGCACTGAACACAGTACCAGTGCAGCCTTTCATCACAAGCAACACCAGTGCCTTCTGCCCTCACAGACACAACAGATGCACTAAACACAGTACTAGTGCAGCCTTTCATCACAAGCAACACCAGTGCCTACTGCCCTCAGAGACAGAAAATAGAGTACCGCAACATCAGTGCATACTACCTTCACATATACAATACCTGTGCAGCCTTTTATCCCAAACAACGTCTCCAGTGCGTGCTCCTCTCACAGAAACCACAGACAGTGAAAAGAGTACTGGTGCAGCCTTTCATCACGAAGAAAGAACACGTGCAGCCTAGTAAAGGTTCTGAAACACGCACTCGAGCACACAAGGAATAGCATGTACACCAGCAGTGTGCTCTTGACATGTACACACAGAACATGTATCTGTGGAAGCTGGCAGCACGCTTCTCTCGTACACAGTGGCGTAACACAAAATGATGGGGACCCCTGCAGACTGTGAGGAGTGGCCCCTGATTCACCAGTGTCTCAAAGATATGAATTGGTCCTTGGCTGAGTGGAGGCTCCCTGGAGGTTTGGGGTCCCCTGTACCACAGGGGCTGCTGAGGCCAGTGCTATCCCCCTGCTAATACACAGACCAGGTTCAACATGGATAGGAGCAAGCTTCAGTTTCTTATAGAACAGGCACAGCACAGGTAGGAACAGTGCAAGCATCCTGTACAAGCACAGTCAGCAGCAGTACAAGCTTCACACACACACACAGGTGGTATTTCAGCAGCTGCGAATGTTAATTCTCAAACAAATTAATTATATAACACAAAGCAGCAGTACAAGCTTCTTTCACACAATACTGACAAAGAGTTTCAGTCCAGTGTCTTTCTGCGCACACTAAAATAAGTCCAACACAAAAAAAATCAAAGCTTTTTCAATCACCCAACAGGTACAAAACTGTTGCTGTTTTAAAGAGGCATTGTTATTTATAATGTTTATTTCTGCTTCCTCAAAGTCTCGAAGCTGCTTTGAATTATGTTATTTTGTGCTTAAATAATAAACGAACAAAAAGTTCTACTGGCACTTTCAAAATTTCCCCAACCAAGCATCTCAACAATGCTTAAGAGGAGGAGATGGATTATCGTGCTTTACCATGCCCATTTTGTGCTTGGCCCCTCTGCTGCGACTGACACCAATAGTGATAGTCAGCGACAAACATAATAGAAGTTTGATGCTTGCTTGCTTCGGACAGGCTGCCGAGCAGTTTTCCGTATGCTCATAGCTGTTCGTTTACTGTTAGCTGTCCGAAGGATTGTAGCCAATAGTATTGGTGGAAGATTTTCTAAGGAAGCCCTGACCCAGTGGCATAGCAAGGAGGGGTGCCCCGGGTGGCATGTGTTTTGGGGGCGCCAGCCTCTCCATCCTACGTCCTACTTACCTGCGGCAGCCGCAGGGTGGCAAATTCAGGGATCACCAGCCTACCCCCTGCCCAAAGGCCCCCCCCCGCTCTTACCTGCGGCTGTCGCGGGGTGGCAAACGCAGGGACCACCGCGGGCCCCCAGAGGTCTAGCTATGCCACTGCGCTGGCCCACCGACTACCACAAATGTTCACCCACATCTAGTAGTATTCCTTGAAAGGACAGTTTGAGCACTACAAAATCATGAAGAGAGATAAAAATAAGACATTCCATCGGAATTGTAACAATAAATAATGCAGTGCAGCTTTAAATATCAAACATCACATGCTATCATTAGCAGGCCGTGGTATTGAATTAGGGATTATGTGTAGCACAATGTGTAAAAATGAGCCTGGGTGGGGTGGGGAGGGAGATGAAGAAGCTAGAGGGTGGGAAAGCTACAATTTGCGCTGCCGCTGTCACTCTACTGTCGCTTCTTCCCGCCAACTTGCTGCCCACCCCTGTCATTTCCCACAGTGCTGGGGTATAATTTGCACCACGTGCAGTGTGTGAGCACCACCAAGCCTTCGCCGTTGAGGACCGAGAGGGTGTCCAGGGATGAGCTTTGAGATGTTTTTTTTGTTTTCCTTGATTTTCTCTCCCTTCAGCGCTTTCTTGTTCGAGTGTTTCCTGCCTGCACGCGCAGCGTTTGTTGGCCATGAGTAGGGAGACGCGCACTCTTTTCATCACAGACCGTTGCTCATCTGTGGTTTGGTCCAGCTGACCTTTATCTGTCCATGCCTGATTGGACGAAGAAGCTACGGAGATGGCCTTTATCTCCAATAGTGATCCACAGTACAGGAACAGATGGACCTTTTAGCAAACAGAGAAAGAGTCCCTATTGTACACAATGCTTATGAAAGGCCAGGATGGTTGGGGTGCAACTAGGCACATATCAAGCTATGCCTGATAGTCCATGGAAAAACAAACTCTTGAACAAAACTCCATATAAGACACACATCTTCTGGAAGATAATACCCTACAAAGAAGTGTGAACTGAACCCTTACTCTCAAAATATTTCTTTGGAATTAAAAGAGAGGTTTTATTCTGCCAGAGAAGTTCCTGAAGTATGATATGTTATTAAAGAAAACTCTCCAGATGGTTTAGTTTGGAATCACATCTTCTGAAGACATACTTATTTGGCAACAAAATTCCCTAAAAATGGTTTATTCTACCACAAAATTACATAGGAAAGGCTTTATTGTGGAAAAGCAGTGCTTGACAAATTACCCCTGTAGACTATATCTGCTCTGGAGGCCTACATAGACAGCAGAATGGAGGCCAGGTAGCCGGGCGTTGTAATTGCCAATAAGTCAAATGCTGTGTCTCCTGACATGACTCAGCAGTCACAAAACCATGAGAGGAGGCTGGTGCTAGCCATACAGTGCATTACATCTGATGTGTGGCTGAACCCTAACAAGCCGTTCTGGACTTCAACAACAATTCCATGTCAATTGCAATCTCCCAATTTCACATACGCCCTTTTGCCTCTTCAGAAAGACTTTTTGGCCCTCACACAAGGGAAACTGACACTCAACACTTCATTGGGAAAGCACAACTGTATGAAGACAGTCCCCAATATTCTGTATACCTGGTGGTGAAAGAGCTTCCAAATCGAGAAGCCCTGACGATGATCCTAGCGCTCACGTGTATTTCAGAATGTAGCATGCACCAAGATGCATAATTAAATATATTGATCCTCTTCTCTTCAGTTTCCTTCTCATTTCACCTTTTCGTATATTCCATTCTGTCTCTGATGGGACCCACTTCCTTCTGCCTAGCATGTCTTCCCTTTGAGAAGTACATACATTTATTTTCTCTCAGAATCCTCTCTGGTTCACATAATTGGGCGATATGTATGTTCTGCAAACATGCATGTATTTTTTTTTTGCTTAGACTGTTAAGGAATGGATGGAGCTACGGCTCACATCTGTGCCTGAGCCCAGTCCTGACAAACCACAAGTTCTCTCTCTTGGACCTATGCAGGTTTCTCTTTTGAGCATCAGTTCTCGTATGACTTTGCTAAGCAGATCCCTACATTCTGCTTTGGGATAACTCAGTTTGCAGGAGATTTTGTTTCAGAATGCACCATACCTCAAGGAATTGTTTACAAGAATACATACTGTAGTGAGTTCGTTTTCCTAATAAATCTCTTTTCAATTTTAACCAAAAAATGTTGCTAAATAAATAATGTTGCTTTCCGTTCAGTTTCAAAATACATCTCTTTAGGGACATATGTTCTGGAGGAAATCTCTCTTTAGGGTGCTATGTTCTAGAATGAGTCTTTGGAGGGGTCTCCGGCAATAAATCTCTCTTTTAGGATATCCGTTCCAGAATAAATCTCAGTTCAGAAAGTTGTAATCCTTAGTAAATATCTCTTCATGTAGTTCTCTACTGGGGTTAGGCGCTCTTTATGAAGTTGCATTCTGAATCAAACGGCTAGAGAATTTCTGCTATAGAATACATTACTTTCCAGAGGGTTGAGTTCCCAAACAAAGCGTATCTGTGAGTGTTTGTCTTTAGAATAAATACGTCTTCACTATGTCCTTTTCTAAAATAGTGTTTTTCTAATGTTTCTAAATAAATCACCATATTAAAAATATCTCTGTTCTGTGAACCAGTGATGGGCCAACATCTCGCTTGCTGAGCAGGTCCAGCTTGGAGCTGGTCTAGGCACGTAGCTGCAGTCGCATTTCTCTGGAAGGGTCTATCCCTCCTCCAGTGCCATTGCCTGAAGGGTATCCTCTCTTCCAGCTCACTCCTGGATCTGATCTGTTAGTTATCACAATGTCCACTCTCCAATTCATGTTATGACAAATGTACACGCGTTCTACCAACCTCTCCATCAATTGTGGTTTGTCTCCTGCAGAACGGAATCTGTTGCCGAGAAGATGCTCACCAACTGGTTCGCCTTCCTCCTGCACAAGTTTCTGAAGGTAAGTTCGCAACTTAAAGCAACACACCTGTCTAGACCAGTTTCTCCCTTCCTTGGGTATATCCCTGGGAGATAGAGGGTTGAATGTTAGTCCACCCGTGAGAGCAAACATTCAGTTAACAGTATCAGTCCATAAAACTCCTGGGGTGTCCCATGACTACAGTGTAGTTTGGCTTTATTCTTAGTTGACATGAGACTTGTGACATGTAGATCCTGTCATAATCATTGCCTTGAAAATACTCCAGCCAAGCTTCCCTTGGCGCGAGAGGAATGGCGGTCCTTTCATAGCTTCTGGTGTGGTGTACTGCACCGGATGCCGCACAAACGGGTCACAGGGCAGGGAGGGTGTGGTTTGGATACAGCCCCAGGGTTCTGTTATTTGTGAATGGGTTTTTGTGCTTTGACTTTATGCTGCGAACATTCAAAGGCATTGTTGCTGTGGTGGCAATAAGTGTCCTTCTGCATTGCCCTACATCGAGCAGGTCTTGGATTCAATCAGTCCGTTATTTAACGCGCGTATTTGTGTTTTTGACAGGAGTGTGCCGGCGAGCCGCTCTTCATGCTCTACTGCGCCATCAAGCAGCAGATGGAGAAAGGGCCCATCGACGCCATCACCGGCGAGGCGCGCTACTCTCTGAGCGAGGACAAGCTGATACGGCAACAGATAGAGTACAAAACACTGGTAGGTCTAAGGCCCGCCCCTTCCTGTCAGGTACCGGAAGAATGGGAAGCGGGGCCCTTGTCACCACCTCACTCCAGGTAGCAGTGGTGGGTGGAATGTACGGGGGTACCGGTAAGGTCAGAATAAAGTGCAATGAGCACAAAAGGAGCAATAAATGAAGGAAAAAAACTATTCCTGTATTTGTCCTCAGGTATCAGTGTGAGAACCTGAGATTTGTTGTTTAATTGTCGTTTTGGAGAACTGATGTGTTCATTTATTTTCAACTTTTGGTTTAGGCGTACCTTATTTTAGCACTTGTTTGTTTGCTTTAATATGCTGTACGTCCGCCCACGCCCACAACTGTAAGTCCTATTACTGCTTCTGTAGCTGACTTTTCTGATATTGTTATTTTTCCTACGGTTGGTCAATCACACACCACTTTATATGGGTCATTTTTACTCGCATTGGGGTTCACTAGATGACATCAGTGTATCTCTGTGGTCAGACTTCAGAATTTGTCCTCCTGATATCCAATCCTACTCATTCTAAGGAGATTTATCTGTTATTTCCAATGCTGTGTAGCATCCCATCTGTGAAACCCGGACACATTCCTGATTTTACAATTACTGTCCTGTTTTCTGTGCTTGGTGTAGATCAACTGTCACACTGATTATTTAGTTTCCCTCCTTCAGTTTTCCAGGAAGTGCTACCACTGCATTTTCTTCCACAGTAATTCGGGTGACAATATTTTGGGAAGTAAACACCAGGACAGGCTAGGCATAGAAGTAGTACTAAAGGCTGATAATGATCAATACCAACCTCTGACACGTGTTTTGCTGTCATTACAGCTCTTCAGATAGGTTTAACTTTGTCCAGGCACAAGGGAGCGCCCAGTATAAGTCAACACAGTATCCTTTCAGGCTTAGAGTGCGGATATATTTACGAAAAAAGGCAGCAGGGAACTCTGGCTAGTTCCCAAGTTTAGGTGGGGAGCAGCTCCTGCATAGAGCACTGTAAAACACAAGCAACACTCTGAATCTCTCCACATCTCCGTAAACTTCACTGGCTACCCATTGCGAAAAGATGCGTCTTCAAGGCAATGACGCTGGCCTTCCGTGCATCTAAAGGCACTGGGTCAGCCCATCTGAAAACCACCTTACGTCCATACGTCAAATCCAGGTCACTACGCTCCAACTCCCTACTACTCCTGGAAACCCCCCGATTTAAACGTTCCCGTGCAGGTGGAAAAACCTTTGCGGTCTGTGCCACTCAGCACTGGAACAAGCTCCCGCTAGCTCTTCGCTCCTGCCAAGCAGAACCTGTATTCCGTAAATCCCTGAAAACCCTTCTCTTTTCATCCTAGTTTGGTTTCCCTACCTGAGCCCTCCTGTCGTCAGAGCCTTTTTTAGCGCCGGGATGCCCCGTTGGGGTCGCTGCGCGCTTTATAAAATACATAAATAAATAAATAAATAAATAAATAAATAATCTAATCACCTCAAATTTCTGTTTTTCTATAAACATTTTAAGCACAAGATTAGCGCAGTACCATCCACATCAAGCTAGAAAGTGACAAAATATTTTGCAGTTCTTACAGCAAAGTCTTTAAGCACAGGATACGCTAATCCTATGCTTAAAGATTTAGCTGTAAAAATGGCTAAAGACTTTGACATTTGTATCTCAGTGGGGATCTTCGAAAAGTTCTGCTCTTTCCCTACAGACCAGAAGAAGTTTTTGAAACTTGATGCGGCAATATGTCCTTTAATTTATGTGTCATGTGATATGGCCAGTGCTCATCCTCCAGCAATTTTTACCATCTACCTGTCATCAGAGGGAGGCCTGCCAGATGATAACAGTATCCATCTGAACATTGATACTAAGTTATATCTAAAGGTATCTTCTTCTTCTAATTTGTGCGTTTAGGTAACTGATTTGGGTAACCAACTAGACACATTGGCCTTTGTATATCTCAAACTGAGTTCTTCTAAGACTGGGTTTCTTCTCTAATTCCATCAACAAGACAGTAGTCCTTGGGTCCTGGTCAAGTACACTTGCTTTGAACAGATATATCCCACTTTGGTTTCGTGGGTCAAATCCTTTCACCCAGGTTTACAAAGTCATCACAAGGCAACTCAAGTCTTTAACGGGATTTCCAAAGTCTTGCAAGGGGTGATTTACACCAGCTGGTGTGACTTTGTAAGGAAATGTAACGCAGCGCAGGGGCTTGAGCTGTGCTAAATTACATTTGCTCTGGTAGACTTTCCATGGGTGGAGCATGAGCATGCCTGTGCACTCACCCATGGAATTTGACGCAGTCCCAGATTTACAAACATCTGTAAACCTAGGATTACACCAAAATAGTACGCCTGCCACAGAGAGGAGTAACAAAGAGAAATATTTCTTTATTTTTCCTTGTAATTTCCGCTTTCCCAGGTGCTGCATTCGGCAGCACATGTAGAAAGAGGAAACTGCATCTTTGGATTGCTTTTGTGCAGAAAGGTATCCCTTCCTGCAAAAAAAAACAATCATGCCAACAAGACAGAAACACCCTGACACTATGGTGCAAGTGTGTCTGCGTTGGTGCTAGGCAGCACACAATGTGCCAGCAGAAGGAAAGAGCAGAAATGCTCCATATCTTTCTTATTAACTAGCATTTCTTGTTATTTTCTTTTAACGCTGTGGAGAAATGTCTCTTTTTGCCCTGTGTTGCGTGAAATAATAGTAAATATGCCCCATAGTCTTTACTGGTTTACAATCCCTATTTTTAAACTCACAGTTTAAAACATTTCTAAAGTGTATAGTTGGACACTTTTAAAACTAAGCTTCTAATACGATTGATATACACTATGCACTCTAAGGACTTCCACGCCGCCGTACCATTATTGGTACTTGCCTTTATTGATAATGGAAACTCTTTGCATTTTTGTCACAATGTCCTTTGAGCCGTTGACGGGTCTCCATTCACCACCCATTGCATTAAAGGTGGCAGGAAACTCATTCATAATGTCCCGCTCTTCTACAAGGCAGTAGATCTAAATTCTACATCCTAGCTTAGCCATAAATTGAAGCTGCGTGATGGTCTATGTCTGTTACTCTCAGTTTAGCTATTACTTAAGGTTTTTCTTCTGACCACAATGGCCAAAACGTGTAGTCAAACCTCTCTTCTTTTAGCTTCTGAATATGGACTAGGCTTCCACCAGAAAGTTGGTTGGATCCTTCTAAAATGTCCTAGTGATTGCTTTTTTGGATCAACTTTCCAAAACATTTGTTTTTGGGAAGTTTTTGAACTTTGGATTTGGGATTTTGTTTGTGAAGTGTTTTTTGGAGGTGTTTTTATTTTTGTGTGAACCAAATGGGTGTTGGGTGGGTTGGGATAGAAAACAATAGTGTTTTTCTTTTATATTATGTAACTATAACATTTGTCTTTGCTTTTGCAAATAAATAGCGTTTTGTACTCTGTGAATTGCCCTATTCTACACTGTACTTTAGGTTCGTACTATACTAAATTGTGCAAATAAATGAAAAGATGGTTATTCCCAACATGAATCAAAAGTATTGTTGATACGCAAGGGAGAGGCAAGAGAGTTGTCTTGCGAAGACTGTGAGAGAGATTTGAAATAGGCTCAAAAATGTTGTGAGTTTGAGGGTATCAGATAAGTACTAGACAGGCTGGGGAGGTCGATCACACGTGCAAACGGAGGTGGACAGAACGAGAGTGGGAGATCAGCTATGCCGATATTTGGATCATAGTTTTGATGGAAGTATCGAGAAAGAGGCATCATACAATGGAAAACCCCGATTCCTACCTTAAAGTGGAAGTAAACTCTCCGCACTTCAAGAAAACCTTAAAGCTGAACTATTCAGAAGGTCAATTGTCCGAAGACTTCCTTGGGCCACTGATCAAAATATGCTGGATAGTGAGACGGTCCTCATCCTTCTGGACTCTTATGACTGTAGTATATTTTGGGGGAGAAGAGAGGACATCTATTTTAACTGTTAGAGGGCGGAGTGTTGAAGCAGACTAGAATAAGGGAAGGGGCTGAGTTACCCAGGTTTATGAAAATTCTAGCCTTTTAACAATTGCGACACCATGATGGTATGGGCACCCACCTTTAAGAGACCAGGCACCCATATTAACTTGACCAAGGTCTTTATTGCGACCACCCTCACGATGAGGAAGGTCTAGAGTATAGAGTTCCACAGCTGTCTTCAGAAGGACTTTCATTGGCCTTGCTCTTGATATCTCTTATTCAGTCTATCATATTGTGCATTAGGCTAGATATTGCTGTACAGAAAGCTGGCTTGAAAAATAACGACTCTTGGGACAATCTGACTCCTTACTCAATGCCGATCTCCATGTTCTTGTCAGGCTTGTCTAGAAATCTGATCACCCGATGCTTTCCTACTTTTAGATTTTGAACTGTGTCAACCCGGACAACGAGAACAGTCCGGAAATACCAGTGAAGGCCCTCAACTGCGACACCATCACCCAAGTGAAAGAGAAGATCCTGGACGCTGTGTACAAGAACGTCCCGTACTCTCAGCGGCCGCGCGCAGTTGACATGGACCTTGGTGAGTTCTCTTCGTCATACATATGGCCAATGCAGACTTTTCCATTTGGTACAAAACGCACACTGGTGGCAGGTCCTTCCTTCTTCCCGACAATGCATTTATCTACGCAGTGACTCAGTGGGTAGTTTATTGGTAAACCCATAAAATCAGACCTCTCTCCTTGACAGGATCTGTCTCATTCACAGCAGGTCAGTTTGGCATTGAGCAGATTCTTGATTTGATAGAACATAGATGTGTTCACATTCCTTCTTCAGATGCATTTAGTTAGTTCCTTCGCCTTCTTTTCACTTCAGCTTCTTTCTCTCTTCAGTACCCCTTGTTCTACTCTCTTCCTAACCCATTGCATTTTTCTTTCTTTTTTGCTCCATTTCCTCCTTATCATGTTTGCTACTCCAACACCTTCTTTCCAATTCATCTTCTTTCTCTCTTTAATAACCATTTTTTCTCTCTTTTTTTCGCCTTCATTGTCCTTTATTTTCTCTCTTCCGCCATTACTCGCTCTTTGACTAGCCCTGCCTCACACCCCAATGAGTGCTGAAAGTCCAAGGCCCATTTGTATTCATGTAAATCTCCGTCCACATATATTTTGCCATATTTTTCATTATCATGGGATCTTATTGATCGAAGCAGCCCAATAGAGGACTTGGATGGATTTTATTGGGTTGTTTCCAGCACTAGAGGCTATGCCAATCACTTTGGGACTGTGGACCACAGTTTACTGATGGTGTGAAGTTGTTATCATATTTAAAAGATGCAGGCCTCCAAGTTCTAGGACAAAATCTAGCTATTAGGCTGTTTTATCGAAAAAGTTCAAAAATAAGGATTCCTACCTGGTACTTCATTTTACTGTCAGCTTCATTTTATATGTTTTAAAGGAGTCATGTCCTTCGATCATTGAATGACAGAAAGTATTGAAGCTTCCAAAACCATTGAATGACTTTCATAAATATAGACATTTTTGTTGTTGTTGCTGCTTCCAGAAAGGCAACCACAGTGCTGATGTCTTCTTAAATGTAAATGGCTAGGTAAACACAAACCAGGGGAGCCCGCATAGGGTCCCAGATCTGGCTATAAGTCAGATATTGAAGTTGGCCAAATAGATGATGAATACATATAATGAAACTTAATAGAACTAATTTCTATAGGCACTGGCTTTTCTAAAAATGTGGCATTGATCTGGTTGCACTCAACCTAAATTGGGTGGCCTTCTTGAAACTCGCTCATGGAGTACTTAATACAAAATATTAAAATAGTCTATTAGAGTTGCAGTGGAAGGATACGGCTCCCAGTCCCAACCCAATATCTGTGATATCAAAATGGCTCCTTGACTGAACAAACATAAAAATAGTGAGGAATGCCACTGCATCAAGGGCAGACAACTGAGACAGACAAAAAAAAGCCATCCAATCAAGAGCAAGGGGCTGACCCAAAGAGCAGTCCAAGTGCATGTGTATGTATTGGAAAGAACATGTCTTGCCATCAGATAGCTAAGCAGAAAGCCATAAAGAGGAGTTTGTAGGTTAGAGTAGGCAAAGTCATATCTACTGGGGTCTCAAAATATTGCTATCAGTACACATTTTTTCTAGCACATCATCACTAGATCCTATACAAACAGGGCCGTAACTTCAGGGTGGCATTTGGGGGTGTCCCCCACCCTAAAAAACATTCTGTAGTCAATAGTTGTATTTCACCTGTAAGTTTTACATACATATATATACAAACATACACTGGTTTTCATATCTCGGTTTTGGTTTTAAAGGTCTTAAAAATGTTGGTTAGTTTGAAAAATACGGCTTTCAGTACTCCTAACAATACACACTGCCCCTTAGAACCCTCATGCCCTCTTCTCATATCATGCATTTTATCAAGAGTGCCAGTGTGATTGTTGGGAAATATGAAATTAAGCCCCCATATTCCACACACACACCCCACCCAATCGTGCTGACCAATACGTCCCTGGACCTGGCTACAAACAGGCTGTGTTACTATTCGCGTTAAATCCCGTCTTTAACTGCTTGGTATTCACTCCTAGTTTTTTGCATAAAGAGAGCTGAGGCTCAGCGAGGTGAAGATGTGCCCAGGGGCTTACAGCTTGGTCCAATGATAACTCCGGCAATGGAGAGCGGGTGCTGGGATTCCACAGCCTGCAACATTAGCACTGCACGACACTCACCACTGAATACAAATATTCCTAGAATGTGTCTGTACGATGTAATATTTTCTCCTCCCACCTGGAGCTGAAAACAGCTCTCAGATTGTGCTTCGAATGTGAGAGAGCCTCAAGATACATGACATTGTGTTGTGTGCTTTTTTGTGTTGCGTGTCCTCGTTCACTCTTCCAGGATGTCTAAGAATTTCAGTCATTTCCTCAACTTTTGTTTGTGTCTCGATTATTGGAAGGACATTTCTCAAGAAGGCACAAAAGGTGATTTTGCGGATTTTTTGAAGAGTGAACATTTTATAATGTGCGCTACAGTTCGTGTTCTCCCACCAAAACACTGAGGCTGTATGTTCGCCGAAAACATGCAAACATTCCGTTCCTACAGTGCAGTGAGTTTTGCTCCAACACTCAAAGCAGAACACCAACCCTAACTCAAGCTGGCCGCTAGTTGTTATTTATGGTGTTTAGCGCCATCTAGAGGAAGACGGTTATTAGCGCGCAACGTCTTCGCACGAGTCAATGGAAACAGAAAACTGGCCATTATGAAAGGGTTTCTGAAGGGAACGCGTATCCCCCTGCCTTCAGGAAAGTGAGCGGAATGGCGAATTTAGTATCGAATGTGTCGACTTAAACTATGGATTTCAATGGCAGTCTTGCTATTGTGTTGTGTTGTACTGTTTGTGTTACACTCTGTTCCTGGAAGACAGGCATCAGTCTCACGTCCTAGATACAGGCTGAACCTATACTCCCCTCAGTGCCCCCACAAACCCAATAACTGCGAAGCATATTTTCTGTTCCCAAAACCAAAAAGTAGAAAAACGGCAAAAAAATAGTAGTGTCTAAGTGATTCCTATACATCTTTGTACACTGAAACTCGAAGTTTGAAACTGAATGTTATTCCTCCGCCGGTGAGTGAATGACCTGCCTGTCGCACCCTGTGTGCGAGACTCCAGGGCTGCTTCCAAAGTAGATGGCAAAAAGACAACCTGATAATGGCATCTACAGTGTGGGGTATTGTGGGCTTCGTGATGACGTCATGGTGAGGCCTATAGTCTGTACTTCCAGACAAAACTCTTCAAAAAACAGCCTAACCCTCGGGTGTCAGGATTAGACACACCACGTGGATCTATGTTACAGATAAGCTGCAAAACTACTTCTACAAGTTGCATGTTTGTTTTTCCAGCAAACGATAGTTTCGATCCAAGACGCAAGTCTGACTCCTGTGGTCTGTTGGGTCAGGAGAGCTTCGCTGGTAGTAAGATTGTTCGACCTCTTGCCGCCGTCTTTAATACACAATGATGGATAGTCGGGGGAGCCGAGTGTTGCTAACCATCCAGAACTGGTCTGGATTCCCTTGGAAATGCAATTGAGATGCGTGATATATGCATAGAACATGTTAAGGAAGTAAACATACAGCGCCCCTGATAGTACTTGGCTCACTGCGCAGGCCTTCTATACCAAAGTATAGTGTTTTTGTAAGCACCGCCAGTGCTGAGAAAGGAAAGTATTGGAGCACGATGAATAGTCATTTCTTTCGACTGAGAACTCAATCCCTAAAGCACACCTCCTCAGTTCACCATTGGGCCAGGTAGAGGCAGAAATGGGCCTTCAGGTGTATGGGGAAAGGACGTAGCTCGACATATGTTAGATCCCCGCTGGCCTCCCTTTCTAGAAGCAGCCGGGCTGTGGTGCAGGCATCCATAGGCCGCCCTGGCTCTGCTGCTTTCTCAGCCTTGAAGTGTACACTGCTCTGCTCTGAGCGTGTGCCTCCCCCCACCCCGCTGGTACACATAGAATATATCCATTGTTTGACATTTATAGTATTCTTATTTCTCAGTATCCCAGTGCTCCTTCTTCTGTTTAAAAAAAAACGTCCTTATGGCTATATTGGCCTCAATGTGTTAGGCTACTTGATAAAGTACAGCTGTAACCATCACTCTTGGCTTTAAAATTTGTTTTTCTTTTAAAAAAAACAAGCATTGGCAAAACCAGTGGTTCTTTTTTTGCCAATCCTGAGCAGGCAATGTGATTGGCTTTGCCAGTGTTTAACCAGCTATGTTAAAAGCATAAAAACGATTATTTTCTATACTTTTAAGATCGCTCCCAAATTAGTTGATACAAAAAGTGTAGCATCATCATTATGCATCATGCAGTTGGGCAACCATCTTTAACCCCTTGCGTGGTGCCGTTGGCTGTTGGCCGACGGCAGCACTCCCTCCCTAGTGCTGCCAACGGCTGAAGCAGCCCCGCCCACTCTTCAGAACGCCCGCACTGCGGCGGAAAAATGGCTGCGGTTAAGGCGTTAACGTATAGACAACATTGTTTTTTATAGACTCTCTGTCTCAGTGGGAGCCAATGCAACTCAGCCAAGGCCTAGGAAGAAGAGGACCTTCTGGACCAGCCTAGTACTAATTTGGCTGCCGTTGACTGAATCCTCTACAGCCAGTCAAGAAGGAAGTTCGGAGACTCAAGTAATATAGCGTTGCAATAATCTAATCTGCTAAGAATAGTACTGCGTGCTATTAGCACATGCGCCAAGTGGGGCAGCAGAGGGAAAATCTTCCGTAAAGATCTAATAATGGCCAAACAACCACCCACTGTTTTCGTCACCTGCGCTTCCATAGTAAGTTCACTATCAAATATAACGCCCAGATTACGAACAGTCTTTACAGGCTGAATGACGGTCGGGGTGTCGATGGGCCAAAAATTACTAGGCAGCCTGGAGGGTACCCTTTCCGTAGCACAGTAGAGCACCTCGGTCTTGCCAGCATTAAATTGCAGAGAATTTTCCTTCAGCCAAAACGCCGTGTCCCACAGGCAGCTATGAAACACTTCCAATGAAGTTGACTGATCTCCCTCAAGAGAGAGGATCAGCTGCGTGTCATCAGCATAATTTAGGATATTAATATTATGTTTGATTACCAAAATTAGGGGTTTCATATAGATATTAAATAGAATGGGGCTGATGGCTGAGCCCTGTGGTATGCCATGCGCGATCTTAGTAAAAGCAGATTGATAAGAGGAGAGGGACACTGCTTGCTGTCTGTCCAGTAAAAAAGACTGGAACCACCTCAGAGCACAGCCCGTCACCCTCACCTCTCTCAACCTTCTCAGCAGGAGTCCATGATTGACCATGTCGAAGGCAGCAGACAGGTCAAGCAGAATAAGTACTGCTGCCTACCCCTGTCTGCCCGCCTCCGAAGTTCATCCATCACGGTCACCAAGGCCGTCTCGGTGCCATGGGACGGCCGAAATCCAAACTGGACCTCCTCCAGTAAATTATTTTGTTCCAAATATTTGGAAAGAGTGCTACTCACCACTCACACACAATTTTAGCAGGAAAAGGCAAGAGAGAGATGGGCATATAGTTTTTAGTGCACTCCGGGTCGAGGGAAGGCTTCTTTAACAGGGGTGTCACCAAAGCTTGCTTCCATTGAGACGGACCCACTCCGTCAATAAGCGACTGATTACAGATCTGACGGAGTGTAGGAAACAACTCTGCCTTAAACTCTTTTCAGATTTTATAGGGCATCGGATCTAAGGGGGACCCAGAAGGAATACCACACGCTAATCCATGAAAGTCTTCCGCCTCAAGGGGCAGAAACTCGGATAGGTGATTGGCAGATCCACCTTCTAAATTAACACCCGCCGCCTCCGCAACTGTTACCACCATGTCATCAGTGCCCGAAGTCGTGGTATCTCCCACCTCAGATTGAGGATAAACCCCACCCAAATCTTCAATGATGTTTTTACTTTTATCATGAAAGAACCTGGCCAGGTTTTCGCACAGTTCTTGAGAGGAAGGTATCACATTCTTAGAACACTCTGGGTTGGTCAGACTGTTCAAGATGTTAAAAATGCTTCTAGAACTATTAGGAGCATTGAGGATCAGAGTGGAGAAATGTTCCGCCTTGGCCTTGTTAATCACCTTCTTATAGCCCACCATCTTGTTTTTCCAGGTGAGGATATCCTCATCCTGATGACCATGTCTCCATCTCCTCTCAGCATGCTTACAGTCAAGTTTCAGATTTTTCAAACTCTCATTAAACCACGGGGCCGAGGGTCTGCCCCTCTTACAATGGTTTTTTAAAGGGGCTAATGAGTCCAGAGCCAAGGTGATTTTTGTACAGAGAGCAGAGTAGTTCTCCTCAACTTGCACACCTTAGGAAAAACAATCTTCTACCAGAAACAGCAGGTCATGGCCCCTCTTACGCAGAAGAGCCTTCCAATCTCCAAAATCATTGCATGATCTGGCCTACTAATGCATGTTGCATCACACACCGCCAACTGAGGTACTGGGTTTTTCAGAACCGGTACCAAACCGGTAACCCAGTGGTGTCAGGGTACACACCCAAAGACCTCGAGTACTTTCCTGATTTAGACCACAGAAACTCAGAGTCTTCTAGGTGAAGTCAAGGATCGATTTTATTAGCTGCAACCAAGTAACAGGTCCTAGAAGTACAACAACACGGGATGTATATTCTCAGGAGACTGCTCAATCTTAAAAAGCCAGGCTTCTCTTTTTATACAAAATATTGTGCTTCAGGCAAACATTCTCCACATTTTAGTATACTATTCACATGTTTCCACTACAAAGAAAAAGCAGAGTCATGATGACAAGCCCACATTCCAATTTGTTCAGCCCACAATAAATTACCCGGCAAGGCCCAACAGTTTCATCAGATATCGGTGGACCCCCAATAAAAACGGGCACCTCCTCCTCGTAAAGCAAGTCAGAGAGAAAGGAACAGGGACAGGTGGGAGCAAGATTAGGCAGGGTGTGTGTGCGATGAAAAGGGTTTATGACATGTTGTGCCTTGATGCTATCTCGTTCGGCCACTGGGAGAGGAACTGCCTTCTTTAAGCAAAAAACTGATAATATAAAAAACGAACTCCTCAATGATGTAAGCCGAGACTCCAGCCCCATCAGCAGAACTACCACTCAACCTAAAAACAATGCGGCATGGTCGTCCTTCGACACCTACTCTGAAGAATCAATTAACAAACTGCTCGGCACCTTGAAACCCTCTAATCACCTCACAGACCCCTTACCTGCTAATGCTGTAAAAGACTTCACCCCCCTGCTCCTCCCACTCTGGACTAAAATAATTAACAGTTCCCTACAACAAGGACTCATCCCGACTCCCTCAAGGTAGGACAAGTCACGCCTATACTCAAGAAACCTACAGCTGACCCGGCCGACCTAAACAATTACCGCCCTATCACCAATATCCCCACCTTGGCCAAACTGCTGGAAAAATGAGTACAACTCCAACTGACAAAACACATTGATCAGTTTGACCTTCTCAACCCTCATCAATCAGGCTTCCGAGCAAGACACAGTACGGAAACGGCTATGACGCACATAATTGATGACGCCCTCCAAATCCTTGATCGCAATGACTCCTGCCTCCTTATCCTACTTGATCTCTCATCAGCATTTGACACCGTCAAACATGAGAATCTACTTGAGCTGTTAAACTCCAGAATGGGTCTATCTGGGACTGTTCTCAAATGGTTCACTTCCTTCTTACATAACCGGTCTCAGAAGTTCAAGATCAACAACGTGTTGTCCTCGTCTGTACCTGTAACATTAGGCGTCCCACAAGGATCTTCCCTATCCCCCTCTTTGTTCAACCTAGTCATGGAACCACTCACCACCTTGCTTCAAGCATCTAATGTACACTTTCACATGTACGCTGATGACACTCAACTCTACCTCAAACTAGAATCCCCGGAAGACATCAAACTTCTGAACTCCACGCTCAGAAACACCCAATCATGGTTGGCTGATAATCACCTCAAACTTAATGCGCAGAAAACTGAGTTCCTTCTGATCTCACCTCCTGCGAAAATATCCACCACCCAATCCTGGCTCAAGCACCTAATCGCACTCAATATCCAACCCACCATCGTGGACTCAGCGAAATCCTTAGGCATCACACTTGACGCCAATCTCAACATGCAGCAGCATATCAGCAAAGCAACTAAAGGAGCTAATTTCCAAATCAACACTTTGAGGAAACTTAAACCCTTCTTCCCAGCTAAGGACTTCCAACCCGCAGTACAAGCCCTAGTCATCCCACGCATAGACTACGGAATTGTGGCTCTCAGCGGACTCCCCCTATCTACAACCGCACCACTAAGAGCTTCCTTGAACGCTGCAGCGAGACTGATCACTGGATCAAGAAAACATTCGCATATTTCCCCTGACTTAAGATCCCTGAACTGGCTGCCTTTTGAAGCCAGAATACAGTTGAAAATTGCCTGCATGACACACATGGCTGTACACCACAGGTCACCCAACTACCTCACCCAAAAGCTGACTGTATCAGGAGGCTCGAGAACCAATAGAAGCTCAAAAAATATCCTCCTGAAACCTCAAAGATTCCGGAAGGAAAAAACATTCAAACGCTCCTTCTCAGGAATGGCACCCAGGATTTGGAATGCACTCCCTCCCGAAACGAGGCTGATCTCCTCCACTGCATTTTTTAAGAAAGAAGTAAAAGCCATCCTAATGGCTAAATTCACCTGAACTCTATTTTTGGTCCGATCTAAGACTTTACACCGACTCTGTACTAGCTGTTTATTTGATTATCTACATGTATTATGCTTTTATCTGACTGCAATCTTATTTTGTTACTCACGTATTACCTTTTACCATTATTGTAACAAAAAGTCTGCTTAATCACCCTCTTGTTTCCCTTACCCCTTCTTTCTGTAAAGCGCTCGGATATCTGCAAAGATCTTGTTCGCGCTATATAAAACTTTGAAAATAAATAAAATAAATAAAAATAACACAGTGGCCATCTTGAAAGTATAGTAAACATTGTTTTCTATAGTTTTAACATAGCTAGACATTAATGACTACAGTAATAACACAGGGAGGTCTTTATGGGAACGATGCAAGACATTATAAGTAAGAAAAAAGGAAGAACAAAAAGGCACTGAAGATATTAGCAGGGCAACATTCAGGACATCACAATGCGGACATCCAGTATCTGACGTGCTGTGGGGAAGCACCTGGAGGGAGGATGGGACCAGAGGGAAAAAAGGAGAGAGGGAAAGCAAGTGCACTCCCATTGAGTTCTAAACAACTAAAAGTGCAAGAAGAAAAAAAGCACAATAACATCAGCAGTAGAAGAATACATCCGAGTGAATCAGAAGCAAGGGTAAACAAGCTATGCTCTAGGGGAAGAATAGAGAGGAAAGGCATCCAGTAAGAGCTGGGAACTTAGATTGACTAAGAAGCTACCTGATAATGAGCAAGGGCTGGCACAAAGCCTACTATTTGTATTGCATACAGTGAACACAAAATTGGTTCCAGCACTCTTTACAATAATGTCAGAGAGTTTCTTCGTAATCACTGATCATCTTTTTTCATTCCCCATGTGCTGAATCACTTGAATTGTTTTGATTAGTGATAACGAAGAAACTATCTGACATTATTGTAAAGAGTGCTGGAACCAATTTTGTGTTCAAAGTTTGTTAGGTTGTATACCTATATTGTGGGGAGTAGAGAGGGAAGTACTACCTGGTTCTGTGCACCAGCAGGTACTTTAAAAACATTATTCAAGTGTTGGGTGCGGCGTTTATCTGCCTCTGCCCTCAGTTTTGCTATTTACATTGTATTGCATCTAGTGCTAGCTGTGACCGGCAACAGGAGCTGTCTGTGGCAACACTGCAGAAAGGAGATGGGTGCATGGATACTCACATGCACCAATACTCTCACTGGTCTGTAAAACTTTCTGCAACACCAGGGATCCTGTGCCAAGCAGAGTTAATTGTTTCTATTTTCTCCTACTCACAGAATGGCGCCAGGGTCGAATAGCTCGTGTGGTCCTGCAGGATGAAGACATAACCACCAAGATAGAGGGGGACTGGAAGCGGCTGAATACACTCATGCATTATCAGGTAGAAAAATATGAATTAAAAAAACGTTTTTACTGATCAGTATTAGAATGCAAATAACAAACCACTAAAATCAATTAAAAAAGGTTTTGAAGAGTTATGGTACTAAAGTGGTATATTACGTGCATTAAGTGATACAAATCCTCAGAAGTTAGGACAAAAGAAAATATGTATACTCGAGAGTTCATTATTTCCCATATACATTGATAGCCTAAGTGCAAAATTGTAAATATCCAAACAATAAAATCTTTTTTACTCAAGCCTATATACATTCTCAAAGGAATAATGAATTAACATCTGTTAATATCTACATAACATAGTTATGTATGTGTATGACAAAAAGCAACAACAGGTAATACAGAAAGTCGTTCTTATATATCATACAATATACATCATATATGGTTCTTCTATTTATCATTATAAACTTATGTTGTATCTTCCTCCTGATAATGACTATTCTCCTAAAAGTACCAGTATTCATGGTCCATGTTTAATCCCTCATCTACAGCTTTCAGCCTCAGTATCCACTAAGTACGAGTACACGAATGCAAATTACACCAAAACCTATATTACACTTTTAGAAGAGTAATGTTACTGAAGTGGTGTATTACGTGCACTACTTAAACGCAAGAATATAGATCCAGCATGAACAGCACAACAGTAAAATAGTTTTAAGGCAGGAGGGATCACATGTGGGATGGAGAAATTCCTTATTTTTGTCATAACCTGAAAGCTTTTTAACCTTTTTCTGCATTAGTTGTGGTAATGGATATGTGTGATCTATGTGGGGCCTGGTTTGGGTTATAGGTCACCTCCCTTATCTCATCAAAGCAAATGGAAAGACATGAAAAACACAAGAGAAAGGTAAACAGTCAATGAGCTTACATGGGATGATGAGGAGGTTGACAGTGACCTCAAAAGGGAAGGTCACAAAGCTGATGATATCACATGGGAAGAGAAACAGAACTCGCGTGAGAAAAATGCAGAACAGGTGAGATCACATAAGAAGCGCACCTAACCAGGTGGGAAGAGCACTCAGAAAATGAGATCACACAAGAAGACCACTCAAGGTGTGAGATCGCAGGGGAGGAGAACGTAGCCGGTGGGTCACGATAGAAGAACGCTCAAGAAGGGAGATCACAGGGTTAACACGAGAAGAGCATGGGGCCAGCATTATCACATTGGAATAGGCAATTTTGGAATACAAGGATGTTATTTTTTATGAGCAGCGTCTTGCAAAGATACAAAGAATAACTGCGATGCTTCTCAGAGTGAGGTAACGTTCTCTCTCTCTCTCTCTGTGTCTCTCTCTCTCTCTCTCTCTCTCTCCCCCTCTCTCTCTCTCTCCCTCTCTCTCTCTCTCTCTCTCTCTCTCTCGCTCCTCTCTCTCCCTCACTCTCTCTCTCTCTCTCTCCTTCCCCTCTCTCTCTCTCTCTCTCTCTCTCTCTCTCTCTCTCTCTTTCTCTCTTTCCCCTCTCTCTCTCTCTCTTCCCCTCTCTCTCTCTCTCCCTCTCTCTCTCTCCTTCCCCCCTCTCTCTCTCCCCCTCTCTCTCGCTCCTCTCTCTCTCTCCTCTCTCCCATTCCCTCTCTCCCTCTCGCCCCTCTCTCTCGCCCCCTCTCTCTCTCTCTCTCGCCTCTCTCTCTCTCTCACTCGCTCTCTCGCTCCTCTCTCTCCCTCTCTCTCTCTCTCTCTCTCTCTCTCTCTCCTTCCCCCCTCTCTCTCTCTCTCTCTCTCTTTCTCTCTCTTTCCCCTCTCTCTCTCTCTCTCTCTCTTTCCCCTCTCTCTCTCTCTCTCTCTCTCTCTCTTCCCCTCTCTCTCTCTCTCCCCCTCTCTCTCTCTCCTTCCCCCCTCTCTCTCTCCCCCTCTCTCTCGCTCCTCTCTCTCTCTCCTCTCTCCCTCTCCCTCTCTCCCTCTCTCCCCGCTCCCCGCTCTCTCTCGCCCCTCTCTCTCGCCCCCTCTCTCTCGCCTCTCGCTCTCTCGCTCTCTCTCTCGACTCTCTCGCTCTCTCGCTCTCTCTCTCTCCCCCCCCCCCCCCCTGTCTCTCTCTCTCCCCCCTCTCCCTAACCCTCTCCCTCTGGCTTACTACCACACAGTCCCAGCGTGTGACACATTCCTCCTCTTGGTCTTCAGCTTAAAGGGCCCAACATATAATGTTTTGGGAATGTGCATAGAACAGCTGGCCCCTCGCGCCCTGATGCTAATGGCGGGTGTTAAGCACCTTCCTGGCCTTGTAGATTTATCGGGAGGGCAAAATTAAACATCGCTACTTAAAACAGCGATCACAGAATCTCGTTAGTGTTCATATTCATTTATAGTTTGACTTTACAGTAATTAATCCTTTTGATGTGATATAGAGACATATAGCTAAAGGCCCTAAAAGATGGCTTTACTGCTTGTTCGACCGTAAATCAAACTTTTAAAGTTCATAAAACTGGTTAAAATAAAAAATGGTTTAATAAGGATGCTTTATGGTCCATAACATTATTATAGCTATTTTATTCCCTTTGTGTTGGCGGCTTTAATTGCATTGGCCGCAATTCTGCCTTTTCTTCATGGGCGAGATGTGATCTTAAATCACGCTGACCGGGAATGTCCCCGGCATGTCGTATTTTACGGATCTGCCACTTCCCCTGAGGGAGCAGGTGCTGGGGCCAGGCAGTGTCTCCTGCTGTCCCTGTGCAATCATTCTGTTTCTTCATCTGTATCAGGTAGACGTGTCGGCGCGCTGAGGGTACCAGCCTGGCTTCTCCAGGAGCCTCACAATGGAGGCAGACATTTCAGGCCAGGCACTGACAGAAGTGCATATGCTGGGCTCACAACTAGCCCCATGGCATTATGGTAGCTGTAGTGCTGCTCATCCCATGTAATTACAAATATATTCGCTAAGGGCAACTCAGCATAAACATTTGTTCTGGCTTTTTAGACCAACGCACTAACAGAGCGCAACAGTAAATAGTAGTCACCTAAGGGTCAAACTGTGCATCGTTCAGGTTCCTGGGACTTGTCTACAGTCAAGCACCTTGACATTCCTGCTGCTCAAGTTACCACCTTAGTATGAGGATTTTTTTCTAGCATTTTAATCCGGTAGACTGACTTCATAATTTGGCTATCCAGGGTTGCAGTACAGCCTTTCTTAGGCTCGTAAAGAAAAATCCAGATAGCCATGTTATTCACATGCCTGGATGCAGTCTGCTGGCTGGCTTGCAATGTTTAATAGAACAGGCCTAAGGATTTTTATTTTGATTATCAAAGTTTGGGACTTTTTCCCATAACCTCTATGTTGCATTAAATCCTCCCTAGAACTATATGGAGTTCCTTCTTAATGGTGAAAAAATGCAGTGATCTCCAACATGGACTGGTGTCACTTTGCCTTGTTAACCAGTATTTTTGCGAAGCAAGATAGGTGTAGAGTGACTCGCGTCACTGGGGTAGCGTGCTAGCAGTCATTCCTTGCAGTTAGTTTTGCTGTGGTAAGAAAGGCCATTTGCAATGACCAAGACAACATTAAATATGGCGAGCCAGCACATCACCCCTGAGCCTCCGACTCTCCCGCCCAGGGTATGCTGAGAAGGCGGCAGAGAGGCTGCTTTGTAGTATAAAGCACTGATTGAAGTGTCTCTGTGAAACTGATTGTCATCTTGGCCTTGGACGACCCTAGTGCTTCTAGTTGCTGTAATGAGGCATCGACGTGAAATACTGAAGTGAGAGATGAGCCGCGAGGCTGCCCTGCTGGTGGGCAGGCCCCTGAGGGTCCATGGTAGACATGGAGACTCTGAGCTCGGAGGCAGATGCCTAGTTTTCGAGATAACTAGCAGGATCTGGTGCTAGTGACATGATAGGGGACCTGTTACCAGAGCAGGGGTCAGAAGAGGAAATCTATATCATACAAGGCAATACAGAGCAAAATATAACAGAAGAATGAGCCTAAATCTGGAATTAACCCTCCTTGAGGCTAGTTGTAGAGCACAGATGGATGTCACACAATATCCTTGCAGCAAAAGCACAGTAGACACTGGACCTAGCTCAAAAGATAGGGAGAGCTACCCTACGCTATAGCGGCAGTGGTGGTTGTTGTCGTCAGTACAGGTAGCTGCTTCAGGGGGGTGGTAATTAGCAGAGCAAGAGCAAAGGGATTGCAAATAATTTACAGCTAATATGAATGTAGTTCTAAAGCGAAGCATAAAAAAGTTCAATTGAAAACCAAGATACTCTGTGCGATTCAAGCAGCGCAGCCCCCCCGCGTGGAGTAGGAGAGCGCCATATCTTCAGAGATATGACGCTCTCCTCCCCTTTCCCTTGCGCCGACGCTGATTACAGCTGCCGTGCTCCAAGCACCCACCTTAGCGCTGGGTATTTTGTACAGGAAGGGTGCCCTTCCTGTACAAAATCCGAAGCCCAGACACAATGCAAAGCTTTTTCCACTTTGTATGCGTGCTGCACAGTGGAGCACACTTGCTAAGTTGGAAAAGGAAGGAGAAATTAAAGCATTCCTCCTTCCGTGTGCCTACTTGAAAAGGGCACAGTTTTCTCACACTAAACCTAATCTACTTTATTTAGTAAATTGGGTTTAGCGTGAGGGAACGGCCATGCTCCACCTTTGGTACGTCCCCATGGGCGCATTACGTTTCCGTTATTTCCAGCACTTAATAAGTTTAGCGCTGGAAAGTAAATAGGGAAAAAAATGATTTTGCGCTGATTTGCGTCACTTTTGTGACACAAAAACTGTGTAAATCTCCCCCTCAATATCCTAAAAAGGGGCCACAAAGTAACCTCAATTCCAAAGTTAAAAGCCTTGAGTAAAAGCTAGAAATATTTTATTGAACCCGGCAAATGTTTCACCCGAAATGCTCTCAAAACAGCAACAAACAGACATCAAAACGGGCCTACCTTTGGCTTGGAAGACAAAACAGAAACAGCTAAGAATTGCTTCACCAATCTGTTATAACAGTCGGTCAGAATTTGGAAAAGGGGGGTGGTGATGGACAGAGTTTCTGAATGATGCAGAATACTCTTACCAAGTCAATAGATCATGGTTTTAATCCATCACCGTTTTTTAGCTCTGTTCCTGTCCCAGTGCATGATGGGAACAGGGCAAACCAAACTACCAAGCCAATTCTTATACTGGGAAGGAAACAAGCTTCCAGGGACCGGTTTCTGGCATCACAGCCTTCTTCGGCCCGGCTTGCTTGAATCCTGATGGTGCAATGAGCAAGGGACTCACGTCTGAGTATACCCTCCCACACATAGTGTGGATAAAACGGTGATGGATTAAAACCATGATCTATTGACTTGGTAAGAGTATTCTGCATCATTCAGAAACTCTGTCCATCACCACCCCCCTTTTCCAAAATCAAAATAACAGTCGGTCAGACCAGCACAAAAAACCTTAGCACATCTAACCCACATATTAAGGAATCTATCTGGATAAAAGCAAGAGAAAGGAAACAAACATGAGTGGACACTGCAATAAGGTCTACCTACTCTAATTCTCCCCACACTGAGGTTTTGTGATTTGGATTAGTATCCAGCATATACTCACTGCTTGATTTTTAAAAGAATGAGTAAGTGTGCCCAAAGCTCTGCTCAGAAGCCCGCAGGCCTGTGCTCTAAAGGTTGGCACGCCAACTACTAGGCAATGCATACCTCTGTAATCGCTCTTGCGGGTTCGTTCTTTCTCCCGTTGAGGCGTTTTTCCATCTTTTTCTTCCTGCTCCTTTACTTTTTGTGTGTTTTTCTATGTCTTCCTTTCAGTAACTGCCTGAAGAGGTTCAATAAGTCCCAGTCCCCAAAAATGAGTGCCTGAGGGCTCCACTGGCAACCACCAGCTCAAATTAAGCACTGCATAGACTTTCCCACACTGAACCTAGAAATGGATTATGTTTCTTGTTCACATCTAGGTTGGGTTTCAGCCATCTCGGAGTGGCCGGATTCAGAAACAGGATCCATCTCCAAAATTGACTTTATTTTCTGGCCCGACCTTGGTGGGAGTATGTGACTCGTATTCTATGCTTTCACAGTGTCTTTAATGTGTTGTTTCTCTTGTGAGAACAAGCTGGTTCGCAATCTATATAGACCCAAAAATGTGGCCTTCTTTTTAAAGGCTAGGAAAAGAAAATGCGCATTTCTTTCTTTTTTGTTTTGTTAGTCTGGCACTGTTTGGAATTTCTTTATTCTCCACCTTTGATTGACATGTATTCCCTTTGTTGGGCAGGCTTTCTCTCCGGCCATAGCAGCCATCATGGCGATCTTCACTTCCCGCGCATGCAGGGGATGGTTGGAGAGATGCAGTAATCTCAGATACAAATCAATCTAAGATACAAAATACGTTATATTTAATTAGTGTACACCAATGACCAATTGAAGACGCTTATTGGTAAGAGATAAAAGTATTTTAATAAGAAAATCCTTTATCTGGTTAATTAACAAAAGTGTGCTGTCAAATGGCAGTCAAAGCACTACCTGTAGAATAATATGGGGCATCTTGTTGAAGAAGTGTGAGGAGCTTCAATTGGCTGCCTAGTGTTGTTTTGTAAGGAGCCCACAACAGTGACCTCCTTTCTAAACCTTGAGCCAGATATTAACTCCTAGTGCATCAAACATTTATTTAAAAAGCAGGGGTTCTTAAAACGGCCTTGCGGTGACCAAAAGTTCTATGTAAGAATTAACTAACCCTAACTGTTGGCATTGTTGGTGTCAACACCTTTCAGCAAGTTATGTCTGACAGTCTTCGTATTTTGTTCTTCATCCAGGTGTCTGACCGGTCTGTGGTAGCTCTTGTCCCAAAGCAGACGTCCTCTTACAACATTCCAGCATCTGCCAGCATATCTCGAACTTCAATTAGCAGATACGGTAAGAACTTCAATAAACGTTTCTCTGGGCTGTGGGAGGGGGCAGCCTAGACGTTTGGTTGGGAAGACGATTATTTGGGCTCCAGAAACAATGTATGTTCCAGTGTGTGCTATTGTCACTAGAAACTCGTACACATCGTTATTGTCCCATTCCAAGATGGCCGTAACACTCATTCCAAGATGGCCACATAATTAGTTGCCAGCTGTGGAACAGGTCTTCGAAAATCGCTAGCCTCGTTTCTTTATTTCTATCCTCACTAGTCCTTTAGCATAGACTTCATGTTAGTTTAACAATATACTAGCCTTCACTGTACTTAAATAATGTCCTTTTTATTGCAGTGAAAATATCCCTTGTCAAAAGCGGTGCATTGTGAATAGTCCACACTACAAAATACTAAACCCCTTTTCACTAAAGACACACTACAGAAAAAAATGGAATTACCCTGAAACATACATTAAATAATGTTTCATTTTTTTATTTTAACAAATCCTGTCACATTTGGAAAGGTGATTTGAAAATTCAGTCGTATGTATTCACCTCTTTAAAAAAATGTATAGTGTGTAGGGGTGTTTACAGTTGTAGCCTGAACTAGCACTCAGTGTAGAACTGAAAGGTTAGTGGCTCCAGATAAGATGCTTCTGTTTTGCATAATATTGGTAGCTGGCGGTGCATTGATAAGGTTAACACCCTCTGGAATACCATAACAGCAGTTCACAGCAATATTTTAATGGAATACCTACGAAAATAGGTATCTGCACCTCACAGCTGTCACTGCCGCTCTCTGTCTCCTCTCCCCATCTTCTTGCTTATTCCTACACCTTGTTGAGGTCACTGTGATCTGAGGGAAGCAGAGGGCAGGCAGATGGGACCATCGAAGCACTCATTCAGAATGAGTAGCTGCTGTGCCGAACTCCGCTGCACCTCGCTTTCTTGTAATGACAGTAAAAGGCAGCAATCTCTGTGGGGCGAGAGGAAACCTGGAAGAGCCCTGTTAGATACAGGAGCATTTTGTTTCTTTATGAGAAAGTCGTGTGGAAGGCGGGGCAGTGTAGCAGACACATGTTTCTTTTTGTTTTACCAGTGATGGAAGGAAGCCCTAAGGGGAAGCGTGGATAGAGGATCACATAATGTCAGGTGTGCGCCTCTCACCCTTTTCCTCCTCACCTCCGGTTGGTTGATGTGGGCTGAGTGGTTCTCTTTATCTTTGGTTTTCAGATTCTACATTTCGGTACACAGGAAGCCCCGATAGCCTGCGCTCTCGGGCTCCCATGATCACGCCAGACCTGGAGAGTGGGGTGAAAGTCTGGCACTTAGTGAAAAACCATGAACACGGGGACCAGAAAGAGGGAGACCGTGGGAGCAAGATGGTGTCGGAAATCTACTTGACCAGGTTGCTTGCTACGAAGGTAAGTTAATATGTTTGACAAGAGAGCTCTGCCCCAAATGAAGTTTCATACTGAATGTGTGCCTGGTATAGGGAGACGAGAGTTAGTTTTATCAAATTCAAGAAACACCTTGGCAGAATAGGCACATGTATAATAATTTTACACAACGAATACTGGCCTTCAGCCATTAACACCGACTCACAATTGCTAAATTGTATAATACTTGATACAGTGATTCCTCAAACTTTTATATAAACATGAGGTAAACAAGGGAGGTGGTATTTAAAAGGCAACCTAAATTGCAAGAGTTTGTTGCTCAGCTTAGGTTTGTGGCGAACTTAGATGAGGTCGATGGAAAGACTGTAATTTTGTGATATACCATAACAAGTTGATTGCTCAAATTATCACTTCATTTATGCACGTTTATAAGCCAGCTTGTTTCGTCTGCGGAAGACAGGGAAACAACAGAGTCCATGTGTGAGTTTGTGCAAGGAGAAGATTTCCTTTTCACACAATTTTTCAAAAACTCTTTTCTGGCACTTCCTGTGAACCAGTTCTTTTGAGAACCATTTATTCCCGAGATTTTGCTGATGTTGCTTAGCATTTAAATCATTGTGCCACTTGGTCTAGAACGATAGATTAGGAAATGGAGACTGAAAAAGACAGTGACTTGACCTCAATTACATATTGTGATCATGTGAAGATGGATGGTGAAATTCGAAGCCAATCTCTCAATCTGGCAGCTGATGGGGTAGCCACAAGACCACATCTCTGCCAAGAACAAATTAAAATATGGTTATCTCAATCCAGCAGGTTAAAGCAAGCTCCTCCCTGGGAGCCCAACGGTGGCATTTAAAGTTGCATTTTGAAATACTCTTTCAAGTCACCTGACAGCAGACCCAGATCAGAGCTGCTTTAAGAAGACTGTAAATGTTGCCTCTTAGTCGCTATCGCAGTTGTTTACAACAAACAAGATGGCTCATTCTATGTATACGAGTGACACTGTTTGTAAATTAACTTTTTAACATGAGCAGAGAACACATCAGAGCAGAGGCAGAATTGCAATGTAAATGCAGCTATCTCTGGTAAACTGGCCAGGATTTGCTTTTTTGGAATGTGGGGGTTTTGACAGATAGATGAAATTATTTTAAGCAATTGATGCTAACCAATGAGGGCTTGCCTCCCAAAAGCAAAGGTATCAACATGATGGAAACGATTGACACTGTTTTGCCATAAATTCCACAATTGTTTAAAGTGGGTGAGATCACTTCACCTCCTAAACTGCTTACGTAATATGCAGATTTCATGTGGCCAAGTCTTAGCCAACTGTGTAACTGGGGTCAAGCGCATCTCATGCAAGATCTCAGGGAGCGCCTGGACAGCCCGCCGGAACACTGCTTTGCCTTCTTCGTTTCATGCATGCTGTGGCACGAATGCAGTAGTCCATTGCTGGGTTCGGGGTTTATGCTAGTTCAAGCCAATCCATGGCAGTCGTCAATGGCACCATTAGCCTTACTTAAAAGAAGTATCACATATAGCCCATTTGCCTGGGTTGGGATGACTGAGCTGTCCTTTTACTTCGGGTTCCAATGCTTCTACTGGACCTGGGTGGCTTTGCCCTCACAGCTGCTTGTCTTTTCCTCCATAGGGTACGCTGCAGAAGTTTGTGGATGACCTGTTTGAGACACTCTTCAGCACGGTGCACCGGGGCAGTGCCCTGCCGCTTGCCATCAAGTACATGTTTGACTTTCTGGATGAGCAAGCGGACAAGCACACAATCCATGACACAGATGTGCGGCACACCTGGAAGAGCAACTGGTAAGGAGGCAGGCATCCTCGCAGTGATACTGACAATTATGTATAAAGCACTCTGTGTTTTTTCCTTTTGATAATAAGCGTTAGTAATTTGTACTAAAGTGATTACCCTTAGAAGGGCTGAGTCAACCCTAGTGGTGTTGAAAAAGCACTTAAACAATTGATGCCAGATGTAGTAGAAAAAGGATGGCAGTAGAACCCCAAGCATACCATAGAGGGTTGATACAGCTATAAAGTCCCTCAAGATATCGCAGAAGTCCATATATGATACTATAAGATTACAAAACATCTGTTTATAAAATGAATAAGTGCTACAGCCGGCAACCGCAGGCCGTAAGAGCTGTTAATGACCCTTCCTGCAGCATATACCGAGAGGAGGTTATTAGAAGCAGTTATTGACTTGCAGGTAAGGGCAATAGGCCTATGAGCACCTAATCCAACCAAAATGGAGAGCTCTGCAGGAGAGGAGAATAAAAGGTCGGAAAAAACTCCATCCTCCCACTGTCCCCAAGCATGGGTGTCTGGGCTCCTCTGTTTGATTCTTATACTAGCGAAGCTGAATCAACCAAAGAAAGTAGGGAAAAAAATACCTCAGCTTGTTTATCTTTTTTACTTCTTTACTTTTATTTTTATTTATTTCTCCACTAAAACAAGGGGAGTATCCTGAATAGCTGTGTGTGAAATGGCTGCCTCAGAGGCAGAGGCTGAAGCGGTTCCAGGAAAGAATAGAGCTGTCCTCTTCCCAGCGTTCCTATCCTGGATGCTATTGCCAGTTAATACCTCCTCAGTTTAGGTTCATTTTATTGTCTTCCAGCATTATCAAGGCTGGTGATTTGGCATCGGAGAAAGCTCCCACCTTGTTCTAGTTTGCAATAATTCCTTTCCACTTTTACCCAACGTTTTCAAGTGTTCAGTATCAAAGACAGGTGTCATGTTGAGAGGCTTTTGCACTTGTGTAGTCTATAAGCCAACTGGTGTCTCTTTTCGGAGTGTAGATGCTGATGTTTGCGTTAAAAATGTTTAACATGAGTGTGTGGCATTTGGGGGGCTCAACCCCTTTAATAAGATGCAACCAGTTGCAGCTTTATGTCCAGTGATTCAAGCAGGGGTGTCCAGTGCCACCCTCCGGTGAGCTTGACCTTTTTGCCCTGAGCCCCTCGACACGCTGCAGTTGCCTATGAGGACCCTTGCCCTGCTCTGGTCCTGGCTGACATAATCCATAATCCAATGCGTCCCATCCTAGTCTTGGCTGATGCTCATTTTGTCTAATGGCTGACGTGTTTTGTTTCTTTCTCCCTGACAGCTTACCGCTGAGGTTCTGGGTAAACGTCATCAAGAACCCCCAGTTTGTGTTTGACATCCATAAAGGCAGCATTACGGACGCCTGCCTCTCGGTGGTGGCCCAGACCTTCATGGACTCCTGCTCGACGTCTGAACACCGCCTCGGCAAGGACTCCCCGTCAAACAAACTGCTCTACGCCAAGGACATCCCCAGCTACAAGAGCTGGGTGGAAAGGTGAGCCGCAGCAAGGCCATTTTGAACTTGGGGAGTATGGAATCTTCACTCAGTGAAGCCATTCCAAAGAGATCGGTGTGGGGGTGACATTGATTCAAAGAAGAGGATGGTATAATTCCAGAGCCTACTAGCTGTAGGCGGACAGTGTGGCAGGCATTATCGCTAATCCGTAAGTTCATAGATCAGTTTCCACATCACAGTGCGACTGGCATCTCTCCAGGAGCGTCCCTGGCAGGTGCATACCAAGTTCGAATAATCTCAATTTAAAGTCAGTTATAGTACCATCCATTGCGATGTCCACGTACCAGGGGCGGCCTTAGGCATGTGCAAGCTGTGCACCTGCACAGGGCCACAAAACTCCAGGGGCCTCCACACCAATATATATCCTTAATATAATAATCCTCTGAGGGTGGATACATATTTGCGTGGCGGTCCCTGGCAGGGATTTGGCGGCCCCTGGCTCTGTTCCACTTACAAACACCCTGACCCCGGTCCCCCCCTCTTCACTGGCCTCCGCGCCTGCGTTCCTCCTAGTTCCTGAGCTCCGGGGGGGGCTCCACCCCACTCGGAACCCCTCTTCCGGGGCCCCCTACCTACGCTCCCTGCCCAGGGCCGCCATGAGCCTAGAGCCGCTCCTGCACGTACTACATGTTAACGTGTAGTACAGCCATCAACACAGCAGCACTTGTGTGGCCCTTTGTTGATGGCCTAGTCCCAGAATCAAATCTCAGGCACAACCATCACACATGAAAATATTCAACGAGAGCACAGAATTTTGTATCACTGATCCCAAGCAGATGCTCAGAACAATGTCACCTTCTAAATCTAGAGCCAGCTGTCAGATAAAAAAGGCTTAACAGCCACAGACGTGCTTTGCCCTACCTGGGGCTCCTCGCGAGCTGCGATGGTGCTAACTTGATTTGAGAGTAAAAAAGCTTGAGTGGGGGTGGTTAACCTCAAATTACCATATGTTCTTGTGAGTAAAAGAAAAACAGTAGCAGAGAACAGCCGGAGCGGTAGACATTAGAATGTCAGTAGTCCCCATCAGGAATTTGCAAACCCACAGGTCCAAATTGTGCCTTGATTCTGGGTGACGTCTCTTTATAAAGGACGGCAGATGTGTGATTTGAAGATGATTCTGAAGAATTTTTCTTTTCTACAGCATATTACATCGGAAGTGTTTACCTAATACCGTTCAGAATGTAAAAGTACCACATTTTGACTTTTGTTAATATCCGACTCTCATGTTCCAGCAGGGAAATGAGTAGCGCTGAGAGCACAGCCACATTTTACAGATGAGAAAGGATTAAATACAATAACTTATGAATGGAAAACAAACTACTGACTACAAATGGGGAGGGGGCAGAGTCTCTACCGGTCAGAGGTATACATTACCTGTATCGTGCTGTTTTTCATGCCTCGTCCTTTCATCTCCCACAGATATTACGCAGATATTGCCAAGCTGCCGGCCATCAGTGACCAAGACATGAATGCGTATCTGGCAGAGCAGTCGCGCATGCACGCGATCGAGTTCAACATGCTGAGTGCACTCAATGAGATCTACTCATACATCAGTAAATACAGCCAGGAGGTAAGAACCACTTTCTCCTCAGAGGGTCCATTGCGGGTTGTGGCTATCAAGGAGAAGCTTAGATATGTTGGTCCCTCCCGTAATCCCATTCCCGGAGCAGCATAGATCTCTCTGGCACCTAGTCAGCTCTCAGTTTACTGTATTTTCTGCTTACATCTTGGATCGTTAAATGCTATGCCTCATTTTATCTATGTCTGTCGGCAACAACTGTGATAGTCTTTAGGGAATGGCGCAATCTGTACTCACTTCATCTGTTTTGGAAAATGCACCCTTCTCCTTGTTGAAGGGGTGCAACTTGAGGATCTTGGGATGTAATGAAATGAGTTTGCCTAGCCATCCGGAGACAGGCTGGCGATTACCCTTCAACCTACAACATTCAATCGTCTTATTATTTATTTGAGGTTGTTTCTGGTTGGCGGTCCAGCGCCACAGCACAGAGAGTTAGCTAATCTGTCTTGTCTCTCCGCTGTCAAGCCCAGTACAGAATGAAATGTGTTCATGAGTGGTGTCCTCACAAATGCCCTCCCTCCAAATAAGCAATTGCAGTAATTTGGTACTTTTACAGCATTTTACCAAAATGGTTTACATACGTCCAAATGAATTTACCATTGCCCAGTGGAAGGTTGTCTCAGTTTATCAAGCTCAAAGTTTCAGACAGTGAATCAGGGCGATATGTACTTCACAGAAGATTTCAGCAGCAATTGGTCAGCTATCCATTCTTATTGTTGAAGAAAGAGTACCATTGATCTAGGTTTTAGTATCAGCGGTTAACCCAGCTCTTTGAAACGCAGTATTTTGGCACATTACAGAAAATTCGCTTTAATAACAGTAGCTGGGGTGCAGGTAGGATGCTCATTCCCGGCTGTCACCTAATTGTCACAGACACAAGTTATAAACATAGAAGTGGGCTAAGAAAGTCCTTTCATGCTTACCCCTTAAAGGTAAAAGCCCGTGAAAAGTTTGTCGGAGATACGATAGTTACAGACAGGTAGTGACAACTCCAAGCTTCATTGTAACATTTTTGTGTAGCATTAAGAAGAAAATGTGGACAATCTTTTTTTAAATTGTGGTCTAAATCGCGCTCCCACTATTTGATTACTTCCTCATAATGGATTTTCCACAAACTACAAATGTTATCTGTCAGGTCACGTGATCCTGTGAAACCTATGATAATTCTTCTTAATCAGTGGTGCAGCCTGAATGTAGCAAAGATTTGAATCTTTAAAGTTTTGGCCTGCACCCCCTCTATCAGCCCATATCACTTATACCTTTCAAGAAATTTTACAATAATTGTAGAACGGAGTACAGAAGGTTAGGTATAGGCGTATAATTCTAAGAGATCTTTTGAACTCCGAAATCAATCCAGATTTAAAAAAGAGCAAAACCTGTACTAAGAGGGATACATGAACTCGGTAACCCTAAGTTTTATTTAAATGTGGTTACGCATTTAGGGTGAAGCCGGCACATACCATAACCGATCCCTCCTCATTCACGAGCCACCCCCCCACATTCCTGCCAGTTAGCAGAGAAATATGGCAAAGCGAGACCCTTTTTCTATTGCTGAAGCCTTCCTCCATTTGTTCCGCCCCCTTAATTTTGAATGTAAGTAGAACATATTTTCGTAATTACTCCAGAACGAAGTGAGTGATTTTCGTGCATTAATTACATGTAGCAGCTCGAGCTTTCAAAAACTCGTAGCTCGCAAGGTAAATGAGACATGAAGAATTGTGCTGGCGACGAGGTGTCGGAAAGGAACCAGAAGGAAGGTGTTGTCTCACCTGTATTGTACTTGCAGTGCCACCAGAATCAGTCGTCGCGACTGCTGGGTATTGCGGCTGCTATAGGGATCTGTGCGTGAAACCAACAGGCCATGGATTCCAATCAATCAAATGAGTGCAATAAAGTTGGTTATTAATAGAAAGGCCCATTACCAAATAATACCTGCAGTGAATGGACATTGACGTTACTTTTAGTGAGTGTTTGACAACTAATTAATTAGATTTGTTGCTCATGGTTGAGATAATATACCAGCACCTTCAATGTGTACAGTTGAGTTAACATTTATTAACGTATTCATAATAGCATGTTTATATGACTGCATAAATGTATGGAGGAATCAGTTAATGAATTAAATATATTCAATGGCTCATTCAGATCTGTGATGTGGCAGAATACCTACAGGTCACAAGGCAAGAAACTGCTAAGTCGCTATTAAAACCCTCCTAGTCTCACGAAAAACCGATGAATTGGGCAGATTCCTGTTCTATGCAACACAAATTAAATTCACAATTGCAAATATTTATACAAACCTGGTTGCATAAAAGGGACTTCCTGCTATTTGGTCCCTCTTTGGCCCCAGATGGGTCACAACCCTCTCAAGGCCTGGGCCCAAGAACAATGAGAGCTATTGCTCTGGCTGTGCTACATGTGTTCTGTGGGGCTCCAAAATGTGCAGAAAAATCAGTGTCAAAGAAATAGTGTCAAAGTCTAGAGAAGTCTTTTAAAAAAAAAAAAAAATATTCACCTCGGGCATCTCAGAAGCCCTAAAAGTCCTTAGAAAAACCTTAAAACCAAATGGCATCTCTAGAGCAGCCTATAATTTGCCTACCTCCAAAACAACCCTTTAAATGGTTTCTACATTTTTATAAAAAGTGGCGGGTGGTACGACGTTGTCCCAGCACACATTTGCAGAGAACCAGCTTGCCTATACACTAAACTTGGGGATCCCTGCTGTTTGATCCACGTTTCGGACAAACCTTACATATCCATTCCTGATGTGTTCCCCCGTTTAAGACTGAGATAGCAAAAATATGCCTAAAGAGGCTTCGATCACTACAGAACAATCTCCCTGGATATAAGGACAATGGCGAACTACCGCAGGGATTTTTTATGGTTGGCTTTTGTTGTGGTCTAGCCTTGCTATTTGTCTCCTCGTTTTTGTTCCACCTTCATAAAGTCCACTACACTTCAATAGTTTTTCATTGCAAAGTGGGATGGTAAATCTTTTAAGGGTACCTTTGCAAGGTTTCAAAGGAATGCAACATCAAGTAAGGTGGTCACAGGGTCGAACACCCATCACAAGGCATTTCGAGAAAATGTTATGACAGTTATTTAGGGGGAAGATTTTCTTTGTATTTTTCCAGTTAAATTGCTCTCAAGGTGTTCCTAGATTTTAAACCAGAGATGTCCATCATAGGTCCAGCCGCACAAGATGTTCGGGGAAACCGCTGTCTAGGAAAAAATTCGATTGTGTTTCATTACAAAGAAATATATCTTATATTGATATTCCGCAAACCTGCCATGGATCTGGTCCTCCCGTATCTACGTGGGAGTCTTAGAATGTCGAACGTGGATAGGATGTAGACAGCACTGACTTGCGTCTGTGAGATCTGATACCTGGAGCACACCCATGTCCGTAGCAGACTAAAGGTCACATGCACGATCACTACATTTTGTGAGTTCCTAATTGTGACATTTTGCTACTCACAATGACATAGTCGCAAACTGCAATGTACAACAGTGTGTTTGACACTGCCTGAGATTCCCAGTGGGTCGCAAATAGACCTGCCTCATCAATATTCATGAGACAGGTCACAAGTTGCAACCCATTAGTAATGCCCAAAATTACAGGGACGGTAGTCTGCAGACCACCATATCTGTGATTGCTTTTTCAATAAAGCATTTTGTTAGGGGGGAAATGCAGTCGATTTTCCATGAAGGAAAACGGAATGCATTTCAAAAACAAAAATGAAAAGTTTTCTGTTCATTTTTTGAGAGCAAACCCCTTGGAGACCCCTTTCTATTTGCAAATAGGTTACCACCAACTTGGAGTTGGTGGTAAACTGCGAATGTTTTGCGTTTTGCGATCGCATTTCTGTCGCATAGCATTCATACATCCCCCTGAGACTAGCTATTAGGAAGGGACGCCCTTAACATGCCCCTTCGTAATAGTGACTGGCAGACCCTATTTTGTAATTCAGTAATAGGTTACTAAAAAGAGTTAGTACATGTCAGAAGGCTATTTACCAGTCACAAAGGGCCCGATTCTCCATTTGCGACCCCTAAAACCTTTTGCACATGTGGCCCCAGACCAATTATAGCATCATGGATCCAAGGCTAACATGTACACTTTAAAAACAATTAGTTTGCAAACTAAAACAATAGTGTTTTCCACAAAGTCTTTTTAAACAACAGAGAATCTCAGCCATGGCTGTAGCGTCAGAGTTTCACATGCTGTGCTGAAGACATACTCCTTTCTGGGATATAATAAAAGGGGAACCGAGTGATTTTGTACATTGAGCAGTTTTCTTGTTTGTCATCAAACAGGAAATACGTTTTTGTTTTTTTTATTGGAAAAGAGACAGTTTAAAAAAAATTCAAAGCGTGTAAAGGGCCCAGTTAACAGACATACCCACCTTACATTTGTATCAACAATTAAATAATAGTGATAAAGCCAAGAACAAATGCATAGCATTAGAGTGCACTTTATCCCTCCCTATGCCCTCCGCTCTCCTCTGTACCCTCTTCCCTACCTCTCTTTGACCACCTTCTGATCACATGTCCGTCTTATTTCTTGCAGCTGATTGGAGCTCTGCAGCAGGATGAGCAGGCGTGCCGACAGCGGCTGGCCTACAAAGTCGAGCAGCTGATTGTTGCCATGGCTGTTGAGAGCTGAGAGGGAGCCACCAACCACCTCAGGAACATTGCCATCAACAGGGCTATGGAAAGAGAAAACAGTCAAGGGAAAAGAAAGAGGGTCCAGCTGAAAAAGGGAGGGAACAAATCTTCATGCTGTTTTGTTATCCAACGATCTGTGCCTCATGATCTGGATCGTAATCCGTTTGCTGGCGTCATTTTTTGGTCCTTATTCCCATGGAAAGAACAGTGGAGCATTGTAAAAAGGGTAACCAGGACTCCCCTGGAATCCACTGACAAAGTTCACAGAAATACAAAGTTTGCTGCTCCGCATGAAACCTCTTTGGTGTATATTGGGAAACAGACCTTCTTTGGAGAGACATTATTTTCATTTCCATATGAGAGGCACTGCCAATCCTGATTTAGAGGATTGCTTGCTGGTTTCCGTTGTCCTTATTATCTGTTGTTGGGGGCATAGGCTTCTTCCACATTCCTACTGACTTAAATGGCAACGGATTTGGAAGAACATGGAGGTCACTGTGCATGTTGAGCTGTGGAAGATCATGCACTAAAGTAGAGTTCACGGTCACTGAAGTTTGCACAGAAACAGTTTTGTGGTGTCCAGTTGGAAACAAAGCTGCAAATTTACAATTCGTTCTCGAATTAAAAGACGCTCAGTGTTTAGGAAAGACGTTTAGTGTGTTTTTTTAATTCAAGCTGACAACAGTGAATGGCGACACCACCAGAGGATCTGACTGTTTTTTACAAGCAAGGAAGTGAAAGAGGTGGCGGAGATCTCTGGAAGTCCAAGAGTTTGGCTACTTTTGTCCCTAGTGGAGATTGTGCTTGAAAAAAATATACTGAAGGTCATTTTGGTTTAGTGTATCACTTATTTTTCTCCAAAGTGTCAAGGCATGAAGGTATCAATTTACATCTCACAGATTCCCTCCCTTGGACTCTACTGCATTCTGTCTACATGAAGGAAGGCCATGGATACAATGTTTCCGTCCCTTCAGTTTTGAGAAAAGCTCTTCCTTAGTCACCAAGAGGCCCGGAATAAGGTGAATTGAATGCCCATACAGGTATGGAAGACCCTGAAAAAGACCTCTGATCTGCTGCAACTTTATACATATATAGATAGACATATTTATATTCTGAACCCACCCGTGCTCCCTTCACCGATACTGAAGAACACAGAATGGAGAGGAGAAGGTGGCATAAGGCGGAAAGGACAGATACTGAAAAATTTGCTTCCCTTCTTATCCAGATTCTTTTGGCATCATGACAATAACAAAAGTACCATTACTAAGTGACAAAGATTGGACTAGGTCACAACTTCTCAACAACAAATTCTAGTTCGGCCATTTTGTTTTTCCATTCTGTGTTTTGTGTGAGCTAAAGGGAAACCGGTGCATTGTGGGTAATACAGGTGCAATTAGACCTTTCCGAGAGGTCTGGACTTTACCAGCTGCAGAGCTGGGCTGGATTTTCATTTTTTTATAATGGTTTTTTTTTGTGTGTTTTTGTTTTATTGCGTGTAAATTATTGTTCGTCGCAGTCACAATGTGATTTCTTGCAGTAAGTTTTTACAGCAAGTGATACTTGAAAGATTTGACATAGTGGACTCCTATTTATGTACTTTTTCTGCTTTTAAGGGTTGATCCGTTTGCTACTCTCTCTTCAGCGAGGTCTCATTGAGTGCCAACAACTGTTTTTTCTTGTGTCGCAGAGGAGAATGGATCCTATGGAAAAACTCCCAGTGCCAACTTTTCTGTGTTGTTTTTTAAAGCTTGATTTTGCTTTCTGGTTGAATACCAACGCATGACCAAAGGGCACAGTGTTTTGGAAAGGTAGGGGGAAATGCTGTCAAAGTCTTAATTTGAGTATGCAGTCTAACCTTGAGTTGAAAAGTCACATCTAGCTATGCTGAGCGCTTGCAAACTCACTTATAAGGTAGACAACACCCGCAGTCTCCAGATTGCAATGGGGATGTGCATTTGAAAACTGGAAGCTGATGGACATGTTCCTTTTTTGAAACGTTTAGATTAAAGGCGACCTTGGCACCACCAAAGGTCCTTGGGTTGAACTAGATCAAACACCTTTGCTGGAAGATAAAAATCACAGCCAAAAAAGGACATTATTTATGTTTGGTAGCCAGCTTTATTTTCTAATGTTCAAGAAAGTTAAAAGAACTAAGAAGTTGTTGATCACTCAACCCACGAAGTAAAACTTAATACAGTCATACAAGCAAATAAAAATAACAAATAAGGAAGAAATGAGTACCAGGAATGTTTTTGAAACTGCCTGAAAAGTGGCCAAAATATCTGCTATACTGTACATATTCATTCGGGTAAACATTATATATAGCCCTCCCTGCAGCAATCCAGTTGTAAGTGCAAGCTAGACAGTTGTTCTGTAGTGTTAGTCCCTCCAAGACCAAAGCTCAAAGGTGGCTTCCTAAGGCTTGCCAAGCGCAGAAAAAGATTAATACATCTCTTTTTAGATGATGCACGAAAACAGAACCTTGTGTTTTCACAGAAATACCTAACATAATTTAGGGGGCAGGTGGTAAGACATGCCCACAGCAGTATATATTCTTAAAACCTCCTCCTATATCTATTTTATATATTCATAAATTCATCACTCCAACTCCTTTTCTATATTTATATTACCCTTCCCCAATACATATTTTTTTATATATATTTATCACTGGAGGATTGTCGGTGCAAAAGCATTGGTTCTAGTATTTTTCCAAGCAACTTTCTTTGATGACGCAGAGAGAAAATATGTATATAGATAGTTAGAGTACGCCCAATATTTCTGCGTCATCAAAGGTTAAAGAGATAAAGAGAAAAGCAAGCACGCCCCTTGTTGTACAAATGAAAAAAAATACAATACCCACTCCACGGCATGATACCTCTGCCAGCAATCAGGATAAAAGACTTTTCGAAAGAGGTGCCTGTAGTTTACAGCATATTCCAAATGTATGTTAAATGGAACACATAGCTTCGCAAAGCCACCTGAAAATGTACTGACCCACTACACGTAGAAGGAGAAGTAGTATGTCTAAAATGAATATGGGTTTTATAGATGAGTGCTTTCACTGCAGCTTGTAGGACAACGTAGCAAAGATCTCCGAAGCCTTGTTCTTGTTCTGACATGCCCACTTGGCCCGCTAATTTGATCCTTGGAAAATAGTTTATCTATTTGTAGCTCCCCAACAAAAAAGGGAAAGAAGTGTAGAAGTACCCGAAGGGCACTTGGGAAGGCCCCGGGGTACTTGGTGGTCAAGCCTGGCTCTTTAATTGTTGAGAGACAGTCATGCTGTCTATTCTAGTTCTCTTATCATTCAAAGCATCTCCCATCCTGGCTCTCTCCTGCTTGGAAAGTATGGTCTATGCTCACTTTCTAACCCTGAGAAAGCAAAGCCTCTACTGGCATACCCCTGCTCCTTCATCCTCGGATGGCATTGCCTACACGGGACTGCTAATTATTTGAAGGCAATGCCAATTGCTGCCACTCTAATGTTTTGAGTGCATTGCCTAAACTGGCTGTCTAGTGCAAGGAGTGCAGTACCTGTGTTGACTCTCTTATCCTTGAAAGATAAGGCTTACGCTAGCCCTTTTACCCTTCGAACGCATATTGGATCAATTCTATCCTTCAAACAGCAAATCTGTATTGATACATACTGTTCTTTTGCTGAAAAAGCCAGTCACACGCTTCCAAATTTATTAATCACCCAATTTTATAAACAGTTGCTATAGTATAGCCCTTCCTTCTGCCTTCTGGCACAGTTATAAAGCCAAGATGTTTCTGTTTCAAACCCCACTTCTCGGTAGCCTGATTTCCTGCCAATCAGGCTCAAAAGATGCATGCCGCCGTTTCCAATGGAGGAAGGGGTAACAAATGGCTGTAGTGTGGATGGTACGTCAGCTCTCTGCAAAGAAGCTGCTGTTGGCCCACAAAGCCCGCTCACAAAGGAAAGGCGTCAAGAAAAGCTCGACATCCCTCTGACACCGTTAGCTGGTGCCGCTACCTAAAGTCTCACTAAATAACAATGGTAGTGCCGAAGCTGTCTCATCAAAGCAGAATGATGTTTAGTATCAGTCCTACAAGGGCGATGAAGTCTCTTGTGCAACAAGACATCATGAAATGACTCTTTAAAGAAAGTGCTACGTAGCAATTTTGCTTCACCCATCAAAGCACAAAATAACAGTCAGTGGCTTCTTTTTGCTGTAGTTGCCTAGTTTTTCCAACGCAAAAGGTCTGACTTATTATTACAAGTTATCTTTCTTCCCGATTCCTACAATTTATCAGCACTCTAAAAGGGTTAAACATGTAATGCAGTCAGCTTGGCACGGATTGGGCCTGCTCTGTAGTCACCTCTGTGTATTGACTGTTATGACACAGGGTGCATGCTTTATATACAACCCGTGTGATCGCCAGCATCCACACTGTTCTACATATACTCTGAAAGTCCCAGCTACAGAAGACCAATGGGCACGTGTACTTTCTAATTGCGACTTTTTGCGACTCGCAACCTAACCTTTGCAAAATGCGATGTACTAGTGTGTGTCAGATACATTATGCAATTCCTAATGGGGTCACAATTGACCTACCTCATCAATATTCATGAGGTAGGTTGTAATTTGCGACCCATTATGAATTGCTAAAAGCACAGGGATGGTGGCCTGCTGGGGACAGCAGACTACCATGGCTGTGTTTGCTATTAAATAAATCAACTTTTTAAAAATTGCAGCCCGTTTTCCTTAAAGGAAAACGGGATGCGTTTAAAAAAGGCAAGTGAAACGTTTCTGTTTAATTTTTTAAGAGTAGATTGTGGTCTTTGGGGCCACTGCCTGCTCTTGAAAAACATTTTTGCTGCTTACCATCCACTTGAAGTAGGTGGCCATTCGCAAAACAATCTACATCCCCCCTGCTACTCGCTATTAGGAAGGGATGGCTTGGCATGCCCCTTCCTAATACCGACTCGCAAACCCTATTTTATAAGTCAGTAATAGGTTATCAACTTGCAAAATAGGGTTAGTACATGCTAAAAGGCGTTTTACCGGTGGCAAATGACTCGATTCTCCGTTTATGACCGCTAAAAATGGTCGCACATGTGGCCCCAAGATTAGAGTTCTTCCTCCATTAACTGTGATTGCCAAAAAACTAAAGTTATCATGATTATGGTTTGGTGTCTCTATATGATTTTGGTGCTTATGGCTTCGTTCCATAAGAAACACAATATTCAGCAAATTTAGACCAGATAACAGCATGCCTATTGAGAACGCTAGTCACCCAGTTCCACAGACATCAAATTTAATGCTTGTCAACACCAGCCTTGATTCATCCCATAGAAACAAAACACTTCTATTTTATGAAAAGACTAAGGCTGACAAACTTTAGCCTCACCATCATATGTTTTCATAGATGAAAAGAATCATTTAGGGTGTCAATCAGAATCCATGTGGGATTGTGATAGATAAGTCTTATTTATTACCTGGAGAAGAGTTAATCAACTACCTTCATACTTTCAAAGGTCTCACTGAGAATCCAGTATATACCCAAGATTTATTTGCGCTGAGGGACATGTAACTGAACACTTGTTGCGCCTTTTTTCCATTGCTTGTACAACTTGTAGCCTTAAGATGTCAAAATAAATGTCTAATTTTTTAACATAGCACTTAATATTGGGGGTTCCCTGCTCCTAAGCACTATCAATTATGGCAGATATAGGAACTGATCTTAAAAGAGATAAAGTGGTATACCCAAGATCAAATATTTACCTAAAATGAGGAAGCTGGACTACAATTCAGGTTCTATAGTGGATAAATTAGCCACTGGATCACATACTTTCAACCGGTCACATCTATACACATAATGCATTTTAATGGCCATCAAAAAGGGATTATATGATGGAACTACCCTTACATTTACCAAGCATGCCTTTACAATGTGGTCCAAACCACAATTGTGTCTTTACAATACATTCCTTTACCACACAAGTCATTACAACAACTTGCCCTAGGGAAAGCGATGGACTTTGAATAATATAATTTCCCATCCAACTCCAGTCTGCGCAACAGTAGGGAAAGTGTTGGACTTAAAACTCCAAAATTAGTCCAAAAACGCTTTTCCTAAAGCAAGATGCTGTAACGACTTGTGTGGTAAAGGAATGCGTTGTAAAGACGCATTGGTTGTTTCGTACCATGTTGTAAAGGCACAGCATGGTACGAGCTGCAGTGTTAAGGCTATTTCCCTCTGACATGAACTATGTCTAGCCCATGTCCCAGAACCTTAACCTAAGTTTTAGTTAATGTCCCATTGCCTTCCAAATTTGTTCTCGATTAGCAGAGGTAAGTGCAGTGAACATAAGCCTGCTCCATTGAAAACAAAAACTAGAATTTCTTTTCATTTCATGTTTTAAAATGTAATGTCCTATCTCACATTCTCAAGGATATGCAAAACAGCATTTGACTTATCCAGATCAAAGTGTTCCATCCAAAATATATCACTGTTTCACCGTTTCAAACTGCTAATATCACTCCAATGCTATTGCTGTCTCCTTAAAAGAGATTATGGTATTTTCTTAGATATGTTTAAGATTTGTCACACCTGACCATTGTGAAATCATGTCAACACAGCAGAAGATCATCGCATATTGGCACCCCTTCACAAGGGAAATGGTTTTACTTACTTTGTGAAGTGAGTTTGGTGATGTCAGCACAGTCTCTAAATGGCAAGCTAAACAATTTAATTTGTGCTTTAGCACACCCTAGTTGCAAATCCCTCCATTAGTACATTAGTCATTAGCCATCTGGCGGCATTTGGCTGAATGGTAGTTGAATGCTGTAGCAAGTAGAAACTGCATGCACCTCTAACTAAAAAGAGGTATTGCAACGTGTCTTTGTAGAGGATAGCGTTCCAAGTCCTCAATGATGGGTACACAAATAGGCAAAAATGCATTTGTTGTGAACTCCAAATATTTCTTACCCTCCAGTGTTCCTGGAAACTCAAAGAGCATTTGATAGATGGTTTGGCAGGACTTATTTGCCAAGACATTTTTTGGTACAATTTTTAGAAATACGCTGGTTCCAGTTACCTCTTTAAAGAACACTAAATCACAATGCACTAACCATCCACAGCTCAGTTTCTTCTCCTATTACTCTCCATCTTTAAGCTTTCCTTTGATTATGTATAGCACTCCACTTCCTATTGGCTAAGTTTGCGCTATAGAAATACAATATACATACATATATCAATTATCAACTTTGAGGCAGGTTATTCATTAGACGCTAACCAATGCACCTCATCTGTGCAGGGTTTGTGTGTATATCCACCGAGGTGTAGTACTGACCCCTTGCTGATCGTAGATATTGGGATGTTGTCTTGGTCTCCAGAATTGTTATCAATGTATAACTCTAAGAGTGGCAAGAACCAGTTTAACTATATGTCTATACATTTTCCACAGAGCTTCCCTACACCTACTATGTTGTGTCTCATAGTACATCCTCATCCTGTTCTTCACACATCCAAACTCGCTTCTATAAGTCTCCTCTGGTACTAGAGCTGCAGCATTCACATCGATCTCGACCAATATACATGGTGCCCAGGTTCTGGAACAAGAGCCCTATCAGTATCAGAATGACTCCTACATTCTGTAATTCAGAAAGAAAATGAAGACCCTTCTCTTTAAAGAACAGTACCTGCCCTTAGCCACCAATTTATAACTTGCCTCTTTTAAACAATCATGAATTGTCTCTGTGGGCTCACAGTTGTTCTTCTGCACTCTACAGCTGTTGAGGGTTCTCATAGGAGGAGTGCTATCCAAATCCCTCTACATACAAACACAAAGTCTATGTGACATGATATTCTTCTAGATAAGAATGTTCAGGAACAATTGTTTCACAAAAGGACATGAACACAAGTTTTAAGGGTACGTGTTGAGAGACGTTTGCAAAACTTCACAGCAACTTGATGCATATGAGATATTAGGTATAGAGGGAACACCTCTGAAATACTAGAAAGTTAGCTTCCATTGTGAATCTGTGCTTTTTACAAAAATCTTTTTTGGGCTTTCCCAATCAAATGCTGCTTTTTGGATTATAGTGTTTAAAAATGGATTGAAAATGTGGTATTTGAACATGCTCAGTCCAGTTTAATTCTCACTCCGGCACCCTCGTAAGGTGTTTGCACTTCTATCTTTTACACGGGAAAAGTATGTGAGTTGGATTTATTTCCAGCCTTCCATACTGTGTATGTTGTTTCCACGAACACTGGTGAATTCCTTCATTATTGTTTCACGCTGTATCAAAACCAGCAAAAACAACTGTGTGTTTTTCAATTTTCTACAAAGCAAATGTTTAGGGTTGAGTAATACCAAGTCTCCCCAATGCCTCAGGTACTATTTATCATATCAGTGCAGTACCCAACATCCCCTGTGTTTCACTTGTTACCCCAAACCCAAAAACTGTCAAAAAAAAGCATGTCAAGTCTATTATTTTTTCTACAGCTGTATCAATAAAGAAAGCAAGTGTAAAAAATTGCTATTTGGCCCTATCATAACCTTAAACCATGCTATATTTTCTTATTCTTTTGTCCTAACTCTTTACACACTGGAGACCTGTACCATAGGTTCTTTTTAGTTTGCTTAAATTACATTTTGTTTTCCTTAAAGGATGATCGTCTGGTTTTGTTGTTGTTTTACAGGTATTGTGGAAAAATGTAAAAAAATAAGTTTTAAGTATTTAAAAATGTTTCAAGACAAAAAGCCTTTTTGTTTGGTTATTATTTTAATATATTATTGTGTACTTATTGTAAATATGACACACTCCTATTTTGCAAGCCAAGGACTCACTTTGTACTGTTGTTATATATAAATAAACTTTACTGGATAAAAATAATCTTGAAAGTGTTCCTCTTTATCTTTGGATAAATTGAAGTAAAAATGGCTTTACAACCAACACTTTATAAAGTGTTGGCACGTTAATGATACTCGGCCCTCTGTGGATGGATAGATTGTTGGTAGTTCATAATGCCAATTTCCATGTTAAATGTTTGCTGCAACAAATGACATTTTCTTTCCCAGGAGCAATTAAAGCTTTATACAGTATTGGACGGGTGTCCCATCTGTTAATACCAGTCCAGTGCACTCATTTTCGAAAGTTCCAGTGACCTAGCATTGGATGTCCACAGTGGTGGCAGGCAGATCTGCAGAAAGCTAAGGAGCACTGCCCTGACTAATACCAGTCTATTATGCTTATTTGTGGCTCTTCAGTGTGCTGCTTTCCAGAAAGCAGATGCCCAGAATGGTAAAAGTCTACTGCAAGGACTATGCTACTACAGTGACATTCCAGTATCATTGCTGGAAAAATTCGAATGTCTTGGTTAGTGGATTCCCAGTGCACTGCTCTCAAGGAACAAAAGCAGGGCTAGGTGATTCAGGGAGTAATTATTCGCTTGTAGGAAGGCAAGGAAAATGCCAGGTTCCTCATAAGAAGAAACTATAGTGACATGAAGGTACACGACAGGAGCTCGCGGTAAGCAAAGGCAAGAAGAGAGGCACCAAGCGAGGACACTGGGTAACTAGGTTTGATCAAAGTAAGGGATGTACTGGTAGACCTGCTGTTATAGAGCCTGTCATTCTCATTGTGAAGGTGGACTGAGACAGACAACAACATTGAGACAGGTAAGACTAAGAAAGGACCTGGGTGCAACAACTGAAGTCGTTTACTCGATCAGAGTGAAAACCAGTCCAGAGATCACACTGTAAATTCGTAAGTGACTGCTATAAACCGTGGTAACAATAACAGGAATACAGGCTAGACAAGGGTCAAGAGCAGATACCCAGACAATAGTGTAGAATATGAAGCAACAACTGAAGGCATTTACTGTGCTACCAGGAGCACCATGAAGGCAAAAAGTCAGAGAGAAACTCAGGACAAGAAATCATGAAGAGGGCTTCAGAAATCGAGTAAAGGAATTCAGGGATCAAAAGCAGGATGTACCCAAAAGGCTCTGGGGCAAGTAAGCTGCATTGGTACATGGAAACATGAAGGAGGATTTGGAACAAGAAATTCAAGGATGTAACCAGTTGGCACTGTGGCAACCAGTGCCCTGCTGGCACTTGGAGACTGAAACAAACAAGCATTTACAATGCAATAGGTCTCGCAGCATTAAAGTTTGAGCTATTGGCATTGTATATTACAATGTGTTACATTAATTTGTTATCAAACTCTGAATTGTTGTATAAAGATGATTTGCAAACTGTCAAATGTTGCTGAATAGTAAGCAACGTTGTGAATAATATTGTTTGCTAGTCATCCTTGGGTACCAGAGTACTTCACTTGAGGCAGCTCACTACTCTGCACTCACTACTCTGCACTCACTACTCTGCACTCACTACTCTGCACTCACTACTTTGCACCCACTACTCTGCACTCACTACTCTGCACCCACTACTCTGCACTCACTACTCACTACTCTGCACTCACTACTCTGCACCCACTACTCTGCACTCACTACTCTGCACTCACTACTCTGCACTCACTACTCACTACTCGGCACTCACTACTCACTACTCTGCACTCACTACTCTGCACTCACTACTCTGCACTCACTATTCACTACTCTGCACTCACTACTCACTACTCTGCACTCACTACTCTGCACTCACTACTCTGCACTCACTACTCTGCACTCACTACTCACTACTCTGCACTCACTACTCACTACTCTGCATGCACTCACTACTCACTACTCTGCACTCACTACTCACTACTCTGAATTCACTACTCACTACTCTGCACTCACTACTTTGCACTCACTACTCTGCACTCACTACTCACTACTCTGCACTCACTACTCACTACTCTGCACTCACTACTCACTACTCTGCACTCACTACTCTGCACTCACTACTCTGCACTCACTACTCTGCACTCACTTCTCTGCACTCACTACTCTGCACTCACTACTTTGCACTCACTACTCTGCACTCACTACTCACTACACTGCACTTTGCACTCACTACTCTGCACTCACTACTCTGCACTCACTACTCTGCACTCACTACTCACTACTCTGCACTCACTACTCACCACTCTGCACACTCACTCTGCACTCACTACTCTGCACTCACTACTCGGCACTCACTACTCACTACTCTGCATTCACTACTCTGCACTCACTACTCTGTACTCACTACTTTAGACAGCTCTCTCTCTCGCCATTCTTCTCGTTCTCTTTCACTGAGTGTTTAATGACCTACACCAGAAATCGCTCCCCACCCTTATTTACGCCTCTTAGCCGACCTACCCCATTCACCCACCTGCAATGGCTTCTCACTACACCTCCACTAGTCAGCTCAACACTCTGTCGTGGGCGTGTGACTTCCCCAACGCCCCGTGTGTTCAGTTTTGCGCCGGGCTTCTTGTCTCTCAAACCATAGTTCTCTCACTCACCCCTGCCTTGGTACCTACGCCCGATCAACATATGGAAACACACTGAGGTAATATATGCCCCCCTTTCAAGTGCCTTGGAGATAAGGCGATTGTAGGAGGAGCGATGGGAAAGCACAGCGATTTGTTTTGAAGAAAAAAAACTAGAGCCTCCTGTCGCAATCGGGTGTATTCTCGTGAAACGTTTGCATTCTCGGAGTTTTACTCACTTCCTTTTCGGAGCTCCCTTTTCTGAACAGTGCCTTTTAACCACTGCGCTTCTTGCATCCCAATGCGTAATACACCAGATTTTACCCTACGCTGGACCTATCTCACCTCCAATACATCACCCATTGCAATACCCTACACAATGCATCGTCGTCCCAACATTGCGTCAAATTCCCTTATCCATGAACATACTACACTGAGTCTCGCTAAGCGTACGGAAAGCGCTATTTAAATAGCGATACATTACAATTTACACAGTGCCTCCCATTCCGTATTTCAGGCCTCTCGCATCATCTACATTCTTCCTGTCATTTTAGTTTCTTCGCCATCTTAGTTTCGAGATGACTGCAATATCTGCGCGCGCATTCCAAAACGAAACCTAGCGTGGGGGCGGGACTTCCGTCTTGTGCGCGAAGCCCGCGCCCACGGAGTTCCTGGTCCGAAGAGCAGTGCGTGACGCGGGGCTCCCATGCCTGAGGGAGAGCCCCGCGGAGGCGACAGAACACCGGATTGGCGGTAAGTGGGCCTTTGGGGGCGCTCGTGTGTGTGAGTGTATGTGCGCGTGTGTGTGTGTATGTGTGCGACGGCGGGGGTGTCTCTGTATGTGTGCGTGTATGTGCGTGTCTCTGTCTGCGACGGCGGGGGTAGGGGGAGTGTCTCTGTCTGCACTCGTGTGTGTGTGGCAGCATGCGTGCAGGGGGAGGTGTGCCTGGGTATGTTTGCGCTTCCCAGGAGACAGCCAGGCCGAGTGCGGCACGTGCCAGTCGGCACATGCCAGTTTCAAATCGCCTCCAAGGCGATGCGCGCGGCCAGGATTGTCTCCTGGGAAGCACACATGCCAACAAAAGGTTCTCGGCGGAGACGCGCTTCGCGCGGATACCCGAGACCTAAAAACAAGTAACATAAGTATGTACCTAGCATTTCCAGAGCCAACTAATTCCCTGCTGGTACAGTGACATCAAGTATGGTAAAACTGTGCGTTTGTCGGACAACATAAACATTGGGACAGTGCAAGTCTGATTCTCTGCACTCCCTCAGGAGATGTTGTTCTAAAGTCCTGTTAGCTCACAGTGCACCATCCAAACTCCTAACGTTACAGGGTAACAAATGTGTGTGCAACCTCAAAGCATGACAACCCTGATCCCCCAAGGAAATCGTGGTACCAGATCTAGAACCTTTTTGTTTGGTCTCTCATGCATACCCAAAGGAAATACGAAAAGAAGTACACAACCTGCGGTTTCAATATATATTGAAGCAGTGAAAACCCTGAGTAAAATACATATGCTGCAATTAGTAATAGAAGGTACATATCACCATAATTAGCAATACAAGAATGAATAGCTCCATCATCGAGCTAAAACAATGAATATATTCTGACATATATGTAGTGTGGTCCTACCTAATGCTCCCTAAACTAGTTGGGCATAGGGTGGGTGATCTGCCAAGAATCCCTGCCGGGTGACCCAACTCCCCATTACCTGCAGGCAAGTGTCATCAGGCTATCTGTCTTGGTGTCAAGCGTGACATCCCTTGTGGAGAGGACAGGAATCAGCTGTGCTGGATTTCCAACGTACCGCTACCTCGAAGTGTCAACAGAGTCCTTCTCTGATTTTAACGAGGAAGTACATTCATATACATAATAAATAGTGCCCCTGTTGGCATGTTGAGGTCTTTGTCAGGCCTTAATTGTTTAGGTTAGTTAGATAGTGCTGTCACCTACTGGGCAATATTAAACCATGATATTTGTGCAGTGAATTCTATGCATCATACTGAATGTTCAAGGTGTCATGATAGTGTGCCTACAAAGTCAAAATGTAAGCAACTGCAGTTTTGGAGAATCCTATCCTGCACGGACACAAACAAATGTATGTCAAAGGTCACTGTGTTGCAGAAAGAAGGCAACTTAAGAAACGTTAGTATAAAGATGTGTTGTTTCTGTTTCAGCCATGTGGCACTAGCACTAGAATACAGAAAAAGATTCCAGGCAAAAGTAACAGGTTCGATTCAGTAAAAGAACGCTACCAACTCAGGGAGTATGTGGTTAAAAGGTAAAATTTAGAAAATCTGAATATTGTAGTAGAAAGGAAAGACAGAAACAAGTTAAGGAAGAAACAGGTGAAGCAGAATGCAGCACAAAGCAATCACAGGAAAGAAGGCGGGACACTGCAAAATAGCAGGAGTCACAATTCTTCTCACAGAAAGAATCTCCAATGCAGGCAACTCCCAGGGACAGCTGTTAAATCCATCTTTCCAGCTGACACCCACACATGGTGGGACAGATTAAAAAACGAACAGGTATGAGCTAGCTGCAGCGTTGTGCATGTGACAGCAGTTGAAGTCTTTCATCCAGTTCTTTACCTGAAGAAATGCACAGAGATTACAAGAAGCAATAATTATATTAATTTGATTCACTAAAGAGTTCCTCTCCAGCTCAATACCTCAACAAAGGCATACAGGTACCATAATGCTACAGTAGTTAGGAACCTAATCTTGGAAGAAGATAATGACTAGGTCTGGTTTTCACGAAAAAGTGGAAATCCTAGGAATGAAAATTGAAGTGTGGCACTGGTTCCAAACTAGCAATTGTCACAGAGGCAGAGCCACAAATTGTCTTCCATTAGTGCCACCCAAAGGCAGGACGGGAGGATGCTGACAATTGCTTGAATAGTCTATGTCCGCTTTCACAACTGACCAACTTCTATTGGTTTTACAGGTAAACCATCTGCTGCTCACATGGGAATCCACAGCTGTGATGGTCATCGTTCTACTGTCTTGTTTGTTGGTTGCCCCATTGTGTGCCTTGGTGGACATGAACACTTTGCTGCTTATTAGATATCCACCATCCTCGCTGTTGGTTATCCACACCCTGGCTAATTGGCGGCAGTCCACTGGCCTGTCTGGTAGAAGTTCACTGAAGAGACTGGTGGACAGCCATTGCCCTATCTCCCAAGCGCTCACTTATCCTCTACTGAATAGCCCCTTATGCTCTAAGTTGTCGTAGTACCCTATGTGAGAAGATACCATCACCAGGGAGTACCACAAAGTGTAATACTGTTTTACTACAGCATGCTGCCACATCAGCCTACAATAGTTATTTAGGTCCTTATGTGGAGAGTGGTAGTCATGGGAAAGCCACCAAAAATTAGAAGTTGCCCTATCTGTCCATCTCTCACATTCTTCATCTCATTTAGGGATCAATGACAGAAAATTGGAACCAAAAATATTAGGTGGACAGAATATATTGTCAAAAATATTGTGGACCAAAATATTGTGAAGGTAAGTGCAATCAGGTAAATATAGATTAACAGTTTTTAACTCCACATCTACGTACCTTGAAGATATATATCGCGAAGGTACATATATGAGGAGTTATATATAGGTAAACTTTGCTTACCTAAAACTGTAATTACCTATAGAAACTTACCTTCACAATAATTTTGTCCTTGATATTCTTAACATAATATTTAGTCCCACAATATTTTTGGTTCCGAAATTCTGTGTATACACCCTCATTTAGATGGTTGGGAATTGTGATGTTCTTGACAACAGCACTTGACAGCACTGACTTTACCACCGATAAAACTATTTGGCAAATACAATTTCAGCAAACTGGTGTCAAAGGAGCTCTACTAAACAGCGTAACTCTTTCAATGCCATTGCTTCATGTGTTTTTCCTGTCATAGTCGGCCACGTAAACCATGGTGGTACTGGACAGGAAATATCCCCCATGCACTTTGAGAATACTTCCAGTGTGTAATGGATATTTGTTCTATATTTTTTCTGATACAGAGAATAGGGCAAGGCCGTCAATGGCAAGAGCCCTTCTCAGTGATACATTGTCTACTTATTATTTTCTTGCTGTCAATGTAGAGCCAGACCCTCACTCTGGAGTGACAGAATATATACCCGATGGAGAGCTCCTGGCACACTTACACCTGCGGGCCAGTGATGCGAAAACACGAGTCATTGCCTTTTTTAACCCAATCCTTAAATATGTGTATCAGAAGGTAATCCATCTGTTAAAGAAGTCAGAGGAGCCAACTCCACAGGCCTAAGGTTTGAAGGAAAAACTGTGTGTATGTTGAACAACTCTCCTTTCTTATCAGATGGCCAGCATTGCAATCACTTACAGCCTCTTAGTTGATCACTGAAAGATGTTTCCAACCATGAGAGGAGTAACTAACTGTATTATGTATGCCCAGGTATTTAAACCCTCTCTTTCCCTTAAATAATCTTATTGGTGCATGGGTTCAGTTTGGAACAGGCTGCGCAGCGCTATACTCTTAGAAATATACAAACATTGAAGATGTTGCATAGAACATTTCAGACTTTGTGATGTTTGTAATTCCTTCTTACATTTCATTATGCCCTGTGCAATTAAATAGCTAGTGCTTGTTCATCGGTTCCAGGGGTAGAGAGTGGGCAGAGCGTCCTAGTCATTGAATTCAGCACAGCCACTCAGTTTAAACTAAAGGGTGGCCTTTTCTCACTCGGAAAAAGTGGGGTTTGCACTGAGCGGGAAAGTACCTACTATCTCAGTATCTCTAATCTGTCCTGTTGTGTGCTGTGTTAAACCTGTCCTGTGGATTGCACTTCCATTCCTCTCCCCTCCTGGCTTCATAAGCCTGATGTTCTGTCATTACCCTGCTCAGTAATGTTTGTTTTGCATCCCTGTACATTCTTATTAGCTCACTATGTATCCTCTCTTACCCCCTCTGCAATGCTCCCCTTTACCTTGTTCTCCCCTCCCCCCCTCCACTATTGTGAAGCGCTCTGATACCCTTCGGGGTCTTGTTCGTGCTATACAAAACTTTTTAAATAAATAAATGAGGTCCCTCATGAAGGCCTCTTTTGCTCTCTGATAGTTGTCCCACACTAGGCCTCAGTTTAACAGTCAATGAAAGGCAGAAGATGGCCAACTGTGTTTCTTTAACCATTAAATCAGGCACTGCAATAGGCTATTAATGAGAACCTAAAGCCATACTTACCAATGGATGGTTCACACAGCTCCTCTGTGTGTCAGCACTATAAATCATATCAAACCAAATCGACAAGGTAAGCTGATCCGACAAACAGTAATATGATCTGCTTGGCCAAACATCCGAGGTGCTAACTTCTATATTTCTTTTGATCTCTCTGCATCACTGGAAGTGACATCATGAGAAGTGACACATTCTGTGTGGCACAGAGGAAACCAGGGGACAGACAGATAAGAGGTGGCTGAAGCCTCGGGGCATTGTCCCAAAGTACCAATCTCCCTCCCCTCAAACAACTCAGCGAATCACAAGTCAAAAGTAAAACATTGGGTCTTTCCTGCCATCCGCATGTACATTATTTAAAAAAATAGGGAATGGAATGAAATAGTAAGATATACAGAAGGCAGGATCTTTACAAACATATTGAAAGTAGGGCTCAGTGATGTAAATGGTTTGTCGTGCATCGCATCATTTGATCAAGTTGGGACGCAGTGATTTGAGCACAGCATTCCCTGGTGCAGACAACAATGTAGGTACAAGACTTACCCCACTCTGTATCCCATGTCACAGGAAAGAGGATTTGAAAATAAAACTCACAGGTAGCACGAGTAATCTGGCTAGGGAACACCTTCTGGTTGCATTTAGAATGTTGCCCCTATGTCACAGGTGAACGGGGCCATATCAAGCACTTGTTCACACACACACTCTTGAAGTAAATACGCTTGTATCCCTATCATACACCTGACATTATTCAGAGTGAGGTATATATTTTAGTTGCATTTATAGAACACTCACTGCCATTGACGAGGCACAGAACTTCTTCATGGTGGGTAGCACCCTCCTCTGTAGCTCAAACTTAATGGTTAATCCAGTGGGTGTTAATTATTGTTGAAGTGTTGGTGATTGGCTTAGTCTTGTGCTCTGAGGAAACTGTAGAATGTTATATGTTAATAAGGTCGGGGCAATTGTTATAGTGAGTTAATGTAGATGGGAAAAGGGGTGAGAAAATAGGGTAGATGAAGTTAACATTGTGACAATGCAAGGAGAGGTTAAACTGAATGGGGGCGGTATAGGATGTGGAATTTTAGTTCGTGAACTGAACATCATCTGCGCCATCTTGCCCATTCCTCAGACTCACGTATGAACATACACGACAGCCATTTTAGGTACCATGGTCTCCCTGTTCACGATCGATCATCAGCGCACTTCCCTGACCCTGCAAGCATCCCCCATGCACCCTGGCTGCCCCCGCTCTCACATGCACAAGTCATGAACCCCCCTCTTCCGCATGACTCTGTCTCTGCGAATCACACCCCGCGCCTGACCAACACCTCCTTTCCTTCCATGAATACCCCTCTTTTGATAAACCCTTCCTCCACGCTCGATTGTCCACACTGATCCTTCCTTTCATGAATATCTCTCCTTTGATGACCCCTTCCTCTGAGCCCGATTGTCTGCACGGACTGCTGGTCATCCCTTAGCCTGAGGATACAGCTTATTGCCCACTACTGTATGCACTCGCTCCTCTTCAAAGGAGCTACTATTGATCATGACCTCCCCACCCCCTGAGATTCGATCAGGCGCACACATTCCAAAGGAATCGGCGGAACACTCAGCTGCGTGATAGCCCCCTCCTATTGTATGGGGGGTGAGGACCTCTACTGTAACCACGTGTTGGAATGAGCCGGAACTGGGGGGTACCGGGGATGTCTTTTTTTCATTACTTCACAATGTCTTTATTGTAATAAAGAGCGGTCACATGTCGTAAACCAGTGTATAAAAGGCCAGGCCTCAGAGAGGCTGTTAGAGAGCACCTCGAGACGATACCTTGTTGTCCGATCTGATGTGTTCTGCTCCGTCGGAATAAAACTTGTTTCCTGTCTTCCTGTCTCTAGCGCCTGCCTCTTTATTTGATAAACTTCGTATGGTATTAGAGGCGTTTAACGCCGGGCAAAATTACTTAAGAAACATCGACTAAATCGCCTGACCATTTTTATGATTTTCCTCAATTGGCGTCCCAAGCGTGGGGCCCATCAGCGACACGTGGATCCAGTGGGAGAGGTCCCGACGACAGAGTGAACGACTGCAACGATCGGGAGAGCTCCTGTCCGATAGACCCTCGTCTGACAGCCGATCATCCAAACTTCACTGGTTCCGAGCAGACCTCTCCCGAGTGATCTACGGTCCTGACTGGGAACCATCAGGAGTGCCGCGGTAGCAACAGAGAGTAGAGGACGATCGGGCGCTGGAAGCGGAAGACGAGAAACTGTCCATGCGGTCCGGGTAAAGTCGTGACACACGACGAATTGCGAATTGATTGATTGTTTGATTGAAATACTAGTATTTGCTTTGTCGCTCTTTGAGATATTCGCTGCCTGCAAACGGGGAGGAATAGGAATATTCTATCTCCCTTTGCGGATAGTGAAGGGTAGGTAACGCAGACTTTTGTCCCCCATTGTAATCTGCCGTACCTATTTTTCTCCCCACTGATTGATTGTCCGAACATAGATTGTTTGGAGTATAGTTCTTTTGAGGTTCTCTGCTTGCAAATAACGTAGAATAGCAATATTCTGTCTAGTCTTTGCAAATAGTGAAAGATAGGTAGTGCGGACCTTTGTCCCCCGTTGTAATCTGTCATGCCTGTCTTCTCCCCACTGATTGGTAGTTGGTACAACCCGGACCGCTTATTAGAGATGAACCATCCAGCTCCATTGGAAGGCACCCCTAATAAGCACATGTTCACTAAGCAAGGACTAGTCGCTATAGCTTATAGTAAGTTATGGCATAAATATACAAAAAAGGACCCCGAAAGTCAGTGGCCACTGATAGGTTCCTTTGATGATCATAAAATAAAAACGTTAGAAGCAGCTGTTAGAACAAATAAGGCAACGCCCACCATGCTCGATAGTATCGGCATGTGGCGCAAAGAAGCAGAGCAACGAAGGAAAAGAGAAGAAGCAAAAATAGGGAAAGAGTTACGAAAGGCAGCCCACCTGGCCGCTAAGGAACTAGATGAAGAAATAAGAAGGAGAGAGGAAGTTAGACAAACGCAAGAATCAGGGTCAGCAGGCCAATGCCCTGTTAGGACCCCCTCTACGCTCTACCCGGAGATGCTCTCCAAACAACGGGCAAACGACGAGTTACTGCTAGGTCCTCCGATTATCTACATGCCCCCTCCTCATGCCCCCTGCCAGCCTCTAGCACAGCACCTACCAGTTCTGAGTGCGGGCGAGGGTGACCCTAGCGCTAGTGCCCCGGCTCTTACGGCCTTCGCACCAGCCACATTGGTAACAACATCAGATGAACTCGAGACTAGCAAGCAGCCAACAGCCAGACCAAATAGGTTGAGCAAAGACGAGCGGGATGGGATTGACAAGATAGCAAAGACACTGGTAGAACGGAAGGAGAGCGAAGAATATACGATGGATATGCACAATTCACATGCCGGTAGCCACAGGGACAGACTAATTTGCATATAGCCAGGTTCTGAGCTGGGATGGGGCAGTGAGCAAAATAACGGTGATGGATCAAGCCCTGATCTTTGGACTGGGTAAGAGTGGTCTGCTTAATTCAGACACTCTGTTCATCACCACCCCCTTTTCTGAATCGTTTTTGGCCACTATAAGTGTGGCAGGGTATACTCAGACATGAGTCCCTTGCTCACTGCTCCATCAGGATTCAAGCAAGCCGGGCCGACCAGGCTGAAATGCCAGAAACCGGTCCCCGGTAGCTTGTCTCCTTTCTGTTGAAGAATTGGCTTCGTAGTTTGGTCTGCCCTGTTCCCATGATTCACTGGGCCAGGGACAGACTAATTTGCATATAGCCAGGTTCTGAGCTGGGATGGGGCAGTGAGCTAAATAACGGTGATGGATCAAGCCCTGATCTTTGGACTGGGTAAGAGTGGTCTGCTTAATTCAGACACTCTGTTCATCACCACCCCCTTTTCTGAATCGTTTTTGGCCACTATAAGTGTGGCAGGGTATACTCAGACATGAGTCCCTTGCTCACTGCTCCATCAGGATTCAAGCAAGCCGGGCCGACGAGGCTGAAATGCCAGAAACCGGTCCCCGGTAGCTTGTCTCCTTTCTGGTGAAGAATTGGCTTCGTAGTTTGGTCTGCCCTGTTCCCATGATTCACTGGGCCAGGGACAGACTAATTTGCATATAGCCAGGTTCTGAGCTGGGATGGGGCAGTGAGCTAAATAACGGTGATGGATCAAGCCCTGATCTTTGGACTGGGTAAGAGTGGTCTGCTTAATTCAGACACTCTGTTCATCACCACCCCCTTTTCTGAATCGTTTTTGGCCACTATAAGTGTGGCAGGGTATACTCAGACATGAGTCCCTTGCTCACTGCTCCATCAGGATTCAAGCAAGCCGGGCCGACGAGGCTGAAATGCCAGAAACCGGTCCCCGGTAGCTTGTTTCCTTTCTGGTGAAGAATTGGCTTCGTAGTTTGGTCTGCCCTGTTCCCATGATTCACTGGGCCAGGGACAGACTAATTTGCATATAGCCAGGTTCTGAGCTGGGATGGGGCAGTGAGCTAAATAACGGTGATGGATCAAGCCCTGATCTTTGGACTGGGTAAGAGTGGTCTGCTTAATTCAGACACTCTGTCCATCACCACCCCCTTTTCTGAATCGTTTTTGGCCACTATAAGTGTGGCAGGGTATACTCAGACATGAGTCCCTTGCTCACTGCTCCATCAGGATTCAAGCAAGCCGGGCCGACGAGGCTGAAATGCCAGAAACCGGTCCCCGGTAGCTTGTCTCCTTTCTGGTGAAGAATTGGCTTCGTAGTTTGGTCTGCCCTGTTCCCATGATTCACTGGGCCAGGGACAGACTAATTTGCATATAGCCAGGTTCTGAGCTGGGATGGGGCAGTGAGCTAAATAACGGTGATGGATCAAGCCCTGATCTTTGGACTGGGTAAGAGTGGTCTGCTTAATTCAGACACTCTGTTCATCACCACCCCCTTTTCTGAATCGGTAGCCACAGACGGCATTTCATTTTACGGTTCAGCTACCACACCCTGAACGCATATGAGGATAGGTATCAAAATAAGGGTCCTGCTAAGCTGACGGCTCTATATAGAAAGGTCGATGTTGGAGATGGGACTGAGCGCGATGTGACGGACCTCTTCATGCAAACGCTTGAAGTCTTCCGCCACCTCACGGAACAGAAACCAGAGGTTAAGATCACAGTCCCTGAAACGGCTGAGTCCCCATTAGAAGTAGCCAACACTATGATGCCTATCAGAGAAGCCGCCCCCTACTGGGTTCCCCCAAGAGGTCAGGGAACAAACGACGATATCAACCACGCAGATGCAAAAGGGAGGGTTGTGTACAATTGGGTTTACCAACCATGGGATCGACAAGATATTTTAACCTTTAGGCAAACCCTGCCTGATTTAAGGAAGAACCCGACAGCATTTTACACCGAATTAGGCACAGCCTTGGGTTCAACGATAATGACTCTAGCAGACATTGATTTGTTTTTCGGGTTATGTCTGCCGGCTGACGTGTGGAAGCAAATCCGGAAAGCCGATCACACAGATCTGTTCGGACATACCTGGAATCAACTCAGTGAGCTAGATAGACGACGAGAGCCCGGAAGGAAACCGATAAAAGACATACTGGAACTTCCGGACAAAATAGTTCAGAAGCTAAAAACCTTGATCCCAGAGAAAAAGGTAGATTGGTCAATAGTCACGGCTTGCCGTCAGAAACCCCAGGAAGACGTATCAGAATACTTCTCCCGATTTGAAACGGTGTTCTCCGACTACAGTGGCCAAGACATGACCACCGCAACCGGACAACACCTATTTGTGCAAAACTACGTAAAGGGTCTGTCACGAGAGGTTTCCCAAAAGTTACAAACGAGCGAGAGTAGTTGGGGGGCCTCTAAACCCGCCGCTATCCTCCAAATGGCTCAGTACTTCTAACACCAAAAGAATGAGAATGATAGGGCAATCGAGAGAAAGAAGAAAGATTTGAAAGAAAGGGTGATGATAGCCCAGATACAAGGGGTGGCAGTCGGGAAAGAACTACACAGGGGGAGCTACCAATCAATCGCCCCTAGAAATCCACCCCCAAAGGACCGCACACCCACTCCCTACTCTGGACGTAGGGACATAGAAGATAATCAGTGTGCATTTTGCAAAAGATTCGGGCATTGGAAGTCTCAATGTCCGGTTCTTCTGGAACTAATTAAAAATAAAGAAACGAGGGACATGACGAATGGCCCCAGGACTAGAGGGCAGGGGCGGGGGTACACAAACGACACCAACAGCGACAGACCAGGAAGATCGAACACATTTGACCGTCCCCGACAGAACCAGTACCAACTATCTGACAGTGAGAACACTCCCGACTTCGCATAGGACTGCCAGGGGCAAGGGAGGGATCCAGTCGAGCTCTGTGTTGACCAGCAAGGTCCTTACGTCACCGCTAAGGTCCTGGGTACAAAGTCTCCATTCTTGGTAGACACTGGAGCGACATGTAGTGTATTATCAAAGCGACTGATTCCAAGGGCACCCTTGTCTGGCTCACACATTACATCGATAGGTTTCGATGGAACGCCCTCCACTAATCCCCTGTCTGTACCTATCTCCTTTGACCTAGGAAACAACCCCACTGACACAACATTTCTGCTCTCCTCCAACTCCCCTGACGCCATTATGGGTATTGATTTACTAAAACATTTCCGAGCTACTATTAGGTGTTCCCCAGATGGAGTCCGAGTCATCCTGTACGACAACCCGAGCATGTCCAGATGCCGCCCCGCACGACATATGTACTCTATAACTGATGCTGACCCATCCTTGCTCGACACCCTACCCCTGTACCTATGGGCCAGAAACGACTCGGATGTAGGACGAATGATGATCGACCCTGTGCACATAACTGTTCGACCAGACGCAATACTCCCGAAACTCCCACAGTACCGGATATCGCCCGAAGGCGAGAGGGCATTGGTAGCGATTATTCAGTCCCTGGTAGATGCAGGAGTGGTAGAGGAAGTGGTTAGTAATGTCTGCAACAGCCCTATCCTACCCATTGTTAAGAAGCAAGGTGAGGGAGATGAGAAAGCGTACCGCTTCATCATCGACCTGCGAGAAGTCAACAAAGTGGTGGTGCCACAGTACCCCGTAGTCTCAGACATCACCACCATTCTGACCCTCATCCCGTCCACTGCCACCACCTTCACCATTATTGATCTCAAGAATGCATTTTTCTCTATCCCCATCCATCCAGACAGCCGTTATCTCTTCGGCTTCACCTTAAAAAAACGTTCGTACCGATTTTGTAGAGCTCCCCAGGGCTACACTGAAAGTCCCAGCATTTACAGCCAGGCCCTCAAAAGACAGCTGGACGCCGTCCAGCTACCAGATGGAGTGGTGTTGATCCAATATGTCGATGATATCCTTTTGGCGGCCGACACCACTCCACTTGCAATCACGGCCACTATCCAACTCTTGCACTTTCTTGCGGAGAATGGCCACAAAGTCTCCAAAAAGAAACTGCAGTTCTGCCAGCCTCAAGTGACATACCTAGGCCATCTCCTGTCCAAAGAAGGGAGGAAACTTACGCCCGACCGAATCCAAACCATCCTAGACACCCCCATCCCAAAAACACAGAAGCAAGTCCGTTCATTGGTGGGCCTTACCTCTTTTTGCCGACAATGGTTACCAAATTTCAGTCTCATTATAAAGCCCCTACTTTCCCTGTTGGCCAAAGATGTTCCCTTCCCACTCCCTTGGACCCCCGAATGCCAAGCGCCCTTTAAGGAGTTGCGGGATGCCCTTTGCTCGGCACCCGTCCTAGGAACACCAGATTACTCCAAGCCCTTCTCCCTCTTCACTCACGAAAGGGAGGGATGCGCATTGTCTGTTCTAACTCAGCCCATCGGCTCCAAACAACGCCCTTGTGCCTACTTCTCTGCCACTCTTGACCCAGTCGCCAGAGCTTTACCTGCCTGCCTTCGAGCAGTAGCCGCCGCTGCTGTCTCTATCCGACAGAGTGAGGGAATTGTACTTTCGAACTCTCTCACGGTGTTAGTACCCCACGCAGTTGACACCCTTTTGAACCAGACCAAGACTCAACACCTGACTAGTGCACGACTGACGGGGTACGAATTGACTCTACTTGCACCCCACATCACTCTGAAGAGATGCACAACTTTGAATCCTGCTACACTGTTGCCCTTGCCTGAAAATGACCCCGATGTGCCCCCTATACACGACTGTGTGACCCTCACGGATGAACAGACCAGGAGTAGAATTGACCTCCGAGACATTGCTTTTACAGACCCTGATGGAGAACTATGGGTAGACGGCTCTTGTATCAAACTCCCAGACGGCACCACTTCAGCTGCCTATGCGGTGACGACAGCCCGAACAGTAGTTGAAACAGCCCGCATCACGCAACGATCCGCACAGGCGGCAGAGCTAATTGCCCTCACACGAGCATGTATCATAGCAGCAGGAACCACGGCGAACATTTACACGGACAGCCAGTATGCCTTCGGGGTGGTTCATCATTTTGGGCTCTTGTGGAGGGAAAGGGGATTCCTGACGTCCCACGGCACGCCCATCCTTCACGGAGATCTAGTCTCCGCCCTGATTGAAGCAGTTCTCCTCCCCAAACGATTAGCAGTGATCAAATGCCAGGCACACAAGAAGGTGACAGACTTAGTTGGACAGGGAAACGCACTGGCCGACATCACTGCCCGAACCACAGCTGAGAATAGGACGACGACACGCATATATGTGACCAGGTCACAAGCAGAAAAATGGACTGACGCTAGGGAAACGATTAGGGACATCCAGTCGGCCAGCACACCTCACGAACTGACTGAGTGGGCACAGGTGGGTCTAGAGGACGATGAAGGCTGCTGGCAGACAAAAGACACGAACAAATGGTTGCTGCCTGACTCATACTTGATTCCCATACTGACTATGGCACACTCCCCTGCACACATAGGTTCTGCCCCCATGATTGAACTCATTTCCAAAGTCTGGCACAACAACAAAATCCCCGACTCAGCCAAACGCCTGGTCCAGCAGTGCCTTATCTGCCTACAACACAACCCCGGGAAAGGAACTGTGGTACCCCGGGGAGGCTTTGGGATCCCCGACCACCCCTTTGAGGTCCTCCAGATGGATTACATCCAGCTGGAGAGATGCCAAGGCTTGAAGTACGTATTAGTCATTGTATGCGCCTTCAGCAAATGGGTGGAAGCCTATCCAACCCGTGATAACACTGCCATGACTACTGCCAAAGTACTACTGAAAGAGTTTTTCCCTCGCTACGGCCTTTGTCGAATTTTATGGAGCGACAATGGCCCCCACTTCATAGCTGAAGTTATCCAACTAATCTTGAAGGGGCTGGGGTTAAAGCAGAGGTTTCATGCGGTCTTCCACCCCCAATCCGCTGGCCTAGTTGAGCGACACAATGCTACACTGAAACTGAAACTGTCAAAAATAGTGGCCACCACAGGACTTAAGTGGCCAGATGCCCTCCCACTGGCATTGCTATCAATGCGCTCCACTCCCACTAAGCACCACTTGACCCCCTACGAGGTTGTGTTTGGGCGACCAATGAACCTCTGGACTGCCCCCAAACCGACCTCCATTCACGACGTCCCCGACGTCCTGCTGTCAGATTATTTGTACAAATTAACTAAAACGTTGTCTGTCATTCATCAACAGGTGCAGCAGGCCATCCCCGATGCTTCCAGGGGTCCCGGTCACGATATCCAACCGGGAGATTTTGTTTTAGTCCGGAATTTTCAACGGGCAAAGAGTCTGGAACCCCGGTGGACGGGCCCCTGACAAGTACTGATCACCACTCGGACGGCTCTTCGAGTAGAGGGGAAAAGGCACTGGCTGCACGCACACCACTGCAAGAAGGTCTCCTCGACCCTGGCCACGACAGAAAACGTCGACACCCAAGAAGAGCTCCTGAACAAAGACCGGCCATCACTGAACTGCTATCCTGATACCGAGGCACTTGAACTTGCAAAATTCTCTGATCCCACTGTGCCATCCCGGGAAGGGTATTTCCTGCGTCAAAAAGGAGGGAGCTTCGGCTAAGTAGACCACGGACTAAGTTAAAATCTCAGAACGGTGGCCTAAAACAACCAAGGGTTACCCGGAGAGAAGCTAAACAAAGTCTGTGGTTCTGCCCATTACCGAGCACCTTGAAGATGATGGAAGCGCCAGATAAGAAGATGATGGAAGCGCCAGATAAGAAGATGATGGAAGCAACCGGAAATACCCACTACAGGAACCCAAAGGCTGACAATTTGCACAAATCAAAGACAATCGCCTTCTTCATTCTCTTCCTCCTTTGCCTCCTCCTCATGACTTCCTTCTGGATCTTGGAGGAAAGCACACCCGCTCATCAGATATTGCCGACCACTGCACAGCCAACCACCATGAAAGAGCATCACCTGATCTCCCTTTCGCCTCAGCTCCGAGAAAGACGTAAGGAGTTCTGGAACAATTCCTTCGTGCAATTATTGCACCAGCACAACCTTGCTGCAAATGCCACGAACTGCTGGGTCTGCGGGTTGCTCCCAAATGCCACTGGACACTCCATCCCCTTAATCCCTTCTCCTTTCTCAGTTCACGGCTCCTGCCTCGCCTGGTTGATCCTCTTGCAGGAAAGCCACAAGGACAACGCCGCTTCTGGTCAAACAGTGTCACACTTCTACTATGGGTTCTGGCTGAACAAAACAGGAAGGACGTCTGCCCCCTTTTGTCCTGTGACCTCAGGTTCCGCCTTCCATATGAACATCCCTGCCAAAGAACGAGTTGAAATGCAAGTGCTCCACAATCCAGCTAGACCCACCTTCTCCTACCTGCGGAAGCGAACGGCTGCCACTCTGACTGTGGCCCTGTCTGTCATCAATGTCACAGGTCTTGTGTGCCTCGAAGGCCAGGGAACACAGCTGGTGGGTCACAGTTCCTGCCACATCACCCGAACATTGGTCTCAGTTGATCCCCCCTCCTTTGTTGCTTCTCCGAATATGTACTTTGTTTGTGGCATCAAAGCTTACACTTGGCTCCCGAAAGGTTGGAGGGGTACGTGCTACATCGCCTTCATTCTTCCCCCCATGTATGTGGCCCCAGCCTACCATCACCGGCAAAAGCGCGCCGGAGACATTGGACAAGCCGACTCCACCGGAGCACAGTTCCTGGATGCGGTGAAGGGACTTGTTCCTCTGTGGGGCCCAATGGCAAATAGCCGCGCTATCCGACACCTGACTCAGGCAGTAGAGACAACCATTAACATCACGGCTGGCATCCTCGCTAACAACACGGCTGAGCTTCAGGCAGTCCGCCTGGTGGCTCTTCAAAACCGCCTTGTTCTAGATGTGGTTCTGGCCGACCGTGGAGGAGCATGCCGCATCATCGGCTCCAGCTGTTGCACCTACGTGCCAGATAACTCCCCTTCAGTCTACAAAGCAATCGAACACCTCCACAGACTATCCTCAGAGGTTCACCAGGAGCAAGAAGGATGGTCGCTTGGAAGCTGGTTTTGGGACACTTTGAAGGACTGGGGATGGAGGTTGTTTACATTTATACTGATACCAGTCGTGGTACTGTGTGGGTGTTGCTTAGGTATTCAATGTTTGCCACCTTTGTGTTCACTCATTTCTAACTGTATGTGCCCTAAGACTTTGGACTTTAGAACTGAGCACATGAGTCCCCTCTATGAGATAGAAATACGTGGTCTTATGGGGATAGATCCGAATTGACAAGCTGGCGAGACATGTTAAAAGGGAGGACTGTGGAATTTTAGTTCGTGAACTGAACACCATCTTGCCCATTCCTCAGACTCACGTATGAACATACACGACAGCCATTTTAGGTACCATGGTCTCCCTGTTCACGATCGATCATCAGCGCACTTCCCTGACCCTGCAAGCATCCCCCATGCACCCTGGCTGCCCCCGCTCTCACATGCACAAGTCATGAACCCCCCCCTTCCGCATGGCTCTGTCTCTGAGAATCACACGCCGCGCCTGACCAACACCTCCTTTCCTTCCATGAATACCCCTCTTTTGATAAACCCTTCCTCTACGCTCGATTGTCCACACCGATCCTTCCTTTCATGAATATCTCTCCTTTGATGACCCCTTCCTCTGAGCCCGATTGTCTGCACGGACCGCTGGTCATCCCTTAGCCTGAGGATACAGCATATTGCCCACTACTGTATGCACTCGCCCCTCTTCAAAGGAGCTACTATTGATCATGACCTCCCCACCCCCTGAGATTCGATCAGGCGCACACATTCCAAAGGAATCGGCGGAACACTCAGCTGCGTGATAGCCCCCTCCTATTGTATGGGGGGTGAGGACCTCTACAGTAACCACGTGTTGGAATGAGCCGGAACTGGGGGGTACCGGGGATGTCTTTTTTCATTACTTCACAATGTCTTTATTGTAATAAAGAGCGGTCACATGTCGTAAACCAGTGTATAAAAGGCCAGGCCTCAGAGAGGCTGTTAGAGAGCACCTCGAGACGATACCTTGTTGTCCGATCTGATGTGTTCTGCTCTGTCGGAATAAAACTTGTTTCCTGTCTTCCTGTCTCCAGCGCCTGCCTCTTTATTTGATAAAATTCGTATGGTATTAGAGGCGTTTAACGCCGGGCAAAATTACTTAAGAAACATCGACTAAATCGCCTGACCATTTTTCTGATTTTCCTCAAGGAAGGGTGGTTTTGTGTTACAGGACCGGTCACTTCACAGGAAAAGGTAAGCTTTGTAAGGATGGGTATTGGTATTTTACTGAGAATAAGGCAGCAGATGTGCAAGTATTGGGTAAACTCTGAGACACTAAGACATGCAGAGGATGGTGTTTAACCGCATGCGTGCGGGCGGAATTCCGCCCGTACGCTGAGATTTTCTAAAGCGCACTTTACATGACGAGCTGGGCTCGTCATCAGCGTGCGAGGAGGCTACCTGATGACGAGCCCAGCTCGTCATCAGCGTGGAAGGGGTTAAGGAGAGAAATATTCAAATACGAAGGCATGAGGAAGAATAATCCTTAGTTGTAAATCAGGTTATTTTTATGCAGTTTTTTGAAATGTTGAGATAGGATTCAATTCGAGGAAGTATAAATAGTAAATGAAGGAAGGCTGAAAGTTGAGTACTTTAGTTAGGTGATAAAGGTTGTTCCATCCTAACTTGTTCCACTTGACCCCCAATGGGCCAATGAGGTCAATCAATAGTCAGTCAGTCAGTCAAACCACTTTATTCGATTAGTTATAATCATAAAAGTTCATCACAAAATACACAAAACATTAAAATACAATTGGGTGATACAACATTTTTAAGAACAATCTCATGTTAAGCTAAATCCATATGCTGTTTTGTTTTACATTAAAAAATAGAATAAAATTGATTTTTCAATCATTACTGGACATCTTATTTTTCTCCTCCGGGCAGCAGCTATAAAAAAAATGTGCAACATTAAAAATATTCCATGGGTTATCTAGTAATTGCAAATACATAAAAGCAGGTTTGACCTGTAGAAACCCCTTCCCCCGTAAAAGAGGGAGAATAAACTTCTTTCTAATATCGGAGTACAGATCACAGAATAATGTAAAATGAACCGTATCTTGAAGTGAGCTGTGATCGCACTCACAAAGTGCTGCATCCTCTGGTTTGTTCCAGCCCTGAAAATTCCCCAGTATAAAATGAATCAAATTAAAACAAAATCTTATCAATAACCAGCGATGGAACGGCTTATTTACTAGCTTTAGGTAAGGCTCAATAGAAGGGGATGTAATTAATAAAAAATGAGCCCTAACCAAGGTTTTTTTTAGTTCCTCGCTCTCACGTTCCTGTGCCCTCAAACTCTGGAAGTGTACTTTCACCCAACTAATATCACCTTTGGTGATTCCTTCTGGTTTTAAATAAATTTCAGGGCGCCCTAGTTTGAAAAACATAGCCTTAATATAAGATAGCCAAGGTATATCAATTGCTCTATCTAAAAGGACGCAGTCTGTTAAAATCTGTCGATTAAGAGTAAGTTCGGGGTTCAGCCACGTTTTTATCCAACAATTAGTGGAGCCATACTCATCAAGTCGGTGACATATCCCATCCCCAGCTCCTGGTGTACAGCAAAGGTTTGGGATGATTGGGGGATAGAGAGAAGTGTACGGAAAAATTTGTTTTCAACCTTCTGTACCCCTTCTGCTTGCTTCTACCCCCATATTGCTGCACCATATATCGCTATTGCTAAGCATTTTGCCTTATAGATTGCAAGAACAGCTTCACATGGCTTACCACCCAGTCGACGAGCAAATCTTAAAATGGCAGATGAGGACCTGGCTACACTATTTCTTTTAGCTAAAAACTGGGGGACCCACGAGCATCTATCATCAAACAGGGCCCCAAGGTAGGTAAAAACCTTAACTCTTGTGACCTCCGCCCCTTTGCAATGAAAGGTTCTAACCTTATTTCAATGTGGTCCCATAGTCAGGACGTGTGATTTAGTGATGTTAACTACCAGGTTCAGAGAACACATGAATCCCCAAAGGAGTTCAATAGTCTCTGTAGGCCTAGTGGGGTGCGGGCTAATAGTACGGAATCGGCCGCGTATAGGAGAAACGGGATGGAACTGTTTCCTACACGCGGAACGTCCAGACTGGCATTGCCTAGAGTTTTATCTATACTATTGATATATAGAGTAAAAAGTAAAGGGGCCAGAATGCACCCTTGTCGACCCCCTCTGCCCGATTTAAAGTGTTGTGTGCATTTACCCTCGTGGGTCACCCTAACTGCCGCAAACAGATCCTGATGCAGGTCCGCTAAAAAGTAAACCAAGCAGGGGTCTAACCCCAAATCTAGCAAAATGGTCCACAGCCTCGATCTGTTCACCAGATCGAAAGCCGTGGATAAATCCAAAAAGCCCAGATACATGGATCCTTTAGTAGCTATGGTGTACTTATTTATTAATAAATTCAGATTTAAGCACTGATCCATTGTGCTTCTTCCAGTTCTGAAACCGTATTGAAGATCCGACAGGATCCCTTTTTCTGTCACCCAGTCTGAGACCTTATTCAGGATTACCTTGCCTAAAATTTTGACAGCAGAATCTATTAGAGAAATAGGTCTATAACACCTCGGGTCTCCTCTCTGCCCTTTTTTAAAAACGGTAATAATAATCGATTGGGACCATGACTCCGGGAACCCCTGAACGGCACTAGCATTAAAAACATTAGTTAAAATGTTGGTCCAGAGTTCAACGTTACCCTTATAAAAATCTGCAGGGACACCATCTAGTCCAGGAGCCTTATTACTAGCAGATTCTTTTTTTGCCCTCTTGACATCCTTTTCATTAAAAACTAAAGCAGGTAAAGGAGAGTTACTGGCAGGGGCCTTAAAGGGTTCAAACACCTTGTTACTTGCATAAATACCTTCGAAGTGAGTCAACCACTCATCCTCTGGGATATTAATGTCAAGTAGACCATTTTCCTCCCCCGTAAGCAATGGGCTATTGACAATGGCCCAGAACTTTGAACTACCTTTGAGGACCTCTACAGTCATTAGAGCATCCCATGCCTCCGTTTTAATTTCATTTTTTCGCATCTGTTTGGTTACTTTGTATTCTTTTCTAAGACTAGCTGTAAGGGCCTTATCCCGGGGCAGAATTTTCAGTGATTTTATCAAATTTTGATGGGCCCTAGAGCATTTGGAATCAAACCATCTTTTTGCCTGCATTACTTTGGGCCTTGATGTAATGGTTAGGTCAGTAGCGACCTGACTACAGATAGCTTCAAAGGCTAAGATGGTTTCCCCTCCCGGCGTAAGGCAGTCTGCACATTTCCTGATTTCCTCACTGATTTTCAAACTTAAGCTATCCAGAAAGTAAGCAGGAACTACTTTAGCCCATTTTAATTTCCTTCCTTTGTCTTTAGGGACCACGGAAATAGGGCCCTTCGGAGTAGGTTTAGTAACCTCCAGACAAGGACGCTTGTCCAGCTCTAAAATCACTGGGTTGTGGTCACTAAAAGGGGAACGTATTGCATTATACTTAAATACGCTCCCTAGAAGTGCGGGGGATATAAATATATAGTCAATAATTGTTTCACTATCCCTTGCTTCAAATGTTACAACCCTCTCACTCTTATCGAAAAAACCTGGCCCATAAAGGTCGGCAAGTAAAAGGAGTTCTTCCTCTCTTCCCCTCTTGAAGTATGTTCAAAATGGGGTGGGTCGGAATGAGAAGACCATGGGATTCATCAATTCGACAATTAAAATTACATAAATTAATGTTAAAATCACCCATAAGAATGATGTAAACAAAAGTGGCTTGCTGCGCTTTATATGATTATAAAAACCGTGTCAGATAGCAGAGGTGCTCATTCAAAAACTCACTTTCACCAGAATTATAAAAATTTATTATCAGCGTTTTCGGATAATTCATGGTATTGAGCTCTGCTATTAAACAGTTGGGAGAAGCCAAATCTAACATTGTTACAGAGGCCTTAAGGTTAACCGAAATGAGGAACATCAACCCTCCCTTGGCTCTACCCGCTGCTGATGGTCGGGCTGGCTGGAAGTAGGATCTATATCCATCAACCCACAGATGAGTATTCGTATCCCAGGTCTCTTGTAGGGCTATGATTATTATTATTAAAAAAATTTTATAGAGCGCGTAGTCACCCTAAGGTATCCCAGCGCTAAAGATCCCTACTTCTGTGGGTTCGGCAGCAGAGACGGGAGAGGACAAGTTTCAGAAGGGGAGAGTTAAAATTAAGGAAACAGGTGAGCTTTGAGCCGTTTCCTGAAACGTAAGTAGTTGGGTTCTTTTCTCAAGTCTCGGGGGAGAGCATTCCAGAGGCGTGCGGTGTGGACCGAGAAGCGTCTTCCGCCCGAGCGGGCTTTCTTGAATCTGGGCATGATGATAAGGGACTCATTGTCTGAACGAAGGGATCTTGGGGCTTTATAAGGCTTTAAGAATTTCCTAAGAATAGGAGGGCCTTGATTCTGCAGTAGCTTATGCGCTAGGCATAGGACTTTGAAAATCACACGTTCCCTCACTGGGAGCCAGTGAAGGAGCTTCAGAGCGGGTTTGGCTGAAGCTCTGGCCGGGGTATTGGTGAGGATCCGGGCCGCCGCATTCTGGATTTTCTGAAGTTTATTTAAGGTTGCTTCAGGTGCGCCCAGGTAGATTGCATTACTATAGTCGAGCCTGGATATCATAGCCACAAACAAATCTTAGCCAATTTTGATCTTCCCTTTTAGAACGTAACCCTGCTATATTCCCACTCATTAGCCTCATTGTAACCCCCACTTCAACAGGGATACCTGGTTCATTTACGGGAGTACAAGGAGTAATAGCAGTTTGATCTAGTCAGTCATTTTCATCTAACCGGGATAGGGGCATAAACCTGTTTGATAGGGGTATTGCCATACTATTACTGTTCGCCTGGTTACCTTTTGAGTTAGGCTGAGATGTAACTCTGGGGGTGCTCCAGCTAGTCGGATCAACCCTATTTGGAGCACTGTAAGGGGTCCAGACTGCGCTCCCAAGTGACTGTTCTAAGCAGCAACTCCTTGCTACTTTTAAGCTTCTGGATGGTGGGGGGTAAAAGTATCCCAGTGATAGAGCCCTGATATTTCCTTCCTCCCCCTTTAGCTCTGAAGCGTCCCGCAGCATACGGGCAGCTACATGGGGTTTATGGAAGTTAACAACCACGCAATCCCCATTTACTCCTTTCTGGGTATCTCCTATCCAACCCACCCGCCTGGCCATTATAATGTTAGGAGAGATTTCGGAGTCGCCTGAACAGTTGAGGTCACACCAGTTTCTAGTTACTGATAACAGCGCTTCTGTTGATTCCACCTCTCCCATCGCCAGTGGAGGGACTCTAACAAGAATAGCCACCAGCGGTGCTGCCTCAGGGGGGGAGATTAATGTAAGGTTGAGTGACTGTATTGTTCCTGAGGTGTGGAGCCACACTGTTACCATTGGGCCTAGATGGAACTAGAATACTATGCGGCTTGGGCTTCCTACTTACAGACCTACCAGCGTACCCAACACATATAGTTGTTAAATGAGAACCAGGCACAGGGATCACATCCGTGGGTGGCCTCTTTATAGCTCTTTGATCTGAGTATTTAGTTAACCTTTATTAACTGGATCCTTACTGGGCAGTTCATACAAAGTATTGTTTGAAGATACCGTAACCTTCTCTTCAAGTGCAGCAGAATGTGACTCCAGAGCACAGGGTGGGTTATTCACAAGTATAATGGGCTCCAGGGGGACTGGGTTTTTCATAGCCAGGGGTGAGGAGCCAACTAATTGTACATCATTTGCATCCAGCCCAAGTTCCCTCTCTGCCATAGCAATTTCAGTTGTCAAGACGCCCACTGCTGAGGTTAGATGGGATATTATAGATGCGGACTTTAGCTTTAACTCCCCCCTGATCTTTTGAAGAGTGGAGTTTTCGCTTACCCATTCTGGAGGTTCAGCTTAAATGGGGGGGGTCCAGCCTGGCCTCCTCCGGCCCTGGACGGCCACAGACACCTCGCCCTTTGCCCGGGCTTAGCCGGACGCCGCCCGCGCGCCCCGCGAGGCAGGTGGCGTCCCACGCTCTTCAAGCGCCTCCAGGTGCGGCGGGAGCATCAACAGTGCGCCGGACCCCCGGGGCAGCTGGGAGGTGTAGTGCCAGTGGAAGTGGTGCGCCGATAGCACGGCCGTTGCCCTCACGGCCCTCTGTGTCTGCCGGTAAGTTTACTATCTGCCCCCACAGTGCGCTCGCCGCCCCGCGCTCTTCAGGTGCCTCCAGTCACAGCGGGAGCGCCACGAGTGCGCCGGACCCCCGGGGCAGCTGGGAGGTGTAGTGCCAGTGGAAGTGGTGCACCGATAGCGCGGCCGTTGCCCTCACGGCCCTCTGTGTCTGCCGGTAACTTTACTTTCTACAGAGTAGGGTGCTACCCACCATGAATCAATAGATATTAAACATCGCAGAGGTTGTCAGATTTTGTACTTGTTCTTTTTAATAATGGGTGTATCTGGATAGTAGGTTTTTAGATATTTCTGTTGAGATTCTGAGTAAAGAACACTCAATGGGGTTTGCATCCTATTATATTTGAGAAAGATGCATGGGTGTTGTGTTTTTAGGGCAATGTGGTTCTCCCTGATCGTAGGCGTTGTTTGTTAACCCCTTCTGCGCTCATGACAAGGTCAGCTCGTCATGGGCGTAACCTGCGCTACGCGGATGACGAGCTGACCTTGTCACGTAACGCGGGATTTTTAAAATCGCAGCGCGCAGCGGGAAAACCGCTAGCACGCATGCGGTTAAGGGACAGATTTAGAACTGTCTTGAGTTTAGAGAGACCTAGAGGTTATCTGTCTATGGGCAGGAAGTGACAATGTGTGGATTATTTTTTTAATCACATTGGTTTCAACCATTCTTATGAACTCTACGTGACTTTCAGTGGCTCTGATCCTTGCTGGCAGAAAATTCTAAAGTGCTGTCGCTTGTATGGAGAAAGTAGTGTCATCAATGCTTTTCTTCCTATAAGCAGAAGTTATTAAGCACTGTGCCAGTGTGGAATGTACGTTCCTGGGTCGGGAATATTTTGTGCTTTTTTCTTGAATTAATTTTGGTCCTTTGCCATTAATAGCGCTGTGAGTAATGCACTGTAGTTTGAAAGAGGATTGTCTTGCCACGGGGGTGTAGTGTATGCATTCCATAACAGTATAATATTCAATAATTATCTGATGGTTATATAGCACTTTTATCCAAATCGCTTTAAACAGAACATTCCTAAATTCAATTATTAGCTAATTAAAATGTTACTAAACTCAGAAGGATGCGAGGCTTTCAACATTGAAAGGCTGAGTTCACCTGGCGAGGATTCAAACTTGAGACTTGCAGATCACACAAAAGCTCAGCGGTGAGCACTTAACTCTATAAGATATGGTTCTTCTTCTGTGGTCCATTCTGTCTACTCAACTAGTTAAGAAAATGCATCTATCACATGCACCCCTTATTTGAGTATGTGTACCCCTTGTTAGATTTTAGCATTAAAATCTACATATTTGTGTTAATAAAGCTCAGTGAGTTAAGCACCCTTGGATTAATTGTTGTTCCAAGTTTACATAGCGATATGGCACACAGAAAAGTTCTACATGAAGCATTATAAACATGCTATATAAAGAATCATCAAATATTATATTAAAACATTGAGCTACACACTTCAACTTGAAAGTAAAATACTTTTGTTCCTGCAGTAATTATAATCATTAAATCACAGCACATATGTGTATTTTGCGCCCCAATGGTGAGGTGTGAATCTTTGCAAAATATCGAAGTTACTTAATATTGGTGTCGTACATCAACATTTTGAATATCACTGGTGTAGGAAAGTGGAGTTTTATGCAGTGAGCTTGGTAAGACTTCACTATGCAATACTCTCGCAATACCCTAAATAGGTCCTTTGGAATCACACTAAAACATCTTTAGCTCAGTCCTGGTAGCATGGCACAGAGCAGTCAGGCTTTACTAGAGGAACATGTGTTAAGCGTTTCAGAGTACCAACATGAGCAATAAGTTATTGACATGACTCAAAAGAAATCCAACACCAATTTATACAAATAGAGCAGATTTTTAACCAATTTATACAAATAGAGCAGATTTTTATATAAATTTAGACATCAAAACGAATATAATCGGATGAGTATAACCAGAGTTAAGAATTTTTACAGGAAAAATAAATCAGTGCATTTGACTCTTGCAAAACTTTATTGTTGCAGTCAATGGGAAATCACGCTAGTGACAAGTGGTCACTTGCAGATAGAGTTCAGTGGAAACCACTGGGTGGTAAGGTGATGTGAGTCCCAGGACCAGGGTCCGACAGTTAATTGAATGTTACCTGGCTTGTAAGGCCCGGGTGTAGAGTTGTCCTGGCTATCCCTGGTGCTAAAGAAGGAGTCATGGGTTTGCTGGCTTTACCACTTAGACAGTTATGGTGAGGAAACAGATGCAAAAACTCGACAACTCGGCCACTGAGGCACTGGATTAAATATGCTGCAGGGTTCCCTCAAGGCACAGGGCCTAACAAAGGTAGTGGTAGTCAGTCTGGCCACCAACAAACCTTGGCAGCAGCAAGTTCAGCATTGGATTACTTCGACTGGAGTCCTGGGGAAAATGGTAGCCACCTACAACTTGCTGGAATTCAGGACTGCATTTCCCACAATGCACTAGACTATTTCCTTTTGGGCGATCCCTCAGCGAGCCCAATGGCTAGTGATTCTTTGGTTCCGGAGCATGCTTTACCTTAGGGCTGCAGGGGAGTTCTGGGGTTGCCTTTGGCTTGCAGAGGAGGTCCTTTTTCCTTTGGAACCGGTCTCTGGTCCGGGGGCAAGTTGCAGTCATGCAGTTGCAGTTTGGTTGCCACAGGTGCAGGTTATTGCACCTTTATTTTGTGCAGGTCCTGAAGTCCCAGATTTGAGTCTCTTCTTTGTCCTTGGTTGCAAGTTGTTCAGATCTAAGGTTCTGGTGCCAAGTGAGCCCTTAAAGCCTATATTTAAGGGTGTTAGGAGTGTGACTGCTAGTTGTCAATAGGCAACGAGCCGCAGCACCTTTCTGTGAAGGATGGCACCTTTTCTACCCAGAAGCCTATATTCTGCCACTTAAAAAAATGGCAGATCCCTTCTTTGGCTGTACAGACCAGGTAGCCCACACTAGGGGTGTGGATAGCCTTCTAGGGGCGTGTGCCTCCTGACTATCAAATTTTCCCACCTGCCTAGGTTGCAAATGAGCCTGGGGAAGTAGGTTTGCTTTTTCGTCCTCTGGGAGAAAGCCTGATTGCATATCAGAGGTGGTGGGTGCTTTGATGCTCACAGTCTCGATGTGCCACTTCACTAGCCATCCTGTCAGGGAGCAATGTAACACCTCCCACCCAGGCAGGTCTTTGTTTCTGCCTCCTGAGAAAGTTCACACCTCTTGGCAGGGGGTCAGATGCCCGTCTTGGCAGCAGATGCTGTAAGCTGTCAGCTAGGGCACAGGAAAGGCTGGAGGGAACAAGGTGGGCAGCCTCTAAGGTAGTCACCTGGGTGCATGTCACATTAAATCCAACCTTAGGAAAAGGTTGTTTTGATGAGCCATTTGTTTGATACCAAACATGACATATTTCAGTAGGACCGTAATTGAGCTGGCAACCTTGGGATGCCCAAGTGCCAGCCCATATTATCCTAGGGCCCCTGAACACTTATGTTAGCCCTTAATGGAAGGAGTCTACTATAGAGACATATACGCTTGCACTTATATATCCACACCTTTAATATAATGCACCCTGCCTCCTGGGCTCAGAAAGCCTACCTTAGGGGTGACTGGCATATATTAAAAATAGTGCTGTTACCTTGCCACTATTGGTGAGGGCAAAGTCGAGTTTGAACAGTTTGCCCTGCTCATGCAGTCTACAATGACTGCTGTTGTCTGTTTACTTGGGTCACTCAGGGTGGCACAATCAGTGCTTCAGACCCTGGTGACCCCTTTAAACCCTGTGCCCTGGGTACCACTGGTACCACTAGGGACTTGTATGGGTGTTAAACTCCTTGTCAATTTGGGTTACCAATTCACATCCATCATATTTTAGGGAGAGATCACTGGTACTGGGGCCTGGTTAGCAGGCTCTAGAGTACTTTAACTCATAACCATCATCATTGGAGAAAAAATGTTTGGGATGACCATAAAAAAGTTGGGCACTTGGTAAGTAAATTATTTTTCTTTTTGCAATAATAATACGTGTTAAATAGCTAATATAATATTGTGGTTTAATATATCACTTTTTATGTGTGGTTATGTAGCTACTGTTTCATTTATTTAAATATTGTTCCTTTCTAAATGTTCTTCAATTTGTCTTTTGTTTTTCTTTAGTAGTGTGTTTTTAAAAAAATGTTTAGTTCAATATTGTTTTTATATACATTTTGAAATTGTAATATTTTCTGAGATGGGCTTTATAGGGGTTTTCAGTAGGTATTTTGTTTTAAATAATATTGTTCTGTTTATCAAACATGTTTTATTCTTCATATTTTATTACATACACTGTACTTTGCAGACATATTTTCTACGATTTGTTTATTTCAGTTTGGAAATAATTAATTCGCCTCCCATCCCTCAGAAGCAAACGCTTTACCAAATATTGCTTACTTTAACTGTCAATAGTACATTTGCCCCCTGCCCTACTGAGTTCTTCACTTTCCCTAATTCTGCTTAGTTATGTGGGAACAGTAAATTGCTCCATCCCCTCCCTCCTAGAATTCAACACTTTCTCCAATGTTGCTTTGTTTGGAGTGGAAATAGTAAATTTAAGCACACAGGGTCAAACACTTTCTCACATATTTTTGCTTATGGTTGAAGAATTGTAACAAGAGTCATTAAATCGAAAACCTACCAAATCCTAAACAAGGCCCATAGTACACGTCGGTTCTTAAAAATGTGTGAAGAAGAGGCAATTTGACATAGTAATCTTCCAGTCATTGGGGGTTAAAGCAATTGCTCTACATATGGGAAAATTATAATGGATTTGAATGCAACTAGTAAATGTTCCAGAGCTGTAAGGGAAGAGGAGGAGGCACAGGGATTTCCCCCCTCTGCAAATTCAAAATTTAGAAGAAAATCAAAGTAAGTCAAATAATTACCTCAGAGAAATTAATTGTCCTAGAAGACGAGCCCAGAGTGTTCATTGTTGTATTGGTATTGGTGAAAGGGGAGGCAAAAGATTAGTGAAAAGTGAGCAGTAACCTGCAGGCAGTAATTCTAGGTAGAGCTGGGAAAGATGAGGAGAATGTCTTGGGGGATCTAGGCTTCTTCCTTGAGACCCAAATTCGTAACTAAGGGGGGTTCTTAGATTGAGGCCCGGTTAATTACTCTAAGTGAGAATCAAAGTTGAAAAAGAGAGAAGTAGTAGACCACTTTCCTATTTTGTTACATTAATGACCCGAATAGCCAATTAACTAAAGTGGATTTGGTGCAATATGCTTCATAATGTTTAATGCCAATGCTAGTGGAGACTGGGTGATTCTTCAGCCTGTCTTTCCTTTATTGTTGGCATGTGGTCAGTATGTTCCCTTTAGGTATTTATTTTTTTAACACAGAAAACCACTTCATAGCTACTCCTTTAAAATATCCATGGAATTGTAGATTTATCAACGAAGTTTCAGGAATGCACAGAAATATGGATCTCCTTTATTTATTATATGTTGTTATCCAATATTTTTAAAAGTGCATCAAATGGGGATACCGATGTAACAATGTCATTAGCATACCGCCTGTCATTTGTTATATTCCCTTGTGTTATTTGTGTTGTTCCCACTCATAGGTGAGCGTTCTCCACTTGTGAACTTAATCGGAGGGTAGTTGTAAATAAAGGTTTGAACCACAAAAGATATACATAATGCATATACCGTAGCCGCTTTAAAGCTTCTGCAAGCAGGTTTATTTTGTCCTGATGTTGTGAAACGACAACAATGATGTGCCAAGATATATTTATATGGTTTCACAAGAAAGAAACAAGATGACAAGACGACAATTGCAAGGGTTAATAGCATTGTGAAGGTATTCACTCCAGCTCTTAATCATCCCTTGGCATTGTTATATGATTAGATAAATGCTTATGTGAAGAAATGCGCTAAGACAGTGATAGAATTAAAGAGTCCCCTTTGAAACGTAATTTTTAAGCCAGGCTTTGCCAACTTGTAACTTGTGAGCTACTGGTAGCTCTTCAGCTATCTGTAAGTAGTTTGTCTGTATACAGCCCTCACTGCTAAAGTATAAACTTGTGCTTGGCTGAATTAATATATGTATACCAAAATAGAAAAGCAAGCATTCGAGATGAAAATATGTGTGTTCTCAGAACTCATAAGCTGTTTGGAGAAAAGAAGTTGAATTTACAACATATATTTATAGCGGATATTTGAGTAATAAATATAGGGTGGGCTCAAAAAGTAGAAATCATCATATAATTGCGGAGAGGGTAATAGATCAAGGCAGGAGACTAAAGTGGGCCAAAATAGATGGGGAAAAGTTTTTTAAGGCCCTGGTGAACGCTGGTAAATCTGCTATTAATGACTGTTTAGATACAGAAGTCCACGGACCAAGGCTACTGGAAGCATTCGGTCAGATTGCTAATCTGGTAGATGGCTTATTAAAAACTAGTGCGCCTGCAAGGAACCATGGCAACCCTCGATGGTTTGACAAAGATTGTTCAAAAGCACTGAGGGAGCTCAAAAGCAGCCTTAAATTAAAACCTAGGGTCCCCCAAAAAATTAAGGCGTGCAGGGAGAAATATAAGACAGAGACCAAGAGGAGGAAACTTGCTCTGCAGGGAGAAGCGTGGGCAGACTTAAGAGAAGCAGGGGAAAGAAAGGATTTAGCGGGTTTTTGGAGAATCATCAACAACCCCACTTTCCAGGAAAATGACACCCCGGAGATAGGGTATAATATCCTTCCAGAACAGTGGGTTACTCACTATAGGGGTTTGTATAATCATGAGGCAGATACCCCCGTAAAGACACCTGAAATTCCAACTCAGGTTTCAACGGCTGCATTCACTATTAAGGAGATTACTGCTGGGATAGAGGGTTTATCCAGAAACAAAGCCCCTGGCCCTGACGGAATCCCCCCCCGACCTGTTCCTGAGCAGCATAGAACTTTGGGCCCCTTTAATGACCAGGGTTATAAACACTGCTATTATTTGTGGTCTGCCACCGTCCTGGTCTAAAGCTATAATAGTGCCGATTTTTAAAAAGGGCAACAGGGACGATTCTAAGTGCTATCGTCCTATATCCCTGATTGACGTATCGGCTAAACTTCTGGGAAGGGCGATCCTTAATATACTGTCCGAGTGGACCGAAGAAAACAATATCTTTTTGGATACCCAATATGGATTTAGGACAGGGAGGTCCACCAGCGATCAATGCTTGAACCTTTATATTCTGACTGCCAAATACACCAGGGCTAGTGACGAATCGATCTATATGGGATTCATGGATTTGGCAGCGGCATTTGATCACGTCAACAGGGAGAAACTGTGGGACATGCTGTCCCACATAGGGATAGAGAGTGGTCTAATTAACATACTTAGGGAACTGCATAGTGACACCACGGCTAGGGTTCGTTTCAACAGGGAGGGGGGGTTGACCGACTCTTTTCCCTGCATGAGTGGAGTTCGGCAAGGCTGTATTCTTGCCCCCTTTTTGTTCTCCCTTTACATTAATAATCTGGAGCAGCATCTGTTAGGTTTAAAGACAGACTGCCCAAGGGTGGGGGCGCGTCATATTCCTGTTCTGCTTTATGCAGATGACGCGGTCCTGATTGCTCGCACGCCCAGGAGCTTGCAAATCCTGATTGACGGATTTGTAAAGTTCATGGGTGCCCTAGATCTTTCTGTTAACCTGGGTAAATCTTATGTGCTCCGGGCTGGTAAAAAAATCCCTTCAAAATGTACTTATACAGTAGGAAGTCACATAGTAGAAGAGGTCAAAACGTTTCCTTACCTAGGTGTAACTTTTGATGGCCATAAACAAAGAGATTCTATCAATGTGTGGACATGTATTTTATTTGTTGGTTTTGCAGTGATGAAAATATACTGAAAAACCCCCTTCTTAACGTCCCCAGCTAGAGAAGCTAATAAATTGTTTTTTTCTACTAGCCAGAGGATTTTTAATTTTTGTACTCACACACATTGTTAGGTCCCTACACTTTCACTGACACCTTGCACCATCACATAGTCCTGTCACCACTTCAGTGCTCCCGCGTAGTCGGTCAGGTCGTAGCACGCCCCGCCCCGTAGAGGGACGGGAAGACCCCAATGATGAAGCATGACACTACTGGATTTTTTTAGTGTGTGAGGGGTATTTTAAAAAGCACATAGCGCTCTCATCTTTATCACCCTAAGAGAGAGTATTTTTCACTATATTTTCATCACTGCAAAACCAACAAATAAAATACATGTCCACACATTGATAGAATCTCTTTGTTTATGTACATCGTTTTGGAGGGTGATTCTATCAACTCCTCTGTACTTCCCTTATTGTTTTGGAGTAACTTTTGATGGCGCCTTACAGTTTAATCCCCTGGTGGAGGAGCGTTGCTGTAAAATGATCGCTTCTAATGGGGCAATAGCAAGCTACGGTAGGAGGGTAGGTAGATGGAGCCCGGAACAGGTGATGAATCTGTACAGCTCCGTATCATGCTCTAAAGTAATTTATGGGGCAGAAGTATGGGGCTTTGTTAACACCACAAGAATCAAACGGGAAGAAAATAAATACCTAAAATCCATCCTGAGGGTACCCCCAAGTACTGCTGGCTTCATAGTACTCAGGGAATTAGGGAGGCCACACCTAGATGATTTGATAAAACTCAGGCCAATCGTGGCCTGGTTAAAAATCTGGGTCAACCCTGATGCGTCTCTAAGCAGAGAAATTCTATCGGATTGTTTAGAGAGGGACAAATGTATGCGAATTCCCTGGCTCAATTATGTAAAGAACACCCTAGAGGAACTAGGCTTTGGGAATCTCTTCACTAACCCTGAAACAATTGTAGCCCAGCATAAGATGCAAGTAAAAAAAACCTTTCTAGAGTTGAAATGTCAACGTAGAGCTGAGGCTGAAGGGCTTAAAAAGACAGTGAGGGCCCATAACCTGGTGAAGAGTGTTGAGGGAATGGAGCCATATTTGTACCTTATGCACAACGCACAGGATAGATTCCTGATGAGTCGTTTTAGATTGAACTTACTTCCATTTATGTTGGCATCACCAGTAGGGTTTGCAACATCAATTGAACAGAAGGGATCCTGCGGCTGCGACAATAGGTCTCCGCAGGACTCCCTTCATTTTGTTTTACTCTGCCTTTTTTTTTATAATGCCCAGGCGCAGATTTCTGGTAAAAAATTTAAAACAAGCTAAATTGGAACATGTCAGGGAGGCACTAGTCTTTTTACAAAAAGCTTCAGACCCGTTTACACTGTGCTGTATAATGAATTTTATTAAGGTAGCGGTCCGTTTAAGGCTAACTAGGGGTGACGAATGATGTGTTCTTGATTTTATTGTTCCCATAGTGTTATATCCTCTCTTCACTTATGTTCCATGCTAATATTAATATTTTTTCTACCAGGATCTTGAAAATGTTTAATGTCTTTTTATCTATGTAATTATGTATGTGCTTTTATGGTGATTTTTAATCATCGAATAAAGATTCCTGAATTGAATTGAAATTGAGTAATAAATCATTTGGTGTTAGGATGTCTTATTATTCATATTACCATGGTGGTGAGCGCATTGCATCCATGACTCTTATGTATTAACCATGTAGAGGTCTTCTAGATTGATAAAGCCTTTTTCACAATACTGATGGGAACCCTGCCTCATGCACTGAGGTGATCACTGCTGCCAATCTAGCATGGAGTCGCCACTAATGTAATCTTCTGGAATGTGGTCGATAGTACAGCATTAATATTATGAGTTGCTCAAGAGAATTGTGTTTGGAAATAAGTAGCTCCTATTACAGAGTCCCCTGTTTTAAACACTAGAGTTATCTTGAATAATTGTCTAGTTTTAGATGCCTTGGCTATCTTATGGGCATATTATTCGTCCCCAGGTGCTAAAACGCGATTTAATGCGTTGCTTCCTATTAGTTTATAATGTTGCTAGTTTAGAATGAATGTTTCCACATAGATGATTATGGGTTATAATTTAACTGACACCACCGTATATGTGCAGTGTAATCTTGAAGCCCAGACCGTGCTGGACCCATGAACAGGGCTTTCTCCCACGAGGGCAGCTGGAATTCAGAGGGCAGTGTGCAACCTTGATGAGGGGCTTCCTGTGGTACTTAGCCCAGAAGACATTAGATAATGTTGGGAGAATGTACTGTTGCATTGTCAACTTCTAGGTCATTTTTTTATAAGATTGACAGAGAAACTCTCCGACTAATAGGAAACCAGGGGAATTTCACACAGGCTCTTTAAGATTATAAGAGCTTTTCACAAAAAATACAGTTACAAGTCCTATGGAAATGTTGTCTGCATAAATAGCTATAATATTTGGGCCTCATCTTCTCCGACTGCTTGTCATGGAAAAAACATAGGGCTACTTTAATATCAAAATTGACAGCAGCTGCATAAGGCATAAAATACTTCAATTAAATGTACAGTGGGAATTATTAGAACCTGTTCTTAAAACACATAGAGGTAGGCACATCTATAACTAACTCACAAATCCGGGCATTACACTGCCGCACCAGCCCGACCCCTCCAGCCCAGCTCTTTACAACGAGCCACTGCGGATGCCAGCCTGCGACTGAAGCGTATTACTGCATTGGTTACTGTATTCTGGGCTGCTTAGTCAGTGAGGCCTGGCTGGTTATTCCCAATACCTATCAGACCTGGGAGGTCAGACACACAGGTAAACCTGGAGCGGGCATCTCAAAATCCCTCAGTATAATCAGGACTGGACTGGCCGTACCGGGCATCAGGCGTTTCCCCGGGAGGTTGGAGGGTTGGGGCCAGGTTTGCTACAGGGGACAGTATTGTAGCAGTGCTGCAATATTGGACCCCAGTAACAAAAGCAGCAAGCAAGCATAATCCACTCACTTTCGTTTCCAGCCTCCTGTGGCCAGGCAGAGCTTCTGATTTGCACCCAAACTCCCCTTCTAGTGGCCAGGCTCGCTCACTACGCACAGTGCGGGAGCTGGTCCGATGTCTTCCCTGGACCGGAAACAAGCATCCTGGGACCGGTGTCTGGCATTTCAGCCGTCATGAGCCAGGCTAGCTTGAATCCAGTGGCAAACGGAGCAAGGGGCTCACGTCTGAGCGTACACTGCCAACTTATGGCGAACAAAGCGTTACAAAAGGGTATGATGGACGCTTGTTTTCGGTCCAGGGAAGACATGGCTTTGGCAGTTCGGGCTGGACTGTTCCCAAGAGGCACAGGGTCAGACTGATTTGCATATGGCCATGTCTAAACTGGGGTGGCGGAGTGAGCTAAAGAATGTTGATGGATTAAACCCAGATCAGTTGACTGGGGGTGAGTGTTTGATTTGCTCAAGCGCTCCGTCCATCCTCCCCTTTTCTATCGCTGGATGATTGGGACGCCAGCAGTGCGTTGATGGATGGGTGATTTTAATATTTTAGCAACATTTGATTAAATACTAGCTTTATGATATTAACATGCCGACGGTGTTGCTGATTTTCAGGTACCAAAAATATTTTTGTGCTTTTCATACATAATATTCTTTGAAGATGTTTCATTGATTGAAGGTTTGTTTGTGTGTACAATTTGGATTGGCACCTCTTAGCCTATAGTTAAAATCTGGTGTGATTTTTGATGAGGTGATCTTTGCAGATAAAGGAAATAGAGCCGTACCTTCGTTTTTAAAATAGCGACTGAGCGACCCCTCCCCTTTTAAAGTCCCCTTCTCCTAAGCCGCACAGTGAAGAACCATAGTGGCATCCTGGGCACATATATGTAATTTTGCCCTCATAATAGATATGTGGTAAACAGATGCATTTGACGCAAGCTGAGGCGTATTGATGTGCAGATGAGGTTATTGCAATGCCCTACTGGCAGCCCTGCAGCAGTCCCGTCTTAGATAGGTAACACAAAATCGCCAGCTTTAATCAACTGGCCCCATCTTTTGCCAGAAACACTGCATGCCAAATCACACGCGCGTACAAAAAAAAAGCATCCTTATGAGTGGCACTAAGGAAGTTTTTCTGCAATGTTCGGGTATATTAAAAGTGTTGTCAAAACCTATACTTTCATGTGTAAGCCCAAACATGAAGAACTTTATAAACTTTGAATATTTTCTGAAGTTGTTTCCAAGAAATAAAGTTACAACTGCACACACCCTAATATTTGCAAACAAATGAAAACTAATTCATTTAGGCCTATTCACAAAGGTAAATATCCATGTGTATATTTACTCACATGTTTATTTACTACTATTCTTAGGTGTAACTCTACACTTTTTAAACTACTCACCATTTTCAAGTGTGGATTTACACGTAGGTGTTTACTTATATGTCTTCATCCCCTCAAATCTGGGGGGTGGATCGTCCTAAAACAAGATTTACGAGTATAAAGTTAGCAACTTGTATACATAGGTAGAGGGCTCCGTCACTCTGGTGAAAATGTCCGTATGGGAAAGTAAGGACAAGTTATTTAAGTTTATTATTCTTTTTAAAAAATACTAAAGATATTGTAATTTAAAATAAAAATGTGAATTCATTTTAAATAGTTATTTTTAACCTAAAACAAATTAAACAAAATCAAATTATGTGGCCATTAAATAATTATTTGAAACATTTTCATTTAATTTATAAATTATATTTGAACATATAATTAAAAAAATGACTACCTGCAAATACATGTTACTTTTATTTAGTATTTAATAAATATGTTCACAATTCTCTGTTGAATTAGTTTACATCATCTTTCATTTTTAATGCATTTAAAATGTAATTCGTTTTTTAATTAAGTTGATAATAAAATGAAAAAATAATAAACAATTATATTACATTATTAATTAGGTTATCACATATGTACATATATTTGTGTATACTTTACATATAGATAGTTAGATGGATAGATATATTTATATATATTTAAATGTTGAACTTTATATAGTTAATAATTTCCCTGCCTCCACTGATTTATATGGTAGTATGTTGCAGTAGCGGTAAATGTAAATGTAAATTGATACTTGTATAGCACACTACTCACCCGCAAAGGTCTCAAGGCGCTTGTACGAATACCGCTGTGGCTTTCCCTGTGAGGTGTCCACTCCTGGGCACTCCCAAGGTGGAGGCCAGGCATCCTTAGCGTTGTGGGGCCGTTGTGGAGATTAAGCAAGCTATTGCCCAGAGTTGCAGAGTGGGACTCCATGATTGGAATAGGCACCGAGGCATCAGGTCCGTGGAATTTTTGAGCCCTAGACCCGCCGAGGCCCGGAATTGAACCCTGGTCCCGGGCTAGACCTCTGCATCAGGGTCTGCCGCTCTAACCATTGAGCCACACTTCTCCACACTGTTTGGCCAAGTATGGTGCTTGGCTTACTCCAAGGCTGTATGTCAAAATAAAAATAAAAATAAAAATTCCCTTTGGGCACATTAGGTGTAAAGACATCAACTTCTCTAAGACAAAAATGGACAACAAATATTCAAGCATAAAAACTAAGAGCAAAGCATAAGCTACAGAATTATGAGATAACGGTCAGTTCAAAAATAGCACAGTTTATTTATACATAAAATTGATTAAAAAGACAAATTAAAATAACATAAAACTTGGGAACACAGAGAATATATCAAAGGGAATGAATCAAGTACATCAATACATCTAATCAAATTCATACAACTATAAAAGGGAAGTACACAAAATTCCTAAATCAAATATGAATAGTACTATTCCCTCAATTTCAACGCGTTTCGACGGACAAATAGCATGTCGCCGTCTTCATCAGGAAATATAGACTGTCTTCCCAAGAAATCTGAAATTACATAAAATATGTCTTAGTATTATTCCTACGACATAATTCAGACCTACCCTGTACATAAAACATTCCGAAATATCAGTTTTTGTGCAGCCCAGCTATTGCTCTGAATATCATAACAGCATATCCACCTTTTTTATAACGCAAGTACATTTTTCACAAACATTTTCACAAAAAATAACACATAGTAATAACAACATATTCTTATTTACACAACGTATACACAGAAACATATAGCTATATTATTTCTCCACAATTACACACCCGTTGATCCAATAGCACCATTTTACCATTCCATTTCTGATTACCTTTCCGGTTATGAAAATTTATTATAGTGTCTCATATTCGTTCATTATGGTTCATCCTGGTTAACGAATAACGACCAAATACCAAATGTGTATATTTTCCCTTACAGGGGTATATCTCCCTCTCTACTCATAGTTCCAAGATGTAACCATCGATATCACACGGACACTAACCTCGTGTCACGAGCCAATCATCAGAATAGGGGACTTGTCGCTCCTATCTGCAACAGAATTCTCACTTTGAACTGATTAACCGAACAGCTGCTCGGCAACTGCAAGAAGAGAAGGGCAACAAAGTGTATACGTTTGTACACGATAAAAACACTCTTTGTCTCGATCTACCGATACGGACACGTCCCTTAACGTTAAATCGGAACATATGATATGTCCAAACCTAGTGGGGCCACTATCATCTAATTAGTGTATAAAATATACCACTTACATCTAGGATGCTTGTTTTAAGCACCACTCCAAGCTGAGACGAGTAGTTGTTAGTAGGTAATCAGCCTGTAAAGTAAGCATACCACTTTTTCTAATTCCATACAAAGTGTTTAGCTATCACTATAGTGGCAATACTCTGTGTTAGATACTCACAGAAAGGTTGTTTAAAATCCAAAGTACACGCGGTACAGGACTTGAATCACAGCTTAGTTGAGAGTATCCATATAATTTTGGCGTAATTGAAAATGCACTGAAAAACGAAAATAGTATTGATTTTAATCAATGTTTCTAGAGACTTTCAGCGTTTCTCTTAGAATTATCTTTAAGAACGCGAGCAATACTTACATATAAATTTTATGTGTGCGTGTATATAACACACTGCACGTTAGCGTATTCCGGGCCTTTTTGAATTTTAATTCCTCCTTGAACGGCCTCTGTGAACAGAAATGAAACCGCACTTACTTTAACGTATGCATGGTTAAGGGACTGTTTTCTCTATTCCTTACGGACGTAAACATACCTTGAATCGTAATGCTGCTAGCGTCCCGCGAGTCAATCCGCTCGTGTCCAACTGGAAGCTCATTGTAAAGCCACTGTTCGGCTTATATTCACGTTAGCGCGCCATTTTCGATTACGGGTGTGGCGTTCGCTTGGCAACAGTCCCCGGATCCACTTTCTAAACATAGAAAGAGGACAACTAGTAGTCCAAGTATCTAAGCAAGACTACAATCTAAATAGACCTAAAAATAGGTCAACACGGGGACGTGTATACGGCTCTGTATCGTAAATATGAACTTTAGCGCTTAACACTAATTTAAATTTTTTGGAATGATATAGTGAGTCTTATATATTATCGCGTGTACCTATAAATATTAGTTTACCTATATAATTCTACATCTATCCTTAGGTATATATATATCTCTCGAAGCACACATATTCAGAAAGTCATGTGGGGAAGGGATATTATATACATGTGTGATCTGAAATGTGCGTTTCGCCATAAATATATAGCGGTTGGGATTAAATTACCATTTGTAAAGCCCACAAGCACCGTATAACACTAATGCCATCCAGGCTAGTAAAGCATTACCGATAAATATACCTATCACTTCTGCAGAATGATCTACGCGATTTTCTATTTTATTTCTTTATTAAGATGAAATGGGAGAAGATTCCAGTAATAAACATCCTACTTGCCACCAATAATCCGTTCCCATTCTTCACGGGAGTTAAGTCCATGTCTGACTGTATTAAGATAGGAGATATACCACTGTTCTCTGTTCTTGCGGGCATTGATAATGTTCCCACCTCTTATTCCTATTTTAACCCTCTCCAGTATGAACCATCTGAACTCATTTTCACCATGTTGCTTTTCCAGAAAGTGAGAAACAATTGGAGCAGTGATCTTTTTTGTTTTTATCGCAGATCTATGTTCCTGGAGCCTTGTCCTTACCTCCCTACCAGTTTCACCAACATAGCAGAGCCCGCAAGGACATTCCAGTAGATAGATCACACTTTTGCTTCTACAGTTATTGTGGGTCTTACACTTAACAGTTTTATCATTACATGTAATTTCAGGTGCCACAATACATTGTTCACAGATGTTACACATTCCACATTTCGTAGTGCCCACTATTTTTGTATTGTCAAGTGTTCTCTGATTATCGCCTGATTCCTCTTTGTAGGTGTGCACTAGCAGATCTCGCAAATTCTTATTCTTTTTAAATGCAAAAAGCGGTTTCTCTAAGGCATTCTCCTCTTCATGATTCAGGATATGCCAATGTTTATTCACCACGTTCTTAATTCGGTTACTTATATTAGAAAATTTGCTAACAAACACTACCTTTTTCATTGGGCTTTTTTCTTTTTTTGTTTTCTGTATCAAGGCCTCCCGATTATAGAATCTTGCTCTCTTCAGTGAGTGGGACAACAGTTTTTTGGGGTATCCCCTCTCTCTAAACTTCTTTTTAAGAACTTCTGCGTGTTTATGGTAATCATTAATATCAGAGCAATTCCTCCGCAAGCGGAGGAATTGACTGAAAGGTATGTTCTCTCTTTGAGATTTAGGGTGGAAGCTCGAAAAATGGAGAAGGGTGTTTTTCGCCATTGGTTTGGTGTAGAGTTCCACTGATAACACACCTTCAGAGTTCTTGATAGAAATGTCTAGAAAGTCCACTTTTGTGGTACTATATGTAGAGGTGAATTTAAGATTCGGATCACCCAAGTTGATCCAACACAAAAACTCATCCAACATCTCAGTGGTGCCTTCCCAAATAAAAAAGATGTCATCAATGTAGCGGTACCAGCCCGCTACATTTTCAAAGAAAGGAGCCATCTCGTTCTCAATATGTTTAGACTCAAAATTCCCCACATAAAGACAGGCCAGACTCGGGGCACAGGTGGCCCCCATGCTGGTCCCTTTCAGTTGTCTAAAATATTCATTTTTAAAAAGGAAGACCTTGTTTGTCAGGATGAGTCGTACACAATCAACAATAAAGTCTATATTAGCACCATCAAGATCTTGATTAGATAAAAGGTCATGTATGACCTCAACCGTATCTGCCTGGGGAATATTGGTGTAAAGAGACTCAATGTCCATCGTAACAAGACACTGAGTCTCTTCACAGAATGGTAGCCCTTCAACAAGGGAGATAATATGAGCTGAGTCCCTCACATATGACTTAAGGTTGCAAACCAAAGGCCTCAGGAAATGGTCTACATATTTACTTAACGGCTCAAGTAAGGAATCAATACTGCTTACAATGGGCCTCATAGGAGGGTTTAGCCTATGCTTGTGGACTTTTGGAAGGCCATAGATGGCAGGGGTCTTTGGCTCTGTATTATTAAGGAATTTGAACTCTTCCTCACAGATATGGCCATCATCCCTAGCATTAGTTAGAAGAGTCAAACACTCCCGGGATATTTTTATGAGACTACTCGCATTCGTACGGGCATAATGTTCCTTAACCTCTTGCATCTGAAGCATCCTATCTTCATAGTCTAGAGTATCAAACACTACTACTCCACCTCCCTTGTCCGCGGGCTTAATTGTGAGGGAGTTATCATTTCTCAACATTTCCAACGCTTCTTTCTCTGCTTTGGAAATGTTGAAAGAACGGGGTTTCTTGTCATTGTCTATCAGTCTATGTATCCCGCTCTCCACTGCCATCTCAAAAGCCTCAATATTTTTGCCCACCATGCCTAAAGTAGGTGTAAACACAGACTTTGGTTTAAGTCCAGAGATGTTTTCATGGACCCTACTCTCTCTATTTTCAAAAAATCGTGTGAGTCTGATTTTTCTAAAAAATGACCGAAGGTCTTTTTCTAATTGAAATTTATCTAAGTTGGTGGAGGGAACAAAGCTAAAGCCTCTACTAAGAATACCTATTTCTACACTGCTCAGCTCCTTACTAGATAGATTGATTACTGGTAGTTGGCTGGTCTCCAGTATTGTTTGCTCCGTGTGTTCATGTATTCCTGCTGAGGAGGTGCTCGGGTGTACTGTTGTTGTCGGCCCCGGTTGAATTGGCCACGTCCTTGGTTGCCATTGTACCTCTGGGCCCTCCTTGGGCGTGACTCTAAAAAATGACTTTGGTCATGTCCATTCCTACCAATTTCATTATCGGTACAGTCTTCCTCCTCACTACCAGAACCTGATGTTTCGGAAAAGGTAACTTGTTTGTTACCCCCTCTGGAATAGATTTGCCGGTTTGGAGGTCTATCCCAGTTACCATCATTTCTACTCTGGTAATAGTTATCTCTTAAATAGGGGTATACATTCTCCATGGAAAAACGTTCAATATCCTTTTTTAGTTTATTCGTTTTTTTATTAAACAAGTAGTCACTATATCCTTCGACATCTTTATTAATATCCGCTAGTTTCTTCTTCGCCTCCTCTAAAGGAGGACAATTTTTGAGCTCTGTTTCAAGTTTCTCAATCTCCTCTTGCTCAAGTATAATAAGTCCTTGAGCAGTCTCAATAATAAGGAGCATCCAGTCTCTGCTACATCTATTCGAAATAAGTGTCCATGTTTCCAGGAATTTTCTATTCTCTGTAAAGAGACCGGGCTCATTACGAACCTGCAGACCGATTGGGATAATACCCGATTTTACATATTCAGTTAGGAAGTCTGCATGAGCTTCTGTGCGTATAAGCTTCTTTTTTAGGTTCAATAATTTTCCCCAGTTTTCTCCCTTGCCTGACACTACCGTAATTCTATTTCCCTTTTTAGTATTAATAATACGGTGCAGTTGGTCTTCGCTAAACCCAAAGGTCTTAATGTGATCCATTGCACGTTATAAATATATATTGATATACTGAACAAACGAACTCTCCAGCCACAAAGGACCGTGCAATAAATCTCTAATAAAAGAGAGAGGGACCCAAAACCAAAGGGATGGGGTACCAGCAATAGACTTTATGTCAAAATAAAAATTCCCTTTGGGCACATTAGGTGTAAAGACATCAACTTCTCTAAGACAAAAATGGACAACAAATATTCAAGCATAAAAACTAAGAGCAAAGCATAAGCTACAGAATTATGAGATAACGGTCAGTTAAAAAATAGCACAGTTTATTTATACATAAAATTGATTAAAAAGACAAATTAAAATAACATAAAACTTGGGAACACAGAGAATATATCAAAGGGAATGAATCAAGTACATCAATACATCTAATCAAATTCATACAACTATAAAAAGGAAGTACACAAAATTCCGTTGTGGAGATTAAGCAAGCTATTGCCCAGAGTGGCAGAGTGGGACTCCATGATTGGAATAGACACCGAGGCATCAGGTCCGTGGAATTTTTGAGCCCTAGACCCGCCGAGGCCCGGAATTGAACCCTGGTCCCGGGCTAGACCTCTGCATCAGGGTCTGCCGCTCTAACCATTGAGCCACACTTCTCCACACTGGTTGGCCAAGTATGGTGCTTGGCTTACTCCAAGGCTGGACTGGAGGACAGTTATATCTATCTGGACACATCTAGTGCTGTAGTAACTTTAGTAGTGTAGTCAGTGAATAGCAATGTCCTCGATCCTTTGTGGGTGTCTGTCTTGTATTGGCATATCCAATTCAGACCCTTCCTTACATTTCTGTAAACCCATCCCATGTAGTAGTAATTATCCCCATTTTCCAGCTACGCCACATTGTCGCTCACACATGTACTAGTAACGTGTGCTTAAGTGTATGGAAACTCTGCCACTCTGGAGAGACTTCCACACAGAAAAGACAGGAGAGGCCGAGGCCTCCAGCTGTAGGTTTGTGAACAGCATTCTGTGGTACGAGTAGATCTACTGTAGTGCTACTTTACATACTACAGAATGCAGTTTGTAAAATATATATGCCCCTTCGAGTCCCAGTTGTAAGACACTGTGGTCCCACTATGTAGTTGCAAACATGCATTCAACAATTCATGAAATACGCTGTGTTGTCTTGCGTGCATGCAGAGCTCAGACGTGTGTGGTCTAATGTCATCTGTCTGCATGAAGTGCTCAGTTGTATATCCGCACTTGCCATTGTTATCTACATGTGCAGTTGTTATGCGTGCGCTGCTGCCGGCAGGTGATGCGCAGTTAAATATTCCACTGCTGCCAATTGTCATTCAAGTCTAATCCAGCGAAGGGTTTCTATCCACTCTGGCATATTGCGCGCGCCTAAATATAGACTCCTGTGCATAAATTAAGCCTTTGGCCTGGTTGGTGATTTGTCTCCTCTTTGATTGAACAGGATTGTTTCCAGCACCTCAGCTTCCTGTGCCACTGAGAGCGCTGCACGACGCCAGCGGCTGTGGAGTAAACATTCAGAGGCCTCGTTCCTAGAAGCTCGTGCTTTTTCCTGGATACGTTCTTTATTAATAACGCGTAGCCGAGGAGCCATTTTGAATAATTCCAGAACTCTGGGCTCAGAGACATTCGTAGAACCTACTGAAAAAAATAGGCGTTGGAATAAAAGAATTCTGTGAAAAATGCAAAAAATATTACTGTTATTTGCAAAATTTTAATTAAAGCTTTTAATTAAAAAGGCATTAGTCTGAGGCTGTTGATGTAGAGAAGAGAAATGGATAGCAGACCGAAAGTTCATAAGCAACTTTGAATCTCTCATTATAACCATAATGCATTTTTTTTTAGGACACAATGGTTATTTTGTATTCCTCAAAATGTTCTCCCACGCCTCGCGTACCTTACCCATAGCTCTTTGGATCATTTCGTCATTAGTTTAAGAAATTCATTAACTGAGTTCACTTTAGAAAACCTCTAGACAGGAGGCTGAGATCCGCCATGTTGGAAGGGGCGGGCAGACATGCAGCATGCTGGAGCAAAGGTAGCATACTGAAAATCCATACCAATAAATCATGCCTACAGGGGCAAACCTACTCTCGCCATACTATTTTGATAACTAAAATACCTCCGTTTGTCAGTTTGATTTATGTACAGCGATTGTTCAGCTTTGCGCCATCTCAATATTGTCAAGTATTATCTTCAAGACAATCAGACCACCTTCGAGATATTAGCTGTCACTATGTTTTGTCAAAACAAAGTTAGGATTTTACACAGATTACAATTCAAGGGAAAAGCCAATCTTTTTTATAAGGATACATTGTGTTGGCTATTCAAAGTGATGCATTGTCACTTTGTAAGCGAAACATAGTGAGCCTCTAATTCCTAATATCGAAAGAAATACATACAATTATATTGGTCATATCAAAGTCTTGCTCATCGTGGGGCAACTTGCATAAGTCCTCTTTACTATTCCTTATCACCTTGGATCATATAAAGCAGCAGTGCCCACCATCTCATCTATAAAAAATGGAACATGGGTGCTTGCATCTCCCCAGGGACCCTTCCGAAAAGAATACACTACCTGTACGACAGAATTAAAAACATCTACCCAGGCATTAGCAAAGGAAATAAAAGCTTACATCAAAAGGGAACCTGAACTGTTCAGCTTGAATCAACTTCAAGGAGCTAGAATTACAGTGTGACTGGCATCTGCTGGCCAGTCAGGCGAAATAACTCACAATTTCTTCACATCCTTCATCTGTTGGCCCATTTCCTTCATCAGGTTTGAGGTTGCCACAGGTTCCAAACAAAGTATTGTTGGAGTTCTTTTAATACACAATTTTGAGTGAAAAATTAACTGTGAATATTAATGAATGCTATGATGATTTTTTAGACAAACATGATCAATTATTAATTTTTGCACTTAAAACGCTTTTGATATGTCATTTAGAAGTGTGTTTACTAATGTGCTTAAATTGTGCCACATTTTTACAAATTGACAATTTAATTTATTTGGATAATGTCGTATGCTGCTCAAACTGATCTTGCTGATCCTCCCTCCCATTATATCCCTCTGTGTGTCTTCTCTCCCTTTAGACTTCACACAGCAAGAGACACTGTGATGTAGCTGGTTATTTTCCTTGGAGTGCATGTATTCTGAATGAACTTTTCGTCATGATCCAAAGTATCTAAAAAGTCCACGGTCTTTCTCGCTGATGTTTTTGATATGGCCCTGCAACCTTCAGTTGAATGTTGCATTTAGTTGAACTTCCTATGACAATGTGTTCTTGAGGCTGTTCGATGTTTTCTTAGAAAATCGGATAGTGCTAAAGCGTAATGTTATTACATGGATTTCTCGGATTTGTCAAAAGAAATGATACATGGAATCACACCATGCCAAAACTGTGGTTTTGCTAATTGTATATGCAGAATTCGTGTAGTGGCGGCTGGTGAGGTTTGTGGGTGGTGCGGATGGGCTTGGCCCCAGCAGGGGCCCTGGGGAGCATTTTTTCGGGAGGTTAGTCTTCATTTCCTGTGCAAGGCTACAGAGAATTAACAGGTTCAGGCCTGAGACATCCAAGGTAGCCAGCCCCTCAGCCGACAGAATTGAAGGCTCAAGTCTCAAACAGCAGAGCAATGGCTCAGATTAATATAACAGCTGTAACAAATGACTTGTCCAGGATCACACCGAGAATCAGCTGATAGCTGGGAACTTCATGCATAGTGCACTAACACTAAGTCCTCTTTTACAGTTTGTTGGGAGCTATTAAGAACACACTAACTTTGGCTTCCCACATCACCCTCAGTGCAGTTGCACACGCCTCTGCGTGGGCAAACCACACACACGTTAGCACATGCAAAGCTCTGGTGCAGACCACACACAAGCAGAAACACACGTTTCCACCTGTGATCTCATCTAATGGCACAACTACCAGACAGACCATGGTTGCAAATTAGAGTAAATGGCTAAATAGTCTTTAAAAGCGGGCATCGCTGTTCATGAAGGATCTCACTCTCAGTCAGCGGCTGTGCGGTGTCACAAGACTACTTGTTAACTCTTAGACACCCAATGGCAGTGCAGTATCAGAGACTGTCTTGGGAAATCAGCTTTGCTAACTATGGCTGTGACATTTTCATGCTGGTTCAAGATGAAAAAACGCAAAATTAATAAACCCCACAGGTGGACAATAATGACTCTAGTGCCCAGGTACATGTTGTCATTTATAGACAGATGAAAAACACAATACTCAGCGAATTGCACATAACATGAATGTTGCCATTTTCACAATAGAACAATATATAAAAGATAGATGGGATAACAAAAGTAGGTAAATCAGGAATTTAATAAAATGCCTCTGTAGCATATGCATCTGTTTCAGCCATGATAGTTGGACAGGCAGTGGCAGGACTGAGTGTTACACTTCTCCATGTGGCATCCAGCTCCGAATCATGTGCAGGAAGCCGTCTGTCTCATACACCACAAGTAGCATCTGAGCAGACTCTTTTCCTTGCCTTCCAGCCTGGAGCCAGTCTACTACACCCTTTCGCTACTTGTCACAGGGTGGGTCCCAGAGTTGGGAAAGGGTGGGGTGACAATGCTCTCCACTCCCCGATTGACATGGAGGCTTAGCACTACAGGACTTGCATCTGAAAAACCTGGGGCTAACTTTACCCCAGCATCAACAGGGGGAGGAGACTGGACCTTGATACTCAGTCTTTGCCAAGCTGAGGACATCACAGCCCATTGAGCTGTGAGATTTTCAGCCCAGCGGTAAATACTTAGGGCTTTATTACGAGTTTGGTGGTCCGACCGCCATGGTACTGTGTCCGCCCCTGCCAGCAGCACATGGCGCTGGCAGTCCAAAGACCGCTGTATTACAAGTTGTCCATGGAGCCGGCAGTGTGGAGGTGTGAATATTGAAATGATGGTGAGTATTTTTCACAAATATATTGATGCCTGTGTGTGCATTTAGACTGCATATGTGACAAGTGAACACATATGCATGATATATGTCGAAAAATACCACATTCCCATTACCGGGTTGAGTCCATATATGGGCCGCCCTGGAAATGGGTATATGGTCAAAACTGACTCAACTGAAGATTGCCGCAAACAGGGTCATGATCCCCGGGGTGAAGATCCTGCTGTGAAGGAGGGCCTGGAGAATGGGATCCATGTCGGAATCTGCTTGAAGAAAAAGAAAGGGGTGAGTACACACTCCAAATTCTTTATCACAGCCACCTTGAAGCAGGCGGTCAGACCGCCACAGTCCGCTCATGGAGCAGGCAACTCATAATACACACAGTGGTACAGCTCCAGCTCCCCTGTACCGCCCTATGGCAGCTGCCTTTCCCCAACTGCAAACAAAGCAGTCGGCGGTATGCTGGTGGTCTCAGCGGTCCAGCGGCGGTCTTCGCTAAGCAGATCCACCCAACTCGTAATTCGGCGGTTGGACTGCTGGGCTCACCGCTCGCACACTGACATCACCGATACAGCAGTCCACTGGACTGACAAACTCATAATAAGATCTTTAGACATTGGGCCCACCCAGGGGCGCAATGCAAAAGCAAAGTGAGAGCAAAGTGAGTTATCTGACATGTCCTCAATAGTCAGTGTGTGTGTTACCGATCAGCAGGGACAATGCAGAGATGGTGAGTGGAGCAGACAGTGCCCCCAATTTTAGCAACAACTTACAAGAGTGTATTATTTTAATTAAACAAATGTAGCATTGCTGTAAATGTAAAGGGGTGGATCCCCCACACCCTTTCATAGAAACCACCACTGCTCAGAGGATTTTTTTCAAACTATTATGGTCTGCTTACATCATTTGAAATTCAGATTAAAAGATAGCACACATTTTTGATCATGGATTACTTAAAGCCTTGCTCCCATGGTATAATAATGGCGTTGGATGTTTTACTATTGATACCTCTGGGGAGAGAGGGATCATATGTGGGGGGTAACTGACCAATACTCTGGAGGGGACTCGGCAATACCATGACATATAACCAAGGCGAAACCAGAAACTTGGTCCGCCTCTGTCACACCACGGATATGGCGGTGGTGCTGGTTGGATTTTCTGGCAGGGAGGGGGTGGGCCAGCACCGATGCAGCGCATGGGTCGTCCCCTCCCTGTCTTTTTTGGACCCCATTAGTCGGAAAAGGGGGGCGTGCCCCGGAAGCAGTTGTTTTGCGCTTCCGGGGCAACGCAATGAAAACGGGTCCCGGATCTAGCCAGGACCTGTTTTATCCGGATGAGGAAGCGCTCTTGAAAAAGAGTAATAGTGCGCGAAAGCATCTCTTCTTCGCCGCGCTGCCCTCACAGCACCTCACCAGCGCACACAGAGGGCTGCTGCAGCCTGCGTTGTTTCTTTCCCCACCCACCATCCCCTAAAGTAGCAAGGTTGTTATGAATAATTTCGTTCGCCATAGGTTTCATAGATCAGTTACTCAAAAAGTCTTTGTAGGTCTTTCAATGGTTGCATATTAGTGAACAAAAATGTCTTTGGGATTATGTTTTTTCTCTTTCAGGTAAAGTCAATTAACAATTGTCGTATTTTATGTCTGAGTACCCTTCGTCTGCGGTAAGGTCATGATTGATAGGTTTAAATTTACATCTCTTAGTAGGCATCCCATTGGTTAACGGGGATGCCTGGGGGGGAACAGTGATTACTCATCACACTCCAGGGGTTGCTCGCAGCCTGTAGGCTTGAAGGGTGCAGGGGGGAGGGCGTTCCGCTTCTGGTAGGTAGCTTGGGTCAACCCCTACGCAGGCGAATTGGGCGACAGCATGGCATAACATGCATAACGTCATCCAGGTGGTAGGGGGTTTCCGCATCCGTTAGGCAGCTTGGGCCAACCCCTGTGCAGGCGCATTGGGTGCCAACATGGCATAACATCAGTCCCTGGGAGTTAGGTTAGAAGCGTGTAGGGGGTCCCTGCAAAAAGAGTCTGCTGGGCACACGGGCCTCCTGCGCAAGGTCACTCCGGTAAAGTGGGGAACAATCATGACCTTGCACGTAGGCTCATCCAGGATACGCAGAAAACAAGTGTACATGTTCCAGTTTAAGTTAGGGTTGATTATGTATTAGATTCATGTTAAGCATAGCCATACATCATGTAAAAACGGTATGACAAAACGTAAGTGAATATGTTGATGTTTTATGCGTAAAAGTTTTTTAAATGATTTGAATTTTGAATTATGTTTCATTATGTTTTATTATTTTTAATAAAATATGGCTGGGGTTTCCGACCCCTAATCCAAAATGAATTGAATTGTGTTGGATGTTTTTACTATCAATACCTCTGGGGGGAGAGGGATCATATGTGGGGGGCAACTGACCAATACTCGGGAGGGGACTCTGCAATACCAGGCCATATGACTATGGGTCTGAGAATCAGGGCCGGCGCTAAACATGGGCAGCATGGGCAGCTGCCCAGGGCCCCGTGCCAGCTCAAGACAATGGTGCTCCGCACCAGAGCACTGCCTTTACAGAGGTTTTAGTGTTACGAGTCCAAGGTGGACAGCCCCGTCCCTTGTGTCAGGCATCCATCGTGCAGCAATGCAAGGCCCAAGAGAGGGGGACCCAGGTCTCCTGTTCCCCTTAGCCATGGGGCCATGGGTTGAAAGGGCAAAATGATCGCCCCACGTACCTGCCAGCTGCCAGTTCCAATGAATACATTTTAATCACCTTCTTTATAAAACGCTTCGCCGCCACGTCACGGGTAGTAAGCGCTGTATAAATACAATTACAAATTACAAAATGAGCCAAATTTGCTTTACTAGCACCCCTCCCGCGACCTAATCACTGCATCTGCATCACAACAGCGATTTGCGCCACTAAAGGTGTTTTAGCTCTGAAGTGAGCCTGGCCCCTGCACAAATGGAAAGCAGAGTGTCCTGCAGGGCTTGCAACAAAAGAAAGCATGATGAGGTTCTGTAATTCTCGAGCCTGACTCCATTTTGTGTTGCCCTCACGTAGGCCTGTGAAAGAGGCCCGGCGAACAAGTGGCCTGGCCTTCTGAGTTCATGTAAACATTAATTAGGTTTCTTTCGACTCTGTAAGAACTGCAGAGAAACTGACCTCTTCACCTGAAACTGACCTCGCAAAGCCAATTTTCCTTGGTTTGATCCTTGTCTAAGATTGCCACTTAATGTTCAGGACCTCGTTAACCTTTAGTTTCCTTGCACATGTTTTATCTTGTTCAGCATCTATTACTGTTTCCTTTATGTTCTGACATTACATGGGTTGTGCTTTTCAATTATAAATTTGTCCGGCTTGCAAAGATTGAATTTGGGACTTTCCTAATAATTAACTTTTGGGTTGGGTTACTGTAAATTGGGTTTTTGTTAATGTGATACTCAGTTAGAAAATATGTCCTATTGGTCAGAATTTTGCGCAGTGGGTGTGCATTTGTAATGAGCAAAATATGTATAAAAAGTGATGTTTTGCTCTGTGAATTTGAGCAGTCTCCTGAGTTGTACACCGTGTTGTATTGCTTGGTTTACTGTTACTAGCTGCAGCTAATAAATTTGATCTCTGACGCCATCCAGACGTATTCCGTGTCTCTGTATTCCAAGACAGGAGAATGTGAAGACTTCGGGTGTGTCCCTGGCACCGCTGGGTTCTAAGAAAACCCGGTTCTTCAGTTGGCGCCGAACGGTGGGGCGACTTCAGCGGTACCGGTCCAAGCCCGAGGATCGTGAGGAGCCACGTGAGGAAATTATGTCTTCTCGTGGCGTGACAGATACTTTGGTTAAGTATAAGTGGGTCGCTCCAACGACCTTTGTTTTGGTTCTTGGTTTTGATTCAGTTATTGCAATAGTCGAAGCCGAGGGGTTCGTATATTTCCGAGTGTATCGATAGTTGATAACCCCTTGAAGTTTGAAGCTAGATTAGTGAGCTATAAGATGCCTGGTCTTAGCAGATTTGGGAAATGGTTTAGTTGTGGTTGCAACAGGGATTCCCGATTGGAGGATTTGTGTCCGATACCTCCGGTTGGAACTCCGACTTATGAGCTCTATTCAAAACACGGAGTGGGTCCTATTACTTATAATCAAGTATGGGTTTGCTATACGAAGAAAGATGGTGTTTTACAATGGCCCCCAACATGGTAGTTTCGAATTAAATATTTTAGATAATTTAGAAGTTGCGCTATTTAGGAAGAAAGCCCGGCCGGCAATGTTTGACTCTTTCCGCCTTTGGCGTAAGGAAGCCAAACAGCGAGAAATTAAGCAAGCAAAGAGACATAGGAAAGATAAGAATATGTCAGTACTACAAGCTGCTAGGCAATTTAAGGAAGATGGAGAAGAGCGTGCGAGTGAAGTCTCAGATAGACAACGTTGTATGGCCATTGATAAATGTTATCCGGCCTTGCCGCCTTCTCCGAAAGTAATTGAAGATCTTGAAAAAGATCCTTTGATCTCTCATTTACTGAGATTGCCACCCCCTTATGTGCAGGGTGCTACTGTGCCTCCATTACCCCCGGTTGTTCCTCCCTTTGTTGTTCAACCTCCTGCTGTTGTTCAGCCACCCGGTGCTCCACAGATGGTTTTGCCTCCTACTGCGCAACCCACTCTAGGGTCGCCAGCTTTGCTACCAGCTTTGCCTCAAACTCCTTTGCCTTCTACTTCTGTATCTTCGACTCCTACTGTTCTTGTCCCTACACCTCATTTGCCTCAAAATACTTATTCTCCTGTTCTTATGTCTGCTTCTTCTCCTTCTGCTCGAAAATGAATGACCGAGACTGTTGTTAATCTGTAGTCTCCATTGTTTGGGTCACTGAATATGACCCCTGTTTCAGAACGAAAGCAGAGTCGTAGTCAGCTTCCTAGTTCGGAGGAACGGACAGTGTTGGATTTGTTGGCTCGTAGATGGATTTTAAATGCTTCCAGGTATATTTTGCCAGCGGTTATGGATGTTTTCTTTCAGTGGGAGCCGCCTAAGCAAAGGTACGTTTTTGATGTAATGTGTACGTTTCTCCGTCAGGAATGGGAAGATAATGAGTTGGGTCCGATTCCGCAGGAAGTGCTTGATGTTCAGTCAGAATTTGCCAAAGGGACGATAGTGGAATCTGATGTTACAGATGCCGTGGAGACGATACTTGTTTTTAGGTCTAGATTACCGCCTCAGACATTGTACGAACCTGATTCCTCTGTTAGGAGGAAAGTGAAGCAGTATCCTATGAGAGAGGTTCCCCCTGTATGGAGAGAGGAAGTTGTTGCTAATGTTAATCAGGGTATTCAGGGTGTACCGGCTCATTTTCAGCGAGTATGGGTACATGTTCCTTGGAAGAGAGCAGAGGTCGTGGCTCTTAAGCAGACCTTACCTGATCCCCGTAAAAATCCTGCTGGTTATTACAAGGAGTTGTCTCAGACAGTTGATGCGTGTATTATGAATTTAGCTGACATAGATATGTTGATGGGTAATGTAGTTCCTCAACCTTTGTGGGTGAATATTCGTCATGAGAATCATGCGCAAGAATTAGGAGATACGTGGGCTAATATTGTTGCTGCAGATGGTCGGCAAGTAGGAGGTGCCAAACCTGAGCCCTTAGTTGCAGAATTACCTGGTAGGATTATTAATTTAATGAAAACTATGATGCCTCCTTTACGAGTGAATTGGGATAAGTTAGCAGCATGCAAACAGAAGAAAGATGAGAGTGTGTCTGATTTCTTCACGAGGTTTGAAGAAACGTTTATTGATCATAGTGGTCAGGATATGAGCACTGAAGGTGGTCAAAGGTTGTTCGTGGACAAATTTGCCTTTAATTTGCTTCCCGAACTTTCTAATAAGTTAAAGGACTCTGAGAGTTCATGGGCTGTTTCTTCGTCAGCCCAGATATTGGCTACTGCACAATATTATGAGAATAGGGATAAAGATGAGAAGGATAAAGCAGAGAAGAAAACTAGAGACCTAAAGACGAAAGTTCTTTTACAGCAAGCTTATCCGCCTCGTCTGAATCAGCCTCAGTTTCAGCAACCCCCACAGTTTCAGAGACTGTTACAGAAGCCCGAGTCTTTCACTCCGCGATTTCTGCCAGGACCAAACCAGTGTGCTTACTGCAGAGAGGAAGGTCATTTCAAGAATAGTTGCCCGGCTTTGTTACAGCGTGCGAATGGCGTATCTGGTCAGAGAGGTCGTGGTGGTTTCCAGCAAGCTCCTAGGGGTAGGGAACGTGGTGTGTTACCCCAGAATGAGCATTCCTCTTCCCTTCAGAATTCTGCGAATTATTTTGACAGACAGAATGTTCCGAGTGGTCAGTCTGCACAGTACTATGTTGATGATTATTATGTCGAGAGTGAGAGTGCTGGTTATATTGATAGTTAGGACAGCCATGGGCAAAGAGAGGGAGTAGTGTCAGTTCCAGTAGACCAGAGTGGACCTTATGTTGAAGTGATTACATCAGGTGTGGCAGAACCTTTTCTTTTGGATACTGGTGCGACGAAGAGTTCTATTATGCACTCTAAACTTCCTGGCGCACCTTTGTCTGGCTTGACCAATGTTTCCGTAGGATTTTCAGGCGCCCCAGTTCGTAATCCGGTTTCTAGTCCTTTGTTCCTTTCTATTGGTCCTTGTGAATTGGAAGCTCCACTTATTCTAATGACTGGTTGTGGTGAGAATCTGTTGGGTTTGGACTTGCTGAAAAGACTACATGCGACATTACATTGCTCTCCTTCGGGAGTACATCTTACCTTGGGTAAGAAAGTGGTTTCTCCGATGTATTTGTCTAAAGATTGCCTTCCACTGGAATTGCGTTCTCTTCCTGATACACTTTGGGCTGCAGGTCCCAATGATGTTGGTCTCTTGCAGATTCCACCCTATGTTGTTACCCTTAAGTCGAATGCTAGGCTACCTCGTATTCCCCAATATAAAATATCGAGCGATGGCGAGAGATCTCTTCTAGCAATTATTTATGATTTGGTTGAGAAGGGTGTAATTGAAGAAAAGAGAGGTAACGTGTGTAACAGTCCTGTTCTGCCTGTCCTTAAGCGTACTGATGCTTCTCAGCCACCTGTGTATCGGTTTGTGATCGATCTTCGAGAAGTGAATAAGATTGTGGTGCCACAGTTTCCTGTTGTCCCTGATATCACTGCTTTGTTGACTCTGATTCCTGCTTCGGCAGCCTGGTTTTCTGTTATCGACTTGAAGAATGCTTTCTTCAGTATTCCAATTGCTGAGTAAAGTAGAGATATTTTCGGCTTCTCTTTAGGAGGCTGCAGCTTCCGGTTTAAGAGAGCTCCTCAAGGTTATTGTGAAAGTCCCTCCATCTATAGTCAGGCGTTGAAACCTCAGCTTGATGGTTTTGTGTTGCCTACTGGTGCTACTCTTATTCAGTACGTTGATGATTTGCTGATTACAGCTGATTACGAAGAGATTTGTAAAGAAGCTACTGTTTCTTTGTTACGACATTTGTCTGACCTTCATCATAAAGTGTCACCTTCCAAGTTACAGTATTGCCGACAAGAAGTAACCTACTTAGGTCATCTCTTGTCGAAGGAGGGAAGAAGGTTGACCCCAGAACGAATTCAAGCAATTGTGCAAATGAGTGTGCCATCCACACAGAGAGAAGTGCGTGCCGTTTTAGGTATCACGTCGTATTGTAGGCAATGGATCCCCAACTTTTCCTTGCTAGCGAAACCTCTGTTGGCGCTGACTCTTAAAGATACTCCGTATACTCTCCCTTGGTCTGATGAATGTCAGAAAAGTTATTCTGAATTACGTGATGCATTGTGTTCGGCTACGGTGTTGGGTACTCCTGACTACAGTAAACCTTTCATGTTGTATGTTCACGAGAGAAAAGGTTGTGCATTGTCAGTGTTGACGCAACAATTTGGAGACAAGCAGCGTCCATGTGCGTATTTTTCAGCTATGTTAGATCCGGTAGCTAGAGCGTTGCCGAGTTGTCTGAGAGCTACAGCGGCAGCGGCTGTTTCTATCCGACAGTCTGCTGGTTTGGTATTGAATAATACGTTGATTGTGATGGTCCCACATGCAGTGGATACTTTATTGAATAGGACTAAGACTCAGCACCTTACTAGTGCACGTCTGTCAGGTTATGAGCTGACTCTTTTGGCTAGCCATGTTCACATTAAGAGATGTAATGTGTTGAATCCAGCTACGTTGTTGCCGATTTCTGTAGAGACAGATGCTCAAGAACAGCATGATTGCTTTCTTCGGACAGAGGAAGAAACGAAGGCTAGAGTTGATTTGAAAGATACTCCTTTTACGAATGTTGATGGTACCCTATGGGTAGATGGTTCGTGTTTCAAGCTTCCGAATGGTGAAACGACTGCGGCATATGCCGTCACAACTTTACATACAGTTGTTGAGACAGCACGTATAGCACAGAATTCTGCACAAGCAGCAGAGTTGATTGCATTGACTAGAGCGTGTGTTGTCAGAGGGAAAGCGAGTGAATGTTTATACTGATAGTCAGTATGCGTTTGGTGTTGCCCATAGTTTCGGACGTTTGTGGAGAGAGAGCGGATTTCTTACTTCCCATGGTACGAAAATTCAGCATGGGCAATTAGTGAATGAACTTCTGGAATCACTTACTCTCCCAAAGCAGATTGCAATTGTGAAGTGTAGTGCCCATAAGAAGGTTGTGGATGATGTGGGCCGAGGAAATGCGTTTGCGAATGAAGTTGCGAAGGAAACGGCGAAAGACATGATGAGCCGTATGTATGTTGCAGGCCCTGCTAATTGGGTTATGGCTGGTGGAATGTGTGAAGACACAATAGAAAGTGTGAAGATGATTCAGGCTGAAGCTACGGAAAAAGAAGTGAGTGTGTGGAGAGAAACTACGGGTATGTTGGATTCGACAGGTTGTTGGGTTGAGTTGTCGGAGCACCAGCGATGGTTGTTGCCTGATGCGTATGTGCTCCCAGTGGTTACTATGGCTCATGGAATGGCTCACATTAGCTCGAAAGGGATATGCAAGTTGTTGGCCCCAGTATGGCAGAATGCTGGAATTCCGAAATGTGCTGAGAATGTGGTGAAAATTATTTACAACAAGGGGTGGTGATGGACAGAGTCTCTGAATTAAGCAGAGTACTCTCACCCAGTCAAGAGATCAGGGCTAGATCCAACACCGTTTTTTAGCTCATTGCACCATCCCAGTTTCAGAACCTGGCTGTATGCAAATTAGTCTGTCCCTGGCCCATTGCATCATGGGAACAGGGCCGACCAGACTACAAAAGCCAATTCTTACACTGGGAAGGAAACAAGCTTCCGGGGACCGGTTTCTGGCATTACAGCCGTCTTCGGCCCGGCTTGCTTGAATCCTGATGGTGCAATGAGCAAGGGACTCACATCTGAGTATACCCTTCCACGCTTAGGGTGGACAAAATTATTTACAACAAGGGGTGGTGATGGACAGAGTCTCTGAATTAAGCAGAGTACTCTCACCCAGTCAAGAGATCAGGGCTAGATCCAACACCGTTTTTTAGCTCATTGCACCATCCCAGTTTCAGAACCTGGCTGTATGCAAATTAGTCTGTCCCTGGCCCAGTGCATCATGGGAACAGGGCAGACCAGACTACAAAAGCCAATTCTTACACTGGGAAGGAAACAAGCTTCCGGGGACCGGTTTCTGGCATTACAGCCATCTTCGGCCCGGCTTGCTTGAATCCTGATGGTGCAATGAGCAAGGGACTCACATCTGAGTATACCCTTCCACGCTTAGGGTGGACAAAATTATTTACAACAAGGGGTGGTGATGGACAGAGTCTCTGAATTAAGCAGAGTACTCTCACCCAGTCAAGAGATCAGGGCTAGATCCAACACCGTTTTTTAGCTCATTGCACCATCCCAGTTTCAGAACCTGGCTGTATGCAAATTAGTCTGTCCCTGGCCCAGTGCATCATGGGAACAGGGCAGACCAGACTACAAAAGCCAATTCTTACACTGGGAAGGAAACAAGCTTCCGGGGACCGGTTTCTGGCATTACAGCCGTCTTCGGCCCGGCTTGCTTGAATCCTGATGGTGCAATGAGCAAGGGACTCACATCTGAGTATACCCTTCCACGCTTAGGGTGGACAAAATTATTTACAACAAGGGGTGGTGATGGACAGAGTCTCTGAATTAAGCAGAGTACTCTCATCCAGTCAAGAGATCAGGGCTAGATCCAACACCGTTTTTTAGCTCATTGCACCATCCCAGTTTCAGAACCTGGCTGTATGCAAATTAGTCTGTCCCTGGCCCAGTGCATCATGGGAACAGGGCAGACCAGACTACAAAAGCCAATTCTTACACTGGGAAGGAAACAAGCTTCCGGGGACCGGTTTCTGGCATTACAGCCGTCTTCGGCCCGGCTTGCTTGAATCCTGATGGTGCAATGAGCAAGGGACTCACATCTGAGTATACCCTTCCACGCTTAGGGTGGACAAAATTATTTACAACAAGGGGTGGTGATGGACAGAGTCTCTGAATTAAGCAGAGTACTCTCACCCAGTCAAGAGATCAGGGCTAGATCCAACACCGTTTTTTAGCTCATTGCACCATCCCAGTTTCAGAACCTGGCTGTATGCAAATTAGTCTGTCCCTGGCCCAGTGCATCATGGGAACAGGGCAGACCAGACTACAAAAGCCAATTCTTACACTGGGAAGGAAACAAGCTTCCGGGGACCGGTTTCTGGCATTACAGCCGTCTTCGGCCCGGCTTGCTTGAATCCTGATGGTGCAATGAGCAAGGGACTCACATCTGAGTATACCCTTCCACGCTTAGGGTGGACAAAATTATTTACAACAAGGGGTGGTGATGGACAGAGTCTCTGAATTAAGCAGAGTACTCTCACCCAGTCAAGAGATCAGGGCTAGATCCAACACCGTTTTTTAGCTCATTGCACCATCCCAGTTTCAGAACCTGGCTGTATGCAAATTAGTCTGTCCCTGGCCCAGTGCATCATGGGAACAGGGCAGACCAGACTACAAAAGCCAATTCTTACACTGGGAAGGAAACAAGCTTCCGGGGACCGGTTTCTGGCATTACAGCCGTCTTCGGCCCGGCTTGCTTGAATCCTGATGGTGCAATGAGCAAGGGACTCACATCTGAGTATACCCTTCCACGCTTAGGGTGGACAAAATTATTTACAACAAGGGATGGTGATGGACAGAGTCTCTGAATTAAGCAGAGTACTCTCACCCAGTCAAGAGATCAGGGCTAGATCCAACACCGTTTTTTAGGTCATTGCACCATCCCAGTTTCAGAACCTGGCTGTATGCAAATTAGTCTGTCCCTGGCCCAGTGCATCATGGGAACAGGGCAGACCAGACTACAAAAGCCAATTCTTACACTGGGAAGGAAACAAGCTTCCGGGGACCGGTTTCTGGCATTACAGCCGTCTTCGGCCCGGCTTGCTTGAATCCTGATGGTGCAATGAGCAAGGGACTCACATCTGAGTATACCCTTCCACGCTTAGGGTGGACAAAATTATTTACAACAAGGGGTGGTGATGGACAGAGTCTCTGAATTAAGCAGAGTACTCTCACCCAGTCAAGAGATCAGGGCTAGATCCAACACCGTTTTTTAGCTCATTGCACCATCCCAGTTTCAGAACCTGGCTGTATGCAAATTAGTCTGTCCCTGGCCCAGTGCATCATGGGAACAGGGCAGACCAGACTACAAAAGCCAATTCTTACACTGGGAAGGAAACAAGCTTCCGGGGACCGGTTTCTGGCATTACAGCCGTCTTCGGCCCGGCTTGCTTGAATCCTGATGGTGCAATGAGCAAGGGACTCACATCTGAGTATACCCTTCCACGCTTAGGGTGGACAAAATTATTTACAACAAGGGGTGGTGATGGACAGAGTCTCTGAATTAAGCAGAGTACTCTCACCCAGTCAAGAGATCAGGGCTAGATCCAACACCGTTTTTTAGCTCATTGCACCATCCCAGTTTCAGAACCTGGCTGTATGCAAATTAGTCTGTCCCTGGCCCAGTGCATCATGGGAACAGGGCAGACCAGACTACAAAAGCCAATTCTTACACTGGGAAGGAAACAAGCTTCCGGGGACCGGTTTCTGGCATTACAGCCGTCTTCGGCCCGGCTTGCTTGAATCCTGATGGTGCAATGAGCAAGGGACTCACATCTGAGTATACCCTTCCACGCTTAGGGTGGCCAAAATTATTTACAACAAGGGGTGGTGATGGACAGAGTCTCTGAATTAAGCAGAGTACTCTCACCCAGTCAAGAGATCAGGGCTAGATCCAACACCGTTTTTTAGCTCATTGCACCATCCCAGTTTCAGAACCTGGCTGTATGCAAATTAGTCTGTCCCTGGCCCAGTGCATCATGGGAACAGGGCAGACCAGACTACAAAAGCCAATTCTTACACTGGGAAGGAAACAAGCTTCCGGGGACCGGTTTCTGGCATTACAGCCGTCTTCGGCCCGGCTTGCTTGAATCCTGATGGTGCAATGAGCAAGGGACTCACATCTGAGTATACCCTTCCACGCTTAGGGTGGACAAAATTATTTACAACAAGGGGTGGTGATGGACGGAGTCTCTGAATTAAGCAGAGTACTCTCACCCAGTCAAGAGATCAGGGCTAGATCCAACACCGCTTTTTAGCTCATTGCACCATCCCAGTTTCAGAACCTGGCTGTATGCAAATTAGTCTGTCCCTGGCCCAGTGCATCATGGGAACAGGGCAGACCAGACTACAAAAGCCAATTCTTACACTGGGAAGGAAACAAGCTTCCGGGGACCGGTTTCTGGCATTACAGCCGTCTTCGGCCCGGCTTGCTTGAATCCTGATGGTGCAATGAGCAAGGGACTCACATCTGAGTATACCCTTCCACGCTTAGGGTGGACAAAATTATTTACAACAAGGGGTGGTGATGGACAGAGTCTCTGAATTAAGCAGAGTACTCTCACCCAGTCAAGAGATCAGGGCTAGATCCAACACCGTTTTTAGCTCATTGCACCATCCCAGTTTCAGAACCTGGCTGTATGCAAATTAGTCTGTCCCTGGCCCAGTGCATCATGGGAACAGGGCAGACCAGACTACAAAAGCCAATTCTTACACTGGGAAGGAAACAAGCTTCCGGGGACCGGTTTCTGGCATTACAGCCGTCTTCGGCCCGGCTTGCTTGAATCCTGATGGTGCAATGAGCAAGGGACTCACATCTGAGTATACCCTTCCACGCTTAGGGTGGACAAAATTATTTACAACAAGGGGTGGTGATGGACAGAGTCTCTGAATTAAGCAGAGTACTCTCACCCAGTCAAGAGATCAGGGCTAGATCCAACACCGTTTTTTAGCTCATTGCACCATCCCAGTTTCAGAACCTGGCTGTATGCAAATTAGTCTGTCCCTTGCCCAGTGCATCATGGGAACAGGGCAGACCAGACTACAAAAGCCAATTCTTACACTGGGAAGGAAACAAGCTTCCGGGGACCGGTTTCTGGCATTACAGCCGTCTTCGGCCCGACTTGCTTGAATCCTGATGGTGCAATGAGCAAGGGACTCACATCTGAGTATACCCTTCCACGCTTAGGGTGGACAAAATTATTTACAACAAGGGGTGGTGATGGACAGTGTCTCTGAATTAAGCAGAGTACTCTCACCCAGTCAAGAGATCAGGGCTAGATCCAACACCGTTTTTTAGCTCATTGCACCATCCCAGTTTCAGAACCTGGCTGTATGCAAATTAGTCTGTCCCTGGCCCAGTGCATCATGGGAACAGGGCAGACCAGACTACAAAAGCCAATTCTTACACTGGGAAGGAAACAAGCTTCCGGGGACCGGTTTCTGGCATTACAGCCGTCTTCGGCCCGGCTTGCTTGAATCCTGATGGTGCAATGAGCAAGGGACTCACATCTGAGTATACCCTTCCACGCTTAGGGTGGACAAAATTATTTACAACAAGGGGTGGTGATGGACAGAGTCTCTGAATTAAGCAGAGTACTCTCACCCAGTCAAGAGATCAGGTCCCTCACCACCCCTTGTTGTAAATATTTTTGTCCACCCTAAGCGTGGAAGGGTATACTCAGATGTGAGTCCCTTGCTCATTGCACCATCAGGATTCAAGCAAGCCGGGCCGAAGACGGCTGTAATGCCAGAAACCGGTCCCCGGAAGCTTTTTTCCTTCCCAGTGTAAGAATTGGCTTTTGTAGTTTGGTTTGCCCTGTTCCCATCATGCACTGGGACAGGAACAGACTAATTTCCATACAGCCAGGTTCTGAAACTGGGATGGTGCAATGAGCTAAAAAACGGTGTTGGATCTAGCCCTGATCTTTTGACTGGGTGAGAGTATTCTGCTTAATTCAGAGACTCTGTCCCTCACCACCCCTTGTTGTAAATATTTTTGTCCACCCTAAGCGTGGAAGGGTATACTCAGACATGAGTCCCTTGCTCATTGCACCATCAGGATTCAAGCAAGCCGGGCCGAAGACGGCTGTAATGCCAGAAACCGGTCCCCGGAAGCTTTTTTCCTTCCCAGTGTAAGAATTGGCTTTTGTAGTTTGGTTTGCCCTGTTCCCATCATGCACTGGGACGGGAACAGACTAATTTGCATACAGCCAGGTTCTGAAACTGGGATGGTGCAATGAGCTAAAAAACGGTGTTGGATCTAGCCCTGATCTTTTGACTGGGTGAGAGTATGCTGCTGAATTCAGAGACTCTGTCCCTCACCACCCCTTGTTGTAAATATTTTTGTCCACCCTAAGCGTGGAAGGGTATACTCAGACATGAGTCCCTTGCTCATTGCACCATCAGGATTCAAGCAAGCCGGGCCGAAGATGGCTGTAATGCCAGAAACCGGTCCCCGGAAGCTTTTTTCCTTCCCAGTGTAAGAATTGGCTTTTGTAGTTTGGTTTGCCCTGTTCCCATCATGCACTGGGACAGGAACAGACTAATTTGCATACAGCCAGGTTCTGAAACTGGGATGGTGCAATGAGCTAAAAAACGGTGCTGGATCTAGCCCTGATCTTTTGACTGGGTGAGAGTATTCTGCTTAATTCAGAGACTCTGTCCCTCACCACCCCTTGTTGTAAATATTTTTGTCCACCCTAAGCGTGGAAGGGTATACTCAGACATGAGTCCCTTGCTCATTGCACCATCAGGATTCAAGCAAGCCGGGCCGAAGGCGGCTGTAATGCCAGAAACCGGTCCCCGGAAGCTTTTTTCCTTCCCAGTGTAAGAATTGGCTTTTGTAGTTTGGTTTGCCCTGTTCCCATCATGCACTGGGACAGGAACAGACTAATTTGCATACAGCCAGGTTCTGAAACTGGGATGGTGCAATGAGCTAAAGAACGGTGTTGGATCTAGCCCTGATCTTTTGACTGGGTGAGAGTATTCTGCTTAATTCAGAGACTCTGTCCCTCACCACCCCTTGTTGTAAATATTTTTGTCCACCCTAAGCGTGGAAGGGTATACTCAGACATGAGTCCCTTGCTCATTGCACCATCAGGATTCAAGCAAGCCGGGCCGAAGACGGCTGTAATGCCAGAAACCGGTCCCCGGAAGCTTTTTTCCTTCCCAGTGTAAGAATTGGCTTTTGTAATTTGGTTTGCCCTGTTCCCCTCATGCACTGGGACAGGAACAGACTAATTTGCATACAGCCAGGTTCTGAAACTGGGATGGTGCAATGAGCTAAAAAACGGTGTTGGATCTAGCCCTGATCTTTTGACTGGGTGAGAGTATTCTGCTTAATTCAGAGACTCTGTCCCTCACCACCCCTTGTTGTAAATATTTTTGTCCACCCTAAGCGTGGAAGGGTATACTCAGACATGAGACCCTTGCTCATTGCACCATCAGGATTCAAGCAAGCCGGGCCGAAGACGGCTGTAATGCCAGAAACCGGTCCCCGGAAGCTTTTTTCCTTCCCAGTGTAAGAATTGGCTTTTGTAGTTTGGTTTGCCCTGTTCCCATCATGCACTGGGACAGGAACAGACTAATTTGCATACAGCCAGGTTCTGAAACTGGGATGGTGCAATGAGCTAAAAAACTGTGTTGGATCTAGCCCTGATCTTTTGACTGGGTGAGAGTATTCTGCTTAATTCAGAGACTCTGTCCCTCACCACCCCTTGTTGTAAATATTTTTGTCCACCCTAAGCGTGGAAGGGTATACTCAGACATGAGTCCCTTGCTCATTGCACCATCAGGATTCAAGCAAGCCGGGCCGAAGACGGCTGTAATGCCAGAAACCGGTCCCCGGAAGCTTTTTTCCTTCCCAGTGTAAGAATTGGCTTTTGTAGTTTGGTTTGCCCTGTTCCCATCATGCACTGGGACAGGAACAGACTAATTTGCATACAGCCAGGTTCTGAAACTGGGATGGTGCAATGAGCTAAAAAACGGTGTTGGATCTAGCCCTGATCTTTTGACTGGGTGAGAGTATTCTGCTTAATTCAGAGACTCTGTCCCTCACCACCCCTTGTTGTAAATATTTTTGTCCACCCTAAGCGTGGAAGGGTATACTAAGACATGAGTCCCTTGCTCATTGCACCATCAGGATTCAAGCAAGCCGGGCCGAAGACGGCTGTAATGCCAGAAACCGGTCCCCGGAAGCTTTTTTCCTTCCCAGTGTAAGAATTGGCTTTTGTAGTTTGGTTTGCCCTGTTCCCATCATGCACTGGGACAGGAACAGACTAATTTGCATACAGTCAGGTTCTGAAACTGGGATGGTGCAATGAGCTAAAAACGGTGTTGGATCTAGCCCTGATCTTTTGACTGGGTGAGAGTATTCTGCTTAATTCAGAGACTCTGTCCCTCACCACCCCTTGTTGTAAATATTTTTGTCCACCCTAAGTGTGGAAGGGTATACTCAGACATGAGTCCCTTGCTCATTGCACCATCAGGATTCAAGCAAGCCGGGCCGAAGACGGCTGTAATGCCAGAAACCGGTCCCCGGAAGCTTTTTTCCTTCCCAGTGTAAGAATTGGCTTTTGTAGTTTGGTTTGCCCTGTTCCCATCATGCACTGGGGCAGGAACAGACTAATTTGCATACAGCCAGGTTCTGAAACTGGGATGGTGCAATGAGCTAAAAAACTGTGTTGGATCTAGCCCTGATCTTTTGACTGGGTGAGAGTATTCTGCTTAATTCAGAGACTCTGTCCCTCACCACCCCTTGTTGTAAATATTTTTGTCCACCCTAAGCGTGGAAGGGTATACTCAGACATGAGTCCCTTGCTCATTGCACCATCAGGATTCAAGCAAGCCGGGCCGAAGACGGCTGTAATGCCAGAAACCGGTCCCCGGAAGCTTTTTTCCTTCCCAGTGTAAGAATTGGCTTTTGTAGTTTGGTTTGCCCTGTTCCCATCATGCACTGGGACAGGAACAGACTAATTTGCATACAGCCAGGTTCTGAAACTGGGTTGGTGCAATGAGCTAAAAAACGGTGTTGGATCTAGCCCTGATCTTTTGACTGGGTGAGAGTATTCTGCTTAATTCAGAGACTCTGTCCCTCACCACCCCTTGTTGTAAATATTTTTGTCCACCCTAAGCGTGGAAGGGTATACTCAGACATGAGTCCCTTGCTCATTGCACCATCAGGATTCAAGCAAGCCGGGCCGAAGACGGCTGTAATGCCAGAAACCGGTCCCCGGAAGCTTTTTTCCTTCCCAGTGTAAGAATTGGCTTTTGTAGTTTGGTTTGCCCTGTTCCCATCATGCACTGGGACAGGAACAGACTAATTTGCATACAGCCAGGTTCTGAAACTGGGATGGTGCAATGAGCTAAAAAACGGTGTTGGATCTAGCCCTGATCTTTTGACTGGGTGAGAGTATTCTGCTTAATTCAGAGACTCTGTCCCTCACCACCCCTTGTTGTAAATATGAGAATGTGGTGAAGCATTGTATGATTTGTTTGAAGTACAATCCTGGAAAGGTAACTCCAACTCCAGCTGGTCATTTTGCTCCTCCAACTTATCTGTTTGAAGTGATACAGCTAGATTACATTCACATGGAGAGATGCAACAATTTGAAGTATGTCCTTGTGGTTGTTTGTGCCTTTTCCAGATGGATAGAGGCTTACCCCCTAAAGGATAATACTGCCTTGTCTACAGCCAAGGTTTTGCTCCAGGAGTATTTCCCTAGATATGGTTTGCCGAGAATTGTATGGAGCGACAATGGGAGTGAATTCGTGGGTCGAATCATGAAGAAAGTATGTGCGGGTTTGGGTATCAATCAGAAATTCCATGCTGCGAATCACCCCCAGTCTGCTGGACTTGTCGAGTGCTATAATGGCACTCTCAAATTGAAATTGGCTAAAATACAAGCGAGCTCTGGTCTTACATGGCCAGATGACTTGCCGTTGGCTCTTTTGTCAACAAGGACGGCAGTGCATTCTCGTGTGGGACTTAGCCCATACGAAATCGTCTTTGGTCGTCCGGACAATGTTTGGGGTGTGCCAAGGGCTAAGAAGTATAGTGAAATCGAGTACCCTATGTTGGTGGATTACTTACATGACTTTACTGCTAAATTACGTGTTCTCCACCAACAGGTCTATAACAGTTTATTTTCCCGCCGTTGATGTCCATCGAGACACGGGTGTAGCGGCTAGCCTCCACGCACCTATTTTCCAACTGAGTGTTTTCAGCGGTGCACATGTTCCCCTGAGTGATTTATCAAAATATTCGTAAACGTGACTTGGAGGCAAAGCAGGGCCGGGCCGAAAGTTAGATTGTATCTTTACACTGGCTACTTCTGGAACCAATATCCTGCTGTACGTTCCATAGTTATCTGAGATTCAGAATTTAAAATAACTTCAGTTTTTTAACTTTCTTCCGCACACTGGACGTATAATCAAGATACGTTGATGCGTAGAAATACATCGTTTGAGATGGATCACTAGCGACTGTTTATTTTGGTATTACAGTTTGTCCATGAAGAAGGCGCTGGTTCGCCGAAACGCGCGTCGACAATTTAACTCTTTCTTTTTATTATAATTTGTGTAATAATTGATTCGTTTTTTGTACATATATATCATTTCTATTCTGTGTTTTCAGTGTATTTACATGTTTTTAATTGATTGTTTAATAAAAACTATTGTTTTAATTAAATATTTTATATGGTTGGACAAGTAAATACTGTGTTTGTTCACTTGCCTTTGGTCCCCTATCTTTCTATTATTGAATAGACAAGTATTTACAAACTGCCTAGGTTGCTATTTTTTCAAATCTATGACAGTTTGCCGACAGCTACTGCAGAAACGACGTGCTTACGAAGAATTTTCAATGAACCAAGAACTTGGAACCGAGATGGACTGGACCACATTTGGTCCTTTTGGCCACTAGGACTGCAGTTAGGGTAGCTGGTAAAACAAACTGGATGCATGCCACCCATTGCAAAAAAGTTCCTTTGCCCCTACCGTGTGATAAGTGGGTGAGGGATGGTATAGTTGATTCCGAATGTGTAAGGATTCCTAGATTTGTACCTTTTAGTGATGCACATTTGACATGGACTCAGTCAGAACGCGAGGATGATGACATTCTGCAAGCTGCTGTGCCTTCCCATCTGAAACTCGACACAACAAATCCGGAAATCCTTTTTCAAGAGCAAACTGTGTCTGGTAAAGAGCGCTACAATCTAAGACCGAGAAGGAATGAATCAATGGACAAATAAAAATTCAATTTTTTCATGTAGTGAATTACACCTTGTCAGATCAAGAGACTTTTTTAAAACTTTTTTCTTTTTTGAGTCACCATCCGGACTCAGCTGCAGGGTCGCGGTACAGCCTTAAGGGGTGAGCCGCGTATTGACATAAGGTCTGTGGTTCATGGTCGTTAGTACGATCTTGACGCACACTTAAGTGAAGAAGGTAATAGCCGTGAGCAGCACGTTAGAGAATGGAGTCTTTTGGATCTTTTGGATCTGATAAGAGTGTTGAGAGAATTGATGCTAAAAAGAAAATGTGTACATTGGTCCGTAGCAAATGTTTTTTGATATTGTGTTTCTTGATGCTTTTGAATATTATATTGGGATGTGTGGGTTGGATTGTTTATGCCATACAACATATACTTACATCTACGTCCCAACCTACTCTTTCTTTTTCTACTGTTTCTCCACATGAATTTCATACGTTGCCTGAACATGAACAGACACGGAGATCAGAATTTGTTAACAATTCGTTTATACAGATGTTGCATCAGCATCAGCTAGTCGTAAATACCACGAATTGTTGGGTTTGTGGTCTTATGCCACATACGACAGATAAGGGAATGCCATATTTGGTTTTGCCTTTTCGCCTAATGGGTCAGTATGGGCACTCCAAGCAATGTTTAGCTATGCGAATGAAGCATCTCCTGTACGTTCCGTCAAAGATAATGCGAGTAATAATGCCTTGATACAGGGAATAGTAGATATGATCAGAGATATTGATGCGTATAATGCTATCCCTAAAGATGAGGTACGAGCATATGTTGGTTGGAACAAGACTGGATATAGTATTAGTCTGACAGAGAAGGAGAGACGAAAAAGGTCTCCCCTATTTGGATTGTACCCCACCAAGGTCATTTTTGTCTGCAAGGTAATGGTCAGAATCCGAGAGCTCAGCTTGGTAAGAGTGTGTGTGCTCACACCTATGTCTATACATCCCAGAAATCTCCACCGTTCGGGCCTGCTAAAGGCACGTATTTTGTTTGTTATGATAGAGCATATACAAGGTTGCCTCCTGATTTTTCAGGCATATGTTATGTGGCATTTTTGCTTCCCCCTACATACACTGCTGTTTTCAATTACCATAAGACAAGATATGGTAGAGGTGTCATCGATGCGAGAGACACTGTTGCACAAGAAGTTGGAGACTTCTTTAAGGGTTTCGTGCCCTTTTGGGGTCCTATGGCTAATAGTAGGAATATTCGTCAGCTTACGAGAGTGGTTGAGGCCACTATAAATGAAACTGCTGGTGCCCTTAGCAATATTACAGCTGAGCTTCAAGCGGATCGTCTTATGACATTACAAAACCGTATAGTTTTAGATATTATACTTGCAGATAGAGGTGGGGTATGTAAATTGATCGGGTCTAGTTGCTGTGTTTTCATACCAGATAATGCCCCGACAGTGTACCAAGCCATGTTGAAGTTACATAAGTTCGTTGAGTCTATACATGTAGACGAAGGGAACTGGTCATTGATGGAATGGTTTTGGGGACTGTTGTCCAGATGGGGATGGAAGATTCTGATGATCCTTGGTATGGCTTTAGCTATCCTTTTCTCGTGTTGTTTATGCATCCAGTGTGGTCCCGCCATTTGTAGTCTTTGTGCTACGATGTGTGTGAGAAGACCTATCCAGAGAGAAGCAAAGGATAATAAGATGATGCTACAGCAACACCTTGATGACCTGATGAGAATAGACATAGACCTGGATTCAGATTGACATGAGTTTAGGTTATTGCCTACGGAATGGCAAAAAGGAGGATCTGAAGTTCTGTAATTCTCGAGCCTGACTCCATTTTGTGTTGCCCTCACGTAGGCCTCTGAAAGAGGCCCGGCGAACAAGTGGCCTGGCCTTCTGAGTTCTTATAAACATTAATTAGGTTTCTTTCGACTCTGAAAGAACTGCAGAGAAACTGACCTCTTCACCTGAAACTAACCTCGCAAAGCCATTTTGCCTTGGTTTGATCCTTGTCTAAGTTTGCCACTTAATGTTCAGGACCTCGTTAACCTTTAGTTTCCTTGCACATATTTTATCGTGTTCAGCATCTATTACTGTTTCCTTTATGTTCTGACATTACATGGGTTGTGCTTTTCAATTATAAATCGGTCCGGCTTGCAAAGATTGAATTTGGGACATTCCTAATAATTAACTTTTGGGTTGGGTTACTGTAAATTGGGTTTTTGTTAATGTGATACTCAGTTAGAAAATATGTCCTATTGGTCAGAATTTAGCGCAGTGGGTGTGCATTTGTAATGAGCAAAATATGTATAAAAAGTGATGTTTTGCTCTGTGAATTTGAGCAGTCTCCTGAGTTGTACACTGTGTTGTATTGCTTGGTTTACTGTTACTAGCTGCAGCTAATAAATTTGATCTCTAACGCCATCTAGAAGTATTCCGTGTCTCTGTATTCCAAGACAGAAGAATCCGAAGACTTCAGGTGTGTCCCTGGCACCACTGGGTTCTAAGAAAACCTGGTTCTTCAATGACCCCTGCTTCACAGGGGGCGTTGCTCACCAGGCATGAAGGGAAAGGGAGAAGCACAGGGAATGCATGGAGAGGCGATTTATTTTTACAATTTTATTTTATTGTTTTTTTCATACAAGCAAAAGTTACACAGAAATAAACAAGCATTAGTTCTCTGGCCTGGAATGAGCGAGCAGTGCCTTTTTAGGTCGAGGACCGAAAGGCTGCACTTGCGCAGTCTCCGGGAGGAGATTTAATGATTTGGAGTATGGGGGCTTGAACCCGCTTCTCTCCTCCTCTCTCCTCCATTGGCTGGCTTCCTAAACGGAGGCCAGCCATTGGAGGAGAGAGGCGTCACTCCAATAAAGCCCCGTCTCTTTCGGATTCTGGGGCGTGTTTTTTTGCGTTCTTTCGACTGTGATGTCACCCGTCACTCAGAACGCCAAAACACGCCCCCGAATCCGAAATTTTCGGATGTTTGCGGCCGCCATTGTTGCCCGGCCGCCGCCAAGTCTTCCAGTGAGTGCTTGTGTTGGCACAAACTAATGTACTGGGACACAATTTTGCTGAACCCTTGAAATGGCTTCCTCGCTTCTGACAATCTGGATTGCAAGTGAGCTGATATGAAGACGATGCCAGTGTGAACACAAAGTAGCTGTTCTGAATTCCCAACTCGAGTTCCAGTTTCGGGGTTTCCCATCAACTGCACCGATCACTACATCACACTCTACTAAACAACTACACCCCGCCGCCGAATTCCATGATTTCCTATTTTACAGCGCTACGTGAATAAAGCACTTTTATAGCAGGCCTCTTAAACCGAGATCCCATCTACATAAAAGCACCGCCGCTTTCTGCCGAGGACAGCCATGTTTGACGGCCGCACTTCTGCTGCTCCCTGCAAGGGACTCCCGGGAGCCAGGCAGCTATTCGGCTGGGATGTGTGCGGAGGACCTGGCTATTCACACGGACATTAATTAGTAACAAACAGGGGAAACAAAGAGCCACAGTGCAGCCAAGGCATGCAAATACATGTTTAAGGTAAATGTCATGCCGCGCCGCGCTGCGTCCCACGTGTCTCCAGAGGGGACTTGGAGTGGCTGCGGGGCGGAGCAGTCTAATAAAGACGGCTAAACTGGGTGAAGACCTGGCCTTAAACCCCACCGGGAGCCAATGTTTTCCTGCATGTTCCTCAGTGCAGCAACCTCTGCTATCCCTCATACACCCGTAAACCCCTGGCCCAGTTCATGTACACGGGGCCCTGCAAACCACCTGCTGTGAAACCTACCTTGCGGCGGGCCAGGTGTACTGTCTAAAGTCCGCTTCCAAGGTACACGGCGTGCGTGGTGCCCTCTGATCCTTTGTGTTTGTAGAACAGAACTGGTGCCCCTGGCCTAAGGCCCGGTGCATACCAACTGTCTTATTGCACTCAAATCCTGTGGGCTCGTTCTATAATAACTCGATGTAATCTTACATCAGCCCTCAAGGCCCGCAGTGTAAGCTCAGCACCTGGGGCCTACGCTGCCCAAACCCTGCAGAGAACGAGATCTGCACCTGGCTCTGTGCCACACGCCCGCGCAGTGAGGGAGCACAGCCCCAATGAGCCTGGTGGATCTGGGCGTTTTCTTTGGTGCCCACGCTCATTGACCCAGTTCAGCCACTGTGCCGTATTTCTAGTAACTTTAATGCATGCAGAGCAGCCACTGATGTGTGAACCTGGTGGAATTCCAGATATTCTCCTTGAACATATGCCTGTGCAAGCAGTTAGTCAGGCGATATCATTATTTCGCCTGAGGCTTTCTTCAGCACACCACGGCGAAGAAATCCTTAAGGAGGGTTTCTGTGAGAAAATCTCATCCATCGCAAACAGCCCCAACCCCAGCAGAAAGTAACATCTTAAATTGCTCAAATTTGAGGGGAAGAACAGTACGGCAAAATGGGCCCCCTCAAAATCATATGCCCCATAGAACTATCAACAGTGACTGCCTTTTCTCTCTATTGCTTCTTTCTTTCTTTCTTTCTGTCTTTCTTTCTTTCTTTCTTTCTTTCTTTCTTTCTTTCTTTCTTTCCTCTTCACCCCTCCTACCCTTTGCGCGCATTGTTACGCCACCCTGCTCTCCAATCTGTCTTTCTTCTTCTCTCTCTCACCTCTGTATGTCTCAGTTTTTCTCACTCAGTTCCCTCTGGATCTCTCACATCCTCTCTCTCACTCACTCTCTTTTCTCTCGCTGTCGATTCCTTGTCACCTCTATCTATCGGTGCCTGCACCCATTCTCTGTCTAGTGCTCTCTCTTGCACACATTTGCAGACTCCGTGCCTTTCCAGGTATGAACAGATTTCTGTTTCTAAATGCCTCTCCCACTCTGACTTTGTCGAAATTCCACTGTCTCTGCAATTCGGTAGCCCCCTCAAGAATCCAGGGGCTGATCCCATCTCTCAGCACAGCAAGAAAACGCCACCTCTTTCCCCACTCTGAACCCTCTGTGTGTGTGTGGGGGGGCTTTGTGTGTGTGTGGGGGGGGGGCTCTGTGTGTGTGTGTGGGGCTCTGTGTGTGTGGGGGGCTCTGTGTGTGTGTGTGTGGGGGGGCTCTGTGTGTGTGGGGGGGGCTCTGTGTGTGTGTGTGGCTGTGTGGCTCTGTGTGTGTGTGTGGCTCTGTGTGGAAAGCTTTTTTTGTAGGTGGCTCTATGTGTGGGTGGCTCTGTCTGTGTGAGGGTGACTATGTGAATGACTGTGTGGGTGGCTCGATATGTGTGTGTGGGTGGCTTTGTGTGTGTGGTTCTGTGTGGGTGTAAATGCAATAGGTCATGCATTTGCGAGCGATTAAGCTATTGGCATTGTACATGACAATGCCATTTATTTAACGATTAAGCTATTGGCAATGTAAATGACAATGCCATTTATTTATGATTTTAAAAAAAAAAAGTCATGAGCAATGCCAATAGCTCTACCTTTAATAATACCGAGACCATTGCATTGTAAATGCTTGTTTCATTTGTGTACAGGGCCGGACTGGCCGTAGCGGGCACCGGGGAATCCCCGGCACGTCGCACGGGTAGGGGGCCGGTTTGGGGCCGCTGGGGGCCGTTTTTTTGTTACAGGGCCGTTTTTGCAGCATAGCTGCAACATCGGCCCTGTAACAAAATCGGCCGAAAACCGGCCCCGCAAAGAGCTCGGTGGCACCCCCAACCCCCCGGGGAGGGGGCAGGGGGGGGCGGCCGATTACTTTGCCGGGGCCGGTTTTGGTTCCCAGTCCGGCCCTGTTTGTGTAATTTACGTGAAAAAAATGATAATGAAGGACTGGGGCTGTAACAGAGCAAGTAGAGATGAAAGTGGGGGTTGGGAAAAGAAGGAGGTCTGGCCCCACTCCATCATTGCCAGCCTGAGAGAAGCACAACGAACCCCTAAGGACACACCCAACACCTAAAAGCCATCAAGGCACACTCAATTCCTTGCTCTGCAACATATGATGCCCTACGTCCCGTGTTCCTAGGGATACCTAAGGAGGTCTGGTCTTCCCTGTTGCTTTTAGTAGTACTATTGACAAAGGGCGAATATAAAGGATATGACAAGCAAAAGAAGGTAAGGGTGGGGGAGATGATAGGTGAAGAGTACAGCAGAGAGAGGAAAGTTGAACAAAAGGAGCAGAACAGCAAGAAAGAGCAAGATGCTGGAAGAAAGGGAGATGGGAAAGGATAGATGTGCATGCAAGGTCAGAATTGGTGAGAGAAGAGTAGGGGAGAGAGCTGAGGTAGAAAAAATAGCATGCAATTGACAGGACTATTAGAGGGGCACAATCCATACAGGAATGTAAGAGTCTTGTGGAGAATGGAAAAGAAGAGTCTGATTTGAGGAACACATGAGCAGTGGTATAACACAAAATGATTCCTGAGCAAATGTTATGAGAGTGGTCCAAGTCTCCCATATCTTACAGATATTCATTTTCCCTGGGTTGAATGGGGGCCCCCTTATGGGCAGAGGCCCCGACTTGTTGGAGGCCCGTCAGCTCCATAGGGGCTGCAAGGGCCTGTGTTACGCCCCTGCACAAGAGGTGAAACAAGGTAAGAGGCAGGGGTAGAACTGTAGTGAATAGCAGCACATGTAGGGGAGAGGTTGATGCGAGAGCGACAGAACCAGCAAAAGGAGGGTAAAGGTGAGAGAGAGATGAGACATAATGAGTAGAGAATGAAGGGGAGAGGTGGACGTAAAGGGGGCAGAACCAGTAAAAAAAGTTGAGGCTGGAGTGAAAAATAAAATGTGAGAGGCTGTGCTTGGATAGGAGAGGAAAATATCAGGAGAACTTAAGTGGCGAAGAGAGGGAATGGTGAGGGGTGGATATAAGAGGGCAGGACCTTGAAGAGCAGGTAAGAGGCTGAGCGAGAGATGGAGGAAAGAGGTAGATGTTAAAGAGGTAGAACCAGCGAGAGAAGGTTAGAGACTGGCAAGAGATTGCAGGACGTGTATAGCAGTCAGGTGAGAGGTGGGTGTAATAAGGGCAAAATCAGTGAGAAAGATAAGAGACAGTAGGAGATGTGAGGTGAAGTGTAGAGCATGGAAGGAAGAGGTGGATGTAAGAGAGACACAGTGAGGCAAGGTAAAAGGTGGGTGGTCAAAGGAAAGAGGTGGATGTAAAGGGACAGACCAGCAATAAAAGTTAAGAGTCTCGACAGAGAGATGAGAGGTGACGGGCAGTACATGGATGATAATATAGATAGATGGGGGATATTGATGTAAAAGATACAGAACTATTAAGAAACCTTAGTCAGAGAAGAGTTAGGGAATGCTTAGATGTGAATGTAGAGGGCAGCATCAGTAAGAAAAGTAAGAGGGAGAGATGTGTTGAGGAGTAGACAGTGGAGGAGAGAAGTGGATATAAGAAGGTCAGAATCAGAAAGAGAATGTGATGAAGCTGAGGGAAAGAGGAGCATTGGAGGTAAGAGGGAGAAGAATCCACAAGGTACGGTTAGAAACTGAGGAAGAGATGATAAAAAGAATACAGCATGAAGGGAGAAGTGGTGGGAAAAGAGAGGCGAAGAGTAGGGTGGGAACGTAGATGTGGATGTAAGAGGGGCAGGCCCAGCAAGAGAAAGTGAGAGGCTGGGTAGAATGATGAGTGAAAAAATGGATGTTGTTATTGTTATTGTTGTTATTGTTATTGGTATTTGTATAGCGCATGGCTACTAGGAAGCATCCCAGCGCTGTGTAGATACGAGTGGGTGGGAAGGGCTCTAGATGAACAGCCAGGTCTTCAGTTGTTTGCAGAATTTCAGGTAGTTGGGTTCACTACGTAGCTGCAGGGGGAGGGTGTTCCATATGTAAGAGTGTAAGGATGTAAGAGTGGCAGAACCAGAGAGAGAGTGTAAGAGGCTTGTGGAGAAATTAGACATTAAGAGCTGGTCAAGGAGGTTGAGGTGGATGTAAGAAGGGTTGAACCAAAAACAGAAGGTAATAGACTGGGCCAGAGGTGAGGTGAAAAGTAAAGCATGGAGAGGTGAGCTAGATGTAAGTAGGCAGAATAAGTTAACAAAAAGTAAGAGGCTGGAGGAGAGGTAAACATGTCTTTGAACTAGTGTGCTGCTATGTACATTGAGTCTTCTGCCACCAATTGCTGTTCCCTGTCTTTTTATTTAACATGTTAAAACAATGGCTTAGTTTTGGGATGTGGGTCTTTATTTTATTTACTTATTTATTTTCATTTTTAGAGTTTTCTATAGCGCGAACAAGACCCAGGGTAGAGTATCAGAGCACTTTACAAAGAAAGCAGAGTAAGTATAGAACATTTTGCAAAAACAGAGCAGACAAAGTATCAAAATATTTTTTAAATGGTTCGGCAGGTAGCAGGAACAAACAAGCATTAGGAATGCATTAGGGCTCGGGTTTGTTTTAAGTTAGAGATAATGGCATTGTAAATGGCAATGTGTTTTAGGCACTCTGCACTACCACTCTGCACTCTGCACTACCAATCTGCACTCTGCACTCTCAATCTGCACTCTGCACTCTCAATCTGCACTCTGCACTACCAATCTGCACTCTGCACTACCACTCTGCACTACCACTCTGCACTATCACTCTGCACTACCTGCACTACCACTCTGCACTACCACTCTGCACTCTGCACTACCACTCTGCACTCTGCACTACCACTCTGCACTCTGCACTACCACTCTGCACTCTGCACTACCACTCTGCACTCTGCACTACCACTCTGCACTCTGCACTACCACTCTGCACTGCCACTCTGCACTACCACTCTGCCCTCTGCACTACCACTCTGCACTGCCACTCTGCACTACCACTCTGCACTCTGCACTACCACTCTGCACTACCACTCTGCAGTACCACTCTGCACTACCACTCTGCACTCTGCACTACCACTCTGCACTACCACTCTGCACTACCACTCTGCACTCTGCACTACCACTCTGCACTACCACTCTGCACTCTGCACTCTGCACTACCACTCTGCACTACCACTCTGCACTACCACTCTGCACTCTGCACTACCACTCTGCACTACCACTCTGCACTACCACTCTGCCCTACCACTCTGCACTCTGCACTACCACTCTGCACTCTGCACTACCACTCTGCACTACCACTCTGCACTACCACTCTGCACTACCACTCTGCACTCTGCAATACCACTCTGCACTCTGCACTACCAATCTGCACTCTACACTACCAATCTGCACTCTGCACTACCAAACTGCACTCTGCACTCTCACTCTGCACTCTGCACTACCACTCTGCACTACCACTCGCACTCTGCACTACCACTCTGCACTACCACTCTGCACTACCACTCTGCACTACCACTCTGCACTCTGCACTACCACTCTGCACTACCACTCTGCACTCTGCACTACCACTCTGCACTCTGCACTACCACTCTGCACTACCACTCTGCACTCTGCACTACCACTCTGCACTCTGCACTACCACTCTGCACTACCACTCTGCACTCTGCACTACCACTCTGCACTCTGCACTACCACTCTGCACTACCACTCTGCACTCTGCACTACCACTCTGCACTCTGCACTACCACTCTGCACTACCAATCTGCACTACCAATCTGCACTCTGCACTCTCAATCTGCACTACCACTACCACTCTCAAACTGCACTCTCACTCTGCACTACCACTCTGCACTCTGCACTACCACTCTGCACTCTGCACTACCACTCTGCACTACCACTCTGCACTCTGCACTACCACTCTGCACTCTGCACTACCACTCTGCACTACCACTCTGCACTACCACTCTGCACTCTGCACTACCACTCTGCACTCTGCACTACCACTCTGCACTACCACTCTGCACTCTGCACTACCAAACTGCACTACCACTCTGCACTACCACTCTGCACTACCACTCTGCACTACCACTCTGCACTACCACTCTGCACTCCGCACTACCAATCTGCACTCGCCACCAGACACGGTGGACTCGTGGAAAATTAATGAAGTGACCTAGAGGGTGAGGATGGGATACTCCGCTACCATCGAGTTCGTAGAAGAACAAGATTACATACGAAAAACAAGCAGCACAGAAAGCATCACTTTCGCGATCGCAATTGTTTAAACAAGCAGCACAGAAAGCATCACTTTTGCGATCGCAATTGTTTAAACAAGCAGCACAGAAATAAATCACTTTCGCGATCGCAATTGTTTAAAAAAACCAGATCTGATGCATGTGATTCTCTACATTGCTGGCCGGCTGTTCATGCGCGCACACAGAGCTGAAGGGAAAAAAAACACAGCAGTGCACACGCTCCCAGCACCATCTGCCTTCAATTACCGGCACCTCGGACAGTTGGTAATTGAGGATTTATGTATTCTTCTGCGCGTGTCCGAACACTTTATGCAGGAAGTGGACATTGACAAATTCCTAAGTCCTATGGCGTGCTGCCTTACTTAAACACAGCCTTGCCTGGACCAATTACCATGCACATGGCAAAATACCACACGCAAAAAACGCGCGCTTTCTGGAATGTGGCAGCCCGGACCCCTTTCAGAATTCTTTTTTTTTCTAATACATAAGAGCTCGGAAACTCCGCCCCCACTTCGTGGTGACGTAGGCCCGAGCCCTAAAAAGGAGACAAATTGTTCGGAGTGGTATGAACATGTTCGAGTATTTGTAAGTCATAAAGGCCTACGTGTCATTAAGGGGAGTGTAGCAACAAGTTTGGATTCGTTGACTAGTACAGTGCCCTGCAAGTCAGTGAGAAGCTGGTGTGGAAGTAAGGCCCCATATGGTGAGGCATGTGCGAAATTAAGGGAGGAATTTGCTCATCAGGAATGATTTTGCTTCCTTTTTGAATAGTGGTGTAGAAGAGATTTTTCTGATGTACGGCGGTAGCGAGTTCCATATTCTTGGTGCCGCTCCAGAGAATACTCTGTCAGAAGTGTTTTTCTTGCTGAAATGAGTGTTTCAGGAGTAGATTGTCAGAGATCCTAGAGTGTCTGTTTCCTCCAGATGAAGTATGTTTTTGCAATAGGTACTGGGGTGTATTGTGGTGTAGGGCTTTATGAGTGATGAAAGCTATCTTTTGGTGGATTCTAGCTTCATAGGGTAGCCAGTTGAGCGCCTTCAGGTGTGGGCATATGTGGTCGGATTTTCTAGATCATGTTATGAGTCTTGCTGCTGCATTGAGACTGGCTTTTAAAGGGGCTGTTGAAATTTGGGAAGCCCCGAGAGGGTATCACATCCGTACTCCAACATCGAGATGACTAAGGCCTGAAATTCAGTTTTGAGGAAAAAGGTTTTTCATATTGAACCATCCTAGATGTCCCTGCAGAATTGCAGCCTGCTCTCTTTGCACTATAACTTCCCTTGCCCTTTTTAAGAAATCTGGCTCCCAGTGGGATTCTTTTCTGCGCATGTCTTGATTGGACATGTCGAGATCACAACTCCTGTCCAACTGCCTGGCCTCAGAAAACGGTGGTGGGGGGATGCCACAGGTCCACCGGGGAAATGTAAGCCTGGCCTGACAAAGCATACTGCTCCACGAGAAAGTTCTGGCCCAATGCCTTGGAGTAAGACTGGCGGGCGAGCAGCAAGACCCGGCTGGTCATAGCAGGCACTGGGCATTTCTCCGGTGTGCCGGAGGGGTGGGGGCTGGTTTTGTACCCATGGGGCCGGTTTTGTTCCTGGGGGCCAGTTTTGTAGCCGTGCTGCAATATCGCCCCTTGTAACAAAAGCAGAAGTGGTGCATTTCACTAGCACGCAACCCCCCACCCTCTCCTGGGGCTGGTCAAGCAGCAATCTGCAAGGGCTGGTTGCTGTTCTGCCTTTGCGAGCAGACTTGGATGCATAAGAGATATTGTGTGGAAGGGAGTCTGATGCCTCAGCTGTGGTATTAACAGAGTATGGATCCGTGCACCTTTTCTAGCACTGTCATGTACGTTGTCCCATGCTGCTTCAGACTCCCTATACGAACTTGGCTACCTGCCCTGCGGTGAGACTGAGATCATGAAGACTCGAGGCTCTGGTGGAGGCCTGCCTAGATGCTATTAACTGGACACGGGAGTTGAGATTGGGCCGACTGGACAGTTCCAGGTTGACCTCGATGTTTTTACTGCAGCTTGAGACACAGCTGGCCCCATGTTCCGGTGAGAATCCATTGTCTTAGAGGAACTATACATCAGAAGGGAGGCTGACATGGATACATCTTTATTGGAAGACAGTTGTAGTCTCCTCTGGCAACCTAATGTTAGAAAGTACATTACCCTGCCTAGCTTTGCCTTCCCCTCTGCCGAAAGTGCAAAGATGTCAAGTATTTTTGCTGTTATTCTCATTATTCCACCTCTTTGACTGTGGTGGTAGCCTTCTCTCAAATCCTTTAGAGACATTATACCTTCAAGTGATCCTCTGCCCCCTTACATTACTCAGTATCATCCCCATTGGGCAAGAGGACAGACTTTGGTCAGCTACGCCTTCGTTCCACAAAGTGCAGTGGTTAAGCAGACATTGTGCTGTCTAGAGCCTAGAAACCAAGGACCCCTGTGTATGCATGAAGCATCATCTCTCCCGACCTAACACTAAGTACAGTTATAATGGCCATCCAGTTCTCCCACCAGATCCCGGGTATCGCTACAAACCCAGGAGTCATTAATTTCTTACTTCATGCAGACTCTACTAAACCCACAGTCGTCCATTACTGCACTGGTGGAACTACTGGACACCTTTTCTGTGTTTTCAGGCTGAAGTGTTAATTGAGAGAAATATGATGGTCCTGCCGCTGTCGGATGTGAAGCCGACAGCGTATATTGAGGAAGTTAATAGGCCATGGTTTCCAAAAGTAAAGAAATACATGGGTATTCTGTTGAACAAAGGGCTGTCATACATGGTGGAGGGTACTATATATTGTTCCTCACACCTAAGTACAAATGGGATTTTAAGAAATGGGCATAATTTCAGTTATTGCTATTGGTGAAGGCCATTAAGGCCATGAAAGGCCATTAAAATGATTACCGCTCTCTGGTAATATGTTGCCCATCTCCATACTGTATACTCTGTTACATAGAATAGAATATATTTGGAAATTATGTTTTTGTGTGTTGTCAGGATAGGACTAAACTTTGGGTGTCAAAACTCTATGCGCACACCGAAGCCAGTGGATTCCGAATGCCGCACATAGGCATGTTAGACTTGGCATCTTTGGCGTGGTTCCACCTCTATTTTTGCCTCTACCTCCTGTATTTTTGATGTTGTGCTGGATTTCTTTTTTACTGGCTTAGATTCTTTGGGCACTTTGCCACTGCTGATCAGTGACACAGTGCAAGAGCTCCCTGGGTAAAATGTGATTACAATTGGTTCTTCCTGATTGGCATATTTGATTTACTGGTAATCCCCTAGTAATGTGCACTAAGTGTGCCAGGGCCTGTAAATCAAATGCTGCTAATGGGCCTGCAGCACTGATTGTGCCAGCCACACAAGTAGCCCCGAAAAGGTATCGCAGACCTACCACTTCAATGTCTGTGCACAGTTTGTTAACTGTCATGTCGACCTGGCAAGTGCACCCACTTGCCAGGCCCTAACCTTCCCTTTTCTTACATGTAAGGAACCACAATGGTAGGCCCTAGGTACCCCCCGGGCAGGGTGCAGTGTGGGTTTAAGGTATGACATGTACTACTGTGTGTGACATGTCCTGATTGTGAAATACTGACAATTTCAGCTTCCACTTTTGAAAGGCTATCTGTTCCACAGGATGGAAAGGGAAATACTTTGGAACATCTTACAAGTATAACTTTCCATTGGGACAAGATAGAGAAATAACGATTAGGCTCCATGAACTCAGAATTTAATAACACATCTTTTAGTAAAGGTGGTTTTTAAATTGTGTGTTTGAAAATGCCACTTTTAGAAAGTAGGCATTTTCTTGTTTAACCATTCGGTGTGCCTCTGCCTGTTTGTGTATTGACTGTCTGGTTTTGAAGTGACGGGGGCTGGGGATGTGCATTCACTGTAGACAGCCACTGGGGGAGGTTGAAGTGTGCCTGGCACTTCCTGGATAACTCAGAGCTGAGCTGAATAGACTTCAGCTAAATGTAGAGTAGTGGGAGGAGTTTTCCTTGCACCTGAATAGGGCCTGTCTCCCTTGCACAATGCTGTCTCCACCCCTTGTGGTCATACTGCATTAGTGCGGACAGAACTGGTTTGAGACTCAGAGACCCTTGCACAAAGAGAACAAGGACATTTTGGGGTATAAGTATTATACCAGAAACCCCAGAACTTTAGATTACTTCCGGACCTTTGCCAAGAAGAAGAGCTGAACAGCTGTGAGGAGGAGTACTAACCCTTTACCGTGTGATGTGTGGGGTTGGACTGCAGTTGCTGTTTCTGCCAAGGAAAGAACAAAGACTGGAACGTTTCTTGAACCTGCTTGACGAAGATATCTAAGGGCCTGTGTGTGCTGGCCTTCGTTTCTGAAGTCTTATGGATGGACACAAAGACGTCACCCCCAGCTCCCCTGAGCTCTGTTGCCAAGAGTTCTGACCTTCCAGGAGGTGTGTGTTCCATTTCTGGGCCTCTGGAGGTTGTTCCTGCTGTTTGGGAGCTGGAAGAAAAGAAGAACTGAAGAAATTGACGCATCGCTCTTCTTGCGACTGTTTAACCGACGCAACTTCGCTGTGCGAGAAGAATATCCACGCATCGCCGCACCGCTGCCGAAACCAACACAGCACCTGTCGCAGCTGCAAGAACTGACACATTGAGCGATTGCAGCTGAAGAAACCAATGCAGCACTGTTGGACGCCGCCAGATTGATCGCCGACGCATCCCGGATTTCCACGCATCCTACCTGTGCGTCAAGTTTTCCAGATGCATCACCGGTTGACCAGAATCGTCTTGGAGTCGACGCATCACTTCCCCGCACAGACCCGATTCGACGCATCACTTCTCCTGCGTGCAGCAGAACTGTCGCACCGCCTGCCCAAGGTCTCAGGAACTGACGCATCTCCTTGTTTTTGACGCTTCCCATCTCTGCGTCCGTTTGGCCTTGTGAATTTTGACGCATCTACAGGTACTTTGTGAGAAATCACGCATCCATAGCTTCCTATGGACCCAGTTGTTTGAAACCTTTGAAAAGTCATGTTCTTATTACATGTACGTTGGATTTTTGTTGTTTTGGTGTTGTTGAGTTTGATAAAGATACTTTATTTTTCTAAACTGGTGTGGTGCCCGTTTTTGGTGTTATCACTGTATTACAGAGTGTTCTGAGAACAAATACTTTTCACATAGCCTTTGGGATAAATCTGTCTGCTTGAGACAAGCTACCCAGGGGGTCACGCCAGCACAACCTCAACATCATCTCTTATGCCGACGACACCCAGCTGATCCTCTCCCTCACCAGAGACCCCGACACCGCCAGAACCTGCCTACACGAAGGGATGAAAGACGTCGCCGAGTGGATGAAGGACAGCCGCCTGAAACTGAACTCGGACAAGACGGAAGTCCTCATCCTGGGATCTTCGCCCTCCGCCTGGGACGACTCCTGGTGGCCCCCAGCCCTGGGCACCGCACCCAAGCCAACCGACCACGCACGCAACCTGGGCTTCATCCTGGACCCCTCCCTCTCGATGACCAGACAAGTCAACGCCGTCTCCTCATCGTGCTTCAACACCCTGCGTATGCTTCGCAAGATCTTCCGCTGGATCCCGACCGAGACCAGGAAGACTGTCACCCAGGCACTCGTCACCAGCCGACTGGACTACGGAAACGCCCTCTACGCCGGAACCACAGCCAAGCTACAGAAAAGACTCCAGCGCATCCAGAACGCTTCCGCCCGACTCATCCTGGATGTCCCCCAACGCAGCCACATCTCCAGCCACCTGAGGAACCTGCACTGGCTCCCCGTCGACAAGAGGATCACGTTCCGGCTCCTCACCCATGCACACAAGTCTCTCCACGACCTGGGCCCCAAGTACCTCAACGACCGCCTGACCTTCTACACGCCCACCCGCCAGCTACGGTCCACCAGCCTCGCCCTCGCAGCCGTACCACGCATCCGAAGAGCCACCGCCGGAGGAAGATCCTTCTCTTACCTGGCTGCCAAGACTTGGAACTCCCTCCCCATCCACCTTCGGCTGACCCAGGACCATCTCGCCTTCAGGAAACAACTCAAGACCTGGCTGTTCGAGCAGTAGCATACCCCTCCCCCCAAGCGCCTTGAGACCCTCCCGGGTAAGTAGTGCGCTATACAAATGGCATGATTGATTGATTGATTGATTGATTGATTGAGCAGGGATTATCTAAAGTGTGTATTCCCCTTACCCTAACTAGAAGCAAGGGTCTATATTTGGACAAAGGTACCTATCTCTGCCAACTAGAGGCCCCCATTTCTAACAAGGCACTTTTTACTTGGCATACCACTCGTCCCAGTTGGCCTGTTGTCTACCTAACATTAAGGACCCCCCCAATGAGGGAAGCTATGATCAAGGCTTATTCGCTGAGGTGAATGGACTTAATACCTTATGTACATTTAAGCACACACACCTGATGTGGGGGAGACGGCGACAACATGGTCCACGTATTGTGGAGTTGCCTTAGGCTGATGCACATTTGGAATGAGGTGTGTACTGTGCTTGCAGAACTGTACAACATTACACTAGTCCCCTCCATTAGTCTGGCTTAACTTCATAACATGTTGGAGAGTGAGGATCCATCGAAACACAAGAAAAGTTGGGTGGGGCGCTCTTGGCCACTGTGAACTTATGCATCCTGAGGTTTTGGAGGAAGCCAATAGCCCCAGATAAGATACTATGGTTGTTGGAGATGTACAAAATAACTGTATGTGTATAAATCAGTTATAGAATGAATGACCAGAAAGAGTTTTACGATCAGATCTGGGAGCCCTTGCCTCGCCAGGGCTTAGTCGAAACATAGAGGTCAGAAGCAGGGTCTGGTTGGCCCCTATGGTGAAGGAGGCTGGGACTCCTACGGCCTTAGCCACTATGACCATAGAGAAGACTGCAAGGAAAGTAGGAATTGGGGTCTGGTCTGCCTACATAAGGGGCTTGGGGCTGTGAGGGTGTCATGTGCTACTCCTGCTGAACCAACAGGAAGGAGCAGAAGGGGCGAGGAAATGGCTTATTGTTCAGTGTTTACTGTTCAGAGCTTGTTCTTACTGTTTATTGATCACAGTATCTGTGCCTGATTAGATGCACATGTTGTTCTTCTTGCTGTACTTGACTTTGGGATACACGTTGTGATGACTCCTTGTCCAATATCGGTTGATTGTATACAATTGTGATTACTGGTGGGACATCCCCCATGTTTGTGTTTATAAAAGTTAAATAAATAATAAAAAAAGTGGAGACCCAAGATTGCAATGCAGTACTGCGTGCTACAAAGGCTCTAACTTTGTCACCCTATTGCATTTTTTTCTTCAACAGATGATGAGATTGGGCATTAGTGAAACCCGAAAGAAATTTTCAGCCCATGTTTTATTTTCCCACCACACCCTCACTGCCTTTAGATTTAATTATTATAAAGATGCCTATTCTTGTTACGCAATAGGAGCAGAAAAATCATATCAAAAAGTGCTTGCCAAACAGCACACAGTTTGGCCATCTGGGAAAATGAGATTCCAAACCATGTCTCCTGGACCACAATTGGCTTGACAGTGATTCTGGTGGCAAGGCCAAGAAACTGCCCGTCCCATGGAAATGACACCATGTGGTTGGTCATTTTTACGTTTGTAGTACATTCTTTTCTTCTTGTGTATTTGGGTAAAGTGGTAAAGTCAGGATTATGTGTATAAACTCCTGGTTTCATGGTCAAACTTTACTACTCAGCACATCTATTGGTGGTGTCTGCCCCGCTGGTGTGTGACAGGAGTATTCCCATCTTGTTAGGAGTCCTCTGAATGTGCTTTCTTACTGCACTTTAAGATGCCCCAATACTTATATGTAATAGGAAAAAGGCAGAATTATATTGTGAGACCTTTCCTTTGGGTCACAGGCAATAGATGGTTAACTGGCAGCATCTGTGGTGGAACCTAATAGTCTCATAATCTCCAGAAACATCTTCCAATGTCTCTGTGAGTGTAAAGTGTTCTGCAAGTGATAAAGGTAAGTAGGCCACTCTGCAAGACCTAAATGCTGCGAGGACCAGGGAAGGGAACTAGTTTCAGATAGGCAATGTGGGGAATCGGTAGTTGACCAAAAGTCCTATGTATGTATGTATGTTTGGATTTATATAGCGCTTATAACCCAGGGGTCTCTAAGCGCTTTGCCTTGGGAACCCGTCCTGGCTTTTCCCTGTGAGATAGCCCCAACAGGGCATCCCCAAGGTGAAAGGCAGGCATCCCGCCGCGGGGGGCCGTTGTGGAGATTAAGCAAGCTTAATGCCCAGGGTTGCAGAGTGTGAACCCATGATTAGGTCAGGCACCGAAGCGAGAATTATCGAGTCCGTGGACATTTTGAGCTCGAGACCCTGCCGCGTCGGGAATTGAACCCTGGTCTCGGGTCTGACCTCTGCTTCAGGGTGTGCCTGCTCTAACCAGTGAGCCACACTTCTCCACACTATATAAATCCAAACATACATACAAACATACATACAGAAGAAACTTGTGGATGACGAAGCTGATCTTGCAAGGGTCTTGCATTCAATTATCTCTTTAATCAAGATCCAGTAGATTTACCTGAGGGCAGGAGTGATTTGGGTATTACATCCTAGGCTAAATATGAATCGAGTGAAATGGGTCCTAAAGATTCACAATTTGAGAAGTGTCTTCTCAGATATCAGGGACATGTGACTTAACATTTTTAAAACTGCAAATCTCTGGGATGATGGCTTTATTTTGAAAGTCGAGCATCATCTTCCCCAACCTACTTATTCCCTGTTGCTAAATGTCACTTCCTAATAGAGGAAAACATCACTGAGTCTGCTCTAATAAGTCCCTCTTGTTTTATTGCTTTAGTTTACTGCTTGTCTATTGAGTGACTGGCGCCCAATGTAACTTTCACCAGTTTTTTTCCTGGCTACAAATTGTTGTCCTTTTTTAGCCATCCCCTCTTTATATCTTTAAGTTATTTCACCTGTTTGTATTGATTAAAATGGAGTTTGAGAGTAATTGCTGTGTTTAGGCACTCAATGTGCTTGTGAGGAGCAGCCTTTGGTGCTCTTGCCTGCCAATATATTACCTACCCAACAATTTCATCCGTGCTGACTTGTCCTCTTATCGTCTACAATCTGTGCTTCCTGTTGTTTGCTGAAACTTGCAGTTCACTCACCCAAACCAGCATGCATGACTTTGTGTTGATCCCCCCCATGACAGCTGATAACCACATGCCTTAGTGTCCAACTTCAATGGCATAAGAGGAGAGCTGGTAAGTCACCTGAAGAACCATTGTACAGCTCTGGGCAATCTTCAAATTTTAATCATGCAATTACTAATCTGTAATGTATTTTTACTGCATCACAGTTAAATATATCAGTTTTAAAGAGACCTAGGCTAGCTGTTCAATCCTTTTGATTAACGTATTGTATTTCCACATAACATAGCTTTAAAATATTTGTACATTTTTATTGGGGATGTTATTTGTAATGTTAGGCATTTTACAGATATCCACATTAGATAAGCAGCTTCTTGCAAAGCTGTTTCAACAAACCCAGAAAAATGAATGGTCAATTGAAGTTAGTACCTGTGATATTACATCTTATGCAAATAAGAGGGGCTCGCATGTACCTATTCTGCCCTGGGCCCCACAAATCGTAGGAGCCGCCCTGCTAAGAATTGTTTGTGATTGTAAAAGCCTGCAGCTCTAAGGGTCACTGTAGAGAATGGGCAGGTGGTGACCAATAGAACGATTGTTGCAATTTTGTCAAGAAGAATTCATGGAGAGGTACCAACCGGCAAAAGAACACTCAACAAACTGGAATCCCCTCAAAATTCCTAGATTTCTTCCCACCGGACAATTCCGCACACTTCTAAACAATAGATTATCAGTACCAGAGGTAAAATTGCTGCTTCTACCCATTGACTCGGGATTCAGGAAAGCGGAAGGATCTAAGGCACTCTTTGTTCAATGCTACTCGAGTACTTGTGGTTATTCACAGGAGGCACTGTGAAGGTTGGTACCAAATGTATATAATATCATGGCAGTTCACAGAATCCAATTTCCAGCATAAATTAATGCTTTTAAAATAAAATTGATTTGAATATACACTTCTTAAAACAGTTAAAATAGACAGTGGTGAAAACAATGCATCTTTGTTTGCTAATGTCCCTGTTTTATGACTCTAAACATATTTTACCCATTACACCACCAATCAAATGAATAGTATCTTATTAAGCTTTGATACAGGCAGTGCAATTCCTAGAAGTCATCAGACCCATGACGTTTACAAAGCACTCAGGAGTCAGATGTGTGGGTAAATTACACCAATATTCACTATTAGGTGGAGAGCCAATGGGTCGGAATTACAGGAGGAGATATGAAGTGGCTTGAGATGACACTGTCTCTTTCAAAAGTAATACTGGCTGAACTGAATCACTGACATAATATCGAATACACAAATATAGAATGGATAAAATATCAAAGAAAAAATATAGAATGCAAAAATATCGAAGTCCTATCTACAAACAGGTAAGTACAAAAATATCGAATCAAAAATATCGTTAAAAAAATATAGTCAAAATATCGATTTTTTTTTATTTCTTAAAAGTAATTTAAAACTAATGAAATAATAAATATAATTAACTTAAACATACTTAAATAACCTTAAATTATTAAATAATTAATTTAAGTTAAAAAAATTAACCTATTTTTTTTTAATACATACGATATATTAATAAAAAATATACAATATTTTTACTGTAGGATAGCGGGAGGGTAACATTTACTATTACCACTCCAGTGAGTGCAACAGTAGGGAAAGCGTTGGATAGCATAGGGGTAAAAATTACTATTCCCACTCCAGTGAGTGCAACAGTAGGGAAAGCGTTGGATAGCGGGAGGGTAAACATTACTATTCACACTCCAGAGAGTGCAATAGTAGGGAAAGCGTTGGATAGCGGGAGGGTAAAAATTACTATTCCCACTCCAGAGAGTGCAACAGTAGGGAAAGCATTGGATAGCGTAGGGGTAAAAATTACTATTCCCACTCCAGAGAGTGCAACAGTAGGGAAAGCGATGGATAGCGTAGGGGTAAAAATTACTATTCCCACTCCAGTGAGTTTAACAATAGGGAAAGTAATGATTTAATACATTAATAAAAATTAAATAAATATAAATACCAATACAACATTAATGAAAACTAATTACAATTTAATATTATGTAATAATTAATTACATACACATACAAATAAATATTAGGCATTAAAAATTAATTACCTATTCATAATTAATTAACAACTAATTAATTTTCAATAACAAAAACGGATTAATCAAAATTAATACCAATTAATAATTAATTAACAGTAAATTAATTATCAATACACAAAAAGTATTTTTAATATGCAATTAATTACAATTAAATTACTTCCCACCCTATTCCCCTATAAACCCACAACCCGCTACAGAAAATAAATTAATAAAATTAACATAATCAATTAATCAATTAATAAAAATGAATTACCAATTAAAAATTAATTAACAATACATTCAAAATAAATACCAATAAATAAATAAAAATATTTCAATAATGACAATTAGATTACTTCCCACCTTATTCCCCTATAAACCCACAACACGCTACAGAATTAAATTACGCACAAATTAAATAACATAAAATTCATTACTTAAAATAAGTTACTAAAATAATATACACTTTTCACACATATACTAACATAAAAAACACTTAAAAAAATCGATAATATTAAAAATTCGATATATTTTAATACCTACATTATATACTTCGATATTTTGACTTTCTGTATTTTGAAAATCAATATTAAATTACTTACCTTCAATTCAATATTTTTCACCACTATATTCTGTATATTCGATATTTTGTCCATTCTATATTTTTAATTTGATAGTATGGTAATTCGATATTTTGAATTCGATATTTTGTGTAGTTACCTGCTGAACTACGTCTCCTTTAAATTATGCGGTGATTCCTGAGTCAGAAAGACCATTCTGTTATGGTGGCAGCAATGAGGGAAATAAACAAAAAATTACCAAACAAAACAGATTTTATACTGCTCCATTGATTTCTCTAGATTGTCACATGGCCCAAATTCTCTGGTGTCTTTTGGTTACAGTTTGGAGTTAGCAAGGGGCTAAATAAACTAGGTAGTCTTCTGAAGACCACCCATTGTAGATGGATTTCCATGGATTCTCTGTTGATGTACTTGTCTGACACCTCATAGTTTGGTAACAGGAATATCTGCAACGCAAATATCCTGGATCTTATATTCCAATGGTCAGGGTTTGGTTTTCCCTTTATTTCAAATGCCTTGAGTAACCTGAAAGCTTTGACTGCCCATGTTTCAAGATTTGCTGATCACAGTATGGATTTTTTTTTCACCCAGGATTATCCTTTCCTTGCATAGATAATGTCTACAGAAGTAACCATGCCTCAGTTCTTAGCGGAAGTTGGTCAACTGATGCTGAACTCTTACAACACACCAGGTGGGTTCAAAGGTGGCTCGAAGTGTTACTGGAATCCTCTGCAGCATGCAGGTGGGAGGGTCGGTACCATCACACTGTTGAATGAAACAGAAATGTGTACTATGGTCAGAGGATGTGGGACACTGTTGCAGTAGGAATATGACTGCCAGGGAGGGTCACTTGGCAGCATATCTCACATGCACTTGTTGTCATACCATGCAGTCGGGCTCATCTTTCACCGTGGTTCTGCTGGTCCTGGTTTGCAGAGTGGTGCTTCCATTCGGCAGATAAGAGTGGACCCTGCAAGTCCCACTGTAGTCACACTCAGTGCTCTGGATTGGCGGAGCAGGCTTACACTGGCCATTACCCTGTGGGACAAGGAACAGTTGGGTACCAACGAAGCTTTGATATGTGAGAGAGTTGTTTTGCCTGTCTAGGGTGGGAGACCTGTGGATGCAGGGGGGAAGGGGGTGATGTTGTTAGCAGATTCCCAAAAAGAATACCAATTGTCTCCCTCTGAAACCTAGCGGTACCTGCCACGTATTGCAAATAGTGCACCAAAGGACCTCCCGGAATTCTCCCCGCTCAAAGATAGATTGTTAGATGGGCGCGTCTCGGGAAATCCATTCTCCTATTATAAACTAATAACTAATTACCCCAAAGCCTTGGTTTGGCTGCAGGAGCACTGGGAATGAGATTTAGAGAGATTGGAGGTTGAGAAGTGGCCAGATGTAGTGTCGTCCTCCAGGTAGCTATCCGAATGTGATTTTGCCTGGTGCAACTAAAAATCCTACATTGTATTGTATTGTATTGTAATTGCATTTATATAGCACTTACTACCCCAGATGAGGCGTCGAAGCGCTTTTTCGGGGAGTAGCACACTACTCCGGTACCCATAGAGGATTAGTGTTGAATTAGTATAGTGAAAACTGCAAGTACATTTTAAGTGGTGGATAGGTTAGTCAGTTATTTGAATTTGGAATGATAGCAGAAGGATAGAGGGGGAAAAAGGTTTGTTTTTATATAGCGCTTGTTACCCCTGATGGGGTGTTGAAGCATGCTACTCCGGAAGCCCATAAAGGATTAGTGGTGAATTAATATGGTGAAATATTAAAGTAATTTCAATGGTTGATATTAGTCAGTTATTTGGAGTGAGAAGGATAGCGGAGGGATAAAAGGGGAAGAAAGGTTTGCATTTATAAAGCACTTGTTACCCCTGATGGGTGTTGAAGCGCTTTTCTGGCGAGTAGCACGTCACTCTGGAACCCATAAAGGATTAGTGTTGAAAATTAGTATAGTGAAATATGAGGTAATTTGAGTAGTGGATATGTTAATCAGTTATTTGGGTAGAGAAGGGTAGGTGGTGGGATAGAAGAGGGAAAGAGGTTTGTATTTATATAGGCCCTGCTACCCCGATGGGGTTTTGAAGTGCAAGTAGCACGCACCTCTGGAACACATAAGTATTAGTGTTGAATTAGATGAAAGTAATTTTAGTGGTGGATATGTTAGTCAGTTATTTGGATTTAGAAGGGTTGGGGAGGGGTAGAAAAGGGAAAAGGTTTGCATTTATATTGCGCTTGTAACCCTTATGGGGTGTTGAGACGCTTTATTGGCGAGTACTCACGCTACTCTGGAATCCATAAAGGATTAGTGGTGAATTAGTATAGTTAAATATGGAATTTGAGAAGTGAACATGTTAGTCTGTTATTTTGATTGCAAAGGATAGTGGAGGGATGAAAGAGTGAAGGATTTTTTTGTGGTTTTTTTTGTTTTTATTGTTAGGTCTTAGCAGTAGGAGGAGGCTTTTGGATGAGTAAAAAGGAGTTTTGGAGGGGAGGAGTCAGAGAGAAGAGTTTAGAAAGGTTTGTTTTAGGGGATCGGTATATTTAAAAAGGTGTCAGATGATGCAAGGAGGGGTAGAGTAGGAGAGGGTCTAGAAAGGGTTACTTTGGGGATCATAATAGTGGTATGGGTTTTGGGTTAAATGAGAGAGTGGATGTAGAGGATATATTGATAAATGTATAGGATGAGAGATAGGGTAGTGCATCGGAAAGAGTAGTAGTAAGATGTTCAAGATGAGTCAGAAGGTTGGGCTAGAAGATATATTGAGAGAAGTATAGGCTGATTGCTTCTTCCTCTCTACTCAAAGGATCATTCACCATTTCTATCTACAACAATGGAAAGGTAATAAATCAGTCCACTGATTTAGGTCTATGTTGATTTGACCATCCACTCACTGTCGTCCTGCAGTCTCCCCCGTTGCTTCTCCCGACTCGCTGCTCGACTTCACACACATTGCTCAAACCTTACTAACCCACACTCTGGGATTAAGAGTCAGGTTCATAACAGGGTGCTCCGATTCAACAGACCATCTAGACTAGCCAGTGACTTGTATATCCTAACCTACTGTTTGCCATAGCTTGCCATCCTCCTAATCAGACCTCACTGGAACACTTCCACTCATAACACAAAGATCAATCCTCCTGAAGATGTTATATATAGCTCCCCCATACTACACCCCTCCCTGATTCAATTTACCACTTCTGGAGTATTATCCCCGCATTCCAAAAAAGCCGACCTGTTCAACCTTCCTATCCTTACTCCTTACCAGTACCTACACACATTAACTGCCAACCTCACCAAATGCTACTGATCCAACTCCCACATATTCCCCACAATCACTCCTAATGCAATCCCTCTGCTGTCACACAGTTCACACCATTTCACTATAAGATACCTTCCCACAGCACCTCGCACCCTTTCCTACATCAATCTCTCTCGCAAGGGGAATTCTCAAACTTTACTAAAAACCAAATTAGACAGCCTCTACCACCCTCTGGTACCTACATAAATGAATCAACCGGCTCAGCCAATGCTTCTTAGCCCTTACAATGATCCCTACTTCAATCCCTCGGTTCTCACACAATACTCTTCATACAGGAACATGATTCCTATTATGGCTAAACATTAACATCCCTCACATGCATGTTTAAAGATGCACGCTTAAGTCCTTACAGAGACCTGAATGATACAACTGAGCAGGGAGAATTGGGGGGGAGGCATCACAGCCATCTTCGGAGTCCCCTTACAATGCATTTCGATACCCAATTGACTATTTCCAACATCCCAATGCTGGATCTACACGTACCACGGAGCTCCACTTTCAGAATAAGTGCCATTATTCACCCAACAGGTGATAATACAGATTTGAATTGAGGAATGCATGGATCTCACAAACAACCAATAGATGCAAAGCGATCTTTCTGAAAGATTTTAATCTTCATTGGGGCATCACAGAACACACTGAAGTCAAACATTTGGCTCTTTACTTTGTGTAAATTATTTGACCCAACATAACCTAAAACCAACACAATAGGATCCATGCCTGATTTAATATCCTGAGAAGACCTGCTCAACAGATGAACCCATACCAGTACACGTATCCAATCTTTTTTTAATTCTCTCTCTCGGTGCGGCAGTCTAATTCCGTGACCTGAGTCAACCAGAAAAGAGCGATATCAAGATTTCGCAACAGCAAGAACATTGACGTCAACTCAGTGGTAGAAGTGGGCGGGATTGGAAGGGCACGGCGTGCCCCTACTTTTTACATTTAACACCGACCGTTCCCCTACTTCTTTACTTTAGACATGCGTCCCAGGACGGCAGTAATGGTCCGAATGTAAAAATATTGTGTGACCGGCCAGCCCTATGTTTTGTACATTAAGGAAGGCGTCTGCAGTATCCTCGACCTTCCCCCTCTTCTCCTCTGTATCTGCGGGCAGGCAGGGGCCTTCAAAGCAACACTGTGCGGAGCAATCAAATCATCACGTGAAAACGGCTACCTTTATTGGCCCTGCTGCTAGGCAGCGAAAGTGTGATTTACACCCATTTAGTGACAGCCTCTGATTGGGAAGTCGGGCATGGGGCGATGCGCCAATGCTTCAGGGGCACCTATGGACTGTTTTTTTAGCCTCTGTAAACTGATACAATATACCTACTGTCTTTGCCAGGCCACAGTAATGAGGCGCCAGCACCCCAGGCTCTCTCCTGACCCTCTGTAATTTAAGGCTGGGAGCTCGGTGTTGCTCTGGCCTTTGGGGCATTCTGGCCTCCTGCTTCGTGGGGCCTCCCTGGCCAGAAGCAGTGTCATCCCCTGCTGGGCAATCACCTTCAGGTTATAGGGGCATTGGGGAGGGTGTGAATAAGCAGGGGCCTACATGGGGGAGGCTGAAAGGAGAGGTGATTTTATGGCCATTGTCCGTTCTCACCTCAGTCTGAGGTGGGCTGGCAGGGGGTAAGAGAAGCGCCTCCCAAGAGGTCAGGTGTTGTCACCTCAGCCCCAGTGTCTTTTAGGCCTTGGTGCTGGGTGCAGGGCTTAAATGACTGGATATGATATTAAGATTCACCCTGAATCGCTGCACAAAATGTGTGCCTAGAAAACTACACAAAACACTGAGTGGGACAGTGTCTGCTGAAAACTAGCATTTACAACAATAGTTTAATGAGCACTGCAGTACAGGCAGATGTCAGCGAGACGTAAAGCGAAAAGTAACACGTGGTAAAACCAGATGGGCCACTGATTATAGGAGTAACTGACTAAAGCAGAATTAAACTACTATATATATATGAACTGAGCGTCACCTGCAAATCGTGAGCTCCTGTAAAACCAGATTTGTATATCTAATTATCAGAGGCTCCTATGCTGTCAGACAGAAGGATGTTATGCAGCTTCAGAAAGGGGTTCCTGAACCAGTGTGTTTTAGAAGATATTTGATGCACACAAAAGAGGGGTGTTCCTTACTTTGTGGGAGTTGCCGGTGAAAGATCTGTGCAATTTGCACTTCGTGAAAAGTGGGCTACAGTTTTTTTAATTTTATTGTTTTTTTAGGATTGCGGATCTCGGGAACGTGCAGGCATAGATAACTTAAGAGAATGGTAACTGGAGTATTCATTGTGTATCCAGATTTCTCTTTTTTTTTGGTCACAACGCACATTTGTGGCTACATCGAGGCACTGAGAAGGGCAATGGATGGCACTGTACAGAACGAATACATAACACATCAGCACTTTGCATTTATAAAGAAGACATCGGGTGACAGAGTAGTTTTATAAATATGGAGTAATGCGACACAGCGCAAATCGCCGCTTTGCCTCCCTCTGCACAAGTGACGCATTGCGGTAGGTGTTCCCATGCAACTCCCATGGTTTTTGATGCATTCCTAGATTCACAAGGACTTGTAAACCTGGGAATGTATCAACATTTTACGCCTCCCCAAGGGAGGCACAACAAGGGGAAATATCTTTATTTCTCCCTGTTGTTTTCTCTTTCTATATGTGCAGCACACATAGAAAGAGGAAAACGCCTCTCAGGATTGTTTTTGTGCAGGAAGGTGACCCTTCCTGCACAAAAACAATCCTGCATGCAACAGGGTGCCTGCATTGGCGCTAGGCTGATGAAACGGCGCCAGCACAGGGGGAAAAGTCAGAAATGGACCATATAGGATAAATATGGTGCATTTCTGCCCTTTCCCTGTAACACAGGGCAGCATAGCAAAATACCTTGCTGCGCTGCCGTGTGCTACCATTCCCTTATACATACATCTAAGTTGGCAAACTTCACAGTCTCTCTGCTTCATGCACAAGCACTTTTAACATGTGCTGCCTGCTTTGGGGGCACTCCAATCATGCAGCAATGGAGGACAAAATAATGTTGCAGTGTTGGCTAAATTATGCAGCAAAGAAAGGCTGCAGCGTAATGTGAGGCACATTTTCTGATACTTATTTTGACTTTTTTACACATTCTACAGTCTTTGCATAGCTTTTGCCTCAATAATACCAGCTTAACATACAAGTGCAGCAGTGACAACAGTGACCAGTCAACATTTGTAAAAGGCCTTCTACTACACAGCAACACAAGTCACGTGTTTTGATCCATTTGAGCTACATAGAATTTTTTAGATAAAACCATTAGATTATGCAGCCGATGATGTATTTTGTGGAAAATATGGCAGAGCTATAATTATGTGGAAAACTTTTGCAAACTAGGATATTTTGCCATTCATGTTTGACCTTCCTCATGCAGTCTCTGTTGGGTGGTATTTTTAGGCACCTACAGTGCTTTTGGAGAGACAAAGGATGAAGGTGTCTAATAGTTATTGCAAGGGGAGAAAATAACTGAGTGAGATAATCAGAGGGACACTACCTATTTATGCCTCTACCACTGTTTGAGTCTCATAAGTTCAGTATTGATGCATTTGCAATTCTCATTGCTAACTAACTTGAGTAGTAATTACACAAACTACTAATATAATAATTGTATCTCGTGCATCTGATAATGCTGAAAGCATCTGCAAAACCAACAGGTCTGGGTTGTTTTAGGTGTGTATATATTCATTTTTGAGTGCTATTTCTGGATACAATAACAGGAAACCAGAAGGCATCTAATGCTGGCTTCATTACATGTTGCGTGGAGCACATAAGAAAAGTAGGACTACAATTTTGCATTGACCCAGGGGCACAGAATAATGTACTAAACAGTACTCCCCAACATGTGGGCCTCCTGTCATAGAATTTAAACCTACATTTTATGTTCAGAAATGGTTAGGAAAAGGGAGGAGAAGTGCTGATGAAAGAACCCGCATGGCTCGGAGACAAATGGCACCTGGTTCCTCTTATAAGCGTAATTGGGACATTCTGTGATTGAAAACATATCCCACATTGTAAATGTATTTTAATGTCATTAACTAATATATTAAACCTCCAATAAAGTGTATCCATTGGTTGTATTAACTAACGTTATAAGCTGTAACTGGTCAGTGAATTGCCAAGCATACTAAAAATTGGTATGTTTTGCTCTTTTAAGCCTCAGCTCTGACTCCGCCCACTGACCCAATCCTCTGGTTATTCCCGCCTCCTGAGGCTCCACCCACAGTTTCCCTACTTTTTTTCCACCACTTCGACCACTGCGTCAACTGCAGCCCATCAGTCCAGTCACTAATATCAATGACTCGACTGCTCTACAGATCTGCTAGAAGGCATTGCTCTACTCCAGATAAAAAAAAGACCTAAATCATTTGCTTCCTGGTTCAACAAGGCTCCACGTGGGGCCAAAAGGGAACAAGCACATTTCACTGATGCTGATTAACTCCGCTGGATATTTATTGAATCCAGGCCATATAAAAAGGAAGGCAATCATTACTGTATGGCGCTACACATGCCCATCCGATGTTACCTGACAAATGGTAGGTATTTTTTTTAGCACAAGACCATTGCGAAATGCTTAAGCACTGCTGCTGACACCCTATTAATACATTATGATTTTATTGCACAGTATGTAAATATCTCTGAAAATAATACTGCAGTTTGTTGGTTGTAAAACAGATGCTGTGGGGATCTGAACTGGTTTGAATAGCGAACTCGCAGAACCCGTGTAGTTCAGCTGTTCTAAGGTTTGTTGATATCGCATTGATGGTTCATGTCAATATGCGCAATGTAGTCATAAAGATTATGCTGTACTCATAACAATAATAACTAAATGTCCCCTACTGTGACAAGTATAATTCTGTAATATCTCCTTTAGCCACTCACCTAATACCAGACGTGCGACATCGGACGGGAGAAACATCTATACACTGTATCTGTACACTATTTTGAGGATAACACTAACACGGCATCCTCCACACAAGTATAGGGGGACACAATTAAGGCAGTAATAAGGAGTCGATGCATTGTGGCATCAATGGGGGTTTGGTGCACTTTACTGACGGAGTTGGGGGGGGGGGCGGAACTTGAGGGACATGCAAAAGTAAAGGCCAGGACACTTCGAGATACAGCAGCCCCTATTAGAAGCTAAAGAGAAAGTGGCTGTGCAAGTCCAAAGACTACGCTGCTTTGACTACAAGCGGTACATGAAACAAGCTCATGCAGAGAAGGATCACAACAGCCTCCTTTTGGCTCGGCATGCAAATCCAACCAAGCGGGGTTTGCAAGAGTGACATGCATATGTCGGCGAGATGGTGCTTCCTGAATGTCTGGGTGGCCACTGACCTAAAACGGATGGATCACCTCTGGACTAAACGCAATATAGAGCGAATGTGGAGGGCAGAGCTTGCTCCACACTGGAGTGATTGGAAGAGATACATGGACTGGTGCATGCTGGCAGAGAGAGTAGTCTGTGAGGGTCGGGGTTATCCAAATAAGTGGGCTAAAATATGGGGGGAAGTGAAATGCATATAAAGGCGAGGTGGGTGCTCCGATTGTAGGCCCTGGTTCAAATGTTTCACCAAGGGGAGGGCCATATAATGTCTTTGCCTCGTGAATCGCGGGAGGGTGGCCAGGGGAGGTGCCGATTGAGAGGTTTTTACTGCATGCATATACTCCCATGCTACAATGTGCATTATTTATTGTTTCTATATTTGGTATTTCTGCAATAAAAAAGTTTTTTTTTAAAGAAAAGCATTTACACATTAGGCTACAGAGGCCGTTATCCTTCTCAGCTTGGTCCTGTAAGAAAAGGAACAGGCAGCATACAGCTCCAGTATGGCTACAGAGGCACTGTATTTATGCGTCCAGTGGAGCTGTGTAAAAATCTGAATTCCAAATTTATCAAGAAGTTGTGCTGCCATAAAGCCACGGAAAGCGATGCTAAATCTTGATAAAGTATGTGCACTAAATTATTTTGCACTGGTAAGGTCCCCTAAAAGAAGCACAATAAGTGCTATGCACTACTTACCATCAGGGAGCATTCCACAGGCGGTAATTGGACATTCCAATGTAACCCCCAAGAGCTTGACACAAAGACAGATCTACAAACATTGTCACACCTGGCTTTGCATCAAACATTAACGCCTCCTTATGACAGATATAAAGTAGGAGGAATGTATTTATTTCTCCTAACATTTCACACATTGTATGTGTGCTTCACGGTTCAGTACACATTCAATGTGTGTCATGTTTTAAAGTTTGTCTAAGCATAGCAATTTGTTCTGGAAGGATATCCTTCCATAACAAAACCTAAGCGAGACATCACGCACACACCGTTGCACTCTGGTGCAAAGGTGAATGCATGTCGCTAGGCAGCCTGTTTGACCCCCGGCGCAGGGGAAGGCAGCAGCAGACCGCATTTACCAAATACAGGGGCATATTACCAACATCTAGCGATAATTATCGCTAGGTTGGCTTAGCGGCAATAATTTTATCGCCGTGTAGCGACGATTTTTATCGCTTAGGAGCCTTGATATTATCAAGGTTTATCTCCTAAGCGATAAAAATCGGCCGAAATGCATGAATATCGCTGAAAAGTCAGCGATATTCATGCATTACCGAGCAAATGCTCTTAGCCATGTTATCCACCTCCCATTGGATAACATGGCTAAGAACTGCTCAGGGCAGGTGTTAGCTTTTGGAGCGCGAATATCTCCAAAAGTTGGTAATAGAAGATAGCGATGTTAGCGACTGTTTCCAGTCGCTAACATCTTGGCACGCCCACTTTGCATGTCATTAGTGATAAATTTCTCTGATATGCAAAGCGGGGCCCAAGATGGTCGCTATCTCCTACTAGTTGTCGCTAACTGGTGTTAGCGACAGCTAGGTAATAGGGAGATAATTTTATCTCCTCTTTCTTGGCTTTTAAAGCCAAAAAAGCGGAGATAAATCCCTTGATAATATGCCCCACAGTTCGCAGTCCTCTCTCCCTAGCACTTTGGTAGTTAATCATAGTTGCATTCGTTTTTAATAAATTCGCCCATATGTTCCCTTTCAGGGAGGAGCTTACTTTGCTTTCAGTATGGCCAGAGAAGAGGGATTTTCCTGGCACCATTCCCAGTCAAACTAAGACAAACTTGATTGGACTGGAAGCAGCCCCAATCCACACATTAGAAAAACAACTAATTTTATGGTCAACAGAATTCTGGTAGTGGCTCCAGAGAGGGTTCACCTCCACAGGAAAAAAAAATGATCCACCCCTAATCTGAGAGCTAGCTGCTTCAAGCAAACTGTGGCCAGCGGTTGTTCTGTCAAAGGCAAAGGGAAAACCCAATCACAGCAGAGAGGGGTTTACACAGTGTGCTGTGAATTCCAAAGAAGAAAGACGGTTGAGGAGGAGACTCTGCCAAAAACAGCCTCTACGACAAACTGTGAGAAAAAAGATATATGGAATCACAACTACGAAACACAAGACTTGAATGTGAAAGACTATGGGGTATATTTACAAGCCACTACGGCATCACTTTTTTTTTACGCTCCGGTGGCACTCTATGCAAGCTCATGTTTAAAAGCCTGCGCTAAGCCACTTTGTGTGGCTTAAAACAGCCTTGTAAATATGGCCCTCTGCAATGCAGTTTTCTGCGGCAAAGGGGCATGCAATGGGTGTTGCCATGGGCATTCCCAGCACACCTTTTGCTTTTTTGACACTACTCCAGATTTACAAGGATATGTAAATCTGAGGTAGCGCCAAAAACTAAAGCCTTTAAAAAGGAGGCAATAATGTGACACAACGAGGAGAAATACGTTTATTTCTCATTGTTTTTTGCTCTTTCTATGTGTGCTGCATTGTGCAGCACACATAGAAAGAGCAAAACACCATTAATTGCTTTTGTGCAGGAAGGTGTCCCTTCCTGCACAAACACAGTCATTCCTGCCACGCAGGCAACCTTGCACCAAGGGTACCTGAGTTGGCGCTACCAGCTTTTTTAGTGCCGTTGCAGGGGTGAGCACTGGGATGCGCTGTATTCTTGTTAATACGGCACATCCCTGCATTTTGAAAATGAGGCTGTTCGGAACAGCAAAATTACTTGCGGCACCGCGCCATTTTCAAGTAAATATGCCCCCGTGACTTAAGTGGTGGATTCTGGGTGTGGCTTCATGGCTGGATTGGATGCCCATCCAACTTTACAGGGAGCAATATTGTCAGTCTTGGAAATTCTCAAGACTGTTGTGACTTAGATACTGAGACAATGCTGTCCTGGCTATGGTGCTTGACCTGCTGGGTCTATGTGAGATTGGCTGGCTGTTTATACTGGCCTGGTGGCTGTGCATTAAATACTGGGTCAAAGTGTATATTTGCCTGTCTATGGTGCTTTAAGTGGAGGAGTGTGGCTCAATGGTTAGAGCGTGGCAGTGGTCCCTAAAGTGATGGGGAACACACAGTGTTGTTTAAATGCCCCTCACACACCAACAGGCCCCTTGGTGTCATGCTTCATCATCGGGGCCTTCGCATCCCTCTACGGGACGCGGCGTGCTACGACTAACGGCTACGTAGGAGCACTAAGTAGTGAACTATGTGAGGGTGTGTGTATATTAGGGGAAGAGTGTGAGTGAGGTGAGGTGAAAAAGTGAGTAAAAAATACCTGGCACGTAGGAAAACAATTATTTATTATGTCCTCGGCTGGTATTAATAAAAGGTGCAGAATCTGGTTGATAATATACGTACTAGGGTATATCAACCATCAGGGTGTCAACATGTTTCGGAGCACAAGGCTCCTTCTTCAGGACGAGGATATGCACTCTATCCTCACCTTACTCACATGGAAATGTGAAAGTGTTAGAAAATTACTCAAAAATAAATGTGTAATGTACCTATCAGTGTTTATGAATAGGTATGTTCGTTGCGCCCAATTGGCGTTTGAAAAAACTTATTTTCAAAACTCAGATGGCCTCATGAGCCTATCGGAGCCGCGTTGAGGGGAAGGCAGGCGATTGAACCATGCAGTAACCGTTGTTTACCAGGCAACGAGGGATGATACCCCCAATACCACGTCTAGGCTCATGAGGCCATCTGAGTTTTGAAAATAAGTTTTCTAACACTTTCACATTTCCATGTGAGTAAGGTGAGGATAGAGTGCATATCCTCGTCCTGAAGAAGGAGCCTTGTGCTCCGAAACATGTTGACACCCTGATGGTTGATATACCCTAGTACGTATATTATCAACCAGATTCTGCACCTTTTATTAATACCAGCCGAGGACATAATAAATAATTGTTTTCCTACGTGCCAGGTATTTTTTACTCACTTTTTCACCTCACCTCACTCACACTCTTCCCCTAATATACACACACCATCACATAGTTCACTACTTAGTGCTCCTACGTAGCCGTTAGTCGTAGCACGCCGCGTCCCGTAGAGGGATGCGAAGGCCCCGATGATGAAGCATGACACCAAGGGGCCTATTGGTGTGTGAGGGGCATTTAAACAACACTGTGTGTTCCCCATCACTTTAGGGACCACTGCCACCCTCTGAGTGGATTCTATTTTGTTTATTCATTATGCCTAGGGAGACTGAATCCACTTCCCTCTCTCTCCCCCCTTTTGTTGTATCTCAATGGTTAGAGCGGCAGACCCTGATGCAGAGTTCTGGCCAGGGACCAGGGTTCGATTCCCGCCTCGGCTGGGTCTCGGGCTCAATTTCCTCAGACCTGTTAATTCTCGCCTCGGTGCCTATTCTAATCATGGGCCCCACGCTGCAACTCTGGGCAATAGCTTGCTTAGCCTCCACACCGGCCCCAACAGCGCTAAGGATGCCTGGATTCAACCTGGGGGTGCCCAGAAGTGGACACTTCACAGGGAAAGCCAGGAGGGGTTCCACAGCGGTATGAGTATCAGCGCCAGGAAACCGCATAGGCGACACCGCAAGGTGACCGTCTGGTGACAGTGCGCTCTATAAGTACCATGACATTTACATTTACATTTACTACTGAATATCAACATCAACAAAATTGTTGTATAAGAATATCATGGACAGAATATCAAGGAAAAAATATTGAAAGGTAAGTGTATATGTGGATATATAGATTTACTATTCCTAACTCCACATCTACATACCTTAAAGATATATGTACAACATAGGTGCATAGATGTTTAGTTAGGTATAGAAAATGTAGAGGTACCTGTCAATATGTTTTTTACACTATTTTGCCCTGGATATTCCACCCCATCAATATGGTGGGTTCGATACCTGACACTCTCTCCGTTTGCTATCTCTCAAGTCATCTTACTTGCAGCCACCTACCGCTCTCCCTACCTGTTCCTTCCTTTTCCTCTAAGAATGCAGTGGGTACAGTTCGACCACTGTACTTGCTATAATGATGGCAACGTTAATTGCATTTGCTACGTACTTTGGAAAATCTATTAAAAATAATTAAAAAAATATATATTGTGGGTTCGATATTCAGGGTGCATACTGGTGTCTTACATAACAAGGGCAATTGGCATACTGGTCTGAATGGGGTCTTTACATTAGGATGAGGTTATGTCGAAATAGTCGGCTATGATTCCTTGCATAATAACGCAATGTGAATAGCAGCCTGGCTGTGGCACTGTGCAATCCATCACAATGAAGAAGTGATATGGCCACTGCACTTTACATACTGTGTGTATAAAATATTACTATTACTAGTATCAACAATATTAATAATACTAACAAGAATATTATTTGGACACAATGTGGACATTGGCATCATGGCAGCATCTGAAATCTAACTTATAATTAGTGTCTCAGATACATGTGGGAAAGCTGGAGCCCGCCCTCCTCAACTGCCTGGTCAATGGTTCTTGTTGTGCAGCATGAGAGGTAAAGAGAAAACACCTTTTCACAATATCTAAATTCCATGGTATCCAAACTGCTATGTAAGAACTCAGGTTGACAAGTAAACTCAAGTTAGTTTCTTTATTGCAAACTCTGAAACAGATTAATGTACACCAATCGAAGCATAATGGTATAGAAATACAAAGTTGATAGGATGAAGTAAAATCTCTGGAACCGATTCCCCCTATATAACACAAAGAAAATGACTAATTTGATCACTGCCACATTGGTTATCAGGAGACTATAATGCACATTGGATAGCATCAAGGTTCTATTCACACACCCCTACAAATTCCTAACTGTTCCTACACTACCTTAAAGTGGAAATCCTAGTTTAAGTCCAGTTTCATTAAAGATAGAATAAGGTGTCAGCCATCAGAGCCGCCCAAAGAAGTAACTCCAACTGGGGTCATTTAGCATAAGGCCACAATAGCGAAAGATGAGGTCTCTACCTCAAGGCGCCACTAAGTAAAAGTGTCAGCTGTCCCAAACTTTGTTACAACATAAGCAATTGCTAATTTAATGGGGCGCCTCCCACAGTTTTACTAGTATTTTTCTATTATTCCAGCATCCTCCAGCTTCAACCCTCCACCTCCATGTTCACGCGTTGAGATATTTCATATATCCTTGGTGCCATCTCCTTCTCCCATGAGAGCTCTTCCCCCATCCATTATCACATTTCTTCTTCTCCGGCCTCTCTCTCTACTAGGAAAATTACCCTATCACTCAACTAATGAAGCCTTGTCCATCTGCAGCGGGAACACAAAATACAGTACAAGCAAAATGCAAATTCATTCCAGATTTAGCTGAAAAATAAATTAGTAATGCACAGGTTGCATTATGTGTGACCTTCTGCAGACAAATAAGCCCTACTTTCGATGTATATACCTTAACATTTATAAATGTCACATCTTAAAATATTAGTGCCATGAGTGTAATACTAAACAAAATGTGCAAAAATATTTAGTTTGTTATCCCTTAATTAAGTATTAATGCACACTTTTGTCAGTTACATTTCTAAAATACATGTGATTTGCATTAGTCATGAGAATACTTCAACATCTCTTCTCCACTGTCTTCTTTTTCATGTAATAGTCACATAGAATATATGCGAGTGCAAACTACCCAAGATTATAACGCGCTCCTGCAGCTAATTAAAAAAAAGGGCCCCCAATTACTCTCCTCCAAACCCCATCTGATGGCATATCGAGCCATCATCAAATCTTTATCATTTTATCAAATGATCTTTCCAGATAGACTGTTGTTACGATTCTCTCTCTTTTGAACTCTTCCAATCATTTCAGATCATGATGGTATTCATCTTGTGCCCTTTCAAATAGTATCTCTACTGATTTCCAATTGTTTCTCTTCCTACCTTGTTCATTTTTGTACTCTTTGACAATACCCACCTGGATAAGTGCACAAATGCCAAATATAAGCAAAGGTTTCAGGACAGAATCAACTATACCACTTCCCAGGTTTGCAAACTATCTACCTACAGCACTAAATCTATTTGCAACTGAATCCCAAACACTCACATCTTTCTGAATGTCAGTAATGTTGTTCATGTATTTTTGTAGGCTCCTACTCTTATCAGGGATGTAAGTACAACACTGCTGAATTTTTTGCATCCCGCAGACTCTCAATCAATCACTCACTCAATCAGGGGTTTATAAAGCCCGCTGAGCCAGGTTTAGAGATCTTTCCTGAAAGTGTGCAGGGTCGGGGAGTGTCTGATGTTCACAGGGAGCTTGTTCCAGGTCTTGGCTGCGATGTAAGAGAAGGCTCTCCCACATGCTCTTTTCTGCAGATGCAGGGGACCTCTGAAAGGGCCTGGTCGGCGGAGCGGAGGTTCCTCTTGGGTACATGGAAGGAGACTCTCTCGTTGAGGTATTTGGGTCTGATGTTTTGGAGGGATTTGTAGGCGTGGTTGAGGAGTTTTAAGGTAACCCTCTTCTCGAGGGGGAGCCAGTGGAGGTCTTGTGGGTGTTGGGTCATGTGTTTGTGACACAGTGTCCCTAGGACGAGTCTGGCTGCCGTGTCCTGGATGGTTTGGAGTTTGTGTAGAAGAGTTCTGTTGATTCCAGCGTAGAGGGCTTTGCCGTAGTCCAGTCTGCTGGTTATGAACGTGTGGGTGACGGTCCTTCTGCAGTCGGGGGGAACCATTTGAAGGTCTTGCGGAGAATGCGCAGGCAGTTGAAACTGGTGGAAGTGACGGCGTTGATCTGGTGGTTCATGGAGAGGGAGGAGTCGAAGATGAGCCACGGTTTCGTGCGTGGTCTGTAGGGGTGGGTGGACTCCCGAGGGCAGAGGGCCACCAAGTGTTGTCCCAGGTGGAGGTGCAGGGTCTGAGGATGAGGACCTCGGTTTTCTCCAAATTGAGCTTGAAGCAGCTGTCTTTCATCAAGGCTGCAACTTCCTTCATTCCTTCCTGGAAGCAGAGTCTGGCGTCCTCGGGATTATTCGTGAGTGAGAGGATGAGCTGGGTGTCATCGGCGTAGGATATTATGCTGAGCCCATGCTGTCTGACGATGGCGGCAAGGGGGGCCATGTAGATGCTGAAGAGCGTCGGGCTGAGCGATGATCCTTGGGGTACTCCGCAGTTGATATCTGTGGGTTTGGAGAGGAAGGGAGGGAGTCTGATCCTCTGGGTTCTATCGGAGAGAAAGGATTGGATCCTGTTAAGGGGGGCTCCTTGTATCCCCACATCATGAAGTCTGGCTGCAAGCGTGCGATGTGAGACGTGTCGAAGGCTGCGGAGAGGTCTAGAAGGATGAGGGCCGCAGTGTGTCCCTGGTCGAGCAGCTTGCGGATGTCATCAGTGGCGGTGAGGAGGGCAGTCTCGGTGCTGTGGTTGCTGCGGAATCCAGACTGGGAGGTGTCTAGGATGGAGCTCTCTTCGATGAAGGCGGTCAGCTGAGTATTTATGAGTCTCTCTGTGACTTTGGCCGCGAAGGGGAGGATAGAGATGGGCCGGTAGTTTTTCAGGTCCGTTGGGTCGGCCGTGGGTTTCTTGAGGAGGGGTTTAACCTCCACCTGCTTCCAGTCATCTGGGAAGGTGCCGGATCTGAAGGAGGCGCTGATGGTCCATCCTAGTTCAGGTGTGATTATGGCGGTGGCCCTGTGGAAGATGTGCGGTGGGCAGGGGTCCGTCGGGGCTCCTGAAGGGGTTTTCTTCATGGTCGCGGTGATGTGTTCGACAGTGGTGGTATTCCAGGTCATGATGGTTGGCTTATGGGCGGCGGCGGTGGGGAGGTGGGTGGTGTACGGCATCAGTTCACTGAAGTTGTCGTAGAGGACCTTGATCTTCAGATGGAAGTAGGAGCTGAGCTTGTTTCGGAGTTCCTGGGAAGGTGTGACACCGTGGCTTTGCTGGGGGTTTGGCAAAATGCTGTATGACGTTGAACAGTTCTTTGGCATTGGTCACCTTGGTGTGGACTTTGTTCCTGATGAAGGACCGTTTGGTGTCTATTATGCGCTGGTGGTATTCCTTCAGGGTGCTCCTGTGGTTATGCCGTGCTTCCGTGGTTTTCTGGTTTCGCCAGGTTTTCTCTAGGTGTCTGCAGGAGCGCCTGGCTTCTTGTAGTTCTGTGGTGAACCAGGCGGCCTTCAGTGGGCGTTGCTTGGCAGGTTGGCTGAGAGGTGCGAGCTTGTCAACGCAGCAGGAGATCCAGCTGCGAAATTCTTTGGCTGTGGAGTTGTGTCGGTCGTGGCACTGGGGGGGTCTTGGAGGAGGGTGGTGTTGAGGTGTTCCTCTATGAACTTGCTCCAGTTCCTTTGTGGCAGGCGTGGGGCGGGCTTGGTTGCAGTGGTGGTGTTGAAGGTGAAGTGAACGCAGTTGTGGTCAGTCCAGAGAGGCTGGGTGGTGTGGCTGAAGCGGATGTTTGTCCGATCTGTGAAGATGGGGTAGAGGGTGTGTCCAGCTCTGTGAGTGGACGTGTTGACGAGCTGCTTCAGTCCGAGGTTGGCGAGGTTGTCAAGGAGAGTGGTGGAGTCGGGGTCGCTGCAGTTGTTGAAGTGGAAGTTCAGGTCCGCAAGTAGAATGTAGTCCGTGGAGGTGATGGCGTGGGGTGCGACGAGCTCGGTGATGGTAGTTGCGGACTGAGTGCGAGGTCCTGGGGGTCTGTAGATGAGGGTTCTGCGTAGCATGGTCCTGGGGCTGGTCTGGATCTGGAAGTGGAGGTGTTCTGTGTTGGAGTGGGGGGTCACTCGTGCTGGAGGTGGAGAGTCGGAGGGGGATCTTGTGTACGATGGGGAGTCCTCCTCCTGGGTGGTGGGGGCAGTCCTTTCTCTGGATCTTGTAGCTGTCGGGGATGGTAGTGGCGAAGTCCGGGCAAGAGGTTGTGTTGGTCAAGGTTTCCGTGAAGATGGTGACGTCGGGCGAGAGGGTGTCGATCAGGTCACAGATCTCTACGGTGTGTCGGTGTAGGGAGCGCACGTTGAGGAGGATGCATGTTAGGGCTTTGGCGGTGCGTGCATCCGGCGGGATTTCGACGGTCATGGGGGCTTTGTCGATAGTGAAGGATCTTCGGCAGGGTCTGCACGAGAACTGTCCATGGGGGGTGTTAGGTGAGGATCTTTCGCAGTTGGTGTGTCTTCTGGGATTCAGTGTGTGGAGGGCGCTGGCCGCGGTCAGGACACAGACGGGCATAGACGGTCTTGCCTTTGGCATACCTTTGGCGCACCAGCGGCGCGCCCACTGCACGCTTCTGCTGCGCGACTGGGCAGCGGCTGCCATTAAGAAGGGGAGGGGGAGGGATGATCAGCTGGGAGGCGGGATCAGATGTGGAGGGGGAGGGGTGAGAGATGCAGTAGCAGAGGGAAAATTGATGCGGGGAGATGGCGAGAATCGGCCAACAAACTTAACTAGAGATGAAGATTAAAACACAACAATACAAAATCGGCACAACCAGTATCGACTAGCCCACAATGAATCAATAAAATAATTACACTCAGGCAGAGGTGAGTGGCACGCTGGGGACTCAAACCCCTCCCAGGAGGAGGAGAGGAGTCTTGATGGCGGAGAAATGGAAGCAGAGCTGCTGGGGAGAGAGTGTGTCCTCGACCAGGGACCAGACTCTGCCTTCTTTTGTGAGCAGGACAGCTAAAGCAAGGCAGTTCTGCAAAACCATTGATCTAATAGCAACTGTCTCAGTATTCATGAGCAAATAAAGATCCAGTAGTAATAGTAAATAACTTATCGTACATGGTAGACAATTTTTGTATCTTTATGTTGTTCAGTATCACACTAACACTTGGTATTATAGCTCCAAAAATGTTGCCCACAATTTCTCCAGCACTCACACCACATCTATGTGTCGACTTCTCCTCCCAAACAGGATGATCAAAACTGTCCACATGATAAATCTTTGAAAATACCACACCTAGATAACAAGCGCCATACCTTTTACTAGGTAACTTAAAGTAGACACTCTTCGCACAGACAAAGTAAATTCCATCCACAAACAACTCCCCTGATCAACGAACTTCAAAAGTGTGATCACATTCACTTTTCCCAACAAATATGGAACCGGCCATGTGATACACACAATCTCCCCCTGTGTTGCCCATCTAATGACAGTGCTCCAGTGTTCATTGCGGTCTGATCCCTTTCCTCTTGTGTCCATTCCTGAACACGAAATCTAGTTTCAGCATCAACTATCACTGGCCTAAATCTATCTCCTACTTGAATAATGAATTTCTTTTCATTCTCGGTTAGTCTACACCTTAGGCTATGTCGGTGTGCATAAGCAGTATCTATTGTTTGTGTTGAAACTAAATATTTACCGGCCACATCAGCCGTTTTAGCATATAAATGTCTATAAAGGTGCTTAAACATTGGCACCTCAGAAAGGACCAGATCATAATTTGAAAAACAATACTCAAAATGGCCCTTGTTATAAAATATAGTTAGAAGCAAATTACAACTAATGCCATATTTCAAAGGAAGGTGATGGTAAGTGATGTTGTGAGCTGCTAAGCAGGCAATTGCACACAAACATAACCGTTCTTCACCTCCATGGTGTCAACGTACTAAAAGAGTAACCTAGCAAAAGCATTTAATGTAAAATCCCCCCGGACAAATTGATATGCAAGTGTTGCTCTCCTAACATTGCTAATTTCCCCCTTGACTTAGGTGAGGGTGTCGGTGCAGGAGTTGGTCTCTCCTCATTGCTACCAGCAGGCCTCAAATACAGCACTACAACTAACACTATTACTCCTATTACTATAAGTGCTAGGAGGCACACATTCTTTATTTATGCCTACTATTTGAATGATTAGTTTCCATGCTACTTTATATTCCAACCAAGTTCAGCAGAGAAATAGCTGCTACAGGAATGGAAAATGAAAGAAGAACGTTCAAATCAGTCCCCAGAATCTTCAGCAGGAGATCTATTATCAGCACCGAAGTACCAGTGCTCGCCCTTGTCGGCATTTGTGGCTAGGTATGTCCACTCAGGAGAAGCGTACCTTTAATAAGGCACTCTCAGTCTCTTGGATCTCCGAAAGCTGGATCCTTTGCCTTTACTTTGTAACGACTCAGACGTTTCAATTATGGGTGTGAGCTCTTGTTCAGAGGGCAACTGCAAACTTCTCCCAGGTGATCCCTTTGGCCAGCTTTCGTCCACCTCCACTCGCGGGCCCACAGCACTAGTTATTTATTAGAAACAGGACCTGGCTCGTTTACCACTTCGACATCAGCATCATCTGAGCCCGCTCATTTCTCTTGGTCTTCTTGTCCTCCTCCGACTTGTTCTAGTGCTGTTCCAACTTGACAGTGTTCCTTCTCAGCTTGACTGACCCTCTCCCGTGGCCTCTCAGCCACTCCTGGCGTCTCTTCTGGAAGATAAGTTGTTTCACCAAGGGGACACAGGACCCTGTGGGTATGGGAGGTATTCAACCAATTTGGAAGGCACCACACTTTACAGCAGTCATTGTAACTTGAATCACTTGGAACAAGCCACGCCAGTGGGGCTCAAGACAGCTCTTCCTCACATGCTCCTTGACGACCACTCAGTTACCAGGGTTGAGGTCATGGCATTGCTCCTGATGTGGTGGTGCAGTTGCTGCTTCAACATGGTGAGACACAGAACGAACCATGTCAGCTAACCGATTACAGTAGTAGAGCCCCAGATCATTTGATACATTCACAAGTACCTTGGCAGGCACAGTAGGCAACCTCATAGCTCACCGCATGAGGATCTCATGTGGTGAGAGTCCAATCCTTCTGTCTGGGATGCTACGAAGACTTATCAACACAAGAGGCAAAGCATCAGGCCATTTCAGAGACATCACATACTTTAGCCAACCTGGATTTCAAGGTACCATTAACCTGTTCCACGATACCAGAAGCCTTCAGCTGATAACTTCAATGTAGTCTCTGCTCCACCTGCAAACCTGCACATAACAGTTTCATGACCTCATTAAACTGAGATTCTCGGTCTGACTACAAAGTAGTTGGAAATCCTAATCTTGAGATAAGTTCCCTCAACAGCAGCTTGGCCACTGTGAGACTTTCACATCTTCTAGGAATATAGGCTTCTACCCACCAATAAAATATGCACACAACTACCAGAATATACCTCAGTCCATTACAAACAGGCATCTCAACAAAGTCTAACTGCATCCGAATAAACAATCCTCCTGACCTTCCAATATGACGCATAGTAACTGCGGTCTTTTTGCCCACATTCATCTGCTGACAGGTCACACATGTGTGACACAATGCCTCAGCAACCACTCGAAATTTCGGGTTAAACCACGTCTGCCTGAACAACCTCACCATTGCATCCCTTCCCACATGTGTTTGTCCATGAATATGCCTTGCCCTCGGACATAACAAACTATTGGGCAACACTGGTCTCCCATCTTCAGATATCCAAATGTCATCCTCCCTCTTTAAACATCCCGCCCGGATCCAGCCAGATTGTTCTTCCTCTGAAAACCTCCTCTTGCAACCTCTTCCCAAGTATCAGCAACTGTCATCAACAAGTTGAGATTGGTCTCATTGTTCTGTTGATTTGTGTACTCCCCACTGAAACTGCAAGTGTTCAGTGCACAGTAGTGTGCAATTTCGTCAGAGTATTTATTCCCAAGAGTAACATAATAATTTCCTTTACCATGAGCAGACGACTTAACAATTGCGACCTCCTTTTGCAATTGTAAAGCCTCCAACTGTTTTTTCATAACCTCCCCATTACGGTTGGGGGATCTCAATCAAGGTCATAAAACCTCTATGAGACCATAACTAGCCAAAGTCATGCACCACACCAAAACCATACTGACTGTCGGTGAATATTGTCACCCTCCGTTGGTCTGAGACACATCATGCAAATATCAGGGCAATCAAATCAGCCAGTTAGGCAGAGAATACTCCTTGAAGGCAAGCAGCTTCTACCACTCCTAAGACAGTACAGACAGCACAGGCAGCCCTCAGATTCCCTTCATAATCCCTTAAACATGAGCCCTCCACAAAACATATTTGGTCAGTCTCAGGTAATGGCTCGTCAGGAATGTCAGGACGTGGCTTTGTGCATAGTTCAGGGACATCAAGACAGTCAGGCCTTCCCTCGGTCTTATTCCCATCACAATCAGGCAATGGTAATAACATGGCACTGTTGAGCATAGAACAGCGCCTCAAAGTGATGTTCTCAGCTGCCAAGATGACTTGCTCATAATGTTTAAGCCTACTGTTTGTCAAATGTTGGGTTTGTGTACCTGTCAACAGCAGTTCCACAGAATGCAGAACATAAATAGTAACCGGATGACCCATCACAATGCCTTCGCATCTCTCTAGGCTGACACCTGTTGCAGTGACAGATTTGAGACATCTGGGCAAAGCAGATGCTACTGGATCCAGAGTAGGTGAGAAGTATGCAACTGGTCTTCAGGCACCTCTATGGTTCTGTGTGACCACTGAGAGGGCACAGTCCTCCCTTTCATGGCAAAAGAGCAAAAAACGTTGTTGTAATCAGGCTTTCTTAGCACAGGCACATGGCATAGGCTCTCTCTCAACTCCAGGAATGTATTCAAACAATCACTGTTTCAGAGCACCGAATCGGACACATCCTTGTGTGTGTCGACCTCAGGAGAGGTTTGGCCACTGAGTAAAAACTGGGTATCACTGGCGACAGTAGCCCACCATTCCCAAAAACATCCTGACTTCCTTCTGTGTACGCATCAGATTAATTTGCATGATCACCGAAATTCTCTCTTCTGACGCTTTTCTGGCACCTTTTTCAATCCAATGTCCTAAAGATAGTACTTCAGTCAGACAGAACGGCAGCTTATTTATAAACACCTTATGTCCATTCTCAGCCAGATGTTTCAACAAAGAAATGGTATCAATTCTGTCAGTATTCGAGGCAACCAAAAGGTCATTGATATACTGCACCACAGCCGAATTACAGGGCATGACCAGCAACTCGATATTTTTCTTCGAAATCTGGTTAAACATGGAAGGACTCTCCTTGTACCCTTATGGGATATGACACGTGATCCCCCAGCCTAAATCCAAACAAAATGTGGCTGTTTTAATGCAAGGTGACCAAAAGGAAGGCCTGGCCAGGCCTGGCAAGGATCAATAACAGTGAACCATTCATCCTTAAATGGAATTGAAAACAGTACCATAGATGGATTCAGTACCACAGGACAACAAGGAACCACTGCATTATTTATTTTGCGGAGATCCTGCACTCTTCAGTACTTACAGTTAGGCTTCTGTAAGCCCAGAATGGGAGAGTTACATGGACTCCCCAAGATCTCCTTCAAAATACCTTGCTCAATCATGGGCTCGATCACAGGTGTGATCCCACCAATTGTCTCAGGTGTCAAACTGTATTGTGGTGTTCTTGGAAATTGGGTTTAATTTGTATAGGGATGAGCTCAACTCCCTTGATGTGTCCAATGTCCTATCCCGTAAAATCCTCAACTACACTTGCCAATGTCTCTCTGAGGCCCAGAGGCTTTCCTCTACCATCAATAAGGGGAACAATGAAACACCCAGCCGTTGATTTGCCAATTTAAACAAAACATCCTCTTGCTTTGTTATTAACGCAATACCCTTTAGAGTGCAATATATAGTGCAGTTTAATTTGTACAACGAATGTCATCCCAATAGACTCACAGGGCTCGAATCAACACCACAAACTGATGGTTATCCTCAAAGGCCCCTATCTGTCATCAGTGTGGGTTTAATGTGCTGAGAGTTTTGATACCAAACTTCTCAGTTTTCAGTGTAGCCATTATGGTGCAGCACCATATACTCTTAATGGCAGCAGTGCACTTACAATGTCTAAGAATAGACTTAGACACTGTAGGGTTACAAGTCTCATGCACCTGTACCCTCACCACTGGTATAGTGCACCCAGTTAGAGGGGTGACGGATTTATGCCAGGGCAGTGCACTGTAGGCATGGCAAACAGGGATGTGTGCCATGTCGACTCTTCACTTTGTTCTGCACCAAGACATGCAGCCTGCAAAGGCAGTGTGTGAGTGTAAAGGTACAGGGCCTCTAAGGGTGACACAATAAGTGCTGCAGCCCTTAGAGGTATTCCCTGGTCACAGTACCCTGGGTGGGAAACAACCTTTACAATGCAAATTTTACAACGCACTACCATTACAACGAAACTTTTACAACGCAACATCCATTATAACGCATGCCGTTACAACGCAACCATTACAACGCATGACACTACAACGCACACCACCACAATGCATGTCTTTACAATGCAGTCATTACAACGCATACCATTACAACGCATAATATTACCATCCAACACTTACCCTACTGTTGCACCCCCTGGAGTTAGAATAGTAATTTTTACCCCTACACTATCCAACACTTACCTTACTGTTGCACCCCCTACACTATCCAATACTTACCTAAACATGCAATGTAATGTTATGCGTTGTAATGGTATGCGTTGTAAAGGTATTATGCGTTGTAATGGAATGCGTTGTTAATGTAGTTTTTTTATTTTCGTTGTAATGGTATGCGTTGTAATGGAATGCGTTGTAATGGATGTTGCATTGTAAAAAATGCGTTGCAAAGGTATGCGTTGTAAAAGTGTGCATTGTAGTAACATACATACCCCTGGGTACATGTGGTATCGTTTACCAGGGACTGACCTGTAGCCAGAAATGCCAATTGGGTTCAGTTTTGGGTAAAGAACACATGCTCCGAGAACCTGATTGGAAGGGACCCAGGGCACATCAAGTCAAAATGCATCAGTAGTCTGGCCTGGCAAAAAGTGGGGGAGTTACTGCAACAGAAACTCAACTTCTCACAGTCTTCAAATTGAACACACCCACCAAATCCACCTTTATGGCTGACTTCATAGTCCCCTGACTCAGCTCTGTAGTGTGACTCTTGTTAGGGTGGCTACGTTCTTTCAAACATTTATTTAAATCCACAACATTAAATATATTTTGTCTCGCAGGTGATTTCTGGGTCTTCATAGGTTCTCGGGGCATGCTATTATACACCCGGCGAAATGTCTCCCACACCGGTGAGTCTAACCCCTGTTAATTCAGAAAGGGGCCTAACAGTTCCTGATCCAATTGGGACTGCAGAGGAATCTGAGGAATCTGCAGACGCTGCACAAGGGGTACTTGCATTCTTTGGTGTTAAGGAATCGAACCTTGTGTGAGGACTCTCTACTCTTTCCTATGATGTTCAACCCTCTGTTACTACGAGTGTACACCCATCCCCGTTCCCAATTGAGTTTGGATCGTATACTGGAAAGATGGGGCCAATAGTAACCAGTACTGTAAGAGCATCCGGCTGCCTTGAAGCAGGACTGGAATCACAACATCCTGAGACTTCTTGGACACCTGTTTGCATCTGTTCCCTCCTCCCAGCTTGGGTAATCCCTGTTGAAAGGATCCCTATGACATTCGGGTTGGGAGCCACTGGAGCTGAAGCACTTACAGTTTTATTATTAGTGGCATCCAAGTTTTTTCCATTCCCAGGGTATACGGGGTGGACGTCTGCAAACACACCATCCAACAGACTATCAGCAACATCACTGTCCTCTCATCCCTCTCCTCTTTTACCCTTTTATACTGCTTTCTTTCTTGGGACATATTGTTTCCATCAGTCACTGATGCGGGGTACAAACTCGCTCCCCCATTCATGATGTCTACTCTCCACTTTTTGTTGGTCGTCCCACCTCGCATCTGCATATGATCGCATCCCTTTCATCATTCTCTGCTTGTAGTGGTCCCTCATTTTGACATGTGCTGATCGCTCCCATGCATTGAGAGCCTCAAACTGTGTAAGTCTAGGCGATGGTTTCACTGCGAACAACATTCCCCTTAAATGATCAATTATTCTCAAATCAAATGTACCATGGGTTGGAAATGTCAATGCACCCTCTTTCTCAGTGATCTTATGACAATTCTTAAGCCAAATGACAGTGTGAAGCCCTACGTACATCCCCAAATAAATGCGCTAGCGTATCCTACCGGGGTGCCTCTTCACCCATTCTAGTTGGAACATGCACATCTCCTCTAAACATCTCTCTGGTCACTCTAAAACACTTCTTGTCTGTAATATACAATCCAACTTCGAATTTAAATTCTCAGAGTTCCAACAATACTGTTTCAAATATTTGATCCAACTTATCCCAGGGTGGTACACTCTGAAGTTACTTTCAATCCTCACAGCAGCTCACCCTCCTTCACAATTTTCTTTGCACACACGTTTCCTTTCAAACAACAATTGTCTGCTTCACTAAAAGAATCAATAGAATTCAACCACTCAAAGAACGCACTCTTGCAAATGAAACCTCGTCCAGCGAGGAATCACCTGAATCAGTATAATTTCTCTTCTGCACAAAGGGGGGCCACCACACTAATCACAATTGTCCCATTCACACAAAGTTCCCTGTCTCAATTAGGTCGTCCATGAAGTCTCATGGCAACCCCCCCACTTAACAAAGCAGACGAATACTACACAGTGTCTTCTGACCTTAATATATATCCCGGGATCGTAGGCCACGTCAGACCCAATAACAACAATTTATCACTACATTCACACGACTCTCACAACATCTCCGCCAGACATCACACAACCAGTTCTTCACCTCAATCTAATATAACTGTCACACACAACCCTATTAATACTCACTTCTCCTCCGCCCCCTGGATTGGCCGCATGTCACTGCAACTTTGCTTGTCCTACCATTCTCGATTTTGGGCTCTCGGCTAAGGATGCTAGGGCGGGGCACTAGAGTCATTCTAGATTTGTTTCTAAGTTTTCCCTTACTTCAAGTGCATACCCGTTGTCTGTAGCTACCATCTGGGAAAGCCGGAACCCATCCTCCTCAACAGCCTGGTTAATGGTTCTTGGTGTGCAGCATGAGAGGTAAAGAGAAAACTCCTTTTCACCACAGATACATTTGAAGGTATCCAAACTGCAATGTATGAATTCAGGTCGACAACTAAACTCAGATTAGTTTGTTTATTGCAAACTCTGAAACAGATTAATGTACACTAATCTAAGCATAATGGTACAGAAATACAAAGTAGATAGGATAAAGCCAAATCTCCAGGACCGATTCACCCTATATAGCAAAAAAAAAAAAACGAATTTGATCACGGCCACATAGGTTACCAGGAGACTAAAATGCACGTCGGATAGCATCAAGATTCCATTCAGAAACCCCTAATCCAGAACTGTCCCTACACTACCCTAAAGTGGAATGAGTCAAGTTTCAGGAAAGACGGAAAAAGGTGTCAACTGTCAAAGACTTCCAAAGAAGAAACTCCAACTAGGTTCATGTAGCATAAGGCCTCAAGAGCCAGAGATGAAGTCTGTACCTCAAGGCACCCTAAAGTAAAAGTGTCAGCTGTCCCTAACTATGTTACAACATAAGCAATTGCTGAATTGAGGCAACTTCCACAGTTCTCCTAGTAGTTTTGCATTGTGCCAGCATCCTCCAGCTTCCTCTCTCTCCATGTTCACACGTTGAGATATTTCATACGTCCTTAGTGCCATCTCCTTCTCCCACGAGAACTCGTCCCCCATCTGTTATCGCATTTCTTCTTACGAGGATTCTCTATCTACTAGGAACAATAACCCTTTCTCTCAACTAATGAAGCCTTGTCCACATGCAGTGGGAACACAAAATACATGCAACATTCTACGTTACAAGCAAAATGTGAGTTCAAACGTTATCTGAAAAATGCGTTTTTCAGGCATTTCAGGCCTACAGTTAAGCTAAATTAACAACGCACAGGCTACATTATGTGTGCCCTTCTGTAGACAAATAAGCCCTACTTTTGATATTTACCTTAATAGTTATAAATGGTAAATCTTAAAATATTAGTGCCATGAGTATAATATTAAACTACATTTTCAAACACATTTAGTTTGTTATCACTTACCTAAGTATTAATGCACACTTTTGTCAGTTACATTTCTAAAATACCCATGCGATTTGCCTTATTTATGAGGCTACTTCAACATCGCGTACTCCTCTTTCTTCTTTTTCATGTATTAGTTACACAGAATATATGCGAGTGCAGACTACATGTGATTATAAGGCACTCCTACTGTCAATTCAAAAAGGGGTCCCCAACTACTCGCCGCCATATGCAATACCAATTTTTGAGAGAAAGAATCACTTGAAACATTCTGACCATCAACCGTGGCACCATGAGTGTCTCATTTGCTCAGAGAGCGGCCTTGGCACAGTTGGAAGAACTAATGATGATCACCTGAGGTAACCTTTCGTAACGATTAAGGGCCTTATTTACAAGGAAGTAACGTAGTGTGGTGCTGCAAGCCATTTGGCTGTGCCGCGTTAATTTGAAAGCACAGGGATGCGTCATATCTACAACGATATGACAGATCCCTTTGCTCTCACAATTAGCTGCCATCCACTGAAGCAGGCACCCTTGCACCACGGTGCAAGGGTGCCTGCATCACAGAAATGACTGTTTTTGTGCAGGAAGGGACATCTTCCTGCACACAAAAAAAATCACAAGAGGTGATTTCCTCTTCTTATGTGTGCTGCAGAATGCAGCACGCATAGAAAGAGGAAATAAACGTGGAGAAGTTAAAACATTTCTTCTCGTTGAGCCTTCCTACGCCTCCCTGGGGAGGCATAGCATTCTGACGCATTTCTAGGTTTGCGATTTCTCGTAAATCTGGAATGGCGACAGAAGCCATGGGTGTTGCATGGGCACACCCACAGAAACACCCATGGCACGCCCCTTTCACACAAAGTATTGCTTGTAAAGGGGCCATATTTACAAGGACATGAATAGCCACGCAGGGTGGCTTTATGTGTCCTTGTAAATATGGGGCAGCAGGTTGCGCCGCCGGTGCATCACAAAACGTGAAGCATTGGCAGCGCAAGGGGCTTGTAAATAAGCCCCTATAATTGTAAAGTGTTTGAGCAGTACCTTATAAAATTGAGAGGACCTTTAAAAAACTGAACACTCAAAGGACTTATTGGAAAACTCTGGCACACAAAGGACCCAGCATCAAATTGAATGATATTCGTCTTCATGGCACTTACATTTTGATGGCAGAGCACGGGGGATGAGGGAAGAGCAGGGGTGTCTTTACAAGGGTCTTTAAACTCTTGTTTTTTTTCTTCACAAAGGGCTTTCAAATGGTATCATTTTCCAGTGATTCATACTGTAATAGTTGATTCATATTGTAATAGTGTACAGTCTCCCATTACCCTCCGGTACCATTATTTGCATTGTGTGTGGCCCCCTTCAGCCCATAAAACCCCTGTCCTTAAATGTAGCACCCACAGAATAAGTTTGCTTGTTCTCTCTGAAGCAGGCAACACAGTGTTTTCCTGGGCTGCTGCTCAGTCAGATACACTCCTGGGCTTGGATGGCGCTCTGAAAGCAATCTCCGGTATGGTTGGTTCTCGGTAGGTATCATTTACGAACATTTTATTTACTTTGTTCTAACACTGCCATCTAGCGTAATGCATCTAACATTACACGGACACTTAGGGGAGAGATAAACAGATGCCTGCAGGTGAAAGAGATTTTCTTACGAGGTGCATAAGAAAATACGGAAACTGTGATAATACAGTCGCTGAGGGGTTAGTGAGTGTGGGGATGGGGACGAAGACGTAGCTAGAAAGAACACATATTTTGCAATCATGTTGGCCTTTAACCTACAGGCTGCTGCATGGAAAATGTAATGCAAAAACCGTAAATACATTTTTTACAGAACTTAAACTCATCTATGGGAAATACATCCTATAGTAAAGCTCAGTTGGTTAATGCGATCTTTTCAGGTGTCTGATTTAGCTTCGAGGTCTCCGCCTATAACAGAAAGCATTGTGAACAAGTTATTTGTTTCAAAAGTGTCCTACACCATTTCAAATTTCTATAATGATGCTCTGCCAAATTATGTGGAACTTTTCTCACAAAATGAACTTCATCTATATTAGAAAATGTCAGTCTTGCAATCCCTGGCTAAATGTATAACCTCTTTAGGCACCAGGTGATACATCTGGTGAAAATATTTTTCATTGGATCAAATTTGAAACACACTTTTTCGGGTACAGTTGTGATGGATGAATCGGATTCAACAAATTCTCTAACATAATTACAGTTTTGACTAAAACATCACAGAAAAGATATTCAGACTTTGACTCTCTGAATACACACCTCACTATCTCCTTTGACTATCACTAGGTTGCTTACATCAATCGCATGATTATCGACCACTTCTTTCATGGCATTTAAGTCGCCGAATTTTCCTCCATAACATTTGTACCACACACCTGTTATTCTCTGGAACCAGCAAGACATCCTCCATGATTTACTGTGTGTAACTTCCGGCCTTATCAGTAATGTTCACGAATTACTTCCCTCCACTATTACAAGGTGCTACACCACTCTAGCAGACCCTCCTAAATTGTGTGTCAATGCTCTCCATGTTCTTGCACTCTCATGTCAATTCTCTGCCATTCACACTTTGCTGTTACTTCTGTGATCCATTCTTTGGTAAATAAACAGTATGCTTTGCAAGGTTGCCTGCAGCAATGTCCTGGTGAAGAAATGGATTCTTATGTCAAGGCGATTGATTATGACTCAGGAGCGGCCCATGCAGGTAAGAGCGGTGAGGCAGGCTGCAGGTGTGGAGGGGGGGACTCAACAGACGACGAGGGAAAACAAATTATTTATTTAATTTTCCCTCGTCGTCGTCTGTGGAGTCATTCCCCCGCCCCGCCCCACCTCCCCATCACTCTTACCTGCACGGGCCGCTCCTGGATTATGTGGGCCTCATTTATGAGAAATGACACATCCCTGCGTGAAAGCAGCGATGCGTCACTTCTCAGTGCGCACTCCTTGCGACATACCTGATGCGTCATATTTACTGTATGACGCATCATGTCGCAAGGAGTTACAGATACGTCAGTATTTCTGACGTATCTTTATGGCACAAAAGTGACGCATTGCTGGAGTGTATCACAAAAGTGACGCAACTCCAGCAATGCGTCCTTTCACATGGGGCAAGCCACATGTGAAAGGGCCTACATCAGTCTTACAAGATTTTGACGAAACGGAGTCCTAGAAGTGACGCAGTGAAATCGGACAGATTTCACTGCGTCACTTCTACTAGGCTTTTTGCTGCGGAATGCCCTCCCTGCATACATTATACCTGACACAGGTATAATGTAGCGCTAGGGTTTACAAAGTGACGCATCTGCTTAAATGCGTTAATTTGAAAATAATGCGCAACAGGAGGCATGTTTTACACCGCCGATGCGTTACAAAAAGTGACGCATCGGAAGCGCAAAACTGACGCAAGGCCTCATAAATGTATGTTTTAGTTCCAATATTCAAAACAGATGTTACTTGAGAACAAAATAACCATCTGCGCATTCACATCTACTTCCAGGTGTTCCTCATATTGGTGATATTGCATAGCAGATAAAACCATGACATGACACTCAGTCCTCCTAACACTCATACACATCCTTCTCATCCTCATCCTGAGGAAAACCCTTCTGGGCAAATAATCAAAAACACTTTGTTCCCCTGCCTTTAATACAAGAAACAATAGGGCTTTCTTTCAGCATGGAATGTGTTTACAACCTTTGCAAATGTATGATTACCAGGAATACTATGCCACGGCTTCCATCATAGTGGTGGACCGCCAACTCTCAGCAGGAACATTGGTTTCAGTGAATAAACTACAAAATGAGTATAAAAAGGGCATGGATAGCTGCACCCTGTGCTTTAAATGGTTCGTATAGAGTACCTACGAGCACGTTTAATGTTTTCCCCTTGAGTACCGGTACTTCTCCTCGGACAAGTAGAGTACCGGTACTCATAAGGGCTTGACATCGGCAACGTTCATTTTGTGCTCAACAACTTACATTCAAACTTGTTTGGTCTTTGGTCAGCGGCAATAAACGTTATTGCACGCCATCCCACAACCACAGGTGGTACCAGGCAGACAGTGGTCTATAGGGAGATAACAGTCACACTGTACAGCGCTTTAATTCTAGCAGTGCTGCCCCAGCACACCTGATTGGGTTTAGCTGGGGCGGGGTGTGTAGCTGTTGCCAGCGTATCTGTCGTAGCCCACCTGTGCTGCTCGGTCACTGAGTGCCCTCGTGCCACCTGGCCTGCCCTAGGAGCACTGAATCAAGTTCTAGCCAGCTGACCTGCAGGGCCCCAGCCTGCTCCGACTACTAGAGAGCTCCAGGGTTCTCAATCTGAGACCAGAAACTGAAGACAGACTTCAGTTTACGTCAAGCGGCAGCAACGGGTCCTGCATTAGCCACTGGCGCAGTAAATGCATTTGCACTAAGGCCCAGAGTTAGTAAAGTGACACACGTTCTTACAAACAATGACAATCTGTTCTGTGTTCAGCCTGTAATGTGTGTCATTGTGTAAGTCCGAGCGGAACATGAGGTTAGCCAGTCACATGCTCCTTGTGCAATGTAACCTTGTGTTAACTCAAAAGAGTCAGTGAATATCCCTCACACAACAAACTCTGGCATACAGTTAGACAAAAGGGGGGCCAGGGGCTGGTGAAGGAGGTGTGGCCTAACGGCTAGAGCTGTTGACTGAGGAGCTGGGAAATAACTAAGGGCCATATTATCAAGAAAGGGCGATACATTATTTCCGCTTTTATCGGCAGGGAACTGCCGCTAAAGCGGCGATAATGGGCTTGATAATATGCCCTTGTGAATTCCCATAGAAGCCCAGGTTAACACCAGAACCTGGGCTTCTATGGGAATTCTCTTGGGCATATTATCAAGCCCATTATCGCCGCTTTAGCGGCAGTTTCCTGCCGATAAAAGCGGCGATAATGTATCGCCCGGTTCGAGTCTTGGCATCGGCTCAACCTTCTGGGGAAATTATTTATTCACACAGTGCACCAAGTTTACGTAGATTATAATTTTACTTAACATTTCCCAACAGCACGTTTTATTATGATAAAGAATTCTGCACAGCCATGTTTAAGTGTTACTTTATGTCTGGTACAGAACATGCCAAAGGCTTAATCTCTTCCCGAGATAAAATGAAGAGCCAGACTCCCTTCTGTTACAACGTGAGTAAGACAATTATCTTTGTATTAGGTATTCAAGACCCTAATTTTGCACTGGCCTTCATGTCTGAGATCCTCTTAATTTTACCAACAGGAAGTGGACGCTCCTTTGCTGGAGCAGCTGTGCGCGTTATAAATTTTCATAACATAACATATAATTTCATGCTTTATAGTACTTCATATTGTAAAGGACTAACTTGAAAGGAATGTAGATATATAAGCACCCCCCTAAAGCCATATAATTATCTACCTCATATCTATATGTTGTTTAATGGTTATTATCTTGTTAATCTTTATCCTACTTCTATGTAAAGCGCTCTGATACCCACGGGTCTTGTTCGTGCTATACAAAACTTTTTAATAAATAAATAAATAAATACTCAGGCTTAGTTTTCTCTTTGCATTCTGGTACTTGCAGTGTTGATTTTATGACATAAACAGGACTACAAATACAAGTCGCAAATTAAAAACCTTGACAGGATAAGAATTTTACACATGGGGGGGCGTGGCTTGGTGCCCGGGGGTGATGGCGGTGTCCGAGTGACGCTCTGCTCGGGTTCCAGGAGACATACGGTTTACAATCCGTTTTTTCCTGTTCCGCTGCCATGTCTTCGTGTTGGAATGCTTCTGGACTCCTGCGCAGCCCCTGGAATCGCGCTGCATTACTCAGAGACGGACAACTTTGAAGAAGTAAGTTGCTTCATCTCAGCTCCGAGGTGCGGCCGCCATTTTGCGATGCCGCGCAACGCAAGCCTTCCTACCGGAGCTCTGCCTATGATTGACTTTCTCTAACAATCGGAGCATTTCTGCTTTTATGGGGCCTCTCCTAGCACCTCTATGGTAGCTAGTGTGCTTTTCCTCCTCTTCAAGACTGCTCCGTCCTGTCACCGCGCTATTGAACGTTCCCGACCGCCATTTTGTGAGGCTTCAGATGCGTCCTCATTCTCCTCATTACTATGGCGTAGGAGCTTTTTTGGCTAATGAGGGCTATTCTCCCTTCACCTACTACCGCTCAGCACTGGATCTAGTTTCATTGAAGACTGAGTGATTAACTACCCCGTTTTTCGTACCACCGAAACGCTCCTGATGTGATTTTTCACTTGAACTGGCCTTTGCTGCGTACGGAGGTGGAAAGGCTACTAGCATGGTCTTTATACCTTTTGGATACAATTTTGATGCCTCATTCATTGTTGCTGGAGATGCCTTCCGGCCATTCCCCTCTCCTTCTTATGCTTGTTATTCGCACGCTTCTCAGTCTGTAAATTTTACTTTGTGCGTTTAACCTACTCTTGTCAGCCATTCTGCATATGGTCAATGCACACTGTCACCAACAAGTGATTTTGCAGCTTCTAGTCCGTATCTTCTCCTCTATTTTTGTGGCTCTTGTTGTGCACTGTTTTTTCCAGTCAACTCAAGTATTCGCTTTATGGCCACGCTTAAATCGCATCTGTCTCGCAAGACTAAGACTGCTATTATCAAGAACTCTAGAGTCTTTTCTGCCTTTGCTAAACTGGAAGATTCCCTCACCTCGTCTGGCTCTGATACAACAATGGATCTGTCTCAACCTTCTCTGGGGAAAACTACCTCCAAAAGATTGAAGAAGGATCCCCCCATGCCTCTTAAACAGTCCTCGCCTGTGTCTATGGAACTATTACTGGACGAGATCAGGTCTTTCCGCCCTTTCTTGGAGGAAATCAGATCTCTACGCCCTTTTATGGAAGAAACTAACGTCAAGCTTCAGAACCTCACAGATAACTGGTCGCAAATGGAAACTAGGGTGGCCTCAGTTGAACATTCTGTTAAATCCTTCCAAGAAACCTCCTCCACAGTATCTCATTTGAACTCTCAAGTATCTGCTCTTCAGCGACAGGTGGAGGAGTTGGAAAATAGAAACAGGCGGAATAACCTCCGCATTTATGGCCTGGCGGAGGGACTTGAGGGCTCGGATCCTCTTACCTTCTTTAAATCTTTCCTTCCCAAGCTACTACGTCTGCCAGAGGGTACAACCCTTAACATCCAACGTGCCCCCCGAACGGGGCGACCACCTTCTTCGACTTCCCCCTCGCAGAAGCCCAGGGGTGTCATTCTCTATTTTTTGGAGTATACTGATCTCATGAAGGTCTTGTCGGCTGCCAAGTCCTCTCCAACATTGTCCTGGTCTGGTTCTTCCCTGTTTTTTGCTCAGGACTATGCTAAGGCCACTGCTAACCGCCGTAAGGCTTTCCTGAACTTGAGAGCGGACCTTTGTGAGATGGGAGCGAGATATGGTTTATATCATCCCTGCCTGTTGAAGGTCACCTACAATAATAAGACTACCACGTATGAAGATCCTGTATGCCTTCAGAGTTTCATCAATGCGCATAAGGCCTCTGCCATGGATTCATCTGGACCCTCTTCCTCTGCTCCTGGCTGACCAGTGGCTGTGTTTCTTATTGTCACTGCAATTTGTTTTCCTAGATCTTTAAGCAGTTTCTCAGTTTTTTTGCTACAACTCTCCTCCTTCGTTCTTTAAGAACTTTCACTATGTTGGTTTTTCTCTTGTCCGCGTACACATTGTTCTCTCGACTGTTACTCATTTTTGTTTACACAGTTGTTAATTGTTTGCTCTGTCTTGATATAGATTTGTCATTTTTCTCTTTTATCTCCCCTCCTTGCCTTAACAAGATCCTTTCCCAGTTTGATGATGTCTCCCTAGATCCCCTACCAGCCATCCTTGGATGTGTTGCCTTACCTCTGTGGTTCCTTCCCCCCCCACTCCTTCTCGTCTCCTCCTCTTGTAGGTATGTTCCTCCTTTGTTTTTTCCGTTTCCTTCGTTTTCTTATTTTCCTTTACCCTTCTTGTGTGCTTCAACTTCCTTGCTTGTGCAATAATCATAACATTTTCCTTTCAGGTTGTACCTTTCTTTATTTTCTTTTTCCTCTCCTTTTGACCTTCCTGCATTCTTCACTCATTTCTATTTTACTCTTTCTTTATGCACACTATTTTCTTCTCGTTCATTTCTTCCTTCTCTCCCCTCTTTTACTTTTCATTGTATGTTTCTTTTCTCTTAATTTGTTCTCATTCATGGGTTTCTACTTTGGTTTCATTTGTTATGAACTTATTGTATTACTGTACATGTTATGTCCTTGAATTTAACTTCTTGGAATGTCAAGGGTATTAATTCCCCAATTAAGCGTCAACGCATTTTATCTCATCTAGCCAAACTGAATGTCGATATTGCGTTTCTTCAGGAAACTCACCTTTCTGACATAGAATCTGCCAAGCTTAAGAGAGGTTGGGTGGGTGAAGTTTTTTATTCGCAAGGTGATGGTAAACGCAATGGTGTTGCAATTCTCTGTCGCAGGTCTCTCCCTTTCACAATCATTTGCCAAGAATCTGATAATAATGGCAGATGGACGCATGTCAGACTGTCGCTTAGAGGTGTTCCTATCTCTCTTCTTAATGTTTATGGCCCCACCAATGGTGAACCCCTTTTTTGGGCTGAGTTCTCTCCCCGCATCACCCAATTCATGGATGACAATTTCATCCTTGCAGGGGATTGTAATCAACCTCTTGATCCATTTCTTGATAGGAAATCTGATGCCACCTATGTCCCCACTAAATCGCACACACTTTTTACCCAAGCTATATCCCAACATAAGCTTGTTGACTCCTGGCGACTCTGCAATCCGACTGTTCAGGAGTTTACTTTTTACTCACCTTGTCATCGTTCCCAATCACGACTTTTGTTTCCCATGATCTTGCTCAAACGCTTCATGCAGCAGAAATTGGTCCGATTCTGCTCTCGGATCATGCCCCTGTTGTAGTCAGCCTTGATGTGCTCCCTTCAGTTGACGGGCCCAGGAGATGGCGTTTTAACAATACCCTCCTCTTGGATCCCAAGTTTTCCACTTCCTTCACTGCCTTTTTTGATGAGTTTTTTCTGTTTAATGATGTCCCGCCCATTTCGAAGCACACTGTATGGGACGCTTTCAAGGCAGCTGCGCACGACTTCATTATTTCTTATGTCGCAAAGAAACGCAGGACTGCTCGCCAATTCACTAAAACCCTCCTTCTTGACATTAAGCGATTGGAACACGCCTATTTCACCTCGCATTCTAACGACAGTCTGACAGCTCTGGTCGCTGCTAAGCTTAAATTTAATGAAAAGTCTACTGAAGATGCTTCTTTATATTTATTTAAGTCAAGTGCTAAGTTCTACGGTGGCAGGAATAAAGCCGGGAAAATCCTTGCCAATTACCTGAAGGTCAAGCATAACAAGATGACTATTGAATCTGTCTGTGACACAAATGCACACTTACAACACAAAGATGCAGACATCCTGGCTACATTCTCCCACTTCTACGAGACCTTATACACCTCTGACACCCAACCCTCTCCTCATTCTCTCACACATTTCTTCTCAACTATTCAAACACCTGCACATTTCCCTCTTGATCTTTTCTCTTTGGAGACTGACATTTAACAGAAAGAATTGCTCACTGCGCTCCAACATCTTCAACTTAATAAAGCTCCTGGCCCAGACGGTTTTACCGTTGAGTTTTACCTTCATTTTTCCAAGTTATTGATTCCGAAGCTGCACTCTCTTCTTCATTCCTTTGCTGACTTAGATGCCTCCTCAGGGTCCTTCTCAAATGCACACATCTGTTTAATACCCAAACCCGGAAAAGATGTGCAACATTGTAAAAAACTACAGACCCATCTCCCTTGTTAATATTGATTACAAAATCTTCGCCAAGTCACTGGCAATAAGGCTGGATCATTTGCTTCCTGACCTCTTAGGAGAAGAACAATCCAGCTTTGTTAAAGGTCATTACATCACTGACAACACCAGGCTCTTATTTAACATATTATCAAAATCATCCCATTTCCAACATTCCCTTGCGGCGATAGCCCTGGATGCTGAGAAGGCATTTGATAGAGTTGAATGGCCTTATCTCTTCCATACCCTCGGCTGGTTCGGGTTTGGACCTAAATTTACTTCCCTAGTTTCATTGTTGTATTCTCACCCGCGGGCTGCAGTTTATGTTAATGGTCAAATTTCCCCCTATTTTGACCTTGGCAGAGGAGTTCGCCAAGGATGCCCCCTCTCGCCTTTTCTTTTTAATCTTGCTTTAGAACCTTTCTTGTCCAGACTACGCCAGAACCCCGACATTCATGGCTTTCAGACCACGGAATCCTCCATTAAACTTGCTGCCTACGCAGATGATATTTTACTCTTCATCTCGAATCCCACAGTCTCCATTCCTGCTTTCCTGGAGGAAGTACGGCATTATTCCTCAATCTCTGGTTATAGGCTCAACAATGATAAATGTGAGATCCTTCCCCTGACGAAATTCACCTTTAAACCTGACTTCAGCGCCTCCAATTTTACCTAGAGCCCTTCCCACATTAAATATTTAGGACTGCACATCACCCCTTCCATCCCTGACACTGTTTCCCTCTGCCTTACTAAGTGCACTCAGAAAATATCCGACCTCACAGCAAGGTGGCATCCTCTTTACTTGTCTTGGTGGGGTCGTTTGGATACCATTAAGATTATGCTATCCCTCATTGTTCTATACACACTCTCCAATATCCCTGTCTCTATCCCAGCCAAATTTTTCAAGAAAATTAATTCAGTCTTGTCCTCCTTTTTATGGCATAACAAAAAACCCAGAATGTCCCTTGCTAGACTCATTCGCCCCGCCTCTGAAGGGGGAGTTAATTTTCCGGACTTTCCGACTTACCATAGGCTTTTTTGCTGCGCCAAGCTTCCTTTTGGTTACAGGACCCTGATTCCCCTTGCCCTTTGTGGACCAAGGTTGAGCGCCTCTTCCTCTCCCCTTTCTCCTTTGCTGAATGTATCTCTTTTTCACGCAAACCCTCCTCGATTCCTACTCTCATTCATAAATTCACTGTCAAACACCTCCTCTCCTCTAACCCTCCCCCCTGCGAATGTTGCTGATTTCCTCTCATCCACTATTTGGCATAATAAATACCTTTTAATCCGAGGCAAACCCTTTTACTGGAAATCTTGGAGATCCAGGGGTTTGCTCTGGATATTGCAGCTCTTTTCACAATCCACCTTTCTGCCTTTCCATACCGTATGTTCCACCTTTGATTTGCCCTCCTCCTTTGCTTCCAAATATCTTCTCCTCAAGAATTTTACACATGAATCTGGGAAACTTCAGAGCTCTGGAGAAAAGAGAGAGGGAGAGAGAGAGAGAGAGAGAGGGAGAGAGAGGCGGAGAGAGAGAGAGAGAGAGAGAATGAAATGAGAGTTTATGTGTGTGTGTGTGAAAGCATGTGTGTAAGATGGGGACCTTTTTGGGAGTTTATAAGTGTTTACACACAGCATGAATTTCTTAACTGTCTGTCTTTTCTATTTCCAAATCAGCCAAGTTACTGTCTTTACATTCTAGACAGAAATAATTACCCCAGGCAGTTTAGATTAGAAATTAGATGTTTTCAGCAGCATTTGAGACTCCGGAATCCTCGAGGTCTAAGTGCAGGAAGTGCTTCTTTCTTTTCTTCGTGAAGAAAATTAAATTGACTGGCAGGGAATTGGTTATGACAATTTAATCGACAAACTAACATCAGCTTTGTGAGCAAACTATGCAGCTGCTTTACCTAAGTGGAGTAATAAAGAGCGTTGTAAATGGGGAAAAAATCACTTTGTCATAAATTGGGGGCCAAGGGTTGGCAGCAGAAAGTGGACTGTCACGAAGAGCAGAATCTGACAATCAACTTTCTAAGTTCCTTTTTTTTAAACTATGTCTCAAAGAACTTGGCAACAAGGACACATGTGATAGTGAGTATTCATTAGGATGTTGACATTTTTGACATTTTATTTAGGAATTTGGTGGCTCTCTACTTCTAGCATCATTATGGGGTTGTCAAATTGCTTTGTGAATGTTTCAGTTAGAGTTGGCAGCCCCACCGAGCCCAGATGTTGATACACAGGCGCATAGGGAGTCAGCCATATGTATTGCCTGGTAGAATTACTGAGATGAATCTCTATTGTCTATTTCACATATGAAATTCTTAAAATGCAAGCAATTTCTTTCCTACAAACTTTGAAAAGATTAAAACGTAATCCCGCCCCCTACCCCGCTGTTGTCCCAGCCCCCAAACTCCACCTCTAGTCCAGGGCTCCGTTTAATGTGTACCTGCACTTATTTTTCTCAATTTAAAGCAGTAGCTGCACCACAAAATTATTGTCACTTAAAATGTAACGCATGAAACTGAACACACTCACAGCATGCCTACATGTATATTTCTTACATTAGGCAGAGAGTGACTATTGCATGACGTTCACCATGTCACATGAGCTGCACGTCAGCTGTTGCTTCTTGCATGTAGGTATGCCTGGTACATCCAGATCAATTTATACTGCAGCCATCTCAATACCTACTGATGGAAGACAACACAAACATAAGAGCGGGGACGGGGCCCCATATAATATGGCACTTGGTAACAGCAAGCGTTTTTTTTTACTCCTGGCAATTTGAGAAACGTACCCCGCAGGGGCCTGGGGCATGCAAATGAATGGAGATGTTACAGCAGTTTTAAAGGTCAAAAGTAATACATAACATTTTTTATGATCATATTCACCCAAATCTTAATTTGCGCAGGTGGTTGCAGGTTGTGGGCGCCAACACTCAGATTTGAGGACAGGCCCTTATTTTTCATCATTAGACTGTGTCTCAGCGCAAGATAGAGAAATGCAGACAAGGGATAAAGAAGAATAGAAAGAAAGAAAGAAAAGGAGTGACAAATGGATAAACAAGGGGCAAAAAAAACCTGCAGGAGTAAGAAAAAGAGACAGGAAATGTAGGGTGGTGGAAGGAGACACGGGGAGCAATCAAAGGCAGACTTCTTACTCGTTAACCCTGGCATTCACCAGAGCTGGCCTCGGGCTTCTATCACAAACTTTGCGCTATTATCAATCAATCATAGCGTTTGTGAAGCGCACTATATACCGTGAGGGTCTCAAGGCGCTAGGGGGGAGGGGAAGGGGGAAGCAGCTCCTGTTCGAAGAGCCAGGTCTTGAGAAGTCTTCTGAAGGTCAGAAGTTCAGAAGGTCTGCCATAGGCGGATGGGGAGGGTGTTCCATGTCTTGGCGGCGAGGTGGGAGAATGATCTGCCGCTGGCGGTCACTCTTTGGATGCATGGGATGGTGGCGAGGGCGCAGTCTGTGGAGCGGAGCTGGCGGGTGGGGGTGTAGAGGCTGAGTCGGCTGTTGAGGTACGCTGGTCCAGTTTTGTGGAGTGCCTTTTGAGAGTGGGTGAGGAGTTTGAAGGTTATCCTCTTGTTGACAGGGAGCCAGTGCAGGTGTCTTAGGTGGGGTTGAGGTGGCTGTGGCGAGGGATGTCGAGGATCAGGCGTGCGGAGGCGTTCTGGATGCTTTGGAGCCGTTTCAGGAGTTTGGCCGGGGCTCCTGCGTAGAGTGCATTTCCGTAGTCCAGTCTGCTGCTGACGAGGGCCTGGGTGACCGTCATTCTCGTTTCAATGGGGATCCACTTAAAGATCCTGGGAAGCATGCAGAGGGTGTTGAAGCAAGAGGAGGAGACAGCGTTGACCTGCTTCGTCATGGAGAGGGTAGAGTCGAGGATGACCCCTAGGTTGCGTGCGTGGTCAGTGGGTGTTGGAGTGTTCCTAGTGCAGTCGGCCTCCAGGAGTCATCCCAGGCCGAAGAGGTGGATCCGAGGATGAGGACCTCCATCTTGTCTGAGTTCAGTTTCAGTCGGCTGTTCCTCATCCAGTCGGCGACGGTCTTCATTCCTTCATGGAGGCTGGCTTTGGCGGTGTGGGGGTCCTTGGTAATGGAGAGGATCAGCTGGGTGTTGTCGGCATAGGAGATGATGTTGAGGTCGTGCCACCGTGCGACATGGGCGAGCGGTGCTATGTAGACGTTGAACAACGTTGGGCTGAGGGATGAACCTTGGGGTAGGCTGTAGATGATCCCGGAGGCTTCGGAGCAGAAGGGGGGGAGGCGGACGCTCTGTGTTCTGCCGGAGAGGAAGGACGAGGTCCAGTCCAGGGCCTTCTCTTGGATTCCGCCATTGAAGAGGCGTGTTGGTAGTGTGCGGTGGCAGACCGTGTCGAAGGCGGCTGACAGGTCCAGAAGGATGTGGGCCGCGGTTTCTCTGTTGTCTAGCAGGGTGCTGATGTCATCGGTGACGGTGATGAGGGCAGTTTCAGTGCTGTGGTTGCTGCGGAACCTGGACTGGGACGGGTCCAGGATGCTATTCTCCTTGAGGAAGCAAGTCAGTTGTTTGCTGACGGCCTTTTCGATGACCTTCGCCGGGAATGGGAGCAGGGAGATGGGTCGGAAGTTCTTGAGATCCTTGGGGTCAGCCTTGGGTTTCTTGAGTAAGGCGTTGATCTCTGCGTGCTTCCAGCTCTCCGGGAAGGTCGCTGTCTTGAAGGAGATGTTGATGGTTTTTCGGAGATGGGGTGCAATGGTGCTGCTGGCTTTGTTGAAGATGTGGTGTGGGCAGGGGTCTTCCGGGGATCCGGAGTGGACTGTGTTCATGATCGTAATGGTGTAGTCGTTGTTGATGTTGGTCCAGGCGAGCAGGCGGCTGGTGCGGATGGTGGTCGTGGGAGCGGAGGTCTCCATGGTTACCGGGGTAGTGCCGGTGTTGAAGCTGTCGTGGATGTCTGCGATCTTGCGATGGAAGAAGGTGGCCAGCGAGTCGCACAGGTCTTGTGAAGGTGGGATGTTGTTGGTGTTGGAGCTGGGGTTGGAGAGTTCCTTCATGATGTTGAAGAGCTCTTTGCTGTTGTGTGCGTTGTTGTCTAGGCGGTCTTTGAAGGAAGTCCTTTTGGCGGATCTGATGAGGTGGTGGTGTCTGTGGGTGGCGTTCTTGTAGGCTGTGTAGCTTTCCGGAGTTCGTTCATGGATCCAGTTTTTTTTTTACTTTTCGGCAGGTTCGCTTGGAGGTCTGGAGGTCTTCAGTGAACCAGCTGGCTTTCTTGCTTGTGTGGGTGTTGGAGGGCTTCTTGAGCAGGGCGAGGGTGTTGGCGCAGTCGTTGATCCACTGTCTGAGGTTGCGAGCGGCGGTGTTGGCGTTGGTTGGGTCTGCGGGTGGGCTCCGGGCAAGAATGGTGGAAAGCTGGTCTTCGGTGACTTTGCTCAAGCAGCGACGCAGCATCTGTTGGGTGCGGTGGTGCGTGGTGGGTTTCCGTAAGTTGAAGCGGATGCAGCGGTGATCGGTCCAGTGGAGCTCGGTGGTGTGGTTGAAGGAGACGTTGGGAGCTTGCAGAGAAGATGGGGTCAAGCGTGTGGCCGGCGGAGTGGGTGGGTGTAGTGACGAGTTGTCTGAGTCCGAGGTTGGCGAGGTTGGTGATCAGGGTGGTGGAGATGGTGTCATTATTGTTCTCGAGGTGGAAGTTCAGGTCCCCGAGGAGGATGTAGTCCATGGAGGCGAGGGCGTGTGCGCTGACAAGGTCGGTGATGGAGTCGCTGAACTGTGCTCGGAGTCCGGGGGGTCTGTAGACAAGGGTTCCTCTGAGGGTGGTGTCGAGATCGGTGTGAATCTGGAAATGCAGGTGTTCGGCGGTGCTGAGGGTGTCGTCGGTGTTCGTTGAGACTTTGAGAGCATTCCTGGGGACGATGGCAATTCCTCCTCCCACTCCATTGGTGCAGTCCCTGCGGGTGATCTTATAGCCTTCCAGGATGGCTATGGGGATGTCGGGTGCCGAGGAGGGGTTCAACCAGGTCTCCGTCAGGAAGGCGACATCTGGGGAGTTGGAGTCCAGTAGGTCCCAGAGTTCCACGGCGTGTTTGCATGCAGAGCGGGTGTTGAGAAGGATGCATTTGAGGTAGTTGGGTTCTTTGGTAGTTGGGTTCTTTGGTAGGTGGGTTGGCGGGCCGGATGCTGGTGAAGCTGCAGTTCCGGCAGGAGAAGGGTCTTTGGGTGCGCTTCGGGGCGGCCAGGCAGCAGGTGCGCCATCGTCCGGTGTTGAGTGCATGGAGGGCACTGGAGTCGTAGCAGAGGTGGGCGTCGTGGTGTTCGTGGGGTCCAAGGGTCCTGGCACTGGGCGCGGTCCAGGCGCGGTCCAGGCGCGGACAGGTGCAGACGGGCTTGCCTTAGGCACGCCATTGGCTGCATGGCCTCCATATCAGGGGAGTTGGGAGTGAGGAGCAGCTGGGAGGCCGGAGGCCGGAGCAGGGCGGCATATGGGCAACAAGGGGGGCGGGCCACAGGGACGCAGCGGCGGGAAAGAACGGGTGAGGACGGTGGAGAAAACAGGAGGCAGGACAGGGCACAGTGAAAATTAAGAAAATAACAAGAGGGGAAGAAGGAAGTTAAATGGAGAAACACAGCGCAGCAGACAAGTACAATTACAATTTAATTCAACACAATGCAGCAGCAGAGCAATGGGCAAATACCGACAGGGGCAGTGCAGTAGCGCGGGAAGCGGCCTGCCGGGGAGCAGGGTCAAAGGTCGCTCTCTTACACTTACTGTTTTACAAATTAAGTACTGTGTTCATTGTATCACCATTGGGCATACTTCTCAGGTACCTCTGACCAAAAGGTCTTCTCTGTCCACAAATAAGAAGGCATTGTGCTCCTTTGAATAATGATATATTTGATATTTTTTAATCTTGCAGGGTATCTATGAGATAGATGATGGTGGAACATTATGTCTTACAAAAGACAATAGGGCTCCAACACCAGAACTGCAGCATGACATCGACTGGTTGACTCTTACCCATTGCTTATACCTACTGCTAATTTATAATTTACACTTGTGATGTGACTACTTGACCCACAGGGGTCACTTTTTTATTATTATCACACGGTCATGTCCCACCAGCACAAATTGATGGTGATTTTATTGACCCCCATGACAAAACTTAAGCCACCGACAGGCATATGCATCATTGTTGGCTTTTGCGATTTCTTAATTGCGATTTTTAAGAAATCGCAATTAAGAAATCGCAAAAGCCTATGCATGAAGAAATCCCTGAAAATGTTGCGATTTCTAAACATTCCTTAATTGCGAGTCGCAAATTGCGAGTCGCAATTAAGGAATACCTCCCCATTTTTTAGGCCCATAGGAATGAATGGGAAGACATTCTCAATTTGCGATTAGCAATTAGCAAATTGCAAATTGAGAATGCGATTTCAAGGGTGCAGGGGTGTCCAAAGGACACCCTGTTGCACCCCTGAAATCAATCTCTGCACATATGCTGTGCACACACATGCCCTAAGGTCATGTGTGTGCACAACATGAAAATTTGAAAAATGCACAAAAGTGCATTTTTCAAAGTTTTCGCAAATTACCATGAGGTACAACCTCATGGTAATTTGCTCCCCCTAAATGTGAAATCGCTATTTTTTAAACTTTCATGCATTGTATTTAAGGAATCGCAAAATACGATTCCTTAAATGCAATCGCAATTTGAGAATTCGAAAATATTTGCGAATTCTCAAATTGCGAGGGCCTTCACCCTTCATGCATCCCAAAAGCTGATTTTGCTATCGCAAACGGCCGATGTTTGCAATTCGCACCGTTTGCGATCGCAAAAAGCTTTGATGCATGTGCCTGATAGATCCCAAAAACAGTGCATGGCTGACTTCTCAAGACTAACTGGTCTAACAAACGACACGCTCTTACTGTCCATATCAACAACTGCTTCTAAAGAGTGTACGAATAAATGTTGCTATGACCATTTAATTCAGCACATTAACCTCAGAGCTAACAGACCTTCTCACTGTCAATAAAAATATGTCCAAAGCTATATGATAAAGACTAACTGCCCTTAAAAGAAATTCCCACCATCACACCAAGTCTACTCTACAGTGCCACCTAGTTTTGGGTGTGTGATATTGCACTACAGACCTCAAAGTGACCGTGGATAACAAATCCAATGACAAACTCAAACTTACTTTCTTTCCACCAACTTTTCACTTTGCATATAACTTTTTTGTTCCTGTTTTGTGTCTCCCATCTGGCCACATTAGATGGAATTACTCATTTGTAATAGCTGCCATTTTCATTATTGCATGAAAGTGACCAGGAATGGCAGCAGCAAACTAACCTGTAGTTAGCCATGAAAAGCTGACAGGGCAGCGCCATTAGCCGTACTATCTGCATTTTATATTAACTCCAGTAAGCCCTGTTTGACCTTGTCACTGTAGATAAAGCCTTGTAAAGTGGATGCCAGATAGAAATGTAATTTTAATTAAGTATAGTTATATCCAGGCGGAACTGGACAGAATACAAATGGCTGAGGTTCGGCCGCCTTGCAATCATGTGAAGAAGGTCCTTTGAATTTCTTAAGATATTAGGGGGCACGACCCCCTCATTGGCTGAGTTCCGAGCGAGCGTGCCCATCTTTCTTTTTAAGATCCGAGAGGTGCTTGACCACAGGGCATGAAGCAAGTTTAATGTCGCATTATTCAGTTCTCAGCGGCTATTGCTCACTGAAATGAGGTCCAGTGGTTTTCTGATTGAAGTTTTATCCTTTCGTTCTCCTTTTAGAGGAGCACTTGATTTATTCATAGTTCACCTGCAGTGATCTGTAGCTGTAGCGAGAAACAGAAACCGGTTTTTGGCCAATATTTGGATTTGCAATCTCTGGTGTATGTGAAAACCTACAGCTGATTGTGCGTCCAGGGAGAGGTCCTGCAGCTAACTGTGAGTCTGTTCCTGAAATGGCACTGAGAGAGATGGGGGGAAACAGCCATTACATCGCATGCGTTACAACGCATGCGATTACAACGCAGTTGTTACAATGACCGCGTTATTTGATCGCTGTACGTTACATCGAATTGCTGTAGGGGGCGTGCTAACCTAAGGAATAGTATAATTTACTATTCCAACACCTTTCCTACTGTTGCGCACACTGGAGTTGGAATAGTAAACTATACTATTCCTAAATCCAGCGTGCCCGCCTACAGCAAGTCGATGTAACGACTTGTGTTGTAATGTACTGCGATGTAACAACGTGGTCGTTGTAACCGCATGCATTGTAAACGCATGAGATGTAAGGAGCTGTATTCGAGATGGGGACGCCCTTCAGAGAAGGTGGGCTCCTAGTAAGGGATGGGTGTGCCACTTACTCCGCAGACTAGACTGGATCTCGTCCTTTAGCACACAATTGAGGCAACCATCTTGGAGGCACACCCTCAAACATGAGCAGAATCCTCACTGCTGAGCCTCCGCCTCACCAGCATAAAGTACTTGCCCTGCCTGTAAACCCACACTCAACCCAACAGAATCATGGGAAGGCTTCATACAAAGCCAATAACACCACTTCAAGCGCCAAGACACAGTCAGGTAATCGAGTGCTCTATAAATATATTTAACATAACAATACTTTCAACAACGACTGCAAGTAACTGCAAACAAATACAGTCTTAATAGTGCCAAAACAATGTCTATATCATAGACGTTAATGAAATGGGATAGCTAAGATCTTCTCTGACCTCGAGAACCCATGAACCCCTTCTCCACATTGTTACAACAATGCAAAGACCTCCTATTCTTTTTCAACTTTATAATCATAGAAATCTTGGAAATAACTACCAGCATCCCTTAGTGGTAGCCTACGTGCCCTCTACCACCACTGCAAGGCTAACGTCTCTAATTCGTTGCTTACAAGCAATGGGCATTGACAACAGTAATCCACCACCTCCTCAAAAAGCTAAAGGCTGATCCAAAAGACCTGCCCACTTAACCACACAAATACCAAATCTCCACATCAGGGAAAGGTCCTGGAGTTTTATGTGACCAGACTTCTTCTGGGATAGGTGGAACTGCCTACCTTACTCCATGCTAGGAGGTCAGGGTATCTGGCAGTGAATGCCAGTGGGAAACCCCCGAGAGGTCACCCTTGTGTTCTAGGATGAAGACCACGCAGTGGATTTGGTATTCACTGATTTCGGTGCAGAGCTTTATACTCAGATGAGGACATTCTACTAAAGGGTCTGCAAAGGTGGATGGCACTTTCAAGAACAGCCCTGCCCAACCACAGTCTGGGTAGGAGGCTTCTGCTCGTACAGGAAAAGAGCCACTACTATTAAACTTTTACATTCAACTCTAAACACAAGTACCAAGAGTACTAATGAGACTCAAAGTCAACTCTGGGGCCCTGATTATGAGGTCTCCAGATATTGGTGTAGAATTTCCACCTCATGGGCGATGGAGTAAAAAACAGCGCCTCCAGAGTTATTGAGGCTCATGAGGGGGAACCTAAACTCCACTCAGAAATAAGAAATACCCAAAAGAATCAGAAATATAGGACACGATTTCTTATGATTCTTGTGTTTCTATGTGAAGTGTTTCACCTAGAAGGTTCAAATGCTCCTATTAACCAAAATCTCTGAGTTAAATACAATGAGCCCGTGCAGTTACTCCAATACATTTGTCAATCCAGCAGTCCCGGTACCTCTCATTAACTCCTTAACCGGGAGTTCTGAGTGGGCGGGGCTGCGTTGGCCAACGGACGTGCGCAGCACTAGCAAGGTAGTGCTCGCGACGACCGTTGGCCGACGCGAGCACAGAAAGGGTCATTGGTCTCTTCAAACTGTAGAGGGGGTCGTAATCAGGCCTTAACAGGAGTTTCGTAAGTAAAGTAAAGTAAAGTCCACATTTGTAAAGCGCACAATCACCCGTAAGGGTCTCCAGGCGCTGGGGGCCGTCGGGAAGATTAAGCGACCTATTGCCCAGAGTCACATGGTGCTGGGCTGACCTGCCGCCGGAGCCGGGGATCGAACCGTGGTCCCCAGATTCCAGCGTCAGTCGCCCTGGCCGCGGCGTAAGGAGAATATCTAGCCAAAATAGTTAAGCAGAAATGCACCCCGTCCATCTTTCCATGGTCTTGACGTGCCTGGCTTTGTCGCTTCCATGTGCTCTGTGAGCGTACAGCAGTGATGTCACAGATTATCGCGTGAACATATTTGCATCTTAACGTGATGCTGGAGGGCTCGACTGCTCCTACAGCATAACCTAAACGAACACCGCGTTTAGAGGGTGTAACAGTGGGAACTCGTTAAATTGAACCTGAATGGTAAAATTAGAACTAAATTGTAAAATCGCATCTGAGATACAACTACCAATAAGGAATATTTTTTAAATGAGAAATTTGCATTTTTGTGCTATTATGAACCCTTTCCAGTACTAAATGCCCATTTTACCGGTGAAAAAGTACCCAGACTGAAATAAAACAAAATGAATTTTCAAGTGTTTCAATTAAGTCTTGCTGAGAAAAAATATCTGTACTTTAGAAGAATACTTCTTGCATTAAAATATTAAATATAGTATGTTGCAATTACCCGCGTGATCCCTAGAGCCCATAGTGCCTGCAATGTCGAGAATGTTATAGGGCATGTATTAACTTCTACCAGGCACGGAATCTTAGGGCAGAGAATAGGTAAAAGTGATTGACACAATCTGTAGTAACAGGAGCATTGAAATATGTGCATTCAAGTGTAAATGAAACAGGTATTACTTTATAAGTATATTGGCGAATAGGAAAATGTGAAACAAAATACTGCTATTTGCTGTTCCAGGCCACAAACCATTTGAAACGCTAAACGCCAAAATGGCCAGATATGCATAATTATCCTATTTCAGGCAGGTGTAGCATAAAATATTCTTTTACAATGCAAAAGTGTACCCTAACTACATTTTAATGCAAATATTAGAATTACTGTGCCCTTAGGTCACGTTTATCATGGGATCTGGACAGGAATGGGTTACAGAGGGCATACAGTTTGATCGTTTTAATCCTAAATGTCTCCTAAATTATGTATACCTCTCCCAGCTGAATACTGAACAGTGGTACTGTTATGGCGTGTTCTAGCTTTTATCCAGCATCAACGGGAGCGCTTCGAAACCCCCCCTCCAGTTGAAGAGTGCTGGGTTCTGGAGAGTGGCTTGACTATGTCCTGACTTCCAAGTGCGACCAGTGGCAGATGCGTGGCGTGCATTGAGCTGACCTGCACTGGAAGCTTCCCTGCCACCATTTTCCCTTCCACAGTTTAGGGCAGAGATCCATATGCTGAGTGCGATTACCCTATAGTGTGCCCTGGCGCTTCTGAGATACATAAAGTGCCATCGGAGACTTGAGATGCATGGGAGACATAGCTCGAGTGCTTTACAGAATCCACGTTGATCTTCTAACAGGCGCCTGCCTGCAAGCTTTACATGTTTGACCTCTAGAGAAGGAAGCGACTGAGCGCCTGTCCTGGTTCTGTGAAGCTAAGGAAGAGAGATTCAAGCAGAGGCTTCTGGACAGAACTAAATGCAGTAGCGAAGGAGACACTTTTCCAGTCATCGCCCACCTCTTCCCTCCTCCTGCATGACAACAGCCTGGTGCATATCACTTAGAGGTTATTCTTAGCACACTCTGCAATTGTGAGATCATATACATATATAACATCCACTGAAGTGCTAAGAAAAACTCCTCGACAATTTACAGAGGATACAAAATCAGCTACTAAATAGCTCATTGGATCCAGGTGTGACTCAGAATAAAATTCGGAATCACATTCACCATGCACCATGCTCCATCTGCTGGAATGGGGCCCCAGGATGTCCGAAGAAGCTGTCCCTTTGCTCCTTCCAATACCCCCAGATCTGAAACTTCAGTGAATGTACACTACTAGCAAATCTACCAAATTGAGCAAGGAGGAGGCCCTCAAAAGGGTAGGCCACATGCCTCTGGCCCTCACTTGAGGTCCAGTAGAAATATGTTTACGTTAAATATGAATGTAAATTAATTGTATAGGTTTGTTTCTAAAAGCAGAACAACGTTAAATTAAAAAATAAATTCCTCCCTAAATAAAAATGTGCATTAATAATTATTAAACTGATGTACATAATTACCTAAAAGTAGTTTAAATATATTTAAACACAAAAAAATGCTGCATTAATGTGCAATTTACAAAGGTTGTCAAATATTTTATATTTAAATAATAAATATACATAGTAAATGTTTTAACACTGCATTCTAATTATTTATATTTTAAACTATTTTGAATAATCTATTGTGGGATATTATTTTAAGTCCCTGCCTCCATTATTTTTTTAATGGGAGTGTGCCAGTGCCGGTGGTTGGCCATGTGTGGTGCTGGACCTACTACTATTTCATTTTGGCAGTTTTAACTTGCACCCAGAAATATGGCTCCACCCCTGTTTCAGCGAGTGGAGACACGTAATTCTAGATTTTTGAGTAACTTTACACTCAGATTTTGTGAATAGCCAAAAGCAGTAAAGTTACTCAGCACTGTAAGAGTAAATTACACGTGAATTACTTACAAGTGTAAGTTACCTTGTTGAATAGCCCCCACAGAATACAGAATGCTGGAAATAGAAAAAGTTCACAGTGGGATCTCGTAAACTGGTTACAGCATAAAAGAGCAGAGTCACAATGGGAGGCGTCAAGAAATAGCCGATGATAGACAGTCTATGACAGTCGATGAACTATTTTTGACAAAATCTACCCCAAAGAAATTGGTAACAATAAAAATGTAGTAACAAAGTTGTTCTGATATACCTGATTGGTCACACACTAATTGCATTTAAAAACAGGCGAGAAATTAAGAAGTGCTTTAAGTAGCCTGAAAAGGGTGGGGATCTCTAAAGGGTCTGCGATTGAGAAGAGTAACAAAAGAATATTTGTAACAGGTTGTCTCTGTCACCAAGGGCCTATCCGTAAAAATGAGGCGTACAATAGTGAATTACTCCCCCTCCTGATCTTTCACCTCCTCCTCCTGGCCCCTTTCCTCAAGGTGCTCCTCTACCTGCTCGTGGCCTTCCTTCTTGCCCTTCTCATACACCGTGTCCTCCTCTGGGACCTGATCTTGATCATCCCATTACTGATCCTCGACCTCCTGGCCCCGATCCCTCTGGTCCAGCTCCCTTGGCCCTGGTCACCTCTCTCCTCCTAATCCTCCCCGTCTGTGCAAAGTTCTCTTCACCATCCCCCTAGTTTGTACTTTTCCTCCTTGTTGTGGACAGGGCCGGACTGAGAACCAAAACCGGCCCTGGCAAAGGGCTCGGCCGGCCCCCTGGGGGTGCTGCCGAGCTCTTTGCCAGGGCCGGTTTCGGCCGATTTTGTTACAAGGCCGATTTTGCAGCTATGCTGCTAAAACGGCCCTGTAACAAAAACGCCCCCCAGGGCCCCAAACCGGCCCCCACCCTTGCGGCGCACCGGGGGATTGCCCGGTGCCCGCAATGGCCAGTCCGGGCCTGGTTGTGGAACTTGTCACGCTCCTCCTGCTACCCATTCTTCTGATCCCATTCGTCAGTCTCGTGGCCTCTTCTTCTGGCACCGAACTAGTCCTCCTGGCTCTGATTCTCCATGCCCTGCCCCTCCAGGTCTTCTTTTTCTGATCCTCCTGGTCGGATCTCTCCTGGTGCTTCTGGTCTATGACCTACTCCAGGTCATGGTCATTCTGGCCCTCCTCCTTGTCCCTCTGGATCTCTTTTCCCTGGTGCTCCTTTGTCTCGTTGCCCTGGTCCTCCCGGTCCTAGTTCTCCTTGTCCTGTGATCATCTTGGTCTTTGTTTGCCAAGTCCACCTTTTCCTGATCTCCTGGTCCTCTTGGTATTCCTTGTCCTGATCTTTCTGGTTGTGGTTCTGATTCTGTTCACTGTCACCCTGGAACCCTGGCTCGGTTCCTGCCCCTCCTTGTCCTGGTCCTGTTCTTGCTCCTCTTGCCTCTCCTGGTCTTCCCAAACCTAATCTTCTCATGTCAGTCTTCCTGGTGCTGGGCCCTATGGTCATGGTTTCCTTGGTTCTGGTTCCTCATGGCAATGGTTAAACTGTCCCTGGGTCATCCGGGGTCTGTGGTCCTTGTTATCTGCTGTTGTTCCTCCTGATCTTGGTCTTCTAGCCCAGGTTCAATGGTCCTTGTCCTTCTGGTTCTGGTGCGCCCTGGTCCTTGTGACCCTAGTCCTCTTCATCCTCATGGTCCTGGTTTTGATTATCTTCCTGGTTCTCGTAATCCTGATCCTCCCAATGGTTCTAGTGTTGCTTATGATCCAGGTCCTCCCGCTGGTGGTCCTCCGCGCTCCCTACGCTCAGGTCCGGCAGGAAGTGCCTACAAGACTGTGCTCTACATCGTCAGTACCTACTTACAGTACCTGCTGCATTTATCCGGCAGGTTTCAGCAAGCTAACTCCACTGGTTAATGCACTTACTGGAAAGATATAGGTGCAATATCTGTTCACAGGTTAGCAGCGTCATAAAATAGCACAGATTGTTAATGTGCATGCTTCACAGCATAACGTGTAGGCCATATACTCATGTAGGATAGTGCAGTGTGTTACAGCTTTTGTTCCGGAGATATTTGTGTTTCCTGCAAGTCACGACCCACGATCCCAGTATTATAGCTCAGTGAGTCATACACCAACATAAAATGACTGCTTGTAACCTACATTGCATACATTTTGAACTTTGCAGGTTTTTTAAAAATCAATTTGGTTGTTAAAATGTTTTCATTAATGCTAAGTGTTAAATAAACGGTTATTAGTCTAATTATACAGACACACACACCTTCCATTCTTACATGCTGTGCGAAGACCCACACTTCTTGCACACAGAGCTTGGTAAATGACAACAACGACTTCCAGATTTTAGTGAGTCTCTTTACAGCTTGGGAAGTGACAGCCTGCAGGTCTCTGTGTGATCTGGCTCAGGAATGTCTGTCTGAGTGTCGCATCAAAGTGCTGCGTTCCAGCTATGATCATTTGACATACAACTGCTTCCAGCCATGTCAGAAAAGGGCGCTGCTAATTGCCCTTTAAATGGAGCTATAAATGAAAGTTTGAGAGTTCGCTCTCACGCACTGCGCATGCCCTGTTTGCACAGTGCACCAGACACAGTAATATTTAGGACACATATTTGCTAGGGGCCTGCCTGGGTCCCGAATGCGGCTCAATAATAATAGCCGGATCCGAAAACCGGAGGGATCCCCCAATACTCCGAACTGGGAAATCAAACATATTGCAGAATTCAGCCCATCCCAAGAAAGATAAACCATCTGCACTGTGCAAAAGCAAAGCCCAGAGCCATGCACCTGCATCGAAGCAGACCCAGCTAAAGATGCACCAGGAGGCCCTGCTGGGTCTCCAGCTTCACCAGGGCTGTCGCCCCCTCTGACTGCAGTGGCCTCTGTGCATCTTGGTCCTCTGCAGCTTTCGAGTCCTCGCTGCGCACCTTGATCGTGAGTGTTTGCGAGCTGCTGTTCTCACTGGGCGTCCTTTCGCTGTACCATTATTTTATGTTGCAGAGCAATGTGGAAAAAGGCATTATAACAAATACGGTGCAATACACAAGACCGCATATAGTCACCCACTAAAAATTCCTATCATTACTTTCCACTCGTGGTCAAAATAACTGACAATTTCAGCATGGTTTGGCACCCTGAGCTCTGCCGCCTAATTGTATGTGTACACACCAGTACAGGATTTAGTGTCATTTTGGTGTACCTAAGTGTAGCATCCACTCCCCTATGTGGTTGTGTGCAATCACTGAATAATGTTGTAACCACTGTCATTTAACTACATTTGCTGGTTTTAGTACTTGGCTGAATTGGTCTGTTTTCAATCATTAGTTACTCTTGCAATAACACAGCCTTTGTTTTCAAGAAAAATGATAAAAACAAAGTGTAATTTCCCACAAGGGTTAAAGATCCCATTGTGTCATTTCCTGAGATATCTGTGGCGTTCCTTGCGTTATACATATGATTTTGGTGAGTTGGCCCATCTGACTTCCTTCGACAGACACTCAAGGGCCCGATTCACAAAATTCCCAGCTTTGGCTGTAAATGAACACTCAAAAGCATACACCTAAGACTTATGTAAATATTCAATTGTCCATGAGTACTTTTGTGAACCAGTGACTGTCAAAGATTCTCAGGAGTACTCGTATGCGCAAATATTTATGCATGCGAATTGTAGCACATACATTGCACATATGCAGATATGGCACCCTTAAGCCGAATTGTTTTTTGTTTCTCTATTGTTCCCCATGAAAAAAGCTCCATCCACAAAATCTCCAAGGAATTAGGGTATGATCCCTCTGTTCTCCCACCATTGAACGCTCCTGTGAGCAGGCATACAACAGATTTTCTCATGCTTATAAATGTGACACACTGGTGGACCTGTTGTACATGCTTGTAAATCCACTTGCAGCTTCATCATCCGTTTGTCTATCATACATAGTTCAAACCCACAGCACTTACAGTGAGATCCATTAAATGAACAGGCTGTCTTCTGAAGCGTCTGAAATGGAAGCAACTGATTAAGTCAGCATGCTTTGGTTAGTTGATCTATAACTTACTAGCCTGTGATGAAAGTACTGGCTGCCCACATTAGTGTATGCATGCACCTACCCACACCCAACGCTCACCACTCACACACAGCACCCAACATCCCACTCTCTCAAACTCACACAGTCCAGCAATCATCCACACAACACTTATTGTTCAAGGTTCACATTAGGGCCAACTTCACCCTGAGCAGCACTCTTATCTACAGGCTACCAGGACGGTGCACCAACTTTAGCAACACCATCACAGACTTGGTTGCACCATTCGCCCTCGATCCAAGCAATTACATCCTACTCGGAGACCTGAACTTCCACCTAGAAGACCACACCGACCCTAACACTTGAGCACTGATTGAAGTCCTTGAAGGCTTGGCACCCAACAAATAAAGGGACTTGCCCACATTACCAGACACCTCCTGGACTCTATTTTGACCAACTTTGACAACATCCGAGTCGACAAGCCTACAACAGTCTCCTCGACAGACCAAGTCCTTATCATGTTTAGCATGCCTGTCCTGGTCCAATGCACATGCACTGCCGCCATTCCAACCCACCGAAACTCGAACAGCATCACTAACAAGGACTTAAACACAGCTCTCAACACCCACTGATCCAAACACAGCAACAGCATCACCCCCATGTCAACAAGACTTTCAATATCTGAATCACCTCCTGCGCCGACTCCCCACCCCCCTTCAAACAGAGCAATACAACAATATACAGACCCCAGGCAAACTGGTACATGGAGGAATTCATACTGATAAAGAGCCACTGAAATCAACTGGAACACAAATGGAGAATGTGCCAGAGCAATGCAGACAGGAGCACATTCAAATCCGGCTTAAGATGCTACCATCAAATTACCTGGACCACCAAAAGAGCTGCATTGGCGGACCACATTGATGCCAGTAAAAACAAATGCAAAAAAATCTTCGCCATTGTAAGGGATTTCACCTCACCATCAGCCACCTCCAACTTGATCACCCCCTCGCAAGACTTCTCCAACAATCTGTATCCTTTCTACATAACGTGGCGTAGCTGAGGCTGTCAACACCCGGGGCGTTCGCTTAGTTTGTTGCCCAGTGCTGGTAAGAGCGGCATGTGGCGAAAGACCACGACGAGCGGGGGTGGAGGGTAGGTGCGGACGACAGACAACGAGCAGGGGCATTTAGCGACAAAGACAAGGGAGAATAAAGAAAAAGCAAAACTTACCTTGTGATCCCGGCTCACCGCCACCCCCAAAAAAGTGTCACCCAGGGCAGATCATCCCCCCATGTGTGCTACTGTCTACGGCAGAGCTTTCCAAAGTGTGTGCCGCGACACCGTACTGTGTCGCCTCCACTCTGTGGGTGTGTCGCCTGACAATGACCCCCCCCCCCCTCGTGTGTGGCAGCCCAGGCTCAGACAGCTCCCGGGCACACACACAGCCGCATCCGAGCACTTCACAGGTCCTTAAAAGACCGTGTGCATGTTAAAGAGGCTTTGTTGATGTTTCACCCCTTCTAAGAGCCCTGCAGCGCCACCCTACCTACTGCTTAATGTTTCAGCCCCCTCCCCCCCCGAAATGTGGCTCTAGTTGCGCCTCTGCGCTGGGGGGTGTCTGCTGCTGTTAATATGCTCTGTAGCCTCCACCCTGGGCCCAGCAGGCACCAGACTCACCTGCCAAGCACCAGCCTTAGCCAGGGGCACCGGCTGCTGCGAACATGATTCCTGCTCCTTGACCTTGTTGGACACCTGGCAGTGGCAGCTTCCGAGCAGTTTCGGAAGGAGTCTCTGCTTGGCGCATTGGTTCAAGGCGCTGCATCTTATTACTTAGAAATCTCATTCGTTAGCAGAGAGATGGGGACTCTGTCCAGCCTCAGGTCCATGGGCTTTTTATCTTATGACCTCCGCATTTATTTATAAACATTACATCATTGTATTTGTCTATTTTGTTGAATTTATTTCTCAGTGGTTGCATTAAAGGCGAAAGGGTGCCACAGAGATATTGGGGGGGGGGCAGAGATAGAGGGAGTGAGAGAGCGAGCGAGAGAGAGGGGAGGGACAGAGAGAGAGAGAGATACTGAAGGATGGAGAGAGGGGGCGAGAGACATACAGAGGGAGATAAACACAGAGAGAGAGAGAGGGAGAGAGACTGAAGGATGGAGAGAGAGAGATAAAGAGAGATAAAGTGAGAGGAGGGATAGAGAGGGGGAGATAGACTGAAGGATGGAGAGAGAGGGCGAGAAATATACTGAGGGAGAGAGCCAGAGAGAGAGAGAAAGAGAGGGGGAGAGAGAGAGACTGCAGGGAGAGGGAGAGGAGGGAGAGGAGAGAGAGAGGGAGAGGAGGGAGATGGAGAGGAGGGAGAGGGAGAGAGTGGGAGAGGAGGGAGAGGAAGAGGAGTGAGAGGGAGATGGAGAGGAGGGAGAGGGAGGGAGGGAGACGGAGAGGAGGGAGAGGGAGGGAGAGGGAGAGGAGGGAGAGAGGGAGAGGAGTGAGAGGAAGAGGAGTGAGAGGGAGACGGAGAGGGAGGGAGAAGAGCGAGAGGGAGAGGCGGGAGAGGGAGAGGAGGGAGAGAGGGAGAGAAGGAGAGGAATGAGAGGAAGGGAGAGGAAGGGAGATAGGGAGAGGAGGGAGAAAGGGAGAGAAGGAGGAGACAGAGGGAGGGAGAGGAAGAGGAGTGAGAGGGAGACGGAGACGGAGAGGGAGAGGAGGGAGAGGGAGAGGAGGGAGAGGGAGACGAGTGAGACGGAGAGGAGGGAGAGAGAGGGAGAGGAGGGAGAGAGGGAGAGGAGACAGAGGGAGAAGAGGGAGAGGAAGAGGAGTGAGAGGGAGAGGAGGGAGAGGAGGGAGAGGGAGAGGAGACAGAGGGAGAAGAGGGAGAGGCAGAGGAGTGAGAGGGAGAGGAGGGAGAGGGAGAGGAGACAGAGGGAGAAGAGGGAGAGGAGACAGAGAGAGAGGAGGGAGAGGGAGAGTAGTGAGAGGGAGGGAGATGAAGAGGAGCGAGAGAGGGAGAGGGGGAGGAGGGAGAGGAGAGAGACAGGGAGAGGAGGGAGAGAGGGAGAGGAGAGAGAGATGGGAGAGGAGTGAGAGGAAGAGGAGTGAGAGGGAGACGGAGAGGGAGGGAGAAGAGCGAGAGGGAGAGGCAGAGGAGGGAGAGAGGGAGAAAAGGAGAGGAATGAGAGGAAGGGAGATAGGGAGAAAGGGAGAGAAGGAGGAGACAGAGGGAGGGAGAGGAAGAGGAGTGAGAGGGAGACGGAGACGGAGAGGGAGAGGAGGGAGAGGGAGAGGAGGGAGAGGGAGATGAGTGAGACGGAGAGGAGGGAGAGAGAGGGAGAGGAGGGAGAGAGGGAGAGGAGACAGAGGGAGAAGAGGGAGAGGAAGAGGAGTGAGAGGGAGAGGAGGGAGAGGAGACAGAGGGAGAGGAGACAGAGGGAGAAGAGGGAGAGGAAGAGGAGTGAGAGGGAGAGGAGGGAGAGGGAGAGGAGACAGAGGGAGAGGAGGGAGAGGGAGAGGAGACAGAGGGAGAGGAGGGAGAGGAGACAGAGAGAGAGGAGGGAGAGGAAGAGTAGTGAGAGGGAGGGAGATGAAGAGGAGCGAGAGAGGGAGAGGGGGAGGAGGGAGAGGAGAGAGACAGGGAGAGGAGGGAGAGAGGGAGAGGAGAGAGAGATGGGAGAGGAGGGAGAGGGGGAATGAGAGGGAGAGGGAGAGGAGGGGGAGGAGGGAGAGGAGGGAGAGGGAGATGGAGAGGAGGGAGAGGGAGACGGAGATGGAGAGGAGGGAGAGGGAGAGGAGTGTGAGAGGGAGAGGAGCGAGGGAAGGAGAGGAGCGAGGGAGGGAGAGGAGGGAGAGGAGACAGAGGGAGAGGAGGAGGGAGAGGAGGGAGAGGAAGAGGAGGGAGAGAGGGAGAGGAGGGAGAGGGAGAGGAGTGAGAGGGAGATGGAGAGGAGAGAGAGGGAAGGAAGAGGGAGAGGAGTGAGAGGGAGACGGAGAGGAGAAAGAAGTAGTGGAGAGGAGGGAGAGGAGGGAGAGGAGGGAGAGGAGACAGAGGGAGAGGAGGGAGAGGAAGCAGAGTGAGAGGGAGATGGAGAGGGAGAGGAGAGAGAGAGGGAGAGGAGGGAGAGGAGTGAGAGGGAGATGGAGAGGAAAGAGAAGGAGTGGAGAGGAGGGAGAGGAGGGAGAGGAAGAGGGAGAGGAAGAGGGAGAGGAGGGAGAGGAGGGAGAGGAGGGAGAGGGAGAGGAGTGAGACGAAGAGGAGGGAGAGAGAGGGAGAGGAAGAGGAGGGAGAGAGGGAGAGGAAGAGGAGGGGGAGAAGGGAGAGAGGGAGAAGAGGGAGAGGGAGAGGATACAGAGGGAGAGGAGGGAGAGGAAGAGGAGTGAGAGGGAGACAGAGAGGGAGAGGAGGGAGAGGGAGAGGGAGGGAGAGGAGGGAGAGAGGGAGAGGAGACAGAGGGAGAGGAGGGAGAGAGGGAGAGGAGGGAGAGAGGGAGAGGAGGGAGAGAGGGAGAGGAGAGGAGTGAGAGGGAGATGGAGAGGAGAGAGGAGAGAGAGGGAGAGGAGGGAGAGGGAGAGGAGTGAGACAGAGAGGAGAGTAGAGAGAAGGCGAGGAGGGAGAGGAAGGGGGAGAGGAGGGAGAGGAAGGGGGAGAGGAGTGGGATGGAGAGAGGGAGAGAGGGAGAGGAGGGAGAGGAGGGAGACAGAGAGGAGGGAGAGGAAGAGGAGCGAGAGAAGGAGAGGAGGGAGAGGAGTGAGACAGAGAGGAGGGAGAGGAAGAGGAGCGAGAGAAGGAGAGGAGGGAGAGGAGTGAGAGGGAGAGGAGCGAGAGAGGGAGAGGAGGGAGAGGAGTGAGAGGGAGACGGAGAGAAGAGAGAGGGAGAGGAGGGAGAGGGAGAGGAGACAGAGGGAGAGGAGCGAGAGAGGTAGAGGAGGGAGATGAGTGAGAGGGAGATGGAGAGAAGATAGAGGAAGAGGAGGGAGAGGGAGGGAGAGGAGGGAGAGGAAGAGGAGTGAGAGGGAGACAGAGAGGAGGGAGAGGGAGGGAGAGGAAGAGGAGGGAGAGAGGGAGAGGGAGAGGGAGAGGAGAGAGAGAGGGAGAGGAGGGAGAGAGGGAGAGATGGGAGAGGGAGAGGTGGGAGAGAGATGGCTAGCAAGGCACGGTGAAGTAAGGATGATGTGCCTTTTGGCACGCTGCGCTGAGAAAAGCGGTCTAACCTGAGTTTAATGTGCAGAGACTGGCTGATAAGTTGCATGATTGGTCCTGAACGGATATTTGTATAACTCATATTCAGCAAGGCATCAGGTGGACTTTGTGCATGGTTGGAAGGGTTGGCAGTGCGTGCACCCCTCCTTTTTGTGCTGTAAATCAATGGGGCATGTGTCAATGTGTGCATGGTTATATTCCTGTTTCAGGCACACACCTAACCTTGCTTACACCCAGTTTTGCTAGTCACTGTCTTTGTTAGAACCTTCCTGCTTTCTCAAATTTGCTTGAAACTGCACCATTGGCCCACTATTTTTTCACAATTTTCTTGCAGGAGTACCCCCAGAACCCCCTGTAGGAGGTTCGGCTTGCTCGCTGCGCTCGGTCGCATTACCGTGTCACAAGATGAAGATTGTCAAAAAGGTGTGTCACCGACGTGGAAAGTTTGGAAAGCTGTGGTCTACAGCATCTAAATCACCATGATTTATAGAAACTTCAATCCACAACCTGACCCGACAAGATCTCTCCAAACACCTCCCATTCTTATCAAAAGACCCAATTCTAGCCACATGGCCCTTCATCACCCCAGAAAAAAACTGCAGCTACCATGAAGTCCATACACTCAGGGATCCCATCCGACCGCTGCTCCCACCACATCTACTTCAGAGGACTGAAACCCATCAGCTCTGTGCTCACACCCATTCTGAATGACTCCACCTCTTCGCGGCCTTCCCAGATGCCTGGAAACACACAACTGTCCATTGTTGAAGAAACCCGCTGCAGACATTTTAACGCTCACCAGCGACCAACTGATCTCCTTGCTACCATTTCCGGCCACTGACTTAGAGAAAATCCTTGAAAGGCACCTCACTTAATACCTCAATAACCATCATTTCCTCAACACCACTCATTCTGGTTTCAGACCCAACCACAGCATCAAAAGTAACTGCCCTCATCGCTTCCACAGATGGCATCCACAGGACTGTAGACAAAGACATTGGAACCCTCATCCTCCTGGACCTCTCCACAGCATTGAAATCGGAATCCAAGGACACATTTGTTATGCCTACCAGCATGAACCAGGATGAGATGTTAGACCCTAAAGAATATTCCAGGGAGGAATTACTTTTGGAATTTCCGCCTGTTTCTTTGGATACCTCTTTTACCATCATGAAGGCGTTAAAGTCCGGGTCGCCTACGGACCCCTGCCCTGCGAAAATAGTAGCATCAGTTGCTGAGGTTCCGAATCCAGCTGTAAATCAAGTCCTGAACCTTTCCTTGTCTAATGGAGAAGTGCCAGCGAGTTTGAAACAGGGTAAAATCCTCCCCCTTCTGAAGAAACCCTCAGCAGACCCAGCTGTAGTTAGCAACTACAGGCCCATAACATTGCTTCCTTTCTTTGCCAAGGCGTTGGAGAAGTATGTGAATGTGGTGATTTCGGAGTTTATTGAGGCCACAAACGCTCTACATCCTAGTCAATCGGGTTTCAGAGCGAATTATAGCAATGAAACTGCCTTATTGTAAGTCACTGAAAGTATCAAAGACACCCTCGATAGAGGAGGTAAGGCAGTTCTAATACTGCTGGACCTCTCGGCGGCTTTTGATACCATGCCCCACGGACAACTCCTATAGAGACTTAGGGAATGTGGTTTCGGGGGCACGGTTCTTAGACGGTTTTCATCTTTCCTGGATGGCCGTCACCAATCTGCCTGGTCCCCACCTTTTTGAGCCGATATCCCTTCGCTGAATGTCGGAGTTCCTCAGGGCTCAGTTTTGAGTCCAACTCTTTTTAATATTTATATGGCACCACTGGCAACTCTAGCGGAGAAACTTGGGGCAAAGGTTATAACCTACGCCGATGATTCTCAACTACTGTTCACATATGAAAAAGATGAGCCGTTAAATTAAAGTTTAATACACCAATGCCTGGCTAAGGTGTTTGATTGCTTTCGACAAAACCTACTGTCATGCAATTCTGCCAAACCCGAAATCATCTTTTTTGGACATACCCAGGGCAACAAATGGCTAAATTGGTGGCCTCAGGAGCAACCTTCTCCTCCTAGCCCTGTCACCATCATGAAAAATCTCAGAGTCTTGCTTAATTCGGACCTTTCTATGAAATCGCAGGTTCAATCTGTGGCTGGCACGTGTTTTAGGATCCTTAAAACGATGAGGAACTTCTTACCACTGCTGCCATTGTCCCATAGAAAGACGGTAGTCCAAGCTTTGATCATGTCAAGGCTGGATTACACCAATGTATTATATCTGGGCATCCCAAACTATTTGCTGGGCCGCCTACAGGTCATGCAAAATGTGGTAGCCAGAGCGATCTCTTTGGTTGGCCATAGGACCCACATGGCGAGTCATCTGACAACCTTACACTGGCTTTCAGTGAAAAATAGGATTGTTTTTAAGTCTCTTGTGCTAGCTTATAAAGCCCTTCATAACAGTGGTGCTCAGTACATCAGAAAGAGAATTACGCCCTATGTTCCAGTCAGGACTTTAAGGTCATCGGCCCAACATTTGTTATTGGTGTCTAAATTCTTTAGGACCAGAAAGGAGGGACGCTCCTTTCAAGTGGTAGTGGGCAGATTGTGGAATTCATTGCCTCTCTCCCTCGGACATGAATCAGAACTTCTTAGCTTCAGACGCCAACTTAAGACCTGGTTGTTCCATCAGTAATGCCGCTGTTTTAGGATTGTGAGTGAGTGACTAGGCTCTCTCTTTTCAAGGAGTATTCTTTCCCAGTGCCGGCACACTCCTCGGAGTAGCCTCGCGATTTACAAATCCCCCATAACATTAACATTAAAATACCACTCCAATGGATCTGCTCTGTCCTGAGGACCTAGTCAGTCAGCCTGACATCAAACACCTCGGATTCCTGCTACCTCAACTGCAGAGTTCCACAGGGTTCCTAGTTGAGTCCGACCCTCGTCTATGCATACATGATCCCTCTAGCCAGCATCATCCAAACTCAAGACATCAACTACCTCTCCTACCCAGCGACAGACAACTCATTCTGTCCATCACGGATGAGACGCCCAGTACCCTGATCAAGGTCAACGCCTGTATGACTGAAATTGCCCACTGGATGAAGGACAACTGTCTAAATCTGAATATTGACAAGACCAAAATTGTGATCTTCGGAAAGAGCACATCAATATGGGACTCCACCAGGTAGCCAACCCCCTTCACCCACGGCAAGAACCTCTGGATCATTATATCATCATTGACAGCAAACTAGACATGACCGCCCAAGTTAATTGCGTCACCGCCTCATGCTTCCATACCAAGAAGATGCTGAGAATTGTTTTCAAATGGCTCCAAATCAGCACCCGGCCACAAGCAAGCTGAACTACAGGAATACCCTCTATGCCGGGATCAACAAACTCACCAGAAAGCTGCAGACCATTAGGAACTCAGCAGCCAAAATCACTCTCAACCACCCACGCTGCACTCACAGCACACCACACCTGAAGGCACTCCACTGGCTCCTCATTCTGAAACAAGCACAATTCAAACTCCTCACCCACACTTTCAAGGCACAACATAACACTGGCCAGCATACCTCAACAATCGCATCTGTTTTCACAAACCTTCCAGACATCTACGCTCGTCTTGACTCCTACTTGTACAAATTCCACTCCTAAGAAAAACACATCCAGCGGTCAAGCCTTCTCCTACATCGCTCCCAGAGCAAGGAATGACCTGGCGCTGCACTTAAGAGCCTCCTCCTCACTTGTTAAATTCCACAAGCAGCTGATAACATGTTCTTCAAGTAGTCACACTAGGCCACAGGTGAGGCTAGAATCAGCAGCGACCGGCACGGTTAAGTGTGGGGAAGGGGAGCGGGGGTGGAGCCGACAGACGACAGAATAGGTGCTATTTATTTATTTAATTATACCTATTCTGTCATCTGCCGACTCCCCCGCTCCCAACATACCCTGCCCCTGCCACACTTCGCTCACCTGTGCCGGCCGCCACAGGCTAGACTCACACCTGCTCAGCTCCAGATACCCTCCTGGGTGTATAGTGCACTCTACAATCCTGAATAACATTACATAACATAACATCTGGACTTGGGGGGGGAGCTACAAGTTGTTTCCCATTTAAAGCACACATGCCAACATTTCTAAGCAGCAGAGAGGAAGGGTTGAAAAATAAACTGAAACTGGGGGAGTTTCTATCATTTACTTGAATTAAAAAGGGTTAATTTCAAGTGGGAGAAAGTTAAAATAAAGCCATTTTTGGCTTAAAAAATCTTCCATCAAAATGAGGTGTGTTGGCCTGTATGTGTTTAAGAGTAATATTCTAATGAGTGATGTAGGATGAGCGGTTCTAAAGTTATTCTGGTGCTTTGGAGTAGAGCGCATTGAGGCAGTGTAGGATTCGAGTTTCAACCGGTCCTACACAGTTTTCATCAGAGCTATATTTGTGATTGTTTACACTGGGAACTTTTCGATTACTTAGAATTTGGCAATGCTCCTTTTATGCAGTTCCAGTCAGTGATGAATTGCATCCCTCTGGCTACCGTCACTTTCTTTGTCGCACCTAGAAAAGGGCGTCCTCTGCCAAGGAATTTGGGGTGATAAGGGGACGCTTACATGACAGCGTTCTTTTGGCAATGTACGAGTGCAAATTGGTGTTTTGTGGATCACCGTCATGTGGCTAGTGACGAAGGCTTTGAAATATAAATGCAAACGTGTAAGGATCTCTAGGCCCTAGCCCCAACCGTGCTCTGCTTCCTCCTGTCCCTCCAGCCTCGGGAAGGCAGCGGTTACTTATGAGACTGTCGTCTGTATCATTTTCCTGAAGTGTAATGCCGCCCCTCTGCTCGAGCATCATATTTCATTCGCCGGGAGATGCAGATTTGCAAATCTGTAAGCATTAGAAGCCCCATACATTATTGATGAGCGCGACGCTATGTACCCCGAGCTGTCCATCCCCGCGTGGCACACCGCGCGGGCATACGAATTGGTCCTTTAACGTGTCCAGATGGCTGCTATAGACTATGGCAGCCGCGCAACAAACACAATTATAATTTCATATCAATATTTGAGCAGATTCCCATGTCGCGGAGCCTCCCGCATAAATATTTCATGGCTGAGTTTACAGGTAAATAGGCGGGACTTCGCAACCGGCGCTTCCTGGATGGCAGCCAGGCATGAAGGCGGAGAAACGCGGAGACCCGCGCTGACGTAGCAGGAGTGGGGGTATTTGATCAAACAAATCAATTATTATTGGCCGGACTCCACAGCTTCCTCCATTGGAGAAAGAAACCAATTCCGGATTACCTAACAGGCATAGTGGCCCCTACGCCTTTAAGGGCACCCGCGACAACGGATCAAAATAAAATTTATTTGATCTTGAAAGAAATGTACAATCAAGCTTTCTTAAATTGTTTCCAGTTATTTTTTAATGACAATAATTGTTACTGTTTAGTTTTGTGTAATAAAATTGGTTTATCAAAATTGTTGGTTGGTAAAATTAAAAACCTATTAGGGGATTATATGCGAGGGTGGGCCCGGAATTTCGACTGCGTAGGGGCCTCCGCGGGCTTTAATCTGGTACTGGAAGAAGCATGCAGGTAGGTTTGCATCATCTTTGCTATGTGAGTCTAAATCTTACCATCAGGTTGATACACCTAAGGAAAATAAAATGACTCTTTGAAAAGAGAGTCCAGTTGACAGTATGGGGCAGGGGTGAGTGCAGGTTGGTCGTGGCTTGGGCTGGCGGAGGCCCCGCTTGAGTGGTCTACATCACGTCGCCAATACATTGTGGCATTTCAGAGCATAAGCCAACAATGTGGTGGTCTCTTTTCCATATTGCAGTTTTCAAGTTTTTTGATTGGCTGATTAGGAAATATTAATGGCTAGGGTACAAATGGGACAACAGACAATACCTCTTATTTTGATTTTTTTAGGCTTGCAATGAGGCTTAACGTGAAAAAACGTTTTCTCAGGTTTTGCCTGAGCGCATTGGAATTTAGCCTTCTACGCATAATCAGGACTGTGCCCTTTTCAGTTCTCTCTGTTCCATCATTTCTTGTAAGGCCTTATCCTTTATCCACAATGGGGTTTCATTAAGAAAATCCCCTTGATTCTCATACCCAAGAGAGTTTTAGGCAGATTTGGGCCCTGGTTACATTCGGTGCAGGAAAAAAGTGTGGGATATATTGCCCATGCTGCAGCCCACTCTACTTAGAGGGTGTAGTAAATAGCTCCTATACCAAATTTTCCTTTCAAAATGAGCAATTGCATATAGAACTGGGTCCTTGTTATAAGCTAATGGCTAAATTCTGATCCCCGTGCGAAGACGAGTTCACACCAGTATTAGAAAGAAAGAGTTGGACCTTTCGTGCTTAACTTGAGCCAGTGTTTGCAGGTGGGGCCTTTCAGCACTTATTCTTTTTTGGGTAGTGTCTAATGTTTCCTCATTAGACTTTGATCCAAAGCAAGAGAGTGAAAAAACACTCAAGGAGGAAGAGAAAGACGGAAAAAAGTGACAAATGTAGAAATCAAGAACCTGTAAGACTGATATAAAAGGGCAGGGAGTGTCTAGTGGTGGATTAAAGAGGCACAAGGTTGAATCAAGGCTATATAGCCTTGGTATTCAGTACGCTGGTATACACTTGCCCTGACTGTGGACAGGGACTAGACACATGGGTGAGAGCTAGAGTGCTTGATGAGGTGCAGCAGGCCTGGCTGCAGCCTATGCAGTACAGGAAGGAGAGTTACAAATGGAGATGGGTCACTATGAATCTCACCTCTGTGCAGCATCCCAATCACACAAGCCAGATAGTCTTGGACAACATCCACCGATGTGAGCTGGATCGCAGATTGGCGATGGACAGGAAGGGGGTGTCTCTCATTGCCACCTCCTGGACTTTGGATGATCCAGACAGCTGTATTGTAATGGTACATGGCTGAGGGAGAGCAGAGATTGGGGAGGGCAGGACAAATAGGGCATGCACCTGTTACAGAGTTGAAGCAAAGGGCTGCTCCCAGTCCACAGTGGTAGTGGTGCCTAACACTGGCAGGAGTTAAAGGGCACGGCCTGGACTGCATAGTGGGGGAGGACACTGGGGGCAGCGAGGAAGGGAGCTCAGTCAGCAAAGTATGATAGGGCCCGTTAGAAAAGTCAACTGCAGATATGAAGAAGGGCTTGGCAAAGGGAAAGGGTTAAGAGTCGGAAGAAGTGAGATCAGATTAGGGTGGTGACTGCAGTGGTCACAGCAGCCCAGGCCCGAGGGGAAGAGGAGAACCAAGAGAGAAAATAAGCACTGGTCGGGTGGACGGGCTGAAGCGCGAAGGGCTGACAGTGAGAAGCGCCCAAAAAGAACGGGAAGTGGGATGACGACAAAGAATGAGTTTGTGATGAGGTTTTAGAGGGATGTTTTGCTGATGTGCTTGGAGGACAGCATCTTGTTCAGACCGAAACATATTTCAGGTTTGAATAATGATGGGGTAGCTGATGTGATGTCTCATTCACAGTGGAAGAGGTTCTGTGGTTTAGACCCCAAAGTAAACATGAGGGCCCTGAGAGTTCTGGAGGATTTGTGGGATTTTGGAATGTGAAAGTGGTGCAGCTGGTGAAACATTCGCTGGTGGAATCAATAGGGAAACTTAAAGGATGGGCTGGACATAATTTTTGAAGTTGGGAGAAAAAAAGGCAGAAAGGAGGGCAGTGTCCGGAGAAGAGAAGAAATTATATGATCATTTTCATCATGGGGCAGATTGAAAAAGGTTTTGTCACCTGTGACAACTGAAGAGAAGATGGTAAGCTTCACTTTTAATGGGAAGTTACTGTAGGGGTATGATCATAGCAAGGGTGAGTTGGGAAGGAGGACGTTGGGAGGATGATCCTGGAAAAAGGTTAGGGTGGGGAGGTTGAGGAAACCAGTGATGATACAGGTGTTGAGAAGCCTGATGGACCAGTTGAGATTTGGATGGTCTTCCACCTGGAGCCTGCTTTTAGTGCACTTTTTCTAATGTTGTTTTTCAGAGCATTTAGAGTTTTGGAACTACAGGGGGCAAGATGCCACTGGAGTTTGATTATGGGAGATATCTTGAGGAATGCAGAAGGGTTGAGCCTTCACTGAAAGAAGAGTAAGAAGGGTAAAGTTTGTGTAGGGTGGCTGCAAAGGTCAAGGAGAAAGATGGATTCCTGGTTTACTATCTCAGTTGATTTTTCTGAATGTAGGGCTTAGAGAAGGGACCAGTATTTAGATATGGAAGTGGGGACGCATTTTTGGGTTTTTGGTGCTAGGGGTAAAAAGATGGTGCCTGAGGCAAACAGTGTGCAATGAGTGAGAGTTTGGGGTGCACTCACTCCGGATAGTTGCAGTGACGGAAGGCTACCACTTGGGTATGAGTGCAAACAGGTTGAAAGTCCTGGGGAGATAGAGGAGTGACTGTGTGGGGGGTTATATGAAACAGGGGGACGCAAGGCTTTAGGGCAGGTTTAACAGTCTGTACTTTCATCCTACAAGTCTGGAAGAAGAGAAAGGTAAAAAGAAGAACATTTGAATATGTAGGTATTCAGTTGTGAAGTGGTCCGGGAGCAGGCCAGAAAACATCTCTTGGGTGAACAATAGGGCTTGGACACTGAAAAAGTGAAACTGCAGTGGTATGGGCCATGGTAGGATGAGTTGGGGACAACTGATGGCCACACTATGGGAGCTCTGGGAGAAATGGCCGCGACCCGATAGGGTGGTGTAACAGCTTGGAGAGAATGACTTGGTTCATTCCATGGGGCTGAAGTTGAGGATGATGAAGCGAAACTTGGGAAGCATGAGTCTAAGGTGGACTACAACACCGTTCAGTTGGATAAATTTATTACCCAGGAGAGTTTGACGAGGGGCCCAAAAGCCAGTGACAATTAACAGGGCATGAAAGGAGGTTAACTGGAAGTTTCAGGGTTATGCAAGGCCAAAGTGATTAATGTTATCAGGTATAGGGAGATAGTTTATGAGTGCCTGGAGTTGTTATGAAGGGATCTACCTTTCGTTGCTTGGAAGCAAGTTATATATGGAGCCATTTATGGTGGTGGTAGAAGAGTGGTTGAATGGATCTATGTGTGGGGGATAGATGTAGCACCTCAGGGATGGGTTTTTCCGGTAGCAGGTTGAGGGGGCAAAGATGTCGAGATGGTTAAGCGGGAGGATGGGGAGACAAAGGGTGTATGGGAAGAGAGAAGGGGAATCAATGAGGTGGGTCCAGGTCCAAAAGCATGCAGGCATATCTAATAAGCAAATGGTTTGTCAGAAAGAGGAACACATGAGATTCTTAAGGTATAATGCTGGAGCTGTTTTTATTGTTTAGGGGAACGGAAGAGTGAAATATTGTACAGGCAGTTTTTTTATGGCTGGGGAGGATGGATTTTCTGAACCTATTGTTAGTATGCACTAGAATTGCCCACCTTGCTTCCAGTGAAAGTGGCCTTTTTGCAAACATTCCAGAATCAAGTAGCATAATCACTGCCTCATAGTGTGGGTCCCAGGCGTGAGATGAGGTCCGCGCCCAGGGAAATTGGGAGACGGTGAACAGCAGCGTAATGATGTGGGCAGCCGTACGGCTGCTGGAAAATGTCACTGTGCCAGGTGCACGGAGAAATCACTTTTTCCCTACGATGTAAGAGAAAAACACCTGCCCTGGTGCATGGGAGAACTGGGAGTTGGCTGGGTAAGTAAGAGGTATTGTAGTGTGTATTATAGGTTGAGTGCAAGTGGTGTGAGGGGGCAAATGTGGAGAGATGGTTAAGCAGGAGAAAGGGGTTAAATAGAAAGAATTCGAAGAGATAAAAGGAAAGAGGAATCAATAAAGTGGGATCTGGAAGATATACTCTGCCTTGCAGCCACCCACGGCCATGACCAAAGATATTTGGCAACTACTTAGGGAGTATCTATTGTCTCTAGAATCCACTGACCAGGACTGAACTGGGGCATTACATGATTAGAAGGTATTGCACACTATTTGCACCCCTACCTCCCCATGGGTGTGGCCCGACACCATACTCCGCAAAGAGCTCGCTAGAACCCATCCCTCTGCTTCCGTGATGCATGATGATGTTATTTGCTTCTTATCTCGGGATGGCCCTTCCGGATCAGGAAACAATGCAACTATTTGTTGTTTGTTTACCAACTGTGAGGGTGATTTTTTGCGTATCTTAAATGTGATTAAGCACAGAAACTGATAAATAAATTACGAAAGAAAAAATAAATAAATAAGGTGGAATCTGGTAGAATCAAATAAGGAGATTGATTGTCAGAAAAGAGAACACCTGAGATTATTAAGGCATAAAAGTTGGAGCTGTAGTTATAGTTTGGGGGAATTGGGAGGGAAATGTTGGGGAAGAGTTGCATAGGGTTGGAGGGATTGCTTAGGAACAAAATGTTAGAAAGGTGAGAAGGACCTTCAGTGTGTGTGGCTTGCCCGAAGAAGGTAGAATTGCCACTTTTGCATCCAATGAAAGCTGCCCGTTGCACTGAGGGGATAATGGATTAGAGTAACTATTACCACCAAACTGGCTACAGTCGAGAGCCCCCTTCCTTGCTCCCCCCTGGCATGGCTTAAGCCATGAGCTATCACTGGGAAGGTGTCCGCAGTACACACTCGAGAGATCCCCAAACTTGGCCCCAAGATTCTGAAATATCAGAAAGACTATTTCCCTTTGCGCTGGTTCCTATTTACGTGCACAAAGCCACTACTTGAATGTGGCCTAAAAGTGAGCCCTAACTATGCTCTTCCTTGAGAACACGTGCCCGACAACTATGAACCATGGTGATCGCTAACGGGTCCTGACATACGGTCTTCAAAGCTGCAAAAAAAAAAAAAAACGAAGATTTTCACTGAATACATCCATGGAACAGAACTGTATGGATGTACCACCCGCGAAACAAGTACCTTGCCTAAAAGCAGTCCAAGAAATGTTTCGTGGTTCAGACTAAAAACATCAGCCTTTCCATTTTCTTTGCAAATGATACTGTTAAACAATTGAAAGTTATTTATTAGGGAGTGGTTCCCGTTCAAGAAGTACGCCTGATTGAATATGTACATGTTTGTTGCAATATTTGGTTTATGATGGCATGGCTCAACCTTGACAACACCGCCCTTACGGTACGCATTGACTGCTCAACCATGCTAGCTACCCTGGAGGGTGACTTTAGAGGCCTACAGTCCACGCCCCTTGTGCTAAGGAGCATGTGCAGTCTCACCAGTGACAGTGCAAGAGGCCCTCAGAGCCATTTGTGTCAGAGCCCCACCCACCCAGGAACAGGAAGGAAAAGGAGATTGGCACATGAGCCTGCACGTCTCTGACTGCTAAATCTGGCATATGCAGAACAGTTGTGCAATGTACAGACACACGCTTGGCATGCACGAGTGGGCATCTTCATTGAGCACCAATCTTACATACTCAGTCGGTATTTGAGGCAGAAGTGAGTGGCAGTGTTCCCAGGTTCAGAGTGAGAAACATCTAGCCCAGAGCCCTCACTGCACCTCACCGCATCCTTCAGGTTCCTGCCTTCTCCACCTATCGGCAGAGCTGTCAGTTGGCCAGACAATAAAAAGAGGAGCTGGCGGCATCTGGGAAAGACAGAGGGGAGCAATTGATTTATGCCAGCCTTCTGCTTCCTCTCGCCTCCACTGCTCCAAATGTCCCTTGCACCCCTGACCTGTTTGACCACAGCCTCACACTTGCAGTTCCTGAGCTGTCACTGTTAATGCTAAGACTCCCCGTGGATCATGAGGCAGAGAGCTGCTTGCTGTAGCTCTCTGTCTCCTGGAGAGGCCTGGTGGCTGGCTTTGGGGCTGCTGCTCCCTCATCACCCCATCTGCAGCTTTCTGCATTTAGCAAAGCTGTGAAGCCAGGAGGCAGGAGGTAAGGAAGCAGCAGGGCAAGGTATCAATAATACTGCAACTGCCTGTCATGTAAAAGATTAGAGGCAGAGAGACAGAATGCCTGTGTGCATAAGTGAATATGTGCACATGTGTGCAAGTAACCATGCATGCAAGTGTGAGCGAGCATGAATGAGTGATCATATCTGTGGACGCGTGAGCTTGTGTTCTGTGACTGGAGTTATTCTTGATATTCAGCGATGCTTGCCTTAACAGTGGTCTGTACATGACACACGAGGGCCATTCTTTACCACTGTTTTGCTCATCCTGGTATAACAGTAGCCCATACTGGACACACTGTGTTCATCACACACACCAATGTCGCCACCCCCTGCCTAATAGTGGACAATCTTTGAAAATAAACATAGCCAATCTAGACGAAATCCTGACAATAACTGATTATTAATGCCTCATTCTTGGCATACTGTTGTCTACTGCAAAGCCTTCCGCCCAACTCGCTGTGGGCATCCAACTACCAAAGCGCACAACCCAACCTCCCTTTCTCTCGTTATAGGCTTAAGAAATAGAAAATAGTTATTCTTTAAGTAGTATTACTTACCTATACTGACCTGCGATGTAAGGTGCCATGCGATAAAGTGACTCCCGATGTGGAGCCCTTGATATAGTGCAGGTATAACCCTTGTGCAGGCCATCTTGCTTTTCGTCCAGCCAGTGCTTAATTTGTGCTAGAGGTTTTTGGTGAGCACCGACACTTAATTGTCAGCTGTCAGCACAATGGATGTCGCTGTTTCTAAAAGAAGAATAGTCCTCTACAACCTATTCTGGTTAAGAGTTAGTGTGTCCAGCTAAGTAGCAATACGGTGGGATGTGAGTTAAGGTAGGGGGGGAATCCCTCCTTTTAGAATTGGTGTCCTCACACACCCTTGCGGCTGTCATGCTTCTTCATTGGGCCTTGCTCCTCGTGGGGGTGGCACTGCAGTCCCCCACAGGCCCCGCGAGAGGGCTCTTTAGCGGAGATGTTTTTAGGAGGTGCCGCAGTGGTGCATGCGGGTGTGTGGACCTCATGTAAGTGGATGTGTGTGTGTGATAAAATTATCTTAACCGGATCCCCAAAGTAGTTTTATTCCGGGGTCCGGAAGATAAATAAAACACTATGGACTGGAGCTACTCCTGAACAACAAATAATTTGGGTGAAAGAAGTATGTTCCCGCTGCTCTCAGTCCTTGCAAGTGAAGCGCAAGTGAAATAGGGTCAACATGTTTCACGCATATGACAGGCCCCTAGTGGATCCTCTCTGCGCTTCGTCAGGACCGTAAATAAAGTGATGTAAAACCGTGGTAGTCAGTAGAAGACACTCTGTACTACCACCATACCTATATTAAGGTCAACATGCGTCTGTGCGCTAGGAGATACATAATGTTCGTATTCTCTTAATCCCAACCCCTCTGTCAGTAAAGGATGGCGATGCTGGAGAAGGCTGCAGGTGAGAGGTGACCAGAATGTGTCCCTTTCTCGTGTCCGCGCCTAAACCTATCCTTCCGATCAGGATCACTGGCGATCCTGGTCCCTATCCCACCGTATTGCTACCAAGCTGGACACACTAACTCTTAACCCCTTCGATGCTGGTGACGGAACCGTTCCGTCATCAGTCACGGCTGAGCTGTGCTGATGACGGAACGGTTCCGTCACGACCGCGCCCTGTTCTGGAATGTCCAGCACAGGGCACGGCTACGGCGCCGCAGTCAAGGTGTTAACCACAATAGGTTGTACAGGACTATTCTTTTAGGAACAGCGACCATCCATTGTGCTGACATTTAACCTTGGGAGCATTAGCGCTGGACCTTACCTCTTTCTTTGAACAGCTCCCCGTCCCACCTTCTTGATATTGTACTTAATTGTCAACACCAACGCTTGATAGTCTGCCCCAGGGTGGCGCTATCTGGCTAATTTAGAGATGACCACACCAACAGTTAAATATTAATTCAATTTACATTAAAAATGACTATTATATGTGGTCATAGCCATTCTTGTAGCTTTGGGGGCATGACATAGTCTGAATTGTCATGCTTGTAGGAGTGTGATGCTTAGTAGCTGTGTTGTTACTATCATTGGCAGCACTGGGAAGGGCAATGTGTGGTGCAAGCTGCAGTGGCCTCCTGGCAAGAGCACTGGCACTTATGTTTTTTTTTTTTTTTTTTTTTTACAAATTAAGCAATGCCAGACACTCTTTCCATTAAAAACCCAGTGACAGATATCTTCATCTGTATCTCTTCAAGCGGCTCGTCCTTTACCATCTAGACCCCGGTACATTGCACCCCCTGGTCCACACCTCACAATTCATGTTAAAGTGGCTCTTCTTAAAGCGCTTTATAAGGTACTTCTGCTTTGATGGTTGTGGTATTGTGTACATAATTACATGACGTTTCATTTCTTACATCTACATTGTTAATTCATGTTGTATTGAAGACCCTAGATGGAAAGACCTTGGTACTTTTAACCAGAATTAAAGCTGGATTAGTGTTCCACTTCTTTCCCACCTACACACACCCAGCCTCCTCTCCATCTTTAGAATTCAGCGGTTTTCTTATTAATAATTAATCGTCAGTGCCACCATTATTCTGAGTTCAAGCTACAATCAAATTGAGTGAAATAAATAGTTTAATCGATCTGTATCAGCGCTAAAGCTTTCTGTTCGAAGTCTTTGATGTTTGAAATTATTAACTGTTAACTACTAACTAGATTTAAATAAAGTATTCACAGTTCTTTCCTCCTTAGCAGCACCATTTAAACTCATTATAGATTTTAGTATTCACCGCTTTTCTTTTCAATGAAACAATTCCAGTCTTACTTTTGAATTTCTCTGATAATTCCAGCCTCATTATTACTTACTTACTTATTACACCGTACTCTGCTGCACCATGCCACACTTATTCTAAAGCCCCACACCCTACACATCATAGTACACGACCCCAATAATACACCTAAGTATCCGGCACTAAACAACACAACCATGACACATTACATTACACAGCCATACACAACTTGCTTTTAACATCGCATGAAAATGCTGCGCTCGGTAGTACACCCAGACCTCGTCACACATGTTTCATCAGATTATGATGATACAAAAATGCGTCCAACAACTCTTCTCACTGCTACACACTGTCCACCAACCGCTTCACCCCTTTCACCCATAACTCATCACATCAACACATATGTTTAATAAATCATCATACACCGCACACCTATGCACACCTCCCACGGCCGCACATCCTTCCATCATCATATTCACAACATACACTTAGCAGTGCACCAGTGATACCATAAGTTCGCATTAGGGGAGCACAAATGTATGTAGCTCCTAGAGGCAAAACAACAGCACTGATAAATGACAACAGCATTATTATAAAAAGGAAATTCACTCACAACACCGGCGATATGGCGAAATAGTAGATGACCTGTTTGAGTGCACACTTTAAACTGTGGGGCCTTGCTGGTACCCCCCGGGACTCCACTCTGCCCCCAGGCTACCAGACTCAAGCTCTCTTTGCCTGGTGGCCTTCCGTTGTCATTTATCCTAATGCAACCACAAGACACAGGTACATCTGACAATGTAGGCGTGTGCGCCCAATACCTGCAAATGGAGGACACATTTTCCATCCCATGAGAAAAGTCACACAGAAAGCAACACCAAATAATGTTAGCAAATGTACCATCAAGAAACATAAATACAGAGATATGCTCAGCATACCCACTGGGAATCCATAGTATACTATCCATATCCTCACATATGCGAGGACTTATTTAGATTTTTCAGTAGAGCAGGCATAATCTAAGAGGATATTAGAGTATTTAACAGGAATACATGGATATACCCTTTTCCATGAGGAAAAGTACCTGCATAACATATTTGGCAACTTAGAGCATAGGTCATTGAAGGGCAATACAGTAGGATTCATTTCACGTGCAGGAGGGGTTCCCCTCCTGTTTGCGAGTTTTAAGGGGATGTATCAAAGAATTGTGGGGCAGATTTACAAGCGCCGTATGCCACTTTTGCGCCAGCGTTGTGTCACTTTTGTGACGCAGTGGCGGCGTAAAGCCATCGCCATGCTGCGGGGTATTTACAACGTGACACATCTAGGGAGATGCGTCACGTTGTAAAGCCCTGCGCTACATGAAACCTGCGTCAGGTTTCATGTGGGTGTTCTGGCGCTGGAACGCCTCGGAAAAGTGGCTGAGTGAAATCTACAAGATTTCACTCAGTCACTATTCCGACCCCGCTGCGTCAAAACCTTGCGCCTGCTTGAAGCAGGCGTAAGGCTTGACACACCATGTTAGACATAGGCAGAATTGGCACAGTGCTGGAGTTGCGTCGCGCCCGCGACTCAACTCCAGCACTGCGCTAACGTTACGGCAGCAGATGCAACACGCATCAGCATTTCCTTGCACCATGATGCGCCACATTGTAAATGCAGAGTTTCCTCTGTGGCGCAAGGATTGAGATGCAGGTCGCAAGTTTCCTGGCGCATCCCTGCTGATTTGCAGGGATGCGCCAGGAAACGTAAATCTGCCCCAACGACCTCAATTACCGTCGTAAACCATTGAATAGTTAGCCCCTCTGAAAAACCACCACCTGCTCTCTGCCCCATCCGCTCAAGGTGTGTTCCCATAAGGCAAACATGTCTTTTTTTTAATGCACAGCTGTTCGTGTCTCTTTAATGACACCACCTCTTTCACACCAGTTGCTGGATAGAATGCAAATCTATGGCCAGTGAACGGGGTTAGGTCCTCAAACCCCTAGACTTAATTTAATTCGTTTTTTCTAAAGTTGAGCACCTTTTACATCGATTTTATATGGCAATATAGATTTCGTTTGTTGTCTGATATGAAGCATAGAGACATAGCATTCCTTGTTTGAAGTGTTTAAGCCATCTTTATGCTCTGTTCCGTTTGGGCCGTAGCAGATTCACAGGAATTTGATCTTGGTCAGCTTTTTATTATTATGGAAAGACATTTCATTAAGTGGATGGTCGATCTGTGATTAATAATGCTTATATAAATCTTCATGTCGTTTTCATATCTGTCTATAACCCGAACACCAAAATCATCCACAGCACCAGGGAGACATTGCAAACAGTGGCCATGCAACTATACAAATATAAAGCAAAACTGCTGGCCCACGGGATGATATCTTTGGAATGGATCTATCACTTCCCATAAATCCCTTAAAATGGCCATCAATCGCTAACACCTTTCAGCCCAACAGTTTCCACCCACACACTATACCCGTCCCTGCCACATCCGAGAACACCTCATGATCACGACATGCATTTTCAATTACGATATTTATAATAACTGCTGTTCCTGTCTCATAGTTTCCCATTTTCCATCCTCTCTCCTTTACTACTTTTCATCTAACACGGTTTCTCCTTGACAGCTTTCCGTCATAACACGCAGTCATGAAACGCCTCTGGATTGCATTTGTGTTTGAGATGCTAAACAAGTTATTAAAACAAACAAACACAAGCCCTCTTCATCAGCAGGCCAGCTCCACCTGGATGCATTTCAATTTCCCTAGCGAGTTCTGTGTGTGGTGCATTACAGATTACAATTATGTTTTTTAAAATAATGAAACCATTTACTTATTGCCTCACAGGCCATTTTCCGCTTCTTGAAGCTCCATGGAGGTGTTAAAGCCTTGGAAGGCTCAGTTTCTGCTTGCAGTCACATCCATTTTTAGGTCTTGCCTATTAGACAGCTCATTAACTGCCTGTTGCGAGGCTATTCTTAGCTTACTGTGGGTTTAGAGCCCGCCCTTTGCTTACTGACGGTTGGCTTCATTGTCATCCTCATTTGCTCTTTTCTTATTTTCTTATTTGTTAGCATGTGTGGGCATTCCTTCCTCTTCTTATGTTTGTCCCCAGCTGCGGCCCGTGCAGGTAAGAGCGGTGGGGCCAAGTGAGGGGGGATTCAGACGGACGATGCTGAGGGAAAATAAATAAATAAATAATTTCCCCATGTCATCGTCTGTCGAAATCCTCCCTCACCTGGCCCCACCCGCCCACCGCGTTTACCAGCACGGCCACGGCTGTGTGTATCTCCCCTTGAGTATGGATGCATTACTTGTGTCTTTCCACAGCTCCCTTTTCAGGTACTACTTCTTTGTTTTTTTTTTGTTTAAGCGCTCCACAAGAGTATGTTTGTTTTCCATCTGTCTCCCTCATGTACTTCTCCCCATCCATTGCGCGTGCACTTCTGTTGCTCTTTCTCTGCCTGTGTGCGTCTCCCCTCCTCCATGATGCCTGTATGTGCTTATGCCCCGCTTTTCTTACTTGCCCATGTGCTCCTTCCTCACTCCAAATGACACTGTTTCTTATCTGTTTTCTCTCCCCATGTTCCTCTCCATTTGCTTCCCTCCACCGACGCCCTCGGTGTTCGTTCTCCCACCCTCACACCATGTTGCTTCACCCCACCTACCCTCATGTTACTTCACCCTTGCCCTCTGTGCTTCCCCTTATCAGGGCCCGACTGGCTGTAGCAGGCATCAGGTGTTTTCCCAGGGGCTGAAAGGGTGGGGGACGGGTTTCCAGCAGTGGGGACTGTTTTTTTAGGTCTCGTGACCTACAATGCGCGCAAGCGCATTGAGGGAGCGAGAATTCAAGTAGCCAAAATCCTCGTCAAACCAAGGGCTTTCTGCTGCGGTTTTCTTGAAGTTCACGTGAATCACGTGAGCAAACAAGCACGCGCATTCACGGCCTACTTCTCCTCCCCTAATTATTCATGGCCGGCTGCAGGCCGGCCTTACTTTCAGTTTCCCGGCCGCTCACAGCACATCAAAGGGCTTCGCCCTTCGCTCTGCTAAAATCTAACCACGCGCATTCACGGCCTACTTCTCCTCCCCTAATTATTCATGGCCGGCCACAGGCCGGCCTTACTTTCAGTTTCCCGACCACTCACAGCACATCAAAGGGCTTCGCCCTTCGCTCTGCTAAAATCTAACCACGCGCATTCACGGCCTACTTCTCCTCCCCTAATTATTCATGGCCGGCCGCAGGCCGGCCTTACTTTCAGTTTCCCGGCCGCTCACAGCACATCAAAGGGCTTCGCCCTTCGCTTTGCTAAAATCTAACCATTTGTTAACAAGCGAGACATTAACGCCCCGTTGTGTACGCCGAGATTAAATCTTGCCACCAGCGCGAGGTCACAGCTAAATGTTGCTTTTCAGTTACTGGAGATAAATATTCTCAATATAGGCAGAAGATATTAAAACAAATAATTATAATAACCAATGTTGATTCCGAGGCTAAACATCTCTCCAATGATGGTTCGAACATTGATTATAAAACAGAACGGCAATACTCTTGTGCAGCCCAAGCAGATTCTGGCTTCGCAGCATTGAACAAGTCGGGTGCACGAACTTTACGAAGACTGGGCATGCCCCAGGCATGACCTCTGCTGGTAGGCGGGACATGCTTTATGTGCTCACGCACTACATGACGACTTTTCCCAGAAATGCAGTCAGCGCAGAGGAAATTGGCCACGGCATCGACTGCTAAATACAGTGTCCAAGTCTTACCTGTGAAGAGTGGGGTTCGGCATAAATGCCTCCCACCGCAACTGAGATACATTTCTAATCTACTCTCTTTTAGGAAAAAATTAAAAACCTTCCTATTTACCCAAGATTAACTCACTATGCCCCTCACGCTGCCATCCCCCTCAATAAGCATTCGACTCACACAGAAGCTACGCGCGGAGATACCCCTTCGGGGCTGATTCAGGCGCGCTACAAGAATATAAATAAAATAAATAAATAAATGCACTTGCAAAGCTATTCGCACCGTTCCTTCCAACCCGAGTGCATCGGCCCGTGCCATATCACATCACACCACTAACCTAATTTCTCCACACATTATAGATATTGTAATACATGCGTCACCCTCTTGTCATCCTTAGTTCTTGCATTCTACAATAAGTAGATGCAAACAAAGCTACCATAAACACCCAGGAATCCTTTTGCACAGTATGCCCTTATCAAACCCTATATCAATACATGAACAATGTGACCTCAGAATCCTACATAGCGGCTGCTAAATGTGCACCTTTACTCAGTGAATGTGGTGTTTTCTCGCGGCCTTAATCAGTCGACATAAAAGCGTGCTCTGATTGCCGGCCAGATTCTGCACACAGTGCCCCCTCACACAACCCATCACGTGAGAGTCAATACACACACACAACCCTATATCAGGAGGGGGTCAATGCTGGAGCGGGAGCCGCGTCGTAATGAAAGTGAAACCACAATTCCTTTGCGCTCTTGCGCTAATTTAACTACAGCCATGGAAAGGCAAAGTGCGAGAAATGCGAAAGGTATCTGCACTCGGCGATTAGCCTTCTCCCAGGCCTGGGTGCTTCTTCTTAAAAGACTGCAAGCACGGCTGCAAAGTCTCTCCTTAGCCTTGGGCGCACACGACGTGTCCCCGCAAAGTCTCTCCTTAGCCTTGGGCGCATACGACGTGTCCCCAGGTTTCGGTCAATACAATTTCAGCTCAGACGTGGGGCTGCTCTGTCTGTGTGCACTCATGGCTGAGGGGACTGTGTGCACCCACTATAGTTCTGTGCACACGATATATTCACAGCCACGGGTGCACACAGGCTCCTCAGAGGAATGGGTGCACGCATGTTCCTTCCTCAGAGGCATAGGTGCACGCAGGTTCCTCAGAGGCATGGGCGCAGAAACTGCAGAGGTATGGGTGCACAAAGGCTCCTCAGAACCGTCAAGGGTGCACACACACACTCCTCACAACTATAGTGGGTGCACACTGTCCTCTCGGAGCAACTGTTGCACACAGTCCCCTCAGAGACATGGGGGCATACTGTTCCCTCACAGCCTTGGATGCACAAATCCTCCTCAAAGCCTTGGCCGGCCGTACTTTCAGTTTCCTGGCCGCTCACAGCACATCAAAGGGCTTCGCCCAGCATGCGCTCTGCGGCTTCTCCTCCCCTATGCCTTTTCTTTCACACGCAGCCCCCTCTCGCCCCCTGCAACGCTCCTGCCTCCCCCCTCACCCACTGTCTTCCTAGTGACCCTTTTCTTTCACACGCAGCCTCCTCTCGCCCCCTGCAATGCTCCTGCCTCCCCCCTCACCCACTGTCTTCCTAGTTATTTAAACAATCCACCCTCTACCCAGCTCCCCTCTTGTGCCTACACCCCTCCCAACTGCTCCTGTTGCTCCCTGTCCCCCCACACATCGTTGAGTTCTTTATTTTCTTAAATTTTTCTTTGTTAGAGGGCCAAGCAGGTCCGATATGCTTTTGGGTTACACCTTACTTTTAAAATAATGCACTTTTGGGCACTTGTGATTTTTTTTGACATTTTCTGCTGTGGTCCGCCTTCTTGTCACTCTATGCGCTCGCGCGATGACTCATGCATTTGTGTTTGTCATTACGCTTTCGTTCTTTTGCCCATACTGTTCCACATCAGCAAGCAAGATTGTTTTGTCTTTTTGAAAGGGCGGAACAGCTTCGGTAAATACATAGGCTAAGCCAATAGGTCGGGTTACGCCATTGAAAGGTGGGACGAATTTGCTTTGCCAATGCTTGTTGCTGTCTGCTGTGCCTTCCATGACGTGTTTCAGCTCTATTCAGGGTGATGTTTGTTGGTTCTATTTGCACTGGTGGCGTGAGCCAGAAAAAGCCTCTGAGTGCTATTGTGACGCACACAAACAACTGAAAGTAAAATAATACAACCATGAGAGAACTATGCAGTGTGTTGTGTTGACAATGCTATTTCTATTTGTACCCTCATTTAAATGTGCTTATTTGCAAACAAATATGTATCCAGTCTCTTTTTAGAGAAGATGAAGTGTAAATTATTTTTAAAATTAGATTTTCTCTCGAGTTTTACCAACAACAATCTTTAGAAACGTGTATTTGTTTCTAAACAATCAAATGCTTTACACCTAGTCCAACAAGGAGTAGATCCTTCGCTGAGTTAACACCGTTTCTACAGAAATTCGACAAAATTATGAAATTGCGAAACATCTCCGTATGTGAATTGAGTGACAGACAGAGGAACAAAGTCCACATGTTTGGGGCACAACACGCCCATTGACACGCCCATGAATATATCTAAATTGTACCCTTTTTTTCACACACAAGAAAATAGCAGAACTGCTTCATAATAACAACTTCCAGGAACAAAAGTACTACCAAACTCAAAGGAGTACAGCAGACCAAATGCTACTACCAAACTGTCACACAAACCACACACCCCATTACCCTAAATAACGAGCACTGGCGTTGCCAATAGGTCTCGCAGTAGGAAAGTTGGAGCTATTACAATTGCAAATAACAATGCCTTTTATTTTTGTTTTCATTTTAAAAACATAAAGGGCTTTGTCATTTACAAAACCAATAGCTCCAACTTTCCTACTGCGAGACCTATTGGCAACGCCAGTGCTTGTTGTTACTGGGGGCCGGTTTTGCAGCGGTGCTGCAATATCGTCCCCCAGTACCAAAAGCAGCAGTGCTTCACACTTGCACTCCACCCCATCCCCCGATGCTGTCCTATCAAAATTGCCAAGGCTGCTTTGGCTTCCCAGTACGGCTGTTGTTTGTTTACTGAGCAAAAAAGCTCTTGAATAATTTTGTAAGAATGTACGTGCGTGTGCCTACAAAATTACATGGCTGGTTGCACCATAGGTTTGTTTCTATTTTTAAAAAGCCATGCTGCACATCATTGGGGATGCTGTACAGCATACCAAGAACCATTAGCAAAGCCAATAGGTCTCAAAGGCACGACCTATTGGCTTTGCCAATGCTTTTTTTAAAAAATGCATCTACTTAATTAGGTGACTTTTTTGTACCTTGAAGTGAGAGATTCATGATGGCATGAGACCTCAGCCTGGTTTTTACAAAACACTATACCATTTCCAGGCCAGCCTTTTTTTTCTTAAAGCTGATAACACTTCCTTGTTGTCAGGCTTTGTTGTGTTTTGTTACAACATTACAGCCTTTTTTTCTGCAGGCCCTATTAATTATAAGTCCAAGCTTTGGACCTGTGTATCCAGCATCTGGGTTCACAAACCTTATAGCCTCGGATCATGCCTGCGGACCCTGGCCAATTGTCTTCGAACCCTGCTTCAAAATGTACTTGTTCTTTATTTATTAAACACATTTAGCCCCCTCACATGGGCCTAGGGTCAGGATGCCCTCACCCAGCCCCCTTATATGTCACTTCATATATATATATATTTTTTTTACAGGAAGCAGGGACCAATTGCCATTCCTGTAATGGTGGCCAGGACAGAAATGTTACTGTTGCAGCCAGACAATCAGACCCTTCGAGGTGCTGGCCCGGGTGTCGTCCCACAAACCTGAAAATAAAGACAGTAAAAAAGCATAATTTTCTTTAAATGTGGGTTCCTGAATGAGGGTTTGAGGACAGTTTGCAAATCAACAGTCCAGATTCCTCTATTGTTTCACCTTTTCAATACCAACCAGTGCATTTTTGTATTGCTAATATCTCAAAAACTACTGAATGAATTTACCCCCAAACCAAGCAAAGGATTTTCTCTGAGTAAAGTTCTAATTCCATGATAAGTTTGCTGTTATTCAGTTCAGCAGTTTTCGCTGTAAGCGAAAAGCAACATTTCCTGTGGTGGTGTCCTATGGGAGTTTAAACGGGACACACTAATTGGTCCACCTTTACTCCCACTGCCACTGCATAAATATATTAATGTGAAAGCTTTAAAATTGAAAGTGGCTCAATAACGCATGCTACTTAGAGCAACGGTACAAACACACACTTGTGCATTTATTACTACACTGCAAAGGTCAAATTGCAGGGCACTACACCAGTACAACGAAATTGCTTTGAGAAAAACGCTCTTTAAAGCCTTGAAGAACGCTTGTTACAACGACTTCACACAGGGAGACAACTCTCAGAATATTCATTAGGCCTCTTTAACCATATTTGACTGTAATGCTTACATTTAACCTCTTTCATCAAGGTTCTGTTTAAATACCAGTCTGGTTAACAATGTATTGCCTAGTTTGATGTGGAAACCAGCCCCCACAGTGCCATCTGAGAGCAGGGCAAGGTCTGCCCAGAAACCCCTTTGGTGAGGAAACTCTGCCACCAGCTGGTTAGTTAAGATTCCAGACGTGATACTTTGGAATCTGGAATGGAATAGAATGGAATGGAATGGGAGTTGCCCACCGATTTGTAGCTGGCTGCTGCCAGACTGCTAAGGACTGTGCCTATAAGCCTGAGCAGAGAGTTTTTTCCATTCCCATTGTCTGGAGGCTGATCACAGCAGATGTCCATCGAGGTTTTGCAATCTCCCCGTGCCATCAGGGGCAGCATTTAAAGCCTCATTTATGGGTTTCATTTTGCTTTTTAGGTCTCGCCTGTCAATGCGCATGCGCATTGAGCAGAGCGAGACTATAGGGGCTTAAACAAAGCTTACCTAGACTGGTGATTTGATGCAGTGCATGTGCACTTTTAACTCAATGCGCAAGCGCAATTAGTTAAAATGCGCATGCACAGCATCAAATTGTCAGCTTGGTGCCGCCAGCAGCTCTTCCCGCTCCGCCCCCTGCTGCATCAAAGGCTTTGCGCTCTGCCTCAGCCCAGCCATTCTCCTCCCCTAATTACCCCCTGCTGCATCAAAGGCTTTTTCACGGCCGGCCGGCCGTGCTTTCAGTTTCACGGCCGGCCGGCCGTGTCTCCTTTTCTTTTTTCATTAATTGAATGCGCTCACAGCTGCAAAGGTCTGCGCCCTCCGTCACTGGTAATCTCCCCATCTCTTGCCCACAACGAATGGATAACCAACATGTATAAAACCTCCTCATGAGTGCTGCAAAGCCCACAGCCCCCCTCCCCTCTGACAAACTTTAAGAAATCCAGGAATGCTGCTGATTTCATCTCAGTCGTTAAGAGCCCGCAGCGTCTCAGAAACAGCTTGCTTTTTTTTTAGTCATGCCATAAGTAGGCGCTATATCCACATCCACATCTACCACCACATCCACATCCACCACCACTTCCACCACCACATCCACCACCACCACCACATCCACCGCATCCACCACCACCACCACCACCAGATCCACCACACCCACCACCACTACATCCACCACCACTACATCCACCACCCCATCCACCACCACCACCAACCCATCCACCACCACCACCGCATCCACCACCACCACCGCATCCACCATCACCACATCCACCGCATCCACCACCACCACATCCACCATCACCTCCACATCCACCATGACATCCACCGCCACATCCACCACCACCACATCCACCACCACCACATCCACCACATGCACCACCACCACATCCACCACCACATCCACCACATCCACCACATCCATCACATCCCCCACCACATCCACCACATCCAACACATCCACCACCACTTCCACCACCACCGCATCCACCACCACATCCACCACCACCACATCCACCACCGCATCCACCACCACATCCACCATCACCTCCACATCCACCATGACATTCACCGCCACATCCACCACCACATCCACCACATCCACCACATCCACCACCACCACATCCACCACATGCACCACCACCGCATCCACCACCACATCCACCACACCCACCACCACCACATCCACCACCACATCCACCGCATCCACCACCACCACATCCACCACATCCACCACCACATCCACCACATCCACCACCACCACCACATCCACCACCACATCCACCACCACTTCCACCACCACATCCACCACCACCACATCCACCACATCCACCATCACCACCACATCCACCACCACATCCACCACCACATCCACCATCACCTCCACATCCCCAATGACATCCACCGCCACATCCACCACCACATCCACCACATGCACCACCACCGCATCCACCACCACATCCACCACCACATCCACCACCACATCCACCACACCCACCACCACCACATCCACCACCACATCCACCGCATCCACCACCACCACATCTACCGCATCCACCACCACCACATCCACCACCACATCCAACACATCCACCACCACTTCCACCACATCCACCGCTTCCACCACCACCACATCCACTGCATCCACCACCACATCCACCACCACATCCACCACCACATCCACCACCACATCCACCACCACATCCACCATCACCTCCACATCCACCATGACATCCACTGCCACATCCACCACCACATCCACCACATCCACCACCATTGCATCCACCACCACATCCACCACCACATCCACCACCACATCCGCCACACCCACCACCACCACATCCACCGCATCCACCACCACCACATCCACCACATCCACCACCACATCCACATCCACCACCACATACACCACCATCACATCCACCGCATCCACCACCACCACCACCAACACATCCACCATCACCTCCAAATCCACCTCCACATCCACCACCACATCCACCACCACATCCACCACCACATCCACCACCACATCCACCACACCCACCACCACCACATCCACCACACCCACCACCACTACATCCACCACCACCACCACCCCATCCACCACCACCACCACATCCACCATACCCACATCCACCACCACCACATCCACCACATCCACCACCACATCCACCACCTCATCCACCATCACCACCACATCCACCACCACATCCACCACCACATCCACCATCACCTTCACATTCACCATGACATCCACCGCCACATCCACCACCACATCCACCACCACCACATCCATCACATGCACCACAGCATCCACCACCACATCCACCACCACATCTACCACCACATCCACCACCACATCCACCACCACATCCACCACACCCCCACCACCACATCCACCACCACATCCACCGCATCCACCACCACCACATCCACCACATCCACCACCACATCCACTACATCCACCACCACATCCACCACCACATCCACCACCACATCCACCACCACATCCATCACATCCACCATGACATCCACCGCCACATCCACCACCACATCCACCACATCCACCACCACCACATCCACCACCACCGCATCCACCACCACATCCACCACACCCACCACCACCACATCCACCACCACATCCACCGCATCCACCACCACCACATCCACCACATCCACCACCACATCCACCACCACATCCACATCCACCACCACTTCCACCACCACATCCACCACCACCACATCCACCACATGCACCACCACCGCATCCACCACCACATCCACCAACACATCCACCACCACTTCCACCACCACATCCACCACCACCACATCCACCACATCCACCATCACCACCACATCCACCACCACATCCACCACCACATCCACCATCACCTCCACATCCCCAATGACATCCACCACCACATCCACCACCACATCCACCACACCCACCACCACCACATCCACCGCATCCACCACCACCACATCTACCGCATCCACCACCACCACATCCACCACCACTTCCAACACATCCACCACCACTTCCACCACATCCACCGCATCCACCACCACCACATCCACTGCATCCACCACCACATCCACCACCACATCCACCATCACCTCCACATCCACCATGACATCCACCGCCACATCCACCACCACATCCACCACATCTACCACATCCACCACCATTGCATCCACCACCACATCCACCACCACATCCACCACCACATCCACCACCACATCCACCACACCCACCACCACCACATCCACCACCACATCCACCGCATCCACCACCACCACATCCACCACATCCACCACCACATCCACATCCACCACCACTTCCACCACCACATCCACCACCATCACATCCACCGCATTCACCACCACCACCACATCCACCATCACCTCCACATCCACCTCCACATCCACCACCCCATCCACCACCACATCCACCACCACATCTACCACCACATCCACCACCACATCCACCACCACATCCACCGCCACATCCACCAACACATCCACCACCACATCCACCACACCCGCCACCACCACATCCACCACACCCACCACCACTACATCCACCACCACCACCACCCCATCCACCACCACCACCGCATCCACCATCACCACATCCACCGCATCCACCACCACCACATCTACCACATCCACCACCACATCCACCATCACCACCACATCCACCACCACATCCACCACACCCACCACCACCACATCCACCACCACATCCACCGCATCCAGCACCACCACATCTACCGCATCCACCACCACCACATCCACCACCACATCCAACACATCCACCACCACTTCCACCACATCCACCGCATCCACCACCACCACATCCACTGCATCCACCACCACATCCACCACCACATCCACCATCACCTCCACATCCACCATGACATCCACCGCCACATCCACCACCACATCCACCACATCCACCACCATTGCATCCACCACCACATCCACCACCACATCCACCACCACATCCACCACCACATCCACCACACCCACCACCACCACATCCACCACCACATCCACCGCATCCACCACCACCACATCCACCACATCCACCGCCACATCCACATCCACCACCACTTCCACCACCACATCCACCACCATCACATCCACCGCATTCACCACCACCACCACCACCACATCCACCATCACCTCCACATCCACCTCCACATCCACCACCCCATCCACCACCACATCCACCACCACATCTACCACCACATCCACCACCACATCCACCACCACATCCACCGCCACATCCACCACCACAACCACCACATCCACCACACCCGCCACCACCACATCCACCACACCCACCACCACTACATCCACCACCACCACCACCCCATCCACCACCACCACCGCATCCACCATCACCACATCCACCGCATCCACCACCACCACATCTACCACATCCACCACCACATCCACCATCACCACCACATCCACCACCACATCCACCACCACATCCACCCTCACCTTCAAATCCACCATGACATCCACCGCCACATCCACCACCACATCCACCACCACCACATCCACCACATGCACCACCGCATCCACCACCACATCCACCACCACATCTACCACCACATCCACCACCACTTCCACCACCACATCCACCACACCCCCCACCACCACATCCACCACCACATCCACCGCATCCACCACCACCACATCCACCACCACATCCACCACATCCACCACCACATCCACCACCACATCCACCACCACATCCACCACCACATCCATCACATCCACAATCACATCAACCGCCACATCCACCGCCACATCCACCGCCACATCCACCACACCCACCACCACGACATCCACCACACCCACCACCACTACATCCACCACCCCATCCACCACCACCACCATCCCATCCACCACCACCACCGCATCCACCACCACCACCGCATCCACCACCACCACATCCACCGCATCCACCACCACATCCACCATCACCACCACATCCACCACCACATCCACCATCACCTCCACATCCACCATGACATCCATCGCCTCCACATCCACCACCACCACATCCACCACATGCACCACCACCGCATCCACCACATGCACCACCACCACATCCACCACCACATCCACCACCACATCCACCACATCCACCACATCCACCACCACATCCACCACACCCACTACCACATCCACCACCACATCCAACACATCCACCACCACTTCCACCACCACCGCATCCACCACCACCACCGCATCCACCACCACCACATCCACCGCATCCACCACCACCACATTCACCGCATCCACCACAACATCCACCACCACATCCACCATCACCTCCACATCCACCATGACATCCACCGCGACATCCACCACCACATCCACCACTTCAACCACCACTGTATCCACCACATCCACCTCATCCACCACCACCACATCCACCACCACATCCACCATCACCTCCACATCCACCATGATATCCACCGCCACATCCACCACATCCACCACAATCGCATTCACCACCACATCCACCACCACATCCACCACCACATCCACCACCAAATCCACCACACCCACCACCACCACATCCAACACACCCACCACCACTACATCCACCACCACCACCACCCCATCCACCACCACCGCATCCACCATCACCACACCCACCGCATCCACCACTACCACATCCACCACATCCACCACCACATCCACCACCACATCCACCATCACCACCACATCCACCACCACATCCACCACCACATCCACCACCACATCCACCACCACATCCACCATCACCTCCACATCCACCATGACATCCACCGCCACATCTACCACCACATCCACCACCACATCCATCACATCCACCATCACATCCACCGCCACATCCACCGCCACATCCACCGTCACATCCACCACACCCACCACCACCACATCCACCACACCCACCACCACTACACCCACCACCCCATCCACCACCACCACCAACCCATCCACCACCACCACCGCATCCACCACCACCACCGCATCCACCACTACTACATCTACCGCATCCACCACCACCACCACATCCACCGCATCCACCACCACATCCACCACCACATCCACCATCACCACCACATCCACCACCACATCCACCTTCACCTCCATATCCACCATGACATTCACCGCCACATCCACCACCACCACATCCACCACCACCACATCCACCACATGCACCACCACCGCATTCACCACATGCACCCCCACCGCATCCACCACCACATCCACCACCACATCCACCACCACATCCACCGCATCCACCACCACCACATCCACCACATCCACTACCACATCCACCACATCCACCACCACATCCACCACCACATCCACCCCCACATCCACCACCACATCCACCACCACATCCACCACATCCACCACCACATCCACCAACACATCCACCACTGCATCCACCACCACCACCGCAACAACCACCACCACCGCATCCACCACATCCACCGCATCCACCACCATCACATCCACCGCATCCACCACCACCACATCCGCCACATCCACCACCACATCCACCATCACCTCCACATCCACCATGACATCCACCGCCACATCCACCACCACATCCACCACCACATCCACCACACCCACCACCACCACATCCACCACCACATCCACCGCATCCACCACCACCACATCCACCACATCCACCACCACATCCACATCCACCACCACTTCCACCACCACATCCACCACCACCACATCCACCGCAACCACCACCACCACCACCACCACCACCACCACATCCACCATCACCTCCATATCCACCTCCACATCCACCCCCACATCCACCACCACATCCACCACCACATCCACCACCACATCCACCGCCACATCCACTGCCACATCCACCACACCCACCACATCCACCACACCCACCACCCCTACATCCACCACCCCATCCACCACCACCACCACCCCATCCAACACCACCACTGCATCCACCACCACCACATCCACCGCAGCCACCACCACCACATCCACCGCATCCACCACCACATCCACCACCACATCCACCACCACATCCACCACCACATCCACCATCACCTCCACATCCACCATGACATCCACCATGACATCCACCACCACATCCACCACCACATCCATCACCTCCACATCCACCATGACATCCACCGCCGCCACATCTACCACCACCACATCCACCACATGCACCACCACCACATCCACCACATGCACCACCACCGCATCCACCACCACACCCACCACCACATCCACCACCACATCCATCGCATCCACCACATCCACCACATCCACCACACCCACCACCACATCCACCACCACATCCAACACATCCACCACCACTTCCACCACCATCGCATCCACCACCACCACATCCACCACATCCACCGCATCCACCTCCATCACATCCACCGCATCCACCACCACATCCACCATCACCTCCACATCCACCATGACATCCACCGCCACATCCACCACCACATCCACCACTTCAACCACCACCGCATCCACCACATCCACCGCATCCACCACCACCACATCCACTGCATCCACCACCACATCCACCACCACATCCACCACCACATCCACCACCACATCCACCACCACATCCACCATCTCCTCCACATCCACCATGACATCCACCACCACATCCACCACCACATCCACCACATCCAACACCATTGCATCCACCACCACATCCGCCACCACATCCACCACCACATTCACCGCCACATCCACCACCACATCCACCACACCCACCACCACCACATCCAACACACCCACCACCACTACATCCACCACCACCCCATCCACCACCACCACCGCATCCACCACCACCACCGCATCCACTATCACCACATCCACCGCATCCACCACCACCACATCCACCATCACCACCACATCCACCACCACATCCACCACCACATCCACCATCACCTCCACATCCACCCTGACATCCACCCTGACATCCACCACCACATCCACCACCACCACATCCACCATATGCACCACCGCATTCACCACCGCATCCACCACCACATCCACCACCACATCCACCACCACATCCACCACACCCAGCACCACCACATCCACCACCACATCCACTGCATCCACCACCACCACATCCACCACATGCACCACCACATCCACCACATCCACCACCACATCCACCACATCCACCACCACATCCACCACCACATCCATCACATCACCATCACATCCACCGCCACATCCACCACCACCGCATCCACCACCACTACCGCATCCACCACCACCACATCCACTGCATCCACCACCACCACATCCACCGCATCCACCACCACATCCACCACCACATCCACCATCACCTCCACATCCACCATGACATCCACCACCACATCCACCACCACATCCACCACATCCACCACCACCACATCCACCACATGCACCACCACTGCATCCACCACTACATCCACCACCACATCCACCACCACATCCACCACACCCACCACATCCACCACCACATCCACCGCATCCACCACCACATCCACCACATCCACCACATCTACCACCACATCCACCACATCCACCACCACATCCACCAACACATCCACCACCACTTCCACCACCACCGCATCCACCACCACCTCCGCATCCGCCACCACCACATCCACCACCACCACCACCACCCCATCCACCACCACCACATCCACCACCACATCCACCACCTCATCCACCACCGCATCCACCACCACCACATCCACCACACCCACCACCATCACTTCCACCACCACATCCACCACCGGATCCACCACATCCACCACCACATCCACCACTACCACATCCACCACCTCCACGACATCCACCACCACATCCACCACCTCCACCACCACCACATCCACCACCACATCCACCCCCACATCCACCACCATCACCACCACATCCACCATCACCACCACCACCACATCCACCACCACCATATCCCCCAGATCCACCACCACCACATCTATATGTGTGTGTGTGTGTGTGTGTGTGTGTGTGGCTCTGTGTGTGTGTAGGTGCAAATGCAATGTTCTTGGATTTTCGTCACAATAAAATACACTGAACATAATCTTCACAAAAGTTATTTACAAACGTTTAATCTATTGCCATTATAAATTACAATAAATTGTATTTAAGTAATAATTATTTACAAAATTAAAAGCCATTGTTATTTGTAATATCAATACATCTAAGTCACGTAAATACAACACACATTGCATTACAAATGCTATAGGTGTCACATTTGCGAAAGTTAAAACTATTGACATTGTAACTGACAAAGCTATTAATTTTGCTATTTTCAAAACCAACACATAAATAAAAAAAGTGTCATTTACAATACCAATCGCTCAAACTTTCCCAATGCGAGACCTATTGCATTTCCAATGCTTGTTTCGGGGGTGGGGTTGTTGCAGTGGGACAAGGACAGTGACCTGCAGAAAGCCTCAATCCCTCTCAATGGTCACATCCCCTCTGAAGCACTTTCATTACTGCAGAGGCAATGGGCTCAAGGTAGCACCCCCTCCCTAGGCCCCACCTCTCATATGTGACATTTTGTTGAAGGTTGGCAGGTCTGGAACCCCTATCTTTCATCCAGCATTATATGAGCACAGGCCTATCAATAATCTAGAAGGGACTCAGTGCGGACAAAGTATCCTAGAGCCATACTTGGGAGGGTGGGGGGGGGCGGGAGGGGGTGTCTGCTCTGTGGAGGTCAAGCATGTGTTTGGCCTCTGCACTAGTCAGATTCCGAGACCTTGAATGTTGCCAGCCTGAGCCTAGTGTGTGACCTGGTTCCTCTGCACTCCTATATCAATTGCCCATGTGCATCAGATAGACACTGCCCCAATCAGTAACTAGTTATTTTCCCCATAACTGTTAAGCCAATGACCCACAGGCATTAGGATCTCAGGTCATGCGGCCAAAACCTGGAATTCTCTCCCCACTCACCTCCGCCTTACCCAGAACCACATTTCCTTCAGGAAGGAACTTAAAACTTGGCTATTCGATAAATAATGCACCCCCTCCCCCAAGCGCCTTGAGACCCTCTGGGTGAGTAGTGCGCTATACAAATTCCTGAACTTGAACTTGAACTTGAGAAAGCATTTCACAACAGAACAGTAGACTAACCCTAAACTGGAAGGTAAGATTTTCTTCCTTGTTGAATAGCCCTTATCGCTGACACTCGGGTCCAGATTTACTATGATTTTGCTTCTGAGTTGCATTACTCTTGAGGCTCAGCCCTTATGCAAAATCCATTTTATCATTTACTAAACCACAGAAAGTCGACGTCCGTTTTTTTGCATGATTTAGTAAATACAAAGTATAGCTCTGCCTTGCGCTACTTTGCATCAGGTAGCCATTACCTGGGTGGAGCATGGGATTTCCCATGGATCCACCCATTTGTTTTGACTCAAACCCAGTTTTACCAAGGCTTGTAAACCTGATTTTGCATCAAAATGGTGTGCCTTCCTGACAGAGGAGTAAAGAGGACAAATATCTTTATTTATCTTCATTATGCGTGTTAGACCTGTCATCCTTAGGGTGGTCTTTTTCCCTACCTTTTATCTTTGCCTCTCCTTTTTGCTGATTCTTTTAGTTGGCCTTAGGACTCTGAGCACTCTACCACTGCTAACCAATGCTAAAGTGCATGTGCTTCTCCCCTAAACATGATGACATTGGTGTATACCTGATTGGCATGCTTGTTGTACTGGTAAGCCCAGTGTACACTTGTATGCGATATACCAAGGGCCTGTACTGCAAATGCTACGAGTGAGCTGCTACAATGATTGTGCCATTCACAGAAGCAGTCTTTTAAACCTGTATCAGGACTGCCACTGCAGTGCCTGTGTGTGCAATTTACTGCCATTTCAACTTGGCATTTTAAACTACTTGCTGAGCCTTAAACTCCCGTTTTATTACATATGTCACCCCTAAGGTAGACCCTAACTAACCCTAAGGGCAGCATGCTATGTAAGTAAAAGGTAGGACATGTACCTTTATGTTGTGCATGTCCTGGTAGTGACACACAGCCTATTTCGTTTTTCACTACCAATGTTCCCTCTAATTATACTTCCTCTTGTGCGGCAGCGGAATGTTTGCTTGCACACTTTTCTTGGCTGTGAGCGCAACCAAGTGATATGATGTGCAACTATGCAGGTGAACCAGATACTGCTTAAAAGTAGGTTTAGAGGAAGGTAACCCCCTTTTCGAAACCTCCTTTTCTCATCCACACTTGTTTTCACTTTTCTAAAGTGTGCGTTTCATAGATCATTTTCCCAATGATATTGACTTTAAAGTGTTAGGTTTAGATATTGTTGAGACTGATAGCTCACAAAATTGACTGGTACTTCATCATAGACAATGTAAATATCACTCATCTGGAACAAAAAACAATCATATGAAAGTCTGGAGTATTCTTCGTTTTTCATATGTAAAAAACTACACATCACTTCTAGACACAAAAAAAGAATGAGCAACAAGTGGAACTATGCCCATGTGAAAAAGTGCCACATCAAAAATATCGACCAACCAAATTTATACACCAGCCAAAAAATTAAGCATCTTGGAACCAGGGACAGGATTTAGGCTTATTATCAGAATATATATCTCAAATATCTGTGACATAAAATAATGCAATTAACAGTACAAGAAAGAACATCGTAGTCATACTGTCGCTTCGTGTTAGGAATGTGACAAAAAATGTGTGTGAGAATATATAAAGATGTTCTGTGTTTGCACTTTACACGGTGAGCAAGACCAACAGTGCCTTTGCTTGTCTAACGGTCACTGTGCCACAGAATACTTGACCGTAGATCACTCTGGACATAACACACTGTTCACCTGTTACTGGGCCACATAATATGTGCCATGAAAGGCCTGCACATTACTGGGGTGTAAAAGGCTGAACCTCAGATATTAGCCACACAAACACATCCATTGTCACTCCCTCTTACTTTATTTCTCTGCTTTGCTCTCCTTAGCTCTCACTCTTCTCACATACTTTCCCTTGTGTTGCATTCATATTTGCTTGGTTTCTCATACGTTCACTAGTTATATTTATCCCACTCTATAGTTTCATTTTTCAGTCCCATCTTTTACTCACACCTGTTGACAGGCACACAGACACTATTGCTGCGTGGGTCTCTTTTTCGTAGATTGGAATGAACAATTCATATCAGAAAAAGAAAAACATGCCTGGATCGTGGATGCATTATAATTTCCCGGAGGGCATGACAAAGTTCAGAGAACCAAGCCGCATCTAGATTTCAGAAGTGGGAAAAATAAGGTGTTTGATGTTTCCTCCTTCTCATATTCAAGCAGAGCAAAATAAAATAAATCAGGATACAATCTACACAGAAAGACCGAGCCAGGGCAGACACAGCACTGCCAGGCCTGCTCCTGCACATACAGTTGCCTTTAGATGATGAACAAATGCTGTGTCTTTTTTATGTGTGCTGCAGAATTGTTTACAAATCCTATCCCTGCATTGCTCTCAACTCACCTTTTTGCTTTGTGAGGAGAGTTGGGGGGAGATGGGAGGGTGTGTTGTTGCACTATGGCCAAAGCTGCAGACTTTGGAACTGGGAAACCAGGCTAGAGGCTCAGCGTTGGTTCAACATCCTGTGATTCTGGGCAGAAAACGTAATCTCCCAGTCCCTAGAAAAAAATTAATATGATCTTGTGAATTGTAACTGGTCCTCATGTAAAGAGCTCCAATACCTTTGGTCGGGTTCGCCATATATATAAAACTTCAAAAAAAGGAGACAGACTCATCAAGGAATGAATACTTAACTTGCTCGTCTCCCATCAAAGCATCGGAGCCGCTCGCCCTCCACTGCTGATTTAGGGCCGAGCTCCCCTGCAGGTGTTCACATTCCTCTCAATGGTCTCTCGAAATAAAAAAAAACTGTCCAGAAAACGGCATTTCACAGCTCATTATCTGTGCTGCAGCGTCATCACTGATATCTCCTTACTAACACAAGCTGCTTAAGAAAATTATTTTATGCACAATGACTGGGTAGCAGACACCTCCAGTGGGCCCAGCCTTCATGCACAGAAAAACTACTGACTAGTGGGTCGTATAGATACACATCATTTCAGTCTCCTGGCTGTAAAACCTAGCGTATCAGTAGAAAATATCATATTGAATTGACTCTGCATGCCTTCCTCACCTGTCAGCAGAGAGAAAAGAGGAGTCATTTCTAAGGCTTCATTGAAGCATTTGATGGCAGTTAGAATTAAAGGAGGTGCAAATGTATCACACTGAATGGGCGGAGGGAAAACACATTGTGAGCGCCCTCTCTAGCTCGCAGCTTAGAGGCCTACCCCTCTCATACACCAGCATTGGGAATTCGTTAATACACTTTTAAGCCGTAATTCCTGATCAGAGAGGAGCAGCTTTTTCATGTTTGTTATGTATGGAATGGTAATGATAAATCCTCCTTACTGGTGAAGTTGGATTAACATTACTGTTTTAGAAATGCCACTTTTTTAGAAAGTGGACATTTCGCTGCACTTACTGCTCTTTGTGCCTGACAGCCTGTCTCCAATACACGTCTAGGTTGGGTGACAGCTACACTTTGTGCATTCCCTCTAGACAGACAAAAAAAAGGAAGGTGAGGCTCATCTGCAGTCTGAGCATTTATCTGCATTCATCTGCATTTTGATGGGATGGGAGGAATGGGAGAGGCAGTCACACTTTAATACGTAGTGTCCTGTCCACACACAAAGCACTGATTTATCCCTCATAGGTAGCCTGGCAGACAGGACAGGGATGAAAGGGATCCTTGTGCACTTCAGAGAGATCTTTTGATGTCACCCCCTACATCAAAGGCACTTTTGGGTATAAGTACTTGTTCTCAGACCCCCTAAAGTCAGACACTTCTGGATCTTGAACTTAACCCTATCAGAAGGACTGCTGTGCTGCTTAAAGGACTCAACTTGACTGTTGTTTTAGAAGGACTGCTGTTCTGCTTGTTGCCCTGCTGCCTGCTCCTCTCTGACTCTACTGGAAGGACTCTGCCTTTTCTCCAAGTGATCTCCCAGGGTTTGCTGGCTTGCCTCCTGTTTTCTGAAGTCTTAGGGACACAAAAGACTTCCTGCAATCTTGCTGGTGCTGGACTCTGCCTTCTGTGAGTCTTTCCCTTGCCTTCCAAGCTATGGGCCTCAGAAATGGGTTCAGTAGCTGTTTTAAAAAAAAAAAAACAATGCATTGCATCGACTGCGTGAGAAATTCTGATGCATTGCCCTTTGACGCAGAGGCAGGTTGACAGCAGCACTTCCACAGCCTGCACAGCTCGCTGACAACACTCTGCACAGCTCGACGAGAAAGCATTGCATTCACTTCAAAAGAGCTTGATGACGAGGCAGAACCTCCTTTGCGACACAGTAGGCTCTCGATGTCGAATCCTGCTCCCCCCAAGGTATTTCTTCGGCGGGACCTGTCTGTGTCCTGTAGCCAGCCTTCCGTAGATTGCGCCTGGCCTGAACCTTGGATTTGTGCTGGTCCCTCGTGACCTTAAGTGACATTTTGACTCTCTAGTGACTTCTAAGCACTATTTTAGATTTTTTTTTAATTAATATCTTGACTTCTACTGATTGCATTTTTGTTATTTTGGTCTCATTATGCTCAGATAAATATTCTCTAATTTCCTAAACCCGTGTGGAGTCTTTTTGTGGTGTATTCATTGTGTTACTGTGTGTGTGAGTGTGTGTTGCACAAATACTTTATACATTTCCTTTGTAGAGAAGCCTGACTGCTCTGTGCCAAGCTATCAGAGGGTGAGCACAGGTTATCATATGCTGTATCTAGCTTACCCTGACTAGAGTGGTGGTTCCTGTCTGGCCTGGGTGCATACCTCAGCTGACCAGGAATCCCATTTCACCAGGTAACTCATTGTTCACTTCAACTCTATACTGAGACTAGTTTGAGCCTTTTTCAATTCTCCCTGTTTTGACATCTTTTGATTTCTCCAAAGTCCTTTAGGCCAAGTCCCATTTTTCTCTGCAATGTCAGTGGTCCTATCTGGCAAGATATAATTTGAGCTGGACAATTGAAAGCATACACAGTGGCTCATCTCAAGGGGTACTGACAGGAGAAAGGGGTGTTCCACAAGGGAAGGGCCAGGAAGACAGAACTTCAGAAAGCCTGGAGAGCATGGGCAGAGGCCCACCCAGAAGGAGAAGTGGGTAGGGAGGGGCTGTGTCTGAGGAAGGATCAGAGCAGGACTTGACAGAGAGTCTTGACATGCAGCCTACAGAGAGGAGCATTTTCCTCCCAGGACTGGCAGTCCACTCTAGAGCATGTTTGCAATGTGTCTTCAAAGGGCCTGTCCTCAGAGGAGCTGGCAGTCAGGAGGGAGGAGGGGAGAGGAGAGGAAACTAAGGCTAGAACATGCCAAGATAGAGAAGGACAAGTAGCAGACCCTTGTGTAATATCCTTTCCTACTCTGTTAAGGATTTGCCTATCTATCTATGAGTAGGCATTACACAGTTGGTAGAATGTCATAAAGTCATTTGGAATGTGGCAAAAGTGAGCTTCCCAGTAAGTTGCTGAGCAGCGGTTGATGAAGGTGGATGGTACCTTTATGTAACCAATAAATGTATCTCTTTTTCAACCTCCTGGTCTTGGAATAATTAAGGTGGCTACTTGTCACACTGGCAGTGAGGATGTCATGAGGTCTTCCAGAGGAGATCTGAGGTGGTTGTTGGAAGGTCTCAACACTAACAGTGCTTAGGAGTTACCTGGCATGACAGACATCATATACTCTTGGAATTGGTGGATGTCTAGTCATATGAATACGAACACCTATGAGCCTTTAAAAAGGTGGACAGCCTGAGGGTGTGCTTTTGAGGAGAAAAGGAAGATAAGGCTCAGCGGTTCATCATGAGGCGGCTGGCAATTCCTTAGCTATGCTAAACACCGATCTTGTACACTTGAAATTAACAGCAGATTTGGCCAGCCGTGGCTCTCAGGGAAATTGCAGAACTGTAAGTTTGCATGTGCTTGGACTTTTGCTGCAGGTTTTATTTTTGTGTTCTGCTGCTCAATTTCTTTTGCACATACCGTTGAGCGGTGCTCGAGCTTGCGTCTGTACTCCGGTCACGTGGCTGGTTTCTAGCGATATAGTCTACTAGATGCCTCGCGGCTTGGTGATGTTACTCTAGCATTGAGCTGTTGCTGTGCATGCTGTTTTAATTACTACGCAATGACATAGATGTGTTAGTGTGTTCCTGAGCCATTCAGCCACATTCTTTCGGAATTACATTTACCAGGAAGTAAGCAAACACAAGGAGATGATGGGTAGAGCGCTGAAACTTTTCAGACACTCACTCCCAGTCACAGTTCTGGATTGAATCCATCATTGTTCTTTAGCTCACTTTGCCACCTCAGTTCACACCCAGCTATATGCAAATCAGTCTTGACCCAGTGCCTCATGGGAACAGTCCAGCCCGAACTGCCAAGCCAGGTCTTTCCTGATTCGAAAAGAAGCATCATGTGACCAGTTTCGGGGTAACACTCCTCATCAGCCAGGCTAGCTTGAATCCAGTGCCACAGTGAGCAAGGGACCCACGTCTGGGCATACCCTGTCAACTTAGGGCGAACAAAGCAAGCACAAGGCTAATGAGGGGTGCTACCCCGAAACCAGTCCCAGGATGCTTGTTTGGTGGCAAAGTGAGCTAAAGAATGATGATGGATTGAACCCAGGGGCATATTACCAAGCAATAGCGATAATTATCGCTATTGCTTGGTTAGAGACAAAAATTTACCGCTGAGCTGCGGCGATTTTTATCGCAGATAAATTTTGGTATTACCAAGGTTTATCGCAAATGCGATAAAAAACGGCCGCAATGCATGAATATTGCTGAAAAGTCAGCGATATTCATGCATTACCGAGCTAATGCTCTTAGCCATGTTATCCACCTCCCATTGGATAACATGGCTAAGAACTGCTCAGGGCAGGTGTTAGCTTTTGGAGATATTCGCGCTTAGCGCGAATATCTCCAAAAGTTGGTAATAGGAGATAGCGATGTTAGCGACTGTTTCCAGTCGCTAACATCTTGGCACGCCCACTTTGCATGTCATTAGTGATAAATATCACTGACATGCAAAGTGGGGCCCAAGATGGTCGCTATCTCCTACTAGCTGTCGCTAACTGGTGTTAGCGACAGCTAGGTAATAGGGGGATAATTTTATCTCCGCTTTCTTGGCTTTTAAAGCCAAAAAAGCGGAGATAAACCCTCTTGATAATATGCCCCCCAGATCTGTGACTGGGGGGAATGTCTGAAAAGTTTCAGTGGTCCATCCGTCATCTCCTTGTGTTTGCTCTAATTACCAGGAAGTAAGCGCAGGGTTAGCGCTCTAGCTTTTGGTGTGGAACAATGTCACAGAGATCTTGCCCCAAGCTCTACAGCTGTAATGTTTTTAGAACCTGCTGACAGTAGGTGAGCGTAGCATTCTCTAGAAACAGTTGCCAGCATTGGAGCGCTTTGGTTAAACGTGGGAGCGGCATTCTTCGGAAACAACATTTGCCATCAGTTCAGTGCCCTGGTTTATACATGGGAGTGGCAGTCTCTTATCAACTGCCAAAGCCTTTGCATGGTGACAGAGTGTGCCCTGGGAGAGGCATTTTGTGTGTTCTAGTGGTTCCTGTGCATTGCTGTGACGATTTTGGACAGTGTCAGCAGGAGTTTGGTCAGTGACAGTGTCTCAAGGAAATTCCTAAGCTGTAGAAAGTCGAGATGCACAAACTGTGGAGGAAAGAAAGAAAAACTGACTGAGCAATACAGTTTATGTTGTTTGACTTGTTTGCTGCTCTTTCATATGTGTATTTATTGGAGGTAAATTTATTCCAGGTCATAGTTATTGAGATTAAGCATTCTGTTTAGTGCTACCCCTGTTATTTAAGGAGTGGTGTGTGTGTGTGGCCATCAATTCATAGGACTGTATCATGCAAAATGTAACAGCACCACCGTATTTTTAGCTGCACCAGGAGATCCATCATTTAAATGGCAGAAGTAATGAAAGTATTAGAGCTCTATGCCAGGGTTTGCGGGGCATCATTACGCTCAGAGAGAAAGACTGCCCTGCTTTTACATTGTTTAGCCCCTGAAGGGCAGGAATTGTTCGATCATTTGCCAGATGTTATTGATGAATATTTAAATGAGTATGAAGCCTGCATAGTTTAATTAGATAGATATCATCTGCCAAAACTTGGCATCATTCTAGAACAGTATCATTTATGGAGGAGGAAAGTTAGCAACCTCCTGTAAATTTGGTCCTTTAATAGAGGAAAGAAGAAGAGATTCATTTATATTAGGCTGCAACATTGAGAAAGTGTGGGAGGAGCTGTGGCAAAAATGCAAACCATCTTTAGATGAGATTGATTATAACTAAAATAAATTCACTCAATTAAATGTGTGGAGGTTATTAAGAAGGAGGAGGGTACAGCAGACAACGTACATGTAATTAAGAGCTGTTTAAAGAAACAAGAGAAAGGTGGTAGTTACAAAGGAGAAAAGAAAAACACCTTCCAAGGGACATGTTTTAGCTGTGGTAAACCTGGTCATATGGCAAATGATAGGGGCTGCCCAGCAGGTAAAGCGACATGCATCTGCTGGAAGAAAAAAGGTCCTTTTGCCAATGTATGCAAGTTGAAGTGTTCCAAAGGAAAGGCGTTTGAGTTCAGAGGTGAGCCTAATTCCCAAAGTGATAGTGATAAGGAGTTTGAATGTGGACAAACTGTTCTTCAAATTAGTGGTGGTGAATAAAACAGTCCGGTGGATGAGTTAATGGTAGACGGCGAAGGAACAAAGGCTATATTTGATTCTGAAGCAAATATCACAATTGTTTCTAAATAATGTTATCTTACAAGACATATAGATGAAATCAAATTGTTTAAACCGGCCATCAGGCCTTGTGCCTATGGTGGAGAACCCTTTAAGCTGTCTGAATATTTTCGGGGTTGGATTGAATACAAACTACCGTACTCAAATATAAAAATGTACGTATAACAGAAAGGGGATGGCATATATAGTTGGTTCAAACAAAGGGATTTAGGGGTAATACTTGATCCCAATATTTACCTGCCCAAAAGAATGAAAGACAATTTTAATGTGAATGAGGTAGGTATGCATGGAATGACAGACAAGGCTTTTGTACAAAATTTGAAAGCAAGCTTTCCCCTGGTTTTACATCATGACAAGTTTGGTTGTGTTCACAACTACATACATCGTATATGATTGGTGAATAGAGCCAAACTGGTGGGGGGGGTGGGAGGTTTGAAATGTTCCGGTGGCAGTACGAGAGAAAATGAGGTTGGAGCTGAAAATGTTTAAGAAGTATGTTGTGATTGAAGAAGTGTAAGGTACAGAGTGGCTAGCTCTGGTAGTTGCAGCCAGGAAGGCCAATGGGATTCTGCGGTTAAGCATTCCACTTAGGAGAATTGAAAAAGCACATGGTGATAGACAGGTACCCATTGCCTAATATATTCGTTATTCTGATGTTGCTTCAGGGAGCCATAGTCTTTCCACCATTGACTTGACATCAGCTTACCATCAGATCAGTCTTGACAGAAAGTCTAGAGAATTCACAGCATTCATTACACTCTTTGAAACATTTAGATATGCTGGACTGCCTTTTGGTTTATTATCTGCAGCCTCACTGTTTCAAAGAGCTTTGGAAGGGGTGTTGAAAGGTCTCAGAGGTATAAGGATTTATCAAGATGATGTTCTGGTTTTCGGAAAAGACATTCTTGAGCATGTTAGGAGGGTAAGACAGGTTTTGCAAAGGCTTGGTGAGTTTACCCTAACTATCAAGATGGAGAAATGCAAATTTCTTAGACATTCTATAGACTACCCAGGCCACATCATTAAGGGGGAAGGTATCATGCCAAAAGAGGATCTTGTTAACTCTATACGGAAGTTGAAGTCGCCGTCCAATAAGGGAGAAATTATGAGGTTAATTGGTATGGCGCACTACTACAACAAGTTTGTGAAGGGATTTGCGGCAATCTGCATCATATGAGGAATTTGCTTCATAAGCGGGTGGAATTTGTTTGGAGTGATGCATGTGAAGTGAAGTTTAGAAAAATATAAGAATGATTTAACAATTCGCCCAGGTTCAAACTTTTGACCCCAGATGCAAGGACGTTCTGTGCCCAAGCAAGCAGTAAAGAATCTTGGGATAAAACTGGACCAAGCCTTAACAATGAGAGAGCAAATTTTGACCACCACTGGCATATGCTACCACAACCTATGCTTATTGTGCAGAATTTTTCCCTACCTCCCTATCTCCGCACCTAAAACTCTGGTTCAGGCCATTGTAATAAGTAGACTAGACTATGATAATGCCCTTTTGGAAGATGTCAGTGAAACGCTGCTCTCTAAACTTCAGGTCGTTCCAAATACAACAGCTAGGCTTGTCCTTAACTGTCCTTCTGGCACTTCCTCGGCGCCTCTGTTGAAAGAACTACACTGGTTGCCAGTGAAGAAACGCTCTTATTTTAAAATCTGCTGTCTCACATATAATGCCTTATAGGGCAAAGGCTTGTTTTATCTTCAGAAAAGAACAAAAGCCTATGCGCCCTGTTGTAATCTAAGATCTTCCTCAAAAGCCTTGTTGTGGATCCCCCGCATTCGCTTAACACATAGCGGTGGAAAGGCTTTTTCCTATCTCACCCCTGTGTACTGGAACAAGCTTGCCCTTCACGTCGTTCCTGTCCAAATTACTGTAAATTCAGGAAACATCTCAAAGCCCACCTATTTTAATCACCCTCTCTGCCTCCTGATTTTGTTCCGTAACAGCGCCGAGATGCCCTCGGGTGATTTGGGCACTACATTAAGTCAAATTAACATAACATAACATATTATGTACTGATGACAGCATGAGGGGCTTAGGTGCGGTTTGGGAACAAGGTGGTTATAATTCTGGAAACGGTTGTTTTATTCTTGCCATGAGCTCTTAGAGGTGATGAACTGTGGTACTCTGTCACAGAGAGGCAGGCCCTTTGTGGTTCATTGGGCTTTTAAAAAACTTAAGAATCTTTATGGGAAAGTAAATTTGAAGTGCCCGCAGACCACAAGCCCCTCTGTGAGATTTATTTTCTAAAAAGGGATTGACGCTGTGTCAAGCAGAATGACAAATTGATTGGTTGCTCTACAGGAATTCGACTTTTAAGTGAAATACATATCTTGGGTGCAGAACAGAGTAGCTGACACTTTGTCAAGGCTAGTGCAGGTAGATGAGGGTGATAAAATGGTAATGAATGATGATCAGGATGATGAAATGGTTTGTGGGATGGAGGACAGCGCCATCACAGAAACTAAGTGGCAAACTGAGTTTAACACTGATAAAGTGATGTCAGAAATATTGTCTATGATGAAGGAAGGATGGAATGTCAGAAAGAAAGGCAGTATTGAAACTGAAAAGTACTGGCATATCAAAGATTAATTGTCTGAGGAAAATGGTTTGCTGTTTAGAGGAACAAGGTTGGTTCCACCAGCTGTTTTGAGATAAGAAATGATTTCTCTTGCATATTGTGGCCATCAAGGCATGTCGAAAACCAAAGAAAGGCTTAGGTTGACTTACTGGTGGCCAGATAACGACAGTCAAGTGGAGCGGATCAAACGGGAATCTTTGCAGTGTGCCAAGAGTGAGAAGGCTGTCAAACCCAAATTGCAGCCTATGACAATAAGAGATCAACCAAGCAGCCTTGGAAAGAGGTTGCTCTAAACATTTTGGGCCCTATTCATAGGGGGAAATGTGAAACATACCTCATAGTTCTTGTTGACATGTACTCTAGATGGCCACAGGTCGTGTTCTCTAGAGGGTTTGAAACAAGACACGTAATACGTTTTCTAAAATATTTGTTTGAAAGAGAGGACATACCCAGTGTAATGCTTACTGACAATGCAGTACAATTGGACTCCAGAAAAATGGAAATGGTTTTCTAAGACTGTGCAATATGAAACAAAAAATGTGCTCTGTAAGACCCTGAAACCAACGGCATGGTGGAATGCTTTAAGCATGGCAATGGCTAAGTACAACGGCTTGGGTTGAAGGAGGGTAGTGGTCAGAAGGGTTGAAGCATAAAGGATTCTTTCCCACTCGATCACTGGTCAAACTCCTTTTGAATTGTTTAGAGGCAGACAACTCAACACCTTGGTGTCGCCCACATGGGTGACTGATATGGAATTGAGGTCAGGTAAGATAAAGCCAAACGTAGACTGGAAACTGAGAGGAACATAGAACATAGAAGCTAGTAAAAAGAATTTTGATGTAAGAAAGTCTGTTAAGGAAACATAGGTTAAAGTGGTTGATTGGGTGCTGATCATAAACACGGGGAAGAAAGAGGGGTGTGCAGGAATGTCAAAACCTTTGAGGAACGTTGAGCATTTTAGCAATGCATTTAAGACCGATGGCTCGAAATTCGGAATCTTAACCTTGTAGTTGTGTCCAAAGGCAATCTGGTTCAGTGTGAAACTGGGAAGTGTGATCTAACTGACACTCATAAGCCACCCATACTTGTCAGGAAGTTCAACAGGAAAGTTGTGCCCCCAAATCATTTAAATGAGGCATTGGTATTCTGTAAACCTTTGTATGTTCTACTATGTGATGTATATCATTTTATTTTTTTGTATTTATATATTTTTTCCATGGTGTATAATTTTCTAATGCTCTGTGGATTTGCAGTTATGATTTGACTTTTAGAAGGAGGGTGGTGTGTAATATCCTTTACTACTCTGTTAAAGACTGTCCCAACTATCTATGAGTAGGTATTACACAGTTAGTGAAATGCCATGAAGTCATTTGGAATGCGGTGAAAGTGAGCTTGCCAGTGAGTTGCTGAGCAGTGGTTGATAAAGGTGGGTGGGACCTTTATGTAACCAATAAACGTATCTTTCTTTCAACCTCCTGGAATAATTAAGGTGGTTACTTGTCACACCTTGCCTTAGTAAGCCTCAAAGAGCTCCATATAAGAGCCTTTCAAGTGGGGTCCAGCACCATCAATATTGGTGATAGCACAGCCGCGGTCGGTAGGGGAGTACCTGCCGGGGCGGTGACGTGGGGAGGGGGAGGGGCAGAGTGGGGGTAGTAATCTATGGATAATGGACGTTTACAGGTAAGTAAACATATAAAAAAATAAAACGAATTTCGTTGTGTGCACTGCATCCCTAAATGCAATGCAGTGCACGCAACGAAATTCGTTTGATTTATTTATATGTTTACTTACCTGTAAACGTCCATTATCCATAGATTACTACTCCCCACCCTGCCCCTCCCCCTCCCCACGTCACCGCCCTGGGAGGTACTCCCCTACCGACCGCGGCTGTGATAGAAAACCTGCAGTGCAAAACCAAAGGGGATGATGGACGGACTGTTGAACATTGAAAGCACTCACCCCCAGTCAACTGATCTGGGTTTAATCCATCATCATTCTTTAGCTCACTCCACCACCCCAGTTCAGACATGGCCATATGCAAATTAGTCTGACCCTGTGCCTCATGGGAACAGTCCAGCCCGAACTGCCAAGCCATGTCTTCCCTGGACCGGAAACAAGCATCCTGGGACCGGTTTCTGGCTAATCAGCCGTCATCAGCCAGGCTAGCTTGAATCCAGTGGGAAAGTGAGCAAGGGACCCACGTCTGGGCATACCCTGCCAACTAAGGGCGAACAATACAAAACCAAAGGGGATGATGGATGGAGTGTTGAACATTGCAAGCACTCCCCCCCAGTCAACTGATCTGGGTTTAATCCAACATCATTCTTCAGCTCACTCCGCCACCCCAGTTCAGACATGGCCATATGCAAATCAGTCTGACCCTGTGCCTCATGGGAACAGTCCAGCCCGAACTGCCAAGCCATGTCTTCCCTGGACCGGAAACAAGCATCCTGGGGCCGGTTTCTGGCTAATCAGCCGTCATCAGCCAGGCTAGCTTAAATCCAGTGGCTATGGGGCCGATTCACAGAATTAACTTAAGACAAAATCCTAAACTTACTACTTTTGGTATTCACAGAATGCACTTACTACTTTTGGTATTCACAGAATGGATTTACGACTACTAACTTTACGTCCGAACTCGGGCCGTAATTTCTGGCCCAGGGACAGAGCTTCCGGCCCGGGGGCGGAGCTTCTGGATTGGAGGCGGAGCTTCTGGATTGGAGGCGGAGCTTCTGATTCAGAGGGGGGGATTTAGCCATGGCTGAAATCTCCACCTCTGGGCCGCGAGCTCCGCCTACAAGCCGGAAGCTCCACCCCCGGGCCAGAATTTACGGCCCGAATGCAGATGTAAAGTTAGTAGTCGTAAATCCATTCTGTGAATACCAAAAGTAGTAAGTGCATTCTGTGAATAACAAAAGTAGTACGTTTAGGATTTAGTCTTAAGTTATTTCTGTGAATTGGGCCCAAAGTGAGCAAGGGACCCACGTCTGGCATACCCTGCCAACTTGGGGCAAGCAATGCAAAACCAAAGGGGAAGATAGACGGAGTGTTGAACATTGCAAGCACTCACTCCCAGTCAACTGATCTGGGTTTAATCCATCATCATTCTTCAGCTCACTCCGCCACCCCAGTTCAGACATGGCCATATGCAAATCAGTCTGACCCTGCGCCTCATGGGAACAGTCCAACCTGAACTGCCAAGCCATGTGTTCCCTGAACCAGAAACAAGCATCCTGGGACCGGTTTCTAGCCAATCAGCCGTCATCAGCCGTCATCAGCCAGGCTAGCTTGAATCCAGTGGCAAAGTGAGCAAGGGACCCACATCTGGGCATACCCTGCCAACTTAGGGCAAACAATGTAAAACCAAAGGGGATGATGGGCGGAGTGTTGAACATGGCAATATCTGAACATGACTCCAGATTCCATATCCCAAAAGATATGGTGCCCAGCTACATTCTGGGGATGACAGAGATAAATGGTTGGCAGTATATGAAGTGGCTTTGAAAGGGCAAAAAGTCCCAGAGGAGTTCTGGTGGGTTGGTAGTCTTTGGCGGAATATGCTCACGGTGGGGAGGGACACACTCCTTACACTTAAGATGGGGGACCAGGCCAACTACACTGTCATGAAGACCATTTTAGTCAGGAAGTTTGGGTTGACACCTGAGAAGTATAGGCAACGGTGCAGGCCTAGTCACAAGCTCTCTACACAAACGTGTGGATTTGCTGGACTATGCTGGCAAGACACTGAAGGGCTGGGTGAGGGGCAGCAAAGTGAATGATTATGAAGGGCTGTTCAACTTGTTTTTACAGGACCGCATTCTTGATACTTGTTTTCCAGAGCTGCGCCAACACCTGGTTGTTAGCAAGTTTACAGACACCAGGAAGCTTGCTGAGGAGGCATACCTCTCAAATGGGTGGTCAGGGTCCCAACCAGAAGAAAGAGGGGGGATAAAAAGACGGAGTTCTATAAAGGCCCACAAAACAACTCACAGGGGAAAGGGTCTGGTTCACGTTGCCAATATGAAAACGTACCCTGTTAGGCCCAAGCCCGTAAAGTGCAATGCGTATTATGAGTCTAGATAGTACAAGAGGGATCCCAAGTGTCAAAAAAGAGCACCACCTCCCACTGGAAGAAAGATTCCAGGGGTGGCTAGCTTAGTGCTGGGAAGGGGTTTGTCCCAGTTAATGGGCGGAAGGATGTTACAGGGGTTACTCTAATGTCCCTGGGTAACAGTAAGATACCTCCTAAGATCAATGTGCCCTCAAATAATACAAAGTATAGGCAATGGGTCACCAACAATGGGCAAGGTGTTGAGGCTCTGAGGGATACAGAAGCCAGTATGACCATGGCAATTAGTCAGCTGGTTTTCCCAAAGCAGGTAATTCCAAATTCTTTCCACCAGGTTGTGGTGGCTGACAACAGAGAGGGTCACTATCCTGTGGCCGTGGTTCCATTTGAGTGAGGGGGTAAAGGTCTTCTGAAAGTTGCAGTGAGCACTGCCATGCCTGTGGACTGTTTGTTAGGACCTGGAGCACACTACCTGGAAGGAAGTGGAGCTCAAGGCTTATGTGGAGATGTTAGTGTTACCAGAGTAGATCTCTGCCACGATAACATCCATGGCTGCTGGAGAAGGGAATGAAGAAGGGATGGAGCCTGGAACAATGGCAGAGTCAGCTGCGAAGAAGGAGAAAGGCATAGGGCATGGTAAACCAGCCCCTGAATATGATACCAGTGACATGGATGGCTGCAGTGGCTGCCCCTGAGTCACCGAGGAGGACATTGCTTCCCTTGGTGACTTGCCTGAGCTTGCTGAATGACATGTGGAAGGAGGACTCATCTAGGAGTTCTGTAGGGCACAAAGGGAGTTCCTAAACCTTGTGGGCATGAGTAAACCGACTGAAGCCCAAGCAGCAGGTGTTGCCTCTGGTAAACACCACATTTACTGGGAGGACAAACTTCTGTACAGTGAGCCTAAAGCTCCTATGCATGGGACATTGGGGGCCCTGGTGGTCCCCCAATTCTACCGGGCCTTCCTGCTGGAGCTTGCTCACGAAATTATTGGCCTACGAACAAGAATTCCTCAGATGCATTCTGTAGGACATGTGTGACCTGCCAGGCCAGCGGGAAGACAGAGCAGAAGATTAAAGCCCCCTTAATCCCTTGCTTGTCATTAGCACCCCCTTTGAGAGGGTGAGCGTCAACATTGTAGGGTCTATGGATTCCCAGACTGCACCAGGCAACAAGTTCACCTGGTTCTGGTGGATCATGCCACTGAGTAACAAGAAGCAATACCTCAGAGGACTACTACTACACCCACAGTGGTAAAGGGCCTGACGGGGATATTTACCTGAGTGGATTTTCCCAAGGAAGTTGTGTCTGACAGGGGCACAAACTGTCTGCTTATATGTAGTCAATGTAGAAGGAGTGTGGGGTAATGTACAGTTTCTCCACCCCTTACCATCCACAAACCGATGGGCTTGTTGAGAGGTTCAACAAGGTCCTGAAAGGCATGATCAGAGGACTGACCGAGGCCCTGAGTAAAAAGTGGGATGTCCTCTTACAATGCCTGTTGTTAGCTGACAGAGAGATGCCACAGAGAGGAGTGGGTTTCAGCCCATTTGAGCTGTTGTATAGGCACCTAGTAAGATGACCTCTGAGTGTGGTGAAAGATAGGTGGGGGCAGGCTCCCAGGAAGATACCCCAGGATATAGTGAGCAACATGCTGGCCTTCAGTAGCCTGATGGCTAAGTTATGGGAGCAAGCTTTCAGTAACCTTGAACCCAGCCAGGAAGTCATGAAGGAATGGTATGACAACATTTCTTCCACTGTGGAATTTCAACCTGGTTGAAAAGTGTGGGTGATGGAGCCGGTAGAGCCCAGAGCCCTCCAGGACTGCTGGAGTGGGGCATATGAGGTGAATGAAAGAAAAGGTGAGACCACATACCTTGTTGACCTCAAGATTCCTAGGTGACTCCACAGGGTGCTGCATGTAAATCACACCAAACCACACTTTGAGAGGTCTGAGCTCACCAAGCTGTTGGTGACTGATGGAGAAAAGGAACAGGAGAGTGAACATCTCCCTGAACTCTTGGACTCTGAGGAGAAGGAGGGTCTGTGGAAGGAGTAATCATTTACCCCACTCTAACTCCTGAACAACAGAGAGACAGCCACCAAGTGTTGAGGCAATATTCTTATTCTTTCTTCCCTATCCCTAGGACTACCCACCTGTATACCCATCATGTGGACAGTGGGGACTACCTCCTTGTTAAGAATAAATCCTTCAGGTTTTCAGATAAGGTGAGGTCCATCATTAAGGTTGAAGTGTCCAAAATGCTGGAGTTCGGGTGATAGAACCCTCCAGTAGCCCCTGGTCCAGTCCTGTGGTACTGGTACCAAAAGTTGCCCCCGCGGGCATCACACATGAACTAAGGTTCTGTGTGGATTACAGTGGGCTAAATCCTGTAACCAAGACTGATGCTCTCCCATCCTCACCCTGATGAGCTGATTGATCGGATAGGGGCTGCCCATTATATCAGTACCATAGATCTTACATCAGGGTACTGGCAGATTGTCCTTACAGAGAGAGCACACAAGAGGTCAGCCTTCTCCACTCCAGAAGGCCACTACCAGTTTAGGGTGATGCCCTTTCGATTAAAGAATGCCCCTGCCACATTTCAGAGCTGGTGAACCAGATCCTTGCTGATATGGAGGCCTTCTCTGCTGCCTAGCTGAATGACATAGCTGTCTTCAGTAGCAGCTGGAAGGACCACCTTTTTCACCTCCAGGAAGTGCTTCATGCTCTGCAACAGGAAAGCCTGACTATCAAGGCAAGTAAGAGTCAAATAGGGCAACGCTCTGTGGTGTACCTGGGACACCTGGAAGGCAGGGGGAAGTTGCAACCCCTTCAGGCTAATATAGAAACCATCAAGGCCTGGCTCCCCCCCAAAACCCAGACTAAGGTCAGAGCATTCTTAGGCCTCACTGGGTACTGTAGGATGTTTGTCAAACGATACAGCACCATTGTTGGCCCCTTGGCTGAGTGACTTCCACGAAGCAGCCCAGAAATGTGATTTGGATGCCAAACTGCATTTGACTCCCTGAAGCAAGCCATGTGCACAGCTCCCGTTCTCATGGCTTCTGATTTATCCCAGGAGTTTATCATTCAGACAGATGCCTCGGAGCATGCCTAGGAGCAGTACTATCCCAACTTAATGAGGAGAGCCTAGACCAACCTGTAGCCTTCATCTCCAGGGAACTCCCCAGGGACAGAGATGGAGTACTATTGAGAGAGAAGCTTTTGCTGTGGTCTGGACATTGAAGAAGGTGAGGCCATACCTGTTTGGCACTCACTTCCTGATTTAGACAGACCACATGCCCCTCAGGTGTATCATGCAAATGAGGGGTGAAAATCCCAAACAGTTGAGGTGGTCAGTTTCCCCGCAGGGTATGGACTACATGGTGGAACACAGACTAGGATTAGGCCACGCCAATGCAGACCGTCTGTCTAGGTATTTGCGCCTTAATAAGGAGCACTCCCTAGAGGTTCGGTAAACCTCCCCACTTTCAGCTGGGAGGGACATGTCTTAGACCTGTCACCGTAGGGTGGTATTTCCCCCAACTTTCTGCCTTTTGTCTCTCATTTTTGCTGATTCTTTTTGTTGGCCTTTGGACTCTGAGTACATTACCAGTGCTAACAAGTGCTAAAGTGCATGTGCTTCTCCCCTAAACATGATGAGACTGGTGTATACCTGATTGTCATATTTGTTGTACTGGTTAGTCCCTTGTAAAATGGTATACCATATACACAGGGAATGTAATTCAGACGCAACTAGTGGGCTGCAGTACTTCATGTGCCACCCACAGGAGTAGCTTTTCAAACCTGGCTCAGGAATGTCATGCAGTTCCAGTGTGTGCAGTTTACTGCTGCTTCAACTTGGCATTTAAAACTACTTGCCAAGCCTTAAACTCCCCTTTTATTACACATATGGCACTCCTAAGGTAGACCCTAAGTAACACTAAGGGCAGATTGCTATGTCAGTAAAAGGTGGGACATGTACCTTTATGTTTTCCGTGTCCTGATAGTGACAAACAGACTATTTTGTTTAATACTACTGTGAGGCCTACCCCTCTCATAGGCCAGCATTCGGAAAGCCCTAATACATTTTTAAACTGCAATTTCTGATCAGAGCGAAGTAGCTTTTTCATGTTTGATATGTTTGGAATGGTAATATTAAATCCTCCGTACTGGTGAAGTTGTATTTAGCATTACTGTTTTAGAAATGCCATTTTTAGAAAGTTCAAAAAGAATAGATGATGGACGGAATGTTGAACAAATCAAACATTCACTACCAGTCAGCACTGGGTTAAATCCAATGTTTTTTTACTCGCTAAACCTTTCTAGTTTGAACTCAGCCATATGCAAATAAATCTTAACCCTGCTCCCCAGGGGAACAGTCCATCCAGAACCTATCTGGACCAGAAGTAAACATCCAGGGACCAGTTAGCCTGAATCCGGTGGCACAGAGAGCGCGGGACTGACTTCTGGGCATACCCTTTCCACTTAGGGCAACAAATGAAAAAAGACCAGATGATGGACGTAATGCTGAACAAATTAAACATTCACCCCCAATCACAGATCTGGGTTAAACCCATCGTTTTTATGCTCACCCCACCATTCCAGTTTAGACCCAGCCATATGCAAATCAGCTTTGACCCTGTTCCCCATCAGAGAAGTCCAGCCCTAACTGCCTGACTAAGTCCTCCCTGGACCACAAACACGCATTCTAGGACCGGTTTTGGGTATCACCCCATATCAACCAGGCTATCTTGAATCCTGTGGGATGGAGAGCACAGGACCCACGTCTGGGCATACCCTTCCCACTTAAGGCAACAAATGCAAAAAGTACAGATGATGGATGGAATGCTGAACAAATTAAACATTCACACCCAGTGCTTAATTTGTAAAATATGAAGTCCAGGTGCTCAAATGTTTGTCGGAGGCCACACCTACTTTCCCCCAGCTCCACCCACTTACTGTATTGGCTCGACCCACATCCTCAACTGGCACTACTAATAGTCAGAGGTAATACCTATCTGAATTTCAGCAAGGGAGCCTTCCTCATAGTAAAGTTTTGATAGAAGGTTCCCCGACCCTGTGAACATTTTATTTTGAAAAAGATTAAATTGGCAAATTAATTGTGTTCTGCTTTAGTCACCATTCAGGCGCGCAATAAATCAAATCTGGGTTTCTTTTATTTTGTGGTTGTCAGGGCCGGCTCTAGGCTCACGGAGGCCCTGGAGTGTAGGTAGGGGGCCCGAGGCCGCCAAATCCCTGCCAGGGGCCGCCATGCAAATATGTATCTAAGGATATATATTGGCGTGGCGGCCCCTGGGGTTTGGCGGCCCTGTGCAGGTGCACAGCTTACACATGCCTTAGGCCGGCCCTGTGGTTGTTCTTCAATAGCTTTCAACGAGGCGCTTTAGTCGAGCTCAGGGCCTCGATAAAGTTTCAGTGGCTTCTCATCTCAGCAAACCGTGCTGTAGGCGTCTTGAGCTGAGGTTACCGCGCACCTGAAATAATGAGTGCCCTGCCAGATAATTCTACCAGACACGTTGTCATCTCGAAGCTGTTACTTAACATTGTTCCAGTACCCCCTTGGTGAAAGATTTCACTGTACCCCAGGCACAAATTGATCTCTCTTCAAGACTTTCGACATCTTTACAGAGAGTTCGATCCCAAGCACCAGTGATCAGCAACGCTGAGACAGCTTACCCAACACATGCACAGACAGTTCTGGAGCTGCTGTGTTTAATCACAGGTTTTAGTGGCACGCGGTCTTCGTTAGCACCCTGGCCAGGACGAAGAGGTTGAAAGGGCAGGGGCCGGGCATGGCCTTTAACTTAATCCCGTCCCGCCCTATCGTGATATAATGAACAGCTAGGCCAGGGCCCAGGGATTTGTCGAATTTTCAGATTGTGGAGCTCAGCCGGAGCTACTACGGTGACCGTCACGCCACCACGCTTGGCTAAAAAAAATAGCACCTTGGTTTGGCAATAGGCTGCGCTCATTTACTTAGTACTTACGGTTTTGTGGTGATGTGTCACGCTGATGTCACTTAGAATGTAGTTAAGAATGTAGTTAGCTTAAATGGCAGTTGTTTCCTACGTACTTGAAGATATCCAGTGTCATAACATTATTACAGGTTTGCTTGTGGTTTGCCGGCCGGGGCTCTGCCTTTATTTAACTGATAGGCCTGGTGCTGTTGCTGCCTGCCCTCGAGGCTCGATGTCGTCGGGCTGACCCAGCTGAACCCCTGATGACTCGTGGGGTGCGGGCGAGCCGGGGCATGGCATTCTGAGAAGAATCTGTACACGTTGCCTGCTGCACAGGCCCCTACCCCTCAGCAACCAAATCCAGCCCAATCGGTGTCCTGCCCACTGGCAACACTGAACGAACTGCTGCCTCTGCGCCGCCAAAAACAAATTCGCAATGTGCATGCGACATGGATATTGCATAAATAATTATGGTTGAACCAGTAATGAATCATATCTTGTGAATCTTGGCTCACACAGCCGCAAAACTCTTCACTTGGACTCACTCGGGAGACGAACTAGTATAATACTTTTTGCCTGAGTCAGTGAGGTAAATATATCATCAATGTCATATGACATGCAGATGCGTGTTGACCTGGCCCTGATAAATAAGTGCCGGTGCTAAGCACCGGCACAAATTAAGCACTGTTCACACCAAGGTACAGATCTAGGTTAAATCCATTGTTTTTATACTTGCCACACCATTCCAGTTTAGACCCAGCCATATGCAAACCAGTCTTGATCGCGTTCCCCATGGGAATAGCATAGCCCAAATTGCCTGGCCAGGTCCTCCCTGGACCAGAAACAAGCATCCTTGGACCGATTTAGGGGTATCACACCTCATCAGCCAGGCTAGTTTGAATCCAGTGGCACAGAGAGCACAGGACCCACGTCTGGGCATACCCTTCCCATTTAGGGTGAAAAATGCAAAAGGAACAGATGATGGGTGGAATGCTGAACAAATCAAACATTTACCCCGAGTCACAGATCTGAGTTAAATCCATGTACTTTTTTGCTTCCCAAGCCATTCCAATTTGGACTCAGGCATATGCAAATCAGTCTTGACCCTGCTCCCTATGGGAACAGCCCAGTCCGAACCTGCCTAACCAGGTCCCCCCCATGACCAGAAACAAGCATTCTGGGCAAGGTTCCGGGGCATCACCCCTCATCAGCCAGGCAAGCTTGAATCCAGTGGTATAACGAGCACGGAACACATGTCTGGATGTACCCTTCCCACTTAAACCAGCAAACGCAAAATGAACAGATGGTGGACAGAAATGTTGAACAAATCAAACATCCACCCTCAATCAAAGATCTCGGTTAAGTCCACAGCATTCAACTTTGGGCCCAGCCATATGCAAATCAGTCTTGACCCTGCTCCCCATGGGAACAGTTCAGCCCAACGACTTTCAGTATTCACTAAGGGCATTTATGAGCAGTAAATGCCCTTTGTGAAAATCAAAAGTCATAAAGTTAAGCTTTCATCTAACTTTACCTTTGTGAATCAGGCCCTCCATGTGCAGCTGAGAGCAAGTAATTGGAAAAGCATTTACTAAGTTTGCAAACATATACCTTGTAAACTGCACAGGGAGTATCATTGAGTTACTGTGAGTAATAATACAGAGAGCAGCAGGAAGTGTGTTTTCTGAACACTTAGGGGCATATTTACAAGCTCCTGGCATCAACACAAAGTCACTTTTCACGACGTTGTGGTGGCGATAAGGGCTTTGCCTTATTTACAAGGCAGCGTTAATTCACTTAATGTGGCTTAACAGTGCCTTATAAATAAGGCACCCTTTTACGCTATACTTAGCGTTAAAGGGGAGGGCAATGGGTGTTGTGGTTGGTGTTCTACCACAACACCCATTGATATTGACGCTGCTCCATATTTACAAGGGTGGCGTAAATATGGGGCACCCTCAAAATTAAGACCAGGGGAAACCTGGTCTTACCCTGGTGCAACGAGGAAAAATGTTTAAATTCTCCTTGTTTTTACTGTTTCCATGTGTGCTGTGTTGTGCAGCACACATAGAAACAGCAAAACACAATTGATTGTTTAAAAAAAAAGACATTTTGCAACTTCTATGTGTGCTGTATTAAGCAGCACACATAGAAGTTACAAAACACCATTTTAAGAAGGTGTTCCTTACTGCACATAAACAATCTTCCCCTGCAACGCAGACACTCTTACACTATGGTGCATGGGTGCCTGCGTTGGCGCTAAGCAGCTACATTTACCTCCACGGCAGGGGAAAAGCAGGGCGGCACCATATTGTTGTATATATGGTGCAGCCCTGCGTTTCAGAAGTGGCGGAGTGGGGCGTTAAGCCAAGAAGGCTAACGCTGCGCTTAGTCACTTCTATTGTAAATATGCCCCTTTGAGCTTGGACAGGCCCCATAGTAAGGGCAGGGTCTGGTTGCTTGGGGTTGTAGTACTTAGCAAGGGTCCTTGGAGTCCTGACCACAAGTCATTCCGGTCCAGGGGAATGCTTATGGAGTCCATGGGCCCATTCAATATATGTTGGTGTGTGTGATAACAATCCTGTATATATGTGACACCTTAAAACATAGATAAATGCGAGTGCTGCTAAAGTTACAGGGCATTAATGAGTCGTAGTGCCAAGTATGACATTTGGGTAGTCAGTAACGGGTATGGCATAGACCGGTATCAGAATTTTAGAATCTTAGTGGTTGTGTTGGCATATGGGGAACCAAGAAGGAAGGGCTAAAGGGAGAAGACAGGGGGGTTTAGTGTGTAGGAGAGTCACTTGAGATGAAAGAAAGAGGGGAGAGGGGAGGATCTGTGTTTGTACCCATGCACCCCGGAATCATTGTTTTACACTGAGCAATGATAACGTGTGACGCTGTTGAGCTCTGCATGGAAGTAGGTCATCCCACTTTAACCACTGGCTCTCTTCTCTGTGTCTGGCAGCATTCTGCTGTTTCACCAGCATTACACCAATGAAAGGGCGAGATTTTGATCGATACCTTATATCTATTGATCCAAACCTCAATCCGGTCGACTGAACCTTTGTTGCCTGTCTTGGAAGAAAACAGTACCCCTATCTGCAAGTAAGTTCACCCAATAAAGGACTCTACTCTTAAAGATCACGGACAACTTCTAGGTTTCAAAAGTTTATTGTAAAGATATAATGAGCTGCAAATACAAGCATCTCAGAATGAGGTTCACGAGATACACAGGTCCAATTACATACATGTGCTCTCGAAAAGCCCTCAGACGAGCAACAGAAATCACTAACACAAGTTCTAAAAATAGCAAAGCTATCAGCATAGACGCATATCTCTCCTTCATTTAGGTTGGAGGAAAACAAACACAGGTTAGGCGTCCCTACCCTGTTCTAGATGGTATCCCTACTTAACCAAATCCCAACCTAACAAAGGTGCCAGCAGTGAATGACCCCCAAGGGAAGTCACCCACTCTAAGTCTCTTGGTGAAAACCTAAAGTTCTCCAGTCATGACCCCTCACTGCCTACCCATCCGCTCTCTAAAGGGTCCTCAGGTCTCTGCTCTAACTCCACCCAGGGGTGCTGTCCCTAATACAAAACAGTCAACAACATTTGAGACGCCCCTTGCGAAACGCCTCTCACGTGGTGCAACTTCAGGCTTTTTCCATGATGCTTTGTATTGGGCCTCAGACGTTAGAGTTGACCTTGCTTCTCAGACTCTTCTCCGGCCCGCTGATACCCCTTAAACATTCCAGAACCCTCCTCCATGTCTGGGCCGTCTACTGAACAGACCTCTATTCATTCACTTATAATTGGATCCCCCCTTTCCTGTTGCAGACAGATATCTGCCGCCAAGAACCCAACTCTCATAGACTTCTAAAAAGGCTTGCAACATTTCTCAGCCCAGACATGTACGTGTAAATCAATGCTAAAACATTTCAGGCCTACAATATTTCTCATTATGATTATAGCATTCAACTTCTTCATTTAATTAAAGCATGTTAAAACTCTTATTCTATTATTTAGAAAACATCACTATAAATCATGGCCCATTAATGCAATGACCAAAAACGTTAAACAATCTGTGTCGTGAAAAGAAACACCTTCCCTTTTAGCTCCAGCTCTGGCCCTGTGGCCTACCACGTTCTGCGTTTTACCACAGACCATCTTATATGTTAACAGCTACACGACATAGATTCAAAATAATCACGTCTAATAAAATCATATAATGTCACACATTTCTGTATTAGTTCCACTTCTACTTAAATCTCTACATTAGCTATATATTTTTGAATATACTTGCAGATACTATTAGCACTCATGGCATTTCTCTTCATGACCTGTGCTTACTATAGATAAGTGTGATGTACTCATACATTTATATCAGTTTGCGCTCTCTCAGTTCCCCCCTTTGATGACCTCTCGGGGTCATCACTAACATTTAAACTGCAGTTATTGCTGGCATTCTCTGCGCTTCCAGAGCTCTCAGACTCCTGTACTGATTATCTTGTATGGCAGCCAATTTCTGCAACTGCTCTCTTTGGGCCCTTTCTGACCTTCTTGCTCTGTACCATTTGAATACTCTCACCAATCCCCACAATATTATCCCACAGATCAATATTATGATGATAGGCTTCAGAATATACCAAATAAAGCTTTTTCCTAACGTGGAAAACCACCCTCCAACTGTACTCATTCCGTGGCCCACCTTTTCCCAGACATTTTCTCTACTCAAGTCTTCGATCTCCTTGTGTATATTAGTTATGTTCTTAATAACTTTCTCAAGGGGCTTCGAAGCGTCTGGAATGTAAGTGCAACATTCCTGGACCTTCAAAGCCTTACAGACTCCGCCCTCTTTTGCTAATAAGACATCTAATGCAAGCCGATTTTGAAGAACCATAGCCCTTATCGATTGCATCTCTCCTTCTACCAGCATTAAGGACTGAGCAGTGCTGGCAGACAACCTGTCGACAACTGTTGCCAGTCGTCTAATTTTAACATCATTAAGGATTATTCCCAAAAGAGGGAACATAGCTCCAAAGACATCTCCAACCATTTCGGCATCACCTACATCTCTCCTTCCCCTCGATGATGTCTGACCCTCAATGATCACTAAGTCTTGTGCATGATATATTTTGGGGAAGACAATTGCCAAATAACATGATCCATACCAGTTGTCAGGTAATCTCACGTAAGCATTTCTTCCACATACAAAATACACATTTGGAATCACTTGCATTCCCTTCAGGAAATCCTTAGTGTAGTACTCTAAATTAAAAGCATGTTCACAGTCAACTTCACCCACGTATACATTTTCATAATACGTTTTGGCTCGGTGAAGACATAACTTTCCTCTCTGCGCTTTATCTAAAGCTATTGGACCACTACTACCCTTTCTCTTGTGTGACTTCTCTTCTTCGGTCCAATCTATTTTCCCTTGTCCTGATTTTTTCAAAATCTTTTGTCTCCTGTAACGATCATCCACCTGCCCTATGAACTTTTTCTCGACTTCTGACACCTTACATGTCAGGTTATTTCTACGGGCATGTGAAGTATCTAAGGTAATCCAAGGAATGAAGAATTTGGCCAATCTGTCTTCACTCTTCCAGTAATCCCATTTATTCATCTGCTTATAATTTGGGACTTCTGGCAACACAGAATCATAATTGGAGAAATAGTATTCAAAACTATCTCTCTCATAAAATATACTAAGCAACAAGCTACATGTAATGCCATATGTCAGCGGGAGGTGATGATATCGAATTCCTTCATCTACAGACGCAGGCAACTGCATGCAGACGTAGCAATCCTTAACCTCCATGGCATCCACGTATTCATACAAAAGTTTAGCATAAGCATTTGACCTAAAGTCTCCTTGGGACTCGTCCACATGTAGCCTGCGGGCTTCTGCAGCCAATAACGCTTTCTCTTGAGTGTTTTCCCTTTTCTCACCAGCAACAGTGGGTGTAAGCGTTTCTACAGAATTCACATCAGTTACCTTTACCTCTTCCTCATGTCCCTTTACATAAGAAATTGTTACCACTAAAGCTATTAGTATTATCACTCCTACTATTAGTGTACCTATTATACATTTAGCTCTGCGGTTCGGGGTGCCGGCCTCCATTTCTTCAGACAATCTAGCTTTTCCCTTTCTCTTTGCAAAAAGTTCTTTTCCTCTCGTTCCTTTACAGTCTCTTTCAATCCTTTTTGTCTTTAGAATCCACACAGCTGGAGGCTGACAGCCTTTTTCGCAAAAGTCCTTTCACAGTTCAAAAAGACAACCCTAGCCCTTCTCCATCCACTCAAGGGGTTCCCTAAAATTCTCTGCTTCCTGGGCGCTAGGTAATCTTCTTTTCTTCTGCTTGCTTTATTTACAAAGTCCTTTAACAATCGACTATTAGATTTGTGGTTGCAGCTTCAATAGCATAGTTCAATATTTCCATGCGAAGAGTATGCTCTTCATGTGCTGTTATCGTTGTACCAAAGTCGGGGAATCGCAATTCTGTAAGAAACATGTGTTTTAACTTGCTGAGGCGGGGAGGTCTGGGGAGCACGAATGTTAGTGACCCTTCTTGTTCGACACCGGGTACCAACAGTTGTATTTCCACGGTGATAATGGGCTCAGAACTGGACACCACCACCGCTCGGATCCTCCCTGTCTCCGGTTTCACAGACATTTGTCGCCAGATATGTCCACTCAGGTGTGGAGTATCTTCTGTTAGGCACACGCACTCTTCTTGACCTCCTTCGGTCTGGTGCTTCAGCGCCCTGAGCACCTTCTTCTGGGTCTGAGTCTTCTGATATCGGAGGAAGGGTTGCTTCTGGAGTTGACCTCAGGCTAGAACTTCTTCTTTGCGGCCAAATTGCTTCTCCACGTGCCCTTCTACTCCTTCTCCTTCTGGTCTGTTCTCGCTCTCTTTCAGACCTGTCAGGGTCAGACTCGTACTCCCAGCTGTCTTCTCCTTCTGTAGCGTCTTCTGTTTCGCTGTTGTACTGACCGTCCTCAGCTTGGTCAGACTCGTTCCCTGCTTCCACTGGCACCTCTACAGCTTGGCTAGCCCCCTCTATGGCTTCTTGGTCCTCAGCTGGACGTCCATCCGAGAGAGGAGCTGTTTCCAGAGGTGCTGGAACCCTTTTCGTATGCGACGCGTGTATCCAGTTGGGCAGGCCTCCCACCTTTACAGCTGTACTTGTGATCAGGATGACCTGGTAGGGCCCACGCCAACGAATATCCAAACAGCTTCTTCTCACATGTTTCTTCACCAGGACCCAGTCCCCAGGATACAGGTCATGGCAAGGGCCCTGGCACGCTGGAACCTCTGCAGCCTGCACCTGAAGGGACACAGAACGCATGGCGTCAGACAGCCCCTTACAATAGTCCAGGATCATATCATCTGTGATATTTAACAGTGCAGTAGCTGGAATAGATGGCAGCCTCATTGCTCTCCCCATTAACACCTCATGTGGTGACAACCCTGTTCTTCTGTCTGGGGTACTACGAAGGCTCATGAGTACTAATGGCAGGGCATCAGGCCAACTCAGGGTCGTTGAGGAGCACACTTTCGCTATTCTGGACTTGATCGTGCCATTAATTTGTTCCACAATTCCTGAGGCTTCTGGTCGGTAACTGCAATGTAGCTTTTGATCTATATTTAGTGCAACACAAATCATCTTCACAAGCTCGCTGTTAAAATGTGTTCCCCTATCTGATTCCAAAAAGGCCGGCACCCCGAAACGAGGGATAAGTTCTCTAAGCAGTAACTTAGCCACTGTGAGGGTGTCGCACCTACGTGTAGGGTATGCCTCAACCCATCTGGAGAACACACAAACAACCACCAGGACATAGCGGAGGCGGTTGCATCTTGGCATTTCAATGAAATCTATCTGCATTCTGTTGAATGGACCTCCTGATCTTCCTATGTGACTTAGTGCAACTGGTGTTCTTTTCCCTACGTTCAGCTGCTGGCAGGTCACACAACGCTGGCACACTGCTTCTGCTGCTATTCTAAACTTAGGATTGTACCAAGTCTGTCTAAACACTCTCAGCATAGCATCTCTCCCTAAGTGTACGGGACCATGTATGAGTCTAGCCATTGGACTCACCATCTCATTGGGCAACACTGCTCTGCCGTCTGCTGAGACCCAAAAATGAGTCTCACCCATTACACATCCTGCCTTTTCCCACGTTTCTTTTTCAGAATCAGGAGCATTTTCTTGCATGATTGACAGTTCATCCCAAGTATCAACAGTTTCTAGTATCATGGCTAATTCAGTTCTTACATTTATTCCACCCACATCCACCTCTGTGAAAGAGTAACCTTGTTCCGCGCAATACCGTGCAACTTCATCAGCATATCTATTGCCTTTCGAAACAAAGTCCTCATTTTTGGTATGTGCGATGCACTTTACAACTGCGATACTTGCTGGACATTGCAATGCTTCTAACAGCAAGCGCACAAACTCTCCATTGCGAATGGGAGAGCCTGAAGAAGTCATGAACCCTCTTTGAGACCATAACTGCCCGTAATCATGAACTACCCCGTACCCATACTGGCTGTCGGTGTATATGGTAACTCGAATTTGATTGCCTGCTAAGCAAGCACGTGTCAGGGCAATAATCTCGGCTACCTGAGCGGAGTGTACTCCTTCCAGGCACCCAGCTTCCACAACTCCTTCAATTGTACAAACAGCATAAGCTGCTCTTAACTGCCCAACTGCGTCTCTTACACATGAGCCATCGACAAAGAAAACTTCATCTGGGTCAGTCAGTGGCTCATCTACGATGTCGGGTCTGGGTTTGGTGCATAGTTCAGTCACATCGAGACAGTCATGGTCTGTATATTCATCATCATCAATATCATTTGGAAGTGGCATTAAGGTAGCAGGGTTCAAAACAGAGCATCTCTTGAGGGTCACGTTCTCTGCAGCAAGAATAACTTGCTCATAGCGCGTGAGCCTGCTATTGGTCAGATGCTGTGTTTTGGTCCTGGTCATCAACAGTTCAACAGAATGTGGCACGCACACCTCTAACGGGTGCCCCATAACGATATTTTCACATCTCTCAATGCTGACACCCGTTGCAGCAACGGATTTGAGACATCCGGGCAACGCTGCGGCTACTGGGTCTAAAGTAGCCGAGAAATAAGCAACTGGTCTACGGGCATTCCCATGGATTTGGACCAACACAGACAACGCACAACCTTCCCTCTCACAACAGTAAAGAAAGAATTGTTTATTGTAATCAGGCATTCCCAATGCCGGAGCACGACACAGGTCCTCTCGCAGCTGTAAGAATGCCATCAAACAGTCTTTGTCCCATGGTACCGGATCACTCACCTCCTTGTGCGTCAGTTTTTGCAAGGGTTTTGCTTTCAGTGAAAAGTTCACGATCCACTGTCGGCAATAACCCACCATCCCTAGGAACATCCTGACCTCTCTCTGTGTCTGAGGCGCATTCATTTTCATGATCGCCTCTATCCTGTCTGGGGACACTTTTCGTTTGCCTTTCTCAATTCTGTGTCCCAAGTACTGTACTTCTGTCAGGCAGTACTGCAATTTTCCCGGGGACACCTTGTGCCCATTGGCAGCTAGGTGATTTAACAAAGCAATGGAGTCCTCCCTGCAAGCTTCTTCTGTTTCTGACGCCACAAGGAGGTCGTCTATGTACTGGACCAGAACTGACTTCTGGGGCAGCACTAGACTTTCAAGATTTTTCTTCAAAAGCTGGTTAAAGATCGATGGACTCTCTGTATACCCCTGAGGGATACGACACCATGTTAGGACGCGATTTTCCAGCTTAAATGCGAAAAGAAAATGGCTATCTTCGTCCAAAGGGATCGAAAAGAAAGCCTGACAAAGATCAATCACAGTGAACCACTCAGCTTGGAATGGAATCTGAAACAGTATCACTGATGGATTCGGTACCACTGGACAACATGAAACGACTATGTTATTAATCTTTCGAAGGTCCTGCACTATCCGAAATTTCCCATTTGGTTTCTGCAGACCCATAATCGGGGAGTTACATGGACTACCCACGATTTCTTTCAGTATTCCCTGTTTAATCATGGACTCGATCACGGGTTTTATGCCTGCAATCGTTTCTGGAGTCAATTTATATTGGGGTGTTCTTGGGAACTCAGCATGCGGTTTCACTACAATTTTCACTGGGTCCACCCCTTTAACCAATCCAATCTCTTCCCCAGTGAAATCCCATACTTCTGATGCCACTGTCTCTCTCAAGTCCCAGGGAAGCTCGTCCACTGTCAAAGTAGGGTACAGCTCCACACATATTCTTGAGTTTGCTACTTTGAAATCTGCATCATCATCATTAGTCAATACCTCCACTCCCTGAGGTGTACAATATATAGTACAATTTAATTTACACAACAGGTCTCTTCCTAGCAGACACACAGGGCTTGAATCGCAAACCACAAACTGGTGCTCATCGCTGTACTTCCCTATTTTCACCTGTACCGGTTCTGTCAATTGGCTGGTTATTCTCCTGTTTGCGACCCCTACCACCTGTATGGTCTCTCCAGACATGGGCAGGTCTGGAACTGCAGCTGATCTGATCGTGGATCTAGTGGCTCCTGTGTCCACCAGAAATGTCGTAGGGCACCCTGCTACTTCTGCTTCAACATAGGGTCCCCTCTGATCTACCTCTAAGGCTGCCCCAAGGGTGCAGTCTTCTCTTTCCACTCTCTGTCCAGTTAATGGGTCCACATAATAGCACTCTTCACCTTCCACAAACAGGGGCATTTGTCTATAGGTCTTACCCATACTCCCTACTCGAGGAGGTTGCGGGAACTGAGCTCGAGGAGGAGCCCCCCCCCCTTTGAGCACCTTCCCTTGGTATGGCGTTACCCCTCTTGTAGGTGCACTCTGAACCTCTTCCTCCTCTATCTCTTGCTCTCCTATCTCTACATTGTAAGGGCACTCGCGTTTCCAATGCCCCAGCTCGTTGCACTGGTGGCACCTAGTCGTTTTCTTCAAGGTAGCTATGTCTATTCTGGGTCTAAAGGTAGTACTCTCCTCATTACCCTTGTTCTGACCGTACTGCTTCTTACCTCCTGTACCTGTCCCTTGCTGCTGTTGTTGCGGTCCCCCCTTTCCTGCTGTCTGCAATTGTACCACCATCAGCTTTTCTTTTAGTTTCTTAGCCTTGGAGTCTACCTCATCACAGCAGTACCTGGCATATCTCAGTATTTCATCTAGTGGTTTACTTTGCCAACAAATCGAGTGTTGCTGAATCATTAAACTAATATCCGGTCTCAGTCCCAAGACGAATTTGGACACAAATTGCCCTATGTCCTTTGGATCCATTACATCCAAGCCGCTATACTGTTTAAACGCCTTCAGCAATCTCTCGTAATATTCATGGACTGTCTCTTTGGGTTCCTGTCTCGTTCTGTCTATTCTGACCCAATCTATGTCTTGCATTGGCACTTTTTCTTTCAGCCAAGTCATCACTCTCTCGAATTTTGCCATCACGATCTCGGACGGCCCATTAGTCCTAGCATCTCTCTCTGGCTCCGTTGTGGGCCACTCAGCGCTAACCTTGCATGCTGTCCACAGATCTCCTGGTACTACAATGTCAAACAGCGTGTTCAGATCTATCCATAGGACTTTTGAGATCTTTACAAACCTCTCGACTTGCTTGTACCACTCCACGGGGCTCTCTCGTAACTTGGGGAAAGATGTGGTAAAAGCAGCTAAATCTCCCCTACTCCAAGGGACATGTACATAGCTCCCATTGGCAACTTCACGCAAAGGGTAAGCTTCTATTCCCTGCTGTCCTGGTGTCATACCAATCATGCTTCTCCTGCCAGTCCCTTTCTTGGACCACCTCTCTTCCCATTTATCTAGTGCCCTCCAAGTCCTTATTCCAGTAATCAGTTCCCTTATGTGTGTTTTCAGCCCAATCGTTCTCCTCTCATCTAGATCTCGATCTGAGTAATGTAGCCTGTGGTTACCCTGTAATGCTTTGGTTCTTGACAAGTCCACCATATATTTGCCTGCTAGTTCGACTAACTTCTCATGGACTGCTCTCGCTTTTCGTGTGATGTCCTTTGCCATATACAGTATTTCATCCTGTTCATACATTTCCATTCTTTCTAAAGGCAGGGTACCATCTACCATGTCATCCAGATCTGACCTTAAGCTGGAGACATCAAGTCTCTTGGCTTTTATCTCAGCTCGCAATATGTCTTTTGAAGGGGGCTCACTGGTCTCCCTACCATCCCAACTTCGAGCTCTGCGTTTGGGCTCAGGAGAGTTAGTGGGTGGCCTCCCTTGCTCCCATCTCTCCAGGTCCCATGCTCGGCCATCCGATCTTGGAAGGTGATGGAACACGGGCCTGTTACCCCCACTCTCTCTCTGCCCACTCTCTTCTTCTTCTCTCCTCTCACCGCACACCTCTCTGTTATTTTCCCTCTGGTCGCTACACTCCCTTTGCCTCGTATCGCTCAGTATCCGATACGATCCTTCCTGGTTCCCCATATTCCCTGGGCTGCCCCCATTTCTGTCATCACAGGGACTATGGTGCGACCTCTCACAACTCCCATTCTGTTCTCTGGTGCCAGGCACACAGTGTGGACACTTAAAGCTGTTCCTGTACTCTTGCGCTCTCCTCTCCCCTTCACTGAGTATTGGGCACGCCACCCCTCCACTCCCGGGGCCCCCGTTTTCCAGGTCTGTTCTACCTCCATTCCGGGCCCAGTGGGTGACTCCCCTACTCCCTCTACAGTCCCACTCCGGGCTACTCTCTCCAGCCCCGCAGTGAGTCCGTGCTCGGCTGTCCTGACTTTCCCTTTCTGCTTCTGCAGCATTGATGCACTTTTGAGCCTTCACTGCCTCGTCCCACTGCTTCATGTACTCATTTAGCTCTTGAAAGGATTTTCGTCCAGATCCCCTCAGATCCATTGGCCATCTGGGGCCCCCAGGATCTCCTCCTGGGTCCCCTGCTGTGTGCATCGGGGTACTCCACTCTCTGGGTATCGGCATCTGACTTGGGGAATTAGTGGTATCGTTCCTCCTTGCCTGCTCTGCTCTTTCCCTGTCTTTCCGTTTCCGTTCTTCCCCTTTTGCTCTCTCCTGGTCATATATCGATATTATAGGACCTATGGTAACAGGTACCTGTAGTGCATCTGGTAATGGGTAGGATGTGGCGCTTTCCGTTTCCGGCGCTCTTTGCACCACAAACCTACCGACCACCTGTTGCACCTGACTAGGCTGGAGCAACTCTTTCTTTGGCTCAGGATCCCACTCTGAACTGGGAAGCGGTCTATGCTCTCCTGCATTGCCCCCCTTTGCTCCTTCAGTATTCTCGACCTCTCCCCCTGCTCTGTTATACGGGGGTGGCCGGTCTGTCAATAATCTGTTTATCAGGCTATCCTCTGTTTCGCTCTCATCATCTTCTTCTAGGGGACTTTTATTTACTGGCGCCTCTAACACTGGGTACAGTTTATTTATTTCCAGATTATGCACTCTCCATCTTTTAGCATCCGCATCCCACCTTGCATCCTGTACTGCCCTTACCGAGCGTTTCACCCTTTCTTGTCGTCTGTTCATATTCCTTTCATGCGCTGCCCTAAGCCATGCATCAAGGGCTTCAAACTGGGTTGGTCTAGGCAAGGGTCTCTTTGAGGTCATGACTGATTTCAATCTATGTAACACCTCTAATCTGAACGTCCCGTACTTCGGGAACGTCAGTTCCTCGTTTCCTTCAGTAATCTTACTCCACTCTGATATCCAAAGGATCGTATGCAACCCAACATTTACTGCCATGTAACGAGCTGGCGTACCCTCCGGCGGGGCTTCTTCCCCTTCATACGATCCTCGCCTCTCTTTCTTAAACAGCGCTTTCAACCATTTAAAACACTTCATAATTATTCGCACAAAATCCAGCCTCGCTACTCTGTTTACTTCCTGATGACAATCCACCAATCCTGTCGCGGCTTTGCTAGCTTGGCCTATCACAGCGCGGTCTTTCTCCTGTTGGCCAATCACGTCGCGACCCTGTCTGACGTGTTCGCTAGCTGGCCTATCACAGCGCGGTCTTTCGCCGGTCAGCCAATCACTGCGCGACACCACCTGACGTCACTTTTTCTCCGCTTCGCAGCAGCACCCCTCCTTTCTCAACTCGTCTCCCGGTTATGCATGCGTCCCATTCATACACTGAAAAATGACTACTTCCGACCAAGCGGTCACTTCTCTCGACTGTACGTCCACAGTCTATCTGTAATTGTCAACACAACTGACGAGATGTCTATCGTCCCTCTGATAGGTTACTTACACACACACAGTAACTTCCGACCAGCGTCCGTTACTCACGCACTCACTCTTACGTTCCCCCTATCTCGGTCTCTCGGGTGATCAATGGTACCTCATGACCCCCTTCACACTAGTTGACAATTACTCTGGGTGTCCGATACACCCGAACCACTTAAGCTCTCCTTGAACTTAAGATTTCCACCGGTTGCGCGCGCTCACAACCTGTTCCACAGTCACTCTACAGACATTCAACTCCGCCAGACATTACAACATAGATACAATACAAAACACCGCAATCTAACACGCATAACCCTTTATACTCACTCTCGACCGATACTGCTGCTTTTTCTGTCTCACGTCATCCGGATCTTCTTCGGCGGGTTGTTCTTCCGATCATCGATTTCTAGGGGCCTTGGGGTAAGCTAACCTGGCCTAGGTCACCGTCCTCAAGAAGGCAACCATCCTCTATAGCTACCAACTGAAAGGGCGAGATTTTGATCGATACCTTATATCTATTGATCCAAACCTCAATCCGGTCGACTGAACCTTTGTTGCCTGTCTTGGAAGAAAACAGTACCCCTATCTGCAAGTAAGTTCACCCAATAAAGGACTCTACTCTTAAAGATCACGGACAACTTCTAGGTTTCAAAAGTTTATTGTAAAGATATAATGAGCTGCAAATACAAGCATCTCAGAATGAGGTTCACGAGATACACAGGTCCAATTACATACATGTGCTCTCGAAAAGCCCTCAGACGAGCAACAGAAATCACTAACACAAGTTCTAAAAATAGCAAAGCTATCAGCATAGACGCATATCTCTCCTTCATTTAGGTTGGAGGAAAACAAACACAGGTTAGGCGTCCCTACCCTGTTCTAGATGGTATCCCTACTTAACCAAATCCCAACCTAACAAAGGTGCCAGCAGTGAATGACCCCCAAGGGAAGTCACCCACTCTAAGTCTCTTGGTGAAAACCTAAAGTTCTCCAGTCATGACCCCTCACTGCCTACCCATCCGCTCTCTAAAGGGTCCTCAGGTCTCTGCTCTAACTCCACCCAGGGGTGCTGTCCCTAATACAAAACAGTCAACAACATTTGAGACGCCCCTTGCGAAACGCCTCTCACGTGGTGCAACTTCAGGCTTTTTCCATGATGCTTTGTATTGGGCCTCAGACGTTAGAGTTGACCTTGCTTCTCAGACTCTTCTCCGGCCCGCTGATACCCCTTAAACATTCCAGAACCCTCCTCCATGTCTGGGCCGTCTACTGAACAGACCTCTATTCATTCACTTATAATTGGATCCCCCCTTTCCTGTTGCAGACAGATATCTGCCGCCAAGAACCCAACTCTCATAGACTTCTAAAAAGGCTTGCAACATTTCTCAGCCCAGACATGTACGTGTAAATCAATGCTAAAACATTTCAGGCCTACAATATTTCTCATTATGATTATAGCATTCAACTTCTTCATTTAATTAAAGCATGTTAAAACTCTTATTCTATTATTTAGAAAACATCACTATAAATCATGGCCCATTAATGCAATGACCAAAAACGTTAAACAATCTGTGTCGTGAAAAGAAACACCTTCCCTTTTAGCTCCAGCTCTGGCCCTGTGGCCTACCACGTTCTGCGTTTTACCACAGACCATCTTATATGTTAACAGCTACACGACATAGATTCAAAATAATCACGTCTAATAAAATCATATAATGTCACACATTTCTGTATTAGTTCCACTTCTACTTAAATCTCTACATTAGCTATATATTTTTGAATATACTTGCAGATACTATTAGCACTCATGGCATTTCTCTTCATGACCTGTGCTTACTATAGATAAGTGTGATGTACTCATACATTTATATCAGTTTGCGCTCTCTCACCAATAACAAAGTAGTTCCCTTCATTGGCAGGGACTACTATAGCAATTTGTGCTATTTGAGACCAAAATATGTATTCTTGCTATTTTCCACTTGCTATTTTTCACAGTTTTTTTCTTAATATCGGTGGTTGAGCCTGACAGATACCAAAACAGTGTTTTAAAAAAAAATCATTACAGAAGAAGCATTGACAAAGTCAAAAGGCTGGTAATCTGGTTCGCTTTACCAATCCTTGTTTTAAGAACGGATTGAATCGGAATATTTGTAAATAAAGCGTTTTATTTTTTGCCTACGTAAATGAGTGGACCGAGGTTTGCTAATTCTAAAATATTAGGCAATCATAGATTCTAGAGGCGAGGGGGGAAACAAAATCTAGCATCAGTAAACCAAACACTGCTGCGAAGTAGTACAGTGGGTCAACAAGTCAACACTCGGGCTTTGGAGAACTATAGGCAGTATTTGGTGATTTGGTATGTGTACAGTACATGGAGAGGGAAATACAATAAAACAGAACCTGCCGGTGAGTGGCTGTATGTCACCCTTCTAGATGACAACACTTAATTTTATCTCGACCTACTCAGCTATTTCAGGCCACATATATGTATATTGGATTTGCTAAAGGTGGTTGGAATTTGCGCATTGACTTTGAGCAAATCCAATGGTATTTTGCGAACCGACTATGCACTTACAGCCTGATTCATCAAGCTAAATTGCACTTGCAAAGGGCACGATTCTCAGAATCTTGCCTTTTGCGAGTGCAATTTTTGCATTTGGGATGATGAATCAATCTCCCGTTTTGCGAGCCCCTAATAGCGAATCATAAGGAATTGCTATTAAGGACTTGCAAAACGGGATTCATATAGGAATTGCAAAAAAATATTGCGATTCCTACATGTTCCTTATTTGCGATTAGCAAATTGCTAATCGCAAATAAGGAATAACTCCCCATGCATTCCTATGGGCCTACAGGCCCATAGGAATGCATTGGGAGTTATTCCTTATTTGCGATTAGCAATTAGCTAATCGCAAAGAAGGATGCGATTTCAAGGGTGCAGGGGTGTCCAAAGGACACCCTGTAGCACCCCTGAAATGTAATCTACATTGGTGTTGCGCACACACATGTCCAAAGGACATGTGTGTGTGTGTAACATGCAACTTAGAAAAATGCATTTAAATGCATTTTTCTAAGTTTTTGCTATTTACCACGAGGTCTGCCCTCTCGGTAAATAGCGGCCCAAAATTGCAATTTCGCAATTTTAAAATGATTCATGAATTGCATTTAAGGAATCTCAAATAGAGATTCCTTAAATGCAATTCTTCGCAAATGTGCGAATTCTTTAATAGCGAATTTCGCATTTGGGATGATGAATCCCAAATGCACAAATTGCACTCGCAAAAGGCAAGATTCTGAGAATCTTGCCCTTTGCAAGTGCAATTTAGCTTGATGAATCAGGCTGTAAGTCTTGTAAAAATGGAGCTAGGGAAGTTGTATTAGAAACAACAGGATTGCAGTCCTGGGGAAGCCTTTATGTGATGTGTAGGCGATGAGATGAGAGGAGGTGATTAGTCTAAGGGTGCTTTAACAAACTCTGTCATCTAGTCCAGGAGATTGTGCTAACTCGAAGTGTTGTGTATCAATGGTTTGCAACTGCAATTCAGTTTGCAAACCACTGAAAGTTACCAACCTCAAGTTGGGGTGGCAAACCATTCGAATAAGTAAAGGGCCCCTCTTTCATGAGTAGGTATGCTGAGTGAGGTGTCAGTGGAGGAGTGCCTGGGAAGAGAGTGATTGTGAGAAAGAGAGAAACTGAGGGTATGCAGATTTTCTATCATCTCATGCAGGTGATCCAGCTTCAGGTTGATGCTAAGCAGTTCATTTTGGGGAGTAAATGAGGGATTTGTGCTCTTCTCAGTAATAATATAATGTAATGAAGTATGAAGCAAGCAATCACCGTCTAATGTGAATAAGGTCATGGGTGATCAAGATCTTCAGTGTCAGTTTGTGTGCTGTTACTTTGGGGTAGCTTGTGAGAGGTTTTTTGGCGGAAGGGCACCTATGTATGCTAGGAGGGCTGTGGGTTAGGTGTTTGATAGTATTTCATTCAAGGGAGTAGCTTTCATTGGTGCAGTGGCACTGAGGCTCAGAGGCCTGAGTGCCCCACTAAACCCTTCATTCAAACAGCAACCAGGGTCCCATTTCCTTCCTTGCACTGGGACCCAGGATACTCTGGCTATGCTGCTGATTTCAAGCTGTGTCTCTGTAGGAGTAACTTTCTTCCTGATAATGATCCCAGCTATGATTGTTGCTGACAATGTAATGTTTGGTTTAATCCTCTGAGGAATGTGTGGGTTATAATGGGGAGATGAGGGAGTGGAGGAAGGAGAGCTAAAGCTTTCCTATTTTACAGAGATTCTAAGCAGGGCACCAATGTTAAAGGTCCTAGATATGGTAGGCGCTTTTAGGCCTCAGGGTATATATGGAGCTTGATAACCGAGGACTGGATCATGACCTTTACATTGGAATAAAGGGTAATGCATTGGTAAGATGAGGCAGTAGGTTTTTCTGAAAAGGGGTTTCTGTGTTCTTTGGGACCAATGACTTGATTTAGAGTTTGGCGGACAGGGAACTACATTGCAAATGCAATGGAGTGCCCTTTCCACCAATCTGTTAGTCTGCTCATGTCATTTGAAGACAAGACAGGCAGGCTGTATGGCTTCCATCAGCAGAGCTCCCACTGGCTCTGTTGTCAGAAAACTTAATCTGTCGGCCCGACGGATTAGGGGCAGTCGGAGGAAGGAGAATTATACTGCCCACCTTAGGGTGGATGGTGTACTGTGTTTTTTCCTGTCCATTACCACCAGGTAAAAGATGGAGGTGAGGTACCGAAAAAAACAATAATGAGGCCTATGCACTGGGAGAGAACTCCCAGGGTGTGGGGGTCATTACTCTTTGGCGATCACAACCAATGGAGGCCGTCCACTAAACCTTCTGTACACTGAAAGGAACAGCCATGACGGCAGATCCTTTGAACATACAGCGATAACAACTGGGCCAGCAGCACCATGACAGACAGTAGTCCATCAGGTTGGTGGGAGTAATATGCTCTCCCACCCTGATGGATGGAGTACCTATGTCAAATTCAAATTCCGGCCCAAAGAAGAGAAATCATAGTCCAGTATGGCATGTGCTTAGGAAAAAAGAAGTAGCTTAGTTTTAAAGAACCCCAGCCTCGGTCTATGGTATTTCTCATGGATTCAAGTTCCTGGGCACTGCACTGGCTTCCAATCAACAAGAGGATTTCCTTCAAGGTACTTATCCACGCACACAAGGCCCTCCACAAGACCGGCTCAGCCTACCTCAACACATGACTCTTCTTCTACATCCCCAACCGCCAGCTCCGTTCCGCCGACCGCGCCCTCGCCACCGTCCCTCGCATCCGAAGAACAACAACCGGTGGCAGATCCTTCTCCCACCTCGCCGCCAAGACCTGGAACACCCTCCGACTGAGCCTACGACAGACCCAAGACCTGCTGACCTTCAGGAGCCTACTCAAGACCTGGCTGTTCGGCCAGTAGCACCCCCCCTTTTTCCCCCAGCTCCTTGAGACCCTAATGGGTAAGTAGTGCGCTCTACAAATTCTTGATTGATTGATTGATTGGGCTGATAGTTAGAGCACGGTGTTTGTGGTATTTGAGGGTTGTTTTCTTTGACCATGGCCGAACAGAATTTCTGGCATGTTGATACTTGCATAATGAATCTGATATGAATCGCTCTTGATTTTTGGTTTGGTGATCACATAAAAAGGCTATTGATCTTGAACCTATAGGCCATTGGTGCTAAGAAGCAGATTCAGCCTGGGCTAGCCCCATTATGCAAAAGTGGAGAATCACTTAGAACAGAGAGAATATGTGGTTGTAAGAAGTCACATTGGATAAAATGCTGTGCATCAGTATGACCACAGATTTGGTTGACAGCACATGAAGGTACAAACCCCCACTTGATGCAATGTTAGCATGAGTGTGAAAACACTATTAGGAGCACAAACCGCAATTTTGTTCAGAACCACCAATGGTGCAACTTCAAGAGATGTAAAAACACGCATATGCAAAAACACATCCAGGTGCTAAATCACACACAGGTGTCAAAACACACTAAGTACAAAATCGCAAATAAGTGCAAAATCGACCGAAGTGGGAAATTAGTAGGACAGATTGTAGAGACATTTTGAAACACATTGATAAGCAAAAACCACACTTTTGTGGACCAATACATTTAGGTGTAAAATTACGCATTGTCTGAAGAGGAGTTTGACATGACATTTAGGTGCAGAATCAAAGTATAGAGAGAAAAAGCAGGACTAAGATGCCTCATTAAGTGTAAAAGGTGTGCATTAGTATGACATCACATCTGGTTCAAGGCATATCGAGGTACAACATCACAATAGGCGCAACATTGCGAAGGTGTGGAAAAGCTTTCAGCACCACAAATCACACTTAGTATCAAAAACGCATTTTGGTGAAAAATCACCACAAGTTCATCAACAATGATTTTAGAACACTTGTAGGAGTAAAATCCCCATGCAAAACAGTATTTAGATGCAAAATCATGTTTAGGTGCAAAAACACCAGTAGTAACAAAATTATTTTTAGGAGCACAATCACCCGCTGTGCAACAATAACAGAGGCGTGGAGAAACATTTACGTTTCCCATTTAAAAAAAAAAATCTAATTTTCCAAGTTTGGTTTGTTTGATGTAAATATATAAAGGGGTGAAATGTGGAGTTTGTATAAAGGACATCCAAAAATGTGTTCCTAAATAAAATCATAAATGCTGATGTGTTTAGTTAAGGAGCATACAGTCTTATTGGTAACATTTAGAAAAATAGCTTCAGATGATGCTTATCCTGTCCTTCCCCCTAGACAATCAGCTTGCAGTTGCCATAGAGAGCTGAAATTAGAACACCAGCCAAGATTTCTCAGAAGTACTTTTCTTCATAAAACATTCAGTACTTGCCGTGCCACCGGCTCCCAGGGGAGGGCCCTGGCTCTGTCTTTTTAACAAGCATTGGCATAGATAATAGGTCTGGCTTTTTGAATTTTATAAGTGTTTAGCCAGAGCTATTGGCTCTGGCAATGTCTTTAATCTATGTTGTTGAGCTGTGTGGGTGCTGTGCAGCATTTTGAAAAGTAATAATAAAAAATTGTAATAAGCATTCTTGTTACCATGTATATATAACCAATAAGACATATTATAAGTCTAGGCGAGACCTAAAAAATGTGGCACTGCATTTTTTTCAACGCCCACAAAATTTACTAAAAAATGCAGCAACATCGGCTGCTGCACAGTAGAAGGCCCTTCCCAAAGGTTGACTGGTCATCTTTCAGTAGTTTATCGCTGTATTTGAATTAAAGAGTTAAAGAGTTGCTAATAGGGTGAAACCTTTGAAATAACAGTATTAACTAAGCCTCAACGCTGAACTCCGCACCGTTTGCGGAATTTGCGGAATTTTCGACGCTCTGCGAAGCTTGCAGAGTTCTGAATAACTGGAGTTTTTTTTCCTAGCTTGCACTTGCCAACGATAAATTGGCGATCGCAAGCGAGGAAAATGTAACTCTAGACCCCTTCTTTGCGAGATTTCTTAACACGGGCGGTCGCAGACAGTCGCTACTGCTTGCGTTGAGAAACCTTCCGCTCGCGTTGAGGAAGCTGCAACTCAAGTAGAACTTCTACTTGAGTGGCAGAAAGAAGCTGCACCCTCTAGTGCTATGCTTGATGTCCAGCACAAAAGAATCAGTACGAAAGACGCAAGGTAACCCACTCAGCATAGATTGGCGGAGTGTTTTTGTCACTTTGCAAACTTTTCGTGTAGAGGAACATTGCGAACTCCACGCAGGCTTAGTATTAACATGGGTGAAAATAACAACATGATGTAGTGATACTGTTACAAAAATTGCCACATAATTTGTCTTTACTTGCTGCATAATTTTGTTAACTCTGTCACATAATTTGGTCTCCTCCTGCCAGATATTTGAGTGGACCTGTCTATAACCAAATGACACTGCAATTATGAGAGTATGCTACTGCAGTTTTTTCTTTATAATAATGGATTAACCGCACGCCACATAGCACCTGCCTTATCATTTGCAGCCCTCAGCAGAGCACATTTAATTTATAATTTAAAGGGATCAAAAGTAACCAGCTAAAAATGTGATTGCCGTGTGCCAACCTTTGGCAGATGCTTGTCAAAGGTTGATTAATCATCCCTAAATTGCAATTCTCGTGTGTTCAGTGCTACTAATGAAGTGACACTTTTGACCAGACAGATTTAAAGTGCGTTGAAATTACAAAATAGTGTCACATCATTGTTGTGTGTGCGGGCTCAATGATGAATGAAGACGCATATGCTATACTTTAGTTTGCGGGCTGGCCGAAGTCCACAAGGTCTCATCTCGGCCCCTTTTATTACCTTGTCCCCACTAAGTCATGGCCCTGACCACTTTTCCCACATTCACGGGCCGTACAGAAAAACACCCCTCGCCGCTTCCTCACCATGTAGTTGTCCATACAACATACATAACATTTCTCCTTTATCCAGACAACAAAATTCACTGAACATAAAATATTGCATCTGATAGAGACTACTAGCCGCAGATTCTTTAACGTAGAATTATCCCCAGGCGTGAGACTGGATCCAGAAAACCTTTTGCCCACCATCCCTGTGCCCCAGGGGGGATGGCATCACGCGGCTCCGCCCTGACGTTGTCCCCGTACCTGAGGTCAGCGAAGTCACGTAAGTCCCACCTCGGCGTGCCTACGTCAGTTTTTTCCTTTTCCCCGTGCAACGTGGATCCGGATGGTGCTCCTGACCTGTTTCGGGTCTTTCCCTTTCGCTTGTTGCGTGTGTGTGGGAACAGTGTGCGAATGCCTTCGGGTTTTAAGACGTGCTCGTCTTGTACGCGCCAGATGTCGGTGCCGGATCCTCCCCCTATCTGCATGTGGTGTTTAGGAGAACACCACGACTCCACTGATTGTGAGGCGTGCCAGCAGATGAAACCGAAGTCCCGGCAGGAGCGCTGGATGAAAATTCTATCAGCTCGTATGTCCAGGTCGGCGTCATCACCACGTCCGGCCCCTGCTGAGGGTTTCAGTGATCGTCGCCACCTTTTTCAACATCGGCCTTCTCCCAGGCCGCAAGAGCATCGCTCACCTGTTAGTAAGTGTTGCAGTTTGTCCCCGAGGGCTGGTTCCCAGCCTGTTGGGGGCCCGGGCTCTTCGCGGGTGGTGCAGCCCCGCGTGGCATCCCCCTATCCGCCGTTTCCTGGTGTGGGGGCGTCTAGAGCCCAGATGGTGACATATGTGGCGGCCTTGCAGGCCTCGCTGGCTTCTCCTCCTCCTCCTCCTTCTCCTCCTGGAATGTCTGCGGATCCCTTGCCGTGTGCGGGGCCCTCCGTGGTGTTGCCAGTGGCTCCGGCCCCGGCGCTGACTGCCTCGGATCCAGGATCGGAGGATGTGGTGCCGTTGGTGTGCAGCACTTTCGGGGGTCCCTCCTTCGGACCACGGCACCTCTGCTTCGCCGCAGACGGACAACAATGTTCGGCCTCAGATTGCGGACTCTACTGCTTCAGGCCAACATCGGGTCCTTGACTCGTCTTTGGACGCCTCCTCTTCTCCAGAGGTTCGGCGATTGCTGGTTTGGTCCTTGCAGGAGACGGGCCGCCGCTTTGTGGCTTTTTCCCTGACGTTGTCTAATGACGGCTCCTCGCCGTCAGCGCGGCCGCGGTCTACACCGGAGGCGTCGCAGGTCCCCCACTCCTCGGTCCCTGTTCCTCCCATCCGGACCTGGCCCTTCCTTCCTCCGGTTAGCTTGGGGGACGGCCGCCTTAGCTTGCAGCCATCACCTACTGAGGAGCTATTTTCTCCACCGCGGGGCCCTACGGAGGCGGGTGCTGCCTTTGCTTGTGCTGTTTTCATGGCTGTGGGAATCTTGCGCATGGGTGATCCAGCTGCCCATTTCCCCGTGGATCATCTTCTGGAGGTCCTCCATCAGGTTTCTGGTGGTAGGGAGCTGCTGCTCCCTTCGAAGGTTTGCTCCATTCTTCTCTTCTGGGGTCTTGTGGCTGCCCCGCCACAGGGGACCCAGTGCCCCAACACCTTCTGCACCGCCACCATATGGTGCCGCGTGATCCTCTGTGTCTTTCCCCACACCCTTCTACCAGAATGCCACCGCTGTTGTCTCCCCCGTCGCGGGAGGCCCGCTGGCTTGACACCTGGGGGCACAATATGTTCGCCTCCTCAAGTACGGCGCTGAAGGCCCTTAACACTCTGTGTGTTTTGGCTAGGGCCGCTTCTTCCTTGTGGGTCTCGGCGGAGTGCCTTATGTCTGCTGCTTCTCAGGAGGGTACCTGTGTTGATCTGCAGCACCATGTGTTGGATGGGCGGGAGCTGGCGGCGTTTATTCTTCGCTCCGCTCTGGACATCTCGGAGGTGCTTGGTCGTGCCAAGGCTGCTTCGGTCACACTGCGTCGACATGCCTGGCTTCGGGACAGTGCATTCCCAGAGAACGTTAGAGAATGCCTGGTGGATCTTCCTTTCGATGGCGCTCTTTTGTTCCACGCCCCTGCAGACTCGGCCATTCAGAGGTTCTTAGCGGGGCTTCGGCCTCCTCCTCCTCCTCCTCATACCCCTCCTCCTCCTTCCTCCCCTCAGTGACGTGGGAGTTGATCCGGGCTTTGGAAGGTGTTCTGTTGGGGCGGGTCGCCCCTGTGTTCTGTGTGATTACTGTGCATTCATGTCCTTTGGTTAGGACTGTGGTGCTGTTGGCTGCTGGTCCGGCCCTCCTTTTTGGATTGTGATTTTTGGCTTTTGCTGCCTTCTGTTGTTCTTCTTGGCTGATTGGCAAGCCGTCTGCGGGTTCTCTGCAGGTCTTTTCTGTTTTCCTCTGCTACAGAAAGTTTTTCCTAAGAGGGTTCCCATGTCTTGGGACGTAACATGACCTATGTGGGGTTCTGGTAGCTATTATATAGCTCGGTCATGTGCTGGGGAGGTGGGGTCATCTTCGGGCCTCTGCTCTCCGTGGCGGCATGGTATGTCGCAGGTGTGTTGCTCTTGTTGAGGGTTTTGGAATGGCACAAGCTGCACCCCGGTCTGTCCTGTGCCACTCCTTTCCCCCCGTTTTTTGTGACTTTTCTGCCCTTTCTTGTGACCTCTGTGCCACTCGTTTCCCCCCGTTTTTTGTGACCTTTCTGCCCTTTCTTGTGACCTTTGTGCCTCTGTGCCATTCATTTCCCGCCATTTTTTCTGACCGTTCTGCCCTTTCTTGTGACCTGTGTGCCTCTGTGCCACCCGTTTCCCCCCGTTTTTTCTGACCTTTCTGCCCTTTATTGAGACCTTTGTGCCTCTGTGCCACTCGTTTCCCCCCGTTTTTTGTGACCTTTCTGCCCTTTCTTGGGACCTTTGTGCCTCTGTGCCACTCGTTTCCCCTTGTATATTTGTGACCTTTTACCCTTTTTGTGACCTTTCTGCCTTTTGTGCCACTCGTTTCTCCTGCCTTCTGTGCCACTCGTTCCCCCCTCAATTGTTGTGCCTTTTGCCTTCTGTTTCCTTCGTCGCCCCTCGCCGCTGCATCCCCTGTGGCCCCGCCCCCTGACTGACCATTCGCTGCCCCCACTTCCCGCCTCTCAGCTGCTCCTCCCTCCCACCTCCCCATATAGGCTGGCCGCTGCGCGGTGAGGAGAGCGACCCTTGACCTTTCCAGGTAGGTCGCACCGCCTCCGCACACACTGCCTGTGCCTCCCTGCCCAGCTGCCGCTGCTGAGGAAGTTCAAGGCCCTATCCACCCACAGGCTACCACCTGCGCTTCATCCCTGGTGGCCAGTGGTAGACAGTAGGTTTGCTCATCTTCCATTGTAGTACCTGTATTTTCTTTCAATGCTCCCGTTGTAGTGACTGCATTTTCATTGTTGTGTCTGTGACTGCTGTTGTCTGTCTCCCCCGCTGCCTGTACGTGGTCTGTGCCCGTTCTCTCCCTCTGTTCCCCTCGCTGCCCAAGTGTCTCTCTGCCCGGTTTCCCTTCTGCTCCCCTCACTGCCCCTGTGTCTCTCTGCCCGGTTTTTCGTTCTGCTCCCCTCGCGGCCCCCGTGTCTCTCTGCCCGTTTTTGCCTTCTGTTGTAGCTGCCCCTGCATTTCTGTGACCTTTCTGCCTTCTGTGCCACTCGTTTCCCCCCATTTTTTGTGACCTTTCTGCCCTTTCTTGTGACCTTTTGCCTTCTGTGCCACTTGTTTCCCCCGTTTTTCTGACATTTTTGCCCTTCTTGTGACCTTTTGCCTTCTGTGCCACTCGTTTTCCCCAGTACTCTTGTGACCTTTTTGCCCTTTTTGTGACCTTTCTGCCCTCTGTGCCACTCATCCCCCCTCAATTGTTGTGCCATTTTGCCTTCTGTTTCCTTTGTGGCCACTCACTGCCCCCGCCGCTGCATCCCCTGCAGCTCCGCCCCCCTGACTGCCCATTCGCTGCCCTAGCCTCCCGCCTCCCAGCTGCTCCTCACTCCCACCTCCGCATACATGCCGGCCGCTGTGTGGTTGCGCCGCTGGTGCATGGCAAGCCCGTCTGCGCCCGTCCACGGCTGGACAGCGCCCAGCGCCAGAACCCCTGGTCCCCGCACCTACCATGACGACCGCCGCCACTACGATGCCAGCACTCTGCAAGCTCTCAACCCCGGACGGACCCACAACTGCTTCAAGGCAGCCCCGAAACGCACACATGGTCCCTTCACCCTCCGGAACTGCAGCTACACCAGCCACAGAGTCGACAAACCACCCGCCAAGAAAGACCTCAACCACCTCTGATGCATACTACTGAACACCCGCTCCGCACGCAAACACGCCGTCAAGCTCTGGGATCTGCTCAACACAACCTCCCCGGACATCGCCTTCCTAACAGAGACCTAGTTGAACAACTCCTCTGTACCCGACATCGCCATAGCCATCCCAGACGGCTACAAGATCACCCGCAGAGACCGCACCAACGGAGTCGGAGGAGGAATCGCCATCATCCACAAAAACTGCATCAGGGTCTCGACTAGCACCAACGACGTGCTCAGCACCGCCAAACACATGCATTTCCAGATCCACACAGACCCAAACTCCACCCTCAGAGGCACCCTCATCTACTGACCCCCCAGACCCCGCCTCCAGTTCAGCGACTCCATCGCCGACTTCATCAGCACGCACGCCCTGACCTCCACTGACTACATCCTCCTTGGAGACCTAAACTTTCACTTTGAGAACAACAACAACAACTCCACAACCCTGATCGATAACCTTGCCAACCTCGGACTGAGACAACTCGTCACAACACCAACCCACTCCACCGGCCACACGCTTGACCCAGTCTTCTCCTTAAACTCCGTCAGCCACACCACCGAACTCCTCTGGACCGACCACCGCTGCATCCACTTCACCTTCCAGAAACCCACCACACACCACCACACCCAACAGATTTCCCGCCGCCGCTGGAGCAAAATCACCGAAGATCAACTACATGCAAACCTCGCTCTCTGCCCACCCACCGAACCCTCCAACACCGACGTCGCTGCCCACAACCTCAGACGCTGGATCGAGGACTTCGCCAACACCCTCGCCCTGCTGAAGATACCCCCCCACAGAGACACCAGCAACAGGGCCAGATGGTTCAGCGCAGAACTCCTATATTCCAAGCAAGCCTGCCGGAAACTTGAGAAGAAATGGCACCATGAACAAACTTCGGACAGCCACGCAGCACACAAGGTCGCCGTCCGCAACCACCACCACCTCATCAGTGCTGCCAAAAAGACCTCCTCGACAACAACGCACACGACAGCAAGGAGCTCTTCAACATCGTGAAGGAACTCTCCAACCCCAGCTCCAACATCAACGACATCCCGCCGTCGCAAGCCTTGTGAGGCTCATTCGCCACCTTCTTCCACCGCAAGATAGCAGACATCCACGACAGCTTCAACACCCAGACAGCCCCAACAGACAGCAACACAACAGACCCTCCGCACACCATCGACCACGTCCCCTTGCTAGCCTGGACCAGCGTGAGCATCGTTGACACCATCAAGACCATGAGCACAATCCACTCCGGCTCTCCGTCAGACCCATTCCCGCACCACGTCTTCAACAAAGCAAGCAGCTCCATCCCACCCCACCTACACAACATCATCAATCTCTCCCTTGAGACCGCGACCTTCCCAGAGAGCTAGAAACACGCCGAGATCAACGCCCTACTCAAAAAACCCAAGGCAGACCCAAGAGACCTCAAGAACTTCTGACCCATCTCTCTGCTCCCTTTCCCGGCCAAGGTCATCGAGAAAATCGTTAACAGACAGCTATCCCGATACCTCGAAGAGAACAGAATCCTGGACCCTTCCCAGTCAGGGTTCCGCAGCAACCACAGCACCGAGACCGCCCTCATCGCCGCCACCGATGACATCAGGACCCTGCTAGACAACGGGGAGACTGCAGCACTCATCCTCCTAGACCTCTCCGCCGCCTTCGACACCGTCTGCCACTGCACACTATGCGGACGCCTCCACGCCGCAGGGATTGGAGACAAGGCTCTGGAATGGACCCCCTCCTTTCTCTCCGGCAGAACCCAGAGCGTCCGCCTCCCCCCGTTCCGTTCTGAAGCCTCCGAGATCCTCTGCGGCGTACCCCAAGGATCCTCCCTCAGCCCGACACTGTTCAACATTTACATGGCCCTGTTTGCACATGTCGCCCAACAGCACGACCTCAACATAATCTCCTACGCCGACGACACTCAACTGATCCTCTACCTCATCAAGGACACCATCACCGCTAAAGCCAATCTCCATGAAGGAATGATGGCCGTCGCTGACTGGATGAAGATCAGCCGTCTGAAGCTGAACTCGGACAAGACGGAGGTCCTCATCCTCGGCTCCAACCCGTCAGCCTGGGACGACTCCTGGTGGCCAACGGCACTGGGGGAAGCCCTGAACCCCACTGACCACGCACGCAACCTGGGAATCATCCTCGACTCAACGCTCTCAATGACCAAGCAAGTCAACACCGTCTCCTCCTCCTGCTTCAACAGCCACCGCATGCTCCGCAAGATCTACAGATGGATCCCAACAGATACAAGAAAGACAGTCACCCAGGCCCTCGTCAGCAGCAGACTCGACTACGGAAACGCGCTCTACGCGGGAGCCCCGACCAAGCTCATCAATAGACTACAACGCATCCAAAATGCCTTGGCATGACTGATCCTCGATGTACCACGACACGGCCACATCACCCCCCTCCTGAGAAACCTGCACTGGCTCCCGTCAACAAGAGGATATCCTTCAGCTCCTCATCCACGCACACAAGGCACTCACAAGACCGGCCCAGCCTACCTCAACAGGCGGCTCTCCTTCTACACCCCCAACCGCCAGCTATGCTCCGCCGACCTCTCACTCACCACCGTCCCACACATCCGAAGAACAACCACCGGCAGGAGATCCTTCTCCCACCTCACTGCCAAGACATAGAACACCCTCCCACTGAGCCGACGACAGACCCAAGACCTGCTGACCTTCAGGAGGACACTAAAGAACTGGCTGTTCGAACAGTAGTGGCCCCCAACCCCCCGCCCCAGCACCTTGAGACCCTCGCGGGTATGTAGTGTGCTTAACAAATGACTGATTGATCCTTCTCCGAGGTCGCTGTGTTGCTAGCCTGGTCTGGCCTGCTGCCTGTGGCCTTACGTCATTGCTCTGCCTGGTTCTGCTTCTTTTGTTGTTTGGGCCGTGTGTGCGGACTTCTCCCTTGGGGTGTGTCCGGGGCCTTCTTGGCCTTCCTGGCCGCTGTCTTCGGCGGGCGTCTGGCTTGTCCTGGGTGCACCGTTCCGTGCCATTGTCTGCAGCGGACTGTGCCTGGGTGCCGACCTGCTGTTCTTTGTATCACTGTGCCTTCTGGCACTTTAGCGGTACAGTCGTCCTTAACTTATCCGCTGCTTGAAACTGGGGTGTGTTCGACCCACTTCCAGTGGGCCCTGTCTTCAGCTCTCCCTCTCCTCCCTGGTGTTGCGGTGGTTCTGGAGTTTCTTGAATTTCTTGTGCCTCCTCGGTCGCTGTCTATCCCTGTGGGGTGTTGGACGGTTTCCCCTGGACGACCTCAAGCTACCCATCTGCTCCGCATACCTTATTGCCTAAGGCGCTGTTCTGTATTGTCCATTGCCTTCCGGCTGTGATAGGCTCGGCTGCCCTCTTCACTGGGTGTTCCCAGTGGGGGCAGGGGGGAGCTTGCCTTCACTCTACCTCTTTCCTTGGAGTCTCTAGGCTGCTCTTCTTCCTGGGTGCTCATCTTCCTTGCTTGGGCCTTGGGCCTCCTGGTGGAGATTCTTGATACCCTGCATGGGTGTTTCTCCTGCTGCTTGATGGCGGGCTGCCTCTCTTCTTGTTCTCCCGCATCCCCTCTGGGGTTGGGGGTCTTCTGGATGCAGGGGTTCACCTTGCCTGGGGGGACAGGGTTATTTTCCCTGTCCGTTGGCATCGTCCCCTGTGGGACTCTCTATTATGTCAAGGCTGGTGGGGTCCTCTTGCAGACCCTCCTCTCCCTTGGGTATGGCTAGGGTATCTATTCTATGTTAAGAAATCTGCAGCTAGTAGTCTCTATCAGATGTACGAGTTACTTACCTTCGGTAACGGTGTATCTGGTAGAGACGATTCTAGCCGCAGATTCCTTCACGACCCTCCCTTCCTCCCCGTTCTGCGAGGACCTATGGCTTGGTCTTCTGTACTTGCCTCCCTGTGGGTGGCTATGTCTTCTGTGAGTGCCTTCTTTTGCTCTTTTTTGGCAGAATGTTGTCCTGTTATTTGTTCCGATTCCTCCCTTTGGTCATTGGGGGATAGATTTATAGGTGCTTCTGTGCCCTTACGCTCTGGTTGCTCCAGGTTGGGATTGCCTTCAACTCCCCCTGGTCCCTCTCCCCCTTTCAGTGCTAGGGGTCCTGGCCCCTATGCTTCTCTGCTGCCCTCTGGGCTGGGATCTTTTGGCTGGGTCTCTGCCCTTGTTTCTTATGGGGGATGTCACATTCTGCGCTGTGGCTGTTTTGGGGGTTGTCGTTCCTTGTTTGTTCCGGACTGGCTCCCTTTCATTGTTATTGATCGGGGTTGTAGTCCTGCTACATGCTATCCAGACATTTTTTCATATGTTCTTTGTCTCTAGGGGGGACTATTTCCGTACTAGAAGGGTTGCTGATCAGGGTGGTGCTTTTTTTCTTATTCCTCACTCTGCCTTTAGGTGCTGCAGTGTCTGCCACTGCCCCTTATGGTGTTGTTCCTCACCATTCCTTTTCTATGTATCTGCTCTTTTGCACGCTGTTCCTATACTGTTCCCATATAGTTTTGTCTGATGGCTCCGTGTTGTGGTGCTGAAAAGTTCTCCGATAAAACTGACGTAGGCACGCCAGGGTGGGACTTATGTGACCTCGCTGACATCACATACGCGGACAATGTCAGGGCGGAGTCGCATGATGCCGTCTCCCCGGCGCGCAGGGATGCTGGGCAAAAGGTTTTCCGGATCCAGTCTCACGCCTGGGGAAAATTCAACATTAAGGAATCTGCCGCTAGAATCTTCTCTACCAGATACACCGTTACCGAAGGTAAGTAACTAGTACAACAGTACTAGTACAGTGCACAGTGGGAATGGCACATGGTAACATTATCATCAAATGACGTAGTGAGATAAGAGAACTGCGAGAAACAGAGAGAGAGAGAGAGAGAGCAATCTTGTAAAACTACATAAGCTTTGCTGGACCAGTATGTCCACTCATTATAATCAGTTTGCTACAAAGTCTTGCAGACAGGAGGGCTTCACTGGGCACAGACGAAGGTGGTATCTCTCAGCCCCTTGCCGCCTGCGAGTCTCAACTTTGCTCCAGGCCCCTCTTGTGGCTAATGGGTCTCTGGAGAAGATTGTGTGCTAGAGTCGTCCTTCTCCACCCTCTTACCGGATCCGAACGGGGTTATCGGCACTGGGTGCTCATTGTTCTCTGGAGAGGGTGTCGGCATGGGAGATAAGACTATATGACTTGGACATTCAGCCACAGAGTAATCCTCTTCAAGTGCTAACATACCCTGATTAACGGCGGCCAATTGATCAGCCAGAACAGCAACTGGTTCACCATAGAGCTTGAAAAAGGACACATTTCTGTTGAGAGTTTCATTGTGCCTCTGGGTCTCGGAGGAAAGGGTTGCGGTCTAGCTGTTGGCCGCCTCCCGCCCTCCCAGGATACTTAATCAGCCAGACAGCGCAGCGTGCTGACTCAATTTGTGTCTCTCCCCTGAGGCGGAAGCCGGGGGCTTAGTCTGCCATCACTGGTTTTAAAATGTAATTTATTATTTGTCATTCTGCGCCCTGAATATTGTTTGACTTTTAAAATACCTGCACATTCTGAGCCTTATTCGAACCCCGATCCCCGGCGCACACGATTAGGTAGTGACGCTCTGGGAGAAAGGGTTGTAGCCGCCATCTTAAGCGGAGGAAAGGGTTGCGGTCTAGCTGTTGGCCGCCTCCCACCCTCCTCACGACCGGATATAAGGACATGACATCCCGTCCGTGCAGCGGGCGGGCGCAGCGGGCGAGCGCAGCGGGCGCGCCGACGGCAAGTCCGTCTGCGCCCGTCCGCGCCGGGACGGGGCCTAGGGCCACGCCTCCTGGCCAAACGCTGATTCGAACCCCTTACTCCAAAGCCATGTTATTTCAATATCGACCAGACCCAGCCAACACTTGCCCTAAGCATGACCCTGCGTCTATCTCTTTAATGACTATTAGCAGATGCCCTTACTGTAAAACCTTGCTACCCTTCCTCACGAATACCACAACCGCCAGTAAAAAGAGTGCCAAATCAAACCTAAATATATCCACAGCACTTATCAATGCCCGATCGTTAGGCAGACACAGGCAGGACATATCAGACCTCATCACGGATAGGAAATTAGATATACTATTCGTCACAGAGACCTGGATGGACAACGCTTCAGATCCCGATCTAGTGGTTGCCGTACCATCTGGATACAAAATCTATCGATATGATAGACAAAGAAAGAAGGGAGGCGGTTTGGGAATTATTGCCCGCAACACTTTTATGGTGACGCTGTCCCCTATACTCTCTCCATCCTGTGAAGCAATTCATTTTTCTATTATGTTGACACCCTCGCATATCTTCAAAGGAGTTCTCCTGTACAGACCTCCAGGTGCACGTACACAATTTTTCTCCAATTTGAACTTAATGCTCGAATCACTAGCAACAGAGGACTGCTTCACGGTCTTAGGGGATTTTAATTTCCATTTAGAAAAACTAGACAGTATTGAAACACATACATTATTGTCTGATATGGAAACCCTAGGACTTGCCCAATTGGTTAATTCATCCACACATGAGGCTGGTCACACTTTGGATGGCATTTTTTCCAACTTTAAAGGGATTCATGTACAACATATCCTTCCGCTCCCCTGGTCTGACCACCATGCCATCCTTTGTGATATTTCAATCTCAATTAATGATGCCCCAGTAGGTAGACCGACCACTCCATGTCGCACCCCCTTCAAAGCCTGGAATTATCTAAATAATGCAGACTTCAGAGAATTATTGGATAGTACCTGCCCTATCATCTCAGAAGATCCAAACATAGCCATGATTCAATATTCAGAGTGGTTAGGTAATGCCATAAAAACACTGGTACCACACAAAACCATATCTAGACATAGGATAGCTAACTCCGCACCATGGTTCTCGGAAGAGCTTAGAACACAAAAACAAATGTGCAGGAATCGTGGGAGGATTTGTCGTAGATCTTACGATGTAGAAAGCAAATCTCGTTATAAGGAAACACTGGCCATCTACAAAAAAATTATTGCTGAGACTAAAAGAAAGTATTTTAGCAACCAAGTAGATAACGCAAAGAACTCAAATAAACAACTCTACGAGGTAGTGAGGCAACTAGTGGGGAACACTCCTAACCTGGCTCCTCCCCCCTCTCAATCATTTTGGGACGCCTTGGCCAATTTCTTTTATACAAAGGTTAATGAGATTTATTTAGCCTTTTCCTCCAAAGATAATTCCATCCTACACCCGACCTGCACCATGCCCTCAGCCTGTTCTTTATCTCAATTTAAAGAAATAACAGAGCAACAAATAATGGACATTATTAAAATTATAAAAACAGGATCGGCGCTAGACCCATGTCCACCAAACGTTTTTTCACCCGTTCTAGATCTCTTAACACCTGTAATCACGCAATTATGCAATGTCATATTTGAATCAGGGATTTACCCCAATGTTTTGAAAAACACCCTTTTAAAGCCACTTCTAAAAAAAACACATCTGGCCAAAGACGAACCAAAAAACGACAGACCAATAGCTAGTCTCCCTTTTTAAGCCAAGGTGGTAGAGAAAGCTATGAACCAGTGGCTGTCTGAATACATATAGGAACATCATTTGCTGGACGATACCCAGTTTGGGTTTCGTAAATTTCACGGCACCAAAACGGCCCTCAATTAAGCCCCCGATGACATTAGAGCCATCAGGGATCGGGGGGAACTGCAGTACTTGTACTGCTGGACCTCTCAGCGGCTTTCGACATGGTCGATCATTCCATCTTGATCGACCGTGTCGGAATAATGGGCATCCAACTGGGAGCTAAGAATCTTCTCGCTTCCTTTTTGGCTGGCAGGACTCAGGCAGTTACACTAGGGCCATTTCAATCAGCCGAGTTGTCCCTGCCATGTTGAGTTCCCCAAGGCTCATCCCTTAGTCTGACACTTTTTAACATCTATGTGTCGGACCTAGCAAGAGTCATCAAAATATATGGGATGGGCCTTACCCCCTACGCGGATGACACTCAGTTAGTCCTCGCCATTAACAACAACGGAGAAGAGGTGGCGGAGCGCTTCCAGGAAGGTATGATGGCAATTGGAGACTGGATGTCCTCCAGCTGCCTTAAACTTAAATCCAAGAAGACCGAGGTCGTCATCTTTGGAAAACTTTCCGCAAGCTGGTCATCCGTCTGGTGGCCTCCATCTTTTGGACCCTGCCCAACCCTGTCCCGAAGGTCAGGAATTTGGGAGTAGTTTTCGATGAACATCTTAACTTTTCCGCGCACGCGAATCAGATAGCGGCAGCAGCTTTTTATAAGCTAAAACTTATAAAGAAAATCATGCAGTTTTTACCCGACAGTGCAGGCAAAACTCTGGTCAGTACACTCGTACTATCATCACTCAATTACTGCAATGGCCTGTTTGCCAATGCTCAAATGCGGGTTGTCAACAAAATGCAATCTGTACAAAACGCCGCAGCAAGATTGCTTTCCAGAACCCCCAAATTTAAACCTATCGCCCAAATTATTCGGAATTTTCACTGGTTACGATTAAAAATCAAATAAAATTCAAAACACTTTGCCTTGTATTCAAAGCTCTGCATAATTTGGGTCCGCAGTTTCTCAGGTACCAGTTTATATCATATCAGCCTTCAATGCCACTGAGATCGGTGACTTTGCATCAATTAACTGTTCCCCGCACAAAAAAAGTTTCCTGGGTTGACAGACGCTTCCCAGTCACGGCAGCCAGACTCTGGAATTCACTTCCGCTGTCAATCAGATTAAGTCACTCCCTTCTCTCTTTTCGTAAGGATTTAAAGACCTGGCTGTTTAACCAGAAACCCTCAGGAATTACACCAGAAGAGCTACGAGTCGAGTTTTCAGCGCCCAGACGCCCACGGGCATTCGTTCGCGCTTTATAAATCTCCCAAATTTATAAATAAATAAATAAATATCACCAACCTCAAGCCTTCCATGTTCAGACTCCTGTTTTCTTCCCACCAAAATACCCAACAAAGCGTTTCACCAAGATCCTGACTCTGCATATCCAAACAAGGCCTACTTTCCATCCCTTCGCATTCTGGTCCTGCATTTTGAATATGTAATGCGAACTATGACATTCATAATTCCTTCTGTTCGCCAGAAATCGCTCTAGAAGTTATTAAAGGGGTTAATACAGAGGAACGCAGATAAAATGACGAAAACCACTGGCAACAGCGTGGAGTGGATGCATAAACAAATATTAAAATCAACCACCTAATAACACCAGTCATAATCCACTGATGAGATTAAACCACAAACAGTTGTTTTTCAGAATTAATGTTAAAGCAGTGAAAGTGAAAAGTGCACCACTGGAAGTAACATGAAAACATAGTACACTATTAGTCAGGGATTCTAAATACTCACGTCCACCTACTGTGAAGAAGGTACAGAATGAACAGTCACACGGATGACAATTAGGTTTTTAAATTATTGAACGTGGTCCGTTGTACTTTGTGTTTTAGATGTTGCTAAGAAATAGCAATAAAACGTTTGAAATAAAATAGACCTGAGGAAAAGGGGCACACATTTGATGTTGAGTCTCCCAACCCGGTGCATTCTCGTAATAACGTCAGAGCAAATATTGCAGGGCAGATTGTGAAGTAAAACTAAAAGCTATGCATTAACACTGCAAAGGATTCTATTGATTAACAGTCAACCACAGAGATAGGACAGAGTGAGAATGCACCCGGGTCATGGGATACTCTGTTGTCAAATGGATAGCACCAGGTGTGGGCTACTCATCCTACTTAGCTTTAGCTATGCTAAAACCTGCACAAAACCCGCTACACATAATGCATTGTTATCACCAGTGACCTGAGTCAGGTCTGCACCTAATCTCTGCTCCAGGTGCCACGGAGTTACTGGGGGACCAGTGATGGGTCAGCAGCGGTCAGCACTCCCTCAAAGCCCTCAGGTGCGTGGGTCTCCGGGTCTTCAGTCGCAGGCTCCTCGCAGGGGCCCCCAGCATTAACGCAGGTGTGGGCGCACAGTGCCCCGCCCAGGACCTCCCAGACTCCCTCCCCAGGTCCCACCTGCAGCACTAGCAGAAAGCACACTGTCTCGCCCAGGTAAAGGCCATTGAGACACAGGAGTATCCGGTACCGGCCCGGCACCTGCGCCAGCTCCTGCCACACGAAAGGCATGGCAGGGAAGTACATGGAGTACTCACATTGAGCCTATATAGTTGGGCTACAGGGGAGCCCAGGCATGTTAGCAGAGTGCAGAGCCACAAAGCCGAGAGCTGCTAACCACAGGCTCGCAAGTCGGGCCTAGACTCATCAGCCGAGCCCAGAGCAGATGAGCGCGTTTTCGGGTAGAAGCCAATTCGAGGTTTGCGTGTGTGGAATTATTGTTGTCATTTAGTCACACCTCAATGAAAACCACACAGCCCGGGGGAAGAGGGTTAGGGTTTGAAAATTGGAGGGGAATGGGGGTTTTTGGGAACGTTTTGTGGAGAGAGAAAAAAAAAACAGCATGGACAAACAACAAATGAAGAAAAACAAATCTTTGGATACGAAGATATCCATAAATATTTTAAGGGACATAAAGGAAGTGCATGCGTGAAGTTGTTTGCTAAATGGATGGTTAGGTTACTGAAAAGTAGTACTTACTACAACTTACTACCTATGAATAAACAATATGACAGTACAGGGCTGCAGTAATAATGCAATTTCACTTGCCTATCTGCCCTCAGAGAGAATAAACACTTATTAGTAGATTAAATTAGTTTTAAAAATAGCAAAGAAACTTATCAAATAGCTGTAGGGATGAATTTAAAGCAGAGAGCAAACGCACAGAGTCGCACTCATAGAAGTTCACAACAATAACATTATTTAAAAGATAAGGAGAAGTGAAGAGGATACTGTAACTGTATGTTGTAGTTGTCCTGTTCAATTTGGGAAGTTGCATGCATCCAGCCACTCCTCTTATTCGCGGTACTCCTTCATTCCATCTTACGCTCCGTCGATCAATCTTGGTGACCACAGTGTCCACTGCCTGCCTGGCGGATGCGGAATTGCGGATTGCTATGGTAAGCCTGAGTTAATGTTTTTCCCATCGCACAGGGTAGAAGCCGGCCTGTAATTGTCGATGGAAAAACAGAAAGGCATATTAAAACACCCCGGAGGAAAAATATAAGGTATGGTGTGTAGTGCAAAAATAACACTTTTACTCTCAGAGGGGACAGTATTACATACAAGCATCATTTCTAAAGTGCGTACTCTGAGTCTCCTTTTCAAGGATAATAATTAGCACACAGCAGGCCAGGGCCATGCAGACAGTCAAGGCAGGCACCACTGAGTGAACCAACCTCCATGTAGCATACCTCTTTGAACCAGACAGAAAAAGCAGATATAATTTTATACAGTGAGTGAGTGTACACTTGTAAAGCGCATGGCTACCAAAGGCCTCCCAGCGCTGAAGACAAGCCAACACCAAGGCAAGCAGCCGACTCAGGGGAATAGCATAGTCTTTAGAAGTTTGCGGAACCGTAAGTGGTTGGTCTCAAGCCTGATGTGGTCCGGCAATAGGTTCCAGCATCTTGTGGCAATGACGGCGAAACGCCGGCCCCCACTCCGCACTCGGTTCACTCTGGGAATGATAGCAAGATGTTTCTTCTCAGAGCGCAGTGACCTTGTAGGACGGTACCGGGGAATGATGACACGAAGGATCGGAGGAGCAGTGTCCGAGAGAGATTAGTGAGCAATGCACAGTGACTTGAATTTAATCCTTTCGGGAACTGGCAACCAGTGCAGAGAGGAGATATGTGGTTTAGCAGATTCCCGGTTATGGCAAGCCACATAGCCGCAATTGCATGAACTGCTGTCTGGACTCTGGCATAACAACAGTACACTGGCTCGACCACTCCATACCACGACTAGACAGACATGTAGTTCTGCTGTGGCTGTTGTTGACTTGTTTACCTGTTTGCCACTCACAAAATGGCCACAGTTCTTCCGTAAACCAATGATGATGATCCATCCATCCCAGTGAGTGACTGTAAAGATATTATGTAACTTTGATCATCAAGACTCATCATCATCATCATGGTAGTGGCAAACTCCATGTTGTTCACGCAGTCACAGTCTACATACAGTGAGTCCAAGGACATTTTCCATATTAAAAAATGCAACGTAGTGGCCCCTGCAGTAGAAGTACAATTTGCATTAAACAAGGTAAAAAGTAAAACAGAGTAGACTTGAGTTACATTTAGTGTGCAAAAGATTAAATAATAACAGAACACATAGGGTTCATTTCATGCACAACAAACAAACAGCAATTGCTTTCATCAGAGCCAGACAGCCAGTGTTGTCCACTGCAAGCCATCTCATCATTCATTACCTGTTCCACTTTTTGTCAGCATCTTATTTTTAAGTGAAGGTTCACAGGGCAGCCTCTCGTGTCAATTTCAGAAGTAACAGTCAGCATAGCGACAGTTTCTTGATTCTGCGTAATCCGGCCATCTGCCGTGAGGGAAAAAATGGATAGGGGGAGTCTGGAGGAGGAGGATAGACGAGCATGACTGAGTTGTGAACTTGTGAACTTCAGGAATGCAGACAGTGTCACCTTCAATATGGAAATAAGACGAAGACAGTGCTGCTGATGGATTTGTTGTGATTACAGTTTTGTTGTGCTAAAAGTTGCAAAACAAAGAAAGACACACAAAAATAAAAGTGAATAAGGATGAACAAAACAAAAGTAAGTATTTCAAGCCTAGGTGTCAGGGAAGTAGAGCTCGTCCTCAAACTCTGTGAATTGAACCTGGAGTAGGCCGGCTAACAGAGAAGAACTTCCGTCACCGAAGTCGATGTCCTCTTCTTCCTGCGTGGATTCACGTATTTTGTAATCTGGTGGTATGAAGTGCTGATTGATCTTGATCAGTGTTAACCTCCCCACATTTTTGGGCGAGAGGCGGGTCCTTTTTGAAGTTACAATGGCACCAGTAGCACTGAAAACACGTTCAGAAGACACGCTTGCGAGTGGGCAAGCCAAACAATGTATAGCCAGCTTGGTGATCAGTGGCCATTGAGGCCTTTTCCCATACCAATACACCAATGGGTTCTGATCAAAGAAGACCTCTGTTGGGTCATCCAGATAGGCCTGCACCATCCACTCAAGGTCCTCTATGGGTGCTCCACTTTGCATACCATCTGTTGCCTTTGCATCAACAATGGAACAAGCAAACCCTTGATGAGTTATCCAATCCGCTTCCGGCAATATTATGGCTGGGCCTGGTGCAGGTGATGATGATGATACGGTTGCTGCTGTCGGTAACAGCTGTGAGGGAAAGTGACTGCCTTCGGCCACAGAAGTGGACCTTGACACCGGATGGCTTGCTGCTACAGTAGTACTTGTGGTGGTTCCTACAATTTCCTGCTGCTCTTTTTCGAACCGAGTGGCTGACAAAGCTAGCCAATGTTTGTACTTGGAAACATCTGCTTCATAAAAAAGAATGAATGTATTGCTGGCCAGTGCCTTTTTGTACCGTGGATCCAGAATAATGGCACAAATGTAATGTTGTTCTGAATGTATTGCTTTAAGCCTTTCATTGTCAACTAGGCGGCTTCATAAGCTCTCCGCCAACTGATATGCGTCTTGTTTTTCAGCATCAACTCGGAAAGTTGAAGACACCGCCTTCAATTGGTGCTCTAGCATGCGCAACAATGGGATAGCTTTGCCCAAAGTACAGTCCTCCCTCCTGACTTCACGCGTGAACACCTCAAAAGGATGAAGCATGTCTGTCAGGCTTTTAACTAGGTCCCATTCATCCACCTCTAGCCTCATGTCTTTCATAGAAGCACCCCGTGCGTTAAAGACATACTCATTGATTACCAAGTACTGCTCAAACAGACGCTCAAGCATGTAGAAGGTTGCGTTCCAACGTGTTGCCACCTCCTGGATGAGTCCTCTGACTGGCACTTTATGGTCACGTTGAATGATCCTCGGCTGCTTCCTCAGCTGCTTCTTCGGCAGGTGGTCAGTAACTTGCTGACTGTATTTTCTTTTTTCAAATCTTGAACAACAATGTTAATACAGTGCGCCAAACACGGCACTCTGAAATAGCCACCATCAGACATGGCCTTAACTATATTACTAAAGATTTTTTTGTAGAGGCCCCTGAAAAAGGGACAACGGTCCCGAAATGCATTGGGCCAACCATCACAACAATCGCTGATAAATGTCAATAATATTTGTATGATGTAAAATACAATGTATGATTAATGCAATTTTGGAAATTATGATGAGATTGAAATGACCCATAAATACACATTTAAGAAGTATCAGAAAATCAAAACCATGTGAATAAATAGGAAAATGTTATGATAACAATTTTTTATAATGGCATAAAGTTTTTTCACAACAGGAATAGTAGTTAAAAACGTAGTATTGCAGTGGGTTTGATAGGGTTATGATATTTTATCATCTAACCATACCTCATGAACTTAACTATATTACCGCCATTATCCATGGAAACATAACCAATCATGCGCTTTCTTGGATGCAGCCATTCAAAGACCTTACTGTTAAACTCCTCCAAAATGTTTACTGCAGTATGAGATTTCTCCATGGCAAACATGGCTACTGTTGCATGTTTCAGAGTAGCTTGAAAAATTGTAACACTGTCAACACCTGCAGCTATCTTCTCTCTAACCCCTGCAAAAGAGACCCAGTGTGCAGTAATGCACATGTAATCAACGGCTTGGCAACTGGTCCACATGTCTGTTGTCAGGTGGATAGTTTGAACAGGAGTCTTCTGCAAAGCTGTTCCAATCACGTCCAGCACATCATGATGTAGTGCTGGAACCGCAACTCTGGCAAAATAGGACCGGCTAGGAACCTTCCATTTAGGGCAGACTGTTGCCACAAATTCTAGAAAACCCACCCCTTCCACAAAGAAAAAGGGAGAAGGTCCAGCGCTAACATTTTAGCCAGCATTGCATTATACAGACGTGTCGTTGGGTGGTTGTGTTCAAATAGCGCGTCCGACCAAAACATGCTTTTAATGGTGGTCTGGACCGTTTTCATATGTGATGATGATGCAGACTTAGGCTCATTGATGTACTTTTTCGCATTGGTGTCTCTACCAGACTACTGTGCCTCCTAGATGTTGCTGGGGTAGAGGAGGGTGTGGGCTCTACCACTGCAGTGCTGCTGCCAGGGGTACTGTGTGTACCAGAAAAAATGTCTCTCGGTTCTTCACCTCCCCTGCACGATCAGCTCGTCGACATCAGATGCAATATCAATGGATACATTTGGATTTGTACTTTTTGGCTTTCCGTATGTTACTTAGGTGCGCCTCCCACTGGATAATGTGGTGTTTTTGGAGATGACCTCTCTGGCCTCCGGTACCATAGTTTGGACCAAGCTTACCCTGACTAACTGCTTGTCTACAAATCGAACAAATGACAAGGTTTTCCGCCTTTTTGCTAATACTAAAGAAGTCCCAAACTGGGGAGTTGAGATTTCTGGTGGTGGTGGAGGTGCTAGTGCTACTTTCAATGCCAGATTAAGTGGAGGATGGGTGTGGCGGAATTTGACTCTGTTGTGCACTTACAGCACCACTACTTGAGGTAATGGAGGTCGAGCTGGATGGAGGTCCCTGCCGGCCCTTCTGATGAGAAAATATGGAAGCTGTAGGTCGTGTTGGTGTAGTAGTTACCTGTGTTGGTGGAGGTACCAGTGGTGCCAAGCCGCACACATCCTGCACAGCAGCATTTTGGGATAGGGTAAAAATGTCTGTCTGCTGCATGCCCGCTGGGGCTGGAGTGACGACTGTGATGACTGTGTTGTCATCGTCAGACTGTTCATCAGCAGCAGAATACACCACTTCTACTTCTTCTTCATCATCACCCATAACTGAGAGCCTTGCGGGAACCTTCCTTTTACCTAGCTTTGTCGGCTAATGGCGTGCCTCCCTCTCAGACTGCATTGGTGGGTGCCAATCAAGATCTAGATCATCAGAAGGAAGGGGGCTTGAAGAAGAACTTGTACTAGCCCTCCTTGACCTTTTCCTTGCTGGGGATCTGGAAGACAATGGATCATCAGGAGGAGTGGCTTGCTCGACTGATACCTCAGCATGAATCTCGATTTCCTGATGTGCCCCTACTTCTGGAAGAACAAGCATTGTGGGCAGTTGTGCCTCTCCATGCGCCTCTCCATGCGCCTCTCCATGTGCCTCTCCTTGCACCTCTACTTGCACCTCTACTTGCGCCTCTACTTGCGCCTCTCCATGCGCCTCTCCTTGCACCTCTCCTTGCGCCTCACCTGTGGTTGTCGTTGCGGCTGTGGTTGAACACTCGTCAAATGAGTTACACCCTGACCTCCATCCAGCTCGACCTCCATTACCTCAAGTAGTGGTGCTGTAAGTGCACAACAGAGTCAAATTCCGCCACACCCATCCTCCACTTCATCTGGCATTGAAAGTAGCACTAGCACCTCCACCACCACCAGAAATCTCAACTCCCCAGTTTGGGACTTCTTTAGTATTAGCAAAAAGGCGGAAAACCTTGTCATTTGTTCGATTGGATGCTACTTTGGGATGAGTCAACGCCAACATCACCGGTCGATGGTGAAAGAGCAATTAAAGTGGCTGCGTCTGCGGCACTCAAGGGCTTGGGCCTAACTTGGCGTGGTGTCACTGGGACCAATGAAGCGGAGGTGCTGCTCCCAGCTTGGTCCCCGGCGGACACCGCTGCTGCAGGCGTAGTTTTTTTTCCACAAAAAAAGTGTCTGTCGGCACACCAGTCTCCTTGGCAAGTGGTGCCACGTGCTTCTTCTGCTCCTTCTTACAGGCAGTGGCAATGGCAACTTTCTTGGTAGAGGAGCTACGGCCACCTTTCTTTGGGCCCATCTTCTTCAGATGTCAGAACAGCAGGACGCAGTTGCACGAGTTGCAGAGTTGTCTGTGGCCACACGTGACGTCACGTGACGTTGTGCACACACTGCAGCAGGACTTCTTCCTGGCACTACAACAAGTGATGATGATGAGGATGATTCCTGGTTTTCAGTCTTTGTGCACCTAAAAGCAAAGGAAGCCAGAGGAGCATCAGGTAAATAAATGTTGCATATGTCGTGCTTCAATTAATATTTGCAACTAGGCATTTATTATTATTAACACAACACACCCAAAAATGGAAAGACCCAAAATAAAAATTGCAATTCTAATCCAAAATGGATGTTTAAATTAATAGAAGAGAGACCACACAGAGAGAGTTGTTTCATGCTTGGAACACTCCTGAGGCGAAAAGCCAGGAGCGAGAATCGCGTATGCTGCTAATGTTTTTAAAAATTGTGAATTCTGGATACTGAGCCTTTTTGACTTTTAAAATTGCACCTACCTGACTAGAGGTTGCTGCTCCTTGCTCCGCCGATTAGGTGCGGAGTTGCCACCTTGTTGTGAGCCTGCCGGTGCACCCCACGCCCACCTCCCTGACAGGACGCTGGGGGCGGCGGCTTCGCCCTGTGACGCGCTAGGCGTCAGTACAAAAGAAGCTTCCTGGCGCGCAGGTGCCTACTTGGAGCACTCCTGAGGCGAAAAGCCGGGAGCGAGAATCGCGTATGCTGCTAATGTTTTTAAAAATTGTTTATTCTAGATACTGAGCCTTTTTAACTTTTAAAATTGCACCTACCTGACTAGAGGTTGCTGCTCCTTGCTCCGCCGATTAGGTGCGGAGTTGCCACCTTGTTGCGAGCCTGCCGGTGCACCCCACGCCCACCTCCCTGACAGGACGCTGGGGGCGGCGGCTTCGCCCTGTGACGCGCTAGGCGTCAGTACAAAAGAAGCTTCCTGGCGCGCAGGCGCCTACTTGGAACACTCCTGAGGCGAAAAGCCGGGAGCGAGAATCGCGTATGCTGCTAATGTTTTTAAAAATTGTTTATTCTGGATACTGAGACTTTTTGACTTTTAAAATTGCACCTACCTGACTAGAGGTTGCTGCTCCTTGCTCCACTGATTAGGTGCGGAGTTGCCACCTTGTTGTGAGCCTGCCGGTGCACCCCACGCCCACCTCCCTGACAGGACGCTGAGGGCGGCGGCTTCGCCCTGTGACGCGCTAGGCGTCTGTACAAAAGTAGATGGGTATCCCTCCGCGCAGAAGATGCGGGCAGCGGGCGCTCCTTGGGCGCGCCGAAGGTGCGCCAAAGGTAAGCCCGTCTGCACCCGTCCGAGCCCTGAGGAGCCCAGAGGCCATGATCCCTGCTCGATCACATTTTGAGACAAATGCCCGGATGCGGGGTACCGCAGGGCTCATCCTTGAGCCCTACGTTATTCAATGCATACATGAGACCGCTGGCTGAGATCGTTCGCCCATATGGCATTAAGATCATCACATATGCGGACGATACTCAGCTAGTGGTCTCTCTCACGCAAAAGAACTGCCAACAACCACAGACCAGTCTGACAACTTGCTTGGAACAGGTCAAGAACTGGATGACGAAGTCGTGCCTCAAGCTCAACGGGGCCAAAACCGAGCTTATGCTCCTTGGCCCACCAGCTTCCCCCACCATGGATTTTTTATGGCCTAACAGCTTGGGCGCGCCTCCCACACCCAGAGACAACATAAAAAGTCTGGGGGTGAGGTTAGACAAATCCCTGACCTTTAACACTCAAGCAACTAAATTATCAGCAACTTGCTTTGGTCTCATTAGGATGATGAAGAAAATCCTTCCGCTGCTACCCTTTGAGGCCAAGCTAGTAGTTATGCAAGGTCTAATTCAATCCCGCCTCGACTTCAGTAACGCCCTATATTTAGGGGCGCTTGAATATTGTCTGCAAAAACTTCAGCGGATTCAGAACTGTGCAGTACGCACATTGCTCAGTCTTCCACGCAGAACTTCGGCGGAGCCTGGGCTGAGAACTTTGCACTGGCTCCCTGTCAGGGAGAGAATTAAATTCAAGTCCATGTGCATCTCCCGTCAAGCATACTGGAAATCTGGTCCAGCAATCAATCATTTTCTGATTGCCTCTTACTGCCCCAACAAACAGCTTCGTTCCTCTCATGCCTTCTTGGTGACAGTCCCCTGGATTAGGAGATCCAGAGCTGGAGGCCGGTCTTTTTCTTACAACGCAGCCAAGTTATGGAACTCACTCCCCCTCCATTTAAGATCTAATCCTAACTTGATGACCTTCCGCAAACAACTCAAAACCTTTCTCTTCAATAAACCAGACTAATTTCCGGGCTGACCACACTGGGAGGCACTAACCTAGCTCTTAGCGCCTGGACGCCTCAGGGCAGCAGTTGCGCTTAATAAAACCCCTTTTCATTTCATGAACATAGTGTATTCTTCTACAGAGATCCGTAACATATTGCACTCAGCATTTACTCCACTGGCTGACACACTAGCCTGTCCAGAAAAATTCCCAGACTGTATGGAAGGTCTGGTAGCTTGTAGAAACTGTACCTTTCAAGAAAACCAACTTATAAGCGATATCCCTCTCAATCATTCCTTTAGCACTCTGCCGCCGCTGGGATTATCCTATATTCTATGTAATGTTCGATCTTTAGCCGGGCATCCTCTGGAAGTCTGGGACATGATACACTCCCATGCCCCAAAGATATGCTTTCTGACGGAAACTTGGCTGAACCCCGCTAATCTGCCGATGATACACTTGGCCATACCTGATAACTACTGACTTATACAGTTGGATAGGGAGGGGAAAACCGGGGGTGGCATCGCCATAGCTTTTAAAAAACATCTTAAAGTAACCTGGGTTGAAACATTGTCTGATAGTAGCTGTGAGCTAGGCCTTTTTAAAGTCATTTTTTCACCGTCGGAAAGCTGGACCGGGGCTTTAATCTACCGACCACCTGGCCCTAGGATGGACTTTACAGACAGACTGGTTGACCTTATAGCTACTCATGCCCTGTCCTCCAGTAAATTCTTACTATTAGGTGACTTTAATTTCCATGCTGAATTACATGCATCCCCGGATGTGAATAAACTCATCACAGACATGGCGATTCTGGGACTTTCACAAAAAATCCTAGGAGCCACCCATAAGGGGGGCACACTCTTGACTTACTGTTCACGAATATCGCTTACCTTAAGTACGACGCTGCACTGCCTCTCACGTGGTCGGACAACTTTATGATCAAATTCACGAGTCCGTCTTCCCTGCCGACACCAACGGGACAGCCCATTGGTAGAGTCCAACGACTTCTGCGTCCCTGGAAAAAGTTAACTCCCCAGGCCTTCGAGGAAGTGTTCTCGGCACCCTCAATAACAGAGGAAAGGGAGGTTTCTAAAGCCTTGTCGACCTTTACTATTAAATTGGGGAGAACTTTGGACATAATTGTCCCAGCGAAAATGAAATCCAAACCCTTGCTGAACCGTCGCTCAGCACAGTGGTATACCTACGAATTAAGACAGGAAAAATCTGCCTGTAAACGATTGGAGAGACTTTGGCGCCGAAGCAAATCCCCCCAGTCAAAAGCACTTTTTAGACTCTCACAGAAAACCTATCATCTTAATTTGAAGGCAGCAAGAACCACATTTATTGCGAATCAAATTGAGAACGCTAACAATTCGCCTAAAGTGCTATTTGACATTGTGAATGAGTTTGTGTCACCAGCGGCATGTAAGCAACCGTCCATAGAATCTCAGGACCTATGCGACTCACTTGCTGGGTTTTTCCAAGAAAAAATTGAAATTATCTATTCCAAATTTTCACACCTCGCTCTCACCTCTCTTCATTCAGATAGGCAATCAGTACGGACGGACTGCTCCCTTACAGGTTTCAGACCAATCACTTTAGCTGAAACTCACAAAGCGCTCGAGTACGCGAAGTTGGGCTCTCCGGCGGACCTCTGCCCTCCTAGAGCCATTCGCAAGACAATTCCCCAGACACACAGTCAATCTGTACCATGTGACCACTGGATTTAATTTTCCAAACAAATTTATTTTTCTTTTTTATACATTTATCAGCAAAGATTTTTGAAAAACAGGCACAAACAGAACCACTGTCAGATCAAAAGGTTCATATATACAGTATCTACAAATGTACACATTTACAAATTTGCAACAAAGAATCAAGCAAAAGTGGTTTGACACACCAAAGAAAACCAATAACATAAATAATAATCCATATAAATTGGTAATTATATACAGTGCAAAGATTAGTCCATAAACAAAAAACAGGCACCAGTCCTAGGGATTGAAAAACCAAGTGACAGGCGGGATTGAGATCGAAAACAAGCCTGCCTGCCAGCAAGAGCCTGTGGTATAATGTTTAATAGGGTTGCGGGGCTAGGGTACAGAGTGGTCATATGATTTACATCCTAGCGGCACCCTTTGTTGTAGCCACAGGGTGGTATTGTCGACGCGTTTCGAACCTCAATATTCAAGGTTCTCTTCAGGACGGGGACTGGGAAAAGGATTCTGCACGAGGGCACAAAGATTGCCGCAGTGTAGGTATATCTTGGTTCGTATTCACACCTGCAATTAGCGCAGAGCTGGACTTTGAGCGTGGTGTCAGGCTTCAGGAGCATTCAGGGATAAGAGCGGCTCACCTACAGACTGCTTGTCACTGTGAGGGAGTGAGCTACACCGATCCTTCTGAGGCTGGATTAATTCCTACATAGAACGGGCCATCTCTGCCTGCCGGACTGAATTGAGGTCAGTGACCGGTCGCTTTCCCCTCCATGGTCTACAACGCCAGACCAACACGCGCACAAACAATGTGAGCCGCTCTTATCCCTGAATGCTCCTGAAGCCTGACAGGCAGGCAGGCTTGTTTTCGATCTCAATCCCGCCTGTCACTTGGTTTTTCAATGGACTAATCTTTGCACTGTATATAATTACCAATTTATATGGATTATTATTTATGTTATTGGTTTTCTTTGGTGTGTCAAACCACTTTTGCTTGATTCTTTGTTGCAAATTTGTAAATGTGTACATTTGTAGATACTGTATATATGAACCTTTTGATCTGACAGTGGTTCTGTTTGTGCCTGTTTTTCAAAATTTTTTGCTGATAAATGTATAAAAAAGAAAAATAAATTCGTTTGGAAAATTAAATCCAGTGGTCACATGGTACAGATTGACTGTGTGTCTGGGGAATTGTCTTGCGAATAATCCTGTCCAGCCACTTTGTTCTGTTTTTCCTATTGTTGAGATCCGGGTTGGTCAGATGTAGGATCCGATACCTTTACTGTTTCACACTCCTAGAGCCATGGCACTCTTGTCTCATTCACTGGTGCCCACCATTGAGAAAATCTTCAATCTATCAATTTCAGAGGGTGAAATTCCAGTCCCCTGGAAGGAAGCTTTTGTCCACCCTATGCTAAAAAAGCCAGCGGCTAACCCATTAGAGTTGAGCAACTATCGGCCGATATCGCTGCTCCCCCTTCTGGGTAAAGCACTTGAGAGCATGATCAATCAACAGCTGAATCTCTACTTAGAATCAAACTGCATCTTGGATGCCTCGCAGTCCGGTTTCTGTCGGGGTTTCAGTACTGAAACAGCACTCTTAGCGGTGACTGACTCCCTGCGGATGACGGTAGATGCCGGAGGATAGGCAATCCTGATTCTCCTTGACCTCTCCGCGGCCTTTGATACCATCTCACATGTTAGGCTGTTGGAGAGGTTAAGAGCTATTGGTAGCCAGGGGTTAGCCCTTAAGTGGCTACAAAACTTTCTGACGGATAGATCCCAGACAGTCATCATGGGCTCCTATCAGGCAGGAAAAATGTCGTTGGATAAAGGCGTTCCCCAGGGCTCCTGCCTTAGCCCTACCCTCTTTAACATCTATATGGCACAGTTGGCTAAGGCAGTGGAAGCCCTGGGGTTCGAAACTATTTCATACGCCGACGACACACAACTGTTGTTTAACATTAGCCCTAATCAGGAGGCGGACAGACTACGCTTTTCCACAGGGATCCGAGAAATCTCTAACTGGATGACTAACAATTTTCTCCAGTTGAACCCAGGAAAGACGGAAGTCATGTTGCTGGGTAAGGCGGCGGCTATGTGGACCAAGGACTGGTGGCCCTCCAAGTTCGGCCCCTCTCCTGTACCGAAAGAGTGCGTTAATAACTTAGGTATAAAAATCAATCGTTCTCTCTCAATGCAGGATCATGTAGCGGCTGTTGCGGGGTCCTGTTATTTCAGGCTAAGATTGCTTAGGAAAATCTTTCCTTTTATTCCATTAGAACATCGCAGAACACTAACTCAAGCCATGGTTATCAGCCGTTTGGACTACGGCAACGCCCTCTTAGCAGAAGTTGGGCTGACTTCCCTTAAAAAGTTGCAGGTTATCCAAAACACAGCGGCCAGGCTGGTTTTGAACATGCCTGCTAGATCCCCTTCGCTACCACTACTGAGAAAGCTACACTGGTTACCTGTATGGCAAAGATCCATCTTTAAAGTCTGTTGTTTGACATTCAGTGCCCTACAGGGTCTGGGCCCTAAATATCTGCAACAAAAGTTGGTAAAACATAATCCGAGCCCTACTCTCAGATCTAGCTCGCAACTATTACTGCATGCCCCTCGAATCAGACGTCACAGATCAGGAGGTATGGCTTTCTCTTATCTAGCACCTGTCTACTGGAATAGTCTTCCTATCTCCTTGCGAGAAATCCCATCTTATCAAAATTTCAGGAAACATCTCAAATCTTTCCTTTACTAAGGCCCCTTCCTCTTCGCTTTTCTCTCTTTTTCTTGTTTTCTTCTTTCTCCTTGGGCTGTGTTCTAAGTAAGCGCAGAGATGCCTCATGGTGAGTCGTTGCGCTATACAAGAAAGTATAACATAACATAACATAACATAACATAACATGCACCACTGAGTACCCCTGGGCATAATGGATGAAAGCAAGGCAGACTGGGTGCAGGCCTATGGCACAAAGCACACTGCCTGGCTTCACAATGGCCCCTAGACCCCCACCCACATGGCCAGGCCCTGGACCAGGCCTCAAAATGGCCCCGCCCCCCCAGCCACATGGCCAGGCCCTGGACCAGGCCCCAACAACACCCATAAAATCGAAATACACACAAAAATCACCCCAGTCCAAAGGCATCCATGTACTAAATGATGTTTAAATTCAAGAGATCACACAGAAAGACTTGGCCCATGCACCACTGAGTACCCCTAGGCCTACTGGCTAGTGTGACTTTAACATGCACCCCAAAATTACAAAAAACTTCCACATAGATATAACAGTGAGCTATTCAATTCCATGCCATTGATGCCATAAATGATATTTAAGTTCAACAAAACTCACGGAAACAGTGCACCCATGACTAACCCTGGGCCTACTGGATGCTGTGGCTACCCACAATATATTTTTTAAAAGTTGGGAAAAAGTTTATAAATTGTAGTTGCAGCAACTGCAATGCCCCAAACAACACCAACTTACTTGTAAAATCTCAACTCCAAAAGTGATCCAAACAAAAAGTCCTCAAATACAAATATCCAGTAGCAGCCACAAAGAGTAATCCTTCCAGCTCCAGATCCAAATGAAAAGTGACCAGGACATGGACAAAGCACTGGGAGGAGCCTGCTGGACAGGAACAGGATGTTGGAGACTCTAGGGCACTTCTTTCCTCCCAACTCCCCAAAAATGCTCTCCTTGCACAAAAAAGTGCAGCCAAATGTCAATCTGAGGAGTTATTCTGATCCAAATCATCAATTTCAGAAGGTTTATGCTGCCAGCGATAGATTTCTTGTGCAGAATTGCAATTTTTGGGAAAGCGAGATGTTCAAATCTCCAGCCGGATGTCAGCTGCGCGGCGCATCTACGTATTCGCTATTGTTTACTCTCGCGATACGTGTTCGCGGGCCCTTATGACATATTCGCGTTCTGAAAGTCTTGCATTGCAAGATGGCGGGACTCCATGACGTACTCGCGGTCGAATAGTCTCGCGTGATCACTCCATGACGTACTCGCGGTCGAAAAGTCTCGCGCGATCATGCAGCAAGATCGAAAATGGCACAGCGCACGCAAACCGGGAGGAAAACAGCTCGGCAAACTCAGAATCAGGGTAAGTCAAAGCCGCGCGCATGAGATTGTATTTTTGAAGCGCGACCAAGCAAAAAAAATCCACCAACTTGTGAATTGCGAATTCTTTAACAATTTCGCGTGATTCGCGGACCGCAAAATTGCCAAAAATTCGCAAATTCCACGACCGGAACGGATTTTCAGCCCATGCTTAATTGAATGTTATTTACAAGCTCTGAAAGTAACATCGACTGAACACATTGCTGCTCGAAAGTATTGCTGGTCATAACGGAACCATCGGGAACCGTCCTACAGGGACAGTATACACGTAAGTGTAGTTAAATGAATTTAAGCGCTCGTTATCAGTGCGGCGGGCTGAATCATTATTATTTTTTAACACTCACGGTGAATGTCATGGACCGCTTTGTCGTTAAACATGTGGCTTACACCCGGTTTTTCATATTTTTTACAGTACGTTCAGAAACACAGTTGAACGGTATAGAACGTGAGTAAAAACTGAAAACTTCACAAATGACCCCACGTTTGAGCACGATAACATACTTAAAATACTCACGTATACGCACCTTTTTTAAAAATATAGCATAGCCACCTTCGCATGTTGTTAATTACCTTGAGGGAGTAGGTTGCAAAGAATGGTAATATGTGAATTTGTGATATGGATTATTTTCTCAGTGCATTATAGTTTAATTTGTAGATTTTGCTCCCTGATGAAAAGCTCTTTGCTCAAAATGCATTGCAGTACAGCACGCATTTAAATGTATTTTGAGAATGCAATAAATGAAGAACATTGATTATTCGAAATTAAGTAAAATTTCAACGGAATGAAATAAAATTGAAAAGATTGAAGAAATACCTAAGGAGTTTGATGCTTTAATACAATACAAAAGTATCACAGTTTGAATATTCACAAAGGTGTGCCCACAGGGGGATGCAACAAAGTTTCTTTGGAGCACAATTCTGATTCAAGTTTCAAGACGTCATTCACAGGACGAAAACGACGCCCCAGGAGCACACAATAAAAATCAAAAACATTTGGAAGCATTGTCTAATAAAATATTCTCTAACCACGAGTTGTGCGCAAGCTAATATTTGATTTGATTCTGTTCAGACAGCCACTTGGGGGATTGAGGTGTGTCCTGCCTTTCCAGGGTGAGTCAGGGTTGGGCTGAAAGGACCTGGGATGCATTCAGAGTAGGGGGAGGAGATTTCTTTCACATCTGAATGGGCCTGTTCTGGGTTAGACAATGCTGTCTCCACCTCCTGCCAGGAAGCTGCACCAGAGAAGACAGAACTGGTTTTGGCTGGGCAAAGAGCTTCTCAGCCACAGAGAACAAAGGATTTTGTATAATTAAAAGAGAGGGCCACACTTTTAGATCACTTCTGGGAATCAAGAGGAACCTTTACTAAGGAGAAAAACTGGACAAGCTGCCCCTTTGCTGTTTGCTGTCTGGGGTTGGCCTGCAGTGGCTGTTTCTGCCAAGGAAAGGACTTGTACTTTGCTGTGTGCTGTGTCATCTGCTTGAGGAAGATCTACAAGGACTTGAAATAGAACTTTCCTCCTGTTCCGACATCTCAGGGACACAAAAACATCACCCCCAGTGCCCCTTGAACTCCTTTGATGGGAGTTCTGACCTGCTTAGAGCTGCCTGCCAGGGTTTGCCGGCCAACCTTTGGAGGTTGTTTTGGGACTGGAAATTGTAAGAACTGTGGAAACCCACGTATCGTCTGTTTCCGACGCATCGCATTGGTGCAAGAAGAATTTTCTGACACATCGCCGTAGCCGAAAAATCGACAAAGCGCCTGCTCGAATACATGACGTTTCAATACAAACAATTACAATGCATGTTTTTACAACGTGGTTTTTACATCACAACTACCATTACATTGCATGATTTTACAATGCATGCCATTACAATGCATTTTTAAAAACTACCATTACAACACATTCTATTACAACGCATACCATTACAATGCATGATACTTTTAGGGCAACAGTAGGGTAAGTGTTGGATAATGTAGGGGTAAAAATGACTATTCACACTCCAGTGAGTGCAACAGCAGGGTAAGTGTGGGATGTGCAGGGGTAGCAATTACTATTCCCACTCCAGTGAATGCAACAATAGGGAAAGTGTTGGATAGTGTAGGGGTAAAATTACTATTCCCATCTACCTCAAAACCCATACCCACCCAAAACTAAAAAAATCTCCAATTACTCACCTTATAATGCGTTGTAATGGCATGCATTGTAATGGTTTGCGTTGTAATGGTATGCATTGTAGGGACATGCGTTGTAATGGCATGTGTTTTAATGGCATGTGATGTAAAGGCAGTTGCATTGTAATAGTTGGGTTGTAATAGTTGCGTTGTAAAAGCAGTGCGATGTAATGAGTGCGTTGTAATGGATGTTTCCCGCCTGCTCACGGCTGAAGTGTCTGCCATGCGATGAATCCTGTGCATCATTCTCCGAAATCCGGATTCACCGCACCGATCCTGAAGCAGGCCCTGTTGGGGAAGAACCAATGCATCAAGGGGACGTGGCTGAAATCATTGCAGAGCATCCCTGGTCTTCATTCATCGCATTGTACCGGATCAACACGCATCGCATCGAAGCGCCAGGTCTGTCGCTTCGTTGGGGGACGCAGTAAGAAACTGATGCATCACCTCCCCACGCAGTAAGAAACCGATGCATCACCCCCCAGAGCAAGGAACCGAGTGTAAGGCACCAACACATCACCTTCCATGTGACCCTTTTTGCTTGCCTTTTTCGATGCATTCAAGGTACTTTGTGTAACAGTGTTGCACCGATATTTTTTCGGAACAGAAATGTTTCTAGCTTTTAAGAGTCATTTCTAGTACTGTATTGTGGATTTTTGTCGTTTTGGTCTTGATTTGGTTTAGATAAAGATTACTTATATTTCTAAACTGGTGTGGTGTCCATTTGTAGTGTCTTCACTGTATCACTATACGTGTTCACAAATACTTTACACAGTGCCTCTGAGATAAGCCTGTCTGCTCGCGCCAAGCTACCAAGGGGGTGAGCAGGGGTTATTTTAGAAGTGCATCCCCCTTACCCTAACTAGGAAGAGGGGTTCCCACATGGACAAAGGTGCACACCCTTTCCAACTAGAGACCCCAATTTCTAAAAGTTCTCATTTCTGGTCATGAGTTGCTCATCCAGTTCAAGTTTTACTTAGCCTTTTGGTCTCCTTGGCTCTGTTAAACCCATTACAAATTCAGGACAGCAAATACCAGAGGCAAATACAAAACCGGGACTGAGAGAGCACCTAACACATACAGTCTATAGGTGCGTCAGTATATTCACCTTTAGACCTGGCATGAATCATGGAGACTCCGACCCAACGCCATTGTGAAGATTTTAGGCACTATTGTCCTTGTTCATTTGTCCTTTTAGCAATGTTGCTGATGATGACACTTCAGCAGCACCTGGCTTTGAAGTTGCATCAGTTCCTGTAGTCTATCTTGAAACGGTCTGTAGTCCTCATGAGTGTACTACTGGTGGTCTCAGAAGACAAATCTCTTCAAAGACTCCCCACTGCAACATTCAATGCCTCAAATCATGGTGGCCAAAGGTTCATCTTAGTAGGGCTGGGGACACGTGATCGCAAACTCTGTAATGAGACCACACTCCCTAATCAATAATATTTGATGACGAATTTGCAGTTATAGCCACAGAAAGATGCATTTCAAAAGTTTTAGCCTAATTTTTTTTGTGCACTGCTATTATCTTAGTCGTCTACACAGCACCATTGCAGCCACAAGAAACGTTGTCCTGAGCTGTCAAGAGACCAATAGTCCATTGACCTTAACAATGTACCTAAACCAGAGGCATTACAAATTGTCATCAAACAAGTAAATCTCTTGTGTAGTGATAGTCATCCTCATCAACAACTTTATTTCAGCTCAAAAGAGCCATAAAAGTACACAATAACACAAAACATTAAAGAAAAAACAAAATATAAATATGAATGATACAATAAATACATGATAAAAGCTTACAGTTCCCAGGAATATGGATAAAAACACTCAGCAGCCATCATTCCAGTATAAAGTATAAAAATCAATAAGATTATAAAAACCCTTCATAGAAACATAATTAAGATCTTAAACCTTACACTCAATAAAAGAAAACACACAGAGATACCCCCTCATCCTACTGGTAGCACAAGTGGGCAGCCTCTAACAATAGCCTAAAGTAAGTTCTCCGTGAGGCCTCTATGCTGTCCGGGCAACTAAAGTTGTAATTTAGGCTTCTTCATATCACTAGATTTTCCTAGTGTGTTAAAGTGCACAGTGCAGAAAGGAGGTAAAAGCTTAACCAATGTGTATCATACAGGTTACAGCTCTACAAGAAACTAGCCATAAAATTAGAGACTGAATATACAACACTGGGCCTAGTGTCTGACTTACACATCCTTAAAGTTAAAAGTTGGTTTTCTAGATGGAGGAACTGACAAAGAGGGATGATCCACTGTTTACGCTGTTTAGCATGAACATTGGGTCATCCCTCTTTGCGTGCGTGTATGCTTTCATGAGAGTTTGTTCTTCAATGTTATGTGAAAAAGAATGTACATAGCGCGCGTACACCACGATGGTTTCATGGCATTACCCGGATAGATACCTGTGCCCTAAGGAATTACTCATAAGCCAGTCAAAACAGCCAGGTTTTAAGGAGTTTTCTAAAAACCTAGGAGGTCGGTGCAAAAACGAATTTCAGAAGGAAGAGAACTCCAAAGTTTAGGTGCCAGGATAGCAAACCTCGCACCGTATACATGCTACAATACTTGCTGTTTGGTGTGGGTCATCTTGCATGATTGTTGAACGTGGTTGCTTCTGTGGTGTGTTGCTTTTGACAAGTTAGTTTTGATTATCTACACAGTTCAATGCCACACAATTCAACACCACATATTTCCAATGCACACCACATAATTTGAGACCAAACGACATAATTCAACCCAGCAACACATTTACACAACGCAGCACATACATCCAGTCCACAAAACCCAATTCCATATCATGCCACAAAATTCGACAGCCCACCACATAATTAAACTCCACTATGTACCACTCCATATCACACAATCACACTCCACATAATTCCATTTCACTCAATACCACGTAATTACCATCCACATAGTTCCACTGCACGCCATGCCTTATAATTCCACTATACAAATCCACTCCACACAACACAATCCCACCACACACATTTTCACAACTAACAATTCCTATCTAACCCACATAATTTCACTCTGCACCACATACATCCACTCCAATCCAAAAGACGTATGTAGAAACATTATCATTTACAACGCCAATACCTCTAACACTCACAAATACGAGAGCAACTAGCATTGCAAATGCTTGTTTGGTGAGGTCAGCTGGGGTTTTTAGATCTGCTGTGACATCATTCACTAGGGCACCTTTAAGATATCACATGCAATTGTTCCTAAGCTTTATCATAAAGATGGACACCTTTTTCCGAATGTTAACGAGGAACACTGGGGCACATTACCAAGCAATAGCGATAATTATCGCTATTGCTTGGTTAGAGACAAAATTTTACCGCTGAGCTGCGGCGATTTTTATCGCAGATAAACCTTGGTATTACCAAGGTTTATCGCAAATGCGATAAAAAACGGCCGCAATGCATGAATATCGCTGAAAATTCAGCGATATTCATGCATTACCGAGCTAATGCTCTTAGCCATGTTATCCACCTCCCATTGGATAACATGGCTAAGAACTGCTCAGGGCAGGTGTTAGATTTTGGAGATATTCGCGCTTAGCGCGAATATCTCCAAAAGTTGGTAATAGGAGATAACGATGTTAGCGACTGTTTCCAGTCGCTAACATCTTGGCACGCCCACTTTGCATGTCATTAGTGATAAATATCACTGACATGCAAAGTGGGGCCCAAGATGGTCGCTATCTCCTACTAGCTGTCGCTAACTGGTGTTAGCGACAGCTAGGTAATAGGGAGATAATTTTATCTCCGCTTTCTTGGCTTTTAAAGCCAAAAAAGCGGAGATAAACCCCCTTGATAATATGCCCCACTGTCCCTCCCAAACTTTAGAGTTGTGTGGAAGAAGACTGTCACAGAGAAACCAGCCTTGCTGGAATAAATGAATCCACTTGCATTATCATATCATACGCGCGAGAAAGATTGATTATCCACTAAACCGAGCAGAAACACCCTGGCAATCAAAGTGATAAACTTTATGCCTCTCTATGATGATAGAATAACTTTTCCGTTCCAACCTCATTAAGCCGTAATCTCTCTACTCCCATGTCACTTATTCAAAATAAAGCGCATGCCTTCCTTCATAATGATACAGAGCTGGTATAATTCACAACACAGTGCCTTCTTTTTTATTGCCCGTGTTATAAAACGCGTCCATGTTTCTCCACGTGTGATAAAAAAATTGTGGATTAAAAGAGAAAAATAGAGGAGATTTAAAGTGATATTGCTGTATTTTTATTTTCAGTGCAGCCGTTTCATTTTTAAGGGGGTGCCATCTGGAATCATAAACCAGTGCAGGTTCCATCTACCAACATTTATGACAGGCGGAGAGACCTTCGGGAAGAAGGCGCAAGATGCTGGGTCCTGGCTGGTGTCTGCACATCACGAGGGGCTATAAACTCACCTGGACGAGAAACAACAAATGTTCTACTTATTCTTTTATAAGAAATCATTAGACCCTAATTGTAGCTTTATGTTTCTGGCAATGTGTCTCCGAACACATTATGCAGCGTGTATTGTTTCATGTAGTGGTTTAGTTGTTGGAAGTGGAATCTAGCGGTCCAGTGACTCGGATTTAGAGTTTGGTGGTAAATAAAAATCTTCCAATGTCTAGATCTGAATAGACACAATAGAATCCACCAGCCTCCTTATGCTAGCCCAGTGAAAGGAGGGCATTTGGCAGGTGGACTTTCCTCTATATCTACCACCAACCTCTAGTCTCGACTTCTTCACTTGAATGCTTTGTACGATCCTGGGTAAAACAGTTCTCACTCCCTTTAAATAGTTAGTTTATCGAACAATATTGGGTGTGCTTTGAACTGTAGCATAGAAAAACATATAGACGGGTACCGGAGGCAGCAGAGAAAATACTGTACTGTCTAGAAATTGAGACAAATTCCTGAAAGAAGAAAACATGTTCGAATGAATGGAGATAGACTAGAGGTGAAAAATATAACCAGGCATCCAGAGATCTTAGGGCCTGGATCAGAGATTGGTGGATTCATACAGAATGTCAAAAAGCATCTGTTTGCCCATCTGCCGCCATAGAAGCACATGCATCAGATTTAGAGTAGGTATGGCAGGTTGACTGCCAAAAGCCCATTAACTGCCGGCCAACTTTACCACATTTTCCTTCCTCCAACTACACAGCAATAATCCAATCACAACGAATGGAGCAATGGAAAGTCACTACTCCGCCCGCTGTGTTTAGACTACAATTACCATCTAAGGAAACAACCTGTTTTGGAGGAAAAAGAGTATAAACAGCCAAACCCTGACCACAGCACCCATAACACCAGCTCAAACAACACGCCCCTGCTTCTCCAAGGCCTTGGCTTCTATCTGGCAGTGCTAGATGAACAACATCATCCACAACAGAATGGAAGGTAAGTACAACTTTTTAAAAGCAACTTTTTAAAAGCATTTTAAAAGCACAATGTTAAGTAGCAATACAACAAAATTTAATTTTATGAACATCAAACCATATCTAACTCCACGTCACCCAGTCTTCCTGTCCGACCACGTCCCACACAACAGACTCATTTAAATATACACCTAATACAATGTTTTCCCTCCATTATCTTAAGTTAGTAAGCGAATGCATATTTTTTTTTACAAATGTACATGATTACACTAACATAGCACTCGCTAACCAATCTGTTTCAAATATTTTAGAAATAATTGTATACTAATACTACTGTACACATGAAAGGGTTATCAGAAAACACAAAACTATTGAGCGTTTAACCTGATTACACTTTACCCAATTACCACACGCCCCACAAACGTATGAATCAACCATGTACCCCAAGTACAGATTTTCACTACCCTGTCACTGATATCTTATGTCTAAAAATGTGTTACATAATATCAAGAGCTGGACACACACCCTCATGACAGACATTGCACTCATCTACTGAACCTAGATACATGCGTACATAATACATAGCATAGACTATGTGTAACCAACAATATATAGCGATATTGCCACATTTACTGCTAAAAACATTGGTTTGAAATATAGTCACACACAACTGCCATTCAGAATGTCACTTACACTAGGCCTTCACAATAATACTTCCACTTCCTTTAACACAGGCGGCACTCAAAGGGACTGATCTACATCTCTCAGAATGCAACATATGGTAAATAGAACAAGCATTTACAATGCAATAGGTCTCGTAATTGCGAGTTTTTGAGCTATTGGCCTTATAAATGGCAATGTCTGTTATAAAAAATTAAAAGGCTTTGTCATTTATAATACCAATAGGTCAATCTTTTGCAAAAGCAATACCTATTGTATTGCAGAGCGCGGTGTCCGTGAAGCGGGTGCGAGCACATTAAAAACATTTTAAAAAAGAAAGAGCGCGGTGTCCCTGAAGCGGGCGCTGCGCTCATTACTAAGGTAAAAAGAAAAGAAAACAAGTATTGGAAATGCAATAGGTCTCGCATTAGAAAAGTGAGAGTTATTAGTCTTGTAAATGTAATCATTTTTTAATTTTTGTTTATGTTTTTATAATTTCAAATGCATTAATTGTGTTAATATAATGGGATTTTTTTTAGAAATTGCAAATGTGACACCTATAGCATTATTAAATATACATGTTTAGTATTTACCTAACGTACATGTATTGATATGACAAATTGTAATGGGTTTTATTTTTTATAAATAATTAATAATTACATAATAATTTCACTAATGTATAATGGCACTAGCTTAATTTTTTTTTGTGATGATGTGTAGCGTATTATAATATTTGTAAAAATGAAGATTAAAAGTGTAATAAACATTTTTTTGTTTCTACTTTTTGTAATAAAGCTTTAAACATTGATACATTTCATTTTTGCTGAGAACTGGGATTTAAAGAAGGAAGTGCTGGAATAGATGTTCAGATTATGACGGGTGAAGAGAGGTAAGCATGTAATTATAGAAGGTGTTAGAGTGAGTGAGTGTCATCACATGCCCACACTTTGCCACGTACTTCACCAAATACACAAGTCACAGTCGTGAGCCACATACTCTATCATATTCCAATAAACGCACACTTTAAAATGCACATGTGACCAAGATGTACATCATTACATGCACAAGTCACGGCAGAACATAGCATAACACACACAAAATACTGTCACAGATGTCATTTCGAACATGTCACACTGCCATGTAACAACTACATGCACGAGTTACCACAATAACAATATCACTTGCACACATCACACCATAAGGAAAAAAAATATGTTGCACTGCTGTAACCCAGGCAAAGTAAGCTGTGGCATTTTATGCGTTCTTAAGAGGGAAAGGGGAGGAGATAGTGGGAGGGAGAGAGAGGAAGAGTGAAGTGGGTGGGCGGGGAGACAGTATAGGGGAAGGTAGACGGGAAAGAGAGGTAAGAGTAACAAGAGAGAACAAGGGAGAGTGAGGGTGAAAGAGGAAGTGGAGGAGCAAGAACGAGCGGCCAAAATTAATTGAAAACATGCTGGGAGGAGAGATGGGGGGGGTCTGGAGGCCTCGGAGCACGAGTGTGCGGGCTGGGGGAGGGGGAGCACATGGAGAGGGGAGGAAACATGCTGTGGGAGCCTAATCTTTACCGTGGTCGGTTGTTTAACAAGAATAAAGAAAGAAGGAAAAAACAATGACTTGTCTTTTACCAAGAGCCGGGCGGCCTTACCACGCAGCTCCAGGGTTTGTTCGCCCTAACCAAAAACACACGTTCAGGAGCTTCGGATTGGACACAGAGCTGGGAGCGCTAGCTAAGTTGCTGGCTCTACTCAACGGAGTGCGTGGAGAGCTGTGACGTGTCTGGAAGTTATAGAAACCGGCCGCGCAATTTGTTTCTTTCCATTGACTTCAAAAGTCGCATTTGTTCGATGGAGATGTTATTTTTGGACGTCTGGTGGTGATAGGAAACAAGCAGTGCTTTAGCTAAGTAACTCTTCGCTGAGTAACATCTGATTGGAACATTGACCAAACAACCTGGGCCTATGATTTCTTTTTTCGAAAAATACACAAAATAAAAAATGTTTACATGCCTGCAAGTAGTTTGCTGAGGAGTGGGTGGGAGGGGGCAACGCAACATGGGTATGGAGCAGAGGGGAAAAGTATCACACACACACACACACACACGAGAGAACAAGGGAGTGCGAGCAAACCAGCAAGAGTCACAGCAATCTTAAAACAAGCATTGGCAATATGAAATATTAAAAAAAGTACGGGAAATGCACAACGAGAAACAGAGTTAAAAACGCAGAGGCACCGAGAGACAGTTGAAGGCGCGAGACAGAGAGTTGTGTGGAGAGAGACAATGAGAGACAGAGTTACAAAGGGAGAGGCTTCAAGAGACAGAGTTGGGAGGAGCGAGAGACGGGTGAGATGAGAGAGCTGGCGAGGGGAAAACAGAGCATGGAGCCAGTGGAGACAGATCAAGAGAGTAAAGAAGTACACACACGAGAGAACAAGGGAGTGCGAGCAAACCATCAAGAGTCACAGCAATCTTAAAACAAGCATTGTCAATATGAAATAATAAAAAAAAGTACGGGAAATGCACAACGAGAGACAGAGTTAAAAACGCAGAGGCACCGAGAGACAGTTGGAGGCGCGAGACAGAGAGTTGTGTGGAGAGAGACAATGAGAGACAGAGTTACAAAGGGAGAGGCTTCGAGAGACAGAGTTGGGAGGAGAGAGAGACGGATGAGATGAGAGAGCTGGCGAGGGGAAACAGAGCATGGAGGCAGGGGAGACAGATCAAGAGAGTAAAGAAGTACCGACAAAAGAGTTTGAAAAACTGAATTGAAGGGGCAGCGTGGGGCCAAAGAGAGAGGCGGAAAGAGGAGACTGGGGAAGCCATCAAAGAGAATCAGACATCAGTAGTTAAAACGAGACACGGCCTGGCGGCCGTGAAAGTGAAAGTACGGCCGGCCGGCCGTGAATAATTAGGGGAGGAGATTGCCTGAGGCAGAGCGCACGCTGTGGGAAGCTGTGGGAGGGAAGCACATGGCTTTGAAGTGCACGCGCTTTTTTCACGGGCACTGCATGAAATCGCCAGTTTGGTTAAGCTCTGGATAAGCCCCTATATTTCTCGCGAGCAATGCGCAAGCGCATTAGCAGGCGAGACCTAAAAATGAAACCCAGCGCAGTGTCCCTGAAGCGGGCGCCGTGCTCAGTACGAAAGTTAAAAAACAAACATTGAAATTGAGCGCGGTGTCCCTGAAGAGGGCACCACACTCAATATTAAATAAAAAGTAAATAAATAAATAAACAGAGCGCGGTGTCCCTGAAGTGGGCACCGCGCTCAACATCAAAATAAAACATTTACACTGAGCGCGGTGTCCCTAAAGCGGGCACCGCGCTCAGCATGCAACTACAAAAGCAAAAAAAAGCAGCTGGCATTGTTCCCATCAGTCTCCTATAACAAAATAGTGCTCACCCACTAGATAAAGCCGACCATGTAGCAAGCCAAGTAAAAGGTGCAGTCTTATGGGCGTTAACAAATGCAGACACGGCGGTACCAAGGCGGGACTAAGAAGCCTATTTACGAATCAGAAGCCACCATTTAAGAAGGACAATGACACAAAGCCAGCGACAAATATGGGTGGAGAGTGGACGGGGCTGCTAGTGCATACCTAATACAGCATGCCTCGCAGAGCGAGCAGCGCATGCGCGCTTTTGCTAGGCTCGACCTAAAAACCTGGAAATGGAAGTAAATGGTTAACATCGCTAATATACTAGAATATTCAATCACATGTGGAAGATAAATGAAAAACACGTGTGTGTGTGTGTGTGTGTGTGTGTGTATACATTTGAGTAGGTCACATTTCATCACTGTTGACCCTGGGAAATAGCAGTTTCTGATTTGAGACATTGGCTATCCCCACACATAGCTTACCATACATCACTGTACAAGGCTGAACTGTTAAGCATATTACTTACTATCGTGTTTTGGGTAGCTGAAACAGTTTCAAAGTGCAGGAAGCCTTGCTTAAATTATGTTGCACACCTGTTAAGCTGTAGAACATTTCCTTTGGATAGGCCTCTTTTTACTTGTGAATTCCCATAGAAGCCCAGGTTCTGGTGTGAACCTGGACTTCTATAGGAATTCACAGGGGCATATTATCAAGCCCATTATCACCGCTTTAGCGGCAGTTTCCTGCTGCTAAAGCGGCGATAATTTTAACGCAGTTCTTGATAATATGCCCCAATATTCGTTTCACAAAGGTGAAATTGTATGACAATGTTTGGATAAATGGTGGGCTTACCATAGCCTATATGGGTAAAGTGGATAAGAGCAACTGTGATGGCTGGGAACTTGATCTCCAAAAGGCAGTGCTGGAAAAAGTGTTTTGTGATACGAATTTTGTCCTTTATGCTTTTTGTTGAGAGCCAAGTTATTAAGGTCAAAATCTAATAAAGTTTTGCTATTAAAAAAGTGTATTAAATTATCTAACAGTTGGAATAAGGCGGATAGGATATCCATCACCTTGGTCACAGAGTAATTGTCTCTCATACAACTCCTAAATCACACATCTGATATAAGGCCCGATATTGAGTTTGGCAATCCAGTTACTCCGTCACAAACATGACCTCGATCATGTCAGCCTCATTACAAGTGGCCTACCATGTAATTCACTTGTAATAAGGCACACAGGATATCCCTTACATTTGAGGTAGAGTAACCGATCCACCAAACTTTAAATGTGGTCCATACAGCACATTACAACTTATATATGATTTTATGCTGAGTAAAAATGCTGTATGTCTGCTTTGCCTTCTTTTTCAGGAGTATGGTATCGATAACAATAGAAATCTTTTGCTTTTTTGTTGCTTTTATTTTTGACACCAAGTTTATGAAACGGCCGTATGCTCATAGGTCATGGCAACATTTACCTTTCTAAATATCTCATCTCAAACTTTTATGACTATATGGAATCAATAATAATTAAACAAATAGTTATATGTGTAGACGTAGGGAAGCTTTTTAACAACCAGTCATGTCCCTAAGTGTCTTAATTAAATTACAGGATGAAGCTAAGGCCAAGAGAAATAATCCATGTAACATATTACACAGCATACATTATATGGTAAATCTGTATCCAGAATCATCAAACAATGTGGCGAGATGTTGAGTTTAATTTACAAATGAACAGTTTCTAAAAGGGTTCTGTGCACCATAGTAGAATGAATCTCACTTACCACTTGCTGAAAGACCAGATGTTAATATCTGTAGATCATTCAATCCTTCTGTGAAAAATATGACATCAGCAAAGTTACAACTACAGTACTGTCAATGTGCTGCATTTCTATTAGGAAGCTTATGTTTGTGTGTCACAAATGTGACATATATCACACCTGCCTTATTGCAATTATGAGTGCGTTACAAGTAATTTAATATGTTGTATGGTGGATGGGATATCTGTCCAGCAGAAACAAAATGTGTGACAACATTTAATATATTTTATGTTGCTCGAAAAACAACTTTTAAAAAAATGTCAATGTCCTAATTCAGAGTTTGTTGGGAGGGTAACTCCCTCATGTCACATCAATCAATCAATCAATAGCTTGGAAAGCGCGGCTGCACACCTGTGAGGGTCTAAAGGCAAGTCCTTTTGCTAATGCGTTTTATCTCCTGGCATTTTCAATAAGGTGGATGGGACATCCATTACACTTGTTATGGAATAAACCTGCCACAGAACTCTATAACAAGCTGTAAATGAGAGCATGATATTTGTGAAGCCCAATGACCTTGACAAGGTGGCCACAGGTGTCATCTGTCCTGGCTGCACAGCAGATGCAATGGCTGTGGTTGTCACAAGAGCCAGAAGAGGGGTGGCCAGAGCTGATGGGGGTGTGGGCCGTAGGGGCTTGTGGAGGCATAGATGTAAGTAATGGAGACAGGACTCTGCTGAAAGTAGTAGCTGTGGTATTTTGAGAAAGATGCATAAGGCACTGGACACACAAACATGATGTACCAGGCAGCTATTGAAGATTTACCTTTTTGGCAGGAGAGCAGCTCACGCTGAAGGCTTCTGATCTTTACTCAGGCAAAGTGGTTAACACAGTTAAAGCTGATGAATGAGATTTTGCTGCCTGACTTTGAAAAGCAGAAAAAAATGATTTAGCCAAGAATTGTGTACATTATTTTCAAGCAATATAATAACTCATAACATTTGGGGGCTGAATTAGAGTTGGACAAAGGGTAACTCCATCACAAACATGACATTTATCCACAAGTGATTCAATAGAGGATTTTTTTTAAATTCCATTTGTATTAATGTTCAATCTTTAGAAAAGTCTCCATCATAATATTCCTCAGCAATAGTCTCTGAGGTTGAATTAATAGAACAGTCTTATGTCAATAATCAATAGTTTGAACTTTTCTAACCAGGTTAAGGACTTTACTGAGGACATACATTATGAAGACATTAAATGTGTTGTCAATTTAAAATCGAAACTTTATCAATGAGTTATTCATATTTGAAAGAAATGTAACAGTACTAAATTCTTAAGAAATAAAACATGATTTATGACACTTTTCTGATAAGCAATTTGGAAGTGTGATTCAAAGACATTTTTGTTAGTTGTTTCCCTTCACTTCCCCAACCACCCTTTGTAGAGTAGGTTCTGTTTAGATCATTCATAGTTGAGGTGCTGTGCTGCCCATCCATAATAAATACCGTCTTCATTTTATTTTCAAAACAGAAGATGACACTTGAGTAAAACAAATGAAACACTGTGGTCAGAAGATGCAGGCCACTTTGAAGGGCTTTTAAATACTTATAAACAGACATACATCTTTTCAGTCTAAATTCCATGTAGATGAGGCCATGCAGGCATGTTTCTGGGTTTATTCAAAATGAGTTGTCACAGGCATTTTGCAGAAACTAGTGAAACGTTATTATGTATATTGATAATGTGTGTAAACGCAGAGTTTTACTTATTAGAAAGAATTTGAAATTGTTATTCTGACATCACTTTGATATCCCTTAGCTTTCATTTATAATTCAAATGATGCCCTTTTGAACAATGTGATAAAACAAATATTAAAAACAATCTATTGTGATGCAGTGATAACCACTTTTCAAAACTAAGCTCAGAACAGTGCAATCCTAGTAACATGGACTCATTTGTAATAACGTCTACTACCACAATTTACTTGTTTGATATAGTTTACACTCTTATAAGTAAATTGAAAGATATAGGTGTTACATAGGGTATGATTTGAACTCAAAATAGGATATTACACCTGTTTGAATTGATATTTTTTATTATTATTATTATTTATTTATTATTTATTGTACTTCTAAAGCGCATCTGTCACCTTGCAGGCATCCTGGCGCTAAACCTATCAGAAATACGCACTCATGAGGCCACACTACAACATGTAATTAAATCTTTGGAAAGAGCCATGTTTTTAGCTTTTTCCTAAAAGGCAGAATCTCATTAGTTTGTCCGAGTTCCAGAGGCAGGGCATTCCAGAGCCTTGCTGCCGCCACCTCAAAAGATCTGCCACCTGACCTCACCTTCCTGAATTTAGGTACTTTCACCAGCTTTGCCCCTGAAGAACGCAGGGTTCTCATGGGTGCATACCAGGAGAATTTCTTTTGAAAGGAGACTGACCCCATCCCATTGAGGGCCTTAAACACCAGGCAAAGAGATTTAAATTGAACTCTTTGCCTTAGCGGCAGCCAGTGTAGTTCTGCTAAAGCCTGTGAGGAAGAAGACCTTCTAGGCCAACCCAGGGCCAATTTGGCTGCCATAGATTGTATTCTCTGTAACCTATCCAATAGGAAGTTGGGAGCTTCCAGCAATAGGGCGTTACTGTAGTCTAATCTACTGAGAATGGTACTACGCACTATCACTGTGCGAGCCATAGAGGGCAGCAGGGGAAAAATCTTCCTCAGTGACCTAATGATGGCCAGACAACAACCCACTATTTTTGTCACCTGCGCTTCTAGCGTTAGCTGACAGTCAAAGATAACGCCTAGGTTACGGACTGTCTTTACAGGTTCCAATGGGGTCGAGGTGTCTAAAGGCCAAAAATTGCTAGGCGGCCTACGAGGGACTCTTTACGCGGTGCAATACAGCACCGCCGTTTTGTCACCATTAAATTGCAATGAGTTTTCCTTAAGCCACAATGCTGTGTCCCGCAAACAACTATGAAACCCTTCGAATGAGGTAGATTGTTCCCCCTCCAGTGAAATAATCAACTGGGTGTCATCAGCATAATTTATAATGTTGATGTTATGTTTTCTGATGACTGTCATTAGTGGTTTCATATAAATGTTAAAAAGTATAGGGCTGATGGCCGAGCCCTGCGGTACACCGTGCAAAATATTGGTAAAAGAGGATTGGAAGGGAGAAAGAGACACCGCTTGCTGTCTACCCTGTAAAAAGGACTGAAACCATTTCATGGCGAGTCCTGTTACCCCTATCTCCCTCAGCCTTCTCAACAAAATTCCGTGGTTGACCGTATCGAAGGCAGCCGACAGGTCAAGCAGAATAAGTACTGCTGATTGACCTCTGTCGGACCGCCTTCTAAGTTCGTCCATTACGGCCACCAAGGCTGTCTCGGTACCATGAGCTGGTCTAAAGCCAAACTGGACCTCCTCCAGTAAGCCATGTTGTTCAAGAAACTTGGAGAGAGTACTACTGACCAACCTTTCCACGATTTGTGCCGGGAAAGGCAAGAGGGATATGGGCCTGTAGTTCTTAGGACAGTTGGGATCCAAAGATGGCTTTTTGAGCAAGGGTGTCACCACTGCTTGCTTCCATTGAGATGGAACAATACCAGTAATAAGTGACTGATTGCAAATCTGGTGAAGTGTTGGAAATAATTCATCCTTAAACTCCTTCCAGATTTTGCAGGGCAGCGGGTCTAAAGGAGAACCCGAAGTGATCCTCTCTGCAATTCCATAAAACTCCACTGCATCAGGGGGCGGAAATTCAAATAAAGAATTAGCCCCATCCCCCTCTAGACCAACCCCTGTCCCCTCCTGCGCTGTTTCAACCGTGTCCTCCCTCAGGGCTTCTCCCAACTCAGATTGATGGGAGACCCCACCCTTGTTATCAAATTGAGTGGTGACCACGCCTAAGTCGTCGATGATCTTTTTAATTTTATTGTGAAAGAATCCCGCTAGGCTCTCACATAATTCTTGAGAAGGGGAAATTACATTTTTAACACAATCGGGATTGGTCAAACTATTCAGGATATTAAAAATGCCTCTTGAGTTATTCGGAGCACTAAGGATTAAGGAAGAGAAATATTCCGCTTTGGCCATATTAATTGCTTTCTTATATTCCCCAATCTTACTTTTCCAGGCATGTTTGTCCTCCACACTATACCCATTCCTCCATTTCCGTTCTGCATGCTTACAACCATGTTTCATATTTTTCAGGCTATCATTGAACCATGGGGATGAGGTTCTGCCCCTCTTGCGATGTTTTTTTAGAGGGGCAAGCATGTCCAAGGCCGACATGATTTTAACACCAACCATCGAGTAATTCTCCTCCACTCGTAGATCAGAGGAAAAGCAAACTTCAGCCAAGAGCAATGGTCCAACCCTTTTTTATGTATCAGGGTTCTCCAGTCTCTACTCATGAATTTACCCCTTGGGTCAGCTGCACGCGGCTGTTGCCTAACATGATTCACAAAAAATGTAACTAAAAAGTGATCTGTCCAGATCAATGGTAGGACCTCCCCCATAGACACATAGTTAGCCTCTGAAAAAATTAAGTCTAACATATGTCCACCATTATGAGTGACCTTGGATACTTGCTGCAGGAGACCAAGGCCTTCACAGGACTGCAGAACATTGGCGCATCCCCCATCTAGCTGGCCATTAAACCATAAGTTAAAATCCCCTAAAATCACAAATTTGCGGTGGGAAGCAGCCATATTAGTAAAAGTCTCTAGCAGTATTTGCTGCTGTTGAGGACTAAAGGCCCCCGGGGGTCTGTAGCATATAATCCCATTTAAAACCAGGGCGGAGGCATCCTCAATGCCAAAGCCTAAAAGTTCAAATCCTGGCACCCTATCCACATCTATCATAGTCACTTTTAGAGTATCCTTATAGATGAGCCCAACCCCCCGCCCCTTCCCTTAGCTCTTGGTTTGTGAAGAATCTTGTAGCCAGGGGGGCATGCTGGGCCCAGGTCAACCTCACAGTCCACACAAGTCCAGGTCTCTGTTATAAACAGCACCTGAAGATCATGAGTTTCTACCAGCATTTCAATTTCAGCTTTATGCTTAGGTAGTGATCTCACAGTTAAAAGCCCACATGAGAGGAAACCCATGTGCAGGAAATCGGACAAAGGCAGCACCGATTCTTCAAAGTTGACAGTCCCCCTCCCCTTACCCACTGTATTAAGGCGATGAAGTTCAGACCTAGAGTAGCTGAGCGACTGATGGCCATCCACGATGTTCACCTCCCCAAGACAATGGGCAGCATGGCTGGCACTAGGCGCGTCCTTGACGCAGACGGGCGCAGACGGGCTTGCCTTAGGCGCGCCTTTGGCGCGCCCGCCGCGCGCGTCCGCTGCGCGCTCGCTCTAACATCTGTTTAAATGCCCTCCAGCCCCTAGCAACTAGAACGCTAACTCCAAAATGGCGGGACTGCTCGCACGGACGGCCCGACCAGTCAAGGAGAGCGAAATTCAGGAGACACCCAGCAGGCGCAGATAAGCCCCCACACTCAGGTATGTTAAGAGTTAGGGTTAGAAATGAAATTAAAAATGCCAATTTAAAAACCCACAAGTACACAAATACATTTATTTATAAAAACGGGATAGGCCAGGGAAGAATTTAGAAGGGTTGTTTGTGAGCTCATAGCACTAAAATGAGGTTTGGGGTAAGTCTAGAAAGGGTTATTTTGGAGATCATAAAAGTTGAATGAGGTTTGGATGAGTCAGAGAGTGGAGGATGAGAAAATATATTGAGAGAGGTATAGGGTAGTGCATTGGAGAGAGTCAAAGTATTTTTTAATTTTTTTTAACAGTAAGAGTGGAGTAATAAATGTATAGATACATAAGTATAATGAGCAACCATTGAGTGCACACAGAACAGCCACAGGACAAGAGATTTAAAATGGTCTAAAACACCCAATTGTAGTGTCCTGTGAGGTATAAAGTAACCCTTTTGGCTCCTGATGGACTCCGTAAACAGTGATGTAAGTGTTCGAAAGTAGTGAAGTGAATGCAGGTTTAGAATGTTGTAATTGTTGTTACATGCAAAAGAATAAAGACATTTAATACCAAGCGCCATGTGTGGCATAGTCATTGGCGGGTACCCAGGCTGGGGATGAAGCTACAATTGGCGACAGAATAGGGTATTTACAACCTTAAGGTTGAGAGTGCTCTCCCAGAGAGTTTGCCGTGATTCAGCAAACTGCTTGTACATGTTAAGTGTGCCTCAGTGGATGTGGAAAATCGACGTTTGGGGTATGTGTATTCAAAGTGCCACTGCAGCTGGTGTGAAGCGAGTAACAATAACAACATCTTCACCGAGAAGTCTACATATTGTTGGCCAGGAACCCGCTAGGGAGACCCTAAAGAGAGGCATCCCGCCTACTCAGTAGAGCTGTACATTATAAGGATCAATAATGCTAAAGGCGTATACAACCAGGTTTTGAAAGAGCAACAAATAGTAACAGTAAATTGCAAAATAATGCTGCAATCAGAAGCGCTGCGAGGCCGAGATCAACCAGGTGTAAGGTATTGCAAAGAGATGCCCAAAAGCGAAGCGATTCACATACTAGAAAGTCATACGCTTACCAAAACCAATTAAAGAGAGTCACCGTATCACAACACTGGGTGAGGTGGTTCAAGAGAAGTGCTCAGGGTTGTGCCTACAGAGCCGTTGATAACTGAACTAGCACACCACCAAAGCTGCCGCATGGGAGTTAGAAAAACTCCAAAAGTCTTCGAGGATTGAAGGACTCACAAGACCGAGAGTGGTGATTGGAATGGTAAAAGGCTATTTTTCCAATGGCTGAGAAGAAAGAGCTCATATTTCCTGTAATTGTCAAAGATGGTCTAGAGGACAGCACATCGCAGGGCCTCAGAGAAGGTTTGCATAAACAAGATCACTAGACAGTTATAATTAGGGCTCCCGGTTTTCCGTTTAAACGGATATTTACACATAAATACAGACGGAAAACTATTTTTCCTATGTCTGTATTTATATGTAGATGCGGTTAAATACTAGTAAATTGTGAGTGCTGCCGTGCTCCAGCCGAGGTGACTTGCCACGTCCCTCAGCTGCAGACAGCCCCCCCCAACGCCCCTCATTTGGGCTTGCCTGAGCTGAGTCCGCTTCCCGGGCACAGCCGCACCCGAGTACTTCACACGTCTTTAAAAGATCTCCAACTTGTTAACGAGGCTTTGTTTTGTCACCACTTCTAGAGCCTCTGTATTTACAATCTAACTATTGCTGGGAGAGTCGAATACTCATTTAAGAGAACTCCAGCGTGAAATGCATTTTATTATTGGTAACCCAAATTTTACTTCTAGTTTTCAAAGTAAACATGGCGCACAAGTGCGATTACATACCCAATCGGTGGGTGGTTAAAATAACGTGGAACAAAACGATACGAAAATAAATGCAACCAAAATGGATGACAGAGTTTACCCCGAGAGGTCACAGGGCAATGTCAAGGTTGACTCAAATGGCACTTTCTGGACAAACGGGGACACGTGCGTGAGCATTCAGACAGTGGGCCCGATTCTTAAAGGTGCACCTGTGTTCAACTTGTGGGAGTTTCTGGATAGATTCACTTGGGAAAATGATCGAATGCCCACAAATTAGTATGTTTTTAAGAAGCTACCTAGCCAAGCAGTTACCCATCCCGGACATGCATGTTCATTGTATACTACAGATAAAGGCACCCCTTCCATTGCAGCACAGGGGAGAGAAAACACAAAAATGGTGGGGGATCCGGGAAAGTTTTCATCGTGGGAAAAAAAATGATTACACAGGTGAGAAACTAAACAAGTGCAAACAAAAGCATATTTGTTTTGTGTGGCATTTACGCGCACACAATCATATACACCTTCTGTAATTTTGTACAGAGAAAGATTTGTGCTGTAGGTGTAGAATCGTCAATTAAATCAACGACTGGCCTAGATTTACATGACTGTACCAGGAACGCTTTGAGCATTCCAAACACATTGGAAATGTGCTTCAGATACAGGGTGAGCTCTAAAGAAACACATTTATAACATTCTTTTGATGTTTTTTCTTTTACTGTGCACACTAGGAGAAAGTTCATTAGTTGTTTCAGGCTTCATGAGGCAAAATTGCGCAGGGATGCTTTGGGTTCCCAGTCCGGGCCTGGAGTCAGCCCCTCCCCCACCGGAAAAGTTTCCTCAGCCCCCCCCACACACTAAATATGGCTAATTGCGCCCCTGGCTGTAGGGATTGTGATTTGCTGGAGATTCCTTCTAATAAGGGTATTTTTTGACCTGCTGCCGTTCCCCTGAGCCAATCGTGGTTGGGGCTGGAATCTTTATGTGTTTGTGGCTGGGTTGATCGGAGTGTCTTGCAGTGTAGGGTACTGTGTACTGTCACGTAATCTCCCCGTGACTGACAAAAATGAATGTGCCCTAATATGAAAGGTGTGCGGAAAGGTAAAGCGCTCAAATACCTCAGTGCCGAGTTTGTGCTATTTAAATCTGCAACAACATGTGGCTGCAAGAACAATCCACCTGAGTGCACAACAGCAGCAGCTTATTTATTTTACTGCAAATAATCACTGTGACCCCTGACCATCTTTAATAGGTGAGGTCTGTTTTAATTTAGAGAAATATCTGTAGCTTTTCACATATCACCCATATTAAACAGAAATGAAAGGTAAACGGTGTACATTGTCAATTTAAATGTGGAAAAATACTAGCTGCAGCGCTGCCTTTTGATTGCTGCAAAAATAAATGTGGATAAATACAGATAAAATGCCCCAAAAATAAATATGGATAAATACAGACGGAAATGGCAAAAAAATCAATACCATAAAACCGGGAGCCCTAGTTATAATGAAGCTGCTTTCCTGAAACCACCATTCAGTATTTCCCAAAAGCAGAATATTGGTGACACTGCTTGGATAGAGACATTTGATGATTTCATTGAAGCACTAGAAGAAACAGATTATGAAGATTATTAAATACCCTAGGAATCTTGCCAATGAGGTGGAAACAAAGCCATAAAGAATATGCAGCAAGCTGACTAAGGGCCAGATGTAGGTAAATCCATTTTACCGATTTTTAAATACCGAATTTTACCGAATCGGTATTTAAAAATCGGAAAATGATATGTAGGTAAAAAATCGGTATAATTTACCGAATCGGTAAAAGTCGGTATCGGAAGATCGGTAATTACCGATCGGTATTACCGATCGGTATTACCGATCGGCATTTACCGATCGGCATTTCCAATGCATTCCTATGGGCCTTTTGGCCCATAGGAATGCATTGGAAATACCGATCTGTAATACCGATCGGCAAATACCGATCGGTAATACCGATCGGTAATTTCAGATCGGTATTACAAACAAACGTGCAGCTAACAAAAGTGAAACTGAACACAACAGCCAATCAGGTGCAACCACCCTCCCCCTTCCTCCCAGGAAGTGCCTGCCCAGCCAGCTGCAACTCATTAGAAAGTTCTGGAGACAGGCAGAGCAGAGCACACAGAGAGAGGAGCAGGGAGAGAGTTGTTTGTGTTTAAAACCCAGGAATAATGGCAAGCAGCACTGAGAGAAAGAGAAAAATTAAGTTCAGCAACACTGAGCTTCAACTCCTAGTTGAGGAGGTGGTCAGGGTGCACACCCAACTATTTGGGAAGCTGTCCCTCACCCTGCCTGAGTCAGCTAAGCGAAAGCTGTGGCTGCACATAGTGGAAAGGGTAAATGCAGTGGGAGTCACCAGCAGGAGCATGGAGGATTTAAAGAAAAGATTTTATGACCTCAGGAGCCTAACCAAGAGGAAGCTTGCAGAGCAGCATAAACAGGCTGGTGTCACTGGAGGAGGCAGGAATCCAGCACCCCCCCTGACTGAGCTGGAGGAGTTGGTGGTGTCTACCATCGAGCCAGACAGTGTGGTGGGACTGGGAGCAGTGGACAGCTCAGCCCGAGCCAAATCAAAAGGTAAGATGCATGCGCAGCACAACACCCCATACCAAGCAGCATCCCTTAAACCTCTGAGCACAGGCCAAGCCCAGTCCAGTACTGCTAGCACTATACAGGAGCAATGCATTATGGGAAATGTAGTCAGCTAATATTAGACCATGTATAACTGAACAGACATCAGCAAGGCAGTGAAAGTATTGCAGAATCATGAAAGTTAAATGTGTAAAGATTTATTTATAGTCACTGTGACACAGTAACAATCAATGTACATACGCTTATTTACACCTAGGGGCACCATCAGCCAAGCAAGGCACATCGACACCAGGGACTGCAGCAGCGAGGGAGGAGAGTGAGGAGGCAGGGCCAAGCCATGTGCAAGCATCGCAAGATGAGGAGGACACAAGTGGCATTGCACAGGAGGAGGAGACAGACCTCACCCCCGACCTTCCACACTCCCCACACCTGTCACAATCACCTGCATTAGTATTCTCACCGGAGACTTCCCCAGTAATGCAACAGGCTGCACCTGCAACACCACCAGCCAGGAGGCGACTCGTGGCCACACTGCCCTTGATGGAGGCAGCATTAGATCAGGCTGAGCAAACTCCACCTATGCCTCATGCTGCACTGCAGGCAAACACTCATCAAGACACCATGCACAGACGTCGCCGCATGCCCAGCACTGCAGGAGGCACTGGAGAAGGCACTGTCTTCCGGGGGCTGGAGGGAAGCATGGTGCGCATCCAGCGCATGCAGGGCAGATCCATCCAGGCCTGCCACCGGCAATTCCGTGCCCTCAATCAAACTGTAGGAGAGATGGGGAAGGGCATTAATGATATAGCCAATTGCAGCAGGGACATGGTAAAATCGAATGACAACCTAGCTGCTGGTATTACGTCTGCTATCACGCAGCTGTGCGATAAGATGGACCACATCGACAACGCAAGGCGCAGGGCCGCCCGCGCTACCAACAGGGCGCTGAATCGCCTTGCCACTGCCACTGCACAGCTATGCAGGAGAGGAAACAATATGCAGGAAAGCCTAACACAAAATACGGCAGAGGTCACAAGGGGCATAGCCAAAATAACCAGTGCCCTAGAGGCAATGATGATCACTAATGCTGCTCACAATCCTGCCCTGGATGTGGCTGAAGGAGAGGACAGTAGTAGCCGCAGCAGCTTGGGTAGTGCTGTGGTGCCTGCTCGTAGGAGCCGGAGGCGCACAGCTGAGCCTTCAAGCCTGGAGGAAGGCAGTGGGGATAATCCCAGTGTGTCTGGGAAGCGGCAGAGAAAGTGACTCTCCAAGTTTGGGTGAAGTAACCCTGGACATGTTGTCCCCACCTTTGTACATTTTAATTTGTTGCACCTAAGTGCTGTAAGTTCGTGCCAACAGATAAATACTTTACTTCCATTCACAACCTGTCTGTGTGTCATTACTTACTCAGAAATAGTTGCTTGTTATTTCCTCACGCCTGTATCTCCCATCACTTGGTGTTGTGACTCCAGCAGGTTGTATGTCAGGCACGGCATTGTCGTCATCATGATCCTCGTAGTCTTCCAACTCCACCTCTGTACCCTTTCTCACAGCCAAGTTGTGCAACATGGCACAGGCAGCTATGATTTTGCAGCATGTTGTGGGGGTATACTGCCTTGCGCCTCCACTCTTGTGAAGGCATCTAAATCTGCTCTTCCAGATGCCAAATGTCCGTTCTACCACATTCCTTGTACTTTTATGTGCCCGGTTATACCTCCTTTGGCTGGGTGTGGAGGGGTTGAGGTAGGGAGTGAGAATAAAAGAACGTAGGGCATATGCACTGTCTCCTAAAAGGGAAATGGGAATACATTACTCACATGCATACTTGTAAATCTCACTGCAATATGTGTGAATGCTGTCGCAGACTCTGTCTTACCTAGGAGGTATCCTTCGCCAAATTCCCCTGCTGACAGCCGTTCATAGATGCCGCTGTTCTGAAATATATAGGAGTCATGTGTACTTCCAGGGAATTTAGCGACAAGGTCTGTGATGACGTACTTTGCATCGCAAATCACCTGGACGTTGATGGTGTGGCTTGACTTCCTATTGTGGTAAATGTATTCTGTGGCAGCAGGGGGACAAATGGGGATGTGTGTCCCATCAATGCATCCGATGATATGGGGAAATCTTGCCATCTGGTAGAAGTCTGATTTTGTTTGTACCAGTTCAGCATGGGTGGATGGAAATGAAATGTAATGCTCCATCCTGTGCAACATGGCGTCAAGGAATTTGTGAAAAAACCTTGAGAGGCTGCTCTGGGTCACCCCTCCCGCCACAGCAATCACGCTCTGGTAGCTCCCTGACGCCAGCAGGTGGAGGCTGCACAGCACCTGTACATGTGCTGGAATTGCATGTGCCCTTGGGGTGGGGTGCTCCAACAGTGGTTTAAGGTCCCTGATGAGCTCCATGATGGTTACTGGAGCCAACCTGTACCTTTGTAGTATCTCCTCCTCTGTCAGCATGAACAGGGTGACCCTCTGCCTGTAGACCTGCTCCTGTCTCAGCCATTCCCTCTCTCCTTCCTCCCGTAGCCGTAGACGTCTTGCTATTACATAGAATGCCGCCATTGTGCAAACTGAATTGCATTTTGGGTCCTTTTTTATAGACTGCATGAATTGCATTTTGGGTCCTTTTTTATAGGCTGCACCTGGTTACCACCTGATTTGAATCCATGGTAAATTCCGACTCTCAAATACCGATTTTGAGGCAAAATCGGTATTACTGGGCCCCCCTACATCTCAATGTTCAATTTTACCTATTTTTATTTACCGATCGGTAACATTACCGATCGGTAACATTACCGATCTGTGACATTACCGATCGGTAACATTACCGATCGGTAACATTACCGATCTGTGACATTACCGATCGGTAACATTACCGATCGGTGACCATACCGATCGGTGACATTACCGATCGGTGACATTACCGATCGGTAACATTACCGCTAGGTAAAATTCCATTATCGGTATTTTACTGATCGGTAAATGTACCGATCGGTAAATTTACCGATTCAGCCTATTTTTGGTCACCTACATATCGAACGCTCAATACCGATCGGAAACGGCAGAAAATCGGTATTTTCGGCCGATTCCGATCGGTAACGGCCTACCTACATCTGGCCCCAAGTTACATACTGTCAAATTGGAGAAGCCTTGAATCTCAAATTCAATCTAATGGCAATGTTTTTTTTTTATGTATCAACTAACACATATATGGCGGAGCACTGTGTCCCAGAGACTTCCGCAGCATCAACATACATCATTTTGACTTCGACAATTTTCTTGTAAATACAGGAAGAAGTGAAAAGCAATACAGATGAAACAGAACAAAAGAACTACACCTGCCCCCACCCCCCATCGCACTGTCGACCATTCCAGAGCAACAAAACCAGCAAAAACTACAAACATATGTTCACAATGTGTCATTACCCAAGAGGCAGCTTTTCTACCACACACGTATAAAAGGGAACACAAGAAGAAAGGAGAGAGATTAAGCCGGGTCTGGGTGCTGGGTCGGGGCAGGTTCTAGCTCCAGGCCATGATAGTCCGCCCAGCGCTTCCAGATTTTGAAGTGCTTACGAGGACACCCCCTTGCTACAAACATAGGAGCCTCTAAGCCCATACAAAAGTCTAGGTCATTGTTCAACGTAGAGATGGAGGGCGCCACTGTTGCCTTCCAGGCCCTGGTAATATCCCTTTTGGCTAGGGTATAGCCCAAAAGCATGAGATGGCATTCATAAATGTTGCCCTCAATGCCCTCCATTACATGTAGGAGCACCAATTTGAGTGAACAGGGAAGATCCCAACACAGAACCTCTGAAAGGCAGGCCATTACCCCCTCCAAAACCATGCTAGCGCAGAACAGTGCCACACGGTATGCAACAAGGTTACCCTCCTCATGCGCACATCGAAGACACACCGGGGAAGCCACCAAGCCCACCCTCCACAGCCTGACCCTGGTGTAGTATACCCTCTGGAGATATTTAAACTGGATAAGCCGAAGGCTCATTGCGATGGCTGCTCCACATGGGGAGGCTAGAGCCTCCGTCCAATCTTCCTCATCCATCGGGCCCACATCTCCCTCCCATACCTTCCTAAGATGCTGCAGAGACAGGGAGCTGTGCGGGACCAGGGACTGGTAGATTTTGAAGATCTTGTGGTCCTGGAGATCCCCCATGAGTACCTTTGCTTCCACCGGACTGAACTCTGCCAGCACCTTCAACCCTTCCAAGCTAGGGAAAATGGCATGTCAGAACTCCAAATATTAAAAAAATTGGGTTTTTGGCATTAGGAAATCTTTCTACATTTCTTGAAAGAATTTCAACACACATCCCTGCATAACATCCCCCAAAGTAGAGATCCAATAGTGTCCCAGTCTTGAAGTACAGGCAGAGTCGCCAACTGCGGCAGGCATCCGTTGTGCCATAAAGGGGTCTCCCGAGTCAACCAGTTCCAATAGCCTATCCTTCGTAATGCCTGCCCCTAGATCTGGAAGACAGTTTGCATGGCAGGTGGCAGGGAGCGCCTGAATGATGCAGAGTAGAGAATCATATGTAAGGTATGGTCTCCAATGCACCTCAGTTCGACAGCATACGCCTGGTTAGACCTATCCCCGTACCACCATTCAATAAGAACCAGCAGATGCTAGGCCATACAGTATGAAAGAATATCAGAGGTTGCCAATCCCCCACAGTATGTGGACAGAAAGCAGGTCCGTAGGACCACCCTAGCCACCCCACCACTCCAGAGAAACTGATCCAGGGCCACGTTAACCTGACGGAACCATCTAGGAGTAATCAGGACCCAGAGAGTAGACTTCCGTGGGTTCATGTAGAGGCCAGAGGTCTCCCCGAAGATGACCTGCATGATGCACAACAGCCGTGGGTCCGTCCTGTCCAAGTTAGAAAGTTAGAACAACATGTCATCGGCATAAAGGGCTATGCGATCTGACAATGCATGCTCCCCTTCAAGACCGGTCACTTGAGCATCAATTCGCACCCAGGCAGCCAGGGGCTCCAAGGCTAATGCAAACAAGTAGGGAGACAGTGGACACTCCTGTCTGGTGCCCCGTCCGATGGAAAAAAAAGATGAGACAGAGCCCGCCACATGCACAGACGCAGTTATGTTGTTATATAGTAGGGTTAGATAAGACAGAAAACAAGGCTCTATGATCAATCTACTTAGAAGTCCAAATAGGTATACCCAACTCATAGAATCAAATGCCCTATCCATATCTGCCAGCAAAAGCGCAGCCCGCTCCCCCAAGCCCATGACTGGTGCAATAGCAACGTGTGCTCGGTGGATGTTATGACGGGTCACCCGCTGGGGCATGAACCCGGCTTGATCAAGATGAACTAAGGAGGAAATATGAGGCCAGAGGCGGATGGCCAACGCCTTGGCCAGAACCTTTGCCTCAAAGTTTAAAAGGGAAATAGGGCGATATGACGCCTGTTGATCGGGAGGACTACCAGGCTTGTGGAATATGACCACTTCTGCATGCCTCCAGTCACTAGGCAGTTACAAAAAAATGGTAAACCCAATATTAGTCTCTGGGACCTGAGTAAAGGACAGTACATAGGAACAGCACCCCAACATCTTGTTTCTACCGAGCAGCGGCAAGAAGGAAACTTGAAAATTCCAGCCAGTATATTTGTTTAACGCAGATTGCTCTTTATGACATCAACAGCCGATTAATTAGGCATGATACAGAGTCAACTACCCTTTTAGTGCTGGTCTCCCGCTCTTGCGTACAAGGAGCCACACGTGCCCCAACATAATTTCAGCCTCCCGTCAAAGGTTACTTATGATCCCTTTACCCACCCCCACACCTCAGTCCTGATGAAGACCCCGGCGTAAGGTTTCTAATAGCCTACTGGACTAGTGGGGTCGAAAACATCGACATTCCTTCATCCAGCCAGCTGTAACAACAGTGATTTAGTACTGTGTTAACATTGGAAACCAAGGCTAAAAAGTTTTTTTGCTGTGAATTGTGATTAATAGGCTCGAAGAATGAGCCACACTTTCTAACGTGATATATTGTTTTGATGCACACTACACGCTTACAGTCACTACCCCACCCTCACCTGAATCACAATCACTCCACCTTGCCTTCCCCCTTTTCCCCAACTATGGACCTCACTGTATATAATAATATATGAACAATGTCAATAATAGACCAGTGCTCAGTGTGAATTAAACACTATGAGCAACAACTATCTTGTGTCAGTCTTGAACTTGTATTTATGTTGTGAATTTCTCATTGTATGATCACTTTGTGGGACCACTGTTCCTATGTACACTCCAGTCACTAGGCAAGCGACCTCGATCCCTAGCCTCTCCTTCCACCACTTTGCGATAGTGGGGACCCAGCTGCAAGAAAAACCGTTAAACAAACTTGTTTGGGAAACCGTTCCATCCCAGGGCCTTCCCAGGGTGTAATTCCCCAAGGGCGGCACCCAGTTCGTCCTCCTTGGGTGGGCAATCCAACTCCGCACTAACTTCATCTGGAAGGGCCTTAGGCGGGAGGTCGTCTAAGAAGCGGCATATCACCTCCGCCGATAAGCATTCCTTGGGGGCAAAGAGATCTGCGTAGTACGTAGCAAAGCTCTCTGCAATGGCCAAAGGGTCCAAAACAGGTGACCCGTCCATTCCCACAATACCCGGGAGAGCCTGGGAACCCAGTGACCCCTGACAAAATCTGTGTAGCAGCTTGTTCGACTTATCCCCCACTGATAGATCCTGCTCTGGGTCACCAACCAAGTCTGGCGGGCCTCATCTGGCAGGAGATGCGAATAGCCCTGTTGCGCGAGCAGCAATTGGTGGCGGACCAGCCACCCCCTTCCTCCCTACTACACTCCTATAGGCCGAGGAATTTCAGCCTCCGCTTGTATGAGAGAGTCTCTGCACGTCCTACGGGCCGCAGCACAGAAGGAGATGTCCACCCCACGAAGTGTGGGCTTCATTGCCTCCCAGATAGATTCGGCCCCATGCACTGACCCAATATTGAACGACAAGTATTCTAATGCTGAATTTTGATTACAAATGGTACATTTTTAGTCAAGAACAACAGAAAGTTTATGATGAAATTGTTGAGAGACTGGATATGCTCATTCAGACAATGAATGCTGAAAAAAACTCTTAGTCTGGAGCGAGTTCTCATGGCTGCCAGATCTGAAGAGCATGCAGATCGACAAGCTTCTGGCATGGATGCTGAAGGTGCCCAGAGTGAGTAATTCCTGAACATGAAAATTAAGCCGAAGGCTGAAGGGCACAAAGTATGTCTCCACAGAAAAAGGAGTTGTGCTCAGGTGTGGCTTTTCGTTTCACATGAAGGTAAATGAGCCACAATTGGACAAATATGCAAAGACTGTTTGCAGGAGAAATATTTTGTAATGGTTTGCAAGGCAAAGGAAAAAGTAAGTGCCGCCCAAACGTTTCCGATGCGACATTCCATGCATGCGCAAAAGGTCAAGCGGCAATACCAGTTGAGGCAAATCAACACCAAATTAAGTTTATTGTCATCTAACTCTTCATCAGAAAGTTCTTCAGTATCAATTTCCAGTGAAAGTAAAGATGATGGTTGTGCAATGTTAATATTTACCTCATAAAACCATGCACATCATACTGATAGCATGTGAAGAAAGTGCAAGTCAAACAGAAGTTGACGAGATAAAGCACCAAAGTAATTCACACATTATCCTGAAATTACACTAAAAGTAAACAGTGGCTCAATACCTGTTATTATCGACATTGGTGCGTTGATAGACATTATGCCTGAGGAGAAGTCCAATGAACTGTCTCCATTGCCCCAACTCATACCATAGAAAATTAAAGTGTGAACATGGGTAGCTCAATGCAATTAAAAAGTCATGGTTCGTTCATAGCAACGATGAAACACAATAAGACAAAAGTAAAAGCACACCATCACGTACTTCAAGGTACTAGGTCAAGCGCCTGTTTACTCAGTTTTAGCACAGCTGCTGATATGAAACTGATATTCTGCAGCACACATAGAAAGAGCAAATCACCATTGTTAACCCTTTCCATGCTCATGACGGAACGGTTCCGTCATGAGCTACGGTTGAGCTGTGCTCATGACGGAACCGTTCCGTCATGACCACGCCCGTTTCTATTACCGCCCAGCACCGGAGGGGGAAACGCGGTCGCGCTGAAGAGGTTAATTGTTTATGTGCAGAAAGGTGTACCGTCCTGCACATAAACAATCGCCTCTGCAGCGCAGGCACCCTTGCAACGTGGCGCAAGGGTGCTTGCGCAGGCCCCCTGGCAGCTTTTTTAGCATCAGAGTTAGGGAAAAAACAGGGGTGTGCCGTACTACGGTGCAGACCTGCATTTTTAAAATGTCAGAGTGCGGTTTTGCCAGTTTTGGTGTAACACCGTGCTCCGGCATTTTCTTGTTAATATCCCCCTTAGTTTCCATCACCTAAAAATATATACTCCATCAATGAAAATATTAATCTTATGCAGGAATTGCAAGCACTATAACATACAACCAGCACATGTCCATGTATTAAAATTGTAACAAAGTGCAGGTGGATATACAGTTCCCGAAATTGCGATTTACATTACATCTAAAACAGTTTAATTAACATATTAGTATCTATTAGTATTGAGTGCGATATTCTTTCTGACCTTCAATGTGCTTCTTGTTCCCGCAAGTGAAGAGTATATCTCTAACAGGTCACAAGGTAGAAAAAGTAGTTTATCTTTACATTCAGTGTGTCGATGGCATGAACTTAATTAAAATGTTCATGGATTCAGAGATGTTATCAGCACACACATCAGTACAGTGCTTGTGCAATTCAAGCCACATCATGCCTAACACAACTTCATTAAAAATAACTGAGGGTCTTATATATGAGAAGTGTTGAATATCTGCAACAAAGTAGCAATGCAACCCTTCCCAGTGCGCCTTTCTTCCGACCCCATGGATGTGCCGTATTAACAGTTTGGTTCATCATGTCTCAAGGAGTTATAGATACGTCAGTATTAGTGATGTATCTGTAGATGCAAAATTGACGCATTTCTGGAGTGTGCATGAAAATAGATGCAACTCTAGCAATGTGCTCTTTCACATGGAGCAAGCCCCATGTGAATGGACCTGCGTCACCGTTACGCCTGCCATAAGGCCATAAGGCAGGCGTAAGGTTTTGACGGAATGGCATCCTAGAAGTGGGGCACTGAAATCTTACAGATTTCAATGCACCACTTCTACGAGGCTTTGATGCAGGGAAACGTCCACCCTGCATACATTATACCTGACACAAGTATAATGTAGTGCAGGGGTTTACAAAGTGATGCATCTGCCCACATGCGTCACTTTGTAAATATGGCGCAACGCAGCGCATTATTTACGCCGCCGCAACATAAAAAAAGTGTCGTAATAGCGGCGTAAATGTGACGCAGGGCTTCATAAAGAAGGCCCTGAGAGTCTACTACTCAGTTAAATTTCACACTACAATCAGTGGCCGGTACATCTCTTACAGGAGGCCGTACTGCTCATAAATAGTATGCTATATAATTAAAAATTATCTTTTCATCTTTCCTCTATCGGAAGGCTAGTGCAGTCTTCATCAAGCATATCCCATAAAGCCTACATACGAGCAAGAGCATCTTTTAAAGTCTATAGCAATTTTTGTGCATACATGCAGAAGGTGCAGGATATGATGCTTCCCACCAAAAATACAGGCACAAGGTTCACATTCGCTTAGGAGCCTTGTACACTAAACAAGATATTCCCTGGTGAGGAAAATCCCTATTCTGAACTTCATATATCGTGTACCTTTATTTTATTTATTTAAACTTATAACGCGCACAGCTACCCACAGTGGGTTTCCCAGCGCTAGGGATAGGCTTGAGAAAGAAAAGCAGGTAATAAAGATGGAACTGATACATCAGACAGAACACTCAAAAAGCAAAGTTTTGAGTCCCTTCCGGAAACGAAGCATGTTTGTCTCCAACTTCAAAGTCACCGGTAAAGCATTCCAGAGCTTAGGGCCTAGGTGGGAAATAGACCGACCACCCATTTTTACAAGCTTGAACCTTGGAATGATGAAATCACCATTCTCGGATGATCTCAGCATACGGTGAGGTTTATAGGGTTGCACCAAATTCTGCAAATATTTAGGCGCAGAGCCTTGCCTGATCTTAAACAGATAGCACAAGGCTTTAAATTTAATGCGACTTGGAAATCTGAGCCAGTGGAGATCGCGCAAGGTGTAGGCAGCAGAAGTTCTTCTTGGGACATTACGGAGGAGACGGGCAGATGCATTTTGCACCACTTGAAGAATTTTGGTTGTTGCAAGTCAGCTCCGAGATAGAGAACATTACCATAATCCAGGCGGGAAACAACCAATGCCTGGACAACAGTTCTCTGGGAAGATATGGGCAGCATCCATAAAATTTTCTGGAGCCATCTGAGAGTAACAAAACAGATGGCAGCCACCTTTGTAGCCTGCTGTCTCATGGATAGTTTTTCATCCACAAGGAATCCAAGATTACGAACTACCGCCGCTGGTTGTGGGAGCGGCCCCATATCACTAGGCCAATGATGGGGGCCCCAGAGATCTTTATTTTTGCCCAATATCACCACTTCCGTCTTCTCCCCGTTTAGCTTAAGACAATTCCTCTGCATCCACTCGGCTACAAGCGATAAACCGAGCTTCAAAGCAGAGGGGTTGTTCCCGTCTTTGCCTGATAGGGAGAAGACGATTTGGGTGTCATTGGCGTAGGAAAATAGCGTCAACCCCGCATCCTCCACGATAGTAGCCAGGGGTTTGATATAGATGTTAAACAGTAGAGGGCTGAGTATAGACCCCTGGGGGAAGCCGTGCGCCGATGGACAGATGGCAGATGCTTCTGTCGCTGAAAAGACCTGGAAAGTACACCCACTAAGAAAGGAGGCAATCCAGGCTAGTGCCGAGCCTGCCACTCCTAGGGACCGGAGAGAATTCAAAAGAATGGAGTGGGACACGGTATCGAACGCGGCGCTCAAATCCAACAGGATGAGTGCAGATGTTTCCCCACGATCGATACTGTGTCGCAGACTCTCCGTAACTCCAAGGAGAGCAGTCTCGGACGAGTGATGAGCTCGAAAGCCGGACTGGGATGGGTGCAGAAATCCTGAACTCTCCACAAGATGATTTAACTGAGTGTTAATGTGTCTTTCCAGAATCTTCGATAGAATGGGCAGCAAGGAGATAGGTCTAAAATTAGACAAGTTGGAAGCATCCGCACCTGCCTTCTTCAAAAGGGGCACCACCATCGCATGTTTCCAGTCCTGGGGTACATAAGATTCAATTAAAGATGCAATTAGCAGTCTCATGAGTACCTGATGGGAATTGGAATCCAATAGCTTCAGAATATTAACAGGTAACGGGTCACGGGGAGAGCCCGATCTTACACTGTTCAAGCAGGAGAGGAAAGAGACATCATCTAGCAATTGCCATTCCGTGAGCTTCACCGTGGCGATGGAGCATTCCACTGGCAATGTAGGTTCTGTCTGGAATTCTTCCACCACAGAAGGAGAACCTAGCGAGGCATAAATGCACTCAACCTTAGCAATGAAAAACTCAGCCAAAGCTTTACATTGAACCTCATCCAATGGAGGGGGAGCTGGGGTAGTGTCTGCTCCAGTCAATTTCTTGACTACAGAGAAGAGGACGCGAGAGCTATTCTGTGCGTGCGTCACCATATTCACAGTATAAGCCGCTCTTGCAGTTTTACATTGCTTATGGTATCCTTTTAGGGCCTCTCTGTAGGCCACTTTCCGGGAGACAGAATATGTACGTCTCCACTTCCTTTCAAGGGCCTTACATTTTGCCCGCAAAAGTTTTAGATCATCAGAGAACCATGGCACGGGTGGACGATGAGACCCGGAGTGCTTGGATGTCTAAGGAAGCAGAGTATCCACCGCATTGTTTAGCCATTGGAGTACCACGGTATTTAACTCAGTGGCGGGCAGATCAGTATCAGGAAGAGTCCCCGATAGATATTGGTTAAACTTTGTTACATCAAGCTTACCCCACCGACGTATATGCTCATCCTTTCCGATTCTGACCCCGGCCTTGATTTTATTGCGAGGTAAGGAAAAGTGAACCGCATAGTGATCTGACCACTCCAACGGACGAGCACTCTGTGCACAGTCAAATTGAAGAATAGAAAAAATTTGATCCAGCAAATGGCCAGCAGAGTGAGTGGGACCTGAGTTGCACAGCCGAATATTAAGAACCTCAAGGTCAGAAATAAGATGTTTACTGGAAATGCAGGAAGGATCTTCAAGGTGAAGATTTAAATCACCAAGAATGGTGAAGGTAGCTGCCCTTAAAAGCAAAGGGGCTAGTGTTTCAGCTAGAGAAGACACCCAGGAATTTCCATTACCAGGGGGCCGATAAACCAAGAGACCTGTCATAGTGAATTGGGGGTTAATCGCAAGCTTAAAAAGAGCAGCTTCACATCCTTGTAAGGGAAGATTATCAAGCTTGCAGGTATACATAGATTTAAAAATATTGCAATGCCTCCCCCTTTACTGATGTTCCTGTCCTTCCTCAACATGGCATAGTCATAGGGAATAGCAATTGCAACATCTGGCTCGGAACTCTCATGGAGCCAGGCCTCAGTGAGAAACACAGCATCCGGCTTCTCATCAACAAGAAAATCATAAATATTATGCTTGTGCTTGGGAAGGGACCTGCAATTAATATTCCAGAATTGTAGTGGAGGGTGAGTCATTGCAGTTTTAATGCCCCTCAGCCTATCACGTTTATAAATGCGTTTCATAGCCTTGCATTTGCTCATTTTCCCCATAGAAAAGGCGCAGCCCGGACATTTAAATTTATGTGTGGGTAAATTACACAGAGTACAATTAGTGCAAAGAGATTGCCTCATCAATATCAGTTCCTCACCAGTGTAAGTGTAGGCGATGGTAGGGAGGCAGGACAGGTCCAAATTTGATGCTGAGGGTCTGGCCCCTGGGCCCGTCCAGGTGCGGACGGGCGCAGACGGGCTAGACTCAGGCGCGACTCCGGCGCGCGACCGGCGCTCCCACTGCGCGCTACCGCTGCGCGTTTGCAGGGCCATCTTAAATAGAGGTCTCGTGATCCTTCTGGACACTAGACCACGACCAGAGATGGCGCCTCCAGGCATCCCGTGTTCACCCCCAAGATGGCCGCAAGTTGAGAAATACGAGGGAGGGGACCCGCCAAAAGAAGCGGTGAGCATCCAATTATAGTGGAAGTATGCGAAGATGTCAGGGCTAAAAGCAGTGGGAATAAAAAATAAAAAAAACGAAAATACCAAAAACGGGATAATTTAAAATTTGAAATACAACACACTATGGGCCAGATGTAGGTAAATCATATTTACCGACTCTTAAATACCGAATTTTACCGATTCGGTATTTAAGAGTCGGTAAATATGAAGTACCGAGATGTAGGTAAATCCAGATGTGGATTTACCGAATCTTTAATATTCGGTATTTACCGATTCGGTAAATACCGACCGGTAATGCCCCATTCATTCCTATGGGCTTTGAAGCCCATAGGAATGAATGGGGCATTACCGGTCGGTATTTACCGAATCGGTAAATACCGAATTTGACAAGGGTGCAGGGGGTGTCACTTTGACACCCTCTAGCACCCCCAAAAATGGTTTGGGGGCCATGTGGCAGGCATACCTGCCCTAAGGGCAGGTCTGCCTGTCATATGGCACAGGTGTGCATGCACACATGTGCATGCACACCTGAATCGGTATTTTACCATCAAATTGAATTTGATGGTAAAATACCGATTTTGTAGGCCTTGTGGGACTCAGAAGAGTCCCACCTACATATCAATTTTACCGATTCTGTAAATATACCGGTCGGTAAGTTTACCGACCGGTATATTTACCGAATCGGTAAAATTACCGATTTGCCCTGTGTCCGACCCCCTACATCTCGGTAGCCAAATACCGGTCGGTAACGGCCGAATTCGGCCGTTACCGACCGGTATTTCGCTACCTACATCTGGCCCTAAGTATCTTTCCTGAAGCGCTATCTGTCGCGCGCAGAGCGCAGTAACAGCAGTAATTACCTTTCATCAGGGGGTGGTTCTAGTTTAGATAAAACTTGTTTGCCAGGCCAGATCTACCCTGCAGTCAAAAAATCAGCTAAGATACTGCCTGGTCTTATCATGGCAAGTTCTGTTCTCCACTTAAGCATATGATAACGCTCCTTCACAATTTCCAGGGTGTTGCATCCTACCTTAGTTGGGTCAGTCCATAGAGACCCCAATTGTGTATCGATTAATAATCTCCTTTCATGGACTAGGAATCTTAAATTTTGTCATTAGATGGTGTTCAGGCATTGGTTGATGTTAGACCTGGCAACATTAGGGTGGTCTTCCCCCTAACATTTTTGTGTTCCGTCTCTATTGTTGCTCTGATCTTGTTTTCGCTGGCCTCAAGACTCTGTGCACTTTACCACTACTAACCAGTGCTATAGTCCTCATGCTCTCTCTTCTAAATAAAATATTGAAATCTTGGCTTATCCCCAGTTGGCATATTTAATTTACTTATAAGTCCCTAGAAAAGTGGCACTACATATACCCTGGCCTGTAAATTAATTGTTACTAGTGGGCCTGCAGCACTGGTTGTGCCACCTGCTTAAGTAGCCTTTTAAACATGTCTCAGGCTTGCCAGTACAGAGCCTGTGTGTGCAGTTTTAAATTGTCATTTCGACCTAGCCCCTGGAGATAGTCCAGGGGCAGGATGCAATGTACATGAGAAGTAAGACATGTACTTTTAAGTTTCAAATGTCCTGGTGGTGACAAACTCCTAAATTCGCTTTTTACCACTGCAAGGCCTATCTTTCCCATAGGATTACATTGGAGTTGCCTAATTGTGTTTTATAAGTGTAATTTCCAAATGGGAAGGGATAACCAGTTCATGTTTGGTGTTTCTGGAATCACAATCTAAAATCGTAACTCAGGGGACGATTACGATGGCGGTGAATCCGCATCCTCCGGGCCGGTGGAAGCCACCCCCGGCCCGGAGGATGCGATTCACCACCGCGGCATATAAAACACCCACCGCCAGATTATGATGGCGGTGGGATCAGCGGCAGACAGCAGGTCCGTCCGCCGCTGATTCACGGGGTGTGGACCGCAATATGGTGGCGGTGTCTGCAAGACACCGCCAGCCACATTAGGATGGGTGCGGAAACATGCTTTTCTGTGGCGGCTTTTCCACCATGGAAAAGCATGTGGACCTTTACTTCTGGGGGGCCCTTGCGGGCCCCCAGGGTGTTGGGGGATGGGGGTGCACATCGGGGGTACCTATGGTACCCCCCTGCTTTGGCATGCAGAAGGTGGCAGGCACCACGCGGTGCCCGCCACGTTGTGCATGTCAAAGGAAAACATGCATTTTTCACTTTGTGGCGGGTGCTGCTTAAAGCAGCACCCGCCATAATGTTACATATAGAGGATGTGACCACCAGGGTGACGGTCACATCCTAATTGCAATGGAGGAACCGCCGCTGCCCCTGCGGACGGTCCCTCCACCTCGGGGGTGGCGGACGGACGGACATCCAATTCGACCCCCCTTAGTGTGGAGTTGGATATTAAATTCCAATCCTGAAAATACGACTCATATATCATTGGCATTTTCTTGCATTCGTGATTTAGTGGCTGTAGCCCGTCTCTGGTCACATGACTGGGTGTAGCTGACAGCTGAGCTTTGTGTAATCCTCCTAGACTGCCACACACAATAGGGAGTTTAGGTATGCCTGTATGGGCCATCACTGGCAGAATGGAAGAGAGGAGCTGGACACAGCCCCACTTACACCTGAATAGTCCTGCCTTCAAACAAAAGGCTGCATCTCACCTGTAATTAATCTGGGGCCAGGGCAAAGACGGCAGGATGTCTGGGGACTTCAAAGGGAAACCTCTAGAAGCCTCTCCCCTACTTCAAAGGCACACATTGGATATAAATACTAGACCTCAGACACCAACTCTTCAGTACATTTCTGGACCTTTGGGTACTCTGCCAGGAAGAAGGAATGCTGTGCTGCTCCAAGCACTCCCACTCTTCTGGACTGCTGCTCTAAAGGAACTGCTGCTGTGCTGTGAACTTTTGACTTTGACCCGGTCCAGCATAACTAGATAGCCCCCGATGGCACTTTATGCTTTTAGGCACTATTTTACAGTTTATTCTTTACATATTTACATCTCCGGTTCTACTTATAGGATCTTTGTTGTTTTAATCTTGCTTTATTTATTAGATTCTGCTCTATTTGTCTGGTGTGGAATCATTTTGTGTGGCGTTTTCACTGTTTTACTGTTTGAAGTGTTGCACAAATACTTTACAAATTATCGCTAAGTTAATCCTGACTGCTCTACTAGGGGGTTATATAGTTTAAAGGAAAAATGGTCTAAAGGAGGCCTAAGAAGTCCTCAGGTAGCCTAGGTTACTTATTAATGAGCGCAATTTTAATCTAAAGGAACGCTTTCATAGGGAGTGCCAGCGGGAGTCAGTAAGCAATGTATGAAGGGACACAGGGTTTTTGTAGAGTGCCATCACATTTATTAGCAGCATAAATGGAGACTCATTCAATTCTTCACGATAATAGTGCTGGTGCTCACACAAAAAACCTGCAAGTGCGTAAAGTTACATCGCATTGACAACAAAATTCAAAACTCCAATCTAATCAAATACAGTGGAGAAGGTTGGTCATTTCCCAGCGTCCCCATAACAGAAGATTTATTCCGTGACTACCCTGACTTATCCCGGTTCTCAAATTATGCCTTGACTGCCGATACCGTAGATTCCGACCCCTGTTCCCTGAAATTATTCCTGGAATTGCCCCAATCCGTGTGCCCTCCCCTTACTTTCAATCACAACGCTGGGTTATCCCGCCTGCCCGCAACGGCCCCTTGTGGTAGTGGAAATTGTTGCTTCTGCCACCTCTAACCTCTGTGTGGCCCCACGTTACCTCTGGAACCTGACTCCTAGCTGTCGGAACCATATCTTCTCTTGTTCTCAAGTGTCTAACACAGATTCTAATTGCTCAAACTCCAGTCCTGATGACTATCTTTAGTTATTAAGATCGAAACGCCATCAACCTCACAACCAAAACTCCTCCACTATATTTGATTAGATTGGAGTTTTGTATTTTGTTGTCAATGTGATGTAAAGTTTTTAATGTCACTAAGCATTTTCACTTCACGCACTTGCACTTTTTTCATGTGAGCACCAGAACTATTATCGTAAAGAATTGAATGACACTCCATTTATGCTGCTAATAAATGTGATTTCACTCAACAAAAACCCCGTGTCCCTTCATACATTGCTTACTGAGTCCCGCTTGGACTCTCTATGAAAATGTTCTATTAGATTAAAACTGCGCTCATTAATAAGTTGCCTAGGCTACCCGAAGACCTGTTAGGCCTCCTTTAGACCATTTTTCCTTTCAACTATATATACCACCCCTGGTCCTACTATGGGGGTCCCCTTTTTCTTCATACATATCCTACTAGGGGGTTCAGCACAGGTTATTTTGGGGTTTGATTTGCCTTACCATGACAAGGACTGCTCTGCTGCTTGACCATGGCTCACACCTCAGTCAACCATTAACCCAAGTTCTTACAGTTGGCATAAGATGCACTGAGATGGAACATAACCAGGTAATATAGTGTTCATTATGAGCTCAATTCATAGTTCAGATTCTTTTTTTGGGGGACGGGGGGGGGGTTATATAACGCAGGCCAGTTCCTTGTCAATATCTGAAATCGTTACACACATTGGAGCACTCAATACAAAGCACTGGTAGAGCCATGCCATACATCTCATAACGCACTGGACATGAACAGGACAACAGGAGGACATGAACATAAACAGAAACCCTCAATATTTGAGAGTTACCAGAAAATGTGAAGATTTTGCACTCTAGATTTCGGATAGATGGAATAGTTGACTTCCATTTGTGTGGACAGTTGTTTGTGTTTTGCAATACTCAAAGTTGATTTTCAGCAATTTTGGTTTCTGTAATATTTCTCTTTCCTTAGAACATTTACTTTTTGTGTAGGTTTGCTAGGGGGTTATTATGTATGGCTTCAAATGTGAGAAAGTTGCAGTTCTTAGTAGTAGTGGGCATCCATTGGAGACAGTTAAGTGATCTTGGTATGGGTAAGATATGACCTGTTCTTTTAGTATTGGTGATTAATCTTGACACTGTAAGCCGATGCAACATAATCTTTCATTTTCTGAAGTACTGTCAGACAGGCTAATGTGAAAGCAGATGCTATCAATTAATAATTGTGCAATTTAATCAATAATAATGAGATGCAAATGCAAAGTTGTATTGTGTTTGAAGTCCTTTTAGTCTGACATCAGTTGGGCTTTAGGCCTAACCGTGTTTTCAGTTTGCACATTCCTAATGCATGTGGTTTGTAGAGCTTGGCTCAAACTCATCTTACCCGCCCTGCTTGTGAATCGTAGAGCCTTGATTATGAACTTCATTGCTTATTTAATAGCATGGAATTCATTTGTTCTATGATCTTGCTCTCTTGGTAACATTTATAACATGTAATGGTTTCTGTTCCTGATGTTCCTGATTTATCATAGTGTACAGATTGGGGACCCTTCCTTCAGCTGAACAGAGGTGCTATTTATATTTTAAAAGTGGTATTGTTTTCTGTGTGAGGCGTATACAGTGTATTCATTATATATAGGGTGGAAGTCAATATTACCATGTGATGTGTTTTCTATTTATTTATTGGTTGTGAGATGTGACTTTCTTTTTCGCACCACAGTAAATGCAAAATTTCGCTGTTCAAAATTGTATAAAACCCACCATTTGAGAAACGAGCCAGGCTCCTTCCCAATCCCCTAAAGATCAGACTGTTTATCACACTGTACTGATAATATTTTCAGATACTCTCACTTGCCTTACAGAGCATTCCCTATGACAGATTCTCCTACACGCTGATTTAGCTAGTGGTAGACCGTAACCAGTTCTGGCTATTGAATGGATTTAGGCTTAGTTTCTGCTGCCAATGATTTCACATTTATTTGCATTTTGCATTATTTGTGTTGCTTGACTAACCATATATATTTTTACTTTCTGTAATGATTCTTAATTTTAAATATTCCCCCATGGTTTGCATCTTGAAATCGTGTACCATGTGCGGATTACCTAGTGTGGCTTTACCAATGTGGGTTCCTCTGGGGTTTTCTGTAATTTGTGCTTTGGGCTCTCATCTTTGAAGACTCGCAGATAGCTCTGATCCATCAATCGGCCGCTTTGATTTAAAAAGTGCTGTCCTTTTTAGTAGCTGATGATGGTTAGTGGTTAGTTCCTTCTTCCAGGTTGGTTAGTTCCTCTGTACCAGGTTAGAGATAGTGAGAGAATCCTCTATCCAATCCCTCCAAATCCAAGGTCCCCAGACCTGCTTCCAGAAGTGTGTGTATCTACTGGGTCCGGGTTGAAGCAGTTGCTGGAGCGATCAGTATATGAGTATAAATAAGACAGGTCCGATCCTTGTGTTTTGTTGTGGTGTGGTGTGTAGCTTAGTGAGCTGATTGCGATGTCTGTGAATTGTGGTACTTTGTTGAGTGGTCTGATTTGAAGTAGCTTGTTAATGGTATGTAGTGTATGTGCCACACGTGCATCACTCATCAATTGTGTTGAATTTGAAATCAGAATTGCATTGTAATATTTGTATATTAATTGCTGAAATTATTCTGGCCGAACCTGTTATTCTGTTCCAGATCCCTGCTGACACGGAGTAGTTCACTTTTATCGATTTGCGTCAAGTGTTCTTCTCCATTTCTCTTCACAAGGACAACCAGTCAGTGTATCTTTGCGTTTAGATTTTTAAATAGAGTAATGGTCTGATGTCCTATCCTACTGGTGTATACGGACAGTCCATTGATTATCTCCCATATTCTACAATAGGAGCTAGAGAGTTTGCTCCTTCCCTTTAACTCAGTCCAGGTGCAATATATCCATGATCTGATTATCACATCCAAAACTAGAAAAGATTGCAAGTTTGACATAATAGAGTTGTTGGACCACCAGGGAGAGCATGGTCATAAAGTGTCCTTGACATAATTGCAATACTGCGTGAAAGAAGGTGCTTATTTGGGTCATAAAATTGAGAATGAAGTGAGGGAAGGATCTGCAATCGCAGGGGCATATTTACAATGAAGTGGTGTAGTGCAACTTTAGCCTTCCTGGCTTAACATCACACTCATCCACTTCAGAAACGCAGGGCAGCACCATATTTACAACAATAAGGTGCAGCCCTGCGTTTCCCCCTACACTGACGCTAAACGTAGCAGCCTGGCACCACCACAGGCACCCTAGCACCATAGTGCAAGGGTGTCTGCGTTGAGGAGAAGATTGTTTATGTGTATGTGCAAGAAGGTCTCCCTTCCTGCACATAAACAATCTATAAATTACGTTTTCTAACTTTTATGTGTACTGCTTAAGGCAGCACACATAGAAGTTGCCAAACGTCAATATTCTTTTATTGTTTATGTGCAGGAAGGGTCACCTTCCTGCACATAAACAATCAATGGCAATTTGCTGTTTCTATGTGTGCTGCACAACGCAGCACACATGGAAACAGCGAAAACAAGGAGAAATAAAGCATTTCTCCTCGTTTCGCCTGTTTAAGATGTGGTTTTCCCTGGTCTTAATTTTAGCACTGACTTCTATTTACACTACCCTTGTAAATAGGGGGCGGCATCAAAATCATGGGTGTTGTGGTGGACGCCTACTGCAAAACCCATTGCCCTCCCCTTTCACACTAAATACAGCGTGAAAGGGGGGCTTATTTACAAGGAAGCGTGAAGCCACATTAAGTATCTTAACAATGCCATATAAATAAGGCAAAGCCCCTATTGCCACCACAACATCACTTGCAGTGACGTTGTGATGGTGATAGGTGCTTGTAAATATGCCCCTGAATCTCTGCAATTTTGAAAATGAACACACCAATGACCCACATAGAAGTCAGGATGTTTTTGGGAATGGTTGGCTACTGTTGTCAGTGGATTCCAAACCTTTCCCTGATAGCAAAGCCTTTAGAGAGGCTGACTTACAGTGATGTGAGTGATCCAGGCCCTGGGACAATGAATGCATAAATACCTTCCTGGAGCTCTGACAGAGCCTCTGTATTGCACCAACACTTGGAAGCCAAATTACAAAAAATATTTGTATTTATTCTGCCATGAAAGGGAAAGCTGCTCACTTTCAGTACATACTCAGCAACACAGAGGTGCATGCCAGCCTGTTGTTTACTTTTCAACTACATTAGACCCTGCCGCCAATACTCTTGCCGACTGCTTAAAGAGCATTTCTGTGACTTGTCGTACCATAGAGCAGAGTGAAGGGACTGGGATCCCTTATATACTTATTTTGTTAGTCTCATTCAGTTGACATTTTACTGACTCGTACACAAACTTTGCACTTGACAAACAGATGAGTGACCAAGCATGAACAGGTAATTAATGCAGCTGAGAATATCTCTATCAAACAATTCAGAGCCCTGAATCCTGCCATATTCTTGCCAAAGCCGGTACAAAAGGGGGTGGTGATGGACGGAGCATCTGAATCAATCAAACACTCACACTCAGTCAAAAGATCTGGGTTTAATCCATCACCGTTCTTTAGCCCACTCTGCCACCCCAGTTCAGACATGGCTATATGCAAATCAGTCTGACCCTGTGCCTCATGGGAACAGTCCAGCCCGAACTGCCAAGCCATGTCTTCCCTGGACCGTAAACAAGCTTCCGAGGACCGGTTTCTGGCATTCCAGCCGTCTTCAGCCCGGCTTGCTTGAATCCAGTGGCAAAGTGAGCAAGGGACTCACGTCTGAGCATACCCTGCCACACTTATGGCGGCCAAAAGCGGTACAAAATATTCTTGCCAAAGGCCATTATCGGTTCGGATGAGGGAAACAATGATTGTGACATGATTGTATCAATGTGACAGTGTTGTGCACAAAACCAAGACATGCTATTTAGGATGAACCACTCAAATTGGCTGATTTGATTTTGCTTGTAGATGGTTCTTGTCTGAGAGACCACCACGTGACCTGAGGGCAACAAATGTAGTTTACACAATTGTTTATACGTTGAAGCATCGTCATTGTGTAACGTAACCTTGCACAAGTTGCAGAATTGACTGTCTTTGGAAGAGCATGCTGTGTAGCTAATGGATTGAGCGTTACAATCAGAACAAATAGTCAATATGGATTTGCAGTGGAGCACAACATTGGTCAGCTTTTCTAGTAGTCCAGTTAGAATTGGGCAAAGAATTATGGACCTATTAAACACACTTCAACTGCCCAAGGAAATTGCCGTTGTGAAATGTGCAGCACATAACAGCAGAGATTACATATTTGCTGTTAGCAACCAGTATGTTATGCTCTTATGTCTGTTACATTAGAACTACATAAAGAATGCAGCTCTGAAAATGAGAGAGTAAATTGTTTCTTGTTAAACATTAAAGGAGCTGAGAATTTTACAGCATAATGTGTCGGATGAGTAGAAGAAAAAGAAATGGATTGCAGCAGGTTGTGCTAGGGATCAAGGTAGCATTTGAAAGGCACCTGAAAATAAATATGTACTTTCGGATGGTATTGTGAGTCATATGGTTAGGTGTTTTCATGGCCCTACTCATCTTGGTCGTGATGGCATGTTGTGTATCTTCAAAAACATGCAATTCTCATTTTAAAGCTACAGCTGGAGATAGTGTCCGAATTTTGTTCTTGTCAGCTGTTAAATGTAGGCAATAACACTGCAGTGACTTTGATTCATGTTGGACAGTCATGTGGCCCCCTTACTCTAATGCAGATTGAGCTCAACGAAATGCCAATGTGTAATAGTTTACATTACGTTCTAGTCGTTGTCTTCTTATTTTTAGAATACAAAAAAAACAGGTAGTAGTGTTTCCCTGCAAGGGAAAGGAACAGCACAATCAAACAATCAGAAGTTTTTTCTTTTTCTGTCTCCACATCAATAATAGTACATTGCGAATCAATAAAGACAATATTCTTCAATTCTTACTGGGGTGCAAGTTTAGCTCCAATGCACCTAGATCCAATGTACTCAACAGACACCTGTTGGGTATACAAACTAAATGAAAGGAAAGGGCAATTCATGCACACCCTCCAATGTACCTAAATCCCACAAACATTTTTCAGTTTGAGAGATTTGTTTCTGACCCAAATATAGAGATATATTCCTTAAACAAATTGACGACTTATTGAAGATCGTTCCAAATTCCAAGTTCATGTGAGATAAACAGAGTACACTATATGCAGTTTCTTCAAATTGAATCCTTTGATTTCCTTGTTGCTGTTACATCCATCATAAATGGTTGCCACTATGCCAACACGTGTTTCGTCTCCACTGAGACTTTAGCAAGGCGATTGGCAAGACGCTCTTTGTCCTATTGTTCATAAAAAACCAGAGATTCCTTGTACTTCTGGTAATGTGAGATCCACAGCCTTTATTCTCAAGACTGTTCTTCAAAATGTTCCAGAGCACCAGAAATCAGTGCCCTAAATAAATGTCCCTATTTAAGCGTTCATCATCTCTCACTGTGGAAATCACCCATTATTGTACATGGTAGGGCACCCCACAATAGCTTAGATCAGTCAAATTCCTCCAAATTCAAAGGAGAGACATACGTGCGCCGTCAGTTGAATAATCAGTACAAGAGAAGGCAAACAAACTCACCGGTAAGGAACCTTAATAAGCTCCAACCCAAGATGCGACGGGAGAGGGGGCCTCCACTGACCTCACATCCCTCTGGCTGAGACTCTTCTTATTTTTTGTTAGGACAAGTCCTTCTGACTGTGAGAGCTTGACTGTAGCTAAGCTCTTATTGAGGGAGCTGATCTCTAAATTAGGTTTGCTGAGTTCTTTAGAATCAGGACTCATTTTATGAATGATTTGATGAGAATGTTGTCCAATATACTGAAGACAGATCAACATTTTCATTGTAGTAATCAACCTGAAGTATCTGGAGTGGTTGAGAGAGTGAATGGTACTCTCAAGTTAATGCTATCAAAGGTTTACACTTTTACATCTCTGCTATGGCCAGATGCTTTGCCACTAGCATCAATGAGTGTAAGAAGTGCTCCTAAAAAGGGACTGAACTCTCTACCCGTAAAATTCTGATAGGAAGAGTGATGCAAGTTCCTGGTTCTTCTGCTACAGCAGGGGCGGCCTTAGGCATGTGCAAGCTGTGCACCTGCACAGGGCCACCAAACCCCAGAGGCCACCACGCCAATATATATCCTTACTATAATAATCCTCAGAGGATGGAAACATATTTGCGTTGTGGCCCCTGGCAGGGATTTGGCGATGTCCGGCTCTGTTCCGCTTCCAAATACCCTGACCCCCCCTCCCCCTCTTCACTGGCCTCGGCGCTCCGCCTCGCCTGGACCCCCTCTTCAGGAGCCCCCTACCTACGCTCCCTGCCCAGGGTCGCCATGAGCCTAGAGCCACCCCTGGCTACAGCACTTGTCAACATTATTGATGACCTTGTGTTAGACTACTGCAAGGGTTGGCTGATTTGGTACTCTCTGTCTCTTACCAGGTATAATCAAATACACCATCCTCAAGAGAGAAGAAATACTATGACCTGGCTCATGGTAGTTGGGTTGTGGTGATGAAGCATGTAAGAAAAAGCTGCCTGGACATCAGGTGACATTGATGCTACCACGTTATTCCTGTGATGAATACTTCATCTAGCCCCTGGGACAGTACTGAGTCAACGACTGTATTAAGACTGAAATTTAATGCAGTCACGCTCCACCTCCCCTAGATTCCTTTTCATCCTAATGGATTATCTTACATCCGTCTGGGAATGCCATTACAATACCTATCCCTAATGTTTCATGAAGCCTGCTTTCCATCTAGGATTGCATTAAAAAATATTCTCTTAACAACAAGAACATTTCTCTTTCTGCTTCCAAAGCAACAGAACAGAGTGAACTGCATGGACTGGAGAGGCGGAAGCCGGGCAGGCAGGGAAAGTCGAAGCAATGCTGAAACATAGGTTACTGAGAACCAGGTGCTGCTGGAGAAGCATTTCCCAGTACCCAGCGCCACCAAGCACCAGCACCCTCCCCCTTCCAACTTGTTGGCTGAAAACTCAGCCAAGGAACTGTTTATGACGATAACTAAATTATCAAAAATGGAAACAAAAATGGATAGTACATCAAATAAAACTTTTTGTGACGCCCTCGCCAGCTTCTCTCAAGGTAAAGTCACTGAGGTCTACGATTCCTTTGAATGAAACCACAAGGAAGAATCCATTCCTCTTGAGAACAACTCTCCCACAATTCTTGATAGGTTCTCTCCCCTTGACAGAGAGCAGGTTATGAAACTCATAACAGCTTGCAACTCAAGGTCCCCATTAGACTCCTGTCCCCTAAAATCATACATTTAGCACAAGGATGTTCAAGGAACAACTCACTCAAATCCTCAACAAAGTGCTTAGCACAGGACACATTCCCACTGAATGGAAGGTGGCATCTATCCTCCCCATACTGAAAAAAGCAACCTAGACCCCCACGAACCTAGTAACTATAGACCCATTTCCAGACTTCCCTTCTCAGCCAAATTACTTAAAAAAGTATTAAATAACGAATTGATGGCCTGTATTGACAATAATAATCTGCTGGACCCCTTCTAATACGGTTTCAGAAACGTGCATAGCACAGAAACCGCTTTGCTTGCCTCCTCTGAAGAGATCAGATGGACCATGGATAGTGGTGGTCAGGCCGTCGATTTTACTCGATCTCTCAGCGGCATTTGACACCATCATAATTAACCGACTAAAGAGATGGGAATAAGAGGCGCAGCCTTGACCCTACTGAAAGATTTCCTAACAAACAGAAGAAACCATGTTGCCTTGGGCAACTTTACATCCCAGCAATTCAGTATGCCATGTGGGGTGCCGCAAGGCTCTTCACCAAGCCCCACCCTTTTCAATTTGTATATAGCCACCATGGTTAAACTGATAAAGTCCCTGGGGCTTTCGGTTGTGTCTTACGCCAATGACACACAAATTGTCTCACTACAAAAATTACAAACATTACAAAACGTGGCAGTCAGACTTCTTGCCGGAATTCCCAGACATAAGTCAGCAGCCCAAACTTTGGTCAATTTGCACTGGTTACCCATAGCAAAACGTCTAGAGTTTAAGACACTGTGCATAACCTTTAAAACATTGCATTACTCTGGACCTAGCTATTTTCGTGGAAAGTTGGCCTGGTACTCTCCAAGCAGAAAGCTCAAATCCTCTGATGCAACGCTACTATCCATCCCCAGAGCAAAGCTCATGGCTTGGGTGGTAGGAGTTTCTCTCTGAAGGCAGCCACACTCTGGAACGCCCTACCCTTGGAAATTAAAAAGTGTTCCGACTACCTGAGTTTCGGAAGCAAGTCAAAACCTGGCTGTTCACATGCCGATAATTAGTATCTACTATCCTTTCCAGGCTGGGCCACACTTGTCCACTCCAGTGCCAAGACGCCTCCGGGTATTCGAGCGCTATATAAATCCAAAAATCAAATGAATCAAATCTTGCCGCCCATTGTGCATCGCTGCTCACCACTGGTGCATTGGAGCTAAACTTGCACCCCATTGATTAACGTTGTGTGTTGAGGTACACAGACCCTTACTACAACTCCTACAGCTTGCCTGAAGCACAACATCATACAGAAGAAGGTCTAGTGTGGTACATCTGTGCTGCAGCTAACAACAATGGGGAGACAGACCATCGGGTGCTAGGCACTGCCAGCTAGCACACTGCGAGCAGAAGCAGTCAACGTTAGGACGATGCGGTTTGCTAGTGCAGGGGGCAGCCAGCCTTATGCGGTCATGTCCCCATTCACCAACATGCCTACTCGCCTCCAACTGAGCCACTCTCACTCCCCCTCACCGGCTAGAGGGACCAAGTAGGAGGTGTCTAGGATAAACAGCAGTATTTGTGGTGGCTGAAGCTTTTCCATCTAGGAACAGAACAGACCAGGAGCAGGAGGTCTCCAAGCCCACAAGTGATACAGTAAGACCGTGGTGGACATGAGTTGTGTGGTGGTGAAGCGCCCCGTCCCCATTCTTGGAGCCAGAACTGTGCATAAGCATCAAACAGGTTCCTCTGCATGACACAAGCCCTACACTAGTCCTGCACAAGTGAAAGGGGTTAAAGAGTATGGATGTTGCAGAGAATCAGGAGAACCAGACGGTCGCTGATTCAAGACCCTCTAAGCCTCCAGTAAGTCTGATCAGCTCACAATGGCACCCGCCTCACCAGTGCCCAAGGCTGCGTTCATAGTGGCACAGTGCCTGAGCTTAAGTCCAGCATCTTCCCAAAACAAGACACAGCTCAAGGTACAACAGTAGCATAACTTAGTGTCCCTTAGGAAACGCACAATAACAAACCCCTCAGGCCAGGCAACGACCCCCGACGATGATCAGGCTGTTAACAAGCCCCCTGAAGTACCCTACGGATGCACTGTTGGTCCAGCTTTTTTTCCCACCTATGCCTGGGTCTGTTGAGGGCCATCAGGAATCGAAAAGCACACCCTGGCACAGTGTAAAGTGACAGGGGACCCAACCATTAAATTCTGACCGCTCCACACTCCAATGTCGGCTCCACTTAAAAATCCCGATTTTACAACCAAGTGGTTCAGGGCTATCCCCATTCACTGACGAGGCTCTCAACCAGGAGTGGCGTTTCTTGCGGGATTCTCCCGCAACCTCCTCCTAACTTGAGGCACACAGCAATCCTGATCTCGACAATGCTCAAACGTATCAGGCTTAATAACAGCAAGGGTGGCTTGTAATCCTAGTTTACCCGGCTCTCCACCAATTACCAACCATACCAGGGATCAAAGCGAAAGCTTGACGATCCTTCTCCACACAAATACAAGAAGTATTCTCATCTCCTACTTACCACTCCTTGAAACTAGTGCACCAAGATGACCTCATGAACACTCTATAGCTGTATTTGTGTCCGACATCGATACAAAACTGGAAGCCTTGAGCAGTCTAGTTACAAGGATTGAGAAAGATGCAGGCTCGACATACAACTGTGGCTGTTCCGTCTCATTGATAAATTAAGCAAACTCCCCTCATGTATGGCAGAGTTAATATTGGCACTGTAAACAAGGCCCACCCCTCCTCAACAACAAGAATCCTGCATTGCACACCTTATCATTAACCCCAAAATGTCAAAGGCAACCGAAGAGGTCCCCAAGGGCCCCTGACTTAACGACCCTCCCAAAAGAGAAAGCAGCCGGCACGTCCACCTCTGTATCCTTAGAAAAAGAGCTCACCACCAAAGAACACTACTAACCTCCTGCTCTCTGGAGGCACTACGCACACCTGTGGAGACATCTGACCCTTACCAAAAGGGAAAAGAGGCAAAAAAGCTGAAAAAAGCAACAAAAACCAAACCAATAGCCCATAGAATTACAAGAGCTCAAACCTTTTCTTATATTTACTCCCAAAACAAATCAGCAATCCAGCCCAGGCTAGAAGCCGAGTCTGGTGGCTTAGTGGACTAATGCGTGCACTGTAGGGGTCGGTGTTTGACATCATGGTGACAGGTTCAAATTCCGGCAGGTCAACTCAGGCTTTTATCCTTCCAAGGTCGATAAAATGAGGACCATTGAGTTGGGTAACAATAAACATCTATTATTCAGAGCAAAGTTACCCTTCTGGGTGAACATGCGCTTTACAAGTACACATGTTATGTTATGTTAAACTAGAAGTAACTACTCTTGGAAACTTGGAGGCAACCTCAACGCACTCAAATCTCCATACAGGAACTCCTGACACCTCAGGAATAAATAACGCTCATAACACTCGGGAGCAATGTACTGCACCAAAACGGCCAGTACCCCCACTGTAAGGAAAGCCAGAGGTATTGAGGGAAAAGGCCCAACGGTTTCAGAGTGCCCTCCACCATGAAGAGCGTCAAGTAGCATTACAAACAAATTTTCCTGCATGGCCTACCTTCACCTCAACAATGGGAGCTAAAGGAGAAGAGCAATATTCAATCTCTCCGCCCTGTCGGGCAGTAAGGCGGTCAGTTGCCCCTCCAACCCCGTTAGCACCTGCTACTCAAAAGCCCCAAACCCAAAGGGCCAAAACATCTAACAGAGACGTTGAAGAAACCACTGCTCCCAGGCCTCAAACAGCCTTAAGACCAAAGAATCCGAACACACAACTCGTACTTCACCCAGAATTCTGATCTAAAGGCCCCAAGGCATTCTGAACCGAGGCAATATTCTAACATCACATTGCTACACAAGAATCCAGACCTGGAGCGCTTAAGACCCCTAGATATCAATTCGGTACAATGTCTTCCAAGACGCGGTAAGCAGCCCTGATAACATAGGCCACACCCACAGTTCCCACAATTGTCCTGCTGAAAAAAGCCTACCTCAGAGACTGGGGTATAAAGCTAAGGGCATACAGAAACAACGCGTACCCCTCCTCCTTGTCCCAGAGCGCAGCTGAGAAACGCAGCAACAGGCAAGATTGCCATCTCCCCAGAAAACAACAAATTCGCATTCCATCTTAAAGGATACAAGAGGGGCATCATCATGTCCAGCTTCAAGCACATCTACATTGCCATTGAAAATTACTATAACTAAAGAGGTGAACCACATAAACACTTTGTTACTGCACTTCAAGGGGTTACAGTCTGGTCAGTACCCACAATGGACGACTATCTACCAGTGGGAACCTGGCTTGTGAAACTCTATCAAGAACCCCCAAATCCCAGCTTCGCCGTCTACTCCTGGCGCCCATCAGTCTTTTTTGCCCACTCAGGGAAGACTGAAGCCCAAACGTGGGGGCCCTGGGGCTGACAATCTGCTCTTGGAACGACAGCGGCTTGAAATCAATGATAAATGACAGTGATGGCATGTATTACCTTAAAAAATTCAACATACTTACCGTTCAGGAGACGTGGACAGTCGAGCCAGTGATGCTAATTGGTTTAATCGAATTGTTCAATCCAGCAAAAAACAGCAAGCTCAAAGGCAGACCAAAGGAAGGCCTCTCGACCTGCTTCTCATCCAAGTTAGCCTTAAAATTAAGTAAACTAGAATCAGAAGACTCCTTGCTGCAACGGGTACTGCTCAAAAACTGGCCCCTGCGGCCGCCTTTTAAACTTGTAATTAGGAATATCTACATAACCCCATTGAGATAGGAAACAAATGACTTTCTCCGTAACCCACAATCAGCCATCACGGCAACCACATTAGACTATATGGACTCTTACCCCCTGATCATAGGACTTCTAAACATGAATCTTTGTTACACCTATTACGGATGAGATAATAAAGACGCACAACTCTCACTGGGGATACCCTTCCAAGTAAAACCATATCACTTAAACAAAGATGATGTAGACGACTCACTCTTAAATCATTGCGCATTCCATAGCCTAAGAGCCCTCAACATCCGATAGAAGGATGACCAGCCGCCCTGCGCCACACACAGTACTGCAAGCTCAAAGTCGATACTAGATAACACACTGGTGAACGGGCCACTGTTTACCCATCATCATCATCAAAAAGTCTTTATTTCGATTATTCATCTTAAAAGACATATAAAAATACACATATTCTCTTGTACTCCTTAAAAACAATGAGAAACGTTAGATGATTATATTAAAAATGACATAAAAATACCTATAAATACAATTTTTAAAAACGCACAATAAGACCGTATTAAATATATCGCATACAAAGACTATCCATAAAATGAGTAGTTTGAATAAAAAAAAGAAACAAGGATAACAATTCATATCATAACATTATCTAGAATGAAACTAACCCTCTATTGGAGACCCCCTATTTTTCTCCCGTAAAGCCCAGGACCAGCTCAGAAATTTAGCAACCCCTATGATTGCCATGTCATGACACCCAATTTTCAGCAACCTTTTGGCACATAGGGCTGAACTGGTTCCCAGGGATCTGCAAAGGGTTTTGGGCCACTTACTTCGTGGTTGCTGGTAAGCGGGACAAACATAAAGGAGATGATCAATATTTTCAATATGCTCGGGACAAAATGGGCATTTATCTCCTGTTCCTATAGCCCACTTACGGGGAACATCGTTTACGATGCGGTTTTTACACCGCAGTGCCTTTACCCCACAGCTATTACAACGCAAGTCGTTACTACGACTTGCGCTGGATGGCCCTGTGGGATAAGGAATCTTGCAATTTTATATTCCAACACCTTCCCTACTGTTACGGGGACTGGTGTTGGAATATAAAATTATAAGATTCCTAACTCCACGCCCTCCAACGCAAGTCGTTGTAACGACTTGTGTTGTAAGACTTGCGTGGTAAAGGCATACGTTGTTACAACATGCGTTGTAACAACGTACATCCCCCACTTACATGTAAACTTCCTCAATGGGAGGCACTCGACTCGGAACTGATGGAAAAGCTTGCGATCTCTTGGTTTTGTTATTAGATCCCAATAGCTTTCCATACTAGGTACATCTTTAAACTCACAAAATTCACTAGTCAGAATGGAACTAGATATGGCTGAGAACCTATTGTCTTTAATATAGTTCCAGTAGGCTGCTCTATAAAAAGCTTTAGTTGGAAATACAGCAGTCTCTGGGCTATCCCACAAGTCCTTCATACCCATATTGGTGAGTAAAGCTTTAATACAAGTGAGCCATGAGATTTTATGAGAGCCTTCCATTCCCCTAACTTCTAGAAGACCTCCAGAAGGCCAACATTCTATAGCGTGCAATGTCCTCTATGGCTTGGTAACCAAGGTCGAGCAAGAGGGGGATACGCGGGGTAGATTTCGGTAGGCCCACAATTGATCTTATAAATTTGTTCTGGGCAAGTGCCAAATGGTACAAATTAGAAGCACTCCAGATCTTAGCCCCGTAGAGAATCACAGGGACTATTTTTGTGGAGTACACTTTAACAACAGGGGCTATAGGCTTAGTCTGTGACTGCCTATGTTCTTTTATTAAAGCGCCCACTAATTGCGAGTGTTTAGCGCCATTAACTTCAGTTGTGGTGACCAACTCAGTCTATCGCCAAATGTAACCCCCAGGTAAGTGAAGACGTTGGTTTGCTCCAAAAGCCTTCCGCTCATGAAGACTCGAGATGTAACGGGCCTACCCCCATGGAAAACCATGAACTTCGTCTTCTCTACATTAATAACCAAGTCATGATCGCAGCAGAACTCCTCAAAACGAGACAGGGCCAACTCTAACCCCTGTCTTGTTATGGATAATATCAGGGTGTCATCTGCGAACATAAGCAGGGGTACCCTATGGCCAGCAAGCAGGGGTGCATCCGTAGGAAAGTTCTCAAAATACCTCACCACCCCATTAATAAATAACGAGAATAGAGTGTGGGCCAGCACACACCCTTGGCACACTCCCTTTCCCACAGCGAACTTCTCCGTAACCTCTCCTGGTTTCCCCCATGGAACTTGGGCATAATTCTCACAATGGAGCCTAACCACTAATGAAACCAATTCCCTAGGCATTCCTAGCCCTAGCAATACATCCCTCAATTTGGATCTTGGGACCAGGTCAAATGCGGATTTTAGATCCACGAAAGCTGCGAAGATCATACCTTTTCCCAGCAGAACCTCTTTCCAATATAGCAACACAACTCTAAAAGCTTGATCGAGGGTCCCCATGTGGGCCCGGAACCCTGCCTGCAGCGAGGTAAGTATATTCTCTTCGAGCATCCACGCCTGGATCCTGCCTAGTATCACTCTTGCTACTATTTTCTGAAGGGCTTCGATAAGGCTTATAGGCCTATAATTGGCCGACGCGGAACGATCGCCCTTCTTGTAAATAGGAATAATTTCCGCACCACGCCACGACCCTGGAATTGGAGCCCCCCCTGCTATAGCATTAATTAGATTTGTGATATAAGGAATCCAAAGATCTGGCTCTTGCTTAAACAAATCGGCAGAAATACAATCTGGCCCAGGAGCCTTGCCATTAGGGAGAGACTTTAAAACAACCTCGACCTCTTTGGTATTAAATTTGAGAGTAGTGTCTGGGATAATATAAGGAGCCAAAGCCTCACTATGGGGTCCCTTATTAAATTGGTATTCCAAATAGGCAATCCACTGTTGTGGTTCCACATTATTGTAAGGGATGTTTGACCTTTGCCCATTTCTCCATTTTATCAGCTCCCAAAACTGAGTCATAATTCTGCCTTTACAAGCAGCCAGCAGATCCTGCCAGCGCCCCTCATCCCAATCTCTCTTTGCCTTACAGAGAGTAAGTTTGTAAGTGGCTCAGGACTGTTTAATATAGCTATAGTTCCTCTGTTTAATGGCTTCTAATAAGGCTTTATGGGCTGTCCTGCATGATCCATTATACCAAGTACTGGGCTTATGAGCATGACTCTTCCCAATTGGTTTGCAGTTAATGAAGACTTTTTTAAGTCCAGTAAAAAGAGCGTTATGGATCCCTGGGAAATTGTCATCAATGGCCTCTTGATTGCCGCATTCATTTTGCACCTTGAGTGCCCCTGAGACGAGGGTTCTAATCCCCTACACTTTACTTTCACCAAGGGCTACCTTATCCCAACGAACCCTTCGCATGTCATTAGCCATGACTACTTGAATGGGAGATATAGCAGCCTCTGCAACGGGTAGAGTACAGAAGCTACTATCGTTCCAGGTAAGGACCAGTGGGTTATGGTCGCTTTCGGGGAGACTTTGGACTACCATATCTAAGATAATTGGCCACAACTCCACACTAACTAAAATATAATCAATGCGACTTTTGAAGCGCCCATTATCAAAAGTCGCCACACCCTGCATATCGGACGCCGTCCTACCATTAACCGCCCTAAGACCCCATTCGAGGCACAGTCCTTTGAGTGGAAGGGCAGCCTCCGTCCATTTCTTAATAGGCTGTAGAACCAATTGGGGCACACCCCAGTGCTCATCCACCTCATCGCTAAAGCTCCCAACCTCCGATACCAGAGGAATTATGACGTTACCTTTGTGTGTACCTTCTGCTAAGAAGGAATCCAGGTCACTAATTACCTGTGAACACCTACCAGCAGGTAGGCCCCTTTCATAAACGTTAATAACAAATCAAGGCCTTTCGATGATTTCACTCTAATCGCCTGAATGTCTGCACTGTCAAGGAAAACCTCCTCTACAATAATCCCCTCGAGTTGCCTTACCAAGCGTGTTAATCCACCCACTGATCCACCCACTGATCTTCCCCTTTGGCTCTTAATTGCTGGTTTTGAGAAACTTAAATAACTTAAATAACCTACATGGAACACCGGGTCAACAGCCCACGTTTCCTGAAATGCCCAAAGATCAGCACCTTCAATAAAGAGCGACCAATCGACAGAAACAGTCTTAGACTCCAAGCCCGCAATGTTTCATGAAGAAATAACCATAGAGGTCTTCTGGGTGGCTCGAGCGGATCGCCCATTTGTGTAAGCGCTTACTATTAGGTGTTGATTGGGTAGCAACATAGGAGGAGCATGGGGAGGAGTGGAAACCTTACAATCTACCTGGATCCGCGAATCAGTTACCGGTGTAATCCCGATGGGTTTATCCCTGATACCACTCATTAAATTGCTCTGATCCGATAACCCCAGTCAATCAATTGCTTCGACTGTGGAGAGGGCATCAAAGCGATTACTAAGCTGGTTAGAATGATTAGGCCTTAAGGAGTCTTCACGTGGTCCTTGTGTTCTACTAAGAACAGGGGCGTAATGATGTCTATAGAAAAAACCTAGAGGGTAAATACCAATAGTAGCCTTGTCATAAATGTCGTAACTAGCCACCTCAAAGATGTGTCGGACTAACCCTGGTGATCTGAAACTTACAACTACACAATCTCCAGGTATATGCTTATTGTCGTCACCAACCCACTCTACCTGCCTGACCATTTTAAACCCCTGGAACAATACGTCCCCAAGACCAGTAATTAAATTCAAATGATGGAGGGATTTATTTTTAAGTGTCGACCAGTGTTCAAAACTACCATGAGCTAAGGGTGGGACATTAACAAGAATAACAGTGTACGGAGTGGCTTCCGGTGGTAAGTGGAGGAAAGAATGCTTCTCCTTATGTTCAACAGTACCCTTAGTTGCCAACTTCACCAATCCCTCTGGCTCTGGTATCCTTCTTACAGGCAAGGTTTTGTCTGTACTTGTGCCCTGAACAATAGGACTCCTGGGCCTTTCAACCGGGTGGGCTCCACCCGCCACTAACTGTACATTTGACTTCTTCCCACCCTGGTCCCTATGGATTTCCCCAATGCTGGCAGAGGTAAAACCTACTCCACCCTGCTTGTCAGGCACAGTCTAACTTTAGGTGAGTGCGCAAGCCTCACTTTAATCTTTGAGAGTCTGCTATCAACAGAATCCAGTCTTTTAAGTATCGGCTCGAGTAAGGTTGACAATTGGTCTTTTAACAAATTGCTGATATCACTTATAGTCAGCGGAGGGGAAGGGGAAGCTAGAGGGGGGTTTACAGGAGTTTTGGAGTTAGTATTACCGAATACAAAAACCCCATTCGTCCCCTTAGATATTGGGGGTGAGTTTAGTGTCTTTGTGCCTCTCCCCTTCCTTTTTTTATTTGGGGGTTCTTTATTCCTAGCACCCATCGCCTTCATCCCTCTTGTTGTCACCATTGCTGGGCTATTACCATTACTAAGAGCCTGGGAGGATGCATGTTCGGGGGTGAGTGGGCGCAACCTAGGTGACCCAAACAAAGAATAATTACTAAGGGGAACAGTTGCAGGAGCTATCCGAGAAGTGTGCAGCTGGGCACAAGGTAGCGAATTCCTCCTTAGAAAGGTAGGGGCAAGGGAGAGTCTACGTTCGGTGGCCTCGATTTCATGGATTAATACCGATTCTGCTCAATCAAGGAAGGCATCAAGGGAGCCCACACCTTATCCGTCACACACCTTTTCTACATACTACAGGGTAGGGATGTCACAAACCCAAACACTAAATAAACCCACAAATCAACCCCCCGCAGCAAAGTGCAGCAGTCCAGAGAAATAAAGTCTTACTGTCCAGATAATGACACGTCAGGGGAGTGGCCCTGCCCTGCCTCGTCTGGCCTCCGACGGCCACAGACGGTCCTGCCCTTGTCCCGGGCTTCTCCCGGCATCGCCCGCATGCGTCCCGCGACGCGGGAGGCGTTCTGCAGTTTTCAAGCGCCTCCGGGCGCAGCAATGGCGTCACACGTGCGCCGTGGCCCCCGGGGCAGCTGGGAAATGGAGTCCCTGCCCTCGCGGCGATGTTGTGGCCTGTGGAGCAGCCGTTCCCTTCACGGCAGTAGTGGGCACAGATTCAACGAGCCGTTCCCCTCACGGCAGGAGCACAAAGGTCAGTACTCAGGTCCAGTGTCTTGTGAATAGAGGTCTCCCAGTGAGCGCTCGGCGCTCCGCAGTTTTATCAAGCGCCTCCGGGAGCAGCAATGGCGTCACACGTGCGCCATGGCCCCTGGGGCAGCTGGGAAATGGAGTCCCTGCCCTCGCGGCGATGTTGTGGCCGGTGGAGCAGCCGTTCCCTCACGGCGGTAGTGGGCACAGATTCAACGAGCCGTTCCCCTCACAGCAGGAGCACAAAGGTCAGTACTCAGGTCCAGTGTCTAGTGACTAGAGGTCTCCCACATAGATTCATCCAGTATCTAGCGGTGCATAGAAAGCGACCATTCCCCACAATGCATCAAAATTAACCTCGACATATAATCGTAATAATCGTAATCATACGCTCTTGTATAGCGCCTTATCACCGTAAGGCAGTGTTCTTCAATCTGTGGGGCGCGCCCCCCTGGGGGGGGCGCAACACCATCCCAGGGGGGGGCGCCACTCCACGCCAATCTGACCTTTGTTCCCTGTAAGTCTTCTTGGAGGACTCCGGTGTGTGGAAGGGGGAGGGAGGGGAGCTCGATGAGGCAGGCTGGCGTAGCTAGGGGGGTGCGGTGGGGGCGGTCCACCCCAGGCCGCACAACTTTGGGGGCGGCCATGGACAGAATGCAAAGGACGAACCACCTGCAAAAATGGGCAGTTTTCCAAAGATAAAGTTGCTACAGTCTTTTTTTCGTGTGTTTGAATCATGTTAAAAGTTTTCACTTTGTTTGCTGGAGACACAGTACAAATGCGTGCTAACTGGCCAAGCTTACATCTAAGAAATTGTTTAACAAATAACGTATTTTATAGAAAGTACAGAAATTAAGGCATGCAGCCAGGACCAGTTAAATGAAAGCCCACTGAAAAACAGAAGGTGTCTGAGAATCAAAGATACATATAAGGAAATAATTTGACAAACAACAAATATTAGTGCAAGAACGCAAACAAATGGATGCAGGCAGGGAAAGTTAAATGGGCTAATAAATTACTGAAAGTGTGCAAGAAAAAAAGAAAATTAGTGTCTGCTGCTAACAAAATGTTTTCAGGAAATACATCCCCAAAAGGCATTTAAGATAGCAGGGCGGTTCCTGCTCGAGGGCATCGGGGCTCCGCCGCCCTTACTTTCAGGGTAAAATAAATAAAAGCTAACTAAACTACTGTTTTAAAAACGTTCACACACTAACAATTTGGCTGGGGGGCTGTTGGTCCACTCTGTGCAGTGATGCTTTCAGTTTCCAGAAACGTTCACCTCTGGGCGGGCCCAAAGCTAAGAGTATTTGCCGGGTGACGAGCTCACAGCAAGGAGGCCTGTGATGTCATCAGCCCGGCAAATAAATAGCTTTGAGGATCAGTCTCCTCCCTTTGACAACATGAGTGTTACATTCCCCCAGGCGTTTTTGACAGAAGAGGTAGAGAGCATGGTATCCCCACCCTTTCCCAACTCGTCACGGAGGGGTGAATCCTATCCTGTGAGGAGTTGGGAAAGGGTGGGGTTGAGGCTGTAGGCAGGCGGGAAGCAGAGCAATCGAAACTGCGCAGTTTGTCATCAAGACTTTTGAAGACATACTGTGCAGACTTACTGTGCTGCAATTAATACAGGACGCCAATTCAGCCAGCAGACTCATGGCGCAGATGTACCACACTGCAGGAGCAACAGCTTCCCTTCCAGACAGTCCATGTAGTGCTCGCAGCCTCCACCCGGTCAGTGAACCACCATGGAAGTAAAATAAAAGTGTCAGATGTATTTTCACATCCTTTTCCCTTTCACTTCTCCCTTCAATTAATCTAGTCACCAACACCTGTGTTTATGCCATGGTTGAGATGTCTGGGACTGAGGCTATAGGCAGTGCAAGTTTCTCACACTACCTGTCAGTTGGTCAAAAATGTGTTCAGAATACATGGTCATCCAATCCTTGGCCTCTTTGCAGAGTGAGCACAGGGCAATGGTCATGTATTCAAGTTGTAATTGTGATTCTGTACAAATGTGTACGATGGGTCCCCAAACATGGGGATACACAGTCGTTAAAAATATGGACAAGGTGAAAGTAATAAAATACGGCGCTTGCTTGCTACTTAAAAGTAATCCTTCACTTTTACGCCTCACCACTTTCAAATGTCACCGGCCGCCACTGGATAGATGATAAAAATGTTTGCAAATGTGTGTGCGACTAGTATTAAATAATGAAAAATGTAAGCGCAGAGAAGCCGATTTAATAAATAAATTTTTTTTGCAAAAATTAGGCAACTTGCCACCTCGCTTGAAATGCGTGCTATGACAAACTGATGTATTCATTCATTTTAGGATAAACTAAGAACTAAGTTTATGTACATCCAGGGTTCGATGCAGTCTGTGTGTTCTCTTTTGTACTGCCAGTCACCGTTGTATTCAACTGTGTAGCCTTGGACCGCGTCATGCATGTGCATGTAACTTGCATGATTGAGGTAACTATTAGCGGCGATACTACCCAAGGGGCGGCAGTCTGAGGGATAGCCCCGGGCGCCACCAGCTCTAGCTACGCCCGTTTTGTCTTGTAAACTCTCCTAGGAGGGGGTTAATTACAGAGCTGACGGCTTCAGCTGCAATGGGAGGCAAGGAGTCTCCTCTGCCAAAACAAAATCAAACAGACATGCTTTTGGTTTTAGCAGAAGAGACCCCTTGCCTCCCACTGCAGCTGAAGCTGTCAGCTCTGTGAATTAACCCCCTCCTGGGAGAGTTAGCTCTTCTCAGAACGGAGACAATGTTTCCAGAGAAGCTTAAGGCTTTGGCAAAGTGTGTCTGACCCAGGGCCCCAGCCTTTCAAAGGGGGTGGGGGTTGAAAGAGCCAGCTCTGTTCTACTGTCTTGCCTCATGACCTTGAATCATTTTCAAACACAATGTTGTAAATAGCGTTTTTCAATCATTCATTTTTAATGTGTAAAAGTCTATTACAGACATTTTGCAGACAAAAGGTGTTTATGCGTCATGCGACATCCATATAAAAAGTATATTTTAGAACAATACATGACCTCACATATGAGAAATAGAAGGGTGTGACAGATTATTTGCAGTAATATTAGTGAACTGCTGTTGTGTTACATACTGAAAACACACATCACTATCCCTGAATATCCGATGTACACATATTTAGGGGCAGATTTACAATTACTGGCGCATCCCTGCAAATCAGCAGGGATGCACCAGTAATTGTGTGCCACAGCTCCGCCACTCATGATGCGCCGCATTTACAATGCGGCGCATAATGGGGCAAAAACGGCACAGATGCGTCACGCATCTGTGCCGTAAAAGCGATGCATTGCTGGAATTGCATCGCAAGCGCAATGCAGCTCCAGCAATGCTTTGGGGGGCCCTATCTGGACAATGCTGCGTCAAGCCTTACGCCTGCTTCAAGCAGGCGCAGGGTTTTGACGCAGCATTGGCCTCAAAGTGACTGAGTGAAATCTTGTAGATTTCACTCCGCCACTTTTAGAAGGCGTTCCTGCGCAGGTACGCCCCCCCTGCGCCGGAACACCTCCTTATGGCGCAGGGCTTTACAACGTGACGCATCTCCCAGATGCGTCACGTTGTTAATACCCCGCACAATGGCGCATCTTTTGCACCGCCGCTGCGTCACGAAAGTGACGCAACGGCGGCACAAAGGAGGCGCAAGGGGCTTGTAAATCGGTCCCTCAGTATTTGACCAAAGAAGGCATGAAAGAGCTGAGACTGGATCATAAAATCAAAGCTGGTCTGAACAGGGGCCCCAAAAATACATTTAGCCCACAGGCCCCAAAATCCTTAAAACGTCCCTGAAAGTTTCTTTTAAAATTACACAGACAGGCACGCAAAATGCCAGCCAGCCATGTGTTGTTTAAACAGCTTGCAAATTGCTAAATATGGTTATAAATAAGAAGTATGTATTCATTTGTAATGTTAACGAGCTCTCCGTCCCCCCTTCTTTTTGTTGATTCATTTGTAATGTGATTTTTCTATCTTTGTTCCCTTTTATTATCAGTCATGGATCATTCATGCAGCTCTAGAAAACAATTAAAAGTTCTTTCTATTTATATTTGCTGTTCAAATTATGCACAGACAAGTGCTGAAAATACAGCTTTAGGTAACTGCTTATTTTTATACTATCTGTGACATCAAAATAATGAGCTGGCAACTCTAGTTATAAGACTGTAAGTTTGTTGAGGGATCAGCACATTATTTATTTCCTCCACCCTGATCCCTGGTTACTGCCATAATAGCAATAGTTTAACACATTTGAAACCCTTCGCTGCCGTCAATAACATGCTGAGTTACTTCAAGTGTCTGGGAATGCACCCTGCATTCAGACCACTCACTCCTCATTCTCACCCTTCACTCTCACCCAGCACTCACACAGTGATCACTGCACTCACAGCGATCACAATGTGCTCCCACTGATCACCATGCACTCACATCATTCACCCGCTCACCCTGCACTCCCACTGATCACCTTGTTCTCAGACCATTCACCCACTTACCCTCCACTCACAGTGATCACTCTGCACTCACAGCGATCTGTGGTAAATAAATAAATAATACCCTATTTTTGACTAGACTTATAGCATAACAGATAGCTCAATAAAATAAGAGTCAAGATTCGAGGTAGTAGGAGTTTCTGCAGGTTTATTACAGCATAAGGACAGGATCAGGACAACCTGCATAGGAACAGAATGACAGGGCCCAGCAGGACAACTGGGGCCCAACAGGGGAAAAGAGGCCCAGCAGCTGCTGGGGCTAGGTCTGGGATGAGCGCGCTAACATTCAATAACAAAACACAGGCATATATACATAGCGCGAACACATAGCATTACATTGCAGTAGGCGTAGCAGTGGGTGGAGCAGAAAGGCATGACGCGTAGCAGTCGCGAAAGATAACAGTAAAAAGAGGTGTAACTGGGCGTATACATAGACATGTGATGCAAACGTAACAGAATATGTCATGAATGGGCGGAAACATAGGAGGGGGCTACCTAAGGAGCCGGGACCTCTAACCTAATGGTGCGCGAAAACTATCAATGACGTGTTACTAGGAGAAGCTGGGGGCTACGAACTCTGTGCTAGGAGCAGAGACTAGAGTCTGGAGGGTCGGAGCGACATGTACCTAAACCCTATCTGGTATCTAATGTTTAGGGAACATGTTGATATAAACTAGAAGTCATGAGGGGAAAAGCTAACTTGATTCTAAGACTGGACCATGCATTATTCTACATGTAGTGCGTGATGAAGAATACTAAATGACCATTAAATACAGTATTTCTCTAACGTGGAGCCGAGTAGGCTAGACAATGACGGAAACTATTGATGCAGTTCAGTAGCTTAGGAATGCAGAGGAGGAGGACTGAACTGATAACTGGAACTATAACATACTTTTGGCAGACTCAGAGGCAGAGCCAAGCTGCACCGGGCACTGCGAGGCAGGAAGTAAGTGAAGGGTCGAGGATACAGGTGGGGGCTGTATCGCTCCTCAGCGAGGCTTTCAGGAGACAGGAGCTGAATCTGATGTCCGGGCCCTGTTGAGGCCTGGAAACGGGGATTTTATAATGGAATAACGTGCACACTGGGAAACGTGGCAACATTACTTTACATAGGCCTGATATTCGTAGTATTCACGAGGACTGGAAAATGACATACCAGAGGTGGACACAACTGTAATTGCGTCATTAATCGGACATGGGGAATAACATATGCATATTGGTCATGCACACATAACATATGATGGATGAGGCGTAGGGACACAGAACATGGCAAAATTTACTTTTCCACAGATCACAATGTGCTCACACTGATCCCGATGCACTCACACCATTCACCCACTTACCCTCCACTCACAGTGATCACTCTGCACTCCCAATGCACTTGCGCTGTTCACCCTGTACCTCACCCTGCAGTCACACGAGCACACTACTCAACCCTCACTTTGGGAGAAACTGCTATCAAAACTCTCTTGCCTTTCAGCTCGTCCTATTTATGTGAGATTGGGTTCTCTGCACTTGCGGTATTGAAGACTAAGTACCATTCAAGACTGGATGTGGAGCACAACCAGAGGATGGCAGTAGCAAAAATCCACCCAGAGATTGACCGTCTCTGAAAAACAGGCACTCCTGTCGCATTTATGTTGGTGGTGTTATTATTAATCCATGTCATGTGTAAAACAAAGCATCCTAGTAAAAACAATTTGCACACATTTATCTTGGAAAGTGGTGTTTTGAGCTGTGTAAACACTCTTATTGTATTGAATGTTATTCGCTGAATATGCCCGGAATGTGCGCATGGCGAAATTTCTGTCAGGTGGTGGGGGGGCCCAACATCTAAAAAAATTCAGCTGGGGGGGCTCAACCTACAAACGTTTGAAGACCTCTGCCGTAAGGTCTCAAGGCGCTTGCTTTGGGAACCCGTCCTGGCCTTTCCCTGCGAGATTACCCCTACTGGGCATCCCCAAGGTGAAGACCAGGCATCCCATCGCGGTGGGGCCGTAGTGGAGATTAAGCAAGCTATTGCCCAGAGTTGCAGAGTGTGAACCCACGATTCGAGTAGGCCCCGAGGCAAGAATTATCGAGTCCGTGGACATTAAGAGCTCAAGACCCTGCCGCGTCGGGAATTGAACCCTGGTCCCGGGTCTGACCTCTGCATCAGGGTCTGCCTCCTCTAACCGGTGAGCCACACTTCTCCACATATCATTCCATAATTAACCCCGGGCAGGTAACTACGCTCCGTCAGCGGAGTTTTGCCTACGACGCGTTCCGTTGAGAACACGGAGTTCAGGCAAAACTATGACTCCCTAGTGGAGCGTAGTTAGCCGGCCCCTCCACCCTCCCCAAATGATTAAAAGTTAGTAAAAGGCACTTACCTGCCTTGTGGCTGCCTCCTCCTGGAAATCGCCGCTCTCCTGCCTCCTCTTTGCCATCCTGCTTCAATGGTAACCCCTACATTGTCAGTGCTCGAAGTCTTCCTAGCGACTTCATCAGCCAACATCCAAAATCCAATCAAAGTATGAGAAGCCTTAGTTACAACTATACTCGTCTGTCATAAACCTGCAACCTGCAAAGCCCACCAATTGACTCCCATTTTGGCAAAGCCCACAGTCTCCTCCCAGCACTAAAATTCCTAAAAAGGGTACCAAACAGGAAGTTATGATTATTGGGCCTCGACCGTTCAAACAAAGATAACATAGCAAAGGTCAGGGGGCTATGCAGAGAGTACACAAACAACCTCTGGGAGCGCCAGAATATCCACAGTGATTCAACAAGCATTTACAATGCAACGGTTTCGCCTTTGGAAATGTTAAAGCTATTTGCAATGTAAATGACAATGCCATTTATTTATCTGTTTTCAAAACCAACACATGAATACAAATGTTGTCATTTACAATGCCAATAGCTCAAACTTTTCCAAAGGCGAAACCGTTGCATTGTAAATGCTTGTTCTTAATCGCTTCAATGCCTTCGGAACCAGAAACAGAAACGGACACCTCTTATTTTGTGCAAACCTTTTATTGTTTCTTTTGCTTTGTGCGCTGTGCCGCCATGAAGCGTTTCGGCCTATGCAGGCCTTGAGCACATGACGCGCCTACAGGACTATATATATGTGGATTTGTGAATATGAATATATATATATATGTATATATATATATATATATATATATATATACATATATATATATATTCCAAAACAAATTTTCCAATAGCAACGCTCTCAGAAATCCAAACGTCACGCACTAGATCAAAGTCCAAGGGTGTTTATTACACCTACAACATGTTTCGGCTTTGACAAGCCTTGATCACGTCGTCGTTTTGGAATTTGAATTCTGGCGTGCTCCGCCGGAGTGCGCGCCACCTCCCACGGGGCCACAAGCAGTCCAGACGGAGCAACTTTGGTAAATATATATATATATATAGATATATCTCAAGCAAACTTCCCTCCAAAAGAAGAAAGGAGTCTGCACTCACGATATGGCCATGGAAATCCTTTTATTTAAATCAAGTCACCAGCTGTAATTACCCGATGCATTTCGGTCTCATCTGACCTTGTTCAGAAGTAACGGCACTCTTATTTAAATGACACCAAAGTTCTATTCCATATTTAATGAGCGCCCCCTTGTGGTTATCCTCGTGGGTTGAAGTGCATGATGGTCTTTGTAGTGTTAAACAGTTTTTTAGCCCCAGTGGGCCACATAAAATACTTTTGAAAGGTAGCGGCCCCAATATCGTTCTATTTCACAGCTCCGTAACATACGGGCTATATAGATCCAAGCCGCGGTGACTCACGGCGGCTCCTCTGCCATGTGTCGCTTCACGACTCTCCTCCAAAAGCGGTCCTCAAAGGTAGTAATGGAGCACTTGCTGGTGGTGCAGAATTGCGGCCGGACCATGCCGCTATACATCAATATATAAAACTATATTCAACAATATAACATTATCAGGTGTCCAACATACCTACCTGTAATGATATCTACGGGATATCTCATACCGCCAGGTGAAAAGATCCATAGGACAGCCCTCACACCTCCATGCAACCACACAAGGTGCATCTCCGATTCTGTCTCTAACAATATCTATAGGGTACCTCTCACATCCCCATGTAACAATATAGACACAGCATCACTTCTACATGTGTCAGAAGGCATCTCTCATTCCTGAATGTAATAATATGGATAGGGTATCTCTCATACCTGTCTGCAATAACATCACCATATATGAATATCAACAGGGAGTTTCTCATACTGGCATGTAACAATGTCGACAGGCCATGTGGCATGCAACAACATGTTTACGACATCTCTCACAGTGGCATGTAAGAATATCAACAAGACATCTCTCATACCCACACGTAACAATATCTACAGGGCATCTGTCGCACCTGCATTCGACGTTAGTAGGAGGGAGGCTCTCATACCAGTTACGTAACAATAACAAAATCGCATCTCTCATACCCATATGCAAGAATATACCCCAGCATCTTTCATACAAATGAAAGGGCATCACTCATACGGCCAAGTAGCAATTTCAATCGGGCGTGTCTAATACACACTTGTAGCAATACCAAAAGTGCATCTCATACTCACACACAACAGCTTCAAAGGGCATCTGTCATATCCGCCTACAACAATAAAGGAAGGGTATGTCGCGTACCTGACATAAGAGCCACCCCTCTCAGCAGACAGGATACCGGAGACTCTAGGTAGCGCCTGGCAGGTAGTGCCTCCAGGAAGGAGCCCCAGACGTAGGAAAAAGCCCAAAGGCAAAAAATCTCCAGGTGACAGCAACACATCCGGCGGTGGAGGAGCAGGGCAACGCCATAAACAGGAAGCAAGCTCGCAGGAGAAGAAACTGAAAGAGCAGGAAGCAAAATCTCCAGGAAGAAACGCAGTGGTCTGGACAGGAAACAGCAGCAAAGAAACGCACCGAACACTAGGCAGCGTTGCAACGTGAATGTGGATGGACAGGCTTCAATGTATACTCTTGAAAACAGGAAATTGCATCAAAGCGGGCATGGCCATTTTAGGATGGGATAATCTGGTAGGAGAAGAAAGCAGGGCGGCCAGCTTACATTGGGCTGGATATTTTCTGTGGTGGGAATTGTGGGACCCGGAATTCACCAGGAAATGAGGATGACCTTATGGCTGCCCCCCCAGCAAGGCACCCCCAAAAATAAGAATGGTGAGCCAGCCACCTCCAGGTAAGTTTGAGACAGGGAACGTGGCGGCCTGTCGGCCTCTCCTGCCCTAGCTGCACTTACTCCACTGTGCGCCCCATCCACCAGAAGCGGCATCGGGCTGGACACCAGTGGCGCGACAGTACTTTGCAAAAAATACAAGCAGACTATGTATGCAGGACCGGCATCTGACCAGGGGGCGGGAGGGGGCGGAAGTGGACACGGACGGCGGGAGGGGGCGGGAGGGGGTGGGAGTGGACACGGACGGCGGGAGGGGGCGGGAGTGTGAGCCAGCCACCTCCAGGTAAGTTTGAGACAGGGAACGTGGCGGCCTGTCGGCCTCTCCTGCCCTAGCTGCACTTACTCCACTGTGCGCCCCATCCACCAGAAGCGGCATCGGGCTGGACACCAGTGGCGCGACAGTAGTTTGCAAAAAATACAAGCAGACTATGTATGCAGGACCGGCATCTGACCAGGGGGCGGGAGTGGACACGGACGGCGGGAGGGGGCGGGAGTGGGCGGGAGTGGACACGGACGGCGGGAGGGGGCGGGAGTGGACACGGACGGCGGGAGGGGGCGGGAGTGGACACGGACGGCGGGAGGGGGCGGGAGAGGACACGGACGGCCTCTCCTGCCCTAGCTGCACTTACTCCACTGTGCGCCCCATCCACCAGAAGCGGCATCGGGCTCACATCATCGGGATCCACACATCTTATTACTCCTCTCGCTTGAACACAGACATCCATCGCTTATGGCCGACTTTCTCTTGCAAACTCTTTTTACTTGCCCTTGTTAAAACTATTTTGCATATGTTCAAATGTTGAGGTCCTCCAACACAGAGCATGCTGGGTACACAAGCAGCAACTACATATGGATTGTCCTGTCTGTCAAAAAGAAGCTATACTACAAAGGTAAAAAGTCACAGGGATCGAGAATTCAGGGGTATTTCTGTGCCTTAGAGCCCTGCTGTTACGTTATGCATCTTAGGCTGTGATACAATTTATGGGTTATCTCTGCGATGAGCATCAGATTCCTTAATGTAGCGAGACCAGTCATCCTGACTTTATCCCGACAGACCTGATTTTTAAAAGATGTCCCTGTCTCCCGACACTTTTTGATTAAATAAATATAAGTCCCTGTTGTAGAGAGGGTCGGCGGGGCGTACATTAATTAGTGTGTAGTGCATGCTCAGGTTTCCACGGCTCTCTCAACACCAGTGAGAGGAGCTGCTTCTTCGAAGACTCACATGCTGGGCTGCCATAACACTTTCATGCAGCACAGCGTGTTATAAGGGAGAGTGAATCCGTGTCTCAGAAGCCCTATCAGACAAGCTTAAGCCTTTTTCACAATCCCATTGAAAATTTTAATTAAGTGCATCGCGGGTCTCAGGAAAGCTCCCCACCCCTTCAGAAAGACACTGAAGTTATAAAGTGCCATTTTTCATTTGCTTTCTGGTACTTGTAAACTTGTTATGCCATTATAATATAGTATTAAGTCTCCCAGAATGCAAGGGAAACTCTAGTCAAACTGTTTTGAAATGTAACAAAGTGCACAACCCCTCACATGGTAGTCTTTTTTTGTTTTTATTTGTAGCCCAAATTACAGGTTGTGGGGTATGGCAGTGAGTCTAGTCCTATATTGGTTTGGTGATGTAATTATGCCCTCCAGTGTCCGTGATCAGTACCAACGTTTAGTCCTTTTAGTATGTCTGTGTCCATCCTAGTTTTTGGTTGTGGTAATATAGCCGTCCTACCTAAGGGGCACCTTAAATTCAATTCAATTTCGGCCTCACTTAATACATTTACCTTTAGAGTGAACACTTAATACATTTACCGTTAGAGTGAAGATAAACATCCATCTATACCAGTCTCAAGCCACATTTACCTTACACCTACCCTTTCTTGTTGCCCTCCCCTCATATGCTTTTGTCTTTACTACCACTCCTTTAGACCCCTTACTGGCTACCTTTCCCTAAACTCCATCTCCTGTCATGTACATTTCACAGCCTTTGCTTGACACCCATCCCTTGGCGCTCCTGCTACACCTTCATTACAGCATTCATTTTAATCGCCCCTCACTTACAAAACAACCGTGTTGCCTCTCCCTAAAGCTCGCTTCTAGCTGTCACTCTAGATTGCTTCTCACTACCAAACCCTCACTGGCCCAAGATCTCACCATCGATGTCCCCCATGGTCAGCTCGTCCCCCAGCCGGCTTAGCCCATCCATGACCTCCAACGACTCCATCCTGCTGTCGCACCGGGAACTGTCACAACGCCATGCTAGGAGGCCCACTGTGGTACCGCCCGCGAGAACACCGACGTCACGCATAGCAATTTCTGCGAACCACGCCTCGCTCTGGCAAGATTACAAATAAACCAACGGGGCCATTTTGGAATAGAACACAGATACAGGCGGGAGTGGACACGGACGGCGGGAGGGGGCGGGAGGGGACGCCTCGCTCTGGCAAGATTACAAATAAACCAACGGGGCCATCTTGGAATAGAACACAGATACAGGCGGGAGTGGACACGGACGGCGGGAGGGGGCGGGAGGGGACGCCTCGCTCTGGCAAGATTACAAATAAACCAACGGGGCCATCTTGGAATAGAACACAGATACAGGCGGGAGTGGACACGGACGGCGGGAGGGGGCGGGAGTGGACACGGACGGCGGGAGGGGGCGGGAGTGGACACGGACGGCGGGAGGGGGCGGGAGAGGACACGGACGGCGGGAGGGGGCGGGAGACGACACGGACGGCGGGAAACGTGCACAGGACAGCGAGGGGGGCGGAAAGGCACACGGAGGGGGCGGGAATGGACAGCGCATCTGAATTCACTTTCAGTGAAAGGGGAGGGAACGGGGAAAAACGTAACTCCGCCCTGGGAAAAAATCTCGGGAACGCCCCCGAATCTGGTCCGGCCTTGACGGACAGATCCGGCACCCAATGGCTAGCCTCCATTTATGGAGCTAGCCAATGAGAGCCGGGGGACGTTCCCGAAGTGCTTAGTGTCGACATAGGATTTCACCTGCGCTGAAAGGCTGCGCAGAGCGCAGCCTTTCGGCAGGCGAAACCCAAAAAGGGGGTGGTGATGGACAGAGTATCTGAATTAAGCAGAACACTCCTACCCAGTCAAAAGATCAGGGCTTGATCCATCACCGTTTTGTAGCTCACTGCACCATCCCAGTTCAGAACCTGGCTACATGCAAATTAGTCTGACCCTGGCCCAGTGCATCATGGGAACAGGGCAGACCAAACTACCAAGCCAATTCTTTAATGGAAAGGAAACAAGCTTCCGGGGACCGGTTTCTGGCATTACAGCCGTCTTCGGCCCGGCTTGCTTTAATCCTGATGGTGCAGTGAGCAAGGGACTCACATCTGAGCATACCCTTCCACACTTGTGGTGGCCAAAACGATTCAAAAAGGGGGTGGTGATGGACAGAGTATCTGAATTAAGCAGAACACTCCTACCCAGTCAAAAGATCAGGGCTTGATCCATCACCGTTTTTTAGCTCACTGCACCATCCCAGTTCAGAACCTGGCTACATGCAAATTAGTCTGACCCTGGCCCAGTGCATCATGGGAACAGGGCAGACCAAACTACCAAGCCAATTCTTTACTGGAAAAGAAACAAGCTTCCGGGGACCTGTTTCTGGCATTACAGCCGTCTTCGGCCCGGCTTGCTTGAATCCTGATGGTGCAGTGAGCAGGGGACTCACATCTGAGCATACCCTTCCACACTTGTGGTGGCCAAAACGATTCAAATAGTAGTGGCAGGGTATGCTCAGCCGGGCCGAAGACGGCTGCAATGCCAGAAACCGGTCCCCGGAAGCTTGTGAATAGTCAGGTCTTGAGACTTGGATATCTGGGAACAACATAATTTCAATAAATCAGAACAGATTCAGAAAAGAAATAGGCACCACCAGCAATCTAATGGCCATTTCCCTTATGATTGATTAGATAAAATCAAGCCACTCCCTCCTTCACTTTTGCTTGTAGACGTCAAGGCGGCCTTTGATTTGGTCCCAATAGCACTCTCATGGGCAAAATTGATCGCCCTTGGGATTCCACAACACATTCTCAAAGCAATAATGGAGCTGCACACAAATACGTAGGTGCGCATAAAGGTAGGGGATGGGAGCATTGTCCCCAGAAAAATCCACTAGCTGCTCCTCAAGGGAGTACAGCGGGCGGTGAGGCAGGCGGGTGAGGGGACCGGTGGGGAGTACTAGTATACTCACTCTGGCATACAGCCGAAGGAAGTTAAGTAAAGAAATAAATAAATAAAACAAATTACATTACGCGCGCTGAAACGCTAAATGGCGATGCAGCACGCGCAATGTAATTTGTTTTATTTATTTATTTATTTAATTAACTCTCTTCGGCCGTATGCCAGAGTTTACTACTCCCCACCCTGCCCCTCCCCGATCCCGCCGCCCCCCAGCACTCCCTCGAGGAGCCGCTACTGGAAAAATCCTAAACACCATCGGCCTGAAACAAGGATGCATACTCGCACCCCTCCCGATTGACCTCTTTCTGACTGATCTGGAAACTTCCTGAACAATCTTTCAACCCTCCCTTCCAAACTAGGCGGAAAGCATCAGCTTGATGTACGCAAATGACACACTCCTTATGAGTTGGACAAAAATAGGCCTCCGACGACTATTAAACACCCTCCAGGCATGCTCCGTCAAGAATCACCTCCTAGGAAACCTGCAAAAAACAAAAACAATTATCATAGGGAACAAAATCAAAAAGGTGGGCTAGTGTTTCTAAAACGGCAGCATGATTCCTGAAGATAACACCTTCATACAAATTGTGGATGTCCCCACACACGAAAAAGGCCACATTCTTGACCTTGTGTGGACCACAGATGCTAGTCTAACCCTTAAAGACGTAGCCCCTTGCATCTGGTCTGATCACCACCTGATATCCTGTGAGGCCCGCATTAAAGGCTGTATTACCAGCGGCCCGCTTGGTATCAGGAAAATCCGGAAATGGGCCGAGGTCGACCTAGCATCCCTGACTAAGGTGCTCCCGGTAACATCCCACGTCGCTGATCTGGGACGCAGCCTGGACCGTGAATACTCTGATCTAACCAGGAGCATGACTCGGGCCATTGATCAAATAGCGCCGGTGAGAACGCAGCAAATAAAGCGTTCCGGTAAAGGGGCTCCCTGGTTTACGCCAGCTTTAAGGGAAACAAAAAGAAAGCTTAGAGCTCTGGAAAGAGCATGGAGGAAAACCAAGCAGGACACTGACAGGAAACTCTATAAAGCCTCCCTTCAACAATATAAAAACCTTATGACCCAAGCTAAAGCAGACCATTTTGAGTCCCGTCTAAGTAAGGCAGCGAATATTCAGAAAGAGACCTTTAAAATACTGGCAGAGTTGAGCAAAAAAACAGATAACTCTAAGGCCCCTATTGACTGTAACACCTTTCAGGCTTACTTTTTAGAGAAGGTGAAGATCATCATCCAGGAGATAATGAACGGGGTGGTATTGGGTTCTGCCATAACATCAGCACCTGAGATCAGGACCGACTGCTCCCTTGAAGTATTTCCAGAGATGGATGTACTAATTCTAGAACAGCTGATGAGTAAAATTAAATCTGGCTCCCCAGCCGATCCATGCCCACCTGAGATCTTCTGTGTTGCCCGCCCCTTGTTGGAGGAATGTATCATCTCCCTCCTCAATAGATCATTAGATACGGGGTACCTACCGGTTGAGCTCAGGGAGGCGCGTGTAAGACCTCTACTGAAAAAGTCTGGGTCAGATCCTGCGGTGTTAAAGAACTACAGACCTATCTCCCAGTTGCCTTTTCTCTCAAAAGTTCTTGAGCAGCATGTATTAAAGTCCCTGTCCCTCTATTTGGAAACTCATCATCTACTCCATGAGCGACAGGCAGGTTTCCGAGCTCATCACAGCACCGAGTTGGTAATGCTCTCGGTGTTGGCTGAACTAAGAGGCATGGCTGACTGTAAGAAACCGAGCGCCCTGATTTTGCTGGACTTATCAGCGGCATTCGATACTGTCAGCCATGCCTTGCTTTTGGAAAGACTGAAGGACTTTGGCATTAAGGGCCTGGCCTTTCAGTGGTTGCAATCATTCCTTACAGGAAGGACCCAAAAGATACAACTGGGGGACGAAACATCTGAGATAGGGATTTTAGAGTGCGGGGTGCCACAGGGGTCCGCCCTGTCCCCGCTTCTATTTAATCTCTACCTGCAACCATTGATCTTTTCTTTGGCCACCATGGGCTGTAAAGTCTTTAACTACGCGGACGACACGCAATTGCTGATAAGTGTCGATGACACTATGGCCGCACAACTCCAAGCCCAGAACATCTTGCGGTTTACAGTGCAATGGATGACGGATAACCTGTTAAAGATTAACCCTGACAAGACTGAGGTACTAGTGATTCCATCCACTGCCTCACCTTGGTGTGATCTTTATTGGCCCACAGAGTTAGGCCCTGCTCCAAGACCAAGCCCGTTTGTAAAGAGCCTGGGGATCAAGCTGGATGATGATCTGTCAATGGCCCCTCAGATCTCTGCGGTGGTGGGAAATTGCACAAACATCATTCGGCAACTACGGAAGTTAATTCCTGTCCTCTCACAATCCATGATGCGATCGATAGTAGCGGCCACCATCATCTCCAGAATTGATTACGGTAACGCCCTTTACCTTGGCTTACCTAAAACTCTGACCAGTAGACTTCAGGTCATAATGAATGACGCTGCCCGGTTGATCTTCAGGCTACCGAGGAGATCTAAAGCCACTCCCCTACTACAAAGTTTGCACTGGCTCCCCATTAAAGATAGAGTGGAATTTAAGAACTTATGCACGGCCCATAGGGTAATCTATGGCAAAGCCCCAGCCTACATCAAAGATCGTCTGCAACTCTATTGCCCTTTGAGAACACTCCGATCTTCAGACTCCCAATTACTGGTCTGTCCTCGCTATAGGTTGGTGACCAAGGGAGGGAGAGCCTTTTCAGTGCTAGTTCCCCAGCTATGGAACAGGCTGCCGGAGGGGCTGCGCCGGGAAGGGAATCTATTACGATTCAGGAAGAGCCTAAAAACATTTCTGTTCAGCAAAAGCATGAGCTCTGTATAATCCAGCTATGACCTCAGCTTCCACCTAGCTAAGCTATTGTCTGTTACCATCTTTCCGGGCGCTTAGAGACCTGCAGGTGATTAGGCGCGATACAAAACCTCACTAACAATAACAATAACAATAACAATACACCTGGATGTCCTAATTGACAGCCGAGGATCCTCCTGCCACACAAAAAAAATCTGAAACATGGTAGGAGCTCTTCAGTATCATTTTAGAAAACTAGCAACGTGCCTGTCTGGGCCCTCCTTGAGTTTTCTTCTAGAAGTAATCAGGGCAAAAATGATCCAGACCATTTTGACCATCCTTTAACCCGCTCATTCATCCATCCTTTCTCCCATCCATCCATTAATCCATCCATCCACCCATCCATCCTTTCTCCAAAACATCCATCCATCCTTTTACTGATCCATCCACCTACACTTTCACTCCTCAACTCATCCTCCCTTTCACTCATCTATCCTTGCATTCACTTATCAATCCTTACATCCATCCTTTTGCTCATCCATCCACACTTTTAGCTCATCCATCTATCATTTCAATCAATCTATTCTCCCTTTCACTCATCCATCCATCCATCCACCCTTTCACTGAGCCAGCCATACTTTCACTCATCCATATATCCTTTCACGTAATCCACCCACCCTCCCTTCCACCCATCCATCCACTCATCTATCCTCCATTTACCCTTTCACTCACCCATCCATCATTTCAACCACTCATCCATCCATCCTTTCTCCCATCTATCCATCCTTTCACTCATCCAACAAGACTTTTACTCATTGACCCATCCTCTCTTTCACTCAGCCATCTTTTTGTTTACTCATCCATCCTTTCGTTCATTTATCCATCCTTACATCCATACTTTCACTCCATCCATTCTCCCTTTTACTCATCTATCCAGCTTCACTTTCACTCATTCACCCATCCTCCCTTTCACTCATCCATCCTTTCATTCACTCATCCATCCTTACATCCATCCTTTCACTCTTTCATCCATTCACTCATCCATCCATCCATCCACCTTTTTACTCAGTCCATCCATCCACTCATCGATCCATCAATTTACCCTTTCTCTCATCGATCAATCCTTTTACCCACTCACTCATCCTTCCTTTCTTTCATCCATCCATCCATCCTTTTTACTCATCTATCCATTCATTCACACTTTCATTCATCCATCCATCCTCCTTTTCACTCATCCATCCATCTTTTCACCCACTCATCCACCCATCCTTTCTCTCATCCTTCATCCATCCTTTCACTCATCCATCCATCTCCACTTTCACTCATTCACCCATCTCCCTTTCACTCATCCATCCTTTTGTTCACTCATCCATCCTGCTAATTACCCTTTGTCTCATCAATGTATCCTTTTACTCACTAATCCATCCATCCTTCCTCTCATTCATCCATTCATCCTTTTACTCATCCATCCATTCACTCATCCATGTATCCACCTTTTCACTCAGTCTGTCCATCCATTTACCCTTTCCATCATTGATCCATCCTTTTACTCACTCATCTATCCTTTCTTTCATCCATCCATCCATCCTTTTCACTCATCCATCCATCCATTTACACTTGCATTCATCCATCCATCCTCCTTTTCACCCATCTATCCATCCTTTCACCCATCCATCCATCTTTTCACTCTTCCATCCATCCACACTTTCACTCACTCATTCACCCATCCTCCCTTTCACTCACCCGTCTTTTCGTTCACTCATCCATCCTTACATCCATCCTTTTACTCATCCATCCATTCACTTATCCATCCATCCACCTTTTCACTCAGACCAGCCACCTATTGATCCTTCCATTTACCCTTTCTCTCATTGATCTATCCCTTTACTCACTTATCCATCCATCCTTTCTCTCATTCATCCATCCATCCTTTCACTCAGCCATCATCCACACTTTTACTCATCCATCCTCCCATTTACTCATCCATCCTTACATTCATCCTTTCATCCATTCATCCATGCATCTGTCCATCCACCTTTTCACTTACCCATCCATCCACCATCACGCAGGCATCCATCCGTCCATTCATTTCCCCTTTCACTCATTCATTCATCTTTTCACACATTCATCCACACATCCATCCACCCCTTCACGCATCCATTCGTCCACCCTTTCATTCATTCATCCATCCACCTATCCTCCCCTTCACTTATATATCCATTCTTTCACTCATCTGTCCATTCATCCTTTCACTCATCCATCCATCCCTTCAATCCTTGCCTCCATCCAGCCTTTCACTCACCTTCCCACCCTTTCAAGTTAATGATGAGCCTTGGTCTGCTGATGAGCTGCATACAGAAGAGGCTGATCAAAAACCCAACCCCTGCTGAAGCTAGTAAAGAGGGAGCGGGAAGACAGTTTGACGATGCATCCGGGTATATAACTAGGTGGATGTTGAAGCCCAGCAGTTTCATTCTCGGCCTTCAGAGCTGTAGTCAACAAAGTTAGGAGGCATCTCACCTTCATCAATGACAAGAGTACGCTGGCAAGGATATCCCACGCCTACTTGCTTATAAACAGCTACAAGGCCTGTAGTGCTAGAGGCACTCCTATGGTTTGAAACCACGTGATGACCTCTGACTACCATGATTTTAATTGACTTTTGGTCTTTTACATCATTTTTTCCTGCATGTTCCTTTCTTGTTTTGAAGATTTCTTTCGTATCTCCTGTAGACTTAAAGTGGGAGCTGTCACAGAGTAGAACAGCTTGCCAAGAAAAGAACGAGTGGAATGTGCATTTGAAAGCAGGAGAGAGAGATGTGGAATGTACTTTTTGGTCTCGAAGTGAAGTGTTATGAGCAATGGTAAAAGTGCAATTAAGAGATGAAGTATGTGATGCTATAGGCACTGGTGCACAAATGTGCATTGTATTGTACATTATGAAGTATTAGGAAGTTCTTACTATTGGCTTTGACATGTCCTCATGTCATCTTGTATTCTGACTCTGTCTTGCATGAGCTTTTTGCTCGCACAGGCAGGCCCCCAGATTACTCAAGTTGTTTAGGTTATTCACGTTCAAGGTTGTTTTGTTTTCTGCTGGATGGAGGCTTTTGTAAGCTTTACTGGGATAATGTGTGGGAAGTGTGCTTGGTGCCTTTCAGAGCAGAGATTGTTGTTGCCAAAGAAATGTGTGGAATGTACAGCTCTGTCTCAGAGTCAAAATACAGGGGCCTGGCCAACTTCTGTCTTGACCTTGACACAGACCAGTACGGGCAGCTCAGTTTTTTGTAACAGAATAAAGGAGGTGAGGTTTCTAGAACCTTCACCTTAGTTTGAGTAAAAGGTAATAAAGGTGGGGGTTCATGGCAAGCAGATGGGAGCTCACTTATTGGGCAGATGTGTCGTCACAAGAGAATTTAGGATTTGGGTCCCGATCGCGAGTCTGCCTGGCTGTCAACAGGCACCTCCAGCTTCAGTTGGAAAGGATGTCGAGTGAACGTTCGGTGAGGTGTTTTCTTTAAGCATTGACTTTATGATGTGTGTGAGAGTTTGTGTGCGCATCCAAGGTAATCATCTGATGTATTTAGTGGATATGTCTTTCTGATTTCTTGCAGGACGTCCATTTTTATTTGCTTGTGCATTTTATTATTATTATTCATGCATTCAAAAGTTGCATTTGCCAAGTGATGTCATTTGAGATGTCATCAGTGATGCAACTGACCATGTCATGAATGATGTAATATGTGACATCATCAGCAGTGGACTGGGGGCACACGAGTTATAGTTAGCAGAACTAACTATAACGGAGGAATTTCAATGGTTTTGTATGAGTGAAATGTCCAGCTAATTATAACACCCCTAAAACCTATGTTTTTTTCAGTGAATTTCTAAGGTTTTTTAAATGCTAATTCGTAACTATAGAATGTCTGAAACCTATGTTTTTTTCAGTGAATTTCAAAGGTTTTTTAAATGACAATTTTTAAATGTATTAATTGTTATATTTATTTTTTTTATACTGATTTGCTACACTTTTTTCTAAACTATTTATTTTTAGATATTTTATTTTTTAAATTACATTATAATTACATTATACATTACATTACAAAATATACTTTCTCAGAATGAATTACTTTAGTTTAAATACTTTGCAAATAGGCAATAGACTTTTAAGTACAGTAGTTACAGTTGTTGCAATGGGCAACACCATTTCAAACATAATGCAACATTGGGCTCAAAGGGAATTTCTAGTTAAATGCAATTAGTTACTTACTTTATAGATTACTTTTCTAACCACAGGACTGCAGCCTAGATTCAGTCCTGGGACATCTCCTGTAAAAAGTTGAGTAAAATCATTTTGGTTACAGTAGTGATTTCTAAGGAATATTATAGTATTTTAAAAGTTGACACTTAGAAACTTTTTCACATAGAATCACCAATGTTATCCTATGAGAGGAAATTCACTTAGCAAGTAAGTAGTGTTATCATTACTTTTTCTTACTCAGTGGTGAATCCTGGATCTAGCACTGGTGCATCTCCTGTAAACAGTTAAAGAATACGTTTAAGTTATACAGGCGATTTTTAAGGAATATTTGTTGTTTGGGAAAATCGACGCTTAGAAACTTTTCTTGTGAAAACCAGACAATGGATTTCTAGGGAAATAAATACAAGTTACTGGTAAGTACGCTTAGAATTACTTTTCAGAGTGAATGCTGGGCTAAAAGATGCAGCACTGCGTTCTTTCCTGATAACAGGTGAGTAAATCGGAATTTGTTGTTCGAATAATTTTAGGTGAATATTTTAAGGTTCGAAAACTCCACACTTAGAGGAATTTCCAAGTGAAAAGAGTCAATGTTAGCCTATGGAAAGAAATCCAAGTTACTGGTAAGTACAGTTAAATTACTTTTCAGGATGAGTACTGGGCTCAAAAATACAGCACTGAGGTCTCTCCTGATAACAGGTGAGTAAATCAGAATTCGTAGTTCGGCTGTTTTTAGAGGAATAATTGCAAGTTCCAAAACTCCACACTTAGAAGAATTTCCAAGTGAAACCAGTCAAAGTTAGCCTATGGAAGGAAATTCAAGTTACTAGTAAGTACGGTTAGAATTACTTTTCAAGATCAGTACTGGGCTCAAAGATGCAGCACTGAGGTCTCTCCTGATAACAGGTGAGTAAATCGGAATTCGTAGTTCGGCTGATTGTACTTCAGTCCAGTATATATAGATCCACTTTCCTACACCATCCCCTCCCTTCACCACTGTGCAAACACGCCCTGTGGCGCATTTTAAGTTGGGGATTTATTTTAGTACTCGTATAATAAAAGAGAGAAAGAATTAAAAGAAAAAGAAAGAGCGAATATATATGAGGATATAAAACGAAACTAAAACTGTTTAACAAGTTTCACTTTTACAAAAACACGTGCGCAAGTTAAACAGAGGAAATGTGAGCACGTGTCAACTTAAAAACGTTACAAAAAATTGGAGGAGCACTAAATTGGTTCCATAGTGAGTTCAATAATCAAAACGTATATAAACCACACCTGTAGGTTGATTACTTTCGTTTTTGTGATTTAATTACGGATGACCAAACTACGAGCAAGATAAAGTTTACGATCATCGGATTCATCTTCAGTTTATCGTCCATTTCCTTAGAGGGAACATAAAGTTAATGTATATATTGTCATATATAAAACATTATGTCCCCTCCAGAGGAGTTGGATGTATGTCGACGGAAGGAGGAAAGAATTTTAAAGAGAGGTAAGTTAATAGTATAAGTTTATGCTTTATATATTTTTCTAATGCAAGTATATTATTATGATTTCTAAATGTAGTGTGTAAAAGTATCATTGTACTTTAGAAACAAAATGACCTAAGAACAGTTCATGTATTATCATCGCAAATTGAAAATACTACGAAGACGCAGAAAAAAGGTTTGAAATATGTACAAATAAAAAAAAGAAATGATCAAGTAATTCTCTTTTTCTTTTATAGTGAAAATGGGTCTATCAGTATGTATATTGTGCAGTACTGTGACGTATTTCCACTCATGAAGAACTGGAGGTTTATCGTTGCAAGCAGTAAACATGAAAAAAATATTAATGTCAATTAACAAATAATAAAAAAATGCTTTTTAACAGTCACAATGTTTTCATAAAGAGTTATTGAAAAGAAATGTACAAAAAACAAAAAACAAAAATGAAGTAGTGAGGGAGTGTTTGTAGTAGCACTTCTATTCTACTTTATCTGAAAGTAAATCATGCCATCTTACATTAATAAGAATCTGGGGCAACAGTTTAAAAAAGATTTGAATAGAAAATAGTGTTTGCGGAGAAAAAAGGGAGTGTGTGCATATTTATATAGCGCATCGACTTAAAACTATATCAGCAATTTACATGAGCACCGTATTTACAGTACATTTTCAGGCAGGCGTAGATTACGTCATTTCTCTTCAATAACAGGATGTGGACGCGACTCAGAGGCTCGAACACTGATTTCCAGCACCAAGTTCGACAGTGAACCTGAATGACCACATACCTATATATATGTTAACTGCCCTTCATGTGCCAAAAACTGCATCCTAAAGCTTTCATAGCCCTGTATTACTACAGCTACAACACTCCACTGAATGTACAACAAACATTCATATTCGCAGAAATACGTCATGTCCACCATCTTTTATGTGTGCAACTATGGATGAATATAGGGTCAGTGATACCCCGTACCTTCCATGTTGACCATGCTATGGTACTTTACAGATATAATGATACATTTGCGTTTAAGACCCGGGTGACGTCAGCACTACAACACGGACACCCGAATCAGTTGATTTCTCATATACCTCACAACGGAACCACGGCCATAGCTCCGGAATCATGGTTCAGAGCCTCGTGCAGCACTGGCATACGTCAGTCCAGCCCAATCCGCTACGCTTCCAGGAAACCACAACAAATTTAACAACACTGTCCTAACGCTAAAGCAATGATAATTTTAATGCTGTCCTTGTAAATATGCCCCCAATATAGAGAAAAATACAGCGAAAATTCATGTTCGCAAGTGAATACCTTGTTAATATAAGACTGTGCATTTAACATATCAATCCACCTCGCATATTAAACACGTTTAAGTCTACTTCAAAACAGATGTTAGGATCCAACATAAACCGTAATTAGCGAGAGTTTTCCTATCGGTCCTCAAATCCAGGGCCGCCTTGTAAATACAACGCTATTGACATACCTCCCTCTTCCTTTTTATATTCTCATAGAAACACCTACCTTGCCACTGAGAACACCTATATTGCAACTCCCTGGAGATACAAAGCGAGCCCTTAGCAAACCGGCTGCTAACATGCATTAATGCATCTTAGCGTCACATAGTAAATAGGACGATATAATTTTCACCGCATTTTTGGCTTTTTCTTTTTTAATTGCGGCAAAATGGCACTTCTTAATATGCCCTTAAGCTTGCTATGACACACCGGGAAGCTCAACTCTCGCCCTGCCATAGCAAACAGCAGTGTCCCGGGGGTAGACACCCCGAGACACAGCAGGAGCCGCTCCTTGGGGGTGGTGTTCCCCAAGGCTTTCGACTGCTCCAGAATGGAGACCACGCGGCCCCCCTCCCAAAATATAAAAAGCCCCGGAGGGTGGTAATCCCCAGGGCTTAGACGGACCTTTGAGCTCCCTCATCCAATTATTTTGTAGCACGAGCAATGGCAGTCCCCGGGCTACAGGGCCCCTCTAGACCCCCATCAAATATAATATTTTAGACCCCGGGATTTGGCCCTCCCAGGTAGCTAATTTTTAAACAACCACAGGAGAGCCCATGCTTTATTTGTATTGTTTTTTTACGGCGCATCCATGCACCCAGCGCATATTTCTGTTTTTTCAAAAATAAATTGTTTTTGGGGGGCCCTAGGGATCCCTGTGGGACCCCCTGAGCAGGTCTAGAGGGTCAAAATATTTCTTACCTTCCCCCTTTATACTTTTTAAACACTTGTTACACTAATTTCTAGATCCTCGCATCTACCGAGCCGCAAAATGGCTGCCAACACTTCCTGGTCTAGAATGTTGGCAACCACTTGACAGCCAATCAGCATTCAGCCCATGATCGGGACGGTGCGCTTATAATCTGCGCATCCACCGAGGCCATAGATATATATGTACTTTTAATTGTAATTTTCTCAGGAACTACTGAACAGATTTACACCATATGAGCAAAAGGCACAAGTTTGAACCAAGGACTACAAATTTGCCAAATTTGGTGTAATTTCGTTCAGCCGTTCGGGCTGTAGCCGCGATGAACAGTACCTATGGAAAATTGCATGGGTAAAACACATTTTGGGACCCTCTTTTTTCTCAGCCCCCGCTACACAAATCACCCCAAGACTTTCAGGATAGGAGCAGACCGGAGCGGCCCACCAGTTTGGAAAATTTCAGGAAGATTCGTCAACCGGTGCCAAAGTTATTCCAAATAGAATGTTGCGGATTTCCTATGAAAAATAGGTCCTAACTATAACTACCTACTGGCGACCGCCAGTAGGTAATACATTTGAATGTTCTGGGAAAGCCTTTCTGTTGGAGAGCATTGCATAAATAAAACCCCATGCCTTATTCTGAGAACAGTCTTTGATAAGCTTCATTTTACAAAGTGAAATCCCTTTCCAGGCAGTGCTGTGTTATGTTTATTGCTTCGTTGTGTTTGAGCCTCCATGTGGGAGAGTAGTATTTGGGAGTACAAAGCAAGACAAGGCCCTGTACCCGCAATCCTAGTTGGTAGCCGGCCTCTCCTCAACAATTAAACAACAGCTCATCATGCATTGACTTAATAGGTTACCTACTTTAGTCTAGGCCTCGAGCTGCCCCAAGCAGGATGGTAGGAAGAAATTAGGGTTATGTTACTATCGTGGAGAAACTATCGAGCACATAACATGCACTTGCCCTGACATGGCGTAGATACTGTCTCAACCCAATTTTACTAACAAAAGGAATCTGAACGAAGAGCTGTAATCGAGTCCCTGTTAGACACTGACTTTAGACTTACTGCTCGCTTTGTTAAATTCTTGACCCAAGCAGCAAAGAAACTTAATTTCCAACTGGCAGTGTCTCCTTTGAAACCCTTGAAGAAAGATGACAGTCATATCAATCTGACTATTGGCTCCCCGATTTATAGTGTGCTCTTCCGCATCCTACTGCCTGCACTTTTATCTAAACATTTTAAATCTTTGTGGCTTGATTTTATACATTTGTGGCAATATAAGTACCTCCCCAAGAGTAGCACTTACGTGAATTAATGTACTTATTTTTAAAGTTTTTATATGCAATGGTTTCGTTAACAGAAAGAGTCAGTAAAGTCACTAGAAATGCTCGTTTCCAGCTGTTTAATTTTTACATATTTAATTGGGCGTACCTTACCCTTGGGCGCATCAATAAGTACTTCAACACGGACACTGCACCGTGTCCCCGTTGCGGCAAAGTAGGGGTGGAGTTTCTGCATATGTTCTGGGATTACCCGGAAATAGAAAATTACTGGAGGGAGGTGACGGAAATCTTAGCGGAAATTGCTGAGAAAGAAGTAAGTATGGCAGCAGGATACTGCTTATTGAACACATTTCCACATACTTCTAAGACCAAAATCACTAGCAAATTTTAAGATCTAGGTTTAGTATTAGCGAAGAGAGATATCACAATGCATTGGAAAGCAAGGGGAGGCCCCAACATAAGCAGATGGAGAAAGGAGTTTGTACGATGGGCAGGTTGCAAGGGGACCATTCGCTTGCGAAATGCTAGGCATAATGGGAGTGAGAAGGCGTTAGAAGCAACCAGGGCGAGGCAGTTAAAGCAGCTCAAAGATATCTCAGAAGAGGGAAACCGGGAATAATTGTGGGCAGTTGGTTGAACATAAGTATGGTGGTCCATGCATGAGGGGGTGAGAGAGAAGAGAAGTATGCCCCCAAAGGAAGACTTATCAAGAAATTAGAAGACAAAAGGGCTGGATGGAGGTTTCTGGAGGGTGCCTGGAGAAAGATGCAAGTGTTTCATGAGACAAAACATGCCTGAGGGGAGGGGGGAGGAGCTAAGGGGAGTGGGAGTTATTGTCTGGTGGGAGGCGGGGGGTTAATCTACATAATGTACCATTTATTAACATGTACATAGCAAACATGCGATACCGAAGCTCGTGGGGGCAAAGCACGGCCATTGGGATACTAGCACAGCAACACCGAAATGTATATTAATGCCAAGCGAATCCTTATGTTCGACCGTTCAGTGGAGCGAATATAGCTGATGTACTGTGACATGTCTTCCAATTGCTTAATAAAGTTTGTTTACAAAAAAAGAATATTATTATTATTATTATTATTATTTTTAGGATTTGTATGGCACAACAAATCATCCCCACGGGATTTCTCGGCACCAGGGTAGCAGACGACAAATTGAAAGGGATTGTTAAAACATCCAGGTTTTCAGCTGTTTCTTGAACTGTGCTAGATGGGAGCAGGCTCGAACCTCATCTAGCAGTCTGTTCCAGTGGGTGGGGGCTAGATGGGAAAAAGCACGACCCCCCATTTTAGCTTTCCTGATTCTCCGCGTGCAGAGCAGTTTCCAATTACTCAATCTCAATTGACGCACAGGGATGTAAGGTTTTAGTTTCTTCATCAGGTACGCGGGGCCCGTCCCCTGAAGTACTTTAAACACTATACACAGGAGCTTAAAGACTGCTCTCTTCCTAATAGGGAGCCAGTGCAATTGTTGCAAGAGATGTAGTGACAGGGTGCGTGCAGGTTTGTTAAGAGCAAGATGCCCTGCTGTATTTTGGACAACTTGCAGCCTTGATAGTAAGTCTTCCCTTATTCCTACTAATATCGAATTTCCATGATCTAGTCTACTGACTAGAAGCACCTGTATGAGGGACTTTCTGGCCGAGAGGGGAATCCAAGAGAAGACATTTCCCAGCATCCGCATTATGCCAAAGCAGGTGCCAGAGATAGTCTTCACATGCTCCCCCATGGAAAGTTTATCATAGATTATGATGCCCAGGTTCCTTACCTGCTTTTTTGGTATATGAGCTTCCCCGAGTTCTACAGGTCACCAGTCAGCAGTCCACAGCTCCTCAGCTTTCCCAAACAGCAAGATCTCTGTTTTATTGGAGTTAAGCTAAAGGAAGTTCTTACTCATCCATGTGGCTATTTATAGCATAAAGGTCTTAAACTTTGCTCTGATCACTGCAGGATCCTTCTCAATAGGGACTATCACCTGGGTGTCGTCCGTATATGAGATCATCTCAAAATTGCATGATCTAATGATGGTAGCCAGAGGAGCCACATAGATATTGATAAGGTAGGACTTAAGATGGATCCCTGAGTGATCCCCTTGTCCACTAACTTAGTCTGGGACACAAATGTGTCCAGTTTCTCTGAGTCTCCATTTTCTCTGGTGCTCATGCAATATGCCAAAAAACTTGACCATGGTTCAATTCTTATGCTTAACTTGCTCTGACGATGCCCTCATCAAAAGCTGACCATTCTTCACTACATCTTCTTTGCCCAAAATCTGTGCACCTTGAAAAAATATGGAAGATGCAAAGTAACCTTACATTTGAATAAAACCATATTCAAAGCTAAAACATTTACATAGTTAGCTTCCGCTTTTTTATTTACCCAATTATTGTAAACATAATAATCTGAAACAATAGGTAATAGTGAACCCAGGCAGCCAATATTTCCAGGCGGCTATCCTCATTTTCAGTTACACGGGTTAGCAGCATGGAAGACTCCTCAGTAATTCCATTGACTTGTACAGACATGCTAGTTGATGCCAAAACGTCATCAGTACTTTTGTGAGTCCCAACTGAAAATGTTTACCTTCTTCTTTGAAAGAATCAATTTCATGAACAATGTTCATCATTTTAGTACTACTGTTAAACATATTAGAAAAGTGCCCTTTTGTGTTAAAAAAATTTCCATCTGAAGGAAAGTGAGTTGCATACACGTTCACAAGTAAAACCTGCAGAGAATAATGACCAATGAACAAACTTAATTACACTTAACAAACTTCACCAAATTATCTGATTTTTAGTTCTCACTTAGAGACAACTTTAGCTGTCTTTTGTTGAAATATCTATGGTGGACAACACAAATACTTTATTGTCAAACTCATTTGGTTGCTTTTTATATGATGGCTTTCCTTCAAATAAAAAGCAAGTAAATAATGTTGATCTGATCGATTGGAAAGCTTGTATCCTTCCACTGCTCACGTTTAAGGGATCAGTTTTTAGGTCTCGGCCTGCGTAGGTTGCACTTGCACAGTCTCGCTGGCGAGAAATTTTGTCTTCAGTATGGGGGCTTGAACCCGCCCCTCTTCTCCATTGGCTAGCTTCCTAAACGGAGGCCAGCCATTGGAGGAGAGGGGCATCACTCTGTTGAAGACCGGATTCGGGGGCGTGTTTTTTCACTTCTTTCTGTTTTCTTTCTCTCCTATTCCCATTGGCTGGAATTTTACCTTCCAGCCAATGGGAAGAGGAGAGAAAGAAAAGCATGCCCCCGAATCCGAAAATGACGCTGGTTTCTCCGAGGCATTCTTGCTTCGCCTCGGAGAAACGTGGTCGTGTTCTTACAAGACCGGCGCTTTATAGCTACAGAGTCAGCTGACACCAGATTAAAGTACAAACACGTGATCTCCCTCCCACTTCCTTTCTTGCCTCATTCATCCCCAATCCATTTGGTATTAGTAGACGCTGTTTTCAGAAGCATTTTTGGGCAAAAATTCAAACCGAAATGCCAGGTACACACGTCTACTGAATAGCCAGTGAGGCCGTTCTTTCTCATACAGTATGATGCTTCTCGCGAGCAGCCCTGATATGTAGTTTCATTTTAACTTGTACACGCTTCGGGTTTATCTCATGTATCAGTTCTGTTCCTATTGTGAAGCGCTCTGTTCTTTGGGTAAAGTTCCCCGCCCTTGCTCCAGATGCCGCTTCCTCCTGGAGACCCCGCGCCTTCCTATTTGCGGACGGAAGTGGTCTGCTTTTCTCTCGGGCTCAGGATGGCTGGTGCTGATGGAGACGACTTGCTTTACCCCATTGCCGTGCTGATCAACGAGCTGCAGAATGAGGATGTGCAGGTAAATCTTCGGGGGGAAAAGAAAATGGTGGTCTGCCGAGGTTTAGGGGCATGGTGGAGGATATGTCTATCTTGGTGGGGGAGAGGTGGTACCGGGGGCGTGGCCTGGCCTCACCTAGGATACCTAAGTGTTTGGCCTTGGTGTGAGAGATTGAATGGGGTCCGGTGTCGGTGTCCATTAGCTCAGTGAAACCGTAAACAAGAAAATCGGGTCCGGTTTATGTGACTCTGTTCCCTGCTTGTGATCCGGTTTTTGAGCCTCTGTTCCCTGCTTGTGCCTCTGTTCCCTGCTTGAGCCTCTGTTCCCTGCTTGTGCCTTTATTCCTTGCTTGTGCCTTTGTTCCCTGCTTGCGCCTCTGTTTCCTGCTTGTGCCTCTGTTCCCTGCTTGTGCCTCCGTTCCCTGTTCGTGCCTCTGTTCCCTGCTTGTGATCCGGTTTTCGTGCCTCTGTTCCCTGCTTGTGCCTCTGTTCCCTGCTCGTGTCTTTGTTCCCTGCTCGTGCCTCTGTTCCCTGCTCATGCCTCTGTTCCCTGCTCGTGCCTCTGTTCCCTGCTTGTGCCTCGTTTCCCTGCTTTTGCCCCTGTTCCCAGCTTGTGATCTGGTTTTCGTGCATCTGTTCCCTGCTTGTGCCTCTGTTCCCTGCTTGTGCCTCTGTTCCCTGCTTGTGCCTCTGTTCCCTGCTTGTGCCTCTGTTCCCTGCTCGTGCCTCTGTTCCCTGCATGTGATCTAGTTTTCGTGCCTCTGTTCCCTGCTTGTGCCTCTGTGCCCTGCTTGTGCCTCTGTTCCCTGCTCGTGCCTCTGTTCCCTGCCCGTGCCTCTGTTCCCTGCTCGTGCCTCTGTTCCCTGCTTGTGATCTAGTTTTCGTGCCTCTGTTCCCTGCTTGTGCCTCTGTTCTCTGCTTGTGCCTCTGTTACCTGCTTGTGCCTCTGTTCCCTGCTTGTGCCTCTGTTCCCTGCTTGTGATCCGGTTTTCGTGCCTCTGTTCCCTGCTTGTGATCTGGTTTTCATGCCTCTGTTCCCTGCTTGTGTCTCTGTTCCCTGCTTGTGCCTCTGTTCCCTGCTTGTGATCTGGTTTTCGTGCATCTGTTCCCTGCTTGTGCCTCTGTTCCCTGCTTGTGCCTCTGTTCCCTGCTTGTGCCTCTGTTCCCTGCTTGTGCCTCTGTTCCCTGCTCGTGCCTCTGTTCCCTGCATGTGATCTAGTTTTCGTGCCTCTGTTCCCTGCTTGTGCCTCTGTGCCCTGCTTGTGCCTCTGTTCCCTGCTCGTGCCTCTGCTCCCTGCCCGTGCCTCTGTTCCCTGCTCGTGCCTCTGTTCCCTGCTTGTGATCTGGTTTTCGTGCCTCTCTTCCCTGCTTGTGCCTCTGTTCTCTGCTTGTGCCTCTGTTACCTGCTTGTGCCTCTGTTCCCTGCTTGTGCCTCTGTTCCCTGCTTGTGATCCGGTTTTCGTGCCTCTGTTCCCTGCTTGTGATCTGGTTTTCATGCCTCTGTTCCCTGCTTGTGTCTCTGTTCCCTGCTTGTGCCTCTGTTCCCTGCTTGTGCCTCTGTTCCCTGCTCGTGCCTCTGTTCCCTGCATGTGATCTGGTTTTCGTGCCTCTGTTCCCTGCTTGTGCCTCTGTGCCCTGCTTGTGCCTCTGTTCCCTGCTCGTGCCTCTGTTCCCTGCTCGTGCCTCTGTTCCCTGCTTGTGATCTGGTTTTCGTGCCTCTGTTCCCTGCTTGTGCCTCTGTTCTCTGCTTGTGCCTCTGTTACCTGCTTGTGCCTCTGTTCCCTGCTTGTGCCTCTGTTCCCTGCTTGTGATCCGGTTTTCGTGCCTCTGTTCCCTGCTTGTGATCTGTTTTTCATGCCTCTGTTCCCTGCTTGTGCCTCTGTTCCCTGCTCGTGCCTCTGTTCCCTGCTCGTGCCTCTGTTCCCTGCCCGTGCCTCTGTTCCCTGCTTGTGCCTCTGTTCCCTGCTTGTGCCTCGTTTCCCTGCTTGTGCCTCTGTTCCCTGCTTGTGCCTCTGTTCCCTGCTTGTGATCTGGTTTTCGTGCCTCTGTTACCTGCTTGTGCCTCTGTTCCCTGCTTGTGCCTCTGTACCCTGCTTGTGCCTCTGTTCCCTCCTTGTGATCCAGTTTTCGTGCCTCTGTTCCCTGCTTGTGCCTCTGTACCCTGCTTGTGCCTCTGTTCCCTGCTTGTGCCTCTGTTCCCTGCTCGTGCCTCTGTTCCCTGCTCGTGCCTCTGTTCCCTGCTTGTGATCTGGTTTTCGGGCCTCTGTTCCCTGCTTGTACCTCTATTCCCTGCTTGTGCCTCTGTTCCCTGCCTGTGCCTCTGTTTCCTGCTTGTGATCCGGTTTTCGTGCCTCTGTTCCCTGCTTGTGATCCGGTTTTCATGCCTCTGTTCTCTGCTTGTGCCTCTGTTCCCTGCTTGAGCCTCTGTTCCCTGCTTGTGCCTTTATTCCATGCTTGTGCCTCTGTTCCCTGCTTGTGCCTCTGTTCCCTGCTTGTGCCTCTGTTCTCTGCTTGTGTCTCTGTTCCCTGCTCGTGCCTCTGTTCCCTGCTTGTGATCCGGTTTTCGTGCCTCTGTTCCCTGCTTGTGCCTCTGTTCCCTGCTCGTGCCGCTGTTCCCTACTTGTGATCCGGTTTTCGTGCCTCGTTCCCTCCTTGTAATCCGGTTTTTGTGCCTCTGTTCCCTGCTTGTGATCCGGTTTTCGTGCCTCTGTTCCCTGCTTGTACCTCTGTTCCCTGCTCGTGCTCCTGTTCCCTGCTCGTGCCCTTGTTCCCTGCTCATGCCTCTGTTCCCTGCGCGTGCCTCTGTTCCCTGCTTCTGCCTCTGTTCCCTGCTTGTGCCTCTGTTCCCTGCTTGTGCCTCTGGTCCCTGCTTGTGCCTCTGTTCCCTGCTTGCGCCTCTGTTCCCTGTTTGTGCCTCTGTTCCCTGCTTATGCCTGTGTTGCCTGCTCGTGCCTCTGTTCCCTGCTTGTGATCTGGTTTTCGTGCCTCTGTTCCCTGCTTGTGCCTCTGTGCCCTGCTTGTGCCTCTGTTCCCTGCTCGTGCCTCTGTTCCCTGCTCATGCCTCTGTTCCCTGCTCGTGCCTCTGTTCCCTGCTTGTGATCCGGTTTTCGTGCCTCTGTTCCCTGCTTGTGATCCGGTTTTCGTGCTTCTGCTCCCTGCTTGTGCCTCTGTTCCCTGCTCGTGCCTCTGTTCCCTGCCCCTGCCTCTGTTCCCTGCTCGTGCCTCTGTTCCCTGCTTGTGCCTCATTTCCCTGCTTGTGCCTCTGTTCCCTGCTTGCGCCTCTGTTCCCTGCTTGTGATCTGGTTTTCGTGCCTCTGTTCCCTGCTTGCGCCTCTGTTCCCTGCTTGTGATCTGGTTTTCGTGCCTCTGTTCCCTGCTTGTGCCTCTGTTCCCTGCTTGTGCCTCCGTTCCCTGCTTGTGCCTCTATTCCCTGCTCATGCCTCTGTTCCCTGCTTGTGATCCGGTTTTGTGCCTCTGTTCCCTGATTTTACCTCTATTCCCTGCTCATGCCTCTGTTCCCTGCTTGTGATCCAGTTTTCATGCCTCTGTTTCCTGCTTGTGCCTCTGTTCCCTGCTTGTGCCTCTGTTCCCTGCTTGTGCCTCTATTCCCTGCTCGTGTCTCTGTTCCCTGCTTGTGATCCGGTTTTCGTGCCTCTGTTCCCTGCTTGTGTCTCTGTTCTCTGCTTGTGATCCGGTTTTCGTGCCTCTGTTCCCTGCTTGTGATCCGGTTTTTGTGCCTCTGTTCCCTGCTTGTGATCCGGTTTTCGTGCCTCTGTTCCCTGCTTGTGATCCGGTTTCCGTGCCTCTGTTCCCTGCTTGTGCCTCTGTTCCCTACTTGTGCCTCTGTTCCCTAATTGTGCCTCTGTTCCTTGCTCGTGCCTCTGTTCCCTGGTTGTGCCTCTGTTCCCTGCTTGTGCCTCTGTTCCCTGTTCGTGCCTCTGTTCCCTGCTTGTGATCGGTTTTTTGTGCCTCTGTGCCCTGCTTGTGATCTGGTTTGTGTGCCCTGCTTGTGATCCGGTTTTTGTGCCTCTGTGCCCTGGGGCGTTACTGGGCAGAGAGCTGTGTGTGTGTGTGTGGCTCTGTGTGTGTGGCTCTGTGTGTGTGTGTGTGTGACTGTGTGTGTGTGTGTGTGTGTGTGTGGCTCTGTCTGTGTGTGTGTGTGGCTCTGTGTCCGCTAATAATCTCTACTACTCTCTAATGCTCACCTATTGCCTTTGTAAATGACAATACAATTTATTTCTGTTTAAAAAAAAAATGCCATTTGCAATGCCAATAGCTCTAACTTTAACCGCATCGGTGCGGCGCATTTTCCTGCTGTGCGCTGAGTTTTTGAAAAACCCGCGGTTCATGACGAGCTCAGCTCATCATGAGCATACGAGAGGTGTACCTCATGACGAGCTGAGCTCGTAATCAGCGTCGAAGGGGTTAACAAAGCCGAGTCCATTGCATTGTAAATGCTTGTTTCTTTTATCTCTGCATGTGCATGTGTTTTCTTGTTCTCTCAATCTCTCCTTTGGGTGCTGCTTCTCTCTTTACAATCCCATCTGAGCCCTCATCATCTCCCAACCCCTAGCTCAACTAGTGCTTTCCCTACCATTCCTCATCCTCTTCAGCTTTATTCTCATAACATCATCTCCTGTTGCTCCTCCACCACTCGTCACCAGTGCCCCGTCTCCTCCATTGATCCCCATCCCTTCTTGTGCTATTTAATTTTTAAATGTACATTTTTGGGGGACTTTTTAGGAGGTAACAGCTATTTGCTCTATATGATGTGAGACACCGTCAATGTTTCATAATCATTTGTGAACAACTTTCTTAACATTTTCAAGAATATCAACCAGGTTCCCTGACTCTCCATTTTGCTTTCAGAAAATGCACTATCGCATACATTTCTTTTTTTTTACATTCATGGCTGCAAAATGGTTGATTGCCATCTTGGAATGGTAAATTTAAAAAATGGCAGTCATCTTATTACATAAGCATGTACGTATACGTGATGATATATGCAAATGTATACAGCATCATGATGGAACTGCTGTAGTGTCACAATGCATACATGTGCATGCATGATGCATAAGCACATGTATACATCCTTGCACTTTTTTTTGCCTATGCTGGACAAAATTGCCAAAAATCATTGGCAAAGACAATAGGTCAGCATTTATTAGTTTGCCAAGGCCTGTTTTTAGTATTAATCTCTCTCATATATTCCATCTTCATCAACCAATGTAATGATGAAAATTACAGATTCAATCTTCAAGTAAGTACTTTAATAAAGAGCTGAATAATGCCAGAGCTTACAACGTCTATACTTTCAGTTCCCAATCACCCAATTGGCCCTCCCAGAACAAAATTTAAAAATTCCATTTCGAAACTTCGAAGTAAGAACCCACTTCTTCTATTAGGAACTAAAGGCATATCCCACACAGCTATACGTGTAAATTCTGACCTTCAGTGAGTACAGTGATGAATTATTTCTATTTGGTAAGGCCGTGTCTTCAAAGCCACATATATGCTGTAAAATAATGGAATTTAATTTGACCAGGGGTTTACCAGTGCTTCAAATCTTTCATTTCGATCCATCCCTTTTGAATTCCATAGATCAACTCTTGGGTATTATGCAACACGGGCATGCAGACATTCTGATATTCTTGTAAAGCACATAGCTACTTTAAGGCCTCCCAGCACTAAAACAGGAATTATTATAGCCGGCCTACCATCATGAGAGAAACTTGTTACTCTAAACCCCCGTGTTCAGGGCCTTACAAAAAGAAAATTCTTTAGTCAACTGGCGTAACTCAAGTGGGAGAGTGTTCCAGGTTTTGGGGGCCAGATGAGAAAATGAAAGGCCTCCCCAGCGAAATCCACTGATCTTAGTAACCTGTAGCAAGTGTGCTGAAGAGGATCCATTCTAAGTGACCTCCCAGGAATGTATGGGGTAGCTAACGATCTTAGTAGAAGAGAGCATCGCTTATGAAGTGATCTGTGCATAACGCAAAAGGCTTAAATTGCACTCCCTCCTCCACTGGGAGACAGTGAAGAGCTTTTAGGGTATTTTTTGGAGATAAGAGAAGGGTAGGGGCTTGTTTGCACTCGGATATTCTCTGACGGGTCCGGGAGCCTGGCAGTCACTTCCTAGTCCACCTCTTTGACAACAAGACGTTGTGGAGAAGCGTGGCTCAGTGGTTAGAGGTGGCAGACCCGGAAGCTGAGATCGACCGTGGACCAGGGTTCGATTCCCCGCCTCGGCGGGTCTCGGGCTAAAAAATTCCACGGACTCGACAATTCTCGCTCTGGTGCCTACTCAACTCACGGGGTCACACTCTGGGCAATAGCTTGCTCAATCTCCACTACGGCCCCTCGCGGCGGGATGCCTGGCTTTCACCTTGTGGACACCCTGCTGGGGTTTCTCACAGGGGAATACCAGGACGGGTTCCCTAAGCAAGCGCTGGGACGCTTACGGGCAGCTGTGCGCTTTACAAGTCCAGCACATTTACATTTACGTGCCATCTTTAGGCAGTGCGCACTCTAGTCTTTTGGCACCCAGGGGATATTTAAATGCGGGTGGCGTGGACGTGCCGCTGGCGTGCCAAAGGCAGGCTCGTTTGCGCCCATCTGCGTCCTGGATGTGGCCAGCGCCGGCCAGCGCCAGCCATGCTGCCCGGCAGGCACCAGGTCAGATGGTTAGAATATGTTACTCAGGAGATGTTCTGCGGGGTTGGAATTCTAACATTTTCCCCCGCCGAGGTGACTGGGATGTTTCTTTAGAATGCAATAATATATGCCCGGTTTGTAATTTTAAGATGGGTGTGAGACGGGTTAGTTCTAACCAAGTTTGCCCCCCTTCTTTACATCTTAAGAGCCCCCCCCCCATTACTGCAGCACTAATCAATGTACGGTCCCTTAGGAAACATCATGCGGAGGTTTTCGATCTCCTTGACGATAATTTGTTAGATCATTACGGAGTCATGGCTTGAATCTACGTCAGACCCCATTGTTACCCTCGCTACACCTGAGGGATATAAGATTGTTAGGGCCGACCGCCCAGAAGGAAAAGGGGGGGGCGGGCTGGCCATTTTTTACAAGGATAAATGGGAGCTACACAGGGGGAGGTGAGCCTATGGGGAGGCTGCGAGGCTTTTAATTGTAGTATTTGTTTCTCAGACCATTTTACCATGGGAGGTTCTTTGCTTTACAGGCCCCCCGGTCCGGCGGGACCTTTTATTCAGGCGTGTGGGGATAACATAGCCTCTAGGGTGTTGAGATTCTCTCACTAAAGTGTTTTAGGGGATTTCAATATCCACCTTGACCAGGTTGAGGCTAAGGACCCTGTGACTCCCTGGATACTCTCCATCTGGCCAGCTGGACCAACGGGTTAGCTCCCCTACCCATCAGGCCGGCCATATAATGGACGCAATTTGCTCTCATATTTCCATCTCGATTGGTGACCCATGTCCAGTTTCCTGGTCTGATCATTTTATTAAACACATTTCTTGGGACGTGTCGAATGCTGAGCCTGTGACGCGTTCATTCTGCAAAATGGCCTTTGGCAGAATTGATCGTGGCGTGCTCAATCAAGTCTTGGAAACATCTAGACCTAGCCTCTCGGCAACCTTGGGGATTGTCTTGATGGTTTCACCAATTGGGTTGCTAATGCAGTGGATGCACTGGCCCCACAGTGCTCTCCTAGGTTGTCTAGGAAATCCCCATCTAACCCTAGTTTAGCCAGGAGCTTAAAACACTTAAACATGAATGTGAGATTCTTGAGCGGGTGTGGCATCGTAGTGACTACTGCCCTACAGTCAAGCTGAAGCTCAGAACCAAGCAGAAGGTCTATTATGGGTCCATAAAATCAGCTAAAAGCCTTTTTTTTGCAAATCGGATTGCCTCTGTTAATAACAACGCAAAATAAATCTTCGCCATTGTTTAGAGCTTCACTTCTCCCTTGGCTCAAGCTAGCATCTCATCTACCTCTGCCTCGTGGTGCGACACCCTGTCGAACTTCTTCTTGGATAAGATTCGCACTATTCAGGTGACTTTTTCATGTGGGGACACTGGGTCTGAGGCAAGTGGTTTGCCCCCACCGGCTGGTGTTGAACATCGTTTGGATGTTTTCAAGCCGCTGGACCTTCTTGACTGTTTTAAAATTATCCAGAGTTTAAAATCTGGTTCACCCTCGGATTCGTGTCCTGCTAAACTGCTAGCGGCTGCTGCGGGGACTATTAATGTAGAGGTGAACAGTATTATCAACTTGTCCTTCCAGACAGGCAGTGTCCCAGTAGTGTGGAAACATGCTAAGATTCTGCCACTTTAAAAAAAAAAACATTTTTAGACCCTGTAAATCCAGGGAACCACCGGCCTATCTCTCTTCGGCCTGGCTTGGCCAAGGTTCAATCAATTCAATCAGGCAATTTATATAGCACGCTACTCACCCGGAAGGATCTCAAGGCGCTGGGAGGGAGGGGTCCGTTACTGCTTGAAAAGCCAGGTCTTGAGCTGCTTCCTGAAGGAGAGATGGTCGTGGGTCAGCCGTAGGTTTATGGGGAGGGAGTTCCATGTCTTGGCCGCCAGGTAGGAGAAGGATCTTCCTACGGTGGTGGCTCTGCGAATGCGTGGTACTGTGGCGAGGGCGAGGCTGGTCGAACGAGGCTGGCGGGTGGGCGTGTAGAAAGTGAGGCGGTTGTTGGGGTACTTGGGGCCCAGGTCGTGGAGAGCCTTGTGTGCCTCGGTGAGGAGTCTGAACGTGATCCTTTTGCTGACGGGGAGCCAGTGTAGGTCTCTCAGGTGGCGGGAGATGTGGTTGTGGTGGGGATGTTCAGGATGAGTCGTGCGGAGGCGTTCTGTATGCGCTGGAGTCTTTTCTGTAGTTTGGCACTGGTTCCTGCGTAGAGGGTGTTCCCGTAGTCCAGTCGGCTGGTGACGAGTGCCTGGGTGACCGTCTTCCTGGTTTCGGTGGGGATCCATCGGAAGATCTTGTGGAGCATGCGCAGGGTGTTGAAGCAGGATGACGAGACGGCGTTGACTTGTCTGGTCATCGAGAGGGAGGAGTCCAGGATGAAGCCCAGGTTGCGTGCGTGGTCTGTTGGCTTGGGGGTGGTGCCCAGGGCAGTGGGCCACCAGGAGTTGTCCCAGGCGGAGGGAGATGATCCCAGGATGAGGACTTCCGTCTTGTCTGTGTTAAGTTTCAGGCGGCTGTTCTTCATCCACTCGGCGACATCTTTCATTCCTTCGTGTAGGCTAGCGCTGGCGGTGGCAGGGTCGTTGGTGAGGGAGAGGATGAGCTGGGTGTCGTCGGCATTGGAGATGATGTTGAGGTTGTGTTGACATGCGATGGCTACGAGGGGGCTCATGTATACGTGGAAGAAGGTGGGGCTGAGTGAGGATCCTTGTGGTACGCCGCAGATGACTTCGGTGGCCTCGGATCTGAACGGGGGAGGCGGACTCTCTGGGTTCTTCCGGTGAGGAATGAGATGATCCACTCCAGTGCCTTCTCTTGGATTCCGATGTTGCTGAGGCGCTGTATTAGGGTGCGGTGGCAAACAGTGTCGAACGCTGCAGAGAGGTCCAGGAGGATGAGGGCTGCTGTTTACCCATTGTCGAGCAGGGATCTGATGTCGTCGGTGGCTGCGATGAGGGTGGTCTCAGTGCTGTGGTTGGCTCGGAAACCGGACTGTGAGGGGTCGAGGGATTTGTTTGTCTCGAGGAAGGCGGCGAGCTGTTTGTTGATGGTTTTCTCAATGACTTTGGCAGGAAAAGGGAGGAGCGAGATGGGGCGGAAGTTCTTGAGGTCGGTGTGGTCCCCTGTTGGTTTCTTCAGGAGGGCGCTGAGCTTGGCATGCTTCCAGCTCTCCGGGAAGGTGGGGTTGTTGAAGGAGATGTTGATGATGTTCCGGAGGTGGGGTGCGATGATGGAGTCGGCCTTGTTGAAGACGTGGTGGGGGCAGGGGTCAGTTGGGGATCCGGAGTAGATGGTGTTCATCGTGCGGGTGGTGTCTTCGGTGCTGACCGGGGTCCAGGCGCGCAGGGTGGTGGTGGGGGGCGTTGGTTCGGTGGTGGGGTGCGTGGTTGGTGCACCGAAGCTGTTGTGTATGTCGGCGATCTTGCGGTGGAAGAAGGAGGCGAGTGAGTCGCAGAGGTCTTGCGAGGGAGTGATGTTGTTGGTTCTGGCGCTGGGGTTGAAGAGCTCTTTGACGATGCTGAAGTGTTCCTTGCTGTTGTGGGTGTTGTTGTCCAGTCGTTCTTTGAATGTTGTCCTTTTTGTGGTGCGTATCAGCTGGTGGTGTGTGCGGGTTGCGTTCTTGAGGGCAGTCATGTTCTCTGTAGTCTGGTCGTGTGAGAAGGTCGTCAATAGACAACTTACGGCATTTCTTGAGAGGGAGGGCATTCTGTATCCAGCACAGTCTGGGTTCCGGACCGCCCATAGTACCGAATCGGTCCTGGTGGAAGTCGTTGAGGCTATTCGGGGGTATCTGGACACTGGGGGGAAGGCAGCATTGATTTTGCTCGACCCCTTGGCGGCGTTTGACATGGTCCCTATCTCTCTTCTTCTCTCACGACTTTCCGGGATCGGTGTTTCGGGTGCGGCCTGGACCTGGCTTAGATCTTTCTTGGAGGGGACAGGATCAGCAGATCTGGATCCCTCCTTTCTCCTCCTCTTTACAGCCTGTGACCACGGGAGTGCCCCAGGGTTCCTCACTTAGTCCCCATCTCTTTAACATTAATATGACTCCTTTAGTCTATTTGGCCGAGAGTTTGGGGGCTAAGGTGATGGCTTATGCTGACGACACCCAGCTGCTTTTTACGTGGGAAGATAGTGATGAGTCAGTTTCCTCGGTTCACCACTGTCTCTCTTCCATTGGTGGCTGCGCAATTAAAATGTAATGAGGAGAAGTCAGAGTTTCTCCTTTACGGGAAATTCCCACAGAATTTTTGAGAATCTCTTTGGTCTCCAGTGTTTCTCCTGCCCACCTCTGCTGGGAAGCGGTCAAGAATTTAGGGGTGTGGTTCGACGAGAGCCTCTCCTTTTCATGTCATATTAAGTAGTGGGCTGGTAACTGTTTTGGTCTTCTCAAGACCCTGAGGAAGTTTTTTCCTCCTCTTCCCCAAGCAGCGAGAGAAACGGTTACGTGTGCACTTATCTTATCCCGGCTTGATTATGACAATGCTCTTTACATAGGCAGCCCGGGATATCTGCAAAAAAAGCTCCAGGTGGTATAGAATGGGGCCGCCAGACTTCTTTTGGGTGTGTCCACCAGGAGCAGCGTGCAATATTACCTGCGATCTTTGCATTGGCTGCCTATTATTCTTGGCCCATCGAGCTCTGCATGGCCTTGGTCCACTCTACCTACAAAAACGGTTTTCTTTCTATGCTCCAGCTAGACAGCTGCGCTCTTCATCCCATCTCCTTGTTCCGGTCCCCCGATTCAAATATCAGAGGCGAGGTGGCAGCTCGCTGGCAAGATTGGTCGCTGTTGCATGGAATGCGCTGCCTCTTGCCCTTCATAATTTGCAAGACCTAGCTGCCTTTGAGAAAAATTTTAAAACACCTCTTTTTGCTTATTAGACTCTCTCACCCTTCCTCCAGGCTTTGCGCCGGGACACTCGTGAGTATCCGTGCACGCTACAAAAAAAGATAGCATAACATAACAGATTGGTTCCTTGGGAGGTTCATAAGGAGCTGTGCAGCAGCATTCTGAGTGACCTGCAGCCTTTTGATCACATATTGGGGTGACTGCAGGTATACGGTATTACTATAATGAAGGCGTGAAATAATGAGACCCTAGATGATTAATATTCTAGCTAAAAAGATTGAGAATCATTCTTAACAGTCTCAGGACACCAAAGCAATTAGCAACAAGCATTTTGGCTTGCTGCTCCATTGTGAGGCTGGAAACCGGCCACATTCCAAGACTCTTCAACACCCATTTGGGGCTTGTGAGCATAACCAGGCAATCCGGCACAGGGGCTGGGACTTTCTTACTGAAATTGTTACCCAATAGCATACCTCAGCCTTGTCTTCGTTGAGCTTCAGTTTACAGTTGAAGACATCTTCAGGTTAATCACACGCCGTCCGCTGTAACAGGTGCTGGGCTGTATTCCCATGGTACCTTTGAGCAACTGCCTTCGGCGCCTCAGTTCTTTTGCATGCTGCTGTGTATTTACTGACCAGAAAGGAGAACAGAACGCCAAGCATGATCATCCCCATGGCTCATCACCAGGTCTACTATCAGACAGAGTGTCCTCCCTATACCTCTGCCTACTGTGTTCTGTTCCTCCCATCCCTCAATGGAAAGTGGTGTCTAGGGTCAATAGTCCTCATCTGAGTGTTTCACTATGGAAGTGCACCTGTCACTAAGACCAGGATATCACTCCATCTTCCAGCTTAGACACTCTGAATCAACATGACTGAGTCCAGTGGGTCAGTGGTCATGAAACTGGGCATTGATTATGCTTGAGTGGGGAGCTCCTTCCAGTGGTCCTGGATTACGCAGAAACTCAGCCAGAGTTTCTCTTACACAAGGTGGGCATGACAGGAGGCTGTGTCACACACATATTGCCTGCCACAGCAGCTGTTTTGCTAGTCAGAGGCATTTAAATGGTAATGAGGGTCTAGAATTAGGAATGGATGGAAGCTCAATGTATGAAATGGTTCATCTGGGCAAAATATAAATTACAAAATGCAAACTAGCTACGAGCCCCTCACATTCAGTAACCCGAAAAGAGAGTGAGAAGTAGTGCACCAACAGTAAGCTTTACTCAAAATTTTGGCACAGATGGCCCTTCTACATTGCAGAGAGGCATGAACTACCTAAGTAAACACCACTACAAATCATCTTCTGGCAACCAGCATGTTTCTCCCATTAAAGTAGAGACAATATACTACAAGATTTTTGATCAAGACAGTCAGATACTGAGTGACACGTTCAAAGCATAAACAGCACAGAAGCAGTATTTGATTACAGGAACTTATAGTTAAAATACTCCAAAAATTCAAGACTACAGAGATAACTGCTCATATGGCAGAGAAAGTGACTGTGGGAGCAGCAAATAATTTCAGAGTGCCCCAAGTTTATAATCATGCCACAGAATATCAATAAAAAACCGCCGTTTGGGCCACAGGAGCCAAAATATTTCCCCCTGCTTGTACAGGTTATTAATGTTTAATGCTTGTGTGTTAAGGGCTGGAAACATGTAGAATTCCTCGCCCAGTGGGGAAAGACCACTGATGTAGCACATATTCAGATCAGACACTATTGCGTAATGAGCAGTCAAAAGATATGGCGTATTGTGGCTGCTCAGATTTAGCCTTTCTTCTATTTTTACTCTGCATTTCTAATTAGAAAAGCGAGTATTGCCATGATGAGGGGTGAGATATATCATTCAGTGTCCTTAATGGGGCCTGGCCAAGTCTCTGTGTATTCAGCTATCCGTCTAAAAGAGCTCTCACTTTACAAATGTTTATAACTGCAGCAGCAATCATGTGAACTTTCAGTGCTTAGTGACGGTGAGTATTACTTTAACCTGTGAATCGTGAGGAAGGAGAGACGCTCTTCCTAAAGAGTTGCAAAGACACACATTGATACTTTTGTTTTTTAGATTTGCAAACCCTGCCACTTTACGTAGCACAGCCTGCTCGAGGCTGAAAAAAAGCGTTTCACGCATCAGCATCTAGGAGAGGTGCTCACACTTGAGACTGGAAATCTTGGGGTTTGGGGGAGAAACCCCTCAAATGCAGGGAGAGGACGATAAAAGCTAATGGTTTAAAGACATTTAAGCCAATATTTTCAGTTGAAAGAGAGAACAGTTTTCATATAAGTGTCTCAATTAACTGTCTCCGTTTTTTTTTCAAAGCACAGCTTCTTTGTGGTAAATGTTTGATTCTTTGACACCGTTCTGTATTATAGCTAGAGATAAGGAGAAATTTCATTTTTGCTAGCTCTGGTCTAATAAAGTTTTAGGGGCAGATTTATGATAACTGGCGCATCCCCAGGGATGCGCCAGTTATTTAGCGCCGCAGCTCCGCTTCCCATGGTGCGCCGCATTTACAATGTGGCGCACCATGGGGCAAAAACGGCACAGATGCGTGACGCATCTGTGCCGTAAAGGTGGCGCATTTCTGGAGTTGCGTTGCAAGCGCGACGCAACTCCAGCAATGCTCAGGGGTGCCCTATCTGTTCAATGCTGCGTCAAGCCTTACGCCTGCTTCAAGCAGGCGCAGGGTTTTGACGCAGCATTGGCCTGAAAGTGACTGAGTGAAATCTTATAGATTTCACTCAGCCACTTTTGCGAGGCGCACCTGCCCCGGAACGCCCACCCTGCGCCGGAACACCCACATATGGCGCAGGGCTTTACAACTTGACGCATCTGCCTAGATGCGTCACGTTGTAAATGGGTCGTAGAGATGCGCCACGTTTACGCCGCAGTTGCGTGACGCAAACGTGGCGCATTCCCATCATAAATCTGCCCCAGAATTTACTGCTGCTTTGAAGATACTTTGCAGCAGGCAAATAACAACATGATTTAAGCTCACTGCTACAAGCAAACGTCCCATTGGGAGCTACCACAGGAATTTAATGAAACCTTACTTATTACACCATTTCTCTTTCTTCTTGGTTTAAAGAGAAATTATTACTTTGAAATATAAAGCTGGTACTCTAAGGATGTATGGTCGCACCCTGACAGAGGACTGAAGGCAGGCAGATCCTGGCATTCGCAAGAACCTTTTTCTAAAATTCACACAAAATAAAGTTAAAGAATGTATAAAAGTGCACTATTACACAGCACATTTACACTACACAAACCTTGCAAATATAATAGTTATTGTTATCTTTTCCTGTCTTCAATTACAACATTATTTGTTCAACTTATACTAGGGGCCACAGCATAACATCGAATGACACCGTCACTCATACTGCAAAGCAACTATACTCTCCACATTACTATTAGTTGTAAAAAATATATTTGTAGTACTATATATTAGAATAGAAACTATGTAGCTGGTGTTTGGAGCCAAAGTGAGCCCCGCCTACCTTAAGCTGAGGATACTGAATCATCAGGTCCACCCAAGGGAAACATTCAGGGACTTTGTCAAGGGAGACTGTATATCACATTTTGTCTTGAAGAAGGTGGTCGCAATAAGAATAATACCACCGAAACGCGTCGACGCATTTGTTTACAGTATTGGGTTGTATCCAAGGAATGTGTGGGGGTCTAATAGAATATAGAGGGCTGTAGACTCCAACACACTTGAGCAAAGAAATTCCATAGGAAACAACTTTAGTATTGATGTGATTACTTGTTTACACTGAATTTTTGCTGTCTCTCCTAGTTCTTTTATATTGTGTGTTTTTTTATATTGATGCACTGTTTTAATGTTATTACTCATGTACTTAAAGTGTTTTTATCTGAAAAAAAAATTGATATAGAAACTGAATTCTAAATAAAACAACCTTTTTATGTATTTCTTTGCCATTTTCATCATATATGTGTTGACTGACGAGTAGGGTCTGAGGGCATTGGAATGCACGTGGATGAGTGTGAGAGTATGAGATAATGAAATCGGGATTTTAGTACAACTTACAATTCACCCAAGAGAGTTGTTTCTTTTATTTACCTGTGGTACCCCCTCTCTTGGCTTTTGGGGTCACTCCCTTTCTTTTGGAGCAAACATCTTTGTGCCATGCATTCTACCAGTTTGGCTCGGGCTGAGCAGAGAAGGGAGTTAAACTTGTTGCAGCTCGACATGGGAACATCTACAGGAGAGGCTGACCTTCCAACTGCGGGACCTTCCAATTTGGCCATGCACAATGAACTAGTACCCCCACCTACTACTCCTGCACCACCCGCTATTTCGCAACCTGGCTCGACAGTCACAGTGAACCACCTGAAGCAAGAACGCAACATTGTTGAGCCTTACGCAGAGACAGCAATATGCTGTCTGTATTGTGATAGTGGTAGGTGAGAGTGACCTGAACTTGTAATAGCTTACTGCTGTGCTCCCCAAAACCCCTTGGGGTGTTTTTGTGTTTTGTTTTTGGAAGCAGGCTTTGTTACGCCCTGTTTGGTGTGTTGTATTTTCTTTTCCTGTTGGTGCGGATGACCTATGGTTGAAGAAAAAGAAAAAGAAAATTTACAAAAGAGAAAGAAAGAAAAATCCATTACAATATAATAAAGAGCTTGCTATTAGTGTACCAGTTTCTGATACAGGAGCAGTCATTAATATACATAAAAGAAGGGAACAGGAGATGATAAGTGAAGGGTAAGTTATATTATGTAGCTACGTATTGTAAAAACTAGAGTTTTTAGTTTGTATTTTATAAATGTCAATTATTTAATCATTTACTAAAAAACAAATATCATGTACATGCGTTCACATGCATACGTCATGAATTCAAATGCTTTATGTCAAATGCTTTTATTTACTGTGGTTCAGATGGTAGTAACATTGAAGTTACTAATATATGCTAACATTCATCACCCAAGAGGGTGCAGATAAGCGTTATAGTTTGTTCATCATCAAACACAGGGAAAAAACACTAATCAAATTGATTTTGAAAGGCTCGTTTTAATACTGTGCTGGCTCAAATGAGAGTTGTAGTAAAACTAGAAAAGCAATTCATAGCAACTAACTAAATTTCTTACCTAAACCACTAGATTTCTTCAAAAGACATCAACCGTAGTAGGCCACAGTATACCATATCTACTGTTGGCACTATAGCACATATGACTCAGCACTCAAAGATTTTCAATATACCACAATACAATTTGTGATCCTTATCAAAATGGAATATCAATTAACACATCTTCACATAATTCCATGATTCATCAAGGTTGTTTTACAAAGTTCTTTCTTAAAAGATCTTATCAAAAACGTCTTTCCTCTGTAGCCAGCGCATTTGTCCCACCAACGTACTTCTTCAGGGCTACAAAATATATGTAACTTATACATGTTTTGAAATCATCATACAAGATAGAAACAAAATCACATAAATACAAAGATACAAATGTATGCCGGTTATCATGCCGCTATATGGACTCTTTCCTTAGAGAGTACAAGTCGGGATTCATTGCCAACTAAGAGGTCACTTGAACCTGAATGCACTACTACTAAGACCGTTATAGAGACACTTCATCCAAATCTAATTGTGCAAGATTTTTATCGACTCTTTCCCAATGCGTATTGTGCCTTTTTAAGACTATATTCCTTCAAGCACTTAGTGTATCTGTGCCTATTGGTTGGATATTCAAGAGCCCTGATGAAGTTCCCTTGTGCCACTATTGGGAACGAAACACATTGGCTGTGTGCCGGTTTCTAAGAATTGATTGAATAAAAGAAGTATTTTTTTGGAACTACTGCCTACGTGTCTGACTATGCTACGAGTGCACTTTTTGCTTTCTCTTGAAAGATACAAAACATACAAAAGAACACCACAGAAAAATTGCCTACACAATTTCTATATGTATACACATTTTTCAATATTTCATTTGGAATTATGTGAAAAAACTTCATATACAACTCCTTTCAGACACCACACTATATGTCAATTAAAACAGATATTACCAACATCAATACCCTTTATGACTCTGTCAAAATGTTTCATACTGTACATTTAGAGTGTTGCTCATCTCATAAATAAAATGCAGAAGGCCTAACTAACAAATGTTATATAGACATTTGATTTTCATATTGTATATATACCTGATTCCAATTTCTTTCTTTTCACAGATTCAAAACACTCCTTTCCTTCTTATCAAATGTACAGTAGGTATTGTTCTTAAATAAATCTCAACTTGTATGAGAATAGACCATACACGGTCCCAGAACAGAAGTGAATGTAACTCTCTTAATCAGTACATTCTGTTCACCCAACTTATCAACTTCAAATTGTATAGTTTCATTTAGCATAAAAAATTACTCAAATTTATGCAGATAGTTGGCTGACATTGAGATCCACACAGCTGATTTGGTCTCTCCCTTATCAGAGGGAACCCAAAGCAGCGTGTGTGGCAAATTGTAATATAATCCAAAGGACAAAACACCCAACAATGATGAAAATTAACAAAAATTATATCTCAACTCACAATAGACCCACACAAAATAAAATGACCACATTGGTTACTATCTTTTAACAAGGAAATCAGCATGCTGGCTAAATTAAAAAAACATATATATTTGCTCATTCATACAAGTAAAGCATTACCCAACATCATCTAAATTATATGCAAATGACAAAAGTCTCATACGGATTACAGAAGTGCATTATATCAACCTCATATTTATACTCATAGAGGCTAACATGATGAAATAGGCCCTTATTTCCAATCACCGCAACTCCAGCAATGTGCCGCATTTCCGCTGGGGATGCGTCATGCATCTGCTCATCCGAGCGCCACGGTGCGCCACATTTATTTATTTATTTATTTATAAAGTTTTATATAGCGCAACTAGACCCAAGAGGGTATCAGAGCGCTTTACATTTAGGATCGTTGTGTAAATGCGGTGCATCAGTGGTGGTGCACGGGTGGGCAGATGCGTCGCAACTCTTCTGGCGCATGTCTTCTGATTAGCAGAGATGCGCCAGAAGTCATACATCTGCCCCCCAGTGTCCATGAACGTAAGTCTGGGCCTAATGATGTTTGTTTCAGATCCATATCGAGGATGTATTGATTCCTTCATAGTCGTATAACATTTTTTGTAGAGAGACATGGACCTTAACATGGGTATTATGTGAACGTAGAACATCGATCCATAATTCAGAGAAGTGCCACATTTTCCTTTATTGGTTCATTTCAATATCTACGTTGCAAGAACCTTTTTAAAACTTTTTTAACTAGTGGCGGGTGATACTGAGAGTCTATATTATTAAGCCTGGTAGTAAAGATATTTGTTTTGTAATCATACTGATGATATATTGATTTCTCCCTAGTTGATTATTTCTTGTAGAAAGGCATGTTCATGGGATAGGTAGATCCATTTGGGCATCAAGGAGTTTTCACAAGAGAATGCATATTTGAGTGGAATATTCTTCCAATGTGTTTCTACTTCTTTTACTATTGATGTTATAACCTTCTAATCGAAGTTCAGAGTGAAATATTCTATTTGCAATCACTTAGGATCCTCAGTAGAAATACTTAATTTGGATGCATTAATATATTCTGGTATGTGATATATCATATGTTTGTTTCATTTTTGCTTTGCCTATCTTTTTTTCTAAGCTTATGGTTGTTAACGAATTAGAGCATTTTTGCCTGAATTTTTTGTTAAATGTTGGACATAGTGGATGTGGGAAGATAAAAGACTGTATAAGGCTTCAGATTGGGTTGGAGACAACAATTTATATTATTTGAAAGTATTCTCAGAGAAAATACAATTTCTTTACAATATAGGGTTTTCTAATACAACTAATGCTGGCTCTTGATTAAATATTGGTAGTACATGATAGGGATTATCATAGTGTGTTTGCTAAAAAAAGTTCTAAGTTGGATTGTATTTGGTATTAATAATTTTTCAAGATAATCACTATAATTATGAATGTTAAAGCACAGCAAGTAAGAGGATATGAGTAGGAGTTAAATTCTTTCTCCAACCTTTGATATTAATGTTTATTAAAATTCTTCTTGATCAAATTTGAGCTACATATCTTGAATGAACAGACTCAATAGGTTGGTAGCATGGACTTTTTAGATAATGTCAATGGATGATGAGTATTATATCACTGAAACAATATAGAGAAAGTATTGCTAAATGTATAAACAGGTGTGTTCGGTGGTAAAATTATCTAGTTCCTTATGTTATATACTAGGTACTGTCTAATGTATAAACAGTGTTTAGTTTGTAAAATTATCTTATTTTTGATGTCATTACAGCCTTGCTTTCATGTCATTGGCCTTCTGCGGAAAGTCTTCCCCCTGCTGCCAGATTCTACCAGAAAAACCTTGGTGCAGGCTCTGATACTTAGTTGTTTTGACTATTGTAACGGGCTCCTGCTGTCGGCCAATGATGGAGTATTGGCCAAACTCCAGGTGGTCCAAAATACGGCAGCCAGGCAGGTGTTAAACTCCCCCCCCCCCCACAGGACGCCGTCAAAACCCCTTCTGGATAAACTACACTGGCTCTCAGTCCGAAATAGGGTAAAGTTTAAAACCTGCTGCCTAATTCACAAGAGCTTGAATGGATTAGGGCCGTCACACTGGACAGATACATTTATACCGTACAATCCTGTTCGTTCTCTCAGGTCCAGCGATCAGCTTCTCCTGAGAGTACCAGCTGTAAGGAAGGTCAGACAGGGTGGCAAGGCTCTGTCCGTAGTCGGTCCGACTTTATGGAATAAGCTCCCCCTGCGCTTAGGCATTGTCCAGAACACGTTCTTGTTTCTGAACTAACTCACTTCTTTATTGACTGCTTTGATTATGCTTCTGGTGTTTGTTGGGCGCAGAGATACTCCTGCGGGAGTGGATTTCAGCGCGATATAAACCCGCAAAAATAAATAAATAAATAAATAAAAGAGAAAAAGCGTCAGTAGTCACCAAACGTGTTTTTGCTACTCAAAGGCTTTGGGCTGTTTTACTGCTGGAAGCTGTTATAATAAAAGATTTCTGTTTGATTATGTTTTGAGAATCAATCAGATTGTATTATTGTTTATCATTTGATTCAAATATGCAAAGGTTATACTTTGCACTGTATAGATTACTATTTCAGAAGAAACTGTGGATAAAGATCATAGTGAAAACTGGATAAGAAAAAGAGATGAAATGAGAGAATGTTTATAATAATGTATTCATATGAAATACAAAGAAAATGCATTCTGATTGTTAATTTGAGGAGCCTTTTGCCATAGTTTACCTTAGTCACTATGCTCTTAGTGACAGGTTGTGGGGAGGAGGATGATAGTGAGCATCTTCCAGATCTCCACTCCTTAAAAGAACACAATAGATCAGTAGAGGGAGTAAACCTCTCCCTCCCTCAGATGCGTAGAAAGTAAAGGGTCCACCACCAACTGCCACAGTAGTTCTCCTCCCTGTTCTCACTGACTGCTGGGCTCTCCCATTGGTGTACCTATGACATTGATACTGGGAACAGTATGCCTGTGATGGGGTGATTGTACACAGAAAAACCCTTGGTCCAGCCCTGTGGTACTTGTACCCAAGGAAGCCCCACCAGGTTCAACACCGGAACTCTGGCTCTGTGTGGATTATAGAGGGCTCAACTCAGTCACCAAGACTGATGCACACCCCACTCCCCAAGTTGATAAGCTCATTGATCAGCTGGGAGCTGCCAAGTTCCTGAGTGCCTTTGATTTGACATCTGGTTACAGGCAGATTGTCCTAACCGAGAGAGCCAAGGACAAGTCATTATTCTCCACCTCAGAGGGCCATGTCCAGTTTAGGGTGAAGCCATTTGGGTTACAAATGCTAATGCTAATGGTCTTTTCAGGTTTTTCAGCCTTAGCAATGAGAACTCCTGTGTGGGTGGGTAGTCCTTCCTGCTTTCAGCTGGGTGTAAAACATGTTAGACCTGACACCGGGCCTGCAGCAAATGATACCCATGGCCAGGTAATTTAATGCTAGTAGTGGGCCTGTAGTACTCATTGTGCCAACTGCTAAAGTTGCACTTTAAAACATAAATGTCCCAGCCCACTGCAGCCTGTTGTGCAGTTGTAAACTTCCCTTTCGACCTGACAAAATAAACCTTTTGCCAGTCCTAAATCTTCCTTTTTAATGCCTATAGTAACCACCAATGTAGCCCTAAACATCTCCAGGGCAGAGTGCTTGGTATTAAATTAGGGCACGTCTACTTAAGTTTTACATGCCCTGGCAATGAAAAACTTCTAAAGTCTTTTTTCACTGGGGTAAGCCTATCTTTCCCATTGACTAACATTGGGTTACCTAATTACATTTAGTAAGCGCTAACTTTGAATTGGGAGTAGATAGATATATGCTGTTTAGACTCAAATTAATTGGAATTTAAAATCCTGTTTAATGGTAAAGTTAGATTCAAAATCACATTTCTGAAATGCCACTAAATTAACCTGTGTTTAAATCTGTGGTTGCATTGCACAAAAGCAGCCAAGCTTAACTTAGAGGTAATTTGTAAAGTATTTATGCAGCGCCCAAACAATAATAAAGTGAAAACACAATTCCTTACAGTTATTAACTCCTTTACAAGAATGTCCTCAAGCAAGATGGAGGAACTCCTTCCAGGTCACGGTCCGACAAACTATTGTGTTCCATCAAATGCAAACAGCTGAAGACGTCAGTAGAGCCAGGTGCACATGTACAGAAGTTTCCTTATCTCCTCCCCACAAAAGCGCTGCCTCCTCAATGGCTCGGCTGCAGGTAATATATGATGTACAAGCACCGCCGTGCTGTTCAAATGTCTCCAACATCAGAAGCCAATGCCCAACATGAACGCTTCAGCAACTGTAAAAGGTTTTCTCACTTTCTGACCAGGGAAAATTTTAGATGGCAAAAACTGAGATTGTCTCCAATACATGTAAATAGATGGCAATCTTAGATGTACCCCTTCTTGCCACAAAGGAAGTCCCTTCATGAGTAAAATTAAGGTAGGTCCCTACCGCTCTCAAACTCCCTTACTCTTTGAGCGCCGAACTTTATTGCTTGTCTGAAGGAAGTCTACAGTCAGGCCGTCTATGTGTCAGCTAGAGGCAACTTTATAATTTGGCCACCATCAAAACTGCAGGATTTCAATATCAATCTAGTTTCAACCGTGTTTTGAGCTGTACAATATCTGATTTTTCACACATCTCAGAAACAGACAACTTCCTTTACATGGCAACGTAATGACCTATATGCAGCGTACCTCTGCTGCTGGGCAAGGGAAGGCATAGACCTGCCCATCAGACCGCATACAGGAAGGGATAGTCCTGTCCATCAGGCAGCGCGCTGGAAGGGATAGACCTGTCCATCAGGCAACGCACAGGAAGGGATAGACCTGTCCATCAGGCAGCACGTAGGAAGGCATAGACCTGCCCATCAAACAGAGCACAGAACGGCACAGACCTTCCCATCAGAGAGCGTGCAGGAAGGCATAGACCTGTCCATCAGCCAGAGCGCAGTAAGGCATAGATCTGTCCATCAGACAGCAGGCTGGAAGGTATAGACTTGTCTATCAGACAGCACACAGGAAGGCATAGACCTGTCCATCAGGCAATGCACAGGAAGGTAGAGACCTGTCCATCTGGCAGTGCGCAGTGAGGCATAGACCTTTCCATCAAACAGGTCGAAGAAAGGCACAGACCTGCCCATCAGACAATGCTAAGGAAAGCATAGGCATGTCAATCAGAAAGCGTTCAGGAAGGAATAGACCTGTCCATCAGACAGTGTGCAGGAAGGCATAGAGCTGTCAATCAGGCAGCATGTGGAAGGCACAGACCTGTCCATCACACAGCGCGCAGGAAGGCAAAGACCTGCCCATCAGATAGGGCAAAGAAAGGCACAGACCTGCCCATCAGGCAGCGCACAGGAAGGTATAGACTTGTCCATCAGGCAGCGTGCAGGAAGGGATAGACTTGTCCATCAGGCAGCACGCAGGAAGGGAAGACTTGTCCATCAAACAGGGCGAACAAAGGCACAGACCTGCCCGTCAGACAGCACGCAAGAAGGCATAGACTTGTCAATCAGGCAGCGCTCAGGAAGGGATAGACTTGTCCATCAGGCAGCAAGTAGTAAGGCATAGACCTGTCTATCAGACAGCAAGCAGGAAGGCATAGACCTGTCCATCAGACAGCACGCAGGAAGGCACAGACCTGTCCCATCAGGCAGCACACAGGAAGGCATAGACCGTTCTATCAGGCAGTGTGCAGGAAGGCCTGTCCATCACACACATGCAGGAAGGCAAAGACCAATCCAACAGGCAGCGCACAGGGAGGCATAGAACGGTCCATCAGGCAGCATGCAGAAAAGCATAGACCTGTCCATCAGCCAGTGCGTGAGAAGGCATAGGCTGGTCCATCACACAGTGTGCAGGAAAGCATAGACCTGTCCAGCAGATACCTGCTAAACAGAGCCGGAAGATAAATGAAGCAAGGCAAATTTACAAGCTAATAATACCAACCTCAAAATGTTCTGCCAGATACCTGGTGCTCTGTTTAAATGTGCAGCTCGCGCTAAGCATTTTTAGTATAAGTCGCAAAATCTGCATTCTTAAAGGTAAACATTCCAGCAATATTCTACTGTGAAACTGGACGTTCTTCAACAAAATGATAAACATCTGTAAGAACGAAATCATGTTTACTAAACTAACAGGCACATGCATCAAGCTAAGATTTTGAAAGTCCTTCACTGCAATTATTAAGGAATCGCAATTAAGGTCTCGCAAAAGCTTATGCATGTAGGAATTGCTATAAAAATAGCGATTCTTACACGTTCCTTATTTGCGAGTCGCAAATTGCGATTCGCAAATGAGGAATGGCGTCCAATTCAATCCTATGGGCCTACAGGCCCATAGGAATGATTGGAAATTGCATGCGCAATTTGTGAGTACCAATTGGTACTCTCAAATTGCGCATGCAATTTCAAGGGTGCAAGGGTGTCAAAGGGACATCCTGTTACAACCCTGAAATTGATCTGTGCTCAAATATTGCTCACACACGTCCCAAGGACATGTGTGTGTAACCTACAACTTTGAAAAATGCACTTTAGTGCATTCATCAAAGTTTTTCCAAATTAGCATGAAGTTCAACTTCACGGTAATTTGCAATCCCTAGAGGCGAAATCGTTACTTCAAAGTGGTTCTTGCATTGCATTTAAGGAATCGCAAAATGCGATTCCTTAAATGTAATCGCAATTTGAGAACTCGCAATTAATTGCGAATTCTCATTCTCAATTGCGAGGGCCTTGACCATTGATGCATCGAAAAACTAATTTTGGGTTGCAAACGTCCAATTTTTGCAAATCGCACCGCTAGCGATCGCAAAAAGCTTTGATGCATGTGCCTGTAAGGACCTTTGCCTCACTGCTTGTTACATTACTGAGGTGACTGATGTGAAGCAGACTGCGACGTCAGTACTGAACAACTAAATATTTTATTTTTTGAGCTACATTTATACTATTGTTTTTCAAACTGGAATGCACAGAATAGTCTGCACTTTAAATAATTGAACCTCCACGGATAGTCTTTTGTGTGTTCCTCTCATCCGGCTTGTGATGGCATTTGGTTTGCTAAATTGATACAATCGCTTGTACAATCTACGGCAATACCTCAATCAGAAGACAAAGGCATTCAGTGGGCCTATGACTGGCAACATTGAAAAGGGAGAACCCAGAAGAAATGTAATATAATCTCAATATAGTTTAAAACATCTAATGAAGTCAAGTGTTTTCTAAGTAGAACATCTGGGGCCTGATGTAGGTAATTCCTATTTACCACTTCTTAAATACCGAATTTTACCGATTCGGTATTTAAGAAGTGGTAAATATGAAGGGGGGAGATGTAGGTATTTCCAGATGTGTAAATACCGAATCTTTAAGATTCGGTATTTACCGAATCTGGAAATACCGAATCGGTATTTCCTATTGATTCCTATGGGCTGTGAAGCCCATAGGAATCAATGGGCAATACCGATTCTGTAATTACAGAATCGGTAATTACCGATTTGCACAAGGGTGCAGGGGGTGTCACTTTGACACCCTCTGGCACCCTCAAAACAGGCTCGGGTGCCATGTGGCAGGCATACCTGCCCTAAGGGCAGGTCTGCCTGTCATATGGCACAGGTGTGCATGCACACATGTGCATGCACACCGGAATCGGTATTTTACCATCAAATTGAATTTGATGGTAAAATACCGATTCTGTAATGCTTGTGGGACTCAGAAGAGTCCCACCTACATATCAATTTTACCGAATCGGTAAAAATACCGATTTGGTATTTTACAGAATCGGTAAATTTACCGATCGGTAAATTTACCGATTCTGTAAAATACAGGGCCCTACATACCATTTCTCAAATACCGGTCGGTAACGGCCGAAAATACCGATTTTCGGCTGTTACCGACCGACCTACATCGGGCCCCTAATTCCTGCAAACAAAAGCGCGAAAAAGCACACAAAAAATGTGCACCCTCTGTCAAACATGGCTACCAGGAGGAGCGACCCTTGACCCTGTCACCAGGAAGGTCACTCCCCTCACCGCCACGCAGCCCCCCTGTGTGACCTCAGCCCGCTGTTGCTGCTGCTCATAACTAGCTGTGCCCCGCTATTACTGCCTGCTTCTTGCTCGTTGTATTTACTGTGCCTCTTCTGTTTTCTCTCTTTAGACCCTTGTGCCCCCATTTTCTCTTGTGCCCCCATTTTTTCTGTGCCCCCTTGCCTCGTGTGACCCCCACCCGCTCCCCATCCCTGTGTTCCCGCCGCTGCGTCCCCTGCGGACCCGCCCCCTGCATTCCCATTCACCACCCCGCTCCACCCTCCCAGCTGCTCCTCCCTCCCACATCCCCTCATATGGAGGCCGCGCAGCAGATGCGCGCAGCGGGCGTGCCTAAGGCAAGCCCGTCTGCGCCCATCCGCGCCCAGCGCCAGGACCCCTGGCCCACGCACACACCACGATGCCCGACTCCGCTACGACTCCAGCACCATCTACGCACTCCACGCCGGACGATCCCGCACCTGCAGCCTAGCCACCCCAAAACGCACCCAAGAACCCTTCTCCTGCCGGAACTGCAGCTTGAGCAGCATCCGGCCCACTAACCCGCCCTCCGAAGAACCCAACTTCCTCAGATGCATCCTGCTCAACACCCGCTCCGCCTGCAAACATGCAGTCGAACTCTGGGACCTACTCGACACCAACGCCCCAAACGTCGCCTTCCTGATGGAGACCTGGCTGACCCCCTCCTCGGCACCTGATATCGCCATAGCCATCCCGGAAGGCTACAACATCACCGGCAAGGATCGCACCAACGGAGTAGGAGGAGGAATTGCCATCGTCCACAGAAACACTCTCAAAATCTCGACAGACGACGAGGACACCCTCAGCACCGCCAAACACCTGCACTTCCAGATCCACACCACCCTTAGAGGCACCCTCATCTACAGACCCCCCCGGACCAGGACCACACCAACGGAGTAGGAGGAGGAATTGCCATCGTCCACAGAAACACTCTCAAAATCTCGACAGACGACGATGACACCCTCAGCACCGCCGAACACCTGCACTTCCAGATCCAACACCACCCTTAGAGGCCCCCTCATCTACAGACCCCCCTGGACCCGGACCACAGTTCAGCGAATTCATCGCCGACTTCATCAGCACACACGCCCTCACCTCCACAGACTCGGACAACTCGTCACAACACCCACTCACGCCGCCGGCCACACGCTTGACCCCATATTCTCAGCAAGCACCCATGTCTTCTTCGACCGCACCACCAAACTCCACTGGACCGACCACCACTGCATCCACTTCACCTTCCAGAAACCCACCACACACCACCGCACCCAGCAGATGCCTCGCTGCAGCTGGGGCAAGATCACAGAGGACCAGCTAACCACCGCCCTCACCCAGAGCCCACCCGCAGACCCAACTGACCCCGAAGCCACAGCCCGCAGCCTCAGACAATGGATCTACGACTGCGCCAACACCCTCGCCCGCTCCAGAAGCCCCGCAACACCCACACCAGCAAGAGAGCCAGCTGGTTCTCCGAAGACCTCCAAGCGAACCTGCTGAAAAGTAGAAAAGAACTGGACCCATGAAAGAACACCGGAAAGCTACACAGCCCACAGGAACGCCACCCGCCGACACCAGCAACTCATCAGATCCACCAAATGGACCGCCTTCAGAGACTGCATAGACAACAACGCTCACAACAGCAAATAGCTCTTCAGCATCGTAAAGGAACTCTCCAGCCCCAGCTCCAACACCAACGACATCCCACCATCACAAGACCCGTGCTACTCACTGGCCACCTTCTTCCATCGCAAGATCGCAGACATCCACAACAGCTTCGATGCCGCCAACACCCCAGCCACCGCCGACACCCCCACTCCCACCACCTGCACCAACCGCCTGCTTGCCTGGATCAACATCAACGACGACTACACCATCAAGATAATGAACACCGTCCACTCCGGATCCCCGGCAGATCCCTGCCCACACCACATCTTCAACAAAGCCAGCAGCACCATCGCACCCACCTCCGGAAAACCATCAACATCTCATTCGAGACAGCGACCTTCCTGGAGAGCTGGAAGCACGCAGAGATCAACGCCCTACTAAAGAAACCCAAAGTGGATCCCCAGGACCTCAAGAACTTCCAACCCATCTTCCTGGTTCCGTTCCCAGCGAAGGTCATCGAAAGGGCCGTCAACAAACAACTGGCCACCTTCCTTGAAGGGAACAACCTCCTGGACCCGTCCCAATCCGGGTTCCGCAGCGACCACAGGACCGAAACTGCCCTCATCGACGCCATCTACGACATCAGGATCCTGCTCGACAACGCCCAAACCGCGGCCCTCATCCTCCTGGACCTGTCAGCCGCTTTTGACACGGTCTGCCACCGCACACTAAGAGCATGCCTCCACGACGCTGAAATCCAAGAGAAGGCACTGGACTGGACCACCTCTTTCCTCTCCAGGAGAATCCAGAGCGTCTGCCTCCCCTCCTTCCGCTCCAAAGCCACTGTGGTCATCTGCGGCGTACCCCAAGGATCATGCCTCAGCCCAACGCTGTTCAACGTCTACATGGCACCGCTCGCCCACGTCGCCCGATTGCATGACCTAAACATCATCTCCCACACTGACGACACCCAACTGATCCTCTCGCTTACCAAGGACCCCCACACCGCCAAAACCAACCTCCACGAAGGAATAAAGGCCGTCGCCGACTGGTTGAGGAAAAGCCGACTGAATCTGAACTCAGACAAGCCGGCGTTCCTCATCATCGGTTAAGACCCCCTCGGCCTGGGACAATTCCTGGTGGCCGACGGTATTAGGAGCACCCCCCCACACCCACCGACCACGCACGAAACCTAGGGGTCATCCTCGACTCCACACTCTCCATGACGAAACAAGTCAATGCCGTCCCCTCCTCCTTCTTCAACACCCTCCACATGCTTCGCAGGATCTTCAAGTGGATCCCCACCGAAACTAGAAGGACGGTAACCCAGTCCCTCGTCAGCAGTAGACTGGACTACGGCAACGCACTCTACGCAGGAGCCCCGGGCAAACTCCAGAAACGACTCCATCGCATCCAGAACGTCTTTGCACGCCTGATCCTCGACATCCCTCACTGCAGCCACATCACACCCCACCTGAGAGACCTGCACTTGCTCCCCATCAACAAGAGGATAACCTTCAAGCTCCTCACCCACGCACACAAGGCACTCCACGACACCGGACCAGCGTACCTTAACAGCCGACTCAGCCTCTACACCCCCGCCAGACAGCTCGCCTCCGCAGACCGCGCCTTCGCCACCGTCCCCCGCATACGAAGAGTGACCGCCGGCTGCAGATTATTCTCCCACCTCGCCGCCAAGATGTAGAACACCCTCCCCATCCGCCTACGGCAGACCAAAGACCTCCTTACCTTTAGGAGACTCCTCAAGACCTGGCTTTTCGATCAGTAGCAGCGTCCCCCCGCCCACAGCGCCTTGAGACCCTCACAGGTATGTAGTGCCCTTTACAAATGCTTGATTGATTGATTGATTGGCACCCTGGATCTCCCACTCCTCTGCAGGATCACGCCTTGGAATGTGATTACTCCCACCTAACCCATCTACTCCATAAATTAGAGTAATGTCTTGGATTTTCTTACTGGTGTGCTTCTGTTTGATCGGATGTTGGCTCATGAGTCCTTAAACTTACTTGGTAGATTCTGCAGTAGTTGCATCAATGTCCTGGTGACTTCCCCACAGGACCGATGTCCTTAAGCTCCCCGTAGGCACCTGCTCCATCTTTTACCACTGTTCCTTAATCGCTATGGCTGAAAATGTGACATCCTCTATAGTCTGCTCAAGAGGTTCTACAGGAGTGACTCAAACTTATTGTTCCTGCTCTTTCCAAATTGGCCTAAGAGTTAGAAAATTGGTGAACTCCTGGCTCCCGCCCTGCTCTTCGAAGCAGTCCTTGGCCAGCATAAGGTGTAAAGCACGTTTAATAGCATACGATTTAGCTGCAGTCTTTGGAGCAAGTGTAGGAGCTCTGTTTTTTGCAGGAATCTTCTTTCCTCATCATGGGCCTTAATCGGTGACTCTGGACTCTGAGACCTCTACTCTAGTTTTCAGTGAGCTATGAGACTTCAGCTGGGTAATCTCTTCCTACTGCCTTGGGAAAACATCGCGCCACAGCCTACCCTGTGTCTAGGCAAGAAAATTCAGAACAATAACAGGGCCAGCTTTTCCTGATGTCATTGCTTAACTGTGCCTTAAACTTCTATCAGTCCGTGTGCCACTGTCACCAGGTTTTGCATTAGCAGTTTGGAGCTATACTATGGCCTCTCCACCAAGTGGCAGTTAGTGGTGGCCGAGTCAAAGTATGCGTGGTAGATGAATAGGTGAATTGGGTATGGAATGGATATCGTCTGATAATATTTGACTGGCAAACTCAAATCGCAAAGATCCAGTTTCCAAGTAGACTGTGGAAAACCAAGCTGCAGATTGGGTTGGGTCATTTGACCTACTGGTATTTGGTGGACTGTATAGAGTATTTCTCTAAATGGGAAAAGTATGATTCTCATGAATTCTGCAGGAGTGTAGCAATCTAATCAAGGGAGGCTTTTGAGAAGTAGGTTCACCGTCCTTAATTACAACTGACGTAGGTTTCATACTCACATAATACAATATTTTTGATGGCCACTGGAAATGTTCACAAGAGGAATTCAGGCCTCGAAAAGTCTACTCTTCCACTTCCTAAGGGAAGTCATATTTTTGCAGGGCAAACTATTTGCAGGGCTTTCTGCTCCTTTCCGGTGAGAGAGCTCAAGCTGGCAAAGAACACTGGTTCGGTTCATTCAGAACATGGCTAAGTAATACAGATGCCTTTAAATTTTGTTTTTATCGTGTCACATTTGTTATGCACTCAAGACCAGCAGTTGCTGCCCGTGGAGGTTGTTCCGTGGGGCGGAAAGGCGAGGCGGGGGAGGGGAGGGGCAGGGTCGGGGGTAGTAAACACCGGAATATGGATGATTGCAGGTAAGTAAACAATTACATGAATAAAACTAATTGCGTTGCACGCCCTGCATTGCAAAATGCGATGCAGCGCGCGCTACGAAAATCATTTTATTCATTTAATTATTTACTTACCTGCCATCATCCATATTCTGGTGTTTACCACCCTCCACCCTGCCCCTCCCCCGCCCCACCATTCGGCCCCATGGAACTCCCTCCACGGGCCGCAATTGAAGACCAGACGTGAAATGTCAGCGTATGTCTTCTTACAAATTGCTGCTTATTTTATCAATGAGATGTGTGTTTACTTTTCTTTCTCCGACTGCAAGGTTAGAGGATTTTATAAAGTGAACTGTCTGAAAAGAGAGTGTGAAATGAAAGACTATAGGATGTCAGATTTATTTGTAACACAAAACATTTAAATAGCTTATAAATTAACTGTACAAATATTTAAAGAAAATAACAGTAAGGAAAGCACATTTTTGGTAATTCTGAAGTGTGATTGAAACATAGGGCACATTTCACAAAGGGCCTCTGCACTCGTTGCGGAGGTCGGCTGTCGTTGCAAGGGAGCAACACTCATGGTGGGACCTTAGCCATGAGTAACCTAATGCAGAGGCCCTTTGTGAATCAGGCACAAAGATTTCAATAGGATCAAAACAAATGAGAACACTTTACTTGGTGATTTGCAAATGCTAAATATTGGCTGAACCAGATTTCCACGCATCATCGTTTGTATGCTATATAGTTTTATCAGCAAAACGGCATGTCAATCGGAAAGTATATGGCCATTTCCAGTGGGAAATGTGCTGCCTATAAATGAAGCTCTACCACTTTACGCGTTAATAATATATTTCTTGAAAGTGAGTTTTTAAACATAATCTTGCAAACATTCCTGCATTTGTCCTGATTAAAGGCTATTAGTGAACTAAAAGGCAAGTCAGGGGTCTTGTGTACCCTACATGTGGGCTACATTTATACTATAAATGAAACAAAAGTTTTGCCTATTAAATCAAACAAAAGAATTGTTTGTGCAGCAGACATATTAAACTCACATATTTAAAAGTGCTCTTATATGTGATAATGAAGAAAAAGGAAACCGTGAAATAAAATATTCGACAAGGAACACACAATCTGAGAGCATGGTATGGGTCAAGGGTATTACAGTTAGGTCGTGTAGATTATTCAAGCCACTAATTCTGTTGGTCTGGTAACAACTTTATGATTTTTTTGGAGACCTGGTCCTGTGCAATCCACAAACTAATGCTTTAGTTGAGAGGGTTAATCGTTTTGCCCTCCATGGCCTTCACACTGCAATGGTCATGGTAAAAGATGCCAAATGTACAGTTACAGATATATGTGATTTTCTTATTCTCCAAATGCGTCTGTTTTTTCACCTGCGGAAATGCTGAACTAAAGAGTCTAGCTGATATATCCATCTCAGGTAACTCACAGAAGTTCAAACTCGGGTGAGGGGGGGCGTGGCTTGGCAAGCTAGCATGGCGGACATGTGCTGAGCGAGCTCCGTCCAGCCCGTAACTAATCCTTCTATTATCCTGACTCTCCGATGCCTATTTGACCTCCGCAGAGAACCTGTAAGTCCAGCGACATTGGTGACATCATCCCGAGCTGTTTTGGGGCATCCGCAGGGGCTCGTGGCAACGAAGTGGAGCCTCGGCCGTGACGAGGCCCTCTGAGGGTGAGGCCTAGCTGTCCGACACGAGACCGTGACATTGTGCTGAAGGTCGCCCAAATCCACATACGGGGAGAGAGCGGCTGCCTGGGTGCAGCATTGCTGTGGAGGTGAGGAGAGGCTTACCCTGAGACCGGCCGGCGGATGGGAGCAGCAGGAGTGGAGTCAGCCACCGCTCCGTGGTGCAGATCGAGGCGGAGGACGGCTGGGCGGACCGGAAGCGCCCTTTTAGCAACCGGAGGGACCCTTTAACAAGCGGTGGAGGCCTGGAGTGTGCGCAGCCCTCAGACCTGGCGGAGCCCAGACTGATATCCCTGATCTCTCCCCCTTTACCCCATTGACCCACATAGCAGAGGGAGCTCGGTGGCGCCATCGAGCCATGAGGGAGGTGGACGGGAAGGTGGTGGAGGGCTGACGCGACCATCGGTGAGTCCCTGGGCCTGCCTGGGGCATCCCTTCAGGCGCAGACTTTCTTCTTCCCCACCCCCCCTGGCCAATGGGGGCGCCCGTATCGGCGTGGGTGTCTTATGTGACTCTGTTGCTGGTGGGGATCTGTGCACGCCGGTGGGGGTGGGAGGCCTGGAGCTTCGGGTATGGAGCGGCCGCGAGGACACAGGAGGCTCGAGTAGAAACCAACGATTGAGTGACCCCCACCTTAGTTCCAGGGCGTCTTCACATTGGCGGTCGGTCAGGCCACGCGAGCGCCCCTGGGGGCCCCTGGCCGAGTCCGACGCTGCATGGGCCTCTAGACTGCTTGTTGGCCTTAGTCTTGGGGCGGCTCTATACAAGCTCCTGTTTGGCATCCGAGTTGGGCCACGGGAGGCCGCTGTTGGGGGATACTCCTTCTTGCTCCCTCCCCTGTTCTCTCTGGGCTTGCTTGGGGCACCCCGAAGGCGGCCATGACGAGAGACAAGGATGGCAGTGGCCCCTCCAAGCAAGGGCCAATCGACAAATGTACTGGTCTGGGAGCAGCAGCTGGGGCGTCCGGAGGGCAGCAGGGGACTATGCCAGATAATGCGGCACTCAGGGCCGCCATCACCCAATCCAGAGACATGTTAGATGCTAAAATCGGGACCGTCGGCTCCAATGTTATGCTCCTGCGGCAGGATTTGCGCAACGCGGTGTCACGCATTACAGAGGCTGAGACCTACATCTCCGTTGTGGAGGATGATGTTACCATGCTAAAGAAAAAGGTGGCTGCCATGGAGACTGCTCAGAAGGGGCTTGCACTGCGAGTGGAGGATGCAGAGGAACTGGCCCGACAAAATAATCTTCGCTTTGTTGGGTTTCCGGAGGGATGCGAGGAGGGCAACGTGGAACGCTTCCTCACGCAGTGGCTGTAGGGTTGGCTCCCTCCAGAGGCCTTGTCCCATTGTTTTGTGGTGGAGGGGGTTCACAGGGTACTCATGCAGAAGCCCCCACCTGGAGCTCGCCCATGGCCAGTTATAGCGAAGCTACTGAACTACCTTGATCGCGAATTGATATTGAAACAGTCCCGGGTGAAAGAGCCCCTGCTCTACGACAATGTACGCATCCTCATTTTCCCTTATTACACGCGGCTGGTGCAGCAACAGCGGCAAACGTTTATGGCAGTGAAGGCCCGTCTGAGAGACCTCAAGCTTCCATATGCTCTCCTGTTTCCTGCCCGACTACGGGTTGTATATCGCTCCCGCACTCACTTCTTGGACTCATCGGAAGAGGTCTTCAAATGGACTGACGAGACAGTACGGGTGCAAGCACACACACCGCCTGGAAGGGAATCTGACAAAGTGGCCTGGAAGTGACCCCGGTGGCATCAGAAGGGTACCAGGCGTTCACGTATCTCGGTTTCGCTCTCAGTCCTGTGGCGCTTCCTCCTGGACGGGTTCACCCCTGGGCGGCAGATATTGGCAGACTGATTAATGAGTCCGCGAGGGACAGCAGGGTTCTAGACTACTTAATGCTGATCGGAGAGACTATGACATGGGCTGGGATCTCTGCCAGGCTCTCGCTGGTGGGGGCGTGCCCAAGAGACATGGGCTGTAAGTTGGGGATCCATTGGTCGGGGTGGCTCTCGTTCCCCCGTTGGGGGTTGAGGGTCAGTCCTGCCTCGACAGATGCTTCAGTGTTCTTGAGGTATAGGGTGGGTGTTTGTTGGGTAGAGATTGTTTATATTCGCAGATCGCACTTTCACTGATGGTCCTTTGCTCTTCACACATGCACCGAAACGTCCTAATCCTTTTTATAGTTGTAGACATAGTCCAAGATGGCCAGCAAACCCACTAGGAGGCAGGTGACCCTGGGTACTCCCTGCATCATTAGTTAGATTGTGCGTGGTGCCCTGGACCTTGATTGGGTTGATGTATGGCGGTGCCTCCGCAGAGATAGTCAGGAATTCACCTACCTCTCTGCAGTCCACGATTCATACTCCAGAATTGATTATCTCTTTGTTCCCCCGGTGGCGGTTGGCAGGCTGGTGTCGCCGGAGATTCTTCCACTGGGCCTGTCAGATCACTTCCCAGTAGCTCTCACGCTCCAAATAGGGAAGAGGAAGCAACCGTTCAGATGGCACCTTTCAGTATGGCATCTGCAAAATGATGATTATAAGGAACACATGAGCGATTGTATTGATCAATATCTGACGGCTAATGTGGGGTCCGTTCCTAGAGCCGAGATATTATGGGAGGCACTGAAACCCACACTGAGGGGGGCAGACATTTCCTGGTGCACTGTAACACGTAGGGAGCGTAGGGAAGAGCTGCTGCAGGTGGAGGCAGGCATAGAGGCATTTGACTCCCTGAGCTGGATGGATTTATTCGCATTGCTGCAAAGACTCAACCTTGGACCACTCTTCCTTTCCTATCTAACGCTCTTATACACTGATTTGGCTGCGTCGTTGCGGGTGGCCGGTGTGACCTCATTCACTTTTACTATCATGCCGCAGGGTTGTCCCCTGTCCCTTTATTTACTTGCTCTGGCTATGGAACCATTGACTGCACGGGTGCACATCAAAGCACAGGTACCGGGATTGGAATGGGCTACGGGACTGTCAGATAGGACGGCATTATATGCGGACAACTTTCTTTTCTTTCTCACAGCCGTGGACAGGACTGGGCCGTGGCTACTGCGTACCATGCAGATTTTTGGGGAGACATCTGGACCATATATGAATCCCTGTAAGTCCATGCTATGGATTCTAGGGGATTGGCGGGCTTGGGCGCGTGGATCTCCTCGATCCAGCTGGTGGTAGGGGGACTGAAATACCTAGGCGTGTTTCTGTCAGATGTGCCTGCAGTCTCCTGGGAGCGTAACCTGGTTCCGGTGTGGGAACGAATACATGAAGATCTCAAGTCTTGGTCCCATATGCCTCTGTCAATATATGGTAGATCGGCTATATTTAAGATGGTGGGGCTTCCCCGGCTCCTGATTTCAGCTACAGAATCACCCCAATCAGATTCCGCCCCAATGGTTCCAACAGGTGAATGCAGTGCTTGGGCAATTTTTATGGGGGGTGGGGGGTGCGGGTAGCTCTGCGAACATGCTTTTTGTCCACCTATTGCGGGGGGCTAGCGTCCTCTGACATTCAATTGTACTATCAAGCCTCGCATCTGCTGGTTCTCAATGAGTGGTGGTACGGTAATAGGGAAGACCCAGCATAGGCGGTTGAGCGGAAACTCATGGGACACAACTCGCTACATACAATTCTTTATTCAGCACCTCTGTGGGGTTCACTGCCGTCGGCTACACAGGTGGTATTCTAGATCTGGAGGCAGGCGCTGAGATGAATGGAGTGGTGGAGTGCGCTGACTCGGGAGACCCCCCTCTGGAATAATGGGTGTCTACCACAGCTGGCGGCCCTACAGGGCTTCCAGGGCTGGGATAACATAGGCATCTCAGTCCTAGGTGATGTTATGAGGGGGCTTAAGCTCAAATCCTTCCAAGACCTTCAGAAAAAACTCCTCGTGCCGCAGTCCCAGTTCTATTGATATCTTCAATTTAGGCAGGCCCTGTCCCCTAGCTTGGAGGGCTTGGAGTACTTGCTGGAATTTAGCCCATTGGAGGCAAAAGTTTTTATGGGGGACCTAAATGACTGCAAAATCTCCCAGATTTATCAATCCCTGGTTACCCATTGCTCCCCCACGCTACAGAAACTTTGGGGGGACTGGGAGGGAGATGTAGGTCCACTGGAGGAGGAGGACTGGACCGAGGCCCTAGCTGCTCCGCGGGGGGTGGCCATAGCAATACAACTCCGCCTCGTCCAGTTCAAGTAATTACACAGGGTTTATTTTACATGAGTGTGCCTGTGGACGGCAGGCTGATAGCCTCTCCTATCTGTCTTCGAAGCAGCAGAGAGGAGGGTACATTTATCCACACAGTCTGGCATTGTCTTTCCCCAGACCATTTCTGGAGGGGGTATTTACCTGTCTCTCGAAAGTCCTTGGGTAGGAACTCCCCCGCACACCGCGGCTGGCCCTGCTCCATGTTATGGAGGGAATCGGAGGCAATATTTACAAGCGGCACCTAATGCAATTGGGCTTTACTCTAGCAAAAAGGGACATAGCCAAGGCATGGAAGGCATCGAGGGCCCCCTCAGTGGCCGCATGGAAGAATGGCCTGGACTTTAGTATGGGGCTGGAACAACCCATCTTTGTCGCTAGGGGGTGCCCGCGAAAACACCACAAGATTTGGAAACGATGGGAGGATTATCGGGGCCTGCTGTTGGAACCGACATCAGCAACAGAGGCTCACTCTTTGGGATAACTCATATGTACATATTTGGAGTGAGGAGGTGCTGGGTGGGGGGGGCGGTGGGGTACACCCCCCTGCTATACATCCACAAGCTTTGGTCAGTATTATGAGGACACAGTACGATCGGGGGGAGGGATGGGGGTGGGAGGGAGTTTGGGCAATTTTTATATTGTTATCTATGCTTTTCTATATCCAATTGGAAAAATGTCAAAGTCATTATTCTTGTATGGGTCGGTTGTGCAGTTGTCTCTGGAGTGCAGAGCCCTGCAATATATGTGCATCTTGACAAAGAGATTTTGTTTTAAAATAAAAAAAACTCGGGTGAGGTAAGCTCTAACATTCATGATGCGATCTGACAGTCTGTTGCCTTGGGGCTCTGAGGCCAGTGGTCCCCGTGCTCATTCGGTGGTCCTCCCCAGTGCCACCCCACCCCTTCCCTCATATTCCTACGGAGGTTGACATTGCAGAGGGCTGGATGGAGCAGAGCACAGAGTCAGCCCCAGACTGGAGAGCCAGATGACCCAGGAGCAGGTTCTCGGTGCACAGTGACGGGAGAGGGGTTAGTGCCGTGGCTCCCTGTGTTTGGTGCGGAGGTGGCTGGCACTAGGCCGCTGCAGCTTGTGCCTACGGACAGGGACATCTTAAGGAATTTGGGGGCCCTGGGCCAAAAGTATTTTGGGGGCCCCTGTGCGGATCAGTTTTGAATTTATGATCCAGTTTCAGCTCTCTCATGTCCTTTTTGGCCAGATCACAAACAGTGCACAGACACACTGGTTCAAATTCTAAATGTGTTTATAGTTTATATTCTGGGATAGTGATGAATGTTTTCAATATTGTAACACAGTAGAAGCTCACTAATACTACTGCAAATAATCTCTGTGACACCCTACCATTTCTCATATGTGAGGTCCTGTTTGGATGAAAAAGAAACATTTTTATAGATGTTGCATGAAATAAAAACACATTTGTCTGCAAAATGTCTGTAATAGACTCTTACACATTACCCAGATTAAAAATAAATGAAAGGAAAACGCTATTTGCAACAATCTGTTTAAGAATTATTCAAGGTCATCAATGCAAGACTCTCTGCAGAACAGAACTGGCTCTGTCAGGGGTCCCCTTGAAAGATGGGGGCCCTGGGCCAGAGCCCACTTTGCCAAAGCCTTAAATCCTCTCTGCTTTGGGTTCTGGAGCAGCGTGCTACTCGCCAAAAAGTGCTTTGACGCCTCGTCAAAGGTCCTAGTACTGTGATCTCCAAAATAACACCTTCTAGACTCTTCCCTTTTCTATTCCTCCGTTATGCTATTCAATCCAACTAACAAACTCACATGTCCACCTCTCAAATGACCACATATTTCCCTATACTAACCCACCACTAATTCTTTTTAGGTTCCAGAGCAGTGTGCCACTCACCGTAAAGAGCTTTGACATCTCGTCAGTGGTAGTAAGCACTATATAAATACAATTACAATTTACTTTTCATGCAAGCACTCTTCAATGGTCCCCGGTGCCTTTAGTGCATGCACATATCTTTATATTTAAAGTACAATACTTTAAAACCCTGTATTCCCCTCAACGTTCTTGTGCATGTAGGAGCATTTGCATTAACCCCTTACACAGGACACAAGTCGGGGGTACACACGGGAGGACAGCGTCCACCCACTATTTTCACAGGGTGAACGCCGTTCACCCTGCCAAGAAGTTGGGCCCCACTCAATAATGCGCTGAACTCGTCCCGTTGTAATTTCCAAACACTGGGACACTTTCAGCAGCGCCTGCACCTTGTCTGCTTTACATCTACAACATTATAATGAAACACAAGTGCCCGGTCTCGAATTCCATGCTGTTTTTAATTTTCAGCAAATGATGAGCTTTTCATTAATTATGGAGCTCATGTGTCATTTCACTTATTTTTTGTGATTTTACTACTTTATACAATTCATGTAAGAGGTTCTAACACATCCCAAATCAAATTACAGCAAAACAAATCATTAATTCATTAACTTGAAACAATCATTACATTGATATTATAACATAAACATGCAACAACTTTATGTGAAGGTATACCAGAAACAATTATAGTTCAGTCCTATCTCCTCATTTCTTTTTTTAATTTTAGGACTGCTATCACAATATTACTATCCCTGAGGAGGCGTTGAAATAATTTAAGTACCACTATTTTTTTTTGTATAGCGCTACTCATCCCAAAGCTGTGTGTCAGAGCGCTGTACATCACACGTACATATTAAAGTCATGGCTTGTGATGCCACTTCCTATGATGCCAATTCCTGTGATGCCACATGTAATGTCTTGCACCGTGTTGTCATGCTTCGTGATGAAGATAAATCCTCAGCACACGTAAGTGATGTCACAATAATTGTAGAAGTGCGTGACGCATTTCTACAATTATTGTGACATCACTTACGTGTGCTGAGGATTTTTCTTCTGTATGCTTAGTTGTGTCAGGCCGCTGGTTTGGGGGAGTTCAGTGGTTCTCCTCACCTTGCAGCACCGTAACAAAGATAGATAGCTAAACACCCAAAAAGAATGTGTGCTATTTCTCCTGAGTGGCGCTCGCATTCCTAAACCAGATACCACTGTCCAGTAGCTTCGTCATACGCCTTGATGTCATGTGCCGTGATGTCACTTGCATACTGCCTAGCGAGGTTAGTCCCCCCACTTCTTTTTTTAGGACTTGTGCCCTGCCCTTACAGCTGGAAGCCTACTTTCCCGGGTTACCTGTTCAGACAGACCGCTGAGGTGCCGCCGGTCACGGTGCACAGCCTCTGTGCATGAGCCGGGCCCTGCAGACCTCGCCGAGTTGGCCTATTGCAGAGCCTGGGAAAATACACTCGTCCCTCGGTTCTTGCCGAAGCCTGCCTCTCACTTCGAAGCAAACCACTCGGAGAATAGTGACTTCTCTCAGTCCTGAGAAGGTAAGGCTGCTCTCTCAATGCCTAGCTCAGTCTAGCACTTATACATGCTCGGGACTCGGCAGGGAACAGCATAATTTGCAGCAGCTCTAGATTGAGTGAGCCAGTTTGTATGACAGAGGAGGACACAGTCGCTCTGCAGCCAGTCAATGCACAACCTTGGTCTCCGATTTGTGCGCAATAGAACAACTGAAAGTTTGCATTATCCTTTATGGCTAAACGTTTAATGCAAGGAAGATGTTGCTTTTTATAGGTTCAAATGTGACATTTGTATACATTTTATTTGTGCAAAGTTTGGGCAATGCTACCTAAGGACTCGTGCATGCACCTGCACTTGTGTATATTAACGTTTGTATTTTTGAAATATTGGAATCATTTATCTTCGTACACGTAGAAATGTGGACTCAGATGTAATAATGCTCGTGGTCTTCTAGACCTGAGAAGTACAATCTTACAGCTGCAACTCGTTCCTTCCTTCTAATCTGATAATGTTCTTCCTTGGCTGCAGGCACATCGAGCTGGTGGTTGGCCTCCTCTAAAAATGAAAATGATGCCTTCTGTTAGCTGTTCGCTGCTGGTCACTTTCCTCCACGAAACCAGTGCACTGATGCTGCTCAGCTCCACAGGCTCCTTCCCACCAGACAGTAACGTGACATTACCTCCTCGTCCTGTCTTCCCATCCCATTCCTTAACAGTGAGCAGCTAGTCTGCTCCCCAGAAACCTAAAACCTAGCAGAGGCCTTTGGCGCTCATGTTTAGACTGCGGTACATGGTTTATGTTTGTACTGCTTTCGTTTTTGGATTGGAATGTTTGCCGCTTTGTCTGGTCTTTTTTCTTACAATCACTGTGTGCTTAGGTATCGGCTCACTGTTAAGGAATGGGACGTGAAGTCAGGACGAGGAGGTAATGTCCGGTTACTCACCGGTAATATTCATTACTCCGAGTCCTGGTCTTCCCGTCCCATTCCTGTGCCCTTCTCTCCCTCCCTGGGGTTTTGTTTGTGGTTATTGTTTTTTGGTTTTGGGGTTTCTTTGGTATTCTCAGGATGTGATGTTGTGCACTTCCCCCGTTATCCTCACCGGATTGGTAGCGCCATATTGGGGGAAGTGCTGAAAATCTCTGCTAGGTTTTAGGTTTCTGGGGAGCAGACTAGCTGGTCACTGTTAAGGAATGGGAGGGGAAGACCAGGACTCGGAGTAATGAATATTACCGGTGAGTAACCAGGCATTAATGAACTCGGCTCAGAAGCACGTCTGGACTCAGCAAACATCCCGAAGACCAGGAGGAGGCGCTACATCTCCCAGACAGGATCGCCATCATGGATTTTCACACCTAGGTCTAATTCAAGGTCTTCCTACCTGCTGCTAGCACAGAGTACATGGTGTGTGACTTCTGGCCAGTGTGCTCTTTATCTGTCATCAGAAGGGTGTCCGTGAGATGTGCTGTCACTGAATACAAATTAGTGTTTTCTGTTAAGCACGTGATGATACTGGAAGTGTGAACAAGTGATGTTAGCAGTGTTGCCAAAGCTACTAATGGACATGCCATACTGTGAGGCAACCTGTAGCTGCAACTGTTCTTTTGTTTAGGTTGTCTCACACAAACACAGCACCTTTCCCATAGACTGAAGAGTCGGATGTTACATCATCAAAACATCTGCTTGTAGCTGCCATACTCGCTTTGACCTTGATCCAGTGCCACTCACTAGAACACCTGATACAGTTACAGCACTTGAGTCTTGAGTGTCTTGAGCTCCTTGAGCTCATCGCAATCACCTGATCATAGGTCCCATGTGTAGACCGTAGTAATGGTGTCAACAGACTGCACCATACCTAGGGACTCGGGCAGCCTGGTTTGAAAATACGAACAAGCCGAGCTGCAGTATCGGTGACCCAGCATGCTCTGTCTGCTTTGGAAAAAAAACAATTTGCCTCAATTGACAGAAAACCGGGCACATGCATATCACCTCACATTCACCAAGGTGCAGGCAGTGAGGCAGTGACATCTGCGCTTACATGTTAAATATTGTGAAGGAAACTTAATTCACAAGGGCTTCTTTTTTTTTTTAAACCCACATATTCCTTTTAAGAAAACGTGCACGGAGTTCTGTACTGTAACTCAATGCCTGACCAAATTTGTAGACCATAGTAATGGTGTCAACAGACTGCACCATAACTAGGGACTCGGGCAGCCTGGTTTGAAAACACGAACACACCTAGCTGCAGTATCGGTGACCCAGCATGCTCTGTCTGCTTTGGAAAAATGCATATATTTGCATATATTTGCTCTCCCCTCGCCCCTTTCGTCTGCCTCATGCTATTGTAATACTCACTATATGAAATTAACACACATACTATATTCTTATATTTATTCACCTCCGAAATCTGAAACACTGATCTTTTCCTACTAACGCTATGCTTTAAGCTACTTCACAGCTAACAAAACAATTCTAACTACATACAACTACAACATATCACAAATATAGACTAAATAATGCAAAGCTAGAATACAATACCATTAGCAAAGCAAATGGCTTTAACTTAAAGGCAAGACCTATTGCATTTTCAATGCTTGTTCTACTTGCAAGCTTTGTTGTATTGATCCGGGTCTTCCTGGGAACTTCAAATGTTCATTAGGGTCAAAACGCCAGTATATCATTCTTTTTGTCAAACAGTAGTATGTACTGTTCACACACAGAGAGGGATCAGTCAGCGGAATACCAGCACTAGCAGAACACACTAGGACACACATCCCATAACCCAGACTCCTCTCACACAGCAAACACCTCAGACAACATATCCAGAATCATTTACAGCTCATAACATGTCATGTTTTTAACTGTACAAAAAAACAAAAGTAGTTGCACATAAAAAGAGCAGAGAGGATGAAAGGAGAAGGTGGGAAGAAACACACAATTATGAACCATGTAACTTTTTCTAGATACAATTGCTAAAAGAAAAATACAATAACACAATTTGTTCAGTTTTGAACAATTATACTCTGTGACAAGTTTCCTCTCATTTAAGCAGTGCTATTCAGAAAGGAAAGAATGCAGGCGCTACCTGTGGATTAGATTTGCATGAAAATATGTTTAATATGCATTCCTTCTCCATTTCTCAGGCGATAATTATCCTTTTTGTTGAGATGAAAGAGTAAGGATTAGTGATGCAAATGAGTGTTTCCGGAAGGCAGGTTACAATTCCTTATCTGTTTTCTAGTTTAATAAGTGTTTCTTCTTTTAGGATAATCCCACACTGTTTACTTGTGCGAGCGTGAACGAATATCACACCCCTGCAATACATGGCAACTTCGGGAGTTTGGTTAGTCCCTCACAGAGTATTCTGCCCTGCCATGTGCACTTCAGTGCCGAGTGGGGGCCCGTAAGTATTTTGGGGCAGATTTACAAGGCCGTTCCGCCACTTTTCTGCCATTTTTTATGCAAAAGTGGCGCAAGGGCCTTGTAAATAAGCCCCTTTGAATGTAAAATAACCCAATTTTTGTCTTTCTGATTGGATATTATTATTTTTTTTAAACTTACATTGCATCCAACATTTGTTGTCTGTGCTTGGAAACATCCTTTCTAGCCTGGTCGGTGTCATGTATGAATTTATAATGGATTTCTGGATTGTGTGCAGAGTGGTGTTCGAGACATGTCCTGCCACACTGTCAGCCACTGGCTTTGAGTTCTGGTTCTCTCTATTGCTTTTACTCACATTTCATTAAAGGGCTCTGAGCTGCAGGTAGTAGTGCATAAATATTGACGCGAAGGGCTGTGGGAGATCCCTATGAAACAAATACATTCTCAAAAGTGTAAGGTCTCTCAAACCAGCCTCATAGTTCTGCATAATTAAAAAGCGTTGATCTTTCCCCCATTACCAAAACTTAAAGGGCAGCATATCTTGCCCATATATACTTCTGTATAATGTGACCCACAGCAAATCCATCCAGCACGTAATGTATGAAGGGTCAATCAACACCACCAAACACCATCTCAAGTGTGAAGCTTTAAAATACCATGGAGCTTCTCATTCTACAAGGTTTCTAAATTAAATTGCGTCCCTGTTGTGGGCTCGTTAGGGTTCTGTAGAAACATCAGCCCTTAGAGGTATTCAAGAATGTGAAGCGGGAGTGGGAGAAGGCAGCGGGCATTAGGGAGAGAGCTCCTGTAATTTATTGTGTGGTGGTATTCATGTTTCTGAATAAAGAAACTTCACAATCCTTTGGAGGGTCCCAAGGGAAGCAGGGGCGCAGCCTAGTCTTCCCATGGGATCTTTTGTCAAGGGTGAACAATGTGGCAGGTCAGGATAGGAGGGTTGTGGGCGGGTGAGGGAAGGGCAGAGGGATTCTATAGGAGGGCAGCGAGAGGATCAGTCTCTCTGTTGGGCATGCCCCTTGCGTGTCAGGCATTTTCTGTTGGGTGTTGTCAGGAGGAGAAATTTACTTTAGGCCTTTTGTGTCCTGATGGCGAAGGAGGCGGAAACGGTAAGCGCCACTTTGCACACCCTTGGTTCGGTGAGCAGAGCGGATAACCTGTGGCTGAGGGTCTTGGATGAGGCCTGAGTGGGCATGTCCTGCCCGTCAAGGGCCTCGCTCAGGCAGCCTGGCGGCCGCAGTGGCAGCATGCTCATTGCCAAATGGTAGGGTGGGCAGCAAAGGGCGGGCAGGTAGGCAGACTTCCCCTGTGGCCGATCAGTACCTGCCCGTGGAGGGCGGAGCAGTCAGTCGGCACCCTCCTGATGTGCTGTTCTGGATTGCGGCCCAGGCGGGACCAAGCACCCTGGTCAGAGCAATGGGCAGGGCCTCTGATCCGGGTTTATGGATCTGCCAAGAGGGGCTTTTGGTCCTTTCGGATCAGCCCAAGGTGGCAGGGACTGCAAGGGGGGCCTCAAGGGAAAGGTCTTCCTGAGAGCCAGGCAGTCACAGAGTCTGAGGGGTGGCATAGCAGTGAGCCCCTAGAGGGTTGCAGGTTAGGCAGCAAGGCTTGTGGCCAAGCCTATACTGTGGAGAGGCCACTGGATTGCACCACACAGGGGAACACTCCGGTGAGCAGCTGACAGGGGGTAGACTTAGAGGAAAGTATAAGAGAACAGCGACTTAAGAGCAGTGGGAAATGTTATGCAGGGAGAGGGAGGACCCCTTGCAGCAGGGAAGGCATGCAAAAAAGTTAGGGACGCCTCCATTGGGAGAGATGTTGGGGAGACGCCACGGGGTACAGGGTTCTGGGTCTAGGTAGCTGGAGAGGACCAAGGTGGGCACGTCTCAGACAGGGCTCTTGTGGCTCGGGGTGGGTGGGGCAGTAGCACAAGGGGACTGCAAGGTTGGAGCCGCCCTGCGGTGAACAGAAGACAATGCCAGCAAGTGAGGTTGGCAGACAGAGACCCCAGCTTTGGCATGACGGCTCCTGGACATTGGTCCGAACCAATAGGGTGGCCGTTGGTGGCCTTCCCTACAGCGTGGGACTGGACGGTTCATAGGGGAGCCCCTCACCCCTTCTGGGGGGGCACATGCTGGAAGATTGCATGAATTTAATACGGAGTTGCCAGAGTGTGGGTTGTGTGACCAAGGGGGCGCTTTTGAGCTGTATTATAGGAAAGGAATTGATGAATGGGAGGAAGGTGAAGTGCGTGAAGGTGAGGTGGGCGGTTGTTTGAGGCACAAGCAAAGAGGAGTGGGACACAATGACCTCTCCAGTTGGTATTTTACAGAAGTCAAGTGCAGACCTTGTAGCCAGCACACGGTAGCAGATGGAGTCGACCACTTGAAGGTCCAGCGGGCAGAAGGAGCATGGCCAGTTACCCAGAGGTAATGGTGACTGGTGGGCTATATGGGAGCTTCAGCAAGCTAGCTCGACAGAGAAGGAATGTAAATCTTTGGGGGTTGGTGATGGGAGAAGTGATGGGGACGAAGCTCTGACCCCGGTGGGGGTTTCTGGAGATGGCAAAAGGGTGGCTGCTAAGGACAGCAGTGCACAGGCGTGGTCAGAGATTTCCAAGACCTCAGAGAAAGTGGCAGTGGTGGTGAACAAAGAGGACACAGAGGAGGGAACCCATAGGAAGAGGTTGCCATACAAGGGACTGGCTATGCCCCTGGGGTCTCATGTATCTGATAAGATCAAAAAGCGGATTTGGAGGCTCGAGCATGTGGATGTGCTCAAATTGTTACACAGGGAAATTTAGTCCACAGAGGGATCAAAAGAAGAGAGTTGGGAATTTGCCAGGAGGACAAGGGTGCCCATTACCATGGATAACCGGACTTCCTGATCTTTGCCAGCATTTAATTAAAAGTATGCGGATAGGGCCATCACTTTATGCAAATACATGGTCATAATCCACAAATCACAACTGCACTTTGGGGGTTCGCCTGGTTTAGCTACGATGAGGAGCTTAGGGCACAGGTTAGCCTCAACCCAGAGAAACCTTAGGGGGATGTAGATTCTAAGTTGTGGATGCAGTGGATGTCCTCGACCCAGTCTACAGCCTTGACCCATACGGTGAGCAGCCTGCCCATTACGTACTAGCCCTTTCAGCCCGTCCTACCGAGACCGGGATTAGGACCAGCCATAAAAGCCACGGGCACGAACGTGGGAGCATGTTGGAATTTTAACAAGGGGCCCTACTCCAGGTACCCATGCAAGTTCAAACATGAGTGTTCTAAATGCTGTAGGATACACACCGTCACACAGTGTTTTAAACTGGTGAGCCTCTCTGAGCAGTGGTGAGCATCCAGGGGACAGGGACCTCCTAGTCCGCTTGGACCAAAGGGCTCTAAAGTTCCGGCTTTTGCCTATTCACCCAGAGGATTTCCCATAATAGGGAGTGCAGTTGAATGGGGAGATTTACGTTGACAGATTGCTGCCCGTGGGTTGTGCCATCTCCTGTGCCCTCTTTGAGACTTTCAGTACCTTCTTGTTGTAGGTCTTTGTGTGGTATAGGTGACATTGTAGCGTGTCTCACTACCTGGACGATTTCCTTTATGTGGGCAAAGTGGGGTCCGGAGACTACCTCTGGCCTCTGAGGCATTTTGTGGTCAGGGCGGCAGCTTTTGGGGTGCTATTGGTGCCTGAAAAAACAGAAGGTCCCTTTTGGCTTTCTTGGGCATTGAGCTGGACATGGTTTGTGTGATGGCCAGGCTGCCCAGGTCGAAGATTATGGAGATCCACGCCTTCCTTGAGGAGATGTTAGGTGTGAGAAGATTGTAGCTCAGGGTTCTGCAGAAGCTGCTGGGCTTCCTTAACTTTGCCTGTAGTGTTGTGTGGGTTGGCTGGACATTTTGCAGAAGGTTGGGTTTGGCCATGTCAGGGGCTGTTCTACCGTATCACAGGATATGGATGGGGGTGAGGGCAGACCTGCAGGTATGGAAATCCTTTTTGCAGGATTTCAATCGGGTTTCAATGCACTTTCTTGAGGAGGACAGTGTGGCAGGTACAGATTTTCTCCAGTGCTGCAGGAGAGCATGGTTTTTGCCTTTTCTGGGATGGACAATGGTGGGCTTAGGTCTGGCCAGTGACTTGGTTGGCCCGAGGCTGCAGTCTTCCCTTTTTGGAGTTCTTGCCGCTACTGTTAGCATTGTTAGTATGGAGGGAAGAATTTGCAAAAAGGATGGTCCTGTTCCATTTGCACAAAATGGCTGTGGTGACAAGCAGAAGATGAGAGATTTGAGGGGGTTTCGCTTGCTGCGCAGATTCATGCTGTTGTGCTTACAGCTGAACATAGTTTTCAAGGCCAAGCATGTACTTGGGGTCAAGAACTCTATTGCTGATTCCTTATCCCGTTCACAGTGGCAACGTTTTCGCAGTCTGGCACCACGAGTGGAGTCTAGCAAGACATCAGTCTCTGTGAACATCTGGCAGTGGGGGTGTGGGATCATTTAGGCTGGCTGAAAAAAATATTTAGCTGAGTTCACAAGGAGTTAGTTATAGGCTGGCTTGGAGTGAATTTGTATCTTTTGAGGACCAGCTTGTCAAGTATGGACTAGGTGGACCAGGAAAACAGGTTATGAATTTTGTTTTGTTTTTGATTGGCTGAGGTTTGTCATCTGCCACCATTGCGGGAAAACAGGCTGGTTTATCCTTTCATGGGAAGTTGTATTGGGGGTTGATCCCGCACAGGATGACATGTTAGGGAAAGTTTTGAAAGGTGGAGGAAGAGAGAGGTCGGGGAGGGGAACACAGTTGAGGGAGGAGATTTCATTTGATTTGTTACTTGATCTGCTGAGGGTTCTGCACGAGTGTTGTGTTGATCATTTTCAGGTTGCTATGTTTTGGCTGAGCATGATATGGTTGTTTTTCAATGCCTTTAGGGTATTAGAGCTTTTGGGGTTGAAGTTGGAGATGGGTGTGATGTGTGGGGAAGTGCATTTGGAAGGGGGAAGGTTCGGTATTTGGCGTAGAAAATCAAAGACCAATCAGCTGGGGAGGGGTAAGTGGATTTGGTTAAAGCAGGGTGGTAGCGCAGAGGCGTGTCCTGTAAAGGATTGAACTGACTTTACTGTCTGGGCTCTAGCAGGTGTTTTTTTCCCCATGACAACGGGTCTAGACTCTTGGCGTATCAGCTGCTTAGCATGCTCTGTTTGCTTCTAAGACGGTTGGGACACATTCCTTTCAGATTGGGGCAGCAACTGCAGCTGCACGATTGGGTTGGAATTGGTTACAGATTCGTAAGACTGGAAGGTGGAGGTCCAGGTGCTGCGAGAGAGATGTAAAAAGGGAGTTTTTGGGTGGGTAATCAAGGGTTTTAATGACTCATTCTAACATTCTTCTATTTTCGTAGGGTGCATTAGAGGCCCATGGAGAGAACAAATAGTGACATGGATGGCTGGGATGAGATAGGGTAACCTGCTTCCATTCTGGGCAAAAGTGATTCTGAAATGGGGTTTTCCAGACAAGCTGTTGCTCCATCTGGGGGAACATGACTTGGTGCAGCTCTCCCTGCTCACTCTATTGCAACGCATGCAAAGAGACTTGGTTTTGATTCAGCAACAATTGGCAAGGGTTTGCATCGTATGGACCGAGTTTGTGTCCAGAAAGAAATGGAAGGGTGCATTGAAGCATGGAGCCATTGACCAGAAGGAAGCTGAATAGGGTGATGATGTTTTTTGCGGGGAGAATGGCATCTCAGTCTTGTCCATGGGGGTAGTCAGGAGGGTGAGGCAGTTCTGTACCAAACGGATGGGATGTATCTTTCTGAGTTGAGCAATGCATAATATATGATGGAATTGCGAGATTTGCTGGGGAGTTTATGGAGGGAGATGATTTGGTGTCACTGAACGGGCTTCCTTTGCTGGTTGCAGTGGTTTCGCGTGTGGGGCAGCAAAATGCCTTTCAGGGTTTTGCTGGGTAGCAGGAGAGTGGGGAGTGGCAAATAAGATGTGGGCCTACCCACCCTCCGGAGGGGGTAGGTGGGTGTACGCAAGTGAGGAATGACAGTGTGCAGGATGCCCTGGAATAGAGCAAGGACATTTTCCATTGAATGTTTGCGAAAAGAAGGGAGAATGAGTTTGGGGATGGAAGGAGTAAGAGGTGTGAGGAAGAGTGAAGCAACTGGATTTGGTGAAAGTTGGGGGAAGTAAGAATGAGGTGGGGATATCATAAAACCTTAGTTAGGATGTTTCCTATGTTGGTTATTTGCAATCCTGTCCTAATAAATGGCCTTTTACAATAATCGAGTGTCAAATGTGATTACTTCACAATTAAGTTTTGATCTCATCAATCTAAGCATACTTAAGAAGTGGTGGTGAGTTGTGTGCACAGGCGGCAGATCTACCACCACCATGTCAAGGACAGTCTGTTTCTACTACCTGTGCTATTTCTACATTATTTCTGCAGTTGGAAACTGTCAGAGGATATTTATTTGGTACAGCATATTTGATTATGTTTTTGAAAGAGGAATGGTGTTTTAAAGCTGCTGAATGTGGTAATGTAACAGTTCCAATTTACCTTTAATGTTTTTTTTTAATGAAAGGTAAATAGTTGTTGGTGTGCTGCCACGAGTGCCATTGTGCAGTGCACACACTGTTTCGATCACATCTGCAACGTGTTGCCATGAGCACCATCCTACGTATGATCTGGATCGTCTCATCACGTGTGGTTGTAACTGCACTGTTCCTGAGGTTCAAAGTGTATTGAACAGCAGCATGTGTACGCGACCCCACGTTTCTTCACTTTCATGTGTGCCGCCATTTTGACGGCCATTTTTGTGGAAGCTCGAACTACGTGACGAAAGATGAGGAAGGCAGACCAGTTTGGGCTAAGAGAGCCTTCTCCACATGTGTACGAGACCCCACGTTTCTTCACTTTCATGTGTGCCGCCATTTTGACAGCCATTTTTGTGGAAGCTTGAACTACGTGACGAAAGATGAGGAAGGCAGACCAGTTTGGGCTAAGAGAGCCTTCTCCACAGGAACTAGTTACTCTGAAAGGTATTGGAGGAGCTGACCTCCATCACAATTATAACCATAGGACATGTCATGACCAGGATAGGAATTAGGACACTCTTATAACAGAACTTTTCTACAGTCATACTCAAGATACTGTGAAGGGATCATTTATAGTGAATAGTTTAACATGTTATCAATATTATTAATTATGTTGTGTTAGTTTATTTTATCAGGCTTTCGTTTTGTTTTTTTGGTTACTTGAATGTCTATTTGCTGTATTTGTGTGAATCTAACATGAGAACTAACGAGAACCACTTCAGGATTATTGGTATCCCATCATTTCACTTAGAGTGCCAAGTGTCATCATCTAGGGTTCCAAACAACTCTTACTCGTCCTTCCTCGATCCAGGAGGAGAACAAAAAGAAGAATGAGTTATATACTCTTGTGGGGTTCTCACAGGAGGAAGAGTATAGAGGGAACCCTTTCTTTTTTTTAGATTTTTCGTAAGTGTAGTGCAAGAGAAAAAGAAAATGAGTGTGATTAAAATGGGATAAACAACAAATACAGAGAGTAATAATATTCCTCTTATTTTCAATCTCAAAGTTGTGTTCCAGCTTAAAACCAGTGCAAAAGATGAAAAAAAGCAGTTGTAACTAATCACTGCTTATATGGTCGACATGTTTCAGCCAATGGGATGACTCTCCCTGGCTTTCTTCAGGACCTCAGCGCACACAATATTTGTCACAGCGATTTATAGAGTTTCATACATACTGTTTAGACATTACTATACCAGTATTGAGATCCTCTGTACATGCATGATGTATACAACATCTGGAAGACAAGTGAGGATACAACTAATACAACTGCATATAGTAACTTCAATTCTTTGCAGGCCCACATTTACTTAAAAAATGCAATGGTAGGAAAAAATGCCGGTTGCTTACCAGTGCACAACGAGGAGTCGACCTCACCTCTCTCGGCACCAGCTCCAGTCAAAGAGGCCCCACTCTTGTGGGATAATCATAATCCAACAACAACAATTGGAGTGGATAACAAAATATAAATGTTTGTAGCTGTATATTGTGCCATCAAACCATGTGTTACTGCTATCATGAATTACTCCAAAGTGCATCTGTGTGTGATTCGTACTGTTCTGGCCCCACAACATAGGTCATGGCATGTCTATGGCAAAACATGCAAAAAGGAACTCCTTGCTAGTTCTTTCAGTCTTTTGTTTTAAGCAAAAGTATCACAATGGTGTTAAATGGCTACTTGCTACCTTAATGTTGCATATCGAGTGGTTTCTTAAACCTTACGAAGTATGCGTGACTTTGTTTGATAGTGAAAGGGCTACACCAAATCTATATTAATATTAGTGAATCCAAAAAGTCTTCTTGCAAGGACCACAATGTATCGATTAAAGTGTAGTCTGTAACGTGGACCGTTTCTGCTGTCTACCTCAGAGACATTACTCCATGAGTTTAATCGTACTGCAGACAGCTCTTGTTTACTGGTCTGGTTAAAGGCATACGATTCCTTCACTCTTAAACTTTCCGTTCAAGCAGATAGGTACGTTTCGCGAAGGAAACAGACAAATAATGAAACCCGATGGGTCTAGCCACCATTTACTGTGCATAGGGCCCTTACCTGTCCATCGTTGCCTCCAGCTAGGACTTCGCTGGAATGGAGGTGCCGGACTCTAAAACGGGCCTTCTTTTTTAACGGATAAAACCAGGAATTTCGAATTAACACGCCGTCGGCGCGTATTGAATACGTCACTAAAAACTACAAACTAGCGTCACCAATGCTCGGAATTGTAGTTTGTGATCGGGACACTAATCTGATATTTTTCTGATCCTTTTGTTTTCTAGTGATTGGATATGTTTATTGGCAATATGACTCTTTTATGTGTAAAATGTGATAACTTCGCACAGAGTTGGAACTGCCCTCTTAGGGTGTGGCAGACTGTGAAGTATACATTTGTCTCGGCGCCACCAGCTGGAACTACAGTTTTAAGTCATGTATGCTGGTAATTGTAGTTCGCATGTTACAGACTACAAAGTTACATCACTCTTATTGGAATTTGTAGTTCATTAGTGTTTTTGATGGGAACAAAATCACAAAAAACTTTCTTGCTCATGTATCAACTCTGGCTCTTTTATATATATATATATATATATATATATATATATATATATATATATATATATATATATATATCCATGAAAACCACGGCAACACCTCAAATGAAAACTATTTTCAAAGGGGGCAAAATATGAAATGTCTGGAAAATGTGTTTTTGTCACGGCTGGCAACAAGGGATCAGCCACCAATTCTCGTCATTGATACTAGTATTTGCAATTTACGTGCACTGGACGTCGGGTCATTATAGACGCTTGTGCATTTACAATATGTGTTGGCTACACCAAAGAGATGCCACACAATTCCCAGGACTACTAGTTGGTATGCGATATATGTGGAATCATTAAAATGTATCAGAATGATAATAGATCAAAAAGATTCTAAAAAATATCTATGTATGCTTAGATTGTCAAACATATTACGGATCAGAAAGAAATCTCTATCTTGAACCTGTGCTTAGGTTGGTGTTCATGTCATGTAGGGGAGTGTGTGGGTATCAAACTATGAGAATCCACCCTAAAGGAGAAGTGTTGTGGAGCACTTAGTGTTCTTTAAAATACCCCTCACACACCAAAAGGACCCTTGGTGTCATGCTTCATCATTGGGGTCTTCACACCCCTCTACGGGATGCGGCGTGCTACGACCTACGACTACGCGGGAGCACTTATAGTGGTAGACTATGTATGGTGCATGTGAGGGTATTTATACAGTGCAGTGAATGAGTGGTGGGCTGGGTGAGATTTAAAAAGTGCCTGGCTCGTGGGACTTTAAAAAAACTTTCATTAGGTCCCCGGCTGGCACTAGTAAAAGAAGTGAAGTGCGAGGTATATTGCCTTAATTATGGACAGAACCTCTTGTGTGCGTCGACATGTTTCGGAGGCTGGGCTCCTTCTTCAGGACAAGGTGGGGAAGTAGTGCACCCTGTCCTGAAGAAGGAGCCCAGCCTTCGAAACATGTCAACGCACACAAGAAGTTGTGTCCATAATTAAGGCAATATACCTCGCACTTCACTTCTTTTACTAGTGCCAGCCCGGGGACCTAATTAAAGTTTTTTTTAAAGTCCCACGAGCCAGCCACTTTTTAAATCTCACCCAGCCCACCACTCACTTACTGCACTGTATAAATACCCTCACATGCACCATACATAGTCTACCACTATAAGTGCTCCCGCGTAGTCGTAGGTCGTAGCACGCCGCATCCCGTAGAGGGGTGCGAAGACCCCAATGATGAAGCATGACACCAAGGGTCCTTTTGGTGTGTGAGGGGTATTTTAAAGAACACTAAGTGCTCCACACCACTGTGTGAATACTTCTCCTTTAGGGTGGATTCTTGTTGTTTATATAAATCTGACTAGGGAGTACGAATCCATCAGTAAAACTCTCTTTCCCTTCCTCTGTTCTTCACGGTGTCAAAATATGTGCATATCCACAAGTAATCTTCTAGGACCAACCCTCCGACATGTCGTGTGGATGTATATGTGGGTATCATACCATATCAATTTCCACAAGTAAACAACTGAAACCAACCGTACAACTGGATTACCTCAGGCTCAGGCTCATTCTGAATGTTTCACTGCTGTTGCTGTCTCCATTTCATCAAAAGCGACACCCATGGTATTGCATCCTTCAGACCTGTGATGTCACTCGACATTTTGAAAACTCATCTTTGTTCTCGAAAAAAAGTAGGTTGGAAATATCACTAATGTGTGGAGGAATGTAGGGTTTCTCCAATACTGTCCACACAAAATCCTCGACCTTGTGATCCTTTTCAACAAAGTGTCTAGTTAATTTCGTCATGGTCTTCTTGCACCTGAATGTGCTCTTATGTTCCAACATCCGGAGTTTAACTTTTCTGGTAGTCATGCCGACATATTGGGAATTACATGGGCACGTGATTAGATATATTAAGTTTTCACTATTGCAGTTGGTAAAACTTTTCTGAATCCATGATCTCGAACTTCCTATATTTATGAACTTTGATTGCCTAATCTGTGGACAAACGGCACAAGAACCACAGGGAAAGTGGTCTTGGACCTTTGGTAGGTCCCACAATTTTGCATCTTGTTGTTGTTTAGGGCCTTTCGGGCGGGTATGGTCCAATTTGTCTCGCAGGTTAGTACTCCTTTTCAGAGAAAACAGCGGTAATGGTATTTTGTCCGTGCACCTGTTTAAGATGCGCTGGTGTTTTCTGACGCTCTTTTGGATATTGTTGGTGAAAGAGCTGCAAGTAAGCACAAAAGTAAGATGACCTAGAGGAGGTTTTTCTATTGGAATTTCCAGCAAAGCCTCCCGATTGTTATTGGTGGCTCGTTTGTGTGCCTGTTTGATCAACTTACTAGGATATTTCTTTTCTTCCAGTTGCTTTGTGAGATTTCTCGAATGTTCCTCATATTTGTCTATAGGGGAGCAGTTTCTCTTTACCCGGAGAAACTGCCCGTATGGCAAGTTTTCCCAGAGAGACTTAGACTGTTGGCTGTCAAACCACAGCAAAGAATTGCGCGCCATAGGTTTGCGGTATATTTCGCTCTGCAGGCCCCCTGGTGTGTAAAAGATGGACAAATCTAGGAAAGCAATCCTTTCTTTGTTGGCCTCTACTGTAAATTTCAAAAAGTTATTTCTCATGTTGAGCCACTCTTTGAATCTTATAATCGATTCCAGATTGCCACGCCAGACAACTAACACGTCGTCGATATACCGCTTCCATAAGTGGATCAACTAGAAAAATGGGTTAGATTGTAGTGTGTTTATCTAGGTACCTGAATCGATATTCCTATTCTTTGCCTTTGTGTGGTTATAAATCAATAATATCCCTACAACGGCATAGAAACCTCTTTCATAATTCAGTCATAGCGCATGCTGTCAAATTAAGCAAGCCTATTCCTCCAGCCCCCTAGAAAGCACACCGAGTTCTCTAAACAAAACCAAGCCTCCAGCAACCTGGGAAATCCCCCATGCCGTTGTTTTTATTTCATCCTAGAACTCCTGTAAAGCACTGTAAGAACGACCAGTTCTTAGTGACATCTTTATTGACGTCTTATGTCCAGCCTTACGTCAAACCCGGCACCTTTCAGGTATAAATATACCAACGTTGCCTTAAGCAAACACACGGTGGTAATCCTGGAGCAGAGCAGCTATCTACTTCCGAAGAGCCCAGCTGATGCGAGAGCCCACGGACGCTGCCCCTCCCTTTTGACGCGCTGAGAAAGACGCTGTCTTCTCTCCTGCCGAGAAATCCAGCCTCCGGCGTTTCCAGCTTACCCTTGCGGGTGACTGGGATACCGAGTCCTGAGAGAGAGATACCAGCCCTCCTGCCTTCTAATACCCAGGTACTGAACTGACTAAACCCTTACAGAGAATTCATGAGTCAGATTCTTGGCAAAACAAACTTAACTTAAACTGCTACTTACTTACTCCTTCCCACGTATTAGGCTTAGGTCAGGTACACCGGGGTAGGCGTAGTTAGAAGCACCAGTTGAGTACGATTAGTCAATGTATATATGTATGTATCTATTTTATCCATTTTAAAGTATCATATGGCTAAGAAACCATATCAATGCTTTTACAGTATTATTTCATAATCCTGCTTTTACTGTATGCACTTTACTTAACTATAAGTATTGCAATTGTAGCAATTCATTTCTCTTGTATGAGGAAAGAGACTGCTCAATAAATAACACCTTTTATTGAAAACGCCCGTCTCTCTTTTTCTCTGCAATCTGGTGAAACTAAGTACGCACCTTTGACTGAGTGAAATAGCTGTCTTTTGTTTTCACACGACTCTAGAGATATACTCTTAATCAGGGAGAGCAAAGTTGTCATGTTTTATGGTTGTCAGAAACTAAATCCCTTCTTGTCTATCCAGGGAGGTTAAACTCCTCCTCGCTTATTCGAGAAAGTTTCTAGTGAACTCTGAGCTAGCTGGCAAAAAACTTAAGTCTAATATAGTCAGTAGAGACCTAGTTAACCTCAGTCCTACGTCTACACTACTGAAGATATTATTCCAATGCGCAGAGCCTATTGGGACTATAGGAACTACACTACATGGCGCCCAACGTTTGGTAAGGCGATAAATCTAACGCAAGACGTTAGAGTAACTCAGTCGTGCTTTTTCACACAGACCCTTTCTCCCGTAAATACTCCAAAGACGTCTGGAGTGGGTCAAAGGTTAAAATCCGCCGGAACTTAGTAGGAAGAGATTTCTATGTATAGTTTTTGGTTTATTCAACGTTGAAGGATACAGTGTTCCAAAATATTGTGCACCTAATCTTTGTTTCCTTGAAAACCTGATCTGCAACAAAAGAAAATAACTTCCTGTCAGTAAAATGTCAGACGGTGAAGAAGAAAGGGAGACAGCTAGAATAGCAGCTCAACTCCTAGCGGATGACAATAGTCTCCTGCAGACTGACCCGGATGCAATACTCATCCCGGTCAACATAAGAAAAACTATAACTATTAAACTTATAGAAAATGGACTGACATTGAGAGGTGGTACAGTCATATTCGTAATTGAGGCACATGAATATCGGCAGACAGAGGTATTCTATTCATGGATAAACTTTCCAGCAGCAAACGCTGTCACACGTGAGTTCCACTATTACAAAATAGAGGAACCACCGGATGATTACACTCCTTTCGAGGAGGTGGAAATCCCACTAAAACACCAAGAGCACCTGCTCTGGTTTAAAGGCGCACTAAAACATAATAATCACATCACCAGGCTCGGTCCACTAGGTAGACCAGGAGCAACGTGGCCGGTTCTAGCCAGCTACACACCACATCCCGACATCGAAAAAATGTCAGTACCAGAACTTTTAGCACAGTTAAAACAACTGATTAAAATACATAGACAATTAGTCCAATATGTAATGCGGACTTCAACAGTCCAACCAGCTATTAACATTCCACAGCTGACCCCTCATCAGGGGAATACTAACAAAATTACACCACAGAACATACAATCATGTCTGGGTAAAGTACCCATAAAACGGGAACAAATTCCATTCTGGTTAGCACAAAAAATAACTCAAATAGAGGCAGTGTTTCCGGATACTACCGCTACTGAGAAACACAGGATTCTGACTATCTGCCTTCCAATGGTGATCGCACCACATGTGGAGGACTGTGACACTTGGGGCACAGTTTTTGCTTCCATTTACACAAAAACACATGGTGTTCCGTCAATGGCGGTAATACCAGATGTGCTAAGACAGATTCAAAACGAATACGGTCCAGAACCTGCTTTAACTCTGGGTATGAAATTACTGAAAGACTTCAAGCTGGTCTCGGCTATATTATTAGCCAACATAAAAGGGGAAGCAGCATCTGTGGCAATCCGCCAGAAATTGAAAGAAACAGATATAGCAGAACAGCCATTTGAACTTGCCAGAATCATAGAAAAATCCTATGAAGAGCAAGGAAGAGATAAGTTTGGGTGGGAAATCAGTAAAACCCCAACTAACTGAAAATCCTGAAAAAATATTTATTAAAAATAATTTAAACACTCCAAAAAAGAGCTGGGATGGAAATAAACAATCCACTCCCAAAGAAAAAAGATTCCAGTCCAGAGGGAGGTCACCTCGGCGGAGAGAAAGATCTCCGGACCAAGGACATAAGTCTCCCCAGAGGGAGCCCTCTGAGAAAAGATACAACCTTAGAAATAGGGATAATTTGAAGAAACCTGATAGATATCAAGATATTGGTACACGTCCCTCTCGATCTTTTCAGACTTCCTCGCAGAAATCGAAAAGAAGAGGACGTTCAGAACACAGGGAAGAGCACATCAAGTCCAAAGACAAAGAACCTGCTCATCAAAATAAAAAACTACAATTTCCAAAAAAGAAGGTAGCCAGTATTAAAATAATCAAACATGCCGAGGATCCTGAGGACACAACTGAAAAACGGAGAGTGGGCTCAGACAATGCTAGATAGCGCAGCAGAAGTGAGCATAGCTCGCAAGATCCTGATGAATCATCTGGAGACAGTGGACACGAATGAATACATTCAGGTGGAAACTGCAGACACCAGAGTTAGCAAACCTCATAAAATATACGAAATAACATTACGTATAGAGGAAGATAAGACCAGGAAAATAAGGGGTCTATTTTGGGATAACCTCTCCAAAGGCTATGACATCCTTTTAGCTGAAAAAGACTGGCCACCGGAGTTTGTCAGGGAGTGCCCTCATGGGGAAGAAATGATTATGCCTGCCTTCTCAAATCACATTCCAATTCATAAAAAATATACACTTGCAAGAAAGTGGGCAGTAGCCCAAGCACCTGCATTATATAAAAACCATGTTGGATGGGATGAGGACTCCCCTCCTCACAAAATCCAGTTAAAATGTCAACCAACTGCACAGAGGCAGTACCCAATTAAGCAAGAAGCTAAAAAACAGGTCAGGGAGATCTTAGATCAACTTGAATACCACGGGGTGATTGAAACTTGCACCTCACAAATGAACAATCCTTTGTTTCCTGTCTCAAAGCGAGACGATTCATATCGTCTAGTTTTGGACTACAGACATCTAAACTCATGTTGCAAAACTTTTGCAGTACAAAACTCACATAGTGCAGCACTAATGAATAACATCGTGCGCAAAAAATACAAAACAACATTAGACATCTCTAATGGATTCTTTTGTCAAAACATAGCACCTGAAAGCAGGTATTTGACCGCTTTCTCAATAATGGGCTCGCAGAAAACTTTCTGTCGACTCCCACAGGGATTCAAGAACAGTCCAGGATTATTCTCAGCAAGAGTAACAGAGTTACTACAACTGTATAATGATGAGGCATTATCTTATGTCGATGACATCTATCTACCAGATGATGACTTGGATACTCACTTGAAAAGAGTGAACACCATAATACTTGGGTTCGCAGCAGAGGGTTACAAATTCATCTGTAAAAAGTCACGAATTGCCCATCTAACTGTCCTGTTTTTAGGATATGAATTATCAAGTGAAGGCAAAAGCCTGGCAGACAATTTCTTAGAGAAATGTGCTGTAATCCAAACACCAAGAACGCTGAAAAACTTACAATCAATTCTAGGTTTCCTGAATTTTGGAAGAACTTACATTCTAAATTATGCAGAGAGGGTTAAACCTCTCTATGAACTAATAAAACCAGATTTTAAAACAATCAATTGGACTCAAAAACACACAGAAATTTTGAGATCATTGCAAACAGACATGTTAGCTAAAACAAAATTGCAAACACGCGATAACACACGCAACCTCGTAATCCGAGTCATCCCAGGAAGATGCGGATTCATGTACCTGACCTCTAATGAGGAAGAAACGGTACCAATAGCATACAAATCACATTTGTACACAAAGGCTGAAATGAAATTTAGCTCAACGGAAAAAAATCTAACTGCGGTTCAGACTGCGGTAGCAAAAGAAAGAGCCCTAGCACAAGGTAAACGAATAATCATCGTTACACCAGTACCAGCTCTAGAAGCGGTAACAAAGGCAAGCATTCCAAATGCTAAAGCGCTACATCCTAGATGGATCCAATGGGTTAATTCTCTTGCTGCAACAGACGTGGTCTACGAATTTGATCCTAATTTAAAAACACAAGAATTTCTCCAATATGAATTTGAATGTCCTCTGCCGACCGAAATCTTGCCTCTTGAACAGTACGCCTGTGTAATATATACAGACGGATATGCACAACCCTCAGTTTGGGGAAAACAAGCCTATAACGCCACATGCGAGATTGTTAAATGCGTGTGGCGCGGAGGTAAATTGAGACCTCTGGTAACAAAATCACACTCTGTAGAAAATAATTCAGATAAACAAACTGAAGTAATGGCGTTAAAAATGGCGCTAGATAATGCCGATCGCGAATTCCCGACACTGATAGTGTGCGATTCATATTACTGCTTCAAATCATACAATAACAACTTGCAGAAATGGGTTGAAAACGGTTACAAAGATGACACAGGTGCCACAATAAAGCAAAAATCGCTTTGGGAACAAGTAGTTCTTTTACAGAAAGAACTACCAAAGACTCACGTGATACATTCATTGAGTCATGAACGTGATGGCGTTCACGTTTCAGGGAAATCATTGGCTGAGAGAGCCACAGTGGAAGCAACTAAGCCGGCTTCCGTAGCTACAAAAAAGCGTTCAGGAAAATACGTAGACGGGGAAACGATGCTGGCGGTAAAAACGTCATCAAAAGGCAACTGTGCAGCGCTACCCGTCAACTATCCACTCAATTATACATACGTAATCGATGCAAACTCCGTTCCTTTTGCTCAAATCCCTGGAGTGGGGGATAGGGTAATTCCAAACACGAACAGGAGAAACTTATTAATAGCAGACGCACATATGGGTGAGGGTCTAAGACACCTTAAGATTAAGGAATCTCTGAAAGAATTACAATCAATATACTGGTGGCCAGGAATGAGCCTGCAAAACTACAAATTTGCATTTTTCTGTCAAAACTGCAACAGAGATCGCAGTGGCGAACTGCCTGGAGTATTACCAATGCCCTTCTTTTAAATATCATAAGAATATCAATACAAAAACCCCAGAGAAAATGCGTTCCATTAATATTATTTAAGACTAGTTTCATTTATAATGTAGACCCCAGCTCTCGGCTGACGTCTGAACTGTTATAAAAGATTTGCGAGTCTACAGCGGCATAGACGTAATTGGCATGCTACATTCTGACCAGGTTCCTGCTTTTAGCTCTCGAGTTTATAAGGAGGCCATTGACCAGCATGGGCATTGCATTGCGGGAATCTTATCACTTCCTTCCTGAGGGAAATGGGATGGTGGAAAGAAAAAACCGAGACATAAAGCAATCTATAACGGCAAAGGTATTAGGTTCGGGGGTTAGGTGGGTCAAACATTTAATAAGTGTCCAACGTAGTCTTAACAATCTGCCAAGAAATTCTCTAAAAGGTTGCAGTCCGTACGAACTATTGTTCGGGACTAGAATGCATATCCAGGATCTCGATAGTCAGACTTCAGTGGTAGAAGGAAAATGCTTTGATATCAAAGATCGTTTGGCTATTTTACAGGACTTAAATGAAACAATAAAAGACCTGAGCAACATAAAGTTGAAACAACAGCCAACAGCCACTGAAGAGAAACCACCTGTCCCAGCAAGGCCTGTCTGGATTCCAAAGATTGGGGATCTGGTCAGAGAGAAAATCGCGGTGAAGAAGCAATTTGGGCCTTCTTACAGAAAAGCAGCCTGTCTTAGCTGTCAACGGAACAAGATCAGTTGTACTACCGCCCCTTGCTGGTAAAAAGGAGAACCGAGTTGTATCCATCGACCTGGTTACACCACAATCATGTGGCCAATAATAAGTAGTAGGCCAAGTGGACTCCAGTTTGCTACAAATCAAGAGGTTCAAACTGAGAGACTAATCACATTTGATAAACCTACAGTGAATCAACAAGGACTATGCAACAAAGCCATGGAACTTATGCCTCTTGAAACCCAAATTGCAACAATTCGTCAAGAAACACCTGTCTACAACGATGTAGCCACAGACTATGCTAATGAAACAAAGAAAAATCCAGAAGCAATTCCAATAATTGACAGAACTGCATCAGGCTACTTCATCAATTTCGATGACTTTTCTGAGGATCCGAGCGAACCTGAGGAACAGCAAACAACAACAAAAACTTTTAAAGACAAAACTAAAGAACTCTTTCATCAACTACAAGAAACCTATCTGATTTCCCCATGGATTGAATTTTGGGTGGTGCTAGGTGTACTTTTCCTCCTGCTTTGGCTCATCATGGTGCTATGCTTGGGACACTTCATTGAGGGAAAATATGTTACAATGGACACAGCAAGCCAGAATATCAACCTGGTCCTAAAACCACACAAGTCTTCACACATCAAGAAAAGAGAACTTTCTTCAGTAAACTTCACAGACAATCCGATACCCGGTGGGGTAGCATTGGACAAAACAGATTACGATATATATGGCCCGGTCGAGCTCTTGAAGTATCCTCATCAATTTAAGGTTTCATTAAGTGACTTTGTAAAACCAAGTACATTCTCTGATGAATGGGATTTTGAAAGTATTAATGATATGATGTCAGACTTAGTTATGTCAGCAAAATTTACAGAACATGATTATTTACAAGGTTCATCGAATTATGATCAGATGTACTGCTACAACCACTATGCTAACCATTATTTGCATAAATCTGCTCAACCTAGAAATGTTTTAAATTATAATCAATGGGAACATTGTGCAACTCCACCAAAAGGTAGTTCAAAAACATTTTATGAGAAATTCTCATACTTCTCAGGGTTTAACACAAGTGAAGCAGAAATGTTTTATTTCAAACTGTTAAATAAGACAGGAATGAAAACCATGCTGACAAATACAAAATTAATCTATTCAGAAACATTTTTTGAAAAAATGAATACATTTGGTTTTGATTTTTGGAAAAATAACATTGAAACAAAAACGATCTGGGGTACCAAAGATTGGCAAGTCCAAGGTATAGAATCATTATTCAGAGCCTGCATGATCCCAGAACAAATTATATTTTTGAATGACACAATTCAACAAACAACCTGTCTTGGCCTAGCCAAAATTAAAGACTTATACAAACCGTCTATTCCAAAGCCAACACCTGACAGTAATAGCACTACAGATGTTGAGATAGACGTATCCCATATTTTAAACCAAAACAGAACACATCCTGATTGGAAGAAATGGTTGATCTGGCCCACAGACACAAATAACTGTCAAGATAGATTCCTGAACAAAATACAGGGGTTCAAATTGACCAGGCCAGACCCTAGATACTCCCAGAGACAACATCCAGGGATAGTAACAACATACAGTGTAGGAAAACTCTGCCTTGAATGGCTACAGACATCCACACTGGCAGAAATTAAGCAACACTTAACTTTACTTAAAGAAGGTGCTGACTTGCGTGATTTCATTATGGGACCACGCAAACAGCGTCAAAAACGTTTCATAGCGGCCTCTATATATGCAGCTTATAACGAAGCTTGGAAAGAAACTCAAATTGAAACAGCAGAGAAAATACGGGAAATTGACCGTATTAATTTGGAAAAATCACTTTCTGTTGTGGACAATGGGTTAATGACTCTGTCTTCCAGAATATATTCACTGGACAGTATTGTATCATCTGCAATCGATATAATGGAGCAGGACTTACTAATGTTACAACATGGTCAGTCCCAATTGCGTTCTATTGTACAGCTTGGCTGGACGTTACAAAATCTGCGTTCAGGCTACGTGCCTTGGCGTTTAATCAACACAACGTCACTGTTCTCTATCTTTAACCTTACTGATATACAAATCAGCTTGGCACAAAAAGGAGCAGAATATACAATTCTGAGCATTGAAAAACTTGAGAGATTACCATTGACAATGTCATCGAATGGATAATACACGGAATCATAAGTATTCCGATAACAACTTTCCAATTTCGATACTGCCAAAAGTATATAAAGGCAGGCCAGTATGAAAGGTTGGGTAAAGGATACATTAAGTCATCATGGAAATTACCTTACACACGCACATGTTATAGTGAAAAAGGACAGAATGTATTTCTTAGTGGTGATAATTGTGAAAAATCACTAAGTGGTATACTTCTGTGTCAGGGTATAAATCTACATGGGGCCTGTGAGGGGACTTCAAATACCCTTTCATGTCACCAGCTTGGCACACCTGCAACTCGAATAGAGCCATTCTTTAGACGGCTTTCGAACGGGAGCTACATTCTAATAGTGGACCACGGATGTTGTGGCTTGGTGCCAGGAAAAGCTTATCTAGTAAGCGCTTCTTCCATGGTCACTTGCTGTATGCAAGTATTGTATCCGAACGACACTCCAGACAGGGAGGGAAAAATTTGGCCCAGTTTGAAAATCTCTTCTATTCGAATTGATACTTTAAGCAGAATGAAGTCTGTTCTTCTACAGATGCCTGTGCCCTTGACGTCATCAAAAGAAACGTATGATCTCCAGGTTGCAAGGACAACGACAGAGATACATGCACTATTATCAACAAATTGCCCCTTACATTTCGCAGAAATGCTAAACCAAATCTTAAACATTTCAGATACGAATGGTATCGCGAGTGTATTTAAGACAATTTTTTCGGGACTGTTGACACCTTTCAAAGCAGTCCTGGGCATCTTTCCTAATTTTGTCCATTCAATCTTTGGCGGCCTTCCACTCCTGTTGGGACTTGTAGCAGGCATTTTATTTTTGATACTACTGCTTCGTTATGGCAAGCCATGTCACAGACAAGACTCCAGCAACAATGGAAGAAACGATCCTAGCTATACGCTATCGGGACCGCATAACTAAAGTCCTTGGATTAGCCCGGCTAAGAGATCTGAATATGACCTGGTTTCTTTCATTCAGACCCATCTGGCAGAATTGTATCTTACCTGTGTTAAGATGTATGCTGTGCGGAGAGGAATGCGTGTTAGACGTCTGTCTTACACTACAATCAGAAGTACCATTGATACAGATACTTTGCTAAGTCCTGTAACGGCTCATGCATCGTGCATCCTGATGACGGCATTCGTTGAGACTTCACCACTGCGATTAAACGGTAGTTAAGTGCAAGATGAGAGCAGCATCAACCAGGTACGACCTTCTGTGAGCACTGCTGATCCTGTCATCGATGATAGCAATCATTCTCACGACTGCACAGTTGCGGCATTTTCCAACCTGGTCGAACTTTCACCTGAAGCGGTAAACTGCTTTTTTGAAAGTCTGTCTGACATGATGTTCTCCTCTGAACAAAAAGAATACGTTTTAAGCAAACGAGCACTCAGCGTTCCCTGAACTCTGAATTTGGCCTTTGGCTTTGAAAAACAAAACCTTCTGAAAATATTTGGAACTGTTTTGACTTCTTCCCCTGAAAAACGAAATTATTTTTTTTCCCGATTCCAAAATATTTACCTTTTTTTGGCACTCAACCTCTGCTTAAAGTAGAACTATTCTTAGAGAACAGAGCTTCTATTTTTAGGAACTCTAGAGACAATATATTACCTCAGCCTCTAGCATATTACAAATAACTGTATTTATATGTGATGAAATGGTCTCGCACTTTTTTTTTCTGTATTAAGAGCCATTTCATGTGTAATTTTCGCAAAATCATTCCGCTGATATATATGCATCCTATTTTATGAATGATTAATCTGCTTAAAATACTGTACCTATACTCATTTTTTGGTGTATTTCGCATATGCCATTTCAGATGCAAAATAATGTATTTTGGGGTGGATCGGTATACACATGCACCGTTAGATATGTTTACTATTGCTTAGTTTCTTTACTTACTCCTTCCCACGTATTAGGCTTAGGTCAGGTACACCGGGGTAGGCGTAGTTAGAAGCACCAGTTGAGTATGATTAGTCAATGTATATATGTATGTATCTATTTTATCCATTTTGGCTAAGAAACCATATCAATGCTTTTACAGTATTATTTCATAATCCTGCTTTTACTGTATGCACTTTACTTAACTATAAGTATTGCAATTGTAGCAATTCATTTCTCTTGTATAAGGAAAGAGATTGCTCAATAAATAACACCTTTTATTGAAAACACCCGTCTCTCTTTTTCTCTGCAATCTGGTGAAACTAAGTACGCACCTTTGACTGAGTGAAATAGCTGTCTTTTGTTTTCACACGACTCTAGAGATATACTCTTAATCAGGGAGAGCAAAGTTGTCATGGTTTATGGTTGTCAGAAACTAAATCCCTTCTTGTCTATCCAGGGAGGTTAAACTCCTCCTCACTTATTCGAGAAAGTTTCTAGTGAACTCTGAGCTAGCTGGAAAAAAACTTTAGTCTAATATAGTCAGTAGAGACCTAGCTAACCTCAGTCCTACGTCTACACTACTGAAGATATTATTCCAATGCGCAGAGCCTATTGGGACTATAGGAACTACACTACAAGATGTGGTTAAGACGTGTTGCTGTTCAAAGGTGTGGACGTATAGATTCGCCAAACTTGGTGCAAAAATGCTGCCCATACTTGTGCCGGACCCCTGAAGATAAATAGTTTCTCCATACTTGAAAAAATTGTCCTTCATAGCTAGTTGGGCTAGAGACATTATGAACGGAACTGGTGTTTGGAATCAAGTGTGGTACTTGTCAGAATCTGGAAGATAGTATCCAATGTTTCATCCTGAGGTATCGACGTGTACAACGATTCAACGTCGAATGACGCTAGGTAATCTTGTTCTAGGTCAAACTCGACGTCGGGCAAAAGACGTAGCACGTCTTTCGTGTCCTGTAAGTACGTGGGCATGGTCTTTACTATGGGTCGGTGAAAAAAGTCCACAAAAGTGGACAGAGGCTCTAGTATCGATCCAATGCCTGATATTATGGGCCTACCAGGAGGCGGTTGTTGAATTTTATGTATCTTAGGAAGGCAATAGAAGTAGGGCATGACAGGATGAAGGAAGCTTCCTGTGCAGTGATTCAACCAGCTGAGAGGCCTTCATCTACCAAATCTACAATTGTGTTTTTGATCCGCTCTGTAGGGTCTTCTTTTAGCGGTCGGTAGAACTTCCTGTCTGACAGTTGGCGCAGACACTCCTCCCTATACGTCGCAGTGTCTTGAATTATGACTGCACCGCCTTTGTCCGTAGGCTTAATTATTATCATGCGGTCTTCCACTAGGGTGCGTATTGCCAATTGTTCTCTTTTTGGTAGGTCAAAAAATTGAGCTTTCTTATTTTTGCACAGGAAGGCTACTTCTTCTTGGACAGCCTTTTCAAATGTCAAACCTTTGGAGGCACACTTGTGATTGGGGGACTGAAAGTTGAACGTTTTCTGAGGCCTGTATTCTTTTCCTCAGTCTGACCTGGTAAAAGTTGTTTATCACGAAAAAAATAGTATAGGCGAATCTTGCTGAAAAACTGGGCCAGTTGACAGTTAACCTGGAAGGCATCTCCTGGGTTAGTTTCTGCAAAGCCCAGGCCTTGGTTGAGAACTTGGGTTTCATCTTCTGTCAGCTGTCTTTGGCTTAGATTCACTATCAGACTCATTCCGCACTGGTTCCCGCTTGTCTGCTCTTTTTCGTTTGACTCCTGGTCCCCATGTATGATGTTGTCGGTTGGTTCCAGTGTACTTGGAGTTGGGCATTCCTTCGTTTGCCTCTTGGTCTTCCTGGGCCAAACCCTAAAAAAGGCTGGTCGGGAAAGTTTTGTTGGTGTGGTTGAAATTGGGGCATAGTGGATTGGAATTGAGGGGGAGGAAAACCCCAAGCTGTTGGTGGCCACTCCTGTTGATATTGTGGTGTAGGTGGTCCACCTCGCCAATTGGCCCTGCAATACCCCCCAGCCTCTATATTGTTGTCTATTGTCTACAGTGTCTTCTCCCTCATTAGAACTGTCCCCCGAGCTAGATCCTGAATATGAGGAGCCATAGCGTCTCCCTTTCTTATTAAATTCAGGGGGGGGAATAGTTATCACTAGTGTAAGGGTACACTACATAGTGCTTAAAGCGTGCCAAATCTTTTAAAATTTCTCGATATTTGTTAATAGGATGTTGTCTTTGAACTCCTTGTTCATTTTGTTCGACTCATCTTGATTTTTCTTGAATATGGTGCTAGTAATGGTGGTTTTGATCTGTGACTCTATCACTTGAATTTCTATAAGTATTGCATCTGTTACCCGTTTTGCTGTACTGATTATTAGAATCAACCAATCTCGTGTACAGCGCCACACTATCAAGGACCAGTCTTTTAAAAAGGTTTTGTCCTGGAGAAAGAGGCGTTGGGTGTTTGTTACAATCAGGCCAGAGGGAGCACAAGTGCCCCTCAGGTATTCTGCCATGATTGCCCCATGAATCAGGGTGCGTGAGTGAGATTTCTTCAGAAATAAAACTTTGCTCCACTTATCTTCATTGATGGTGCTATACTGGTTAGACTATCAATAATACTGGGTATGTTGTCTAGAATCGACTGATAGACTGTTTCGTCTTATGCTAAGCCACTGAACTCTGCCATGTTAGATATGGGAAAAGAACAGCACACACGATGCACTGATCTGGCTACCGTATCACCTTGGGAATTGCCTCGTGGTGTAGTGCCAAAACTTCTTAATAAAAAAGACCCGCAGCCAAAGGCTGTACAAGAACAAATACACAGAACAAAGGGTCTGAGGGACAGTTTAGAGACCTATTTGGATTAAATCCCCCCAATCCTATTAATCATACAACAACAAAATAATCTGTGGTCTATAGAAGTCAAAAAGGGGGGGGGTGCTTCTAGATACAATTGTAAAGAACAGCCTATTGTGCTGATATCCTTGGTGCCAACAAAGGATAGAAAAAGGGAATCGAGATGCAGAGAGGATAATTCATCTAAAGAGAAAAGAGAACTAACAAGAACCACATCAGGATTATTGGTATCCCATCATTTCACCAGTGTCATCATCTGGGGTTCCAAACAACTCTTTCTCATCCTTCCTCGATCCAGGAGGAGAACAAAAAGAAGAATGAGTTGTATCCTCTTGTGGGGTTCTCACAGGAGGAAAGGAGGGGACCCTTTATTTTTTTTGATTTTTGATAAGTGCAGTGCAAGAGAAAAAGGAAATTAGTGTGATTAAAATGGGATAAACAACAGAGACAGACAGTAAAAATATTCCTCTTATTCTCAATCTCAAAGTTGTGTTCCAGCTTAACAACAGTGCAAAAGATGAATAAAATCAGTTGTAACTAATCACTGCTTATATGGTTGACATGTTTCAGCCAATGGGATGACTCTCCCTGGCTTTCTTCAGGACCTCAACACACACAATCTTTGTCACTGCGATTTATAGAGTTTCATACATACTGTTTAGAAGTTACTATACCAGTATTGAGATCCTCTGTACATGCATGATGTTTACGACATCTGAAAGACAAGTGAGGATACAACTAATAAAACTGCATCTATTAACTTCAATTCTGTGGGCCTGCAAAGAATTGAAGTTACTAGTTTTGGCCATCGGGGCACATTTAGCGCCACAGCAAAGGGTCCAGGACTGGTGGGACACCCTTTAGGGGTTCAGAATTGATTCAGGTGGAATCCAGGTGCAGGTTCAAGATGGTGAAAGCCTTTTATGTCCCTGTTGCTCTGAATGGGAGGCCAGAAATCGAGCCGTTAGAGTCACTTTGTGAGTCCTACATTCAGGTGAGGATGCAGGGCTCGACAGCAGGGCTGGCCTCTGAGGGTCCAATGCAATCCAATAAAAAAAAAAGGATCCTATTTAAGGCACTTTTAATTTGCTATAGGATAACCGTTTCAAAAGCCCCTGAATATCTGAAGGATCTAGCTATCCCCTATCAGCCCACCAGAGCACTTCGCTCCACGGGCATGGGCCTTCTGAAAGTACCTCGTATAAAGAAGGCCAGAATGGGTGGACGCTCCTTCCGAGTGTTGGCAGCCAACCAGTGGAACATTCTTCCCATCGAAATTAGGATGGCCAAGACTGAAACTATATTTAGGAAGCTCTTAAAAACACATCTGTTCACCCAGTAGACCTGTCTCTGCTTTTCTGCCACTCTCTCCCCAGCGCGGGGACACGCCGGGATGGCGTCACCAAGCGCTTTAGAAGCCCCTTTATTATTATTATTTAAGCTCCATTCAGTCCTTCCAAAGCAGTCTTGCGGAGTGCATAGCAGGTCACAGTAGCAGGCAGTCCCCTGAGAGTCCTTCAGCAGGTCCAGGATGTGAACTGAAGAGTGAGTCCCAAGTAATTTCGCGACTCCCTTGCTCTGGCTCCAGGCTGGCTGTAGTGATAATTTGGAGGTGATATGTCCTTAGTGTGAAGGCAGAGCACAGCTATTCAGTTGCAAGTGGGGCTGTGCTCACTCCACCTCCTCCCTTCCCATGTTGCCAGCAGATGGCCCATTCAGGCACACCAAATCCATCTATTGTGTGACTGTCTGAAAGGAATACACAAAGTCAGTTACACCCAGTCATGTGACCCAAGATAGGCTGCAGGCACAGATGGGTTAAAGGCAGGAAAATGCCAACTTTCTAAAACTGCCATTTTCAGAATAGTAATAAAAAAACCACCTTTACCATTAAAAAGGATTTTTCATTACAATTTCATACATATGAGCTGGCTACCTGAGCCCAATCAAAAGTTAGCACTTATTAAAGGCAATAAGACAACCCAATGTTATCCTATGGGACAGGAAGACATCACAGAAGTGAAAAACGAATTGAGGAGTTTTTCACTATCAGGGCATGTAAAAGTTAATAGTCCTACCTTTTAATTACAAAGCACCATGCCCTATGGGATACCTAGGGCATACCTTAAGGGTGACTTATATGCAAAGAAAAGGAAGTTTAACCTCTGCACTGCGGCACAAACTCCTCCGCAGTGCTGGACATTCCAATCGTGGGCGTATCATACCGGCTCCCGGCCGTCATGAGCACACGCCCACCGTGACTCATGATGGCTGGAGGCCATCATGAGCATGGAAGAGGTTAAGGCCTGGCGAGGGGGTTATATTAACATGTCCAATTGAGAGTTTAAAACTGCATTCAGGCTGCAATGACAAGCTTGGGACAGGTTTTAAGGTGCTACTTAAGTGGGCGGCACAATAAGTGCTGCAGGCCTACTAGTAGCATTTATTTTACAGGCCCTAGGTATATGAGATACCACTTTACAAATGACTTATAAGCAAATGTAATCAGGTGTAAGCCAATCAAACCATGTTTAAGGGAGGGAGCACAAGCACTTTAGCACTGCTTAGCAGTCCTAACACCAACAAAAAACGATTTTCAGTACAAAAATAGAGGAGAAGAAGCAACAGGTTTGGGGTTAACCTTACAGAGAGGGCCAGATCTAACATAACCCATTTTTATTGATAGAGCGCGCAGGTCACCCGACTCACAATTTTACCATATACGCAGTGGGCCCATAAATTCAATCTTCCATATTTATCAATCGGGTATCCTTACACTCTAATACCAGTATTCCTGTTCCTTCCTATTGTATTTCCAATGTACCCGACTTACCACTCCACTGTTACGGGTACCTATGATCACAATGGATCAGGGAGCTAGCTGTGAAAATAAGTAAGCAAAACACAAATACCATATACAGTTAAATAATGTTTTTGTTATCTTAAATAACCACAAACTCGGGAAGTTTTCAAGACCTTTATCTAATCATTATTATCTTCTAGTGTCATGAGCCAAAGGTTCACCCCAATCAAACTATCTATCACGAGAATCATAACAATTGTATAACTATGTATGAGAGTAAGAAACATTTAGAATCATAAAAAATAAAGGAAGGGAAAATAAGGAACACGCTATTTTAGATAAACAGAACTTCACAACTTCACTAAAGGCGGGTAAAGAAAGGGAACATACTAATCAAAGTAGACTTTCAAAAATCACTAACGATTCAGAGGAAATGAGACTCAGACTATTTGATTTATCCAGATATGCTTATTCTCTATAGGAAGGGTAAGAATGGAACAAACATATATGCAAACAGTTTTAGCATTTACTAAAGGTAGGAAAAAAATGGAACACGCTAATAAACAATAAAACATGAAAAATCTCATTTAAGGAGAGAAGGTTAAATGACATATGTAAATGTATACTTCGTTCACAACAATAGGAAAGAGTTTAGAATGACGAACACCCACATGGATTATATTTACCTAGATTGTAGAACTAACCCTGGCCACGGGTCAGCTGGGAAAAGCGGGGACAGGACCCTCAAGGACTTAGGTTGCCGGTAGGCGAACCGGTACGGCTCATGGACAGTCAGGACAGGATAACCCCAGGATTTGGATCAGAACCGGATTCGTCTAAGGGTACAAAAAGGGGGGTGGGGTCGCACACTACTCACACACCAGCGGTATCGCCCCTAAGGACTCTGGTTAATGTAGTTAAGTGTTCCGCGATGCATCATCTTTCGATCTTCTGCTGTCCTCGCTGTCTTCGCCATCCCTGGACACGTGTTTCGGGGTATCACCCCTCGTCAGCAGGGATAGGCCGTGTACTGGGGTTGCCGATGGCTGCCAAATATCTGCCAGGTATAGTACCACTCAGGCGCGTAGGTGCGGGGTCCCAGGCTCGTCAGCCGGCGGTTCAAGGGAGCTTAAAGTTACAAAAAGGGGGGTGGGGTCGCACACTACTCACACACCGGCGGTATCGCCCCTAAGGACTCTGGTTAATGTAGTTAAGTGTTCCGCGATGCATCATCTTTCGATCTTCTGCTGTCCTCGCTGTCTTCGCCATCCCTGGACACGTGTTTCGGGGTATCACCCCTCGTCAGCAGGGATAGGCCGTGTACTGGGGTTGCCGATGGCTGCCAAATATCTGCCAGGTATAGTACCACTCAGACGCGTAGGTGCGGGGTCCCAGGCTCGTCAGCCGGCGGCTCAAGGGAGCTTAAAGTTACAAAAAGGGGGGTGGGGTCGCACACTACACACACACCAGCGGTATCGCCCCTAAGCGTACGACCAACACCAGCAGCTTCGGATGCAACACCTGCGCTACTCCCTCTCTGCAAGGAATCTGCCAATAACCCCAATTGGGTTCTCGAATCTCCCAGCTAAGTGCTTCGCCAGCACTTAAGGTTTCCAAACCCCGATTGAGTTTGTGGAAATTACGGAGAGAGTGCTCCGCAGCTCTCTGTATCAATCACCTATAGAGTTCGTTGGGTCAGTGACAGGTCAGCTATTCAGACAAGTCGGACAAATTCTCTAGCTAAACCTAGGCTAGTTATACTGTTTTCGGGTCAGTGTACCACCCACTAATGTTGCAAGTGAAAGGGTCCCCAAGTTCTGATTGGACAAAGGAGGGGATTAGGTCACCATTTACCTAAGATTTTGACTTTCCCAGACTTAATATTCAGTTCTTGTACCCACCCCTTAAGTTCTAGCTTTCCAACGACTCAGAAACATCGGAATCCAAGGAAAAGCATTGGAATGGATCACCTCGTTCCTCGCCGGAAGAACTCAGAGAGTACGCCTCCCACCATTCAAGTCAGAGGCCACTGAAGTCATCTGCGGCATGCCACAAGGATCTTCACTCAGCCCCACCCTCTTCAACGTATACATGAGCCCCCTCGCGACCATCACACGCCAACACAACCTCAAAATCATCTCCTACGCTGATGACACTCAACTGATCCTCTCACTCACCAAAGACCCAAACATCGCCAAAACCAACCTACATGAAGGAATGAAAGAAGTAGCCGAATGGATGAAGCATAGCCGTCTGAAACTGAATTCAGACAAAACAGAAGTCCTTATCTTAGGTACCTCCCCCTCCGCCTGGGACGACTCTTGGTGGCCAGAGGCCCTTGGAAAAGCACCCATCCCGACGGATCACGCACGGAACCTAGGCGTCATCCTGGATTCCTCACTCTCGATGACCAGACAAGCCAACGCCGTCTCTTCATCTTGCTTCAACATTCTTCGCCTGCTCAAAAAAACATTTCGCTGGATCCCCACCGAAACCAGAAAAACGGTCACCCACGCACTGGTTACAAGCCGCCTGGACTACGGAAACACCCTTTACGCCGGTACCACCGCAAAACTTCAGAAAAAACTCCAATGCATCCAGAACGCATCAGCCAGACTCATATTAGACATCCCGCGTAAAGATCACATTTCTGGTCACCTGAAAAACCTCCACTGGCTCCCCGTCAATAAGAGGATAACTTTCCGCCTCCTCACCCACGCACACAAAGCTCTTTACGAACTTGGACCCGAATGCCTCAATACACGTCTTTCCTTCTACACCCCCTCCCACCAGCTGCGCTCTTCCAACCAAGCCCTCGCTGCTGTTCCCCGCGTCAACAAAACCACCATGGGAGGAAGATCATTCTCCTACCTAGCAGCCAAAACCTGGAACTCACTTCCCATGCACCTCCGCCTCACTCAAAACCACCTAGCATTCAGAAAGCAACTTAAAACCTGGATATTCGAGAAGTAATTCCCCACCCCTCTTCAAGCGCCTTGAGACCCTCTGGGTATGTAGCGCGCTATATAAATTTGATTGACTTGACTTGACATGACACTAGATTTACAGAATACAATAGAGTATACAGTAGTGAAATACAATTGTAACAATTTTCCCGTTCCCAGGAGCATCTTGGCTTTGGGTGCAAGCTGGCTGGGCTCCACTGCATCATGAGATTCTTTCCCTCATCACATGACGAGTACCAGAAAGGCTTTTCAAGATGGAGTCACGAGTGTTCCTCAGGCCCCAAAGAATACAGTACATGAAAAGTAAGCGAAAACAATTTAGAAATACAGAAAAATTGAATACACTGTATACCATGAATAGCTACACTATACCCCTTACTATATAATAACTATAGCATTAGGATAAGTGCGGAAGGAACAACTTTGCGAAAGCAGCTTTGCAAGCACGGAGCATATGAGAAAACAAAGCAGCCATTTTAGCAGTATTGCACATGAGCAAACCTTTCCCACCAGAACTGCAAGTGCGTCACGTCACGTGGTTATGACCGACGCATGCGCAGACTAAAATTCCCGCGAAGCAGCGGCCATTTTAGTGGCAAGCGTTATTACTGTTTAGTAAACAAATAGGTAAGCATCACTGGGACACCCCGTGTAGTGTAAAATGTGCAATATTAGTAAGACAAACATATTGATTAGACTATTAACACTATTCGAGGTTCATGAGTACAAGCAAGTCGCGTAACGTGCGAATTCTTGCTCCATCAATCCCCTCTTTGATGATATTTACTATCATCACTATTAATGGAACCAGATGCCAACTTCTCACAGCTTTCCCAATTCTATTTCTTCAAACATTCGATTCAATTTTTCTTTTACTTCTTTGTTAGGGTGAGAATTCTTCACCCTTTTGTAAATTTTATTATTCAGTTCCTCCAATTCTAGTTCATCCACATTCCGTTTCATTCCTCTTTTATTCATAGCATATTTCTTTTTGTGTTTTCGACATTTGCAGCAGATTACGACAATTAGCACAATTAAACCTATACGTGCTATTGGCATCAGTATTTTACTCACTAGATTTTTACCTATGTTAGAAAACCAATGACCTACAGAGGAGAGACCATCAGTTAGTCTCTTCCAGGCACTGTCAACCTCCAGTGGTTTGAGATCTTTTTCCAAATTTGTAATGTTCCTCACATACCTTTTGATTTCGACACTTTTGTCAGGTATGTAAGTGCAACAATGTTGCGCTTTCAACATTCTACAGACTCCGCCCTCTTTTGCTAATAAGGTTTCAAGAGCAAGTCTGTTCTGTAAAACCATAGATCTGATTGCAACCATTTCGGTATTGACCATCAGGAAACCTGCAGCAGTTTCAGTAGATAACCGATCCACTACTGTTGACAATTTGCAAATTCTGTGTGTGTTCAGAGTCACTCCCACTGCTGGTATCAATGCACTAAAGATATCACCTAGTATTTCTCCTACGCTTTCTCTTTTACTACGCACTAATTTATTAGTGTTTTCATTGCTTCCAGCAATTTCATTCACATGGTATATTTTTGGGAAGACAATTCCAAAATAGCTGCTTCCACACCAGTTTTCCAGCAATTTGAAATAAGCCTTGTTTCCACATATGTAATAAATTCCGGGAAACACAGGTTCTGACCCATTTTTGAAACCCCAACCTCCAATTACCTTGTAATTGTGTTCACATTGACTGGAACCAATGAAAATGTTATTATAATAACTAGTCTTTTCTCTGTGAAGACAGAGTTTCCCCTTTCTTTCGAAATCCAGTAACAAAGCAGGATTAGCTCCACCATTTGAGGTGCTTCCCATGTTTTCAGCCCACTTAGGAGTTTTCTGTCTTTTATCATTCGCCTTTCTTTGGAAACTTTCTCTTCTTTTCTCTGCCATGTCTAGAAACATTTTCTCTTGTTCATGTAATGAACAGGTCAAGTTATCTCTATGTGCTTCACCTAAATCTATGGTACCTATAGTCAGAAAATATTCTCCCATATAACGTGTTACATCACTTTTTGTAGGTACAGGGTTCAGATTTCCACGTATAGGAAGTTCAGAAAATATCACGTCTGAGTTCGAGTAATAGTACTGTAACGGTCCTCTTTTATAGAATAAGCTAGCTAAAATACTACAGGAAATTCCATATGTTAGTGGCAAGTGATGGTAGGTCACTCCCTCAGCTACAGAAGTAGGTAGCTTCATGCAAACATAACAGTCTTCTATTTCCATGGCTTCTACATAATGTACTAAAAGGTTTGCGAATACGTTTAAATGAGTCCTGTTCTTGATTCTGTGATAATGTAGTCCTTCCTCATCTGGTGCTTCTAAGTCCATTTTAGTTTGTCTAATGCTAAGTGCTTTCTCATGTCCTTCTACACTTTGTGGTGTATTTTTCGTTTGAAGCTCTTCTGTGTCCTTTGTCACAGTCTTTGTAGAGTCAACATTAGTATCTTTACTCATCATATAAGGAATAGTAATTGTTAGTCCTATCCATAGTATTAATACTAAAGCTACACTACATACACATACTTTACAGCATGTTTTACAACAATTGCGTCTAGGTCTTCCATTCACATTGGAATCAGACATTTTTGCTCAAAAGCAGCTTTCCCACCCCTCTTTGTAACTTTGCACAAGTTGCTTACACAGGGCAACTTCAGGTTGGTTCTTCTTCTTCGGTAGACTGGTCAGCAGTCAATTCTTCATCACTTTCGTCACTTATATCAAGATCCTCGAATTCCTCTAACACCAGGTAAGTCCATTCAGGATCCTGATACTTATTGTTCAGTCTTTTTATTCGGGCACTTCTTCGCGTATAGTTTTCTTCAGTTTGCTCTGTTTTACTGGAACCTTGTTTCCTTTGCTCAAGCTTCTCTTCTACTGTTTTCAGTCTTAGTCTCAGTCTTTTGATGTACCTTGGTTCTCTATTCTTTTTCTTGAATCTTTTAACTGGCACTGTTGTTTGGCTTTCTTCGAATGCTCTTTTATGTTCGTTCAGTTGTGGCACTTCTGCTTCAACGTCTTCTTCTTCCCTTTCTGTCTGACTAGTCCCAGGTCTTGTTTCAGTTTCTTCTGCCTGGTTGCTAAGCTGGCCTTGTTCAGGTGTATACTGGATTTGACTATTGGACGTTTCAATTTCTGTGTCCTGAACACATTCGTCTATTTCTATCTGATCCTGTTCAAGCACTTCGAACCTTTGATTTTCTTCCGCTTGAACTTTCGCCCTAATTTCTATCTGTCCCTTTTTAGTCTCAGGAGCTCTTGGAGGTGTGTCGATAACCTGTTCTGTCCCTATATGACCTTCCTCCTCATCAGATTTGACATGGATTTCGATGATCTGATTATCTCCTTCTATTCTTGTCTCCTCCTCACTATCCCACTCTCTATCTGAGTAGGTTTGGCTTCTGGTTCTTAATGGATTGAATTTCAGGTCGATTACTGGGATCCATTCATCTTGACTGGTGCTCGGTTGTTCGTCATCAGCTACTTCAGGACCAACATCTGGAGACCCCTCAGCTGGACAACCTTCAGCGTCAGTTTCTTCGTCTTCGGTTACCTTTTTTGCATGGCTGGAATGGATCCACTTTGGCACACCTGCACACTTCACCGCTGTTGTGGTTACCAGAATTACTTGTCTTGGTTTTCCCCACTTCGGTGCAAGGCAACTTGATCGGGTGTGTTTCTTTAGTACCACCCAATCACCCGGATTCAGATTATGGACTGGAGTTGCTGGCCTGGCGACGGCGTCTTCCCCAATCTGGTGAGAGATAGAACGCACTTGGTCACCCAGTTGCTTGCAGTACTCTAGTACCAAATCATCAGAAATGCTTATCAGTTTGTGTCCTGGTACCCATGCTTGTCGCATTACTCTTCCCATCAGGATCTCATGGGGACTCAGGCCTGTCTTTCGGTCTGGAATACTTCTGATTCTCATTAGGACAAGTGGTAAAGCGTCTATCCAGTTCATGCCAGTAGATTCACACATCTTTCCTAGTCTCGACTTGATAGTGCCATTCAGTTGTTCCACCACTCCAGAAGCCTCTGGGCGATATGCACAGTGCAGTTTTTGAGTAATTATGAATGCTTCACAGATTTGACTTATTATTTCATTCTGAAAATGCCCACCTCTGTCTGATTCAATTGTGACTGGAAAACCGTACATAGGTATTAGTTCTCGCAATAACAATTTGGCTACACTGATGGCATCATTTTTCTTTGCAGGATAAGCCTCTACCCATTTTGAAACTAGGCAAACAATGACAAGGACGTACCTCATTCCTTTACAAGGGGGTAACTGGATAAAGTCAATCTGTAACCTTATAAAAGGACCTTCTGCTTTCCCAATTTTACCCGGTAAAACTACTGTTTTCTTCCCGGGATTGTATTGCTGACATGTCAAGCACCTCTGGCAGAGTGCCTCTGCTACTTTCCTGAATTTTGAATTGAACCATGTCTGTCTGAAGACACGGACCATGGCATCCCAACCAATGTGCACATCTCCATGTATTAGCCGGGCCATAGGAGCAAGCAAGCTATCAGGCAATACAGGCATACCATCAGAGCAAACAATGACACCATCCTCGTTCCTCTGTTGACAACCAAACTTTCTCCATCTTCTCTTTTCCTTTGGTCCTGCTGCATTCTGTAAATCTCTCAGTTCCTCCCATGTTTGTACATTCTCAAACACCATAAGTTGGCAGCTGTTTCCGCTTCCCCCCAATTTGATATTGACTGACATTCTATGTCTTGCACAATGTTGGGCCAGTTGGTCAGCATATCGATTACCTGCTGTCACATTGTCATCGCCAGATTTGTGAGCAGCACACTTGACCACTGCCAATTCTTTTGGTAACTGGATTGCTTCCAGTAATTCCTGTACCACTTTTCCATTTCTGATAGGAGTACCTGAAGAAGACAGGAACTCTCTTTTCAGCCATAATTGGCCGAAGTCATGCACAACCCCATAACCATACTGGCTATCAGTATATATGGTTACTCTTTTCCCAAATTTACAGGCTTTTGCCAATGCAATCAATTCGGCTACTTGTGTAGACTTTACTCCAAATAGATAGGATGCTTCTACGGCATGTGATATTGTAACTACAGCATAGGCAGCACTTAGGCCTCCATCCTCATGTCTCAGACATGAGCCATCTACAAACAGCTCGAAATCTTCTACAGGCAGGGGCATTTCCTTGATATCTGGGCGTGGTTTGGTACTAAACTCAGTCAGGTCAATGCAGTCATGCTCGACCTCTCCCTTTGCTTCTGCAATCAGTGAATTTGGTAATAGGGTAGCTGGATTCAGTATGTTACACCGAGTAATGGTTACATTTGCTGCACCCACAAGGATTCTCTCATACCTAGTCAGCCGACTAGGTGTGAGATACTGGGTTTTAGTTCTGGTCAGTAGGATTACAACTGCATGTGGAACATACACAGTTACAGGATGTCCCATAATGATGGATTCACTCTGTTCAAGACTCATGCAAGTTGCAGCTACTGCTTTCCGACATCCAGGTAATCCAGCAGCCACTGGATCCAAAGTAGCAGAGAAATATGCTACTGGACGTCTAGTCAAACCATGCTCTTGAGTTAGGACTGACAGTGCACAATTGTCTCGTGTATCACAAAACAGTGCAAATTCTTTCGAGTAATCAGGCATTCCTAATGCGGGAGCTGTACACAGACATTCTCGTAATTTTGTAAAAGCTGTCATGCTTTCCTCATTCCATTCCACTGGGTCTTTTTCTCCTTTCTTTGTCATTTTTATCAAAGGTTTTGCTAGGACTGAAAATCCCACAATCCACTGTCTGCAGTATCCTACAACTCCAAGGAACTTTCTGATCTCTCTCTGAGTATTGGGTAAATGCATGTTTCGAATTATTCTAATTCTTTCTGAAGTAACTTTCCTGATACCTTTCTCTATCTGGTGCTCCAGATATTTTACTGAAGAGGTTCAGAACTGTAGTTTGTCAGGTGATACTTTATGTCCTCCTTCACCTAAGTGGTTCAGTAAGGCAATGGTGTCAACAACACAGTCTTTCTGACTTTTAGACGCCACCAAGAGGTCGTCTATATATTGCACCAAAACTGATTCTCCAGGTAAAACCAAGGATTCAAGGCACTTTTTCAGAATCTGATTGAAAATTGAAGGGCTTTCTGTATACCCCTGAGGGACGCGATTCCAGACGTACACGTGACTGTCGAATTCAAATGAGAAAAGAAATTTGCTGTCTGGATGCAATGGGATTGAAAAGAATGCGTGACATAAGTCAATAACGGTGAACCATTCAGCATTCCATGGAATTTGATACAAAATCACTGCAGGGTTCGGAACAATAGGACAGCAAGGAATAACGATTTTATTTACCTTGAGCAGGTCCTGCACTACCCTGTACTTCCCACTAGGTTTCTTGATTCCAATTATGGGCGAGTTACAAGGACTACTCAACACTTCTTGTATGATGTTTGCTTCTAGCAATCTTTTTATTTCAATGGCAACTCCTGCTTTCACTTCTGCACTCATTTTGTATGGTTTAGTATTTGGGTAAACTGCATCTTCTTTTATGGCTATTTTAATTGGGTCAACATTTGCCATTAATCCTACATCTTTCCCAGTAAAATCCCATACTTCTGGTTTCACTGTCTGTTGGAGTTCTTCAGGTAAGTCTTGTATTGTCAGTCTTTTAATTTCTGAGTCAGGTCTTATTAGCATTAATTTGTATATTCCATCTTCATCTGGGGTTTGAATTTCGACGCCTTTTGGTGTGCAAAAGATGGTACAATTCATTTTACACAGCAAATCACGTCCCAATAGGTTTACAGGACTGGAATCACAGACAACAAATCTATGCATTTCTTTGAAATTCCCTATTGTAATCTCCATGGGCTCGGTAACTGGGGTACTAATCAATTGATTAGATACGCCCACTACTTGGATCGCTTCTCCCGAGAGGGGTAGGTTAGGAACGTCTGCTGTTCTCACAGTAGAACGGGTAGCCCCAGAGTCCAACAGAAAGGTGACATCCTTTAACCTTTCCTTCAATGTATGGCCCTGACTGGTCCACCGGCAAGGAGGCGCCAAGCACGCACTCCTCGTCCTCCCCCCTCAGGCACCGTCAGTAAGGTTCATCACAGAGGAAGGTATCATTCAACAAAAATTGCGAAGTTGCTGCATTTCTATCCTCCTTTCCTTCCCAAACCTCGGTGTCTTCACCCTGCTGTGCTTTACTCCTAAAATTCTGTCTAGGTGCACGGGGCAACTGATTCTGTTTTACCTGTTGCTGGGTCTTTCTTGGTTTCTCATTCTGCGTCTGTGGATTTAAATCATTAATTTGGACGTTACCATTCTGTACATGTGGACACTCGTCTCTCCAGTGCCCTATCTGTCCGCACCCGTGACAGGGGAACTTCTTTTTTGCCCCCTCTCGGCTCATTTTTACTCTGGGCTTCCCTCCACCCCCAGAACCTTGATTTTGGGTATTACTGTTCATTTTACTTAACTGCTTTTCTTGTTGTTCTGCTAATTTTATACTTGTGCCCACATGACCTTTTCCTTCAATACTTTTCGTTTGTCAGCCATCTCATCCTCACAATATTTGGCATACTTTAGAACCTCATCCATTGATTTAGATGGCCAACAGATTTTATTATCTTTGATCCATTGTGAAATTTCAGGTCTTAAGCCTGATACAAACCTGTAAATGAAATGGGTCATTTCCTTCATCTCAATGTTATCTAGGCCGCTGTACGTTTTGAACACCTGTAACAGTCGTTCATAATAGGAATGCACAGTTTCATCTCTATCCTGGGTAGTTCTATCTATTCGGGTCCAATCAGTTTCTTTTGCAGGCACTTTTCCCTTCAGATGCAACATTACCGGATTGTACTTTTTCATTACATCAGCAGAAGGAGCCCCTGTGTTAGGGTCCCTCGGGAATTCCTCACTAGGCCAATCAATAGCAATTTTGCATTCCGTCCACAAATCTACCGGAACCACAATGTCAAAGAAGCCATCCAGATCTTTCCAAAGGCATTTTTGTACCTTCACAAACCTTTCTACCTGTCTGTACCAATCTACAGGCTTCTCTCGTAATTTCGGGAAGTCATTGGTAAAGGACAAAATATCCTGTCGGGACCATGGAACATGCACATACTTTCCACCTGGCACTTCTCGCATAGGATATACTTTTTCTGCCTTGTCTGCTTCTTTTAAGACATACTCGGAAGCCATCTGTTTTGATCTAATTTCCTCCTTTTTCTTTGCCCATCTGGATTTCCATTTTTCTAATTCTCCCCATTTTTGCAACAGGTTCAATAATTCTCTGATCTGTACCTTTTTCCCTGACACATTCATATTTTATAAATCTTTGTCTGAGAACTCTGCTGTGTAGGGTTTTTGCAACGCTTTAGATTTCCCAATATCTATTCCCATACTAGCCGCGGTGTCCATTAGTTTTTCATGGAACACTCTAATATTACGGGTGATACTCTTACAGATAAACAGCAATTCTTCCTCGGAAAAAGTATTTAGTCTGTCTAACCCCACATTTCCAGCCATCAATTCTTCCAATTCTATTCTTAATTTGTAAATATCTAATGGTTTCGACTGAGGATTTGGTTTCTCTAATTCTCGACTCCATCTCTCGATTTCTTCAGGAGTCACTACGGTGGCACTTCTAGTACCAGAAGCTGACTCAATCTGCACTTCTCCTGAACTGTAAGGAGTGTTCTTCTTTCTTGAACCCCTTTCTGGTTCCCTTATCGGTAAATCCATCAAGGAAATCACAGACTCACATTCACTTTCTTGGTCATCTACAATTAAGGGCTCTTTTCTCGGCTGCACTACAGCTGGGGTAATAATTGGAGTCTTTGGACACCCCTGTTTATCCCCATACAAAGGAACAACTGGTCCAATAGTTACTGGAATTGTCAAGGCTTCAGGACTTGTATTTAGTTGGGAAATGTTCTGAATTAATTATGTTCTCTGTTTAGCTATAGCCTCTCGCTCTCTTTCCTGCAGTACTCTTTCCAGGTTTGTTTCATGTACTATTTGCGGAGTCAGCGTTGGGGCATAAGTCGGGGCAGTTGGATGCGTCATACTGGGTCCGTCACCATAGTTAGGTTTCAGGAATGGATTCCCTGTGGTTAGAGGTCTCGGCACCTCCTGATAAGGAGGTATTTGACAGCCGTCTCTTACACTTGCTGGTCTTGATCCCTCCTGGTAAGGGGGTCTTAGGCAAGCATCCCCTACACTTGAGGATCTGGGTCCTTCATTATAAGGAGGTGGATTCTTCATTAACAATTCCTCCAAATAATCGTCATCTGAATCCTCACTGGTCATCAAATGTTTCGTTTTCTCTGTCCTTTTCTCTCCCATTGGTTCTCCTAGTGCCATCATAGGGTACAGTCCTTCTACTATCATATTCTGTCTCCATTGTTTCATTCTTTTCTCTCGGATTTCTTGTTTCACTTTAGGATACCATTTGGTTAACCCTTTATCCATTCGGGGCCTGTCTCGCTCAAAAGCCTCTATCTCCCATTCCTCTAAGGCTTCGTACTGTGTCAATCTGGGTCTGGGATGCAAATCATTCATTCGGGTTCTCAAATTGAATAGAATCCTGATATTGAATGTACCATCTAACGGAAATGCCAAAATTCCATCATTCTTCGTGTATTCCACCCAATTTTCCAACCATACACAAGAGTGGTACCCTTTATCAAACATCATGAAAGAGGCGGGAGTATTAGGTGGTGGGATGACAACTCCTTCTCTAGTTTTGATAGGCTTGTCTCTTTTGAAATAATTTTTCACTTTGCTTACTAAGGTCATTTTCCTCTTTTCTCCGTACATAACGCTTTTACGACCTTTCCACTGATCTTTTCCAAACCCTAGATATCTTTGATCCGGTCTAGTCTCCGGAGTATACGAATGCCACATATACTTTTCCACTAGCGACCTTGTTTACGAAATCACTCCCAATCCAAATGCGTCTTTTATTCTTCAACAACCAATCAACACGGTGGTTGCAAAATTTTCTGACCGATGGGTGCGCGGCCTTTTTGTGAGACAAGTTCTCACGCTTCTGCGCTCACCCCTCCTTTACAATACCAGCTCCGCTACACACCCGCTGTCTCTACCAATACCAGCGCGGCACAGAGTGACGTCAGAGCAGCTCCGCAACTGACTCCCTCCTTCACAAGGTAACGGAAACTTGATTTCTTTCTTAAAGTGCAAGTGCTTTATTTAATTTACAACGTAAAACATTCGCCACTGTACTCGAGTGTCTAGAAAGGAAAGATTTGTTTTACTGCAAGTAAACCTCTTCTGTCTACTTTTCATACACTACGGATAGATCTCTTCTGCCTACCCTTCACTCAAGCATTAGAGAACCTGCTACTTCTTCGACTCATCCACTCTTTTCGGGATATATACTAAGTCTAAAGTTTCACTAGTGAACTCTTTTGCTATCACTCAAGCTCCGATGAACCTACTACTCCTTTCTCGTGTGACCCTTACTAGGTTATATCACAACTGAAGTTTCATTAGCGAACTCGTTGCTATCATTTATTCAACTATTCATACAGAAACCCTAATTAGCGCTTCCAGTTCTGCCTAACCATGCACTAATTTTCCTCGAGCCACTGACCTCAGTGCGAAGTGGATTCTCCTCACCACTCGCTATTCTGCCCCGGGGATTCCAGACAACATATAACAATTACTAACGAGTTGTTAATTACATATAAAATATAGCAGCATTTAAGAGAACATTTTCAAACATTTCAAAACATTTCAAAGCAATTTCAAAGCAGTACGATTGATCAATCTTTTAGCAGCAAAATACATTTTAGCAGCATATAACCTATCTACCTATCTTAACTAGTCCTTACCTATCTTTAACTAGTCCCTAACCATAGCTCTGCTACCAGAAAAATACGGATAGAGCGCGCAGGTCACCCGACTCACAATTTTACCATATACGCATTGGGCCTATAAATTCAATCTTCCATATTTATCAATCGGGTAACCTTACACTCTACTACCAGTATTGCTGTCCCTTCCTATTGTATTTCCAATGTACCCGACTTACCACTCCACTGTTACGGGTACCTATGATCACAATGGATCAGGGAGCTAGCTGTGAAAATAAGTAAGCAAAACAAAAATACCATATACAGTTGAATAATGTTTTTGTACTCTTAAATAACCACAAACTCGGGAAGTTTTCAAGACCTTTATCTAATCATTATTATCTTCTAGTGTCATGAGCCAAAGGTTCACCCCAATCAAACTATCTATCACGAGAATCATAACAATTGTATAACTATGTATGAGAGTAAGAAACATTTAGAATCATAAAAAATAAAGGAAGGGAAAATAAGGAACATGCTATTTTAGATAAACAGAACTTCACAACTTCACTAAAGGCGGGTAAAGAAAGGGAACATACTAATCAAAGTAGACTTTCGAACATCACTAACAATTCAGAGGAAATGAGACTCAGACTATTTGATTTATCCAGATATGCTTATTCTCTATAGGAAGGGTAAGAATGGAACAAACATATATGCAAACAGTTTTAGCATTTACTAAAGGTAGGAAAAAAATGGAACACGCTAATAAACAATAAAACATGAAAAATCTCATTTAAGGAGAGAAGGTTAAATGACATATGTAAATGTATACTTCGTTCAAAACAATAGGAAAGAGTTTAGAATGACGGACACCCACATGGATTATATTTACCTAGGACAGATTGTAGAACTAACCCTGGCCACGGGTCAGTTGGGAAAGGCGGGGACAGGACCCTCAAGGACTTAGGTTGCCGGTAGGCAAACAGGTACGGCTCATGGACAGTCAGGACAGGATAACCCCAGGATTTGGATCAGGACCGGATTCGTCTAAGGGTACGACCAACACCTGCAGCTTCGGATGCAACGCCTGCGCTACTCCCGCTCTGCAAGGAATCTGCCAATAACCCCGATTGGGTTCTCGAATCTCCCAGCTAAGTGCTTCGCCAGCACTTAAGGTTTCCAAACCCTGATTGAGTTTGTGGAAATTACGGACAGAGTGCTCCGCAGCTCTCTGTATCAATCACCTATAGAGTTTGTTGGGTCAGTGACAGGTCAGCTATTCGGACAAGTCGGACAAATTCTCTAGCTAAACCTAGGCTAGTTATACTGTTTTCGGGTCAGTGTACCACCCACTAATGTTGCAAGATAAAGGGTCCCCAAGTTCTGATTGGACAAAGGAGGGGATTAGGTCACCATTTACCTAAGATTTTGACTTTCACAGACTTAATATTCAGTTCTCGTACCCACCCCTTAAGTTCTAGCTTCCCATGACACTAGATTTACAGAATACAATAGAGTATACAGTAGTGAAATACAATTGTAACAATTTTAGGTACAAGTCGGCTTCTGCAGCTTGGTCACAGTTCAGGTTCCCAGGAGCATCTTGGCTTTGGCTGCCAGCTGGCTGGGCTCCACTGTATCATGAGGTTCTTTCCCTCATCACGTGACGAGTACCAGAAAGGCTTTTCAAGATGGAGTCACGAGTGTTCCTCAGGCCCCAAAGAATGCAGTACATGAAAAGTAAGCGAAAACAATTTAGAAATACAGAAAAATTGAATACACTGTATACCATGAATAGCTACACTATACCCCTTACTTTATAATATCTATAGCATTAGGATAAGTGCGGAACGAACAACTTTGCGAAAGCAGCTTTGCAAGCACGGAGCATATGAGAAAACAAAGCGGTCATTTTAGCAGTATTGCGCATGAGCAAACCTTTCCCACCAGAACTGCAAGTGCGTCACGTCACGTGGTTATGACCGACGCATGCGCAGACTAAAATTCCCGCGAAGCAGCGGCCATTTTAGTGGGAAGTGTTATTACTGTTTAGTAAACACATAGGCAAGCGTCACTGGGACACCCCGTGTAGTGTAAAATGTGCAATATTAGTAAGACAAACATATTGATTAGACTATTAACACTATTCGAGGTTCATGAGTACAAGCAAGTCGCGTAACGTGCGAATCCTTGCTCCATCATTATTAAATGAATAGTGACTAATGTAAAAAGTGGAGCCCCAACCAACGTCCACAGGGACACGCTGTCACTGTGTTCTTTGCACTGATTTTACTGTGTTCCTTGCACTGATTTTACCACTTCTGATGCCAGAGGTCTAAAAGGCAGTGCTAGTGGTCGCAAGGGGCCAGTCAGGGGTCACAGCTGTAAACCAAGCTGAACTCTAAATGATGTCCATGAAAGATTCACTATGCAAGAGTATGGATGATGGGGGAAAACGGGCAGCTGAGGCAGTACAACAGGTAAATAACACCTAGGAGGGGGTGAACAGAATTGTACTGTGTTACTAATGCATTAGTTGGTACATTCTCTTGAATGTGATACGGGGGTTTTGAAAACTCCTGAATGTACAGTTACCTATGGGGACAATGATATTAATTTGCCAGTTAATTTTTCGATCACCTTAAAACCTTATAGGTGACCAAAATATTTGGAGACAATGGCCCAGTCTTATAAAAACACATGATATAAGCCCAGTATGATATGAGGGAAACAAGGTGAATTTATTAGGACTTGTACCTACGCATATAAAGTTTAGGGGTAACTAAAGTTTATATGGCAAAGAGATGAGATAATCTCCCAGGTGTGAGCCATCAGTGTGATCTGGGAATTAAGTTGCATCAGAACAAGTAATTATGGTGGCGCATGTGAGAATTGATGCTGAAGTCATTGAGATATTTAGTGGTGTGTTCAGTGATGATCTCGGACTTTTAAAGAATTCCAATTATAAAATCATACTTAAAGGTGGGTCAAAACTTGTCCTGCATGAAGTGGAATTTGAGTCGGGCTGTCGGCGGGTCGAGAGACGCGACTTCCAACGGTGGCCTTTTGAGGAGGAACTATTTACACTAAGTGTTGCATATCACAGCGCACAGCGGCATGTTTTAAAGAACGTCAATAGCTTTAAAATGTGGAGCTTTCAAGCAATTTTGAACCGTCTTGTGCGAAGCGTGAAACAACTTATTGAACTTTTTCAGTGAGAATACTTACTTGTGACGGAAGGGATACCTTTATGAGAAGCTTAGATCAAATTGACCTGATATATCAGAGATCACCGCTACACTGGTGGACTCAGTTATATGCCCTGAGGAAGCCCTATTTGGGCGAAACGCGTTGGCAGTACTGAGGCTGTTGAGCTTGATCATCTTGCATCATGAACATTTCAAGGCTGTATTAAAAAGACCGTTTTTTTCGAATCACTGAAGGACATTCTTATTCTTTAGTGTGCTGAAGCATTTTTTTTTAAATATTTGCTTGTTGCCTCTCTAGGTGCTTGTTTCTGGACTAAATGTTTATGGTCTTGTGGTAGTAGACCAAAGAGGTGGGCAACTGTAATGGAGTAATCTATTAGGATTTTCGTGTGTAGCAAGGTGGTGCAACTTTTATCTCCCCTACTACCAATTCATTTTTTTCAAAGTAATTATGGTGGCGCGCATGTGAGAATTGATGCTGAAGTCGTTGAGATATTTAGTGGTGTGTTCAGTGATGATCTTGGACTTTTAAAGAATTTCAATTATAAAATCATACTTAAAGGTGGGTCAAAACTTGTCCTGCATGAAGTAAGAAAGTTCTGAATATGATTTTGAAAGTATTGAGAGTGGAACAGGAGTGGCTAAAAGGTTTGGGAGTAATTGAAGAAATTGAAGCCCCTGACAGGCTTTCACCAGTAGTTTTGGTTACAAAAGATCGCAGCAAAATTATCTACTTTGGGAACGTATGTGACCCTAAAAGAGTATTTGGGTGGACTTGCTGCCTTAACCTAATTTTGTGCAAGAGCTTTCAATGGTGAATGAGGCACACGTTTTCAGTGTGATGAACATGCCCGAAGCATATCAAGTCATACTGCATAAGCACTCAAGGCATTTCATTTCATTTGTGATACCTCTGGGAGCATATTGCTTAATTAGGATGCTATTTGGATTGGCATTGCCCTCTTTTGAGTGAATTATGAGGGGAGATTTGAAAGGTGTAAGACAATACACACTTACACACCCACTCTCTTTCCTTTTTTTCTCTCTTTCTAACTGCCCCACTTGCTCCCTTTCTTTCTCTGATAAAAAAACTCCACAAAATGCATTGTTGAGTACAAATGGATGAAGATTTGGTAACCGACACCGAGATAAAATTCACCAAGACACTCAATAAGCAATTCAGTGGAATGATATTGAGATCAAAACAAAAAGTGCAAACCAAACATTTATTTGTACTAAAGATTACACTTTAAGCAAAAAATCAGCACAAGTTCAAAGCCTCAGATGTAACAATGCCATTAGAGCACTTGTTCTTGACAACAGGTGACTTGCCATCAAAAGGATTCCCTTTCGCACGAGGAAATTCATTAATAACGCTAATGTTAAGCACCATGTGCAGCTCTCTGTGGTATGAATAGTTACTCAGCTGCAGATAAGCTGAGACTTCACGTTAGTCAGATACGCCTCCAGAGTCCGGGTCACTGATGGTAAAATGCAAGACTCCTTTGCCAAGAGTTCCAGGTGACAGACTTGAAAAAAAATTGTTTCTTTGTAAAATAAATTTCTGAGGGAAAATGAAAGATAAATTGAGAATGGCTCCCTAAATCTCTGATGAGGTATTTTCCCTCTTCTGACTACATCCCGTTAGATATACAACCAGCCTTTCCCTTTATTTAAAAAATGCAAAAATAACTGCTGTGCAAACTGATAATTTAATGCGCCCCTTTACATAGTTTAATCTACAAGGTGCAGGATGAGTCTCCATTCACATTCACATTCTCCATCTCCATTCATATTACTTGGAAAGTAATCATTTATTGCATCCAACCCTATCTGGCTTCCGCCCAAGTTTCAGTACGGAGACGACGCTAGTGGAAGTGGTAGATTACATACCTTAGATGTTGTGGGCAGTGTTGTGCTGATTATGCTAAATCTATCAGCAGCCTTCGACACAGTACCCCACAACACACTCTGTCGCCAAGCTATTGGAAATAGGGGGCATTGTGGTACTGGATGGCTTAGTACCTAGAGGAAAAAGTTCAAGAGGTCTGGTGCCCTCCTTTTTTGTAAGGTCTTGCCTACACAGCACGCATGCGCTGCATAGGAGGCGACCTCTTGGAATCGATCTGCTTTTTTGCCCAAACAAATGCACACTTTGCATTGCTTTCAACTGAAACGCGTGCACGTTTGGCATTTCCCTTGTGGGAGCGAGCTTTGGCGACATCTGTTTGTAATTATCTTGCAAACAGATGGTGCCCATGCTCGCTCCTGCAAGGGGAACGCTGTGTGTGCTCTCGGACGCACTAGCCCAACGCCTTCCACTTGTTTACCGAGCGTCAGTTAACCCGCGAGCTACTTTTCTATTTTTATTAGTCGTGCTGTTTTCACCACTTAAGCCCTAAGTGTTCTCAACCCTTTCAGTGAAAACATTTTCTGTGGGTAGTTAGGATCCCCCCACCCCCTCCCACTGATCTCGAATGGAAGAGACCTACTTCAAGTAAAGAGGTGCGGCCTTTTCTCTGTCACTGAAAAACATTGACAGGCACTAAACAGCATAATGGAGTTAAAAAAAATAAAATGCTGCAATCTCCCTTGCTCATGGACAGGGAGAGACCGCAGATTTACACCGAGGACTTGGACAAGCAGCAAAACTGTCAGTACTAAACGCGATACCGGGGATGAATATATGAATGCGGTGTTTCGTTTTGCACAGTGCTGAGAATATATACGCCCCCAAATTAGTGATTGCTTATCACGTAGTGCACGTGTCGTGATCCTCAAAGCTATCCTGCCAGACTAGGTGAGTCAACGGTTCCTGTTCTGAACACTGTGCCGCCGGATTGCTGGTCTGCTGTTGCCAAACTCCGGGTGGCCAGAGGCGATAATAATTACAGGGCAAACTGGCTTTTCAAGACCCTGCTCTCTCTGGTGTAGCCTGTAGATGCCACAAGACTATGTTGGCCCTTTACGCAGAACTGGCGAAAAACTGGTAAATGGACCAGTGAAGTCCACGTCTGTGTGTAAGAGGGGCATGGGGGTATTGGGGAGATGGGGAGACACGGTGGGGGATCAAGAGGAGGACATGGGTGTATGGAGTACCCCTTTTTTAACAAAGGGGATTTGTCCCCTTGACCGGGGACCAACAGACAGCTTGAGTCCCTTTTAAAGCGAACTGAAGACTCGTTGCAACACCTTGATTATGCCCCCGTCACTGTGGTAAGCCCATTAGAAACACTTGAAGTCAGTAGTTTAAACGGGCAGGTACTAAGTACCGGGACTTTTTCTATTTTGAGCGGGAGAGCGTACCTGCACTTCTCAAGAAAAACATAATACTTTTAATTGGAGACTACGAGCACTTGTCAGAAAAAAGCAGGTACTCGGTCACAGAGTACCTGCACTTCTATTCTTCCATTTCAAGCTCAGCTTGAAGTGTGACCTTCCTAGACAACAACCTCAGCTCCTTGGCCTTGAGAATGGCACAGGAGGGGTTTCTGAAGAAGGGGGTGCATACCACAGGCACAAGTAGAGCCAAATTTGGGGGAGGAGGGGAGCTGACCAGCCCCTTTCTATGAAGAAAACACATCTGTTATTTGCCAAAAAGTAACATTGAAATACAAATGTTCGTTTTACATTTTTTGATTGATTATCTTTATTACTTTTTGTTGTTGTTGATAAAGTCATGATGCAATGAAGAGGCCACTTCAGTCCACCATTTAAATATAACATAATCACAATCCTCATTGAACAATGTCACATTTTTATCGTGTCACAAATAACGTCGTCCTTAATATCAAGTAGACCTATTTAAAATATAAATGGTAACTTAAAGTGGGGACATATTTTTCAGAAACCTCTGTATCCTTTAATTTTTGTTTACTGCATGGCAGGTAGATACGTTTGTCCACTATGTTTACTTTCTCTTCAGGAGTTTAGTTTTTTACATTCCAAATGCGTTTCACTGGTGGTGGTAGCAAGGTTGCATTACATGCAATTTGTAAACAACTTTAGAGAGCGTGTCTGGACCAGCAGATGTGCTCTGTGAAACCTGGTGCTTTTTCTACAACGAAGCGCGCTCACTCTACACCAGCTCATGTGAGTAATTACATGGTGGCTGTGAGCCATGCTCCTGCAACCAACACTGCTGCGCTGAATATAACTCTCCATCCCTATGCTTTCAATCCGCGCTGTTTATTAGGGGTGCGCTCACTGTACACCAGCACCTGTAACTAATTACATGGTGGTTGTGAGCTGCGCTCCTACAACCAGCATTATCCAAAAAATAACATTTGGGACCTTATAAGGGGTTAGTTATCCAGCACAATATCCTTGGTGCAACCACATCAACTGCTGCATGGCTAAACACTTGTAAGCTTCCAAAGGTGAGACCTATTGGCTATGCCAGTGCTTGTCTGGGTCTTGTGATCTGCAAGTGGGAGTGCCACAGTGCTCCACTTTGAAGCCCTACTCTTTTTAATATTGATCTCACTCCTCTAGCTTTCTTGGCAGAGGCCCTGGGAGCAAAAATAATCTCCTACACTGATGACACCCAGCTACTGTTTTCCTGGTGCAGTGATGAAGATTTCCCTGGTGAAAAAATGAGAACCTGTTTGACAGCAGTTTTATAATGGCTGTTACACCACCAGTTCAAATGTATTGCTGAAAAGACAGAGCTACTCTTCTTTGGTGTAAGGGTATATGAGCCTTGGCAATCATTTAAGCCGGCGGATGTTCCTCCTCTATTATGCCAGTATAGCTCTGTTAAGAATATGGGCATTGAATTTGATGGCGAGCTTGCTTTTATACACTGGGTTAATGCAGTGGTAAGGAATTAATTTGGTGTGTTGTATATGCTAAGAAAGATTCTGCACGTTCTCTCTTTCTTGGCTCGGAAAAAGGTAATACGTGCCTTAACATCTAGGCATGACTATTATGATGCACTGTATTTGTACTCTTCTCGGCCTGCCATTGAGAACACATCTATCCTCACATTTGAGGGCGTTGCAATGGCTTCTTATTAAGAAGAGGATCCTTTTCAAGACCCTGCTGCTGGTAAAAAGGGCCTGGTACCTGTTGCAAGGGCCTTCAGCATGGAACGAACTATGTCGAGAGTTACGGAACATTTCAGCCACTTCCCAGTTTCGGAAGAAACTGAAAACATGGCCTTTTTAATCAAGATTAATGGTTAGGTCGCTCAGCCAGTCAACACTTGAGGCGCAGAGCGCCAGGACACTTACATTACCTTACATGCACTCTAACAAAACTCAATTAATTATTTATTTTCATTTCATAGCAGTTTTGGAACAGCGCAAATCAATTCTATGGGGAAGAGAGTGAATAAAAATGTACCATAACAATTTTTCATTCCATAATAATAAAAAGTATCAACACAGGAATATTAACCCTATAAGTGTGGGTGTCAGCCATTGGCTGACACTGGAGAGGTATATAAAGCTGATCAGCTTGTTTTACTTTCACTTCTATAATGCTCGGGCATATTTCAGCCCCCCAAGTGCTGTTTCTTTTGGGCGAGGTCTTGTTGGAAAGGAGAGAATCTCCCCTTTCCAATGCTACCTATGTCTACTGGATCCCTGCTTGGGGATTGCCACATGAGAGGGATCCAAGTAAGGATCCACCTACCAGGCACCAGGGATAGCGATAGCGGGAGTGGTCCTATAAGCAAGGGTTTGTGTTACCAAAAGCCCTCATCGAATAACTCAGGCTTTCTGCAACCACTTAAAGGGTTGATGGTGGTAGTTACCCCTGATCACCCCCGGACCCCCCTCCCCCCCCCCCCGGAAGCAGAGAGCCCTCTAGCCATCAGGGTAAGAAACAAAATAAATATAGGGATGGTGGCTGGCCAATATAGGGACAGCCATGACCACACCCTTAAAAATATGGTTACAGTTTGTATGCCTCCCTGGAGGGGAAAAGGGTGGTGATTGCCCTAAATGTGCCCAGGGAGAGGGGGTGGGTCGGGGGGGGGGGCCAGAATGCCCACTAGACACCAGAGAATGTTTTGTTTAAAGCAAATATAGGGACGGGGCCTGCCCGCCATGGACATGCTCCCACCTCAACAAGAGGACAGGAAGGCTTTCTGACCCCTTGGGGGCAGATGGGGCAATTACCCTAATCTGCCCCACTACGGGGGGGGGGTTGGAAGGGCAGAAAGCCCACTAGACACCAGGGTCTATGAAAACAATATAGGGGTAGGGGTTGCTCACTATGACCTAGGCCATTCCCCCATGCCCTCCAAGTGACAGTCTTTCTGCCCGTCCCCCCCGGAAGCGAATGGGGGTATTTACCCCCAATCAGCCTCCTGGAGGGTGCAGAAAGCGCACTAGACACCAGGAAAAATCACAGGCCACAGGCTTTCGGCCACATCAAGGTAGATTGGGGCTATCACCCCAATTTTCCACCGTGAGGGGGTAGTCACCCTACTACACATCAGAGAACACATTTATGCGGTATTTGTTGGGGGGGAGGCTGGGGATTTGCCTTCTTTCAGAACTTTCCATCACAGAAATGGGAAGAAAATTAGTTTTTTAGTCAAAGTTTGAGGTTTGCCAGGGATTCTGGGTAGAAAACTTGATCGAGCCATGCTAGTCACTCCATTCTGGGGCCTAGTTTTCAAAGATGTACACGTTTGCTAGGTGCTGTCTGAGCTAGGGCCTAAAATTTGCTGCTAAACACTTTGCAAAAAAGGGTCAGTTTTGAGTGGAAAAATGTGACGTATCCATGTTGTGTTTTGGGCCGTTTCCTGTTGCGGGCACTAGGTCTACCCACACAAGTGAGGTACCATATTTATCAGGTGACAAGGGAGAGCATAGAATAGTAGAACATGTGTTAATACCAATTGGATTTCCCTGTATATGTGCTTCCAAATGTTAGCCAGAGTGTACGAAAGAAGACATTTTGAAAAATACCCTCTAAATCCTATGCTAGTACTGATATCCACTTATTCAGAGAGGTACAAATAACCATTGTTCCTAAACTCCATATCTTGTGCCCATTTAAAAAATACTTAGTTTTCCTTGATTCCAATTTTTCAGTCTACATATTTCGCCATATGAATAGGTCTACACCTTGGGTTAATGGAGAACTTACAAACCCCATAAATACCCACAATCAGAAGGGTCCAGTAGGTATAATGGTATATTGTTTTTATCAAGCGAGCTTTGTGACAAAAATATACAGATGAAAATGTCACGGGTGGTCGTTTTTTTCTTAATCATTTTCAATATTTATTTCAACAGTTAGTTTTTTAGAGAAAACCTTGAGGGATCTACACATATGACCCTTGCTGAACCCAGAACGTTGTCTACTTTTCAAAAATCTATAGCTTTCCTGCATCACCCATGGGTTTCACACTGGTTTCCACTACTGGTTGAAAAATGCCAACACTGCAGTAAAACCTTTTTATTTTATTTAGCTGTGTATGTTCTTGAAAGCTGGGTATATGGTGACTTTAGCACAGCAAACTGTTTGTTGATATCACTCTAAGGAAAAAAACTGAAATTTTTACCCAGGGTCACTTTTTCCTACTTTACCCAAAAAACACAAGATGTGGCTATATTTTGCCTGTTTCCTCGGTTCCCTCCAGGGGGATATGCAAAACCTGGGTACCTATAGAAGACTAACCCCCAGATGCATCAAGCCCAGATTCTGCGAATTCTAAATTGCGAAAAATACCGAATCGCAATTTAGAATTCGCAGAATGGGATGCATCAAGAAAAGCGATTAAAAAAAAGCGAATAGCAGTCTGCCGCAATTGCCGATTGCGATTTTTGCTAAATCGTACATAATTCGCAGAATCGCCTGTTTCCCATGTTGAAATTGCGATTTCGCAGTTACCTAAATCGCAAATCGCGATCTTGCTAATTGCGAGATCGCAAAAACGGGAAGTCGCATTTCGAGCACAATCATGACATCACAACCAGGAAGTAGGCAGTTCCCTCACTCATTCTGAACACAGAGCCTGAGAGTGGAAGAAGCACAGCACAGAGCTCCACCAGACACACCCTGCAGCACCACAACATGACACACTCACTAAACCAGAATGTCCCAGGAAGCAGCAGGAAGCAGTGCACCTGGCAGAAAACGCAAAATCAAATTTTCTGAGCAGGAGATGGAGTTCCTCATCGAGGGTGTAAGCAAGGACCATGACAGGCTGTTTGGCAAGGAATCCCGGAAGGTGCCTGAAGCAGACAAGAGGCGCATTTGGCAGCACATCCGGTCCAATGTGAACTCTGTTGGAGTGACCCAGCACTCCATTGATGAGCTGAAGAAGAGGTGGTACAACCTCAGAGGTCGTGCCAAAGAGCGCATTGCAGAGAGGCTGGGGGAGCAACATGCCACGGGAGGAGGAGACCCCACAGTTGCGCCCAATACTCCACTTGAAGACCTGGTGGAGGACACAATCAACCCTGCAGCCTGCGTGGGGGTCACCCGGCTGGACACCTCCCGACCCACCCAACAATCCCAAGGTAAGTGCCATGCAACTGTGACCCCGTCTCCTAACAATGCCCATGCCTCCAGAGCTAGCCATTTGATAACCCAGTAATGCAGGCTATGCACTTCTGAAATGCCATATTGCATTGTGGGACCTGTAGTGTGACAATAGTTCCCCGATAGCCACCCACAGCCAGACCTGTCAAGTGAAACATATCCCTAAAGCCAGTCAAGGAATGCAAGCCTTGCATGCATGTTGCAACATCCCATGAGCAAGATACATATCATTAATCATGCACCCATTTACATCACAGGTGCTGCAGAACAACCCAGCACAGACAGCGAGGCACTCCAAATTGAGGAGAACCCTGAGGATACCGAGGGAGAGGGCCATCCTGCCCCACGACCTGGACCATCACAACTACCAGCACCAGTACCACTACCTCCCCATGCGGACAGGGCCACCCCTGCAGACATAGGAGGACAGCAAGCACCCCATGTGACACCCATGGCAGTGGTACAGGCCACACCACCACCCAGGAGGCAGACACGGCGCACAGCCACTGTGCGTTCGCAGTCCAGCAGACTGATGAGGCAGCAGCGCAACGTGGCAACACGCGCTGGCAGGGGGGAACATGTCCAAGATCCAGGGCTGGGTATATAACGCCGGATGCTAGCTGTCCACCTAAAGCAGGCACGGCACATGGCAGCCATGCAGCTGCAGCTTTATAAGACAGCGCGCAACGTGAGCCAGCTCACGGAAAGCGTGCAGGTGCTGACGGCTGCAGTCAGGGAGAACAGCCAAATTATGTTGTCACAGCAGGACATCACCCGCCGCAGCCACCACCAGCTGCTGACCCAGCTGACCAGCTGCTGTCAGCATATACCAGATCAAACCACCTGATTGGTAACGCGACCTCCCAACTTTCACGCCGGTCCCTGGCGATGCAAATTCAGATGGAGCAATGCTGCCAGGACGTTGCTAGGGCGCTGGAACAGGTCACAACAGCTGTCCAGAATCAGCAGGCGTGTGGCCATGGCCATGCAAGGGGGGGGGGGGGGTGATGCCAGTGATGGCACATCAAGTCTCAGCAGCCTGTCCGTGCCGGTGGTAACCGAACGCCGCTGCAGCACCAGGCCCAGTGCAGCATCACAGGCCAATACTGGCGAGGAGGATGTGGAGAGGCGACTGGGTGCGTCCGGCCGGAGGCGCTAGTGATTGCATGTACTCTAGCAGCAGTGCCATGCTGATATGACAAGCACGCCTGCTTCGCTATCATGGGGCTGTATGAGGAAATACAGTTTTTATGTATTGTGGAAAAAAAAATGTAAGAAATATTTTTGTGCAAAAAACAATAAGAATTTATTTCCAACGTAAATTCAACTCATGTCATTATTTCATTTGGCATGCATGAGTGCAGTGTTGTGTGAGGGGTATGGGTGCACTAGAAATAGTTCATTGTGATATTGTTGCGGCGCCTGTGTCCTTCTGCAGGATTCTCCCCGCATGCATGATGCACATGTGCAGGTGGGCGATTTCCCCCTCCTTCTCACTGCCAGAGATCTCCACAGGTATCCTCCGCTTAGTAGCAATATTGTGGAGTATGGCACACACGGCCACGATGCGGCAGCAGACCTCAGGCTGGTATTTGAGGGCCCCACCAGTCTTATGTAAGATGCAGAATCGGCTCTTTAAGAGCCCAAATGTCAGTTCAATGCAATTTCTAGTGCGAATGTGTGCAGCATTGTAACGCCGTTTCTGTGATGTAGCAGGGTTGAGGAGGTACTCACGGAGGCTGTAGGCGCTGTCACCTGAATGAAAGGAGCAGAGGGTCAGTGCCTGTTATGCGCAGCTACATGGTCTTGACGTACTGTATGTGGGCATGTGTACTTACCTAGGAGGTGTCCTTCGCCATAGTCACCCCTGGCCAAGCGGGTGTGTATGCCACTGTGCCGGAAGATGAAGGAATCATGCATGCTCCCCGGGTATTGGGCCACTATGTCAGTGATGATTGTCTTTGCATTGCAGACCATCTGGATGTTCAGTGAGTGGTAGGACTTGCGGTTCCGGTACATGTACTCTGTCTGAGCAGGTGGGCAGATGTGGATGTGGGTACAGTCAATGCATCCAATTACATGGGGAAATTGCGCAATGTTGTAGAAGGCAAGCTTTGTTTGATTTAAGTCCTGCTGGGTGGTTGGGAAGGTTATGTAGTGGTGTATCCGGGTCAGCATGGCGTTCAGGAAACACCGAAGGCAGCATGACAGTGTGCTCTGGGAGATTCCCCCATGCATATGCAACTATCCCCTGGAAGCTTCCGGGGGCCAGGAGGTGCAGGCAGCACAGGACCTGGACATGGGTGGGCACGGCATTGGTCCTCCTTGTTGGGTGCTGCATCAGGGGGTCAAGGTCTCTGATGAGCTTGTGAATCATTGCCCCATTTAGCCTGTCTCCTCTTCAGTGTGGCCCAGGAGTGTTATCCGCAGCCGGAAGATGCGCTCCTGAATTCTGCGTTGGTTCCGGGCTGCGCGCTGGAGCCTCAGCCGCCTTGCCACGATGTATAGACCTGGCATTGTGAATGTACTCATGCAAATTCTGTGTCTCCTTAAGTGTGTTTGTTTTGCTCCGCCCATTGTTCCTGTTTGAATTTCTTTTTTTTTTCTTTCCCAATTGAACTTCATGGTTACCACCTGGTTTGACTTCTCCTTAAATTGCGACTCGCATTTAGCGATTTTGTTTTTTTCCGCAATGTGCGATGTTTGATGAATTGTATTTGCGATTTATTTGCGAATTCGCAAATTAATTCGCAGAATTAGTGGAAAATTGCTATTACAGATTCGCTAAGGGGGTCCAAATGATTCTGCGAATTTATGTTTGCGAATTCGCAAATTGGTGGGTTTTTGCTTCATGAATTGCGGAAGCTGGAATTGCAATCGCAATTGCTGTATGGCTGCTATTGCGATCGCAATTTCGGTTGATGAATCTATGCCTATGTTTGTTGAAAAAAAGGCACAAATTTGGCATGGGAAACCTATGTGGAAGTCTCCTTTCTTTCTTTTGTTTCTTTCTTCAAGAATGCTTAAATTACAGCTGAGTAGTATCCGAGGATTGATTTCATTGATCAGAAGTAGCCTCATTGTTGAAAGTTTGGAGACCTTTGTTCTAGTTGATTATTGCACAGAACAGTTCTGTTTCGAACAGTTTCTCGAACTAAAAACAGTTTTTTCGCTCATAGCTGAGAGTGTTGCCGAGTGTAGTTACCCTAGATTTCCAGTGATCTTCCACCATGGTTCAGCTTTTTGAAAAGGCATAATTTGATTAGCTGAAAAGACCAAGAGTGCTTATGAGTTATGCTTTTGTGTAGGGCATCTCACAAAAGCTCCCTTTCTGATTATCAATTGCCACGTACTTGGTCCTTTAGTTCTGTACAAGATAATCTTACCTCGACATTTTGCAGTAATTGCGAAGGACAAATCAAGGAAACCACAGCTGTCCACACATGAATTTTTTTTTAATTAATTGTTTTTAAAGTGTATATTGTTGTGCTATTTTTTAGCTAAATACTTTTTTATTGCTTTCATATGAACAAGCCTAGCAGAAAATAAAAAATTCCCTTGTGGAAAACAATCCCTGTTTAGCTGTCGACTTTCTGGTGTTGATGGTATTGGCCCTATGAATGTCTTTGAGCGGTGTGGAATACTGAGGTATGATTGAAAAAATTGTATGAACATAGAAAATCCCAAATGGAGGTGGCGCCGCACACTACTCACACACCGGCGGTGTCGCCCCTAAGGACTCTGGTCAATGTAGTAAAGTGTTCGTGATGCATCATCTTTCAATCTTCTGCTATCTTCGCTGTCTTCGCCATCCCTGGACACGTGTTTCGGGGTATCACCCCTCGTCAGCAGGGATAGGCCGTGTACTGGGGTTGCCGATGGCTGCCAATATCTGCCAGGTATAGTACCACTCAGGCGCGTAGGTGCGGGATCCCAGGCTCGTCAGCCCACTGCTCACGGGAGCTTAAAAGTTACAAATGGGGGTGGGGTCGCACACTACTCACACACCGGCGGTGTCGTCCCTAAGGACTCTGGTCAATGTAGTAAAGTGTTCGCGAAGCATCATCTTTCGATCTTCTGCTGTCTTCGCCATCCCTGGACACGTGTTTCGGGGTATCACCCCTCATCAGCAGGGATAGGCCGTGTACTGGGGTTGCCGATGGCTGCCAATATCTGCCAGGTATAGTACCACTCAGGCGCGTAGGTGCGGGATCCCAGGCTCGTCAGCCCACTGCTCACGGGAGCTTTAAAGTTACAAATGGGGGTTGGGTCGCCCACTACTCACACACCGGCGGTGTCGCCCCTAAGGACTCTGGTTAATGTAGTAAAGTGTTCGCGATGCATCATCTTTTGATCTTCTGCTATCTTCGCTATCCCTGGACACGTGTTTCGGGGTATCACCCCTCGTCAGCAGGGATAGGCCGTGTACTGGGGTTGCCGATGGCTGCCAATATCTGCCAGGTATAGTACCACTCAGGCGCGTAGGTGCGGGATCCCAGGCTCGTCAGCCCACTGCTCACGGGAGCTTTAAAGTTACAAATGGGGGTGGGGTCGCACACTACTCACACACCGGCGGTGTCGCCCCTAAGGACTCTGGTCAATGTAGTAAAGTGTTCGCAATGCATCATCTTTCGATCTGCTGCTGTCTTCGCCATCCCTGGACACGTGTTTCGGGGTATCACCCCTCGTCAGCAGGGATAGGCCGTGTACTGGGGTTGCCGATGGCTGCCAATATTTGCCAGGTATAGTACCACTCAGGCGCGTAGGTGCGGGATCCCAGGCTTGTCAGCCCACTGCTCACGGGAGCTTTAAAGTTACAAATCGGGGTGGGGTCGCACACTACTCACACACCGGCGGTGTCGCCCCTAAGGACTCTGGTCAATGTAGTAAAGTGTTCGCAATGCATCATCTTTCGATCTTCTGCTATCTTCGCTGTCTTCGCCATCCTTGGACACGTGTTTCGGGGTATCACCCCTCGTCAGAAAGGGATAGGCCGTGTACTGGGGTTGCCGATGGCTGCCAATATCTGCCAGGTATAGTACCACTCAGGCGCGTAGGTGCGGGATCCCAGGCTCGTCAGCCCACTGCTCACGGGAGCTTTAAAGTTACAAATGGGGGTGGGGTCGCACACTACTCACACACCGGCGGTGTCGCCCCTAAGGACTCTGGTCAATGTAGTAAAGTGTTCGCAATGCATCATCTTTTGATCTTCTGCTATCTTCGCTGTCTTCGCCATCCTTGGACACGTGTTTCGGGGTATCACCCCTCGTCAGCAGGGATAGGCCGTATACTGGGGTTTAAAGCTCCCGTGAGCAGTGGGCTGACGAGCCTGGGCGAAGACAGCGAAGATAGCAGAAGATCGAAAGATGATGCATCACGAACACTTTACTACATTGACCAGAGTCCTTAGGGGCGACACCGCCGGTGTGTGAGTAGTGTGCGACCCCACCCCCATTTGTAACATAGAAAATCCCAAAGGGAATCTTTCTCAGACTTAAGCAGACATGAAATAAAGACAGAGCACAGGGATTGTTAATTTCGTTTAGTGCACTAACTACACTACCTAACTGCTTACACTTGCTTGCTCTTTCTTACATAAGCTAAGGTGGAATTACATAATACACTCCATAACATAGCTAAGAGCACTTTAATCTTTCTGCCTCGATTAGATTTGGGTATAATGGAGAATGTGCAGACTCTTTTAGTCTTACACCTGGAGTCCGCCAGGGATGTGTTCTGGCTCCTATTCTCTTTCTACTATACATTAATAAGCTAGACTTTGTACTCTTGGGTGTCGGGAAAGGCGAGCAAGTAGTAAAGAATAGATTGCTGCTGGCACTTCTGTATGCTGACGATGCAGTTTTGCTAGCTAGGACTCCCAATGGGATAAAGGCCCTTGTTAAAGGCTTTGCGTGCTTTATTGAGAATCTCAACCTGGAAACCAATAGGTCCAAAAAGTTTGTTATGGCATGCAGGCCAAACAATATAAAAACTCAAACTCTTACCATCAAGGGAAAGTACCTGGAGAGTGTGTGCTGTTTCCCATATTTAGCTTTTCATGGGCCATTGGTTCTATCTTTAATGTTTCTTCTAGTATAGAGAATAAGCCCATCCGCCCACTTTTTGAGATCTATAAATTCAGATCTATTCCCGTTTTAACATATGGAGCAGAGGTATGAGGATACTGCAATACAAAACAAATTGCAGCTTGAAGAAGATAGGGTGCTGAGAAACATCCTGGGGGCTTAACCTAGCAGTCATGATTTGATGGTGCATGAAGAGCTTGGCCTGGACTATGTGGAGGATCATATTATACTGTCACCTTTGCTCCTCTGGAGTTCTAGCTGTTGCAGCGACCAGGCCACTCTCAACAAAGATATGATTGAAGATTGTCTGGCATGTGCTCATGGGTCCATGATAACCTGTCTAAAGTATATTCAGTTGAACTTTCTGAATTTGGGCATACCCAATCTCTTTTATGACCTGGGCTTCACCAGAAAGAAGGACAAGCTAAGGGTCAAGAAAACTTTCTGAGGAATAGGGAATTGGTGGTGTGCACATTGGGTACCATTAAGGAATACATGCGGACTCAAATGTGTTCCATGCGGACTCAAATGTGTTCCAAGATGGAGCCATATCTGGAATGGTTAAGCCATCCATGGGAAAGATCATTACTTACTAGGTTTCGTTTGGGTTCCATCAGATGGAACTTATGGTTCTTTCTTGGTCAGTATGATGCTGCCAGAGTATGTTGTCGTTCTTGTGACTAAACATCTGATCAAACCTTGCTGCTTTTTAAAAAAAAGTTATTACAAACACCTGACAAAGGGCTCTCTGAATTCAATTTTACAGAAGGTTCAGATTAACAAATGCAGAGCCACACTGATTTATCTGCCGCTCTTATGCACTGAGGAAACATTTTTTAGGGTTGGCCATTTTATTAAATCTGACATAAGCCTTTGAAACACATTGCTGTTTTAACTTATGAAGCAGGGGTTTTAAAGAAATATGATTTTACGTGCAATTATTGAGGTCGATTTATTTGGGCATTTTCCTTGAATCTTGGGAGTCCAATGTATAATTTACTGGGCATGCCACAACCCAATGCATCATGCTGATTCATGCCAAGGCTTTGGTTACAAAAGGTGGAGTTTGCTTGGCACCAAGACCCTCGAGTAGAGCCTCTACACGGTCAGTAGAGAGACAGGAAACCAGTACTGCCAGAGACCTAGCAGGTAATTTGTAGGTCTACTCTACAAGTCAGAACATTTATACTATCTTGTATCTAGAGTACTTTATTATACTCTGTTGAGGAGCAAATTATATATAGCATGTCTATACCGATAAGGATTATGATATTAGCAAAGGCAAATTTTAGAAAAATAAACAGAATGAATATATCAAACATGCACATGGATACAGGCTGACAAGAACCTATCTTATGACCTGCCACAATGAGAAGTATATTATCATTCCTGCTTATCTATCTTCGTTTAATGTGGCCTTAGATAGACCAGCCCATAGAGCTCAATGAGCTATCTGGTTTTATCCGGCAGAAGGTCCTTTGGATCAGTTCCTCAGATGAAGCTGTTCCTCTCCGTCAAAGTTCAAAATATCAAGGCCTTTGCAGTGATTCTCACCAGAGAATACATGTGTGAAATCAAGCTCTTGTTCCCATGACATCTATGAGAATGTATGTGTGAGAAGGGTGCATGGAGAATAAGAGCAATTTACACAGTGATTCCTGGCTCATACTTCAGGAGTGATCACAATTACACAAACTGATCACCTACATTTCTGCTCCCACAGCCCTGGTATCAACAACTGAAGACTCCTCAGTATTGATCAACTTGGGGTTTATAGCAAGAAACCTGGGTCAAATTCTAAACAATGAGTTCACAACTGGGACTTTCCCTGTCCAATGGAAACATACCTCAATTCTCTCACTTCTGAAAAGAAGATCATTTGGACAGCACTCAGCCTTGTAGCTATAAGCCTATCTCGAGATTTCCTTTCGTGGCTAAACTGATGGCGAAAATTATGAATAAGCAAATTTCAGAATACATAGAAGTAAAGTCACTGCTTGATGAATCGAAACATGGTTTCAGAAAAAACTATAGCACTAAATCCGCTTTAATCATAGCCACGGAAGAAATACGTGAAATCCTCGACGGAGGAGGGACAGCGGTGCTGGTAATGCTTGATCTTTCGGCGGCATTTGATACGGTCAGCCATGAGATTCTGGTGGATCAGCTCCAAGACTTAGGGATTAAAGGAACAGCAAATAAACTCCTAAATCATTCCTAACAAATCGACAGCAAAATGTGGCAATGGGGAAGTTTGTCTCCAGGCAGTTCTCCTTACCATGTGGAGGGCCACAAGGATCAACACTCAGCCCTACACTTTTTAATCTTTATGTTACGCTACTAGCATCAATTATAAAAAATGCTGTTTTTCCCTTGCCTCATGCAGATGACACTCAAATTGTGGTGTCTCTGACAAATAGGGAATTCAGGCCTGGATGCGCTTTCCGCACTTGCATGAGAGAGGTGAGTGACTGGATGGATAGAAATTGCTTAAAGCTGAACACCTCAAAGACCCAAGTCATCATCTTTGGCAACAAACCCTCCCTCTGGACACCAGACTAGTGGCCGCCAGAGTTAGATACATTACCCAAACCTTCAACCACGGTAAAGAACCTAGGTATTATAATAGGTATGGTACTTAAATTTAAAGAATAAGTCAACAAAATTACAGCGGCATCCTTCTGGTCTATAAGGTTGATTAAAAAGATCAAGAAATACATCCCGATCTTTTAATAGAAGTGACCCTAGCCATGATACTTTCACTGAATTGACTATTGCAATAGTCTTTATCTTTCACTTGCAATGGGTCTTGTAAACAGACTTCAGATTTTACAGAATGTGCAGCTGCCTCATTTTTAAGATCCCAAAAAATGAAACAGCAAGAGAAGCCATCAGAAGATTGCTTTGGCTACCAGTCAGACAAAGATGCAAATTCAAGGCCCTCTGCTTGGCCTTTAAATCCTTGCACAGACTGGGACCAGACCAGTTTAAGAACAAATTGAGATGGTATACACCAGCAAGAACATTACGCTCAGGCCTGGCGAAAAACATGGTGGTCCCTCCAGCTAAGAAGGCCACGTGGGGAGGCAGAAGTTTCTTTAGGACAACAGCAATGCTTTGGAACCAACTGCCTTTTGCCCTAAAAACATCTGCCTCGCTGCTCAGTTTCAGGAAGAGCCTAAAAACCTGGTTATTTGTAGAAGCCTGATAATTGAAGCTTTTCTTAGCGATCGCCCATAGCAGCATTCTCCTCCTCTGCTGCACCGGTTCTCAGCTTTCTATAGTGCCAAGACGCTTTCAGGCATTAGTTGCGCTCTACAAGTTTTATTTACATTACATTAAATAGTCCCACTACCTCTATCTTAATGCTCAAACAACACATCGCAAAAACAACAGTTGATAGACAGAATGCAGAACGATGTCATACATTCACCCCAGTACAGAGATCTGGGCCTAAATCCATCGTTTTTTTTAACTCCACACCACCCCTGTTCAGACATGGCCATATGCAAATCAGCCTTGACCCTGTGCCTCATGGGAACAGTACAGCCCGAACAGCCAAGCCATGTCTTTCCTGGACCAGAATCAAGCATCTAGGACCGGTTTCTGGCTATCAGCCGTCTTCAGCCAGGATAGCTTGACTCCAGTGGTGTGGAGAGCATGGGACTCACGTCTGAGCATACCCATCCCATTCGGGGTAACAAATGCAAAAACAACAGTTGATGGACAGAATACAGAACAATGCCATACATTCACCCCAGTACAGAGATCTGGGCCTAAATCCATTGTTTTTTTGCACTCCACACCACCCCAGTTCAGACATGGCCATATGCAAATCAGCCGTGACCCTGTGCCTCATGGGAACAGTCCAGCCCGAATTGCCAAGCCGTGTCTTTCCTGGACTGGAATCCAGCATCCTAGGACCGGTTGCTGCCTATCAGCCATCTTCAGCCAGGATAGCTTGACTCCAGTGGTGTGGAGAGCATTGGACTCACGTCTGAGCATACCCATCCCACTCGGGGTGACAAATGCAAAAACAACAGTTGATGGACAGAATGCAGAACAATGTCATACATTCTTCCCAGTACAGAGATCTGGGCCTAAATCCATCGTTTTTTTGCACTCCACACCACCCCAGTACAGACATGGCCATATGCAAATCAGCCTTGACCCTGTGCCTCATGGGAACAGTCTAGCCCAAACTGCCAAGCCATGTCTTTCCTGGACCGGAATCAAGCATCCTAGGAACGGCTTCTGGCTATCAGCCGTCTTCAGCCATGATAGCTTGACTCCAGTGGTGTGGAGAGCATGGGACTCACGTCTGAGCATACCTATCCCACTCAGGGTGACAAATGCAAAAACAACAGTTGATGGACAGAATGCAGAACAATGTCATACTTTCACCCCAGTACAGAGATCTGGACCTAAATCCATCGTTTTTTTGCACTCCACACCACCCCAGTTCAGACATGGGCATATGCAAATCAGCCTTGACCCTGTGCCTCATGGGAACAGTCCAGCCCGAACTGCCAAGCACAGGGTCAAGGCTGATTTGCATTTGGCCATTTTGGAACTGGGGTGGTGTGGTGAGCAGAAAACGACGGATTTGGGCCCAGATCTCTGTACTGGGGTGAATGTATGACCTTGTTCTGCATTCTGTCCATCAACTGTTGTTTTTGCATTTGTCACCCCGAGTGGGACGGGTATGCTCAGACGTGAGTCCCGTGCTCTCCATGCCACTCGAGTCAAGCTATCCTAGCTGAAGACGGCTGATAGCCAGAAACCGGTCCTAGGATGCTTAATTCCGGTCCAGGGAAGACAAGGCTTGGCAGTTCGGGCTGGACTGTTCCCATGAGGCACAGGGTCAAGTCTAATTTGCATATGGCCATGTCTGAACTGGGGTGGTGTGGTGAGCAAAAAACTATGAATTTAGGCCCAGATCTCTGTACTGGGGTGAATGTATGACATTGTTCTGCATTCAGTCCAGCAACTGTTTTTGCATTTGTCACCCCGAGTGGGACGGGTATGCTCAGACGTGAGTCCCGTGCTCTCCACGCCACTGGATTCAAGCAATCCTGGCTGAAGACGGCTGATAGCCAGAAACCGGTCCTAGGATGCTTGATTCCGGTCCAGGGAAGACATAGCTTGGCAGTTTGGGCTGGACTGTTCCCATGAGGCACAGGGTCAAGGCTGATTTGTATATGGCCATGTCTGAACTGGGGTGGTGTGGTGAGCAAAAAACGATGGATTTAGGCCCAGATCCCTGTACTGGGGTGAATGAATTACATTGTTCTGCATTCTGTTCATCAACTGTTGTTTTTGCAAACAACACATCAGCACATATGAGGTGGGGTATGCATACCCTAAGTTAGGCTATGCAATGCATACTATGTTGTATACATAGGTTGAGGTGGCGTCTCAATTCTTTACTTAGAGCAAACTGTGCTTGTTTAATGCTCTATTTCAAAATTCTCGCTCTTGGTAGGGGGGTGGGAATACAATGACTAATAATTTGATTATGTATATGGTGCTCTGGAATGTTTTTTGTGTTGCTCTGATCTTATTCCAGTCTTGGGCTGGATGTTAAAAGATACAGAAAACAGTATTTTTGCAGTATTTTTGCTGAAGTTCATCCCCCTTATCGGGTATTAGTCATTGCATTCCTTTCATTTGTTTTTAAAATACCTTTATTGGCAAGCTGCAGGGAGAGTCAAAGAACAACTATCATTGAAGTAAATATCAAAAAGGTACACAATACAGAATATTAGACATAGTTGACAATGTTTTCAAAGTTTCATAAAGTACCTCTTCATCCCTCCCCCCTAAACTAACTATCCTTTCCACCCTACAGCCCTAACCGATTCCTTTCAATTGAAAATGTTAACGTGGCCTATCTGTATGACAAATATATGTATATTGACTGTTTCCAGCAAACCAATCATCATGACAAGCTCTGAGCTACCATAGTGCTGGACTCATCATAAGCAGCTTAAATACAGGTGTTGGACTTGGCCCTTTTTGGCATAATCACCCCTAAACATTTTGCCTTTTCTCTGACATAATATGGGTGGTTTTAGGCCTCTGGGCACGTTAGCACTGTGGTACAGTGTTAAGTGCATGCGCTCTCTGTGTTACATTTGTAAGGTTGGCCTGCCCTCCCATAGGAATGCATTGGGGATTCCTTGATCAGTGTGTGTCAGTGGTGATTCCTGTTATGAGAGGAGCAGTGTGGTCAAATCTGGTATGTATGAAATTGTGAGAATAAATGCTGTACAATGGTGTGCGCAGATTTATTGAGGTTATTTTAGAAATGAAACTTTTAGAAACAGGCATTTCTGTGTGCTATGTGTCTGCCTGACTGATATGAATTGCATATCTGGCTTGTGAGTGACAGGGGCTGAGAGGTGTGTGTGGCTCCAGGATGGGCAGGGTGAGTCAGCGCTGGGCTGAATAGGACATCTGTGCTGGGAGTAGTGGGAGGGGTAATCCCCTAACTCTAAATAAGATGGTGCCTGCCCTAGTGAATGCTGGCTCCGCCCCCTGTGGTGTGTCTGATCACCTAGCCCCCCCCTGACAAAGGGGAAGAGGAGCTTGAAAAACAAAGTGCTCCAAATCCCCCGTGAACCAGTTGCATCTGGTTCACCCCATGCCCTGCACTACAGAAAAAGAAAATGTTGGTATAAGCAGAGGGGCTGTGACCCCATGAAAGGGTGCAGTTCTTGTTCCTGAATCCTGCCGGGGCGTGCTGCTCCTGGGGCCCAGGGGGGCTGCCATGAGGGCTTGCCTCCCTGGGCCCTGCATTGCCCCCTTGATCCCTCAGGACTTGATGGGACCCATTTATTCTTCTTTTGGCAGTCCAGGACCTTCAGGACTTTGTGCAGCGTCTTGCGCTGAGCTGCCCGTGGAGGAGGGAATCCCCGGCGTAGGGATTCCCGTGCGTTGCTGATGAGATGGGAGCCCACCACGCATTTGGGTTGTTAATTGCCTATTTTTGTTGGAGAGCGGGTGCCCATCCCGCTCTCAAGCCATCTTAAATACGGGTGCCCAGCCCTCTTATGCCGCTATTTGGATTACGGGTGCCCACCCTGCTTCTGCATTATTTCATTTTTGGAGCTGCCGCTATCGAGCGCGGCGACCCGACGCCAGGCAAGGCTGCCTGGCGTTGGGCAGAGATGGCAGAGGAAGTCCCGCCCCCGGAAAAGCCGCATGGAGCCTCGCGGGCTCCCCTGCCAAGTCCTGTGTCCCTGGAGAGGGACTGGGTGAAGCTAGAGTGAGAAGGGGAGCCTCTTGGGTTCCTCCGGCCGACATTCCACGGATGCAAAGGAAGAGGAGCACAAGAGGAGGAGTTCCCAGCAGATTGGGTGACTGGGGCTCCTCCGTTGTCCATGAGGGGTTAGTGCCGATCGAGGCACAGGACCGGTGCTTAAGGCATCTGAGCGGACCTGCCGTTGCAGGCCGCTCCAACAAGGGGGACACATTGTTGTAGAGGGCGCAGAGGGGCTCGTGATCTCTTCAATTGGCCATATCCCCTGCTGCCCGCTTGCCAGAGGGTAGCTGCAATGTGGGGCATGTGTGGTTTCAAGAGCTTGTGTGGCTCCAACGTTGGGAATATTTGTTTCCAGAGCCCCAGTGAGGCCCAGAGGGCACAGTTGTGCCAGGGCCTATTTGCGTATTCACAGCTGCCCTGCCAGACAGAGGGAAGCTGCAACGTTCTGCATAGTTCTCCAGAGGGCACCGAGGTGCCCGTGTCTGCTCTTGGTGTACGCACACCTGCCCCGCTTCAAAGTGGGCAGCTGCAACGATTGGGCACATTGGTTTAGAGGGCACAGTGAGTGCCAGTGTCCACATTTGATTCACAGCTGTGCAGCACTTCGGGCCAGCTGCTACGTTTAGGCCACAGTTTGTTGCCCCAGCGCAATGGCGCACTTTGGATTCCGCTGAATTGGCAGCCGACCTGACTTTTGGACATAGGGTAATTGAGCCCCTTTGAAAAGGCCAGTTGGCCAGGGGGACTGTGAGGATTGTAGGGCGCCAGGCCCTAATGTGATTTATGTGGTGCTAGGAAATGTGATTCATGTATTTATGCCTCTAAATGTGATTTTATGATTTGGAGGTTTTGCATACTGTGTTTATGTTTTAGTTATTCTCTACTGTGATTCATGCCCCTAATGTGAGTTATACTTAGGAGGTTATGGTCTAATATGTTTAGGCTCATGAGGTTGGCACAGAATATATTTCATGCCTAATGTGATGCAGTGCATAATATGGTTTGTGTTACAGGATGATGCTGAGTACAGTGTTTGCCAGGAATTACTGTCTGTGTCCTATATTTCTTATATGTTCTACATTTACTAAAGTTCACTTTGTGATGGTTCCGACAGTGGTCCAAGGGGCCCTGTCATGTGTATATAATCCCCTGTAAATATTGCCCAGTGCCAGTTGGCACAGTGTATATTGTGTGATTACTACTCTAATGTGTTTTATGATAATACAAAGACTATTTGTTATATATAACCTTGTGCGGAGTTCCTTTTGTGGTGTTTCTAGTATGTTGTTGCTGTGTGTGTGTGTTGCGCAAAAGCTTTATACATTGCCTCCGGTATAAGCCTGACTGCTCATGCCAAGCTACCATGGGTTTGAGCAGGGGTTATCTTTGGCGTGTAACTCCCTTTCCCTGACTAGAGCGGTGGTCTCTGCCTGGCTTTGGCGCAAGCCTTATCCAACCAGAGATCCCATTTCTAACAACAGGTAGTCTTCAATACAGGAAAAACCACTGACATGTTACAAATGTGGTGAGGTAGTCAGGGAAGGTGTGTGTTATCTTTAATAAAACGTGGAACATGCTCAGCCCCCGAAACCCAGTCATGGGCTATGGAGAAATTATTACATAAGCCTACCCTCTCCTCCCTTCGTAAATGGATGCTTTCGGATGACAGCCAGGGAGTGATCGCTGCTCCCCAGGACTGAACAGTTAGCGATAATTATTGTATTGTAATGTGGTGCATTGCCAATAGAAAAGTCAAGTTGGTGATTTTTCCTTGAAGCCCTGTCTGAATAAGAGTGAGGGGAAAGTCCTAATATAAGCATCTCTAAAGAACTGGTCAGATGAAGTCCTGTGACTTGGTACAGTACTGCGATGACTCCATCCCAGTAAGCTCTTAGCACAACGCATGACCACTACATATGTGGAAGGTCAGCATCAGAGGAATGACAACGGGGCAAACTAGGGAGGACCCTGGATATTTCTTAGAATGACAACGGGTGAGGTAGGCCCTATCCAGAATATTGAATTGAGTATATACTAAGCATGAGTTGCGAGAGACCGTATGGAGGTAGGATTAGACACCGCGCCATTCTGAATCGTGTAGTGGGCAGCCTATATCATGCTCCCATTTCTCCCAAAGGGAAGTGCTGACCTGATCCCAGTGTTGGGGGTGAGCTTTATGCAACTAGCAAACTAAATGTGGGCTACCTCCTAACATGTAGAGTGCCATTATAACCACATTTGTAGGGGGCTCTGTGTCTCTGGTCAGGATTATTTTTCTTAATACTTGTTTGAGTTAAGCATAAGCGAGAAAGTTGCTAGGGGGGATTGTGTAGTCTGTGTGGAGCACAATAATATTCAAGAGGTAGGTTTAATAGTGACTTACTATGATTTGTTATTTTGTGAAACAACCTATTAGTACATAGGTCAATTCACTAACAGATGCATCAAGCATCCATTTTGCGATTCCTTATTAGCGAAAAATAAGGAATCGCTAATAAGGAATAGCAAAATGGAATGCATCAAGCAATCACTACAAAAATAGCGAATCCTTAGAATTCCTTTATTGCGAGTCGCAATTAATGAATACCTCCCAGAGGCCCATAGGAATGAATGGGAAGACAATCTCAATTTGCGAATCGCTATTAGCGATTCGCAAATTGAGATTGCGAGTTCAAGGGTGCAGGGGTGTCCAAAGGACACCCTGTTGCACCCCTGATTTAGATCTGTGCACATATGTTGCGCACACACATGTGTGTGCGCAACATGAAACTTTGAAATATGCACAAAAGTGCATTTTTCAAGGTTTTTGCAAATTACCATGAAGTTGTACTTTCTGGTAATTTGCGTGCCCTAATAGCTAATTCGCTATTTTTGAAACTTTCATGCATTGCATTTAAGGAATCTCAATTTGAGATTCCTTAAATGCAAACAATCGCAATTTAGCGAATTCTCTATTTGCGATTTTTGCATTTGGGATGATGCATCCCAAATGCAAAAATACCGGTCGCAAAGGGGCAGATTCTCAGAATCTGCCCCTTTGCGACCGGTTTTTAGCTTGATGCATCTGGCCCTATATACCACACTGGTCGCAAAAATACTGGTTGCCAATTGCGACCAGTTCTTTCCGTCCAGTGTTCAGTACATATGCCTGTTTTTTTTTAGTAAACTGCCTTTAAATGGATGGCAGATATTTTTTTAAGTTAAGTTCTAAAGTGAGAATTTGGTTTGAGAATTAAGGGAAAACAATCAGATTGCATTGCTCAATATGCCTTTTTGTGTCACATCTGTTTTTCTGTATATAACATCAACGTTGATTCTGTTCTCACTCTCTGGTTCAGTCCTATGACTGGAAACATTCTAGCGTCCCCATCAGCTCCTGTGTTTGTCTGTGATCTTGTCCATAAACTACTTTCATAATATCAAGAGCCTCTCTTAAATTATCCAGGCCTTTACGTTTGCTTCCAACAATGCACTGCATCCTACCCACTTTTCGCAAAAGAAATGCCCTCATAAGACTAAACCCTGAACAATACAGTCTATAGGGTCCCAGTATCCTGAGGCCATATTGCAAACACTCCCGGGCCATTTCAAGAAACATACAGGCATCCATGGCAGCAACTAGAATTTTAAGTTGGTAGATGTTTTCATCTGGAAGATGGCCAATGTTCTTTTTTAACTGGACCTTGCACAGGGCAAGGATCTGAGGCCATTTTTCCTGTGCTTGCAACTCCTTCACTCTGCATAGCACGTCTTTGGTCTCCTCTGAAGCTTTCTTGTCACCTGATAACATTTGGTCATCTTTGTCATGCATCTGACAGCGTCGACAGTCACACTCAAAGCAATATTTGCGCTTCAGTTGACGCTGGCGTTCAGCAGTGGTCATCAGCGGGTCAATGTAAGTCAGGGTGAGCTCCTCTCCGGCCTGAATCTCTTGAATTGTACGTAGGTGTAGTTGTCTTCCCTTGAAAACTGAGACACAGTTGGGCTCACAGCTGTGATTTAGCAGAGACATGGCCAGATACAAGCCATCAGCAACATTCTCCGAAGTGTCATTGATAATCATAAACTGGTTACAGAAGGCTTTGGCAAAGTATTCTGGAAGGTTCAAGTCAGTTGTCAACTGGGAGAGATCTGGGATTTCCGGTCTCAAATACAAATGTAGCATTGCTGCAAAGCACTCAAATGTAATTTTCCTTTCCTCGTTCTGTTTGTTGAAATTTGACACAAGGTCAGACACAGAATAGAGGTCTTCAGACAGGAAAGGTTTCTTTTGATGTAATTTTAAAATGATCTTCCCAACAACTCTCACTGGGAGAGCTTCCATTTCAGACTCAACACTCTTCAGACATTTGCATTCTATCTTGTGTTCTGGCCAGGCCTGTGCCTGACAACTCTTGCCACAGTATTTGGCAAACTTACATCTGGAGCATTGAAGGAGATGGGGTGATTCGCAGAGGCAGAACTCACAGACTTTACCCCAGCCATGCACATTGACCGTGTAGGCAAAAGGCTCCTCAATGTACAGCAAATCTCCTGGTGACAGCCTTGAAGTAGCACGAAGACCATTGCCTTTGCCAGGGCTGTTGAACTTCTCAAACTTGAGCTCTAGAGCAGCCATAATGGGAACCCCAAAAAAGGAACACACAGTCAAAGAGGCAGAGTGGATTAAGTCTTCAATATTTAGCACATCACCACTTTTTTTCAATTTTAGTGTTCAGTCTTGACTTTGAATTCTGGATTGCGCCATGTTGAGAATTTAAACTGCATGGGGGAAACAGATTGGAAAAATATAAGTTGTCTTTGGAGATAATTCTCAAGTTATAGCAAAGCGCTTTACTGTTTATTACAGATACAAAGACCTATAAAAAGTACAAAGATGTATAAATATATACACTGACTAGAGAAATTTGCAGAAATGTTAACTATTTCCGGCATATCAGTTGTGATTTAAATAATGTTTTTCGAGAGATATTGGGTAAAGTTTGAACTGTTGAGTTTACACCCCTATTCAGAGGTTCAGGACGGATTGGGTCGTCCACCATACATCTTCATTGTTCACCTTTTCTTTCCCAGCTTGATTCCACATCTGCCCATATTATTTCCTAACCCCTTATAACTTCACCTTTATAGTCTTTCGTATTGACCTCAATGTTTGTCTTCACCTTTATCCGTCACCTTTATCCGTGTGTTCCATCATGCTCTAGCTTCACCCTTAACACTTTGTCCAAGATGCATTTCTGTTTCAGAATAAAGTCTCAATTTTCAACTGTTTGTTCTTATTGTTCAAAATAAACAGATGAATAAACAGCAAACACACACAGATAAATTAAATAGTATGGACGAAGAATATACAAAAATAGGCACTTGTGCTGGGATATTGCTACATAAACACAGCAAGTTATAGACACCAGCACACCAACAACTTTGACAAAGAGTCTGGTTGTGGTGGGTGCAACAAACAAAGTGAATATCTTTAACTGTGGTTTTAATCACTTGCAATCTCTGTTGACAGCCCCAATTGGCAGCTTGAAGTATAAGTTAAAAGTGACAAAAATGCTGAGGTTTGAACTGTGTACACTACCCAGACAAATGTAAAGGATATGATGTTCTGCTCCCAACCAAGCATCGCATCACCCTGCTTGAAATGCCGTAGGAATGAGCCGACCATCATTGAAATGATGCAGGCATAACTACACACCTTAGTGCCTGTTGTGATCAGTCCAACAATTTACACTTGTACATCATTATCCCCCCCAAAAACAGAAAACCTTCTTTTTCAGTAGCAATGAAAAATGAATTCTCAAAACAACCATATAATTGTGGAAATGCCTAAACGATTCTTAAGCTAAAGATGCTTCTACAGTTTTAATGAGAGGAAGGAGGTGACTAGATGGTCTTAAATGTTAGAAGGACATTTGAGAGTGATCAACTGTTACAGAGAAAGGACATAATAGGCTCTTGCTGTCCTTCTTCACCTACAGCCAAGTATGGTGTCCTCAATTCAGGAGTAGGTTGCACGTGGCCAGTTTGCTTTTGGTTCTTCATACCAGATTCCAACTAAAACTACTCATTAATTTTAAACCCTTCCTTCCTGACTAAGACCTTTAGATTGCTGTCAAGGCATTTACTCTTTAGGTAGCAGCCCATTTGTTCTCCATTACAAGTTGGAGTGCATCACACGCCTGTTTTTGCATCCCTCAACTGGATTCTATTTGAAATGTGACATGTTATTAAGCTTACAGACTCAGATTTTAAAAAGACATTGGTATTAAAGGATTTGATATTCTCTTCCAAAGCCCATTAGAAGGGTCTCATTAGTCAAGGGAGATTGAAAGCAACACTCCCTAAGCAATCCTACTCTTTCCTCTGAACTCCACAATTCAGCTAGCACCCTTCCACATATTGCTCATAATTGGGCATTTGACATGCTTCCTACTTCTTTATTGCTCGATCTTCTCTATAGCCTCCTTCATTACACCCACAGCATATCTAGGTGCAAGACTTCGAGAGCTATGGGCAAGGCTTACTAAACTCAATTTTAGTTCTAACAGGCCGTTCAGAGATCAAGTTGGACCATACACCAAGTGGCTCAACTGCAATCCACTATAAGGAAAAATTAAGCCCATCATTTTCAGGACGACCGAGGATATCCTTGCAAATGCAACACTGGAGCCTGAGGTGTGCTCGTAGCCATTATTACTAATTATATTGAGGCTTGTCAGTTGCCATATTGTGACAGCATTGTGGCCTCAAACAAGCCACACAAGAGTGGTGAAAAGAAAAGATTTAATACTGTGGGGGCATCTACGTTGCCTTGTGTTGACGCAAGTCACAAGCTACTGTGAAGCCAAAAACACCAGAAGGATTTTATGTCAAATGGACCCCAACATGCTTCAAATTACAAACAAGATGTGGGTAGCATCAATTTAACTTTCATTATCTTAGCCACGCAAACTGATGTTATCAAAAGGGGATTTATGGTGGTAATGGTAAACACAAAAGAAACCTATAATTCCTGATTGCACTGTATGCAGTCAACATTGGCTGGATAAAGTGAGTTACAAGGAATTGTTAAATTTGCTGATGGGTAACTATTAAAACTATTAGATTTAGAGATTTATAATAGATTGTAAAGGATGTGTGCTTAAAACACAGAGGTGTTAAAATGTAGTAGAGAGAGTACAAAATATGTGTGCTATAAGAATTTCTTTTAATCACTGCAATTAATCCATATTTAGCAAAACCTACTTCCTGAGGGTTTGGAATTTTCACAGTATCTGCATCCACAAGTCGCATGCCCTTATCGATAAGATACAGACTTACAGTTCTTTGAAAAACAAAGTCACTTATGCCCCCTATATGTCCAATGGCGCTTTTTAACTTTTCCTCAGTTCAATAGGACAACTACCTTGGTCCAATTAAAAAAGTTACTGAATATGTAGAAACTAAATTACACACACTTACGGTTAGAACAGAATATTAGAGTCTGAAGATAATGAAAAAATATAACAGAAGTAAAGTTAGAGAACTTTTAGTCTGCAGATTAGCACATATGGTCAATATGCTGATATATTCGAGGCATACAAGTAATCAATTAGCTCTCACGTACATATACAAGCATAACACTTGCTCAGTCACAAATGTTACCAGTTACTGTACAATAAGGAAACACAGACGTGTTGAGCCAGTTAGATTAGAGTAATGGTCTAAGCTTTCTTATGTACGTAAAGTCTCTGAACAAGATGTTTTGAAACTTCCTTGACATTCCATTTTGTTCTTATTTTTATAATTATAATTCACAGCGACTTTCGTGGCCGCGCCCCACTAACGGAACCTGCAGCAGATTCTCCGGACGTGTGTCAGACAAGGCACGGTGAGCGAGGGGCGGTCAGGAGTTGGTCGGCGATCGTGTGGGTGAGGCAGGCTGTTTCGTCGTTAGGGGACTGTCGGCGCTGTGGCGTACTGACCAGGACTCGGGCGGCAGGTGGCAGGCTTACCGGTAAGTCGGCAAAAAGCGGCATGCGGGAGAGTGTGTGCCGAGAGGTGTGTGGCCGTCTCTGCCGTCTCCGCTGCAGCCACCGCCGTTAGCGGTCGCTGGTTGTGGGCGGGGCGGGCGCTGGACGCTGGGCGCTTGGCCGGGCAGGTTCGTTCGGACCGACATAGTTCAGCCTCCCTGGCCCTCTGAAACGCATGCTGCCGCCGCACGGGGGCTGCTCTTCTTGCGCTGCCTGGGCTGCCTCCCGGGTCAGCCGTGTCAGCCTCACATCTCAGTGCCCCCATAGGAAGGAAGCCCCGTTGTGCCTTGCCTTGCCCCCTTCAGTCGGCGGCCACTTTATGTACTGTCTCTCCTGGCCAGCTTAGTCTACCGTCCGTGCGGTGCTCTCGGCTGCCCTTCCAAGCTCTGGGGCTGCTCCCCCCGCCACCCTCCCCCCCCACCCGAGTTTGGCAAACACCAGCCAGGCTCCGCTGTTGCCCGTACCTTAACTGTGACCGGCTGGTTGGTGTGTCTATCTGTGCTTGACCCCATTGGGGGGAGCACAAGAGGAGAGGTCCTGACCCCCAGTCCAGTCTAGCTTGGTCTGGGCTCAGTGGAGCGGTTTCCTGTAGGCAAACAGCAGTGGTCGGAGATAAGGTACAGTGCGGGGGGGGTGCCTGAACCCAGCTCGCCTCGTTCTAGCCAACGACGAGACAGAGCTCAAAAAAGTGCCAACAAAAGAGCCAAAAAAGCGTTAAAACTGCACCCCCTCTAGCTAACTCCTAATTGGCACCCCCCGGTCGACAGTGCAGTAAGCCATCGGCACGACACCAGTTAACTAGTTTCCAACGCCAGAATCGCCTAAGCGTCTAGCTTCCAGACCCCGGATACGTAAGAGCCTGCAGACCCATTAGATCCATTAGAGATCTAATACACCACTACCTTGTCAGATCTTCAATCTGCAACCAGCTCCGGCGGAGTCTCCCCAGCCGCTTCAGTTACAACTCTCACTACAGTACAGAATTGGTTCTAATAAACCTCTAAGCAATGAGATCTGGGAAAATAAGAAAGACTTCAACGGCACCTAAACGGCGGAAATCAAAACAGCTGGGTCTAAAAGATGAGCCCCATCAGGGTAACCACAAGTCCGTCTTGGCCCGTCAGGAAACAGCGACAGCGACTAAAGCCTTGCCAGATGGTGGCTGCAACCTCAGCCTTAACAGCAAGAGTATGGACACGCCAACTGGCTTAAAACCCTCGAATCTACTGGACTATTTCAAATAAATTCCATCAGCGACCAATGTATTCTTAAAACCCCAGTCCCAGGAGTTAATCAATCCCGTACCCTCGGATCAGCTCGCCGAGATAAGTACGCATTCCCTGCAGCCGCATTCTCCCCTACAGCGGCCAATGAGAAGCAAAGAGTTAGCGCAACCACCGGGAGTTTACATCTTTGGAGCAACAACGAACGACCTATCCCCGGTCTGGCAGGGGAGCCCAGATCCCAAACAAACCCTAACTATTCATCATTCAGAGCCGCTACCTGGACAACAATGCTCACGCACAGGAGAGATCAACCAAGGAGTACCCCCGCTGCAATCCCCTCCGGGGAGCTTACAACACCCTCCAGGCCTTCTGACAAATCACACTCAGAAACCAGAACTAACAATAACCTCTACTCAACAAGACCTAGATGTGACAAAAGAATCCACAATGATTTCCCATCGTCAACTAACCCTAGCACAAATACATGCGCAAAACTCATTCGCGCATAACAATATTCTACAACTGTCCCAATCATCTCCAAGTATAAGCACATCAAAGGAGCATTTTGTTGCGTCGAGTCCTCGGCATACAGCTCTTTTATCACCGGCATCCTTGTCGATCCCCCCACAAAAATCACCCAAAAACCCTGATCCAAACGATCAACTTTTAGCTGACCTCTCATTCTTCTTTAAAAACCAACCCCACGCCAAACCCGAAGCCCAACCAAGAAGAGTCTACAGCTATAGGGGTTTGGCCGCAACTTCTTCAGACGATTCAACAAATAGTCAAAGCGCTCAACTTCCATTCGGACAAACTGGATATGCAGGTCGATCTTCTGAATACTCTGGCATTATTCACGGCGGGGATCGACAGCAAACTTGACAAACTGAACAATCTAATAATAGGAGCGCAAGCTTCAACAAAGCTTATACAGTCAGTCTGCTGCTGCTCCCCAATTATTGATTCACTATCATCACTTCCAGGCTTTTTAACCAGTGTAATAAATGAAGTTAAGCTGCTGAAGGGAGGCAATCCACACACAACTCCCTGTCCGCAAACACAAAGAACAGAAGATCTATATAACCCATGGTCTACTGCAAACAAAGGCATTAAGTCAAGCTGGGGAACCACTCTCAGGCCAAACCTGCTGAGCGAACAGCTAAAAACCAGCAAACCCAACGCTTCACCAACGGGTCCTGCCCCGTCCCAAACGACGACCGAAAACGCTGGGGCCCCTAGCGAGTGTACCACCCGTCCGGACCACCAAGTGACAGGGCAAACGGCCTGTTCAATGACTTCAGACCTTACTAAAGTGGAAGGACCATCAGCCCCTCTACCACCCTGCAGTAAGAGAGAGCGTAAACATTTGCGCAAACAGAGAAACAAAATAAGGGTAAAAGCAACAGACGCCCACCCGAAATTGTTTCCCCTTTTCGAAACGGCGGCCAACAAAAAAGCCCTAAGTGAGACAACTACACCGTCACCCCCAGTAAACCTTAGTGCCAACAATATTAAAGCAGTTCCACTAGAACCCACAATTCAATTAACTGCGGGGAACGCTCACGACCCAATCAAATCAGCTGCGAGAACAGCAACAGACTAGTCCAGCACAGTGATAGAACAACAAAGGATGATTACTGACGATCCAATCTTACCCGAGCCCATAGTGCCTCAAGAAAAATCTAAATTAGCAACAGTCACGACTCTGTGTAAACCCCAAAACAACGACAATGAACTTCACAAAAACTATTCATAATCAAAAAACAACTACACCTAAAAACAATCAGTCTTTATGGAAGGCCCCTCATCGGCCATCACAACAGGAGCTTCAATAAGATGGCTCCAAGTGAAAATAATAAGGAGAACAACAACGACTCATCACACTCCCACATCCTACTGGTTCCAGAATACAAATCAAAGGTACGGCAAGATATTCTCAACAGCTCGACTATAATAAAGTTAGCGGTTGGTATCCCGGGGCTCGCAGGATTGGTATCAAAGGACATCGAAGCTATCGAATTCCTCCCACCAAGAGGCGCCCAACCTTCTGAAGTTACTTTGGTGTCTTTTAAATCGGCCAGCTGGGTCGGAGCATTTCTGGATCATAAGGACATCCTGCGGGATTGGGGGCATCCGAGTGTATCCATACTCCATCCCAGGCTATCCTCCAGCTTTATTAAACCAGCCAATTACTTCTCGGAAAGCCAGACCCATCAGACTGGAGGATCACCCAAGACCCTACTCAATTTTAAAAAATGCATCGGGCCCAGATGAACAATACAAAATCCCTCCAAGACTGGTCTCCCACGCCGACACAACCCAAGATTGGGAGTGGCTTCCAGCCATTTTGTCAACTAAAAGTTAAGTATGACCGTCTGAAGTAGAGTGCAGGGGCCCCAAGCCAAAAACCTCGGCAAAGCCAACACGCTCAGTAACCCCACCAGCAACCGTGCCTAACCTACAAGCAGACTCCACTTTCTCAATATGCTCTTGGAACATAAGTGGCCTTCACCAGAAAATTACGAACTCTGAAACACTCTCCTTTCTACGTGAGCATGCCGTAATAGTTATACAGGAAACTTGGGCACAACAAGGATGCCCCGTTATTGGTTACACAGAAGTATGGAAACCAGCACTCAGAGCTAGCCGCTATGGCCACCCTAAAGGGGGCCTGTCTATATACATATCAAACAACCTAAAAGGCCCCCACTCACGATTACTTATCGATGAAGAATGGCTACTCGGGGTCAAAATCAACTCTTGGCGGAATCAGCCGTCACTTTTCCTTTTAAACGCGTACATTTACCCAAGTACGCAAACAAAAAGAGATCACCTGGCCCGTTTATCGGAAATTATGAGCGACATAGCTGCGGAACACCCCAACACAGACTGTATTGTCACAGGTGATTTTAATACCAACTTATTCCAATGTATCCCAGTAGACAACGAAGGGCCTTTCTTACCTTTGATCAATGAGCCTGTTACACAATCAACACCGCTCAATCAAGTTCATTGCGGACTGGGAGAACTCTGCGTGACGCGATTCTATAGCGCTGGCTACCTGGTAATCAACGGAAGATCGGAGGGAGACATCCCTCCTAATTGGTCCTGGACAAATGGTAGCAAGTGTTCTTATTTGGACTACACTATCTGCAATTCATCCTTGCTCCATTGCCTGGCATGCTTCCACATCTACCCACGAACCGAAAGTGATCACAGACCCCAGGTCATATAATTTAACATAAAACCAGTAACTCATAAATCTGCCTCTTCAACTTGCCGTGGAATATACACAGAGAACCTAAAGCGCCTCAGGTGGAGTGAAGACCTCAGCCAGAACATCTTGCAAGAAAGCATGAACGTAATAAGAGGCGGAATCAAACAAGAAGCCTCGCCGACTGCGATATGGTCATTGCCTGCTCACACCTGATTAACCTCTTTCTAGCCAAACAGCAGATCCAAAGGCCATCCCAGCATCGCAAGTTCACAATGTCAACTCAGACAAAGTCACTTAAGAAAGCGAGAAACAACGCCTTGGGGTCACTCACAAAATCTCCAGGGAACAGTGATTGTCTAATCTATTATCAAGCTGCTCAGAAGTCTTTCAGGCTGGCGATGACCAAAGACAAACAGTTGCATGAAACCCAATTCTGGTGTAAATTGGTGTGGGAGAGTAAGAGTAAAAACTCAAGAAAATTTGGGGCCTTAATTAACAATATTAATCAGAGCACATTGAGCTTCGGAACAGCAAACATACAAGAATCGGACTGGGCAACATTTCTAACCGACCACTTTAGATCCTCTGAACATTCAGGACCAACAGGTCCCTATCCTCTAAGAGAGATTAATGGAGTACACTCTGCTAATGAGGACTTGGAGGTGACTCAAGAAAAGGTGGCTATAGCAGTGACAAAAGCTAGATCAGACGGAGCACCTGGCCCAAACGGCCTGCCACAGAGCCTGTTCAAATCTGACCCACCCTTTTGGTCAGGAATTTTAACAAACTTTTTCAACTATGTCTTGAACACTGCAACAATCCCTGACTCCTGGCGGGGCGCCATAATCCGCCCAATTTACAAATCAGGATCCCACTCTTCGCCGAATAACTATAGACTCATCGCCCTATTGGATATTGAGGCCAAGCATTTCGCAGGCCTCCTCTTGGAGGACCTGAGGGTATGGGCAACAGAATGTAACTTGATCCCGTTGAACCAGACAGGGTTTGTGGCCAACTCAGGGACCATGACTAATCTATTAGCTGTATCAACCATAGTCGACAAGGCACTTCTAACATCTAGGCAAGTGTTTTGTTGCTTTGTCGACTTCAAAGCAGCATTCGACAGGGTCCCTAGGGCAGATCTATGGGAAAAACTAGGAAATTGGGGGATCCCAGACAAACTTTTGGAAGCAATCATCCAACTTCACTCCCGCACTTGGGTTCGGGTGAAATTGGGGTCCGGCACACACCTCTTGCGGAAAATTATGACAAACAGAGGCGTGAAGCAGGGATGTGTGCTGGCCCCTCTTCTTTTTAATCTGTTTATATCAGATCTGTTAAGTACCCTGGACGACACAAACAGTCACCCCCCAAAGGTGGGAGGCATGGCCATAAACAACCTATTGTACGCCGATGACCTGGTTCTCTTTAGCCTTACCAGGGTCGGGCTGCAAAGGCTACTCGATAAACTGTTTAGCTACACAATTACTAACCAAATTAGAGGTCAACCTTAAGAAAACACAAGTTGTCCCTTTTGGTAAAAAACGACACGCCGGCGGTGGGTGGCTATTTGATAAAACAAGCCTTACTATAGGTCAGTCATATAAATATTTAGGTGTCCACTTAGACTCCAGAGGTAACCTATTAAAACAGCGCAACGAGATCGCAGTTAAAGCCACCTCCCTGGCAGTGTCACTAAGTAAGCTTTCCAAAAACCTATCAGGCCCAACACTGGCACCTCTCTTGGAAGTCATGAGAGCTAAAATCGGCCCCACTCTTTCTTACGGCATTGAGATACTCAGGGGGAAACTGAACACTGCCTTAAACCAGCACACAACCAGAATTTATAAAAGAGTTCTCCGACTGCCAAAGTCTGCATCCCCAGCGCAGATAAGACTAGAGATGGGGCTTTCTAATTATGAGGCTTTAAACGTGGGCACTTACCTAAAGCTTTGCCATAAATTAAGACAGGCGGACTCAGGCACACTAGAAGCCTTAGTCTGGCTAGAAATCACTCAGAATAACCCATGTGGAACGTTTGGTCGCCTTCTTAAGGACGCCATTGATCGAATGTCAGTGAGTGACCTATGGGTCCTGAACGCCAGTCAGTCAGCTTTTAAAATGGCTATAAAAAAAAGTGTGAGAATGAGATCGCTAAACATGGATAAAGCACTTTTTGCAAAACGTAGCCACTCCTGGGCACTTATAAACTCATACAGACGGCTAGCCCCTGCAACGTATCTGTCTTGTACATACTCTCTGTATCTTAAACGTAGCCTTACAGCTATCAGAATGGGTGACTGACGTTTCTTGCAAGACCGGCCCTCCTGGCAACGTACGGTGGAAGATACAACCTGCAGAGGGTGTGGCAAAACGGGGGAAACTTTGCTGCATGTGGTCTGCCTTTGCCCTTTTTAGGGCTTGGCTATAACGCGCTGAAAGCGCTTTCTCGCCGAGAACTATTGTCGGCTTCTCAGCAGTCTGAGACGCCGAAGTGAGACGAGACCTGGCCGCGCGCAGCGTTTTTCCATAGGATAACGTTGTGCGCGCGGCCAGGTCTTGTCTCCACGGCATTCCAGGGCTGACCGGATCGCGTCGCGCGCCTCTCTGGAATGCAGGGGGAGTCTGCAGAGAGGCGCGCGGCGGTGATAAACAGGCAGGCACTGAGAATATTTCAGAATACTTTCTACTTACACAAATAAGTGGCAGCTGCATACGGTGCCCGCTGAAACATGCCCCAATACATGTGACAGCAGCAAAGCACGCTGCTTGTTAAAAAAAAAAATCCTTTGCAATAATAGTAAAATGATTAAAAAGCATGAACCAACAAAGTCGTTATCGCAGGAACACTGAAACAGGGAACTCCCACATGATCAGGCACCTTTAGTTAAAATCTCAAAGCCTCTAAGGCGGCCATAAAGTTACCAGCACTGAAGAAGAAGGTGTTGAGTCTGTTATTATGTAACTGCACCACAAGTGTCACTGATCACTTGAAACCTGAGCGCACAGCTGATGAATTTATCAACGATTCTTCCTCTCAAATTTAAAACAATATTATGACCAACTTCACGGTTCATTTCAATCTAGTAACATATACAAGAAAGTGATAACTGGAGGTGAACATGTACACTAATGCTTCAGCGTAAGCACCACTGCCATGCACACACAGACACCACCACTCCCATGCACACACGGACACCACCACTCCCATGCACACACGGACACCACCACTCCCAAGCACACACGGACACCACCACTCCCATGCACACACGGACACCACCACTCCCATGCACACACGGACACCACCACTGCCATACACACACGGACACCACCACTGCCATACACACACGGACACCACCACTGCCATGCACACACGGACACCACCACTGCCATGCACACACAGACACCACCACTGCCATACACACACGGACACCACCACTGCCATACACACACGGACACCACCACTGCCATACACACATGGACACCACCACTGCCATGCGCACACAGACACCACCACTGCCATACACACACGGACACCACCAGTGCCATGCACACACAGATACCACCACTCCCATGCACACACGGACACCACCACTGCCATGCACACACGGACACCATCACTGCCATACACACACGGATACCACCACTGGCATACACACACGGATACCACCACTGCCATGCACACACAGACACCACCACTGCCGTACGCACACGGACACCACCACTGCCGTGCACACACGAACAGCACCACTGCCATGCACACACGGACACCACCACTGCCATACACACACGGACACCACCACTGCCATACACACACGGAAACCACCACTGCCATGCACACACGGACACCACCACTCCCATGCACAGACACGGACACCACCCGTGCTTAATTTGTAAAAAAAAAGTGCCAGGGCTTTCATTTGTAAAAAATTAAGTGAAAGGGCACTCGTCAGGAGGCTACTGTAGTTAGCCATACACATTACGCGACTTTGAGCTATTGGCATTGTAAATGACAATGACTTTTATTTCTGTTTTGGTTTTTAAAACATAAATAAAAGACCTTGTCATTTACAATGTCAAGACCTTAAACTCGCGTTCATGTACAATGCTAATAGCTCTAACTTTTGCAATGCCGAGACCGTTGCATTGTAAATGCTTGTTATAATTCTCAACGTAGGTGCAAACTAAAAGCTGAATGGAACAGGTTGGGTGCCCCGACCTGCAGGCAAGCCATCATCATGGCCTTGAACCCAGAAAACACAGTTTTAAATATAAGGCTAGCCAATTTTATACAGCAAGCATACCGTAATTTTAACCAATTGAGTCCCCACTGAGCCTTGCCCAGATCCTTTTAACTACTAATATACCGTACAACATCTATTAACTTCTAAGGAAGTAAAAATGAAACGACTATAAAATTTATTGTAAGAGTATTGGGCTGTTTTTATACATAAGATACTACTGGTTGCGTTCATCTTATAATGTTATTCAATAAGAAGGATCAAGTTGTGGATAACTTCTATTTTTTATACGACCGTTAAATAATCAATCGCGTTTTTGTACTTTTTTAATACTTGTATTATAATGTGAATTTTGTATTCTTCTTTTAAAGATATCTGTGTTATATCTAAATAAAGACATTTGATTGTTCTTATTTTTATTACTGTTTATATTGACTTATTCCCTGTATTTTTGCATTTTTAGACTTTTGACCAGATTTGTATTCTATATTTATGTACCCTCTTTACATTGTTATAAGCTTTCTTATTTATGTATTTTTAAGGTTTCAAAGATGTAATATGTATGCATGTTTGCTATACCTTCCCCTTCCTTTACCCCCTCTTCTTCTTTCTTTCTTTTAAGTAACATTTCTATTTCAAAACTAAAAAAAATAAAAATAAAAAAAATAAAAAAAGAGATTAGGATAAGGGAAGTAACCACCCTGCTAAAATAGCGGCTAGAGGCTCTTGATGCTCACAAATAAACAAAGGATTTTTTTTTTTAGCTATTTAACACTTAAAAGTACAGTTTGTCTTTACCTCTTTTCCAAACTTTAGTTCAGGTCTTTCTGCAAACCCCAACTGACTCTTTCATTGTGTTTAAGGATACTGGCACAATTGTTCTTACTATGAGGCAAACACTGAGCATTGTACTGTCCAAACTCGGAAAGAAGGCGATCCCATCCACCCAGTGCACTGCACTTCTGAATGGAGATGCAAAACCTATGCAGAAGTTTTGGCAATGAAACTGTAACCAATCATCTCTTCCAAGGTGCAGTCAAAATTAATCAGGTAAACGCAAGTAGTACACAATATCATACAATGTTTACACCTGCTAAGATAAAATATAGCAGGAAGGGATTAGGGCTATTTTATTTTGGTTGCGAAGAAAGAGTTCAAAGGAGTATACTCGAAGATCTTAAATAAAATCCTTTGTAGAATGGGATCTGCCCCACATTTTTGTTGCTAGGTGATGGTCCCTAAAATCAATATTACTCGCACCAATTCTATCCACACGTTGTGGCACCTGAGATGGATGCCCACTGCACCCATTACATCGCACCCTAATCATGAATCATTTTGTTCTTATCATTCATACTAACATGGTGATGCAATGTATATAAATAAGATAGAACAGATTCAAACTAATTGTGTTTGTGGGTGATGTTGTCATGAAAAATGATAAATGACAAGCTCAGCACCTCATTAACATTTGTCATATGTGAAGTTCACAAAAACAAGAACGTCCTGTGTCGTTAACTAAATATGAACAAATATGAGAGAAACCAATGTCACACAGGATTTGATGATGAAGCAAAGGAAATAAACAATCAGGCAAATATTTTACTTCAACCACCAAAGAAATCCATGTACCCAGCTACTCCATATTGTTTGCAGAAATTAGAAAAACCTGCTATAGTGAGCCAATGAATCTTTGACAATATTACAATGAGTACCCTATACTAAATATTGTATATTTTTCATCCACTCCTCGACCAGTTGAGAGGGTTGAGCTAAGAATAAACTGAAAATTTCAGAGCATGCCAAGGGGGGTAAGAAAACCAGACTGTATTTTCAGCACATGACAAAACCCATGAAACAAGAGATAAAGCTGGTACTAAATGATATCGAACGGTGCATCTGTTTTACATGTTTGCTTGGTACAAACGAAAGACAACAATACAATGTTGGTTCATACACCATACAATAGTAAAAATAAAATAGAACAGTGTAGCGATTGTAAGCATACAGAAACAAAACAACACAAAACACATTCTGCTTATAATTCACTAGATTTAAGTCATGATAAATATATGAAAAAAGATTGGTGAAAGCTTGGCCTCACAATTTACACATACCCTTTTATCTGGCCCACTAGAATTTAGAGTTCACATCGCCTCCTGAAACGTGTGTACACATTCTTAAGCCTAAAATGCAGACTATCTATGAAACCTTATTCAGAGTAATTGTGACGCAATTTGAACTTTCATAGTTTATATTTAAGATGCATCCTATAAAGTCTTACTTCTTTTATAAAATGAAGTAATGAACAGAAAGTTTGTTGTGGGAGACACATGTACCATCTCAATGTAAGGATAATGTTACATACTCTGTAATCATCTGTTCGCAACATGCATTGCAACTTTGTTGATAACTGTAGGTCTATAGTTGCTTCAATGACTGCTCTGCATAATGCATATGGGGAGGCAATGGTATCATGACATCTCATGATTTAGAGTTAGTGGAGCCTGTAAAAGATGCTAGTGGCCAAATCATCCCTACCTAAACCGGGAGAAACACTAATTCTTACATTGATCATATTATGGTCTCAGCTAGCATAGCACCTTACTGTTTGACAGCGGTTATCGAGGTACCTACTCTAAGTGATCACAATTGCATAGCTATGAGAATAGATATTTGGAATTGCAGGAATCAGCGGGCATTAAGAACCCTAGATAACATTGAGCCTTATAGGTCAAATGGGACTAGGATAAGGTGGAAAGGGGAAAAATCCACAACAGTTGTGCCTATAATTATGTCTAGAACTTTGGCAGATATTAATGTCATTTTGACATCAGGAAGTGGGTCTGTCTCAACCGTAAATAATTTTGTTAACATTAATAAAATTATTGATAGAATATTTACGGGAAAAAGGCCAGGTTTGACCGGCCATGGTAAGGGTTGGTTTGATCATGCGCGTACAGCCCTCCTTTCCCAATTGAAGCAGGACCTAGCCCTTAGACCAAGGGACAGGAATCAAGTCACACTCCTGAGATATGATTACAAAATGGCACTCTCCAAAAGGAAGAGGGAATTACAACAAGAAGCATGGGATAGTTTAACACAGGCTGCAGAAACTTCTGATTGCTGCCTGTTCTGGTCCACAGTTAACTCCCCCTTCCTTAAAGATGATAAAATTCCCCAACTTTCATCTAATGTCAGTAGTGAGGCATGGGTCTCCTACTTTTCAGCCATATTTCAAGCTAATGGTACGAATGAAGCAGTGCAAAGGCGTTGGCCTATAGCCCCTTTAGACATAACCTTTTGAGAGGTTGAATGTAGCATAAAAGCTAGTAAGGGGGGGCAAAGCACAGGGCCCCGATGGAGTCCCCATCGATGTATATAAGGCTCTTCCTCTACTGTGGGGACCGATACTTACTTTGGTTCTCAACGCAGCAATTACAGCCTTGATTCCACCTACTTGGGGAGACTCGATTATTGTCCCTATCTATACGAAGGGGGACAAGACAGCAGCCTGTAACTACCGACCAATTAGTTTACTCGACTCATCAGTGAAAATCATGAGTAGAGTGCTGCTGTCCAGGCTGGAAAATTGGGCAGAGGAGAAGGGGATTCTTGCTAACTCCCAATATGGCTTTCGAAAGGGACGTGGGACCCTAGATCAATGCCTGAATTTAGAACTATTAATTGGCAAGTATACTAAGGCCAAGCCTGGTAACTTATATCTTTGCTTTGCCGATTTAAGCAGTGCATTTGATCTTGTCAACCACTCGCTACTATGGCAAGTTTTGTTAGAGCTTGGTGCACCAGAGGAAATCATCTATTTCTTAGCTAGACTATATAATAAGATGCAAGCTTGTGTGCGGTATGGGGCTAGTGGGGAGTGCACCCCAAACTTTAGTGTAAAGTGCGGGATAAGACAGGGTTGTGTTCTCGCCCCACTGTTGTTTACTCTATTTATTAACGGCGTAGACTCCATCTTGAAAACAGTTAAGGCCGACGCCCCTCAGGTAGCTGGGTCCAGCGTGCCAGTTCTGCTTTATGGACACGATGCCGTGCTTCTATCACGGACCCCGATTTGTTTACTGCGCCTAATGGATCGGTTTTCTGATTTTATAGGGGAGAGGAAGCGATTGATCAATAAGAGTAAAACCCATACTATGATCTGTGGGGCTAGAACTAATAAAAACCATGCCTTTTTTATAGAAGGGGTGAAAGTGCAGCAGGTGGAAAAATGTTGTTACCTGGGTGTTACTTTTTTATGTCACGGAAGTTGGTCCCAGGATTTACTAAACGTTAGATCGAAGATGGTAAAAAGCGCCTATGACATTTTTAAATTCGCCTCTAAGCTAGGGGATAGGCGAATTAGAGATATGTTGCAGATTTACAAGGCAAGGAGTGTCTCTATTGCATTATATGGGGCAGGGCTGTGGGGTTACACCAATATAGGGAAAAGGGAAGAAAATATCTTCCTCAAAAAACTTTTGTGCTTACCTACTTCAGCTGCAACTGATTTGATTCACAGGGAAGTATGGGCAGCCTATTTAGGTGACCTTATCCTGCTAAGGCCTTTGATGCTTTGGCAAGCGATTTGGCGCAAGGAAGAGACAGTGTTTAATCAACTTGTTATCAGGGATTGTCTCAACCTGGAAAATTGTACTAGGATACCCTGGCTTTAGTACGTTGTGGACAGTTTTCAAACTATTTATGGGATCAACATAATGTTAGATTCATGTTCCGCTGGAATTATTTCTAAACAAGAAATGAAAGATATTTTTATGTTGTATAGAGCCCAAAACCGTCTAGCAACGAATGGTTGCCTTACTACAGTTCAGCTTTATAATAAATATACTGAAAGCAAAGGCTACCAGCTGTACTTGAGCATGGTAACTAGACCAACACATAGATATGTTTTAACAAGACTCAGATTTGGAATGGCCCACGTTTTAGTGGCCTTCCCCCAACAAAAAAAGTACCCTGTTGGCCCCTGCCCATGTGATGGGCATTCGAAACAAAGCACCCTGCACTTTATGCTAATTTGCACCCTTTTTTTGAATGTTAGGGTTACTTACTTGAAACCATTGTTCGTAAAGTATGGTATCTGTAATGTGGATGACGCCATGAAGTTGATCTATAATATGAACTCCCCGGACAAATGTTTTTATATTGCTACTTTTATATATAAAGCTATCGAATTCAGGAAAAGTATGATATTTAAAAAAAAATCATCTATTTTAACTTTTGTTTTAATCTGTATTTTTAACTTGTATTTGCTTATTGCATTGCTCGTGCTTTTATGGTCATGTTTTATGTACCGAATAAAGCTTCATGAAATGAATGACTGCTCTGACTTTGGAGAAGCAGCCCCAACAAGTCAGTTGGACTATGAAATGTCAAGGCAGGCTCAAGCAAGCTCTGATGGAAGCCCTTAAACTTCAGGCTTCGTTCTACAATAGTCCCTCAGTAGTCTACTCCGAGACGAAAACCTGCAACAACTGCAAAAGAGACTTGCGCCATGTTTTTAGCATTGGAAAGGTACTTTATACTGGCAAAAGACAATAATCAAAAGTTGCGTTAATAGTATATTTTGTTGCAAGGTTTAGACTTCTTTATATTAGTTCTATTGAACTAATCACCCACTTTCTTTAAAATAGCTTTGATCAGGCGCCAGTGCTTAATTTGAGCCGGGGCTTTTCGGTGCTTAGCACCTGCCCTTAATTGTTTTCCAGTGCTCGGTACCGGCACTAAATTGTCAACACCATACTCAGAACAGTCTACCACATGGTGGCGCTGCTCATCTAATTTATAGATGAGCAGAACAACTGTAGTTTAGGAATACAATATACATTAAAATTGCTAATACCTGCCTCCCCAGCAATTCCTTTAGCTCTGGGGACCTGGAATAATCTGAACTGTCGCATTTACATGCGAGAGAGATGTTTAGAAGTTGTTTTGGCAGCGATGACCAGGGCGATGGGTGGAGCAAGCTACAGTGGCCTCCTGGTCAGAGCCCTGTGTGAGAAGTTGGCCTGATATATGATGTTTCCAATTCTGGAACCACCTTGTATCAGTCCAAACTATCCCTTATGGTGTCTGGTTGTAAGTCAACCTTGTAGACAAGCTATCTTAATGGTAGCTTAGACTAAGCAGCCTTAAAGGCTAAACTCAAGAGGTCGTGTTAAGCGAGCTGTTTTACCAATCACAGTCCTGTAATATCAAATGAAAGGACACCACACAAGTATATATTATAAAAATATATGTGTTTATTCTTAAAATAATCCCCAGTACTCTTTATGAACAAAGGGGCACAAGCGTTAAATCAAAAGCACAGTATAACATACAAAGTTGCACAATTATGGATGAGGGCGAGGGGCCACTCAGACCATATACTAAGAAAGTGGTATAAGAGATACCAATCGAACAGTGGTTAGGCCTAGGGCATCGCTGGGAGCAGTCGGGACAAGCAATGCTGAAGTCGGGAAAAGCCCGCGGGATTCGGGTGCAGTGCTTTAAGCACACGCATGCACCAATGCAAGTCAATGGTGTGTAAAAGTTACACAACCAGAGTTTTAGGATACTTCCGATGAACCTAGAAGGACAAAAACTTTAGACACAGACCCTAGAGGTGTGTACCAGTGTGGGAACACCGGCGTTGCAATGTTACCTCACCCACAGGAAGCGGGTGCATAGGGTCGAAGTGGCGTCGGGTTTCGTCACGCAGGTTCTGGGTGCTTGAAGCTGAAGAGGCTGCAGGCGATGTGAAGGGGAAGTGTCCGGTGTGATCCAAGGGTGGATCAGAGTCGAAAAGTACCTGAAAGCAGAGGAGACAGAGTCTGGGTCACTCAGCAGTGACCGGGGTGGAACCAGGACGGAACCAGGCAATGTCGGGCGCAATCAGGTGGTTGTCGAGGAGCTTCTCTCCGCTGCCACGTGGGCTCTGGGGCATCTGCGACGTCCAGGAGCGGGTCACTAGCTGTCCCACGTAGGCTCTCACCGTCGGCACTGTCGGCTTCAAGATTGGAGCAAACAACACTTGGCAAGAGCAATCCACGCGGAACTGGAAGATTGCTTCTCACTCGGACCAGGAGGGTCAGAGTGGGTGCTCCTTTTCAGAGGAGCTGGTGTAAGTCTGGAGCAACCAGAATCACAAGTCGTATTTAGGTTTTCGCCGGCACAGGGGCCACAAGCCAGCTGGCAAGTGACCGGGCCAACGCGTTGAGCCAAAGAAAGCAGAAGGGCCCCACGCAGCACTCGTCGAGTGTAGAGGGGTGAACTTCGGTGCAAGAGTGGCTCAGGGTTGGGGCTTCTCAAACCCCGGTGTACAGCTTCGAGGGTCACTCGTGGGCTGCACGGTCAGAGTCTCATGGTCTTTTCAAGATGGCATGCCCCACGCTTCCGGTCGCCTCCACGGGTCTCAGCTCTGCAGGGACTATGGATCGGGCTGTAAGAAGGCAGGCAAGCTTGATCTCGTCGATCTCTGTCGCTCGAGTTCCAGCGGGAACTGCAACAAAGCAGACGTCGATGTACTGGATGGTGCCTGTTTGCACAGGGTGGTCACTCCTTGACCACAAGGGAGATTCTTCAGTCTTCTACGTCGAGTAGGATGTCGAAGGGTCCAGAGTTTCGTTTCTTATGTTTCATCAGGATAATCTGAAGTGCATTGGCACTGCTCCCATTCTTATACCAATCTAGGGGGCTAGATTACCTGCTAGGTCCCCTCCTATGGGTGGGACCCAGGAAGGGGGTGGGTACACCCCTTTCCTTTGATCCAGGCCGCGCTGGGACGGGGGCTGGTGTGCCCCAGAACCGGTTTGGCCGGATTATGCAAGGGGCAGCCTTGTGCTCCCCATGCAGTGTCTGGTTTCTTTCAAACCTCCCTGCTACAATCCACTATCTCCTGTCTGGGGGGGTGGGACACCTCCCTGCGACAGGAAACCCTTTGTCCAGGCCCCCTTGGCTGAGTTTCGGTCAGCTGCAGGGGTTCAGACCCGTGTCTGTGGCAGAAGCATCCATTTTGTGGATCTGAGGCTCTTTTAAAAATCAACCGCATTTCAGTAAAGTAACAGGTCTTCTCCCTCTAGAGGGGTGGAATGCTATCCCCGTCGCCAGAACTGGCGAGGGGATAGTATTCCAAATCGTATGAAACCTTAAACGACATGTTTTGATAAAGCCAAACGAAAGTTGCTATATAACCGCGAGGATTATAATGCACTTAATAGTATATGGTATGGCATTATCCTGGAACAGCTTAGGGAGTTGTTCCCGACAGCTGCAGACAGGCTCAGCTCATGCTAGAGCTCCATCTCACATTAAACCACGCACTCTGCCTCCAGGATTGATAAGGCCTTCCATAGGAGTGGCTCACAGGTTTATATGTGTCCAGATATAGGTTTAGATATAGGTATACTAGATCTAAGCAAGAGGTGATTACACCATCTTGCCCCAGCTGAGTGATCAGCCAGTTGTGTCAATTTAAGAACCTGCCAGGGGTGGCAAAAGATATGCTGCAGCCCCTGGTAGGCCTTGGTGGCACCTATGCCCTGAGCACCTATAGTGCATGGTACAGGGGCTGACAAGGAGTCCATTTCCAATTGTGGTATGTACCTATAGCACATATATTACTAATTTAGAGAGAGAACAGCAGGCTGGGGGTCTGATTAGCAGGCCCACAGCATCAGTAAGTCGAAAACCAGTGAAGCAAAAAGCAAAAATTTGGGGTGACCATAGGATAGCAGACCCTACTCTCCTACACCCTGGCACTTAGGGGCAGATTTATGAGGCCCTTGCGCCTCTTTGGGCCGCAATTGCGTCATTTAATGTGACGCAACGGCGGCGCAAACAATGCGCCCTATTTACAACGTGACGCATCTAGGAGATGCGTCACGTTGGAAAGCCCTGCGCCATAAGGAGGCGTTCCTGCGCGGGGGGGGGCGTTCCTGCGCAGGAACGCCTCCTAAAAGTGGCTGAGTGAAATCTATGAGATTTCACTCAGTCACTTTCTACGTCAATTCCTTACGCCTGCTTAAAGCAGGCATAAGGGTGACGCACCATGCATTGAAGAGGTGGCCCCTGTGCATTGCAGGAGTCATGTCGCACTTGCGACATGACTCCAGCAATGCGCCGCCCGTACGCCGAGAGATGTGTCACGCATCTTCACTGCCTTGCACCATGGTGCGCCGCATTGTAAATGAGGCGCACCATGGGTGGCGGAGCAGTGGCGCACTGTGGCGCACATTAACTGGCGCATCCCTGGGGATGCGCCAGTTAACATAAATCTGCCCCTTAATATTTTACAAACTAAGCACTGTTAGGCGTTCAACATTTTTTGCATGGTCTTCATCAAAAGAGGTCGGAACTATGATGGGTGATAGTGGTGTACCGAAAAGGGCCAAAAAAAAAGGGGGGACTTTTTTTAACCATGTGTAAGTACCGTCCCCATATCCTGGTCATCAAATGACTAACAGTTAGTGGCAGCTGATTACAAGTTGTGGGATCCCCAGTATGTATGTAGGATATGATTTTGTATGTTGGCTCATAAGGTTTATTGGAAGTCTAAATTGTCTTCCATTCCCTACATGCCCACCTATGGGGCCTGATTCACAAAATTAAGTTTCACTTTTGAGTAAGTTTACACTTTATAGTAACTTTAATACTTTCGGTATTCACAAACTCGGAGTATAAATTTACTACAAAACTGTACGCTAAATGTCTTTACCTCAACAGTAATGCAATTGGCTTACTCTTCAGTGGGTAGGTGATGTCCCTCCCTAAACACCACTTACTCCTCCCTAATGCCATTCCCTTAATAAGGAAGTCTAGCCCTTTTCCCACCCACTCCTCTGTGCCCCCACCCACATTTACTGCTAAAATCAATACTTACATGTGCTGCGACTCCACATTCGAGGCAGAGCACTCTGCATATATAAGTGTAGGCACAATCTACATTCTGTAGTACTACAAACCGTACTACAAAGTGAAGTGTGAGAATCAGGTCCATAATGTTTATCATCCCCCTACCCTCCTTACTACCGTATAGCCACGAATACTTGTCTGATATACATCAACATCATTTTAAATGGCTTGTGCTCACCTTCCCTCGAAGAAACCAGTTCCAGCAGGTCGACCTGTGACTGAGTGGTGCAACAGGTGAACAAAGGAGTATGGTCATTGAGCTGGTCAGAGATACATATCTACACACAAGAAACAGGTTAACCTGCCCATCCTCTGTCCAGTGCTGCTGGAAAAGGAAGAGCCCAGCCTAAGTGGCAAGTGGTTATCCACAAGACCTAGTGATTTTGGGGAAAGTTTGCCATCACCAACGACGAAATAATGGCGGAGTACCTTCGGTTGGTGGTTGCCAATAGGTTCTACAATACCTACACAGGAATGTGTACATTTGGAATGGTAACCTCCAAAGTTCTGGGGGCACCTTTCATCTAAGTAGTCAGATGGCTTTGACCTAACAGCCACTGTTTATGAAAATAAGCTAGCCCCTGTTGCCAATTCAGAGCTCGCCTTTTGCCTTAGAAGAGCTCTATACAAAGAAATGCTGATACCATAGGCAGGATATCTTGTCTGTCTCCCCTCAGAGCATAAGGAGGCATAACCCAGGACTTAGTAAGGATGTTGGTCCTGCTGCTACAACTTAAACTGAAAGGGCGGTAGACTGCCTAGTGAGTAAACAACCAACTTTAGTTCAGCTCGGGTTGAGCCCAGTTGTCCCATTTCATCATGATATGATTTGACGGCTACCCACCACTGCCCAATCTCACCCCACACTGTAACCTCAGCTTTCCATAGCTCCTGGGTGGGACACACAAAAGAGGGAAGAACGCCATTGAATCAAGACCAGGCAAACGAGATAGACAACAATGAGATTTAATCATGGGTAAAGGGATGACCCAAAGCCCACTCCAAGTACAAGATATGTATTGAAACCAATAAGTCTTGCCAACAGATAGCTAAAGCTGTCAGTAACCGAGGCCTCAAAAGCAGCTGCCCCCAGAAATCTAATGGGAGCCTTCTTGGAAAATACAGTTTGTAATGCAACACCCTTCCTTAAACAAGCTCCTTCACTAAGGCAAGGGTACAAATACCCTCACTTGTCCTGTAACATCTCGTTTTTTTGTCTGTCTCGAGCAGACGTCCAGACCTCCTCTTTCTTAAGAATAAGACATATTTTGAATTATTTCTGCCCTCCGACCTCTACCGTGCTCACCCGGCTGGGGGTTTTCACCTATATAGAGATATGAAGCCATGAGCAGATCTGAGAATCTCAAACAGGCAACCGGATGAAGCAGATGCTTGCACTATATTGTGTACTTTTTTCTAGGTTTGTTCCACAAAGCTGGTAGAACATTCCACTTGTCAATCCCTGGCATAGAAAAGTTAAAGACTACACCACAGCTCACCCCACTAGAAAATTAAGGGTCATGGGAATTGATTCTTCTCTCCCTGAAGAAATACTGTGCCTGGTTTAAATATCCTGCCGAAGAAGAATGGCAGCCATCTCACCCAACCAGACTCTTCAAACCTAATGGTATTGACTATTCACCCTCTATTTCTGAAAGGGTAGGACGGAAATTAACAAGAAATCTGAGGGGTATTTCTACCTCTTCCCATCAGATCGTTACAGTTGTCAACAGCACTCTACTCAGCTGTAAAAATGCGGATTTCATTTAGAAACTCACCGCTGCTAAATTCTGCAGCCAAGCTTATTTGACAACTATGTTAGACAAGTTCATGTACACTTATTTAGAAAATATGAAAAATGGTTGAGCACACACTATACATGCAAAACGCGGATAACAGGAAAGCATGGACATTTTTCAACCTTGAAAGGATGAAGGGCTGAGCCAGTTTCATTAGGATTTCATCCTTTGATACCTTTTTAATGGCAAGCTAATGCCCTCCTTACGTGCATTAATAGTGATTAATCTCACTAGCTACTAAGATATATTTTAAAGAAACAGAAGCATCACTGGCCCTGTGGACTGACATTATCCATTGTCATATCAGAATTCTCTAGAGGAGAGAGCAAATGGTGGTAAGGATGAAATCGACAAAACAAACAATAGACACGAAGGAAAACAGGAAGGAAGAAAGAAGAGAGAAATGAGGAATAGAAGCCAAGAAGAAAAGTGAGGTTGTGAGTAATATAAGAAAGAAGGAAAGAAGAAAAAGGGAAGAACGGAAGCTAAGAGAAATAAAGATAGGAAAAAGATTTAATAGGGTAGAAGGAGGAACAGGAAGTGAGGAGAAGAAAAAAAGACAATGGAGGAAATGGATAAGAATGAAGAAAGTAGGGGTTGGAATGGATAAAGAATAGGAAGGGAGAAGAGGGTTTATACTGGAGTGGAGAATATAAGGAGTGGAGTGAGGAATATGAGGAGAGAAAATCCTGCTCATTGTGTGTCTTGGTTAAATTACTTTGAACACCACTGACTTGGTTGTTTTGCTCACATAAGTGGAATTGACATGTGAAAGTAACGGACCAGCAGGTGGAAATCCGGATCCTGATCAGCTTTCAGAGAATGAGGATCAGTGGATATTTCTATTCGCAGATGCGGCATTTAATAGTGGACCATAAAACAGTTCTGCACTGGTAAATGTAGGAGTCTTTTATGTTATGTTATATGTTATGTTATAGATGATTTGTAGCGCGCACTGATACTTTGGAGTGTCCTGGCGCGTAAGTAGGCTGAGGCTGTGAAAAAAGAATGAGAGTGATTAAGAAGGCTGGTTGAAAAGATGAGTTTTGAGCAATTTCTTAAAGATGCGGAGGTCCTGTGTATGACGCAGACTGTCCGGGAGGTTGTTCTAGAGATTAGGGGTTTTGGCCAAAAAAGACTGGCCCCCCGTCCTAGAGCGACGGAAGCGAAGCGTGGCATGACCATCTGACGATGAGAGGCCGAGCATAGCGTGCGGCTGAGTTTATAGAAAGCAAAACGCTTCCTAAGGTAAGAGGGTCCCTGGTCGTGCAATGCTTTATGAGCTACGGGGAGGACCTTGAACTGAATGAACCCTCTGGGCCATGGGGAGCCAGTGCAGATCACGGAGATGTGCTCTCACACTAGATCTCTTAGAGATATTGAACAAGAGCCTGGCCGCCGCATTCTGAATCAGCTGAAGTTTATTCAGCAGATAGCCGGGAATGCCGATGAAAAGAGCGTTGGCGCAATCCAGCCGAGAGAGGATGAGGGCCCGAGCGACCATTTCCTTTGCTGGCATTGGAAGCAAAGGGAAGAATTTTCTCAGGAACTTCAGGGTGGCAAAACAGACGCCTGTAAATTTATTTATGTGCTTGGAGAACTGGAGATCTTCTCCGAACCACACCCCTAGGTTCTCCGCTGGGCCACCCTCAGAGGAAGGGCGTGGAGAGTCTGGGGGCCATAAGGCTTCTCCAAAGAGCGGGGGAAACTGACCGTACAGCAGTACCTCGGATTTCTCCACATTACACTTGAGTTGGGCCCGTGCCAGCCAAGTGAATACGGCTGAAAGGCACCTTGAGCGATGCCTAAATCTAAATCAGGGCCCTTCCAGTTGAATAAAAGTTGGGTATCGTCGGCGTATGCCATGATTTTCGCACCCAACTCCTCAGCCAGAAAGATCAGGGGGGTCAAATAGACATTAAAGAGCAGAGGGCTCAGGGTCGAGCCTGCATGACTCCGGTAGTTAGCTGCCTGTTGGTGGATGAAAAGGGGGGCATCCAGACCTGCTGGGAGCGTTCATCCAGATAGGATTTGAGCCAGGCCCACACCGAACCTGAAATGCCAATGGAAGATAGGCGGGCAAGAAGGAGCTGATGAGGCACCGTATCGAAGGCAGCAGAGAGGTCAAGCAAAATCAAGGCTGCTCTGCCGCCCCCGTCCAGGCACTCTCTGATGGCCTCCGCCATTTCAACCAGCGCAGTTTCAGTGCTATAGGCTGACCTGAACCCAGATTGAGCAGAATGAAGAGCCCCCGTTGTTTCAACATAAGTCTCGAGCTGGCGGAAGACCACCTTTTCACACCCTTTGGCCAAGGCTGGCAGTAAGGAGATCGGGCGGTAGTTGGAGAGGATGGAGGGGTCTGCAGTGGTTTTTTTTAGAAGAGGAAGAAGTTTAGCCTGTTTCCATTGCGCCGGAACCATGGCCGACTGAAAGGAGTGATTGATAATGGCAGCGACTTCCAAATGCACCTCTGCCACTTCCGCTAGAATTCTTGCAGAGCACGGGTCTGATCAGGAGCCCGATTTGAGCGATTTCAGAATGGCAAGAATATCGGATCCCTCGGCAGGTGAGAACTGAGTAAACCCTGGACTGGGGTGCTTGGATGGCAAGGGGGTAGTGGCAGAAGGGAGCAGCTGGACCGCCAAGGAAGGGCCCAAACTGTCCTGAATGGACAGTATTTTATTAATAAAAAATTACGATAGCTCTTCACACCACTGGGTAGAAACTGGGAGCGTCTTTTTTTCCACGCCAGGAGACATAAAACTGCTGACTATAGTGAAGATCTCCTTACTATTATTGTTGGCTTTTGCGATCCGCTCAGCAAACCAGACGCTCTTAGCTCTCTTGACCGCTGCATAGTAGTCTCTTTGAGCCGCGCGGAGTGCAGATTTAGCATTGGGACAATACTCCAGCCGCCATTGGCGTTCTAGTTTTTTACAGCCTAGTTTCAGCTCTTTTAGATTAGGGGAAAACCAGGGACTGGAAGGGGAGGACCGGAGAGATCTGCGGACCAGTGGGTGAGAGGAGGAGTCAATCCCCTGGCTGATCCAGGCATTAAAACAATCCACCGCCCCTCCAAGGTCAGACGCAGGTGCCGGATGGGAAAGTGCCAGCGCCTCTGAAAGCGCAGGAATATTGATCTTCCAGGATGGGGGGCCTAAGGCCGTGGCCAGGGGGGAGAGGGTTTTCCCGAGTCCCATGAGAACCTTATCAAAAAGTGGTCGGTCCATGTAACTGGGAGTGGGTCTGTGGCCATGATATCAAAGTTAGAGCACACCAGATCTATCAAATGCCCCCCTGAATGTAACGGCATCTTAACCCACTGAGTCATCTGAGACAAGTCCAGTAAATCCAGCAGGAATCCGGAATCTGGAGCTGCTGGTACATCAAGATGAATGTTAAAATCACCCAGAAGGAGAAATTTAGGAAAGCGAAGAGCACGTGAGGTGACGGCCTCACTTAGAGACCTCAAGAAAGCCCCTGGAGGACTGGGAGGGCGACACACCAGCGTGCCCCCATCGTAAAATGTGGAGAAAGGACAAAGGTGAAATCCAAAGCCTCCCCCTCCACCAGCTCCCTCACAGTTTCACTCGTAAAAGTCCAGGTCTCCCTAAAGACCACCGCGGTGCCCCCTCCTCTCCCGGAGGTACGATCGGCCCGGGCAATACGATACCCTCTCAGGACTGCTAGCTCCACCACTGGTGCACATGACTCACCAAGCCAGGTTTCCGTGATGAAAAGAGCGTCTAACGTATTGTCTATGATAAGCTCATGGATATTAAGGGCATGTTTCACTATTGATGAGAGCCGCGAAAATCCGAAGCCCACTAGCAGCTTGGGGCCCTAAGTCGGGCAGTTAGATTTAAAACAAAAGTCACAAACAGGGCATGTACTAGACAGATTGGGTAGGACGGCCCACTGTTTGTTGCCAGCACAGGAGAGGGAGTCAAATATGGTGCATGAGAGTTATGTGATGTCACACTAGAAGGCTTTTGTGATATCTCACTAGAAGCTTTTTTTGACAAACAAGGGAAACCCAGCGGGTAGCTAAGAACCATGGGTATGACTAAGTTATAGAAACAAAGGTTCAAAGCTTCTTTAGATTTTAACAATACAATATAGCACACAATGGACTACTATATGATAACTTGTTCCTGCCCAGCCGGGCCAGGAAGTTTATTTTCTCAAACAATGTCGATTTAGACACAATATTTTCAAACAATTAGTATGACACAAGCCTGTGCCGTACTTAGAAGAGGAGAAAATAGAAGAAAGGTGAAAGGGATGTCTTCAGGCAAGGAAAAAGAGCAAAACAGGGCACTTTATAGTTGAAAAGAAATAATAACAGTGTCGCCTGGAGTGAAACAAACATTCTTAAATTATGAATTTCTACATGTATGTACACTCATAGGTGTCGACGTTTCGATCCCTTCGCTCAATTAATTAATTGGGATCATCATCAGGACTTAGTAAATAGGGTTGCCTGAAAATAACAAAGCCTGTTGGGAAGATAAGAAAAACAAGCACAAGAAGAAATCTTTTAGAGAAAATTTTTGAGAAATTTTTAAGAGAGCAGTAAACACATGCCTAAAACTAGCTTTTTCCAGCTTTTTTCCACTGCGATCGCAAAATGTGACATGTGCCAAGTGAGTGTGCCTTTGTGAAGCAAACAATCAGATTCATAATTTATATTTGCGTTTTGACATTTACTTTACATACTGATCCTCGGAATCGCAGTGATTCAGGTGCAGAAAACGCCGCAGGTTCGTGCATAACGAGTGACTGTGAGGAGTATAGTGAATATGAGAACCTTATGGCTCAGTGAACTGGTGTTAGAGCCGGTGCACATGCAGGTTTGGTTTTGTTGTGATATTGGGCTTAACAGACACTATTGGGCATTCCAGCACATACCTCTATAATAAGAAGAGTTTTTTTGGGTGAGGCGTCAACCTTGCTGGGGGCGCCTGGGGGCAGTGGCATCCAGGATTTCAATGACTTGTCCTGGTAGAGGGTTTTAATTGTTACCCATCGTGATTTCAAGCCCCCAGCAAGGTTGACGCCTCACCCAAAAAACCTCTTCTTATGATAGAGGTATGTGCTGGAATGCCCAATAGTGTCTGTTAAGCCCAATATCACAACAAAACCAAACCTGCATGTGCACCGGCTCTAACACCAGTTCACTGAGCCATAAGGTTCTCATATTCACTATACTCCCCACAGTCACTCGTTATGCACGAACCTGCGGCGTTTTCTGCACCTGAATCACTGCGATTCCAAGGATCAGTATGTAAAGTAAATGTCAAAACGCAAATATAAATTATGAATCTGATTGTTTGCTTCACAAAGGCACACTCACTTGGCACATGTCACATTTTGCGATCGCAGTGGAAAAAAGCTGGAAAAAGCTAGTTTTAGGCATGTGTTTACTGCTCTCTTAAAAATTTCTCAAAAATTTTCTCTAAAAGATTTCTTCTTGTGCTTGTTTTTCTTATCTTCCCAACAGGCTTTGTTATTTTCAGGCAACCCTATTTACTAAGTCCTGATGATGATCCCAATTAATTAATTGAGCGAAGGGATCGAAACGTCGACACCTATGAGTGTACATACATGTAGAAATTCATAATTTAAGAATGTTTGTTTCACTCCAGGCGACACTGTTATTATTTCTTTTCAACTATAAAGTGCCCTGTTTTGCTCTTTTTCCTTGCCTGAAGACACCCCTTTCACCTTTCTTCTATTTTCTCCTCTTCTAAGTACGGCACAGGCTTGTGTCATACTAATTGTTTGAAAATATTGTGTCTAAATCGACATTGTTTGAGAAAATAAACTTCCTGGCCCGGCTGGGCAGGAACAAGTTATCATATATCTCACTAGAAGCTGCATTCTTTCTTGAACTCGCCCACTGAAGGAAGAGGTGGGGAGTCGTTTAGAACGTGTTCCCCGTCAGAAGACACTGGGGGGGGGGGGAGAAGGAAGAGATGGTGAAGAGGCAGGTTGAGAAGTGTTGTCAAGGGAGCTGCAGAGAGAGTATATCCTTAGAAACAAAGTTTAGGGTAGTATTTGCCTTACAACACTATCTGAGCTCCATTTCGAATTAACAAGGAAGCGGACACTGGCCGCTAGAGTTATGCTCTACCCAGTAAAATCTCCTGGGGCGGGGGATTGACAGGGGAGTAAACTGCTGTTGGTAGGGAGTGGATCCCATGCACAGAGATTCGAAACAGTAGATAATGCTCATCTAGGAAGACAGGGTGAAAGCAAGGACCGTCACACACACACAGAAAATACAACAATCTGCCAAAGGCAGACTAAAGTCCACATAGCTCAATGTGGTGGTCCGGCTCTGCTAGGAATACGACTATATAAATGAAAAAACTTAACAGAGATAGCAAACATTTCAAAATAGGGATAATGACAAATATAATAAATTAACAGCAGAAGCAAGGGTTTCAAAACACTCTACAATTTACCGGTACTTTGAGAGATTTCAAATTTGAGGAGCTCTCTTCTGGCCTAAGGTCCTCGGAAATGTGTGGGTTCTGAAAAAAAAAACATGCAGTTAAATGATACTATGCCGGAGTGCAATAACGAGGCAGATGAGCATTTTGTAAAAACATTACAATGTTTTGACCCCCTTGCTGGGGAACGTCGTTTACGACGCAACTTTTAGCACGCAGTGCTATTACAACGCGGTCTTTAAATCGCATTCTATTACAACGCATGACTCTGGGGGGCGCTCAAGGATAGGGAATACTTTTAATTTACTATCCAACACCATCCCTAGTGTCAACGGGGACTGGTGTTGGAATAGTAAATTAAAATATTCACTATCCAACACCCCTTTCTGTTATGCGTTGTAAAAGAATGCGTTATAAAAACCGCGTTGTTACAGCATGCGTGCTAAAAGCATGCGTTGTAACAACGTACATCCCCATTGCTTGTTTCAGCGACCATGCCAGTGACTATACACAATGTATAGAAATAGAGACTGCTAAAGCTTGCTCCAAGTAGTGTGTCACTCAGAAAACCAGTTGCCCAACCATAAGGAGTGATAGCTATCCTATAATGCATACAAAGCTGTCCATACAAACTCTGTACCTACCTTTCCAATCTTATCAAACTATCTGGCGGTATGGGGAGGTTTCAGTAGCAAAAACAATTGTCTTCTGAAAAGCCACAGCTACACATCCTCTCATGCACAGCGTCCTTCTCAGGAGCTGCTAGGGTCCTTAGCAACTCTTTGCCTGCAGACATCCGGACAAAACCGAACCTGCAGTCCTCCCATCGACACCCAAAGACGCACTCCTTCAGACTGTATTTGACTCCTAATAAGGTCGAAATGTATTTTACTTTATGTAACTTGAGGTTCTACTTCCAAGCATAGCAGACTATCCCCGAATCAACATGCTGCTCTTAGCCTTCATTCTCCCCGATTCCCCCACATCCTGCTCCTCCCCTTGCCCCCTATTCTCCCACTTGCTATCAACACCTATGTCTTGTTCCTCTTGTACTTTTCTCTTGGTGTTCCCCTAGCTGCTGCTTGCCCTCCTTGCTTCAGACCCTAACCAGGGCCCCTTTTCCCTATCCCTCTCTAACTCACTCCTCTTCCACCTATCAGTCTCGCAGGTCCCTTCCTCTCCTTCCCTGGCTCACTCGCCTCTCACCTCTGCTCTTCTCCATCCACATCTCTACCTGTCTCTCCTTAGGTCACTTCCTCACTATTGTTCCCCCTCCTATATTATTCCCTATCCACATCTCTCCCTTACCATTCCTCTCTATCACTCCAGCAAACTCTGATCTCTGCGTACCTGGCCTGCTCCCCGACACCTGCCTCTTCCACGCTTATGTTCTTTCCCATCCACTTCTCTACTGGGTCACTTCGCGGAAGATCAAATAGGCATGATGCGGAACACGCTTCTTGACCAATGTGTGACCACATGAGTATTCGCTTCCGCCAAGACCTAGTGGTCTGATTCGTACCTGGCCTGCTCCCCAACACCTGCCTTCTCCACGCTTATGTTCTTTCGCATCCACCTCTCTACTGGGTCACTTCGCGGAAGATCAAATAGGCATGATGCGGAACACGTTTCTTGACCAATGTGTGACCACATGAGTATTCGCTTCCGCCAAGACCTAGTGGTCTGATTCGTGCCTGGCCTGCTCCCCGACACCTGCCTCTTCCACGCTTATGTTCTTTCCCATCAACTTCTCTACTGGGTCACTTCGCGGAAGATCAAATAGGCATGATGCAGAACACGCTTCTTGACCAATGTGTGACCACATGAGTATTCGCTTCCGCCAAGACCTAGTGGTCTGATTAACTCCGAGTTAGGGTCTTATTTCATACTTTTGATTTTCAAGATAATACCTATTCTTCTAGTTTTCTTTTAGGAGGCAGTGATCTCTATTCAAAGCACAAGCGGGATGTGTAAGATCAAGATCGATACTACTCGCATCATCCTGCACAATACAAGGGGTTTTTGCTTTCCCCATTCCTTTTCACTGATTGGGTGGTTAACAATTGTGTTGTGTTTGTGGTCTCATTAGGATCCATAAGGGGCCCCGATGGGTGCACTTCTGCAGTGCCTCTAATGCGATTTTTACCAAGTTAAGTTCTGTGGAAATGGCACACATCGCCATCGTGAGATATGCAGTCATGGAAGGGTTAGAGCCCCTGCCCTTCTCCCCTCCTTTTTTCAGTGATATACTCTTCGCCCCCATGGATGAAGAGATCATAAAAAACTCGACAAAAAATAAAGGTCAATCAGAGAAAAGGCAGGAGAACAAAGGCAAGGAAAAAACCTTTTAGGCACAGAGCTTATTGTCACTCTCATGGGCCAAAGCCCCTTTAGCCTTTGTAGTGAGTATTATAGTCTATTTAATTCAGATGATAGAGAGCTACTTATATAGGAAACACCCTGAACTCAGGTATTTCATGTGCTCTCAAATGCAATAAGGAACAGGAAAGCACAGTGAAATAAAATATTTGCCTAGGATCTCAAAATATGATCAAGCTGGGATGTCAGGAAAACCCCAGGTTTTCTGATCCCACATTGAGCCACTCATCCACGAAATGTGAATCTTTTTCCCTCTCCTTAACATCAAAGGTTAATGTTTTTTTTTAATTCTTGGTGTGTTAGGTTAGAGAGTGGGTACAAGGTAGAAGTCACATATGATAGCTCAGCTTGTTTAAGGCTCGAGGGTCCAAGAGGACCGCAGGCAGAGCCAGATCCAGGCACCTAGCCGAGCCTAGCTCAACTTACCAGTGGCTCACCCGCCTTTAATAGGCAGCACAATATTTAAGGTATTGCAGATATTTGTCTTTGATTTCATTCCTCACTCCAAATATCAACTTGATGTATTTATGTAACTAGATATGAAATGATGCTGAAGATATGATAACAAGAATAGTTTATTTATGAGACCTATCTGGTCATTAATTATTTTTAATTACAAAGCAGGAATTTAAATTAGTTCATTATTTTATACAAAGTAGATGATTAAGCGACTACCAGTGTATCTGTTATTCTCTAAACATACTTCGGTATTGTCTAAACCATGACTGATTTGCTTTTTCAGATACAAATGTGCAGTGTAGAAATGAAATCCTAAATAAACACACCTATATATTTTTTTTCCTAGAGCTGCAACATCACTTCCTGTGATGTTATTAGTGATCTAGGTGAGAGGATGTAGCCTTACGGCTAGAGCTGCTGACTTTGGAGCTGGGGAACCAGGTTTGAGTCTTGGCATCGGCACAACATCCTGTGATTCTGGGCAAATTGCTAAATCTTCCCATGCCTACCAAAAATAAATGTGTCCTTGTGTAATGTAACTGGTGCTCATGTAAAGCACTCTAATTCAGTTTGGTCGAGTTCACGCTAAAGAAATATATATCACCCCATGTAACCTCATTGCCAATATTAGAAACAAGGGACAAGCTGGAAAAAAATCTGGGTTATTTATTTTTTCATTGAAGCAGAGGCAAATGTGAGCAGGAGGCAGGAGATGGTAATGCATGGGTTTCGCCTATGTAATGAATAAAGAGCTGTTTTCATCAATCATCGTCCTGGAGAAGGAAAGAGCTCCCTGACACATAACACAGGAGTGGAGAGGATGTGGCGCAGTGGGCAGAGCTGCAGACTCAAGAGCTGGGGATCCCGTTTCAAGTCTAGGCAGTGCTGCAGCAACATCCTGTATTCTATGCAAATCACTTAATCTCTCCAGGTGATAAATAGTTATATAAATATGCTGTAATAGTAAAGGGCAACACTTTATGAAAATATATTTCCACCAAAGTGGATGTTAACAATATTTCGGCAGCGGGAAACTGATAAGAGAGGAAGGCAAAAAACAAGCATTGGCAAATGCAAGAAAATATGCTAAAGCCAAAAGAAATGGTGGAAAGGTAAGTGGCACACACATGAACCAATGAGAAGCCCGGAAAGAGAGGAGGCAGGATGTAAGTCCCTTTTAAGTTTATATTAAAAACAATAGATTTCTTAGGCAAAAAATCATCATCTTCTGTCTGAATTCGGTTGATTAAGGCATGTATGTTAAGTTGTAATTGCCCCAAGTATACTCTTTAGGGCTTGTGCCAAATTTCAAACATATTTTCATTGATCAAGTGATGGCACCTTCCATTCCCCTAATTGCCAAGAAGCTGATTCTAAAATGAGGGATTAGTCAGTGGATGATTTTATTAACGTGGATGGAGAATGCACAGTTTTTGGAGGGTGTTTTTTTTAGGGTGATATTGGGTTTAAAAGAGGGTGACCTCACTAAATCTATGAAGGAAGTTTGCTTATCAGGAGGCTGAACATCAGTGAAACGATGATGACAAGCCAGCAATTAAGGGTGGGTTGACAGGTATGTGTATCCCCTTTCCCTTCAACATTTTTCAACAAACATCAAGAACTTCGGAAGTGTCAGAAATTTTGTACCCACAAACATTGCTAAGTTATCCCTGCTGAATGCTCTGCAATAGGTACCAGCTTCTGTAGTGCAAGAAATAAGGGAGATCCTCCCGGATCTGTCGGATATTTCCGAGCAGAATCTGGGATCGGTCAAAAATATTGTGAATTTTAATGCAATTTACCAACACCTGGACATGAATCAGGGGACCCACGGGTTGTGTGCTTTCTGTTTGGAGCAACAGCGTGCAGGCGGTGAGGGTATGCAGACTTGGTGACTCGTTTTTTTGCCGGTGGGCATTTTGTCGTCTGAACTGCAGGGCCTAATTGAACAGTCCTGCAGTTGGATGTTGTGAAATGCCCCTGGGGGAGATGGGGAGGAGAGCTGGAGCATGGAGGGCACCCACCTACCAAAAATAAAATGGAAATCACCATGGGATAAACACTGTGTCAAGAGAGTGTTGGTGTTTGCCCTGCACTGAAATATATGCTAACCGGTAGCGAGGGGGCTTTCTTATTGTTTTCAATTGTTGCTGGGTCTAAAACAAAGGTGTCATTTAAAGGGCCATCATAGCTTCTTTCGTTCAAGTATCATCATGGCTGGGAGTCATATGGAGCCAACACCCAGCCGCCAATGTAATGGAAGGAAACCAAGGCACATGGCTTATCACTTCACAAGCAGTGTAGCACAACTATGTTTGGAGGCAGGTTTTTGACTTTGCTCAAGACCCCATCACCATGTAAGACATGCGCATGCACTGCAAGAATGCCAGTTGTATCTGTGAGTATGAATACTTAAACAAATAATTTAAATTACACTTTTTGTTATATATATTTAAATTATAGTGCTACCCATCCGAGTGTAGGGTGCCAGAGCGCTATACATTTACCGGCACGTGTCCTTGTTTACAATTTCTTTGCGGTAGATTTTTTTTTAAATGAATGTATAAATCGACGGTCAGCCTCAGCATCCTGTCTCTACACCCATTACTCCGCCACACCCTGAACCCCAATTTGTTGTGGTTCCCGGAGTAAATGTCTTCCAATGCCTCCAGCACCGCCCATCTGAGAACAAAATGCCAGCTGCTCTTCTGATAAAGAAAGGAACTGCCTTACCTCATTAAATCTCAGCAGCCTTGTCCTTTCCGTGTGCTGGAACAGTCCGTGCGGTAAAAGTTCTAGTTTTGTCAAACACCCTCACTGGGCACTTCGTACGCAAAGCTGTTAATAATGCTAAACTGCTGACGCCCATCTGTTACAGCTCGTCTCCGATCGCTGCTTCAAAACTTTTTGCAAACAGGCGGATCCAGAGAGCATGAAACGAAAGTGAAACTTAGCTGTCGTCGTGCTTTGTCCCAGCACTCCGAGAGTAATCAAAAGAAGCAGTTTCGGACCATTTTTTTAAGGCAATACGTTTGCCTAATAGCAACCACCTTTTTCAGTTTTCAGCCCGGCAGAAAAGAACTACCATCTTTCAAGCTTCTGGTAAACAAGGAAGTGGCATTGCTGCGTCGACTCACTTATTCTGCCAGCACTCCTACCCTTCCAGTATGGGATGAACCGTGACGAGGAGGCGAGAGGCTATGGAATTGATGCCTCTCATCCTTGACGGGGGCGGTGCCTAAAAGTAGTCCGTAGTTGAAACACGGTTTTGAAACCAGTCACTATCATAAAGCATTGGCAAACTGACATTAGTTAGAAGACATGGACGATGCCTGAATTCGACTTGGCTGTGTTTGCATACCGCTGCTCAATATTTTTTTATTTTTTTTATTTAATGCGATTTTCTATAGTGCGAACTTTACCCGAAGGTGTCAGAGCGCTTTACATAAGAACCAGTTGCAAAACATAAGGACTTAGGATTCAAACAGAAAAAATTGCAAATGAACAAGATGTAAAGTCACACAAGGAAGAGATACAAACAGAAATAAAAATTGCAAATGTACAAGTAGTAAAGTCATTGCTACCTCTCATATGTTTAGGTCTCGCCTGTCGATGCGCATGCGCATCGAGCAAGGCGAGAGTATTGGGACTTATCCACTCTTTATCCACACTGCAAGGAATCGTGGCGATTCCTTGCAGTGCCCGTGACTTTTAAGCTCAATGCGCATGCGCATTGAGCTTAAAAGCGCGTGCACGTCCGTCTTTGTTTACCCGCTCCGCCCCCTCCCCTTCCCGCCGTGTCGCATTTCTCCTCCCCCCTCCCCTCTCTTCCCTCCATCTTGTTTATTTTACCCGCTCCGCCCCCTCGCATTTCTCCTCCCCCCTCCCCTCTCTTCCCTCCGTCTTGTTTATTTTACCCGCTCCGCCCCCTCCCCTTCCCGCCGTGTCGCATTTCTCCTCCCCCCTCCCCTCTCTTCCCTCCGTCTTGTTGCCTATGGGCGGCTGTGCTGGCAAGCAGCGCTGCTTCCTCTCCTCTTTCTGTTGAAACAAACAGCAGGGAGGAGAGGCGTTTCCAGGGCCAGCTCACTCTCGCTCTCTTCGTCTTGTTAGGGTTTTCACCACCAGAATCAAGGAGTGACAAACCAGCCAGTATGTACATTTTCAATTCAGAACGCCACCTTTTTTATGCACACTGATTTACACAATATTTCTGCGCAGTGTCCCGTTATTATTTCAAGGCGCTACATTTGCTCGTGACAAACATCTCGCAAACCATTTCAGCGAGCAAAGACGCGCCTCGCGCTGCCTGCGTCTATGTGACAGCGCGAGACGCTTCTTAAAATAGAGCAGCGGTCGCTGAGCTCCGGTTCAAGCCCTCGTAAACTTTATTTTTTCAATGCAATACGTCTGTTCCAAAACAAGCAGGCCCTCGGCCCGCCGCTGCCGCTGCACACAGGCTCCGTTGTGCCGCCGCGGTGAATCACTCCTCCTGCAGGCGGCTGATCTCCTGGGGCTGGCGGGAGGCCAGGGCGGCTGCAGCTGGGCCTTGCTGTCTGTTCTCCAGGCCTGGGGGGCAGGAAGGCTTGGCGCTCACCAGCGCGCCCTGTTATGAATGCTGCCTGTACCCAATGTGCCCTCGTTCCTCGCCTGTGCCCGGACCCCGTCTTTTGCCTCTGGCTGTGGAGCGCTTCTCTCTGTTTCCACCTCGTTTCCCCGAGCGGGGGCCGCACCTGGTACCCCCTCCAGCCTCACACCCTTTACGCTTCCTGTCTAATGAACTGTGTTTCCATCACTGCTCTCTCTCCCTGCCAATGTCGCCTTTCTCTCCCATTGCCCTCTGTCTATGACCCTTCACCAGTCGCTGTCTCTTCTTCTCTGCCCGTCACCTCTGCAAGGGGGTCTCCTTTCTTCATGCCCTCCCGTCCTTTGTTGACATTGTCACTCTCAGCTCTCCTCACGCGCCCTCTCTCCTGAAGTGTCAGTAATCGCGGCCGCCGTTTCTCCCTCCCCTCACCTCTCTCCCTACTTCCCTCGATCTGTCTGTAACAGAGTCACTGCTCCTCCCACTCTCTCTCTCTGTCTGCCTGACGCCCTCTCGCCTATCCTCCTATCCTGCCATCTCTCTCACATCCTGACATCTCTCTCACATCCTGACATTTCTCTCACACTCTCTCCCATCCGGCCATCTCTCTCTCCCATCCTGCCATCTCTCTCCCTTCCTGACATCTCTCTCTCCCATCCTGCCATCTCTCTCTCATCCTGCCATTTCTCTCACACTCTCTCCCATCCTGGCTGCTCTCTCCCATCGGGCCACCACCCTCACCCTCACTCACCCTCACTCACTCACCCTCAACCCCTCACCCTCACCCCCTCAACCCCTCACCCCCTCACCCTCAACCCCTCACCCTCACCCCCTCACCCTCAACCCCTCACCCTCAACCCCTCACCCTCACTCACCCTCAACCCCTCACCCTCACTCACTCACCCTCAACCCCTCACCCTCACTCACTCACCCTCAACCCCTCACCCTCAACCCCTCACCCCCTCACCCTCAACCCCTCACCCTCAACCCCTCACCCTCAACCCCTCACCCTCAACCCCTCACTCACCCTCACTCACCCTCACTCTCACTCACTCTCACTCACCCTCACTCACCCTCACTCACCCTCACTCACTCACCCTCACTCACCCTCACTCACCCTCAACCCCTCACTCACCCTCACTCATCCTCACTCACCCTCAACCCCTCACCCTCACCCTCACCCACCCTCAACCCCTCACCCTAACTCACACTCACCCTCACTCACCCTCACCCTCACTCACCCTCACTCTCACTCACCCTCAACCCCTCACTCACCCTCAACCCCTCACTCACCCTCAACCCCTCACTCACCCTCAACCCCTCACTCACCCTCAACCCCTCACTCACCCTCACTCACCCTCACTCACCCTCACCCACCCTCACCCTCACTCACCCTCAACCCCTCACCCTCACACAGTGCAATAGGTCTCGGAGCATTTGAGTTAGAGCTTTTAGAATTGTTTATGGCTTTTTTTATTTGTAATTCTTTAGCATTGGCTACAGGAAACAAAAATGCTAAAGATTTACAAAAAAAACCCATAAACAATTCTAAAAGCACTAACTCTAATGCTGCGAGACCTATTGCATTTCCAATGGTTGTTTTACCTTTGATACTTGCACAAGTGCCACCTTGCCTACGTAACGCTTGTTCTTGTGCCTGAGTGTCTAGCACATATTGCAGTACTATACCTCTAATTATACTGTTTTCTCTTATAACTGTACACTTGTCACTTTTCCTCTTGTGCACTTTTAACTACCTCATGTATTTTTGGTTGCTCACAATTTTTACTACCTCAAGTATTTTGTTTGCTCACAATTGTCACTATTACCTTTACTACCTCATGTATTTTTGGTTGCTCACAATTTTTACTACCTCATGTATTTTGTTTGCTCACAATTGTCACTATTACCTTATGTAAGTAACGTATGTTTTTGCAATCTGTCCTTTTGTAATGTTTCTCATTATGTTTCATTTCTGTTCCTAATGTGAAGCGCTCTGACGCCTTCGGGTAAAGTCTGCGCTATATAAAAATGCATAAATAAATAAATAAATAAATTCAAGGAAGAGATACAAATGGATATACTCTAAGAATCACATAGGAATGGTAGAGAGTACAAAGGTCTACTGCATATACTGGTGATTAGAGTTATCTCTATATACATATATATATACACACATAGTAGATTTTTTCAGGTCAAGACCCACAAAAAAAACCACAAAAAAAACAGGAGAGCAGAGTTCCATTAAGTGGGGTCGGAGTGGGACGCAGTCACAACACCAAGGGAGGGTGGGAGGGATACAAGGTTATGGCGAAAAGGCAAAACAGAAAAGGGAAGAAACATTTGAGGATCGTCAAGGGGGAAACGAGGGAAAAGGGTAAAGGACAAAGGAATGGACAAGACGGCGGGTCAGGGTCCAGAGAAAAGCGGCCGAGAACAGCAGCAAAAAGGCGACCAGGACAAAAGAAAAAGTAAAGAAGTCCATGAGAGTCCGTGGCAGGACAGGCCGCTCCGATGAAGAGTGTTCTCTGGGGCCTGGGGTGGGTATGTTCCTGAAGGGGCTGCGGTGTGCCGTGCAATATAGGTCGGGATTGGTGGGTAGACATATCCAGGGTTAAATCGCCGGACCGCCATCACTGACTGCAGGCTCCGGTTTCCACAGGCTCCGGTTTCCAGCCATGGATTACACTGGAGCGGTTACTCGCAGGCTACTTGCCGCAATCACCACTCCTCCCGGTCGGATGGGGGAGAGCCGCCAGCTCAGACTCCACAGCAGCGAGGCATCTCTGCCGAACCAGCGGCCATGTTGGTAAAAGCTCTGTGGGTGCTGTCGCAGCGCTGGCGCTCTTCGCAATAACACACCGAGGCAGAGGTAAGGAATGCACGTCTTACTTTATTCCCTGCCAGCCTCACACCGCCTTACAGACTAAACTCCTCCCTGTGACTCACTTCCTTTTCCTGCTGCCGGTCCTGTCTCACACAGGAAGTCAGGCAGGGCGACACTACATCTCCCCTGTTTTGCAGAGTCTCACTTCTTCTATATCTCTTCGACCAGACGTCGGGGTTTCCTGATTAGACGTTGCGGTCGTTCTCTGTGTCTTGGCATGGGACTGTGACTGTGGGGACTGTGGTGATTTGTGGTTTCCACCATTCGCGTGGGGCTATGATGGCTTGGGTCACTGTTGTCACTCTGATTGGAAGAGTCACTTGAGAGTAGATTTGGCACGGTCTCGTGGCCGCCGCGTCGGTTGCATTTCCTGAAGTGTGAGATGTTTCTTGTCACTTGTTTGTGGTCAGCTTTGGCTGTGACCATGGTTCCTTTCTTCTTGGTGACTTGCATGGGAATGTCGAGGTATCGACTGTCTGCCTTGGATCGCCGATCACTTCGCACTATCACCCAGTCTCCTTCTTGTATGTTGGAGTCTTTGGCATGTCTGCGTTGATCAGCATATGTTTTCATTCAATGCTTCCGGGTGTGATCAATGTCCACAAGGGTGTTGTGATCGACCGTGACTGTCCGTTGTTGCGGATTTTCATTTAGCATGGGCAGTCTTGTCCTGGGTGTCCTTCCTAGCATTACAGTTGCTGGGCACTGAGCTGTGGTGTTGTGCGGCGTATTCCGGTACGCTCTGAGTACTTCATTTAATGTCTGCTGGACATCTCGGTGAGTCAGTTCTGCCTGCTGGATTGCTCTTTTTAGTGTCCCCATAAATCGCTCCACCATGCCATTTGCCTGTGGCCATAGCGGAGTGATTTTCTGGTGCTTGAAGTTTAGGTGGGTTGCAAAGTTCGTGAATTCATGACCGTTGAAGGGAGGTCCATTGTCTGTTTTTACTCGCAGTGGGATGCCCCAGGCTGCGAATATCTCATCAAGCACTGGGATTACTGTCGTTGCTCGAGTTGATGATATCAGTTGTGCGAATGGAAAGCGGGAGTATTCATCCATGGCAACAATGATGTACTGTCCTGATTGTAGTGGGCCAAAGAAGTCGACCGCTATCTGTTGCCATACTCCGTCTGGCAGTTCTGACATTTGTAACGGTGCCGGTGGTTCTTCCTTGCTGACTACTTGGCATGTGACGCAGTCCTTCAGGGTTGTCTCGACCATGTAGTCAAGGGTGGGGAACCAGACTCGTTCTCTCAGGGCTTTCTTGGTTGCATTGATGCCTCTGTGTCCTTCATGTGCCAGGTTGATGACCCCTTGGCGTAATTTGAGAGGAATCACAATCCTCCCCCCTCTCAAAAGGAGACCATTGTCACTGATGGAGAGTTCTTCACGCACTCGTTGGAATGCGGCTAGGTCTTGTCGGAGTTGAGCGGACTCGGAGGAGGACTGCTTCACGTCCCTCCAGGAGTTGGAGCGAATTCGGGTCATCACTGCTTGGACGAGGGGGCAAGTGCGGACGCCTCCTGGATGGCTTCGACAGGAACAGTGGGAGGACACGCAGCGTCAACAACAAAGTGAAGATATTCGTCAGCTACAGAGAGTGCAGAACGGGCACCCGCCAGTGGGTGTCGTGACATGAAATCAGCTGGGTTTTCAGCTTTCCCAGGTTTATGGATGATGGAGAAGACGTAGTCTTGGAGACGCAGGCCCCACCGCTCAATGCGTGGTGGCATTTTCGCATTGGGGTTGCCAAAGATTGTAATGAGCGCCTGATGATCCGTGATGATCGTGAAATGTTTGCCATAAACAAAAAGGTGGAAGTGTTCGCACGCCCACACCACAGCCAGGCTTTCCTTCTCCGGCTGGGAGTATGCTTTTTCTGTATCCGTCAGACTGCGACTTGCGTAAGCGATGATGTGTCGTTGGTCTGAGTCTTCTCGGTATTGGGCCAGAATGGCACCCAGGCCCACTGGACTGGCATCCACGGTGATTTCAGTTTTCTTCTTCGTGTCGAAGTACGCCAGATTGATAGCTGACCCCACGGCATGTTTGATGACAGAGAATGCATGTTGACACGCTTCCGTCCAGTCGAATGGCTGACCTTGGCGAGTGAGTTCTCGCAGTGGGTAGCTGATTGTGGCGTAGTCGCGGATGTACCTCGCGCAGTAGCTTGCCATGCCAAGGAAAGAGCGTAAGTCAGTGACATCTCGGGGTTTCTGAGTGTCGGCCAGGGCTGCCACTTTCTCAGGGTCTGGTCTCATGCCCTCCTTCGAGAAGATGTGTCCGTAGAATTTTAAGGTGTCTTTATGAAATTCACACTTGCTGGCATTAAGTGTTAGGTTTGCCGACATCAGTGCATGGCAGACCCTGTCCAGGGCTGTGTCGTGTTCTGTTCTGTCCTTCCCAAATACCAGCAGATCGTCACTGTAGTTGAAGGCATTTGGGATGCCTTGGATGACCCGTCTGATGGCTTCCTGGAAGATCTCGGCAGCCGAGGATATGCCAAAGTTCAGGCGTTTGTAGCGAAAGAGGCCTTGGTGCGTGGTAAAAGTCGTGATATATCTTGATTTGTCGTGGAGCTCCAGCTGGTGATAGCCTTTATTAAGGTCGAGCTTGGAGAATACTGTGGCGCCATTCAATTTGGTGATCATGTCACTGATATGCGGCCCAGGATGGCGTTCCCGCTCGATGGCGGTGTTGGGCGCGCGCATGTCAACGCACAGCCTGACCTTGTTGTCTTCTCCTCGTTTTGGAACTACTACAACTGGCGATACCCACGGGGTGGGACCCGTCGTGCGTTCTATGATGTCTGTTCGAAGGAGATCTTGGAGCTCGTCATCAACGGCCTTTTGTAGATGGAATGGCACCTTCCTGTGATGTTGGGCAATCGGTGTCACATTCTCGTTGATGTGAAGCTTTACTTTGAAGTGATTGAGCTTCCCGAGCCCTTTGAATAAGTTGGGAAATTTTGCAACGATGTCGGGAGTGTCCTCCGTCATGTAGAGGAGTTCTACGAGTTTGAGTCTTTCTGCTGTGGGGAGACTGAGGAGACAATCTGCCAGATCTGGTCCCTCCACTACATGAATGTAGGCATCAATTGTCCGGTCCTTGAACGTGAGAGTGGTGCGGAAACGGCCTAGACAAGGCAGTGGCTTGCGTGACATCCATGTGAAGACACGAACAGCAGCTGGTTCCAGTTTGGGCTTGTGTTTCATGGATTGATGTTCTAAAGCACAGATGTAGTTTAAAGATGCTCCAGAGTCCAAAACAAATTTAGCTGGGTGGTCGCCTATCAGGATGTCGAGCTTTGGATATCGCTTCAGTCGATCCGGGTCAGCAACCATGCATATGTACTCATCACGATCCGGAGTAGTTACCATGCATATGTATTCATCACTGTCTTGTGATGTGGGGGTGCGCGATGGCGACTCACTGGATGTGTCTCTGCATGACCGATAGGAGTCCGTCACATGACGTCTTGAGCGATGGCTACTTCCGGAACGACCTCTTGACTGATGCGAGTATGCTGACTGGACGCTGGAATTGGACGAGCTGGAGGACCTGCGTCCCTTGTCTTTTATGGCTCGGGCGTGGTGGCGTGACTCATGCCCCTTGGTTGATGATCTGTGACTTGGTTGCTTGGCTTGGCATGCAATCTCGAAGTGATTGTCTCTTCCACAGCGGTGGCATCGTTGCCCGATGGCTGGGCACTGTCCTGAGTGTGGGTAGTCCTGCCCGCATCTATAACAGGTAGGCGATGCTTTTGTGGGTCTCGTGTGTCGCGAGCTTCGACGTGATGGGACTTAGAGGACCTGTGTGCCTGAATGCGCAAAGCATGGTCTTTGTGATCCGACGATTTCTGTGTCCCCATCCGCTTCGCGTAGTCCTCCGCCTGGTCATTGATTCTTGTCAGTTCCTCGATTTCATCTAATGTGTATGGTTTTTTTAGAAGTCTCCGGCGCAAGGTTTCAGATGAGCAGCCGTCGATGATGCGGAGCCTCAGGGCGTCTTCCATTTTAAAGTTATCAAAGTCGCAGTATCGTGCGAGTCTACGTATGCGCATGATGAAGTCACTCATGCATTCATCTTTCTCCTGCGTGGCAAGGTTGAACGTGTGGCGCTCATAATCTACATTACGTTTGTGGAGAAAGCGTCTGTCAAGTGCAGCTTTGGTTTCATCATAGGTGGCTGTTGCAGCATTAGGCAGTTCTTTGATGATTTGTGCAATGTCCGGACCAATCAGATTTCTCAGAGCCACAAGTTTTTGCTTGTTATCTTGTACTAGGGATCCGACCATGTAGTCCTCAAAGTCTTCACTCCATGTTTTCCACGATGGGCCCATGCTGTTGCCTGGCGTCAGTGGTAAAGGCTGAGGTTGGCGCATGAAGGAGGCTCCCACTGGGTTGTTCGCCATTGCAGGTACAGTGGGAGCAGGGCCTCTTGTGCTGGGAGCTGGGCTTCCTGTACTGGGAGCTGGGCTTCCTGAACTCGCTGTGCTTGATGCACTTGATGCTGTGGTGGCAGTGCCTGATGAGCTGTCAGGGCCCGGATTGGACATCTGCACTTAACTGGCTGTATAAGCGTTTATTCAGTGCTTATTGGTTGCACGCAGTGTTTATATGTTATTATTCTCTTTCTTGAGCATTTGCGCTTCTCAGTTGCCTCTGTGGACTGGCAATGTCCTTATTAGAAAATGGCGCCTGACCTTAAGATGGCCGCCGGAGAGAGAGTGTGGGTTTGTTGGAGGGCGGCGCCTGACTCCAAAATGGCCACCGCGCGGGACAGTAGGCCTCGTGTCTCTGCCCCTGGGACCAGGTAGACAACACGCGTGAGGGGAGCGGCCGGGTTTGGACTCACCCTCGCTCCTCACGCTGTGTCCCGTTCTGGCTCTTCTCTCCTCGCTCGCGCCTGGGATCGGGTGCTGTTCTCTGGCGCTGCACACTCGGCTGCCCACTTCTGGCACGTCGGGGTCGCGCTCTGGCATACGCGCCTACCTCTTGGTGCAGCAGTTGGGTGCTTGGGGTGTTGTTCGAGCACCCGCGCTCTGGTTTCTTCGCGCCTCTCTTCCCAGGGCAGTAACGGCGAGCGCTTCTCACCGGCTGCAGTCGGGTGTTTTCTGGGCTTCGGCGGATTTTCTTTCCGCTGCAGGGTTCGGTGGTCGGCCACGTTGGGTGGCTGAGCGGTGCTGCTTGTGGGGTTTATAAACATCCCACTCTCGTCGCCATTGTCGCAGCGCTGGCGCTCTTCGCAATAACACACCGAGGCAGAGGTAAGGAATGCACGTCTTACTTTATTCCCTGCCAGCCTCACACCGCCTTACAGACTAAACTCCTCCCTCTGACTCACTTCCTTTTCCTGCTGCCTGTCCTGTCTCACACAGGAAGTCAGGCAGGGCGACACTACAGGTGCTCCCTCCAGAAACTCGGAGGGTGCAAGCAGGCCATCCAGATCGTTCCTGGGGTCCGCAATGCGTGGATGCGTCCGCAAAGCGGTCCCCCTTTACTCCGGCGTCTAACTCTCAATGCTGGCGAGTCCCGGGGGGGGGGCAGCTTAATCACCTCACTGGACAGCTTAATGACCCACCTCACTGGTTTAAAAATACACTTGTATGCGATTCAAGATGGAGACTCACGATTTGTTAAGGAAAAAATGGTTTTATTTGAACTTTCTTTTCCTGGAAATTCACTCCACTTCAACGCAAGTCAATGGAAAAAAGAACATTTTCTAGATGTATGTTTTTTTTAAACTCCCTCATTCCGACTTCCAAAAGTTGGTATGTGTGCTTGCATTGTGGCAGAAGTACATCATTGACCTCTCCAGATCTCTCACTACACAGGAATACACTGTGCACTTTAATAGCATCCGTAGTAAACAAAGGGAGGGTAAGGGTTTCAGTCGGGAATTTATTCCCAGTCCCCTAGGGTCATATATTTATGTAACAATGAGAGAGTATCCCCAGGACACCGAGTCCTAGTGATCGGTAGTGAATGGAGAGAGATGCAGAAAAAGAAGAAGAATTCCTTCTTTTTATATAAACCCCTCACTCACCGCTAGGTTGGTGAGTGAGGGGTTTATATACAAAGAAGGATTTCTTCTTTTTCTGCATCTCTCTCCATTCACTACCGATCACTAGGACTCGGTGTCCTAGGGATACTCTCTCATTATTACATAAACACTTTAATAGCATGACATTCAAACAGGCCCAACATTGAGGTTCAAGACTTCTCTTTCTATTATTTTAGTAGCAGCTGCTCATACAAAGTTCAACGAGTGACCATTATAACTACAAGTTCCACGAGTGACATTAAAACTACAGTTAATGTGATGTAAGCTGTACAATCAACAGTAACCCATACTATAACACTGCTTCAAATTGACTTCTCTTAGTCTTTCCGTTGCTTCTCGCAACTCAGATAAGGGCCACTGTTATCCTCTTCGTAATTCACTGCATTGCTGACTGACCTGCATTAGGCATTAGTCTGATGCATTTTAGTGGGTGTCCCCGCATTATCACACTAAAATGCATTGCCCCAAGTTTTTACTTCCTCTGCTGCATTGTCCAAAATGCTTTACTCTCAGCGCCACATGTGTCCAACTTTTTGATTTCTAGATCGAAGCCTACGCTAAGGACATCTTGAGGGCCTTTCGGAAAGTTTCCCTGGGAATGCATTCTGCCCATTGCTTACCATTGCCATTGAGGCTTGTAACTCACATTTGCTTGGATTCTATTTGCTGGCTTTATTTGTTTTAGACTGCTCAGTTTGAGTTTGTCCCTCCTGCGTAGCATATGCTATTTACTGTATCCTTGCATCAGTTTTCAATTTCTGTAAACAGGCCTTTACATTTTGTTTTTATCTTGTCACATTTGCTGTGAATTCAAAGATAGAGATCATCAGTCAGGCTTTGTGTTTCTGAGGGAACTTGGTGCTAAAGTGAGAGGATTTATGTGACAATTATGCTGGCTACTAGGGTTGTGCTGGCGGAAGGCTGTAGGATGTTATTTCGTTTTCTAGCACAAAACAAAATGTAAATTAACTGTACAGATCTAGAAGAATATATCAGAATTAGGAAAGCAAAAATGAAGCACAGTTTTTTGGTAATTCTGAAGTATGGGGGAAACAAATATTTTAATAGATCAAAACAAACCACTATACTAAGTGATGACATTTCCACACATTATCGTTTGTGTACTTTATACTTTTATGAGTAAAACTGCATGTCTGTGCAACTGTAATGGTCATTTCAATAGATGTGTTGACTGTACTGGCAGTGCTGTCGTGTAGTTCCTACTAATCCGTAGGATCTGCTCATTGTTTGGACAACATAAATTAGGGGCTTGGTGTCAAGACTGATTCCGGACACACCCGCAGGATATGTTGGCCTACAGACCAGCTAGCTCCCAGTGCTACGTAAGCCCCTCTAGCCTACCAGGGAGCAAATGGTTTCTGGCAACCACTGAACATGACAGCCCTGACCCTTCAGGGATGGTGAAAACAGTATAAAACGTTTCGCTCAGTTACTCGTGCTCACTTAGGGCCATATGTATGAACACATTTTCCCATAGACACAGAATGGGTAAAATCATTTGATATATCTGGCCCTTGTTCTCAGAGAAATATACAGAGAATACACAGTGGGACATTTTCAATAATATTTATTATTGAACCCACATTATTCTTGCATAAAATACGTGTGCTGCAACAATTAGTAGACAGAAGCAGATAAATGTGATTATAAGCACCAATAGCGGTAAATAGTAGATATAGTTTTACCATTGTGCTAAAAAAATGTTTATATGCGGGCATATAAGACAAGGCAGTAATCAAGCATACTCCTACGATGTAAACGTACTCTAAGTGTACCTAGAGTGCATGTAGGTGTAAAGCCAAGAATCACCCAAGGGACGACCCAAACCCATTATCTGATGGGATAGAGTGAAGGACCCCGTCTTGGTCACAAACACGACACCCCTGATGAGATGTCAGACCACTGTGTAGTGATTTCTCAGCAAGCAAGGACCTTCAGTGTCTGTAGAAGTGCCTCCTCTACTAATCTATTGGGATGCTTATCTTTCATAATAGTAAGCAGCCTTGCGATGTACGCATAGATTAGTGATGTTATGGATTGCAGATAGCCCTGTTGCCCCATGGGTGAAGATAGTGATGCCATTTGTATATAGTGTGAAACAAGACCGTGTACATGATGTTCAGGGTGTTGTGATAATGTTGTGCGAAGCTAGATGTAAATATAAGTTTAGTTTTAGAGAAACTAATCCAGCATTGTCGCAGTGCAAATATGTGCAAAAGGTCACAGCTGGAAATGTTACTTGTGATGATAATGTTTGAAGTAAGCTGCTTCGCTACATGGGCCTAACTTGGAAATATAACAGTGCTCTACCACACCATCCATACTCCACTTTATACCACTCCACTGTACTCTGCACCACTTCATGCCACTGTACTCTACTCTATACTACTCCACTCTATGCCACTACACAACAGTGCTCTCTATGTCACTGCATTCCACGCTAATGCACTCTACTCTGTACCACTCCACTCTACGCAATGGCGTCACTCTACGCCAATTCACTCAGCATCACTCTAATCTACTCTGCACCACTGCACTCTGTGCCAATGTACTCTGTCCCACTCTACTCTGCACCACTCAACACTCCACCACTGTACTCTACGCCATTCTACTCTGCATCACTGTACTCTATGCCACTCTATTCTATGCTGCACCACTGTACTCCATGTTTATGCTCTCTACGCCACTCTACTCTACTCTGCACCACTCTATGCCACTGCCCTCTGTGCCAGTGCACTTTACACCTCTCTACAATACACACTTGCACTCTACCACACTCTGTTGTGGAACACTGCACTTTCCACCACTGAGCTCTATACCACTGTACTATACGCCACTGCACTCTACTCTGCATTACTGTACTTCACTCTATGCCAGTATACTGTACGTCACTACACTCCACACCACTCTACTCTATGCCACCGCACTCTCTGCTAATCCACTGCACTGCACTCTACCACACTGCACACTTCCACACTGAACTCCATGCCACTGCATTCTATGCCACTGCACTTTACCCTGCATCACTCCACTCTACTCTGCAATTTACAACACTCTAGGCCCTACCACTCTACAACACTCTACATCACACTACTCTGTGACGCTCCATGCCCCACCACTCTCCTTTGTGCCACTAACTTTTAGCCATGCTGAACAGCAGCCACACTGGTGCACAAGATGGGTAAATCACATTGGTAATGCCAATAGCTCTTTCATAGGTGAGTCGTATTGGTTTTGTCAATGCTTATTAAATAGTGGCACATAATCTGCCAGGCCCAGAGAGGTGATTGTGGTTGCGACAGCAACATGCGAAAGGCCTGGCTAGTTACAATGGATACATAGTTTCTCTTGATGGACACAGCTGGCCCTCAGAGCAGCATTTAGTAATCAAAGAGCAAGCTTTGAAGACGGTGATCTGCCAAGTACCCAGGACCACGAGACCCAGCTAGTTGAAGGCGCTCTGCTCAGACCTTCAGGTGCAGTACACTAGACAATTGGTCACAGTAGCAAAACATTTACCAATATCAAATAATTAATGACATTCACAATGCCAACTATGCATACTCTGCATTTAATGCAATTACATTTCAAAGCATTAGTCACATTTTCTTAGGCAACCCAGTTGCTCTCCTGTCTAGCATCAAAAATGCATTCGTAGTAAAGGTGCTGTAGTGTAGGGAAAGGAAGGTTGGGAGTGTTGGGGCAAAGGAGAGGTGTAGTGACATATGTACATCAAATTCACATAATAAAACCTTCCTGGCCTATTACAGGCCAATTGTTCCAGTAAATATACATAGCACTGGGAGGCATTGATAATGAATTTCAATCGTCAGGGCGTGTATAATAGTGGTGATAGTCAACGTTTTGACCCCTCGAATGTACAAGGTGAATGGATCCTTAGGATGAGGTCTTCATCAGGACATAGTGAAAGGAGCACCTAATATGAAAACAAGCATTGGCATAGCCAATAGGTCTTGCCTTTGGGACATTATAAGTGTTTAGCCAATCAACAGTTGATGTTGCACCAAATATATTGTGCTGCATAATTAAATACTTATAAGGTCCCAAAGGCGAGACCTATTGGCTATGCCAAGGCTTGTTGTAGAATGCCTTCTCTTGGCCACAACAGAGTATTTACAGCTAACCGCCGTTTATGAATGGTTTTGTGCCTTATGTGTATGGAACAGGAGGGGATCTAAACAACATTAGGCCCCTAAGTCTACTGTAGTGGGGCTGTAAGTTAAGTGTGAATAGAGTGTTCTCTCTGTTCACCAGATTGAGGCTCGCCTTTCAGTCAACAAATAAAAACAAACAATGCAAGTATTAATTCGTCTAAGATTGAATCTTTTACAAGGGGCAAACTCCGAATTTGCTAGAAAGTTTTATAGAATTAACTTCACATATAGGGAAAAATAATGCGGTATACAGCCAGGAAGCATGGCCCTAAATTTCACGCATAGCTAAATTGTCTTGTATTGTAATTGCATCCATATAGCGCACACAACCCTTGACGAGGCGCTGAAGCGCTTATTGTGTGACCCTGGGTGCATCATTATTTCCGCGTGTCTTGGTTCCTTTTCCTCCGGGAACCACTATACATGACATGAGTGTAACAATAGCAGGTGCCGCAAGGTCCTTGTGCCTCCGCCGGGGCAGTGTGCTTGCATCATGGCCTGCTAAGCACCAGGTCCCAGGAGCACATGGTCTTGTGGCTGGTGAGAAAGACCCCTGTGTCCTCGGGGTCGAGTCTCGAGCGCTCCTGGACAGCAGCACCCCTCCCAGGATGTGAAATGCAAAGGTGCATGTGCAGGTCGGTGTAAGTCGGGGAGGAAGCAGCCTACGGGTGCCCCAGCCTGAGTCTGCCATTTGCATTCAATTGTCACTCGACTTCCTCTGTGGGTTTTACATTTCCCCGCTTCGGGGCATGTCTGAGGAGTCAAACTGTATTGTATGGAGAAGAGAAGCAGTCCAGGCTCCTGTTAACGTCTTAGGGTGATTCAGAGAAGAATGAAATATAGAAATTAAACATTCCACACACTTTGCTGCTATCAGTCATTAGGCATCTGCTCTCAAAGCAGCCCCTCCTACAACAGTTCACTGCCTCCGCTAATAGTGGGACCACATACAACAGAGGCACAATCATCAACAGCAGAAGCGAAGTGGGCGCCGCCACAATCAAGACGAACGCTTGACTTACTACAGCTTAGAGAGACAGAGCATGCGCTGACTAAGCTCGAATTTTAAAAACAACTTGGCACCAGCCTGCTGGAACTCAGTTGTGGGCAACTTATATGGGTTGGGGGGAGGTGGAAGATGTTTGTCATCGGAAGTAAGTCACTGATTTGATGTAAACCAGCCAGCGTAGCCAGTGACGGACCTGTGCAAAGCCCCCCCTTGCCTCATTTTGCAACAAGGGCGGCAACTTTCTTTCTTTTTATTTTTGTTTTAGCCCAAGGCTCACTTGGATGCAATAGTAACAATCTATCTGAGGGTACGGGGGCGCAGTCGTTGGAACTAGATTATCGGGTTTCAAGTCCCAATCAAAACAAAGGAGGGCGAGGGTGAGACAGGCAGTGGAAGGGAGGGTAGAGAAATATAAAGAAGCGTGCGCGGCCACGCTAATTGGAAACAGATGGCCCCTGCACGCCGCTGCTCGCACCCACAAGGTGGATGCTGCCACAAGCACGAGTGTGAGGAAAAGTGCAGACCGATTCCGAAAGGTCATCTCATAGAGCAGCATATGCGTGCAGTGCTAGGTTTGACCTAAACAGCACGTTGAATCTGGCTGTGTAGTTAGAGAGTGGGCTAAAACGAGCTCTAATTAGTCGGAAATGGTACGGCCAGCAGTGCATGCACGAACATCCAAAATACAACTGGTGGGATAAAACATCCATTTCAGAATGGAGATAAATCTCACCAGAACAGCCTCACATCACCAACTCCTCTGTCACAGACAAACAGAGGAGCACATATGGGCAAACTGCCAAAGGCCTAGCTCCTCTGGCCGTGGGCCCTGGAATCACTGAGTGCAGTTGAGACTGCACTTGGCAGATGGGTCTCCTCTCTTCCTCTGAAGAATAGGAGGGCCTGGTGCCTATCAAGTCAATCAAGTACCACTGCCATATGAGACATGTTGTGCAGGGCCACATGCCTGTAAGTGTGCAGCCGGGACTGGTAAGACCTGGTGCACCTTAGTGGAGGCCAAGCATACTGGTCCACGAGACCTTATACGGCGGAGAAACACCCCACAACCGGGGTAATGCTGGGTTTGAGCCGCGGACATTGATGGCTGTTGCGGAATGGAACGTGTCCAGAGACTCACTCCTGTAGTGGGCAGTAAACAAACTCCTGTGGACGATCGTCGGGGTGAGAGCTGACGTTTGGTTGCTGGTAATGTGCCGCACGTAATTTGCCCATATCGGGACCAATCAGATTGATTTATATTTATTTATTTATTTATTTTTTACATTTATAGAGCGCAAACAAATGCCCTTAGGCGTTTCGGCGCTGAAGATTTTGTACATGACTCAGGGATAAGTGTTAATGGAAGAGAGGGCAGGTTACTAAGTGCACCGGATGGGTTACTGGTTGAACAGCCAGGTCTTTAACCGTTTTCGGAATTGAAAAAGAGATTGACTTGATCGAATCTGTAGTGGAAGGGTGTTCCAAAGTTTGGCTGCCGTAACCACAAAACGTCTATCTCCCCAGGAGACAGTCTTTTGCGCGGTACCACTAGTTGAAACGCTGTCGTTGATCTCAGTTGTCTGGTGGGGCAGTAGGCAGTAAGCTGTTCTCTGAGAAACTGCGGGCCTTGTTTATGTACCGCTTTGTACGAGAGGCATAGAGTTTTGAATTTTATACGATTCTTGATAGTCAGCCAGTGATAATTCCGGATAGTTTGGGCAATCAGGTTGAATTTGGGAATCCTTGAAAGCAGTCTCCGCGCCGCATTTTGTATCATCTGCTTTTTATTTAGGACCCGAGATTGTGCGTTAGTAAATAGGCCGTTACAGTAATCCAATGAAGAAAGTACCAGCGTGCTTACCAATGTTTTCCCAGCACTATCTGGTAGGAACGGGATGATTTTTTTTATCAGTCTTAACTTGTGGAATGCTGTTGAGGCTACTTGGTTGGCATGGAGGACAAAGTTAAGGTTGTCATCGAAAATGATTCCCAAATTCCTGACCCTTGGGACAGGGATGGGCAGAGATCCCAGAGATAAAGGCCACAAAAAAGATGACCATACCGGGAAGAGTTTTCCAAAGTGGGCCTATAAATTATCACGAGTAGCAGTGGAGGCTGGACTCCCTCTCACCCTCTGCCTACGCAGAACAGCTGTGGTATATGGGGCCTGCTGTTTGGTGGTGTGCTCCTGTGGGTGGGGGGTGCTGCAGCCGGCTGGTTCTGCTACATCCCCGCGAAGACCGCCGGCCCAATTAAGGAGACTATACACTGTGGACAACGCAACAGCTAAAATGCTGGTGAGCCATCACTTCTAGATGGCCCTATACAACCACTAAGCCTGGTAAGATGTACTCCTCAGGAGACAATGCCCACTAGGAAAGCATCTTGTGACACTGGTGCCTACTTATCACACATTGAACATATGCTAGAACTCCGTATGGGCTCTATGCACATTGTATGTCCACTCGTCCACCCTCGAGCCAACGTTACAGTGACCTCTCGATTTAATTGGACAAGGATCTCAGTGCACCACCGCCATAAATATCAAAGGGTCCCCACCCAGGCTCTAACCTGCCCCTAGCAAACAATATTTATTAATTCAGGATCTGGATACTCTGACTCTATGAAACAGTAAACGATAAGAACACTCCCTTGCGAACGCATGGACAACTGGAAAATACACCCCACAGCAGTCCTCACTGCAGACAAACTATCAGGGGTGAGGGGTGGACAGTTTTTCGAAGGGACTGCCTCTATAGGAGTCACAAGCCATATGCACGATACCCCAATTTAGCGCATCATCATAATGGGTAAGCCCAGAGTTGATAATGCACAAACTCAGTCAGGGGGCACAGTAATCCAGACCACTGCTGCAGAAAGGGACTCACAAGCAACAGCCTCAAAACCCACGGACCACGCAGACTTTTCCCATCGGTTCGATGAACTAATGCAGCAGCCCTACACATTAAAACCACGTTGGGCCGTAAGATAGATGCACTTTGTGTAGATGCAGGATTCCTGTGGGAGGACCACAAGAAATTAAAAGGTCGGGTAGAAGAAACCTGTTAGACCTGGCATCACTGGCGCGGGTCTCCCTTCCTCTTTTCGCTTCCTATCTTTTATGTTGTCTGGATTTAGATGCTCTGGGCGCTGTGCCACTGCTAATCAGTTCCACAGCGCAAATGCTCCCCTTGTAAAGATGACTGTATGAAAGGAGATAACCATAATTGGCTCGATTGGTTTACCTGTCAGCCCCTAGTATAAGTGCACTGTGTGTGACCCGGGCTGGTAGACCAAATACTGCTGGTGGGCCTGCAGCGCTGATTTGTGCTACCCACCGATGCAGCTGTTTACTATTGTGAGGCTATCCGTTCTCATAGGCTAGAATGGGCAAGCTGAGAATTACATTCCATAATACTACCTGCCCCCAGGAACCTGATAGGAAATTCGAATTTGATATGTTTAAGCTCAGGACACTGAGATACATCTTTTAGTAAGGATCATTTGCCTATCCCATGTTCGAAAATGCCTCGTCTTAAAACGAGGTATTTTCTTGCCTAAGCTTTCCTGTAGGCTTTGATAGTATGTGTATTGGCCGACTGGTTTTGGAGCAGCAGGGCCAGCTGGGTCAGACCTGGCTGAAGAGAGAGATTGGCATTCAGAGTATGGGGAGGGGTGACTCTTTGATCTTAGCTTGGCCGTGCCTGGCAAGGTGAATAATGGCTCCACCTCCCACTGGACCACTGATAGCAGACCCCCTGATTCTCAAAGGGCAGGAAGTCGCCTCGTAAACCAAGTGCTCCCCGACCCCACCAAACTGGTTCTGGCTGGATTCAGTGATTTGTGACTTTAGAGGACAAAGACTTTTTAGGTATAAAATGCTGCACCGAAACCTTTTTTAAGATTGTTTCTGCTGGATGTCAAGAGGAAACTCTGTCCAAGTGAACAAAGAAAAGGACTTTGAAACTTTCACCAAGCTTGCTGAAGAAACCACCCGAGGGCCTGAATTGATAGCACCTCCTGCTGAATTCTCAGACTTCACCCCGTCAGTCGTCTGAATTCCTGTGCGAGGGATTCTAGGCCTACGTCGAGTAATCTGGAGCCTCTAGTCTACTGTGAGGAACGCAGACTGGTAACCCTTGTTAACTCTGTGTGGGTCGCTGCAGCTAAGAGAGAGCTGCTGCCACTGAGAGCCCACCTTAATTTGAACCTTCGGAACCTTCGCTGAATCTGTGTGGGCCACTGCAGTTAAGAGAGAGCTGTAGCCGCTGAGTGCCCGCCGTTGTGCCATCCTGGTTGAGATCATCCTTTGTCCTGTGGGCCTCCGCAGCTAAGAGAGAGCTGCTGCCGCTGAGTGCCCCCACCTATGCTGACTTTGCATCATCCATATTTGTCCTGTGGGCCACCGCAGCTAAGAGAGAGCTGCTGCCGCTGAGTGCCCACACCTTTGCCAACTTTGCATCATCGTGATCTGTCCTGTAGGCCGCTGCAGCTAAGAGAGAGCTGCTGCCGCTGAGTGCCCGCACCTTTGCTGACTTTGCATCATCGTGATTTGTCCTGTGGGCCGCCGCAGCTAAGAGAGAGCTGCTGCCGCTGAGTGCCCCACCTTTGCCAACGTTGCATCATCGTAAGTCGTCCTGTGGGCGACAGCAGCTAAGAGAGAGCTGATGCCACTGTGAGCCCACCACGGAGCTGCATGTCGAGAGTCATCGGCACCACCAGCCCAGGCCGCCGCAGCCGCGTGCTGCTGCTGCTCAGAGCCCCCCTGTCCCCGAGTGCCCGAATCATTGTGGGTGCACGTTGCAGACTACTGCAGTCAAGAGTTGTGGTTGCTGGGAGTCCGCCTGTCACCATCTCTGCTTCTTCGAGAAGCTGCGTGCTGTGTTCCAGTTCAATGACAGGTATCTGGTGCGCAACGGGTCGCCTAGACCCAGACCTTGAACTCAGTCAGTGCCACGCTCTGGTGAATACAATATTGCCTTTTTAAGTCCATACCGATTTACGTGCATTGTGGCTGGTTAAAACGCTTTGAGAGTCTTTTGTTAAACCTTAGATAAAGATACTATTTTTCTACACTTACTTGAGTTGTGTCCTTTTGTGGTGTCGTTACTGCCTTATTGTGCATGGTCATAAATGCTTTACACACAGCCTCTGAGATAGGCCTAACTGCTCGTGCTACGTTACCACAGGGTTGAGCAGGGGTTATCAAAGGGGGTAGCCCACTTGCCCTGACTTAGGAAGAAGGGTCCCTATTTGGACATTGGCGCCAGCCATTGCCAACTAGAGTCCCCCATTTCTAACAAAACCGAATCGAAATTGGCCTTCTTGCGCCCCACAGTGACATCAACATCGAAAAAGGTCAAATTGTTACAAAAAGAAGTGGAATACCTAAAGAACAGGGTGGATGATCAGGAGGGCAAATCCTGTAGAAATAATGTGCGCATAGTGGGGCTGCCAGAGCGAATCGAGGGATAAAGTATGGTACTCTACTTGGAGACATGGTTTTCCACTGACATTCTCAAAGGCACACACTCTACATTTTTCTTGGTCGAGCGAGCACATAGGGTGCCAGGTGGCCCTCCCTCATTTTGAAAGTAATAAGGGCCTGTGGCCCATGGCAAATCAAAAACGCTACAGTACATATTTATACCAATGACACCTTGCCAGTGCAACGACACAGATCCTCCTATATGGATGGTAAACAATGCCTGCAAAGTCACAAAATATAATATGCACTGCAATAACCCGCCACATTGCGTATCCGACTCAAAGATAGTACCACCCTTTTGTATCGCTTTGTTCGCCCTTAGTGTGGCAGGGTATGCTCAGACGTGAGTCCCTTGTTCACTTGGCCACTGGATTCAAGATAGCCTGGCTGATGAGGATTATGAATCCGAAACCGGTCCCAGGATGCTTGTTTCCGGTCCAGGGAAGACATGGCTTGGCAGTTCGGGCTGGACTGTTCCCACGAGGCACAGGGTCAGCCTGATTTGCATATGGCCATGTCTGAACTGGGGTGGCTGAGTGAACTAAAGAATGGTGATGGATTAAACCCAGATCAGTTGACTGGAGGTGAGTGTTTGATTTGTTCAAACGCTCCGTCCATCATCCCCTTTTGTATCATTTCCCAGAAGAAGCTTGGTCTTGGATGGAGCAGAATGGTCTTGCTGGTGCCCCGTAAATGTCGGTGATGACCCCTCGCCTGCAGTGGAACACCGCAGGTGCGCATAGGGTCCATGTTAAAGCTTATGCACGGCGCCCCACTAGAGCTCATGGGCAAGGGAAAGGGAGGAAGCTATTAAACAGGCAGAACATCACAGCAAGCCAAACTCGCTCTCCAGATCAAGATCTGATACAGACACTGTGCCGGACCAAGTGTACCAGTTAACGGACTCACAACACTCAGCACCGATGGGAGGAGGCCCTGCAATTATACCGTAAACTTCGGAAGAACTCAGGTGATTCATCCACGTGTCTCTCAATGAACTCAAGCAACATTTCTTTTAAAGGGACCTCTATTATTACAGCCCGCCTCACCACAAGATACTCTGGTACAACGAACATGCACTGGCACTATGATTATGGCGGACATACACAGATATGGTGGTCACTCTCTGGATATTCATGCAGCTCGACTACGCCCTCACGTAGATGATAAGCAGCAGATACCGCCCTGTTATGGCTTTCTTTTCTCCCTCTGCTCCTTTATTCGTCTCTTCCTTACAATATTTTTCCAGGTATCCTTTCTCTCGTTATATAGTTTGTTATTTGACATTTTGTAAGTTTGCATTTCAGTGCAGATGTCCTTCAACCCGATGGCAAAGTAGCCTGGCAAGGGGATTTGGAAGTAGTAAATGTTACATGCAATCTGTCCGTACTGTATTGACACCAACCGTATTCAATGGGTGCAACACTATCAAGGTGATATTTGTGATATACCTGACACAGAGGGGGTCCGGTCACTGTTGGCTACACTATAATGGGGGTAATTCCTTCCTGCAATCTTCTACCCATTAGGCAAAAATGTTGTGTGATAATTATCTCCTACTCACATGGAACGTAAGGGGATTGGCTGGTTGCGCCAAGCGACTCAAGGTATACCAGTATCTGCATAGGCATAAGATCTCAGTGGCACTCCTTCAGTAGACACACCTCAACCGGCAGACCCTCTCATCACTGCGCAAGCGTTGGATGGCTGCCCCTCCTTCGTTTTGGCTTTGACGCCTTTCTAACAGAGGAACAAAATAAAACAGGAAAGAAAGACCTCACTACGCCGGCTGGCGTGTTGGAGACGCTGTTGCCCCTCCTTCATTTTGGCTCTGCCGCTTTTGCAACAAAAGGAAGCCGTCCAGATATGGACACTATGGATATATAAATAGAACTATTGGGAAGGGATACTTTGGAATTACAGATTTTGAGATACCGATTTTTGTGGTCCTGAGGAGAATCCCAAGACCAAAGGGATTCGAAACGCGTAGACCATCGGTTCTGCCATACAGTTTTTCTGTCAATTGTAGTGACGTTGTCACTCTGAATCATTGGGAATTATTCGTGATTCATTTATTCAGCTAAATTGATTAATGCAGAGTGTATATAGAAAGATTATTGGTGTAAATAGCTTGTGTTGGCAGTCCAGTTTCTTCCCAAGAGGTCCATTACTTTTCCCCTTGTGGTGTGTGTCTTTAGTGGGTTGAATGTGGTAGGTTGATTGAGAAAAGAGTATACGTGGGTGAGTGAATGAATATCTGTTTGAGTTCCCTAGTGGTCCCTGTGTCCTTAAGTAACTTTATTGTAAATTGTGTTTTTAAGCATTGAACTTTCTTGAGATGAAAAATCATACATTTGAATAAAAAGCGATTAATGAGCTATCAAATGCATTGTCGTATGGTTTATGCATTTATGTGAAAAAGGATTTTGAGTAATGAATCAGTAGCAGTCTATAGGCCTGGCACAGCACGTGAAGGTTTGGGCCAAGGCTTATGCAATTAAGTGAAGCCTGGCATAGCAATCACCCCACAGCAGGCACATATTCACATTATTCACCAATGCACAACCTATATACTAGGATAGATGCAATATTCTGTTCAGCAGATTCTTTGTCCAGAGTATCACGTGCAGAATATTTAGCCCGCACACTGTCAGATGAAAGCCCCCTTCAGGTACACCGGTCATGGGGCACGCGTAGAACTAACATCCCAACATGGTGTCTTCCCTTGGAGGCGCTCAAAGATGCACCACTGCGCACCTCTATATCACAGTCTATCACCTCATACTTTCAAGAAAACACAGGCAACGCCACATCTGCAGGTATAGAATGGGACGCATTTAAGGTGTTACTGCGAGGGGTGGTAGTTAAAGCCATATCCGGCTCCTGAATGACGCTCTCGAAAGAGCTACAGGACCAAGAATCCGAAGTAAGACGTTGCAAACTCCTTGCCCCTACGGACATGAGCATTGTGTCCACATTAGCTAAGGCTCAATTGGCCTACATAGAGACTCAAGACAATCTATGTGCTCTAGATTACAAGCAATACTTGGTGGCCAGGCAGCATGCTGACAGCGACAAAGCGGGCAGAACACTGCTATGGCTGCTTAAGGCTGGCTCTTCACAGCCCTCAAACAAGGCCATATGAACACTGGATGGGCAATTTAGTGAACACACAGGAACAGATTAATGACTCCTTTTATAAATACTATGCCCCCCTCTATAAAGCCCCAGTAATTAGCACACCACAGGCAACTCAACAATTTCTGTCGCGCGCCACCCTTCCACAGATAACTCAGGTCCAATATCGCTCGAGGCTCCTAAATCAGAAATTAAGATCTCTGAAATGATCAAACAGTTGGCGAGAAACAAAGCACCAGAGGCGGATGGTTGGCGATCGGAGTTCTATGGGACGTACGCGGAGTTGGTATCACCCCGATTATGCAACATTTATCGGGCGGCGTTCGATCGTGGCAATCTCCCATCATTTGTTCGGGAAGCCATATTGGTGGTACTACCAAAGCCGGTGAGAGATCCTTTGCAAATGGGTTTATATTGTCCTTTGTCGCTCCTGAACACCAATTATAAAATTTTGGGCAAAATACTAGCTGACCAATCAATAGACACAACACATCCCTTAGTTCACAGTGATCACAATGGGTTTATACTGGGGAGGAATATTGGACTGATCTGAAGCCGGCTCTTTAAATTGTTGGAGTGAGCAAAATCGAAGCCGGAAACACCTTGGATTGCTGCCTTAGATATTGAAAAGGCGTTTGACACCTTGGGCTGGGGATATTTAATACCAGTCCTATCATAGTTCAGCTTGGACTTTAACTTTCTCAGATGGGTAAAGATACTATATACTAACCCACAAGCCAGAGTAAAGACGGGACACATCATCTCCCCTTCTTTCGTTATAGAACGTGGTACGAGGCAGGGTTGGCCTTCATCGCCCATTATTTTCGCATTGGCCATGGAACCCTTAGCGAGTGTACTTCACAGCCACGTCCTAGATTGGGGAATTCAGGCATACACTCAATGGCACATTGTTTCTCACTATGCGCTGGTCTACTTGCGAGGCCAGAGCGAGGCCCCACAGGGCCTGGGGGAGGTACTGGATGAACATGCCCATATATCCGGTCTGAAAGTGAACTGGTCTAAGTCAGTAGTGTTTCCAATGAAACTCCTCTCTGCGACACAGAGAGGACACTGCCCACTACACTACTCCCATGGGCCTTTGATTCCTTCAAATACCTAGGAGTTCAAATTCATTACTTTCAGACAGACCTAATAGAAGGCAACTTGGGCAAAATACTTGCTAGTGCTTGTTCAGCTCTGCCATTCTGGACACGGTTGCCATTATCCCAAATGGGGAGAGTGGCCATTGCAAAGAAGATATTGCTTCCCAGACTGCTATATTTCTTTTCAACCGCCCCTATAAACTCTTGCTCAAATTCTTTCGGGACCGGGAGTCACTTTTGGTGTCACTGATTTGGGGATGCTCCAGGGCTAGAGTAGCTATCCAGAAATTATACTTCCCTCTTTTGTAGGGGGGTGTGGGAGCACCCAACTACAAACATTATTATGTCGCAGCGCAACCTCAATGGCCAATGTGATGGCTTTCAAGTAATAACCTCGCTAAACTAGATCTCTGGGCAGTAGTGCTCCGAAGGCCAGCCATGCTAGAGTGGCTGCCGGCACCAAAACACCACTACAGGAAAAACAGGGTAATCTGCTGATGCTGGCAGCTCGGTACTGCTGGTCGAGATATGTTCTGTCTGCTCAGCAGTCCTCACTCTATGCTCTGGACTTACCCCTCGAGTTGCAACCTGGCTCCCACACTTGCGTAAAGAGAGCGGAACTCGAAGTGTGGCACACTGCTGAGCTAGACATGTGGGGAGACCTGTTCGCTGACACCAACCTATGTGAGTTTGGGTGCTTGATGGATGACTACGGATTACCAACGGGGACTTTCATGCTCTATGCAACATTGAAACAGCAAATCATCCAGGCGTGGGGAAACATACATACCAAACCCACAACGCCCAAGGTCTTACACACATTACTGACCCATGGTCAAGGCAGAAAAGCGATCACAATGTTATATAACTCCCTTAGGCCTGACACCACCTCCCTACTGGCTCGTTTACGGGAATACCCGGACACTGCATTGGAAGCTAGCATTACTGATAAACAGTGGGCGCAATGCATAGGTTACCCTACATTCATATCAAACAATGCTAGATTGAAGAATACACAATTCACCTATCTTCACCATACATATTTAATCCCACATAGGCTGGCCTGCATATTCCCTACCTCCACAATATATGCCCTAGGCGCCTATCTGCAGATGCCACATTCCCCCATATGGTCTGGATGTGCCCTCAGTTAGGGATATACTGGTATGGTATAGCCAAGATACTTATGGAGGCGACAGGTACCCCAGTGGCGCCCCAGGCCTTACACTTTGTCCTTGGTATCACAAAACAAAATGCTCGCCGTAAAAACCCTAACAGATTTTTAGATCTGGCACTGGGATTGGCCAAGCACAGATTAGCTATGTCTTGGAAGTCATCCACGGGCCCAGACACACACGCTTCGCTCTTGGACCTTCGCAGATCACTGGTTGCTGAACACACAAACCAGTTGGCCAACGCTATGCGACTACCCTCATCAGCAAATCCCACGCAATGGCAAGACTACTTAACTGCCATATAATCAAAACTACATAACGCGACCCCTGACAATCACAAACCCATACGCTGGCCCGCGTTCCCATAGTGTTACATCAAGAACAAGATAGTTGAACAAAGAGTAGGTCCTTTGCCCGTACTTGTGTATCCTGGGCACCGCAAGCAGAGTCATACGAAGCAGCACTGGATACGGATCCCCCTCCTACACATGACGTTGCCATATGGGCATGTGTGTATATACACATATGTCTATGAGTGGATGCCTGGTCGGCCTTCGGTGTGGGCACACATTGCACATGTACGGACAACAAGGGACAGTCTTCTTTGTTATTGTTAATGAAGTTGGAGATAACATATTTATGATATAGAATGTATATACTGTTGTGAAATTAATGCCAGTGATTGCTTGATGCCTCATTAATACTGTGTCAGCTTTATCTTTATCTCTTCAAATGTGAATGATCACACATAATATTGTCACTATGATACAGTGTAATGGTATTTTATTCTTCCTCTTATTTTGAAAGTTAATAAAAAATAATCCAACAAAAAAAAATGAGGTCGTTAGACAACACACTAATCCAAACAAGCATTTTCAATCCAATAGGTCTCGCATTTGTGTGTGTTTAAGCTATTGGCATTGTAAATGACAATGCCTTTCATTTATATGTTTTTAAAAGCAACACATACATAAAAGGCATTGTTATACTTAATGCCAAAAGCTCAAACTCTAGCAAATGCGAGACCACTTTAATGGTAGCCGTGCCTCATTCTGTAGACGTGGCTCCCGTATTCAGGTTACAGTGAGCAGCATCTAAAAAAAAGGGGCGTTGCCAACATTAATGTGAACTCGTGTATGGGGCACTTTCGCCCAAAGTGAAAAAAAAGAATTCAGAAAGGTTCTGTAGTGTGGCCACTAATGTGAATGTGGCCTGCACTGTAAAATAAATAATTAAATAAGAGCTGCAGCTAATGTGAAAGTGGACCACGGCGTAAATTAAATAATTATATAAGCACGGCCGCTATAGTTAAAGCAGACCATGCTGTTTTAATAAATAAATCACTAAAAGCATGCTGCGATGACGTGGGTGGAATTGGGGAAGGTGATTAAAGAAAATAGTGCTCACTGACTTATAAAGCAGACAGGGTTACGACACAAGTAAAAAGACCAGTCGTTATGGGAGTGTTACGACACAAGTAAAAAGACCAGTCGTTATGGGAGGTTACAAATGCCGACAAGGTGGTACCAAGGAGGGACTATTAAGCCTATTTACAAATGAAAAGCAACGATTTTGCAAGGACAGTAACAGGAGCCAATTGAAAAGATGGGGGTGAAATGGGCGGAGCTTCTATGTCTCACCTCAATACAGTATGCCTCGGAGAGCAGTGCATGCTCTCCCAGGCTCAACCTAAAAACAAGCATTGGAAATGCAATAGGTCTCGCAGCATTAGAGTTAGTGCTTTTAGAATTGTTTATGGGTTTTTTGTTGTAAATCTTTAGCATTTTTATTTCTTGTAGCCAATGCTAAAGAATTACAAATCAAAAAAGCCATAAACAATTGTAAAAGCTTTAACTAAAAATCCTCTGAGACCTATTGCACTGTGTGAGGGTGAGGTGTTGAGGGTGAGTGAGGGTGAGGGTGAGTGAGGGGTTGAGGGTGAGTGAGGGGTTGAGGGTGAGTGAGAGTGAGAGTGAGTGAGGGTGAGGGTGAGTGAGGGTGATTGTGAGTTAGGGTGAGGTGTTGAGGGTGGGTGAGGGTGAGGGTGAGGGGTTGAGGGTGAGTGATGATGAGTGAGGGTGAGTGAGGGGTTGAGGGTGAGTGAGGGTGAGTGAGGGTGAGTGAGGGTGAGTGAGGGTGAGTGAGGGTGAGTGAGGGTGAGTGAGGGTGAGTGAGGGTGAGTGAGAGTGAGGGTGAGTGAGGGTGAGTGAGAGTGAGTGAGGGTGAGGGGTTGAGGGTGAGGGGTTGAGGGTGAGGGGTTGAGGGTGAGGTGTTGAGGGTGAGGTGTTGAGGGTGAGGTGTTGAGGGTGAGGTGTTGAGGGTGAGGGGTTGAGGGTGAGTGAGTGTGAGTGAGTGAGGGTGAGGTGTTGAGGGTGAGTGAGTGAGGTTGAGGGGTTGAGAGTGAGTGAGGGTGAGGTGTTGAGGGTGAGGAGTTGAGGGTGAGGGGGTGAGGGGTTGAGGGTGAGGGGTTGAGGGTGAGGGCGAGTGAGGGTGAGGGGGTGAGGGGTTGAGGGGGTGAGGGTGAGGTGTTGAGGGTGAGTGAGTGAGGGTGAGGCTGAGGTGTAGAGTGTGAGTGAGAGTAAGAGTGAGGGTGATTGAGGGTTTCAGTGTTAGTGAGGGTGAGGGGTTGAGGGTGAGTGAGGGTGAGGGTGAGTGAGGGTGAGGGTGAGTGAGGGTGAGGGGTTGAGGGTGAGTGAGGGTGAGGGGTTGAGGGTGGGTGAGGGTGAGTGAGGGTGAGGGGTTGAGGGTGAGTGAGGGTGAGTGAGGGTGAGGGGTTGAGGGTGAGTGAGGGTGAGGCGTTGAGGGTGGGTGAGGGTGAGTGAGGGTGAGGGGTTGAGGGTGAGTGAGGGTGGGTGAGGGGTTGAGGGTGAGTGAGGGTGAGGGTGAGTGAGGGTGAGGGTGAGTGAGGGTGAGGGTGAGTGAGGGTGAGGGGTTGAGGGTGAGTGAGGGTGAGGGGTTGAGGGTGAGTGAGGGTGAGGGGTTGAGGGTGAGTGAGGGTGAGGGGTTGAGGGTGAGTGAGGGTGAGGGTGGGTGAGGGTGGGTGAGGGTGAGTGAGGGTGAGGGTGGGTGAGGGTGAGTGAGGCTGCTGTGGTGGTGCTGAGTGATGCTGGGGTTGCGCTGAGTGGTGCTGTGGTGGTGCTGAGGTGGTGCTGAGTGATGCTGTGGTGGTGCTGAGTGGTGCTGAGTGTTACCTTCACATCCTTCCTTCACATCAGAAATATCTGTGACTGTTCCTATTGTGATTATCAAGCAGATCGCAATGCAGTTAAATTCAGTGGGGTACACCCAATAATCACGAATATCCATGTCTCCATGAACATTATAGAATTTACATAAATTATATGGGTTAGGGAATAGACAGGGTATCATTGATATCAACGGACTTATAGAACATTCGCAACCTGCAATCTCTAGGGGTAAGTGTTCATCCAGGAACTAAAACTTTTTTCTTTGAAGTCTGTCCGACACACAGAAAACAAAAGTAGCCACTGACATGAAGTCACAGGATCCTCCACACCCAACACATCGGTTGCCCTGACAGCTACGTGAAAATGGATACCAAAAGCACACAAGTAAAAAATCGCTCTGCATAACAAACTGCTTGCTTTTAGAGAATATCACAACTTCACAGAATATACGAAATCCACTTCAAAGGATTTACAAATAAACCTGTTCGCCAGCTCAGCTGGCTCAAGTCGGTAAAACACATTAAAAACAAGCCAGATAAAGAAATATGGGCAAAGTGAACAAGGACAAAGAGGTAAAAGAGAAACACGACAACAGTGGCCCGAAGTAGATAAAATTGTGGCAAAATAGAAAAACTGTGGCACAGAAAACAGGGCAGAAATTCATATCTGGCGTTTGCATAACAAACTAAATCTCAGCATAATTGTTATGGAAACTTTTACCAAAACAAATATTTTGCTGGCAGGTTAATAAAACCCACAATAAGTATTGGCGTTTTGATAGAGAACAGTGTTGAAAATCAGGGGCTGACCCCCTATATGCCTTGGCGCTTTCACTGGAGGGACTTCCCATGGTTGGGGGGGGAGGAAACCTTACTGCCCAGCAGCTGGCCGTAGCTTTGCAGACCTGATGAGCAGGGAGGGTGTGCGAGGGGTGAGCGAGGAGGGGCTGGGAGGGAAACTGAGGCAGGCAGCGGAAGTCTGGGGAGGAAAGAAAAGAAGCCAAAGATAAATAAATAAATAAATAAATACACTCGGTCGGCCGCGAGCGTCGTCTTCAATGCGGCGCTCAGGATACTTTACAGCTCAGCAGCTGGTCAAATGGACGTTGGTATACTCCCCATAGGGTACTGCTACATGAATAACACACTGTGTAGCTTTGCAGACCTGATGAGCGAGGAGGGGGTGCGAGGGATGAGTGAGGAGGGGGTAGCAGGAAAACAGCAGGAGCAGGCAGCGGATGTCTGGAGAGGAAAGAAAAGAAAACAACAAAACAAAAAAACAAGCAAAAAACTACTGCGCGACTATGAAAAACAAAAGCTAATTCAGCTCTTGACCACATACAAACTATGACACGATTTAATGTGTTACCACATTTACTGCTCAGTTCCCCCACACACAAATAGAAATATAATCTGGCATCAATGGCCTAGCAGCACTGTATTAAAAAAAATGCAAACATTATTAGGCATACTTCTTATGAAGCATGCCTCGATGATGGAGCGGGGTCACCTATGTGAGAAAGTAAATTTTGTGGCCTGTACGCGTGCATCATCGGTAATAGCAATAATATTAGCAGCGGATGCTTGCGAGTCGGCCTTCTAAAGCCTTTAATTTAGCGCTCTGACGTGATGTGATAGCGCTACGTGAAACAATGAACGACGCTGTAGGAGCTTACACAGCACATACAGTCGAAGACTTGGAGTCAACCATTTCCACAATCTTTCTAGTCCTAGTCAGGGGAGAAGTATTAAACCATCTGCAGTCTCCCGTGCCCCTCCCATTGCACAATATAGCGAAGATCAACGATATACTCTGGCTGCTGCAAGAAATAGGTACGTTTATGCTTTACAAGTTAGCAGGCAGTAAGCAGCGCTGCTGCGCATGTTCTAGCCCGTGCACTGTTGGAGGGCATATAACATGAGCAGCTATGAAGCGAAAGCCTGCATTTTTTAGAGGAATTTGACCTCACTCATCCAACCCATGAGGGTGCAGAATGGACAGCCAGAACTGTCGCACACATACCTTCGACATGGAACACTTGCACACAGCATGATAAATACGAGGCACTGTGATATTACACCATCCCCGATTTCACTGGGAATGGTGGAGGGGGTATAAATGTTTGTCTACCTGTAACACTCGCCATACGATTTTCCTTGACAACTTAAATTGCATGTGACACGAAAATGCATAGCTAACAACTCATCACGACACAAACGTTGCCACGTGGTTATGTTTAGTAAAAAAAACAAAAGTATTAAAGACGTTTGTCAGAACAAAAGCTCTAGCGTGATTAGAGCAAATAGGTGCAGAGATCAGAAGCTTTGGGAGTCTCCGGAATGTTTGGAACGGAGGGGGGAGGGACAGCAAAGAGAGTGGGGTGAAGGAGCGAGGGGGAGGAGAAGTCTGGGCAGGCAGGATGACTCAGGGGAGGGGGCGGAGCAGGGCAGAGCGGCATGTGGGTGTGAAGAACCGGGCCTTTGAAGTGAAGCTAAGCTTCACTTCAAAGGTGTCGGAGGAATGCGGGCGGCTGTGCACGCGCTTTTAAGCTCAATGCACATGCGCATTGAGCTTAAAAGTCACGGGCACTGCAAGGAATCGCCCCGATTCCTTGCAAGTTAGATAAAGTGTAGATGAGCCCCTATAGTCTCGCTTGCTCGATGCGCATGCGCATCGACAGGCGAGACCTAATGATAAAATAAGGAAATAATATCTGTAACAAAACATGCTAGGTTACGCCACATAATATGCCTTTTTTTTGCTGCATAATTTAGTTAACCTTGCCTCATGATTCGGCTCTCCCTCACACTTAATTTCAGTGGCCCTGCTACAGGATATTTGCATTCACAGACATCTCAGCATCTTTTTTCACGTTTTGTGTTTTCTGAGAAATACAAGCACTGTTTCTTTGCACGAGCATCTTCAGCCTAAAACATTTCCCTCGAGTTTTGAGGAGAAATTATAATTTATTTTGTTGGAAGCATTTACAGCAGAACAATTTGAGCACAACATTTCAGCGGTGCAAATATGCAAACAATCCTTCTGTTTTTATGTACATTGACAGCTGTTTATAGGATAGGAAGATTATTTCCCACGGGGACATTTTACACCGTGACCTCTATGCGTGTGTTTAAGTGTTTACTTTGAAAAAAAACTGCATCTGTTTATGCAGTGTGCGCCTGGAATGTGGTAAGTTGCAACATTTTACATATATTGTCAACACAGTGGTCGCCATCAGATCGAAGGTCTTCAGATGAATGAGAAAGTCTCCATGCACTTCAAAGTATCTCTTTCATATTTCGCAATCTACACAATTAAATTGACCATACCCAGATTCTATTAAGAATGGATTATTTAATGCGAATGAACATATGCACGAAGCTTTAATTATGATACTGCTCTTCAGATACATGTGCAGGAAAAGTGAATGTACTGTAACCTAAGAAGAGCATACAATTTCTTATGTTTGTAAGATAAATCTTTTGTTTCACCAGTAAAGAGAAGCGGGAAATGCTTTGTCTTTATTTATGATACTGTTTTAATTGCTCAATTGACTTATGAGGGCTCGGTGACATAGTGCAAGTATTAATGGCACCTGTAACAAGCACAGTGTGCGGTTGCCCACTGTGAAGGGAAAATATGATACTTCACCAGAGAAACAGAAGAGGCAGCAGATGAAAGGAAAACTCTCTGTTGTCATACACACAGACTTCTCCATTTTTTATTTTTTTCCCTTTTGGCCTGTTGCCATTTAAAGCCAGCTGGCTCATACAAAAAATACATCAGTTGGGAATTGTAATGGATATTACTTATATACGTTATGCAAGAAGCCGTTTCTATTTACATTTCTAGTAAAGGGAAACCTTTGTTGCGATTCATCAAAAGGGCACCATGGATGTGTCTCGGAAGGATTGGCGTCAGTGACACCGCCTCTTTTGCCAGAGGTGATCTCCACACGAGGGCGAAAGAATTCAATGCGTTGTGGTGAAATATGGAATCTTGTAGAAGTGTTGTGCTACTTTTGAGTAAGCGCCTTCGCGGAAGCAACATAGCACAAAATAGCTTGCAAACTAAATTCCATTTGCAGAAAAGGATATACTTATGTCACAGAAATAAGGGATGCTTCTTGACGTGTTAATGCGGAGGCAACCTGGGAGGCGGGCGCACACGTTTACACGCACGCTGGTACTTACGCACATTCCCCTGCATTGAGAGAGCGCGTCGAGCTCCTGATCTCTGTGCGGGTTGCTGCTGGACTGTGCAATCTGTCTAAATTGTTCCTGGGTTCGTGAGGCTACTTCTCGTGGCACCCGCTCCGCGGGTGCCGCTCGTGGAAAGAACTTTGTAGCGGTGCATAAGATCCCTACCTGACCCTGCGGGACTGCGAGGACCAGCGGGCTGTGCGGATCCCAACTCGCCACAGCTGGTCCTCTTCCCGCCCCCACCTCACATCGTACTGAAAAGAGTGAGCTGAACTTCTTTCCTTGGATTCCCCTGCATTGAGAGAGCGCGTCGAGCTCCTGATCTCTGTGCGGGTTGCTGCTGGACTGTGCAATCTGTCTAAATTGTTCCTGGGTTCGTGTGGCTACTTCTCGTGGCACCCGCTCCGCGGGTGCCGCTCGTGGAAAGAACTTTGTAGCCGTGCTTAAGATCCCTACCTGACCCTGCGGGACTGCGAGGACCAGCGGGCTGTGCGGATCCCAACTCGCCACAGCTGGTCCTCTTCCCGCCCCACCTCACATCGTACTGAAAAGAGTGAGCTGAACTTCTTTCCTTGGATTCCCCTGCATTGAGAGAGCGCGTCGAGCTCCTGATCTCTGTGCGGGTTGCTGCTGGACTGTGCAATTTGTCTAAATTGTTCCTGGGTTCGTGAGGCTACTTCTCGTGGCACCCGCTCCGCGGGTGCCGCTCGTGGAAAGAACTTTGTAGCCGTGCTTAAGATCCCTACCTGACCCTGCGGGACTGCGAGGACCAGCGGGCTGTGCGGATCCCAACTCGCCACAGCTGGTCCTCATCCCGCCCCCACTTCTGTGACATATTTGAGACGACAGGGTCGCGCGCACGCGGGTCGCGCGCACGCGGGACGCACGCGGGACGCGCGCGGGTCGCAGCTCGGGGCGAAGCTCGGGCAAAGGGCGGGTCCTCTGAGGTCCTCAGAGGCCGGAAGAGCCCGGCCCGGGTCCCCCCCTCTTTCCCGTGTGTGCTGGGAACTGTCACTGGTGTGGCCAAAAGTTGAACTAAGCTTTCCCGGTGATGCACGCTTAGATGGCATTCTTTTGCACCTAATTGATTAATTCAACCTCAGGTAACGACTATTGTGACCAATTTCATAAATATATTGTGTTTGCATTAGTGCATCTTGTGTATTAGGTGGCTGAAATGATTTCTCCGGTCCAATCAAATCCTAGTATGGAAGGTGGTAGTGAAAAACAGGCAACCCTGGATAAGTATTTCAAAAAGACCTTAGTGGCGACAGAGAGAAATATTACCCTAGATGATTGACGGGCTGATAGACGTCGTTCAATTGAATTATTAAAGAATAAGCGGTCCTCATTGGGCCCCTTACAACAGGCCCTGTCCCCACTACCCCCGACTGATTGTATAAGTGTTGGTAATGAAGTTTCTCCCACTAACAGTTTGGTATTCCACTTCTTCTACAAAATTCTCCTTCACCGACAGCTACAACCAATGACCTTCTTATAGATCTTTTGTTCTCCCCAGAACCCATGACTCAAGCGGCCGGGGGTTTGTCAGTACCACCACCCCCGGAGGTCAACACTGCCAATAGTGACACACAAGCCCTGCCACATCCCAGGCACAAAGGACCCCCTTCCAAAAAAAGAAAGAAAGGAGAAAATAGACCCCAAAATCGCAAATCAAACTATATAGATTGTACTAAATCAAAAAATCCTGTTCTCCCTATATCAGAGCCACCAGTTCTGTTTTCCGAAATATCCCCATCAACACTTGACCAATTAGGCACTCTTTTAATGGGAAACTTTGAAAAATTAATCAGATCATTTATATTACCTTTTTCAGAGAGGCTACAAAAAATAGACCAACAACTGGGTAACCTGGAGCAATCATTAGCCGACATTAAAGGAGGAACAAAGACTCCCGACCCTCCTCCCGGAGTACTGGTTGCGAAGGAAGCTCCGTCTAACAGTATAGACTTATCAGCTACCATGACTGTTAAGACCCCTATTTTGGTACATTTCTAGTAAAGGGAAACCTTTGTTGCGATTCATCAAAAGGGCACCATGGATGTGTCTCGGAAGGATTGGCGTCAGTGACACCGCCTCTTTTGCCAGAGGTGATCTCCACACGAGGGCGAAAGAATTCAATGCGTTGTGGTGAAATATGGAATCTTGTAGAAGTGTTGTGCTACTTTTGAGTAAGCTAGGCGAGGAAGCAACATAGCACAAAATAGCTTGCAGACTAAATTCCATTTGCAGAAAAGGATATACTTATGTCACAGAAATAAGGGATGCTTCTTGACGTGTTAATGCGGAGGCAACCTGGGAGGCGGGCGCACACGTTTACACGCACGCTGGTACTTACGCACATTCCCCTGCATTGAGAGAGCGCGTCGAGCTCCTGATCTCTGTGCGGGTTGCTGCTGGACTGTGCAATCTGTCTAAATTGTTCCTGGGTTCGTGAGGCTACTTCTCGTGGCACCCGCTCCGCGGGTGCCGCTCGTGGAAAGAACTTTGTAGCGGTGCATAAGATCCCTACCTGACCCTGCGGGACTGCGAGGACCAGCGGGCTGTGCGGATCCCAACTCGCCACAGCTGGTCCTCTTCCCGCCCCCACCTCACATCGTACTGAAAAGAGTGAGCTGAACTTCTTTCCTTGGATTCCCCTGCATTGAGAGAGCGCGTCGAGCTCCTGATCTCTGTGCGGGTTGCTGCTGGACTGTGCAATCTGTCTAAATTGTTCCTGGGTTCGTGTGGCTACTTCTCGTGGCACCCGCTCCGCGGGTGCCGCTCGTGGAAAGAACTTTGTAGCCGTGCTTACGATCCCTACCTGACCCTGCGGGACTGCGAGGACCAGCGGGCTGTGCGGATCCCAACTCGCCACAGCTGGTCCTCTTCCCGCCCCACCTCACATCGTACTGAAAAGAGTGAGCTGAACTTCTTTCCTTGGATTCCCCTGCATTGAGAGAGCGCGTCGAGCTCCTGATCTCTGTGCGGGTTGCTGCTGGACTGTGCAATTTGTCTAAATTGTTCCTGGGTTCGTGAGGCTACTTCTCGTGGCACCCGCTCCGCGGGTGCCGCTCGTGGAAAGAACTTTGTAGCGGTGCTTAAGATCCCTACCTGACCCTGCGGGACTGCGAGGACCAGCGGGCTGTGCGGATCCCAACTCGCCACAGCTGGTCCTCATCCCGCCCCCACTTCTCTGACATATTTGAGACGACAGGGTCGCGCGCACGCAGGACGCGCGCGGGTCGCAGCTCGGGGCGAAGCTCGGGCAAAGGGCGGGTCCTCTGAGGTCCTCAGAGGCCGGAAGAGCCCGGCCCGGGTCCCCCCCTCTTTCCCGTGTGTGCTGGGAACTTTCACTGGTGTGGCCAAAAGTTGAACTAAGCTTTCCCGGTGATGCACGCTTAGATGGCATTCTTTTGCACCTAATTGATTAATTCAACCTCAGGTAACGACTATTGTGACCAATTTCATAAATATATTGTGTTTGCATTAGTGCATCTTGTGTATTAGGTGGCTGAAATGATTTCTCCGGTCCAATCAAATCCTAGTATGGAAGGTGGTAGTGAAAAACAGGCAACCCTGGATAAGTATTTCAAAAAGACCTTAGTGGCGACAGAGAGAAATATTACCCTAGATGATTGATGGGCTGATAGACGTCGTTCAATTGAATTATTAAAGAATAAGCGGTCCTCATTGGGCCCCTTACAACAGGCCCTGTCCCCACTACCCCCGACTGATTGTATAAGTGTTGGTAATGAAGTTTCTCCCACTAACAGTTTGGTATTCCACTTCTTCTACAAAATTCTCCTTCACCGACAGCTACAACCAATGACCTTCTTATAGATCTTTTGTTCTCCCCAGAACCCATGACTCAAGCGGCCGGGGGTTTGTCAGTACCACCACCCCCGGAGGTCAACACTGCCAATAGTGACACACAAGCCCTGCCACATCCCAGGCACAAAGGACCCCCTTCCAAAAAAAGAAAGAAAGGAGAAAATAGACCCCAAAATCGCAAATCAAACTATATAGATTGTACTAAATCAAAAAATCCTGTTCTCCCTATATCAGAGCCACCAGTTCTGTTTTCCGAAATATCCCCATCAACACTTGACCAATTAGGCACTCTTTTAATGGGAAACTTTGAAAAATTAATCAGATCATTTATATTACCTTTTTCAGAGAGGCTACAAAAAATAGACCAACAACTGGGTAACCTGGAGCAATCATTAGCCGACATTAAAGGAGGAACAAAGACTCCCGACCCTCCTCCCGGAGTACTGGTTGCGAAGGAAGCTCCGTCTAACAGTATAGACTTATCAGCTACCATGACTGTTAAGACCCCTATTTTGGTAGCTCAAAATTCAACATTAAGCCAAGCACCATTGACATCAGACATAAATAGCGCTAGCGCAGGAGTACAAAAGGGTAAACAAAACTCTCAAATGAGTGCTGACAAAGCCACCGTCCGTGAAGCCCCTGTAAGGTCGACCATCCCCAAGAGGCCAAATGTAGACCTGCCTCCAGAAGCACTACCATTAGTGGTGGTGCTTACTGGAGTCCCGCCCTTGGAGGAAGGGTTAGACGGTAAAAAGAACATTAATGAAAACTATAACCAACTAAAGAATAAGGTCATTTTTTGGCTAAGAAAAAATCGACCACTTCCCCCACACGTAAATGGAGAAATCTTACATGTGAGGCGTCTTCCCTGGTTAGGTCCCAGCACAAAAAACATTACGGGGGATATTGTGATAGTAAATTTTAGGGACCCTAGGGCAGTTACACATATTCTTGAGTGGTCTTCCCCAAACGGTGCAAATGAAATTATAGCCTGGGACCTTATGTTTTTCTACCCTAAAAATCTGGTCTTCCCGACTAATACTAAGCCCCTGACTAATTTTCAGTCAGACGAAATAGGATCTATATTTGACGAGATAAAACTGCCGAATAGATAATATTCTGATCTATTTATGGAGTACCCCAGATTCCCACCATATCAGCAGGCAGTTCCATCTAGGCCTTCTCTATCATATCAGGCGAACTGGCAACGACTCATGCCTCAACATTTTGCTGATCCGGTCAGGCCTTGTCGGGATCTTTGTCCCTCGCCATGGACAGGCACTCACACATGGGGATGGAGATATAATCACCCCCCGTCTGTGAGACCCTTTATGATTCCCACCCAGAATCGCTATAACACCCTATCAGGCCTAGATGATAACGAGTGACTATTCACTCCAATTTCATCAAATTGTTATAATTCTCATTTTCAGGGTAAGGTGACCATGGCGGTAAAGCGTAATTTGAAGGAGGCACACTGTAACGTGCCCATTGTTGAAATGGACCCCTTAAACAGAGCTCCGGATAATTGTGCCTTGAGAGCCGAGCCCAGCAGTCAAGTCCAGGTCCCCCTTATACCGACCGAAAGTCAGACCGCGGTGACGGTCCTTCCCTCTGTGGATCCTAATGCTAATATTCTATATAAAACAGTTATCCAAAATAACATCAATGATGCTGGCTCTTATTCAGAAGGGCTTTTTACTTTACAACATAACGCACTTCCACTGCCTAAAAAGCCAGTTGAACTCCAGACAATAAAGTGGCAAAATTCCACTAAGGTTTTAGAACCGAGCCCCCTGACTCTTTCAATTATATATTGGAATGTCGCAGGTCTGCGGACCAAGATTGAGCAACCAAATTGGCTAGAAATAGTCAGAAACCATACTGTAGTATGCTGTCAGGAAACAGGGTCTGAATCCGAAATTCAATTACAGGGATACAGACTGTATTTCTCGAGCGCTCGTCCCTCGTCTTCAGGCAGACCGAAGGGTGGTTTATCAATTTACATAGCTAACACCCTTTTATTTAAGAAAATTACTGTAATAGCATCTGAAGAGAACTACCAAGTAGTTGAATTGTCAAGGGAGCGAGGATCTAAATACTTAGTGATAAACTTTTACAATAACATGTTACCCCCTGAATTGGCAAAAACTGTCAATAAGATAACTGCCATTGTAGAGCAGCAGCGGGAGCATAGTCTTTCTCATCCAATTGAGTTAATCTGGGGAGGGGATTTTAATACTCCGCTTTGTAGCGAACACTCAAACTCTAAATGTGGTATTGTGGATGAGGAGGGGAGTCCCCTAACCCATTTTGCTCACTCAAATGTCGGGAATGCTTTAAACAAGAAACTTTTTATGTTAGGATTGGGCTTTGCAAATTAGTTGGTTGTACCATCTATCAATTTCTCATCTACCTTTCATGGTAGGGGTTGTAGCACAATAATTGATTTCATTCTAACTTCGATCCACATGAGGGATGATCTGCAATCATTTTGCACAGGGAATGATGCGAGTAGTGATCACTTCCCAAACAGCCTGAGTATTAGAGCATCGTTTGGATCCCCCCCAACCGTCAACCTAGGCTTGTTGAACCAAAAAGCTCTAAACTTGAATAAAAGTAATGGGTACTCGGTAAAATGGGCAAAAGTTGATCCAGACATTATTACACAAAACGTTATCACTAAATCCCTTCCTATGTTGGAAGTATGTCTAAATCCTTTCTCTACAGCTGAGAAAATTTTGAATAATTTTACAGACATAACTAATGTGATCAGTAAGGAGCTCCTTCGTAAACAAAAACAGATTGCCCAACAAGAAAAAGGATGGTTTAATTCAGACTGTCGTAAAACTCTATCTGCCCTAAAATTAGCTTTACATAAAACAAAGAGGGATCCATCAGAGATTAGTAGGCTGAGGAAACTCTATAATAAGGCGAAAAACGAATCTAAAAAAGAGAGGAAAAAAGAGCTTTGGGAGAAGCTCCACGAGAGCTGTAATAGGAAAGACAGCTTACAGTTTTGGAAAGTGGTTAATTCTCCCTTTCTTAATACAATTAGAAATGGCCCCAGTGTGGAAGTAGCGATTCCAGCAGAGGAATGGGTCTCCCACTTTTCTCAGATCTTTGAGGGTGAAAATTCACAATACTGTTTAAATCCTCACCCTACGCCTTACCCCATTGAACTTTCCTTCAGCCATGAGGAAGTAATTATGGCTTTGTCTTCTTCAAAGTCCGGCAAAGCACCTGGGCCGGACGGTGTCCCTTTGGACATTTACACGCACACCAAGGAGCTTTGGTCACCGGTATTAACTAGAGTAATCGTGGCCGCCTTAAAAGGAGGACTTATAGAAACCTGGTCTACTTCCATCCTGCTCCCTATCTTCAAGAAGGGAGACCGTAATAATCCAACATGTTATAGGCCCATTTCCCTCCTGGATTCACTTGGTCGCCTGATTCTGGAGAGATTGCAGGTTTGGTCCACAGATAATAACATCATGACAGACCTGCAATATGGCTTCCAGGAGGGTTTGGGTACCGTGGAGCAGGCTTTGAATCTCTCCCTTTTAGTTGGAAAATATGTACAGGCAAAGAAAGGCAACCTCCATCTGGTATATGTGGATTTGACCGCAGCCTTTGATTGCGTATCACACTCTAGGCTGTGGTGAATCCTGGCGGAAATGGGCGTGGACCCCTGTATAATATCCTTTTTACGTGAGCTGTATTCAGGTGCTTCGGCAAGGGTAAGATTTGGGGTAAATGGGGAGCTCACCCATCCGTTTGGAGTAACTAGGGGAGTCAGACAAGGGTGTGTCCTGGCTCCTTTCCTATTCAACCTATATACCTATATGCAAATGGCCTTGAGAAGGCCATGTTAGAAGGGAGCCAGGACCTTCCATCAATCGCCCGTCATCCGATCCCTGTGTTACTCTATGCGGATGACGCAGTAGTTATGGCCCGAACCCCAGTCCAACTTCAGATCCAACTAAATTCATACTGCAATTTCATGGCCTCGTTGGACCTTAAGGTCAACATAAAGAAAACATTGGTCATGCATTTCGGGAAAAAGAGATCTAAGCATAAGTCGATCTGTATTGATAATGCAAAGTTGGATTGTACCAAGACTTATCCCTATTTAGGTATTCTTTTTGATAATACCTCCTCCTGGAAATCGGCCACTGATAGTAGATATCTCCTATTTTTAAGAGCCAATTCCGCTTTGATTGCCTTTTCCCGAAAAATAGGTAAGCCGCCCCCCAAAGAACTTTTGCAAATATACTACGCCAAATGCCACAGTGCAGCTATATATGGCGCTGGGGTGTGGGGCTATGTACCTGTGTCTAATTTACAAAGGGTTGAGAACATCTTCATCCGATACCTTTTGGCCGTCCCCCAGTCCTCTCCAACTTACGCCTGTCACATGGAACTAGGCATGGAATATATTGAAGACCATATAAAAATCCAGCCTATACTACTGTGGCGTCGTATTTGGACGACGGAGCAGTGTCACCTGACCCGTACATTAATCAAAGACTGTCTGACTTTAGATAACTGGTTGAATGTCCCATGGTTATTATACGTCCATAACTTCCTAAAGGATCTGGACCTCCTTATATATCTTAATGACCCGGCTTCCCTAAATACTATTACTAGAAAGGCCTTAAGGGTGTTGTGCTTATCTCATCTGGGTGAAATTCGCTTGGCTCAAGAATCCCAAAAAGTCACAAATCGTCATATTTTAACCATTCAATGCTCTTTGGGCATTCAGTCCTATCTTACTTTCTGTTTGACAACTTATGAAAAGTATCTGCTGACTCGGTTCAGATTTAATATGTTTTTTCGTTTGGTTATATTTCCAGGGAGACAGGACTGGTCAATTCCCATCACTCAGTGTCCATGTGATGGCACCTCTGAACAGTCAAATATACATGTATTGATGTTCTGTAAATATTATGTAGTACCACGCAAACGATGGATTATTCCTATCCTATCGTCCCTTGGTCTGAGAAGATGTCGTCCCGCCTTTATGGCTTTACAATTCTTAGATTCTGTATCAAATGCCAAATGTATAGCCATGTACTTAAAAACTTGTCTGAAAATCCGAGCCACTTTGGAATCTAACGGTAATTTTATAGAACAATTAGATCACTGTTGACCGATATGCCTATCTCTGTATTTTTAGCCGTTAGAATTATAGTATGGATGTAAAGCTTTATTTGTATGTGCGTTCACACACTTTGTATAATACTTCATTTTACTGTGTAATATTTGATGCAGATAAAATTGTATATATTGACTGTTGCTTTTATGATTTTATATTTGTACTAAAATCGAATAAAGCTTTCTACTACTACTACTTACGCACATTTCCAACGCATACAGAGGTGGTATGGAACTAAACAACAAGTATTGATTGGCATAGCCAATAGGTCTCGCCTTTGGGACCTTATAAGTATTTAGTTATGCAGCACACTATCCTTGGGGTAACAACATTAACTGTTTTATGGTTAAACACTTATAAGGTGCCAAAGGCGAGACCTTTTGGTTATGCCATGCTTGTTTATATATATTTCAGGAAGCTAGGAATGAGAACATCAGTGTGATGGGTGGGGGGACTTCTATCAGAGTGAAAATAAACAAACAGGACAAAAGTATAAAGTAAAAGTCTTGAAATGGAAGAAAGGTTGTAGGCTCAGGGGAACAGCTGCCTCTACCCAGGACTCTTAAAATGGCCAGGAATGTGATGATGAAGACTAAGGGTATAGAAAAGTACTAGTAACTAATCGGGTAATTTGGCATCACTAGTAACATCGCTGATGAAATCATTGATAACATTAGCATGATATTACTAATAACATTCAACGGGAAATTGCCATAAATATTAATAACATCACAGGTAAAATGCCAGTGGCCGAAGCTGTTATTGGACCCCCGAGGGAATTCTTTGAAGATACACCTCAATCTTTCCACTGACTCACCGCTGTATCACTGCCAGGGCTGCACAGATGCGCGCTTCCGTAGTGACACTACCATAAGTAGCATTAGAGCTATATTTTGCTGCTTTCTGGTTGTAACAATCCGATGCCCAAGCCCACCAGGTATCCATCTCAAGCTCCTCCCTTAGCATCGTCATGCAGTAGGCGCCAGTGCTTAATTTGTAAAATATGAAGTGCAGGTGCTCACATTTTTTAGGAGGCCACTCCCACTTCCCTGGCTCCACCCACAACCTCCAGTGGCTCCACCCACTTCATTTATTGACCCCACCCACATCTGCAAGCCTAAACACATTAGAGCTACCTCCTCCCTTGAGTTTCGCAAGGAGATGAAGACCTAGTTCTTCACATTGGCACATCAAATACCTCACCTGATTAGTGCGCTATATGAATCAATATAACATATTTTAACATTTGAGAAACCTATGGCAACAACTTTTAAGTGAACCCAAATTAGAAAATGTGTGCAAATCTCAGAATGTACCATTAGTAGGGTCATTTGAGGGCCTAAGGCAGCTTTATAAACTAAAGAGAATGTGCTTGTACTGTGCTGTTTAAAAGAAAGCAAGGTATGAAGGAAGGAAGACATTAAAGAAGACAGCAACAACTTCAGGTTTGAAGGTGAGTTATGGAATGAGGAATTAAATGGTAATGGCTAAAAAAGGAGGAAATAAGAAAATAAAATAATGTGAAAGGAAGAAATGAAGGGATAGAAGGAATGAGGGAGAACGGAAGTGGATGATGTGTGATGGATGAATAGAAAGAAGAAAGGAAATGAGGAAGAAAAGCAAAAGGAAAGGTTGAAGGTAAGAAAAAAAGAAATTAAAGAAGGGATGAAGGAAGGACCAGGAAAAAGGAAAGTATGGAATGAAAAGGAGGAAGAAGGAAGAAATGCACCAAGGATTGGGAGGATGGGGAATGGATGAGGTTGTAAGCAAGCAAGAATGGGAAGAGGAAAGGAGGCATGGCTGGAGGTGCTGAGGGAGAGAACAAGGAAAGAAGAAGCAGGCATGAAGGAAAGAAAGGAGGTCAGGGGAATGGCTATGTCTAGGAAAGGTACTGGGTCAAGGAAGGACAAAGGGAATAATGGCTGGGTAATATTGCAAAGAAATTGAAAAAGAAACAATTAAAATACATATCTGTGTCTTTAATACACCGTTTATGTTTTCATAGCACATATTCACCAGAGGGGGCCTTGACACCGAATACAAATGTTGTTATCCAGCTCAATGGCACTAATTGTATCGACCTCGGATAGAAAAAGACTGAGTGGTCACATCAAGATTTAAATTTATGACCTTGACATCAAAGACAGATTCCTGCAGTGGATATACATATATGCTCAAGAAAGAAAAACATAAAAGGGAGAGTGAGGAAGGGGGAGAGGTCTGAAGGCAAAGATAGATTTAGTAGACAAAGACTGTGAAGAGATGTGGGGAAAGCAGAGATTGGGAGTGCAAGATTGATTTTGAACATGATGAGAAAGAAAATTGGAAAAAGGAGAAATTCAAGGGAAGAAGAGCAGACACCGTGTGCAAGGAAAGTGGTAGGGAAAGAGAGGAAGGTGAAAAGGCGGCGATTAAGAGGAAACACGGACATAAGGCAGATAGTGAAGGAAGAATGGAGAGAAGGAAAGGAGTGAGGTTTGAAGGGGAGAAAGACAAGTGGATAGTGAGGGAAAGCATGAAAAGAGTACACCTCTGCTTTATTACCTATACAGTAATTCATTATGTAAAGTTGAGGGGTGACAGGGCTGTATCATTCTTGGCCTGTCTCCTCAATGCATTTCTGTGCTGTTCAAGACACACAATAGCAATTTTTTAACCAGTGTTGTGGTTTTATGCAATCAAAAGATGTTTTGCATCACAATAGCTAATCCTGATAAAAGTGTCAGTTAAATGCCCAAGTTCGGGGCTGAGATGGCACAGCAGAGCTGTGAGTGAAGGGCCACTGCCCAGCCTGTGAGAACTACGGATGAGGAGTGAGCAGCACTGGCAGAGACGTGGGGATACCCTGATGCTCTGGAATTAGTAGAATACCTGTGTGGGCTTATTGTGCTGCGGCCATCGGAGGAGAGCAGTAAAGCTGAGCTCAGCAATGCCTTCCAACATAGTTTTACCAGTGTTGTGAAGGTTCCTAAAGTAAGCTGCAGCATTAGGGTCCACAGATGAGACCAGGACAACACATTCTGGGCACAGACACCCTCTGAAATGTTATCACTTGGTGCAGGCCAGACTGGGCCCCTCCCACCTCTGTGCTCCGGTGCATTGTACCGGCTGCACCAATGGTCACTATGCCCCTTCTATTAAAACCACCTTTTCTTGCTTCTGTTCCTCACTTTTTGTGAAACGCATGTTCACTCCTGTGTTTCTAACTCAAGAATTCTCATATTGTCTCGAGGATGAAAGCCTGCATGGCCTCGTAAGGTTTTGAACATATGCCTATGAGGCCAAACACATATCGTTGCAATAAATACATTACTCCACTGACTCACCAGGCCCTGCATCCAGGCACTCTCTCCATCATCATATAACGTGGAAATTGCTGACTTTCCTGTTATTTTCTCAACAGTGCCTAGAATTATTTTAGGCTAATGGAAATACCACCTCTCATCTCTAGATTTCCCTCCCCAAATGACCTATCTGATGTGATTCATCTTTTCTATTAATTCCCTGGGTTTTTAAGCTAACATTTCCAAAAGTTGAAATAATTGCAGCCTACACTGTGTCTCACAGATTTTGAAAGTTTTGATTCAAATAGTAGGCCCTGCTTGTGCACCTTCCACACCGGGCCAAAGACAGCCCAGCAGCCATGGAAAGACAGTGTGTGGACCCTCTGCGACACTTGCATGAAAACAAGGAAAAAACACAATCTCTCCACGCAGCACATTGAGATGGCAGTTGTTGGACGCTCCCATTGCCCATTTACCACCAATAAATATCACCATATAAGCAATGCTCTTGACCCAGTCTGCCATTCAAAACAAATAGAGCTATGAGAATGACATATTTGCCAGAACAGCTCCAAACTTGTGCACCAAACGTGACATTACACCTGGCATAAAATGGTACCCTGGACCATACAGCTCTTAAGGAGCATTCTGTAGTGTCTCAGAAGAACCCTGGGCATGTTTTGGAGGGTGGGACGGGATGAAAAAAATGGATTCATGCTCAAAAACTGCATCACGTTTTTTTCCCTGCAGTTTTATATAGTGCTATCTCAATTGAAGATATTGGAGCACTTTACATGATTGTCCCTGGCTGGGCAAGAATGGCCTTCGTGCAGAGGAGCATGCCAGTAGTGAACAGCATTTAATGCCAGGTGCGAGTGAGCACTTGTGCTGTATGGTTTCAGTTTCTGTTCTCTGCTGTTTCCTTCTCAATGCATGCACTGTCCAGGGCAATGTTAATAAAATAATCTCAGACCTGCCGGTGTTTGGGATCTCTTTTGAATCCGGTCAGGTGATTTTGAACTTCGGGAGAATGGAGAGCAGAGCTTAGGAGGCACCGCAGGAGCTCACAGCCCAGCCTTTGGGTAGAGCGCCTGGCTCTGCTGTTCCACTTGTACACTTATGTGTGTGTGCATGGTTCTCAGCAGTGGGATGTGTGTTATCTCTCTCCTGCTCCACTTGATTGTTTTTGGCCACTCCAGTACTTGGCCTTGCCGCTCGGCTGGTCTAGGAGTTAGTGCTCTTTATGCAGAGCCTGGGTGTTGGCACTCCTCCTGCCTCGGTGATCCAGCGTTTCTTTAACCCTCCCCTAGCCTGATAAAAAGTAAAAACAAGTGCAGGTCTTACCAGAAGAGCCCGAAACAAGACAGGCCCCACACATCGAGGAGAACATGTTAGATTGAAAGCATTCAGCTTGCACCAATGTGGATTTCCCGTGCTAAATGTTTATGAATGATTCATTCTGCTCACCCCTACAATAGACCCAGCCCTGAGAAAAAAGTGCCGGTGCTCAGCACCTGAAAGCACCGGCACAAATTAAGCACTGGTAGGCGCTACCTCAGACTGTGTCGAGGCAAAGGTGGGTCGAGTGACATCTACGAGGGGTCATGAGGAGGGAGAACGGAGAAGAAGAGCAAATAAATAAATCCGGTCGGAACCCCCTGAAGCTGTAAGAGCTAAACTGACAGTGAAACGTGAGCGTGGAGAGTACCGGGCTAGGGGGACTTCCTGCCGAGGTCACCTGTCCATCATGACTCTGTGTAGGTGACGCAAGGACAAAGGAGTCGGGGTCGCCGGGGGAAGTTGCACTTTAAGGGCATGTGCGGTGAGTGCAAGTTGTGAGAGAGAGTGCACGGAGAGCTCGTAGAAATAACGCGCGTGCACAGACCGTGTGTAATACTGGGTTTGTGTGAAGGGTGTCCGGCTGCCAGAGCGCAGAGTTTTCAGTAACAAAGCATTTCAGAAGCAAAGATTATATTTTGGGTGACGTTGTCTGTAAGGTAAAGGACGGTGTAATGGAGAAAGTTAAAAGTGTGCTTCAAGCTTAACTGGCACACACACTCAGACATTCTCGCTCTCTGTTTACATGCCCCCACACAGACGGATGTTTGTCTCGAAACTCGGGGTGCTCTAGAAAGTAAAATTATGCGCGACCAGGTGTCAAGTTTGAAATCTTAGCAAAACAAATGTAATTGCATTTATATAGGACGCGGCACAAAGTGTTATGGAGAATAATACCTGTGTTTTTATAACTGCGTGCCATAAAAACAAGCATTGGCCGTGCGACCCGGCCAGGAGTTGTGTAGCCAAATGACAGCTGTGCACGATGGCAGCTGTGCACGTCAAGCACGCGCTTGTGCGCGTGATAGTAAGCTGGTCGCCAGGAAAGTAGCACTTTTCAAAGCAGCTACTAAATGTCTCGGCCAGGCCAGCGCATGCGCTGGATCAGCCCGAGACCTAAAAATGATGTCTCTACAGAGCGCAATCCCATGAAGCAATCCATGGCGTCTATGCAGTCCCTGTTTAAAATTCTCATTTGACTTCATCTTGCATTCCCTAAGAGTATATGCTTTTTCCAGTTGTGTTCCTTTAGGTTTTTTTTCGTGCAACATGTGACTCTGTATAGCGCACATTGTTTACAAAGTTGCCTGTAGATGTCTGGGTGAGTTTAGGTAAGAGCTCTGAAGTTAGGACTGAAGTCAGTCAGAGTTTCTCACAGGGGTGTCCATGGGTCATAAAGTTTTTTAGGTCTCGCGACCTATCGATGCGCGTCAAGCGCATCGAGCAGAGCGAGAATTCAAGTCGGCAAAATCCTCGTGAAACTAAGGGCTTTCAGCTGGCGTTTTGTTTATGTTCACGTGAACCACGTGACAGCAAGCTCCTTCGTGCACGAGCTTGCCTGAGCCTTCTGCCTATCAGCCTGCCAGTTCTCCTCCCCTAATTATTCACTTCACTCCCACATCAAAGCCTCAGCCTCCCTCCCATGCCATTTGCTTCCTAACCAGCCTGCCTCGCATAATTGCATCAGACACTTCAAAGGAATGCGCCCTCCGAGACGTGCATTTCTCTTCCCCCCGGGTATTTTCTTTGGAAACAACAGACAACGTGTACACTATTTCAGCACATTCCAAGTCTGCAGTTTTAACTACCAGTCACCACGTCAGATTTTACTTTGTTGTTTTTTGCAGATTTATATAGGCAAACTCGACCCAAAGGTGCAGGAGCGCTTTTCATGAGCACTAGTTACGTTTGTTGTTTAAACAGTCGAAAGGTGGATTTACACAAGCAGAACTGTGCGTGCACTTCACTAAATCCTCGAATACCCCTGTGTGGTGACTGTGCCATTTGAACACGTTCTCTCTGTCTGCACGCAAAGAAAGGCTACAAACAGAAGCAAACAAGGAAAGGGGGTGCTTAAAAAGGCGAATTAATTTTCTCTTAAACAAATTAGCAACAATAAAAAACAAGCATTGGCATTCCCAATAGGTCTCGCTTGTGGGACCTTATAAGTATTTAGTTTTGCAGCACAATATCCTTGGTGCATAATCGGATATTGTGCTGCAAAACTAAATACTTATAAGGTCCCACAAGCGAGACCTATTGGCAATGCCAATGCTTGTTTTTTAACTACATGCTCCTCCATTCCTTAGCCAGTCTGCAGGGCACACATGCCGATTGCCACAGATATGGCAAATATAATTACCATTTTATGTGAAAGTGTGTGAATGAGGTACACAGTTGTCAAAATATTGACAGCATGAAACTAAGGAAAACAAATTTCTGTATTTACAAGTGAGGAGAGAGAGAGTAGGGATGTCGAAAAAGTGTTTGCACATTTGATCCCCCAGGATTTCTCAGTTTCGGACTTCCTGGTTTGAGATTTTTACTACGAGTGAGTCTTACTACCTGAGTCTCACTCACAGTAATTTCTGCAAAAATGGACTGAGAGTGCTAACTGCCAGTGTCTGCCTTTCAAGGTGAGGGTGCTGCTGAGTAGCAGGGTTTAGAGGGTCTGGTCTGGTCTGGGTTGGTTAAATGCAAACATATAACCACATGCTTATGCACACAGGTACAAGCTCAGCTTGTGAGACTACAGTTCTAGTTCAGCCCAGTGTCTGCGCAAAGGCCTTATAATGCTTCCTGAAAAGCTGTGTGCTCACTGCTCTACAGCTATTGGTTGAAATCTGCACAACTGCACAGTTTTGCCATACTTAGGCTTAGATATACTGTTCCGGTATCAACCTTAGGCTAAAAATGTTCAGCAGGTGCAGATCCACTATCAGTCTTGTGACAATTGTACTCCTTATGGCACTCTGAGAATTGCCACATTTCTGTGGCTTTGCTAAAATCCGATTCTAGGCCTTTGTCCCCCCCCCCCCCCCCCTACTGGGTCAAATTAATTACTCTGCTGGTCAGCAGGGGGATCAAGTACCTCCACACACAATAGCGCTATTAACAGTGCTTGGTCCAGTTACTGGGAAAGGAAGGGGTGAGGAGGACATCTGCATATATTAATAACTCTTTCCATTGCATCTGGCCTGGGCAAGCCCACACAAATAAAGGAGGAAGGCCAGACTTTTGGAGGCAAGCACAGCAGGGGCTTCCCTTTGACGTTTTGGTAAGACAGTCAGGCAATTGTGTCAATTGGACAGCGGAGCGGATGCTCCCAGGGAAGATCTTTTCATAGACCACTTGCAGTCGCCATGTTTAAATGTCCCAGAAAGATGTGCTGGAGGGCTGGGGTAGGGGATAGAGTGATGATATGGCACCCTAGGATTGGGCAGAGATGCCTACCTCCTAGAACTTTCCACTCCCACTTATAAACTCCTGTACTGTATATATTTGCAATTAATGCACAGTATTCAGTAGTGTGTGTGTAATAAGGTGCTTTTACTTTTTATAGGATAAAGCACTGACTGGGAATGATTTCTTAAGTGTTGTTTCCGCGTGCCAGTGAGCTGGGAGTACTAGTCCACACCACTTACCCTGAGAATGCCTTGGACTGCTCTACTTCGCTTCCCTGACAGAGTCAAGTAATGCAATGGGGCACTTGGTTACCAGTAAAGAGAAAGTTTCAGACGTATTACCTGTGATAGGATCACAACCTCACAACTAATAACTAATTTTCCATACAAGGGTGAGTGTGTTTGTGTGTGTTTGTGGGGGAGAGAGGAAAGTTGAAGTGGGCGGCACAGGAAAGTAAATGCAGAAAGAAAGATTAAAACGTTATTGGTGAAGTGGGAGGAAAAGATGCATGAGTTATGTAGAAGGAGGATTTCCCAAAAATATGAGGAGAAAAATGGCGTAAGAGGCAAACAGTTAGAAGCTTCAGAGGTAAGGGGTGTGAAGATGAGATTTTGATTTATTGGGACAAGACCACTAAACCTTCCACAGACCTAGTTATCTTTAATTGACATCTAATATTCTCAAACCTGAAAAAAAATGTATTTGAATTATTTATAACAAATTCATCATTATTCCTACTCCTATCTGTTACTGCTAAGAAATTTTGACAATGCCAGCAGGTCTGGCTTGTTTTAGGCTTATGTTCACTGTTGCAGTGATATATCTGGATACAGTAAGAGAAACCTCAGACCCTTAAATACATTGCTTTGATTTACTCATGACAGTGTGTTACTCAAAGTGTCACACATTTGGCAATAGAATGTCACTCACACTCAAACTGAAACCAGAGAAATTTCATACAAAAGGAGTCTGAAAACTTGCCAGCTGTGTGGTAGTTTGTGTATGCGAGTCACACAGCTTGTACATTGCAGTATGCCTGGCTCAGAAGAGATGCTAGAAAACTGAACAATTGCCAATACTGTTTTCTCAGTTCATCTCACATGACCCTGAGGCATTAGAATTAAACGTAATGTGGGTACAAGACTTACAATTCAGTCTGAATAAATCACTTTTTATTGATACTTTTTAGTGCATTTTGTTGGTTAAATGTCACCAATTTCGCATTATCAACTCCTACAATCAACATACAAAAACAATTTTACAATAAAAACAATTAAACTGTTCAAAATTCATACTCATCCAGCATACACAGCTGATCAACAATTCACTTACACTCTCACACACACAACCACCACACTTTATTTACAATTCAATATACTATGATACATATAATCATAACCATAGACAAGTTTTTAATCCAGTCTGGGAAATTTTTAGTAATGTTATATGTTTTGAGGATCTTATGGCGTAATACTAGCCGTCTACGCGTTTCGAACTCCTACTTGGTGGGGAGTTCTCATCAGGACCTCACAGCTTTGGAGAAGAAAAAGAGATTCTCTGTAACTATGAGTGAATAATCTGAAAACTGCACATTGACAGCCTGCTGCCACTCTATGCTACAGCCTCTTACCTTATACTGGAATGAAACCTAGCTCTTATAGAACCCGGTGTGGAACACTGAAAAAACAAATCAATAAGCCAAAGTCACTATGTTATGCCTACACCATAAAATGCTACTGTTGCATGCCAATTGGTGGAGTATACTTACATCACACCCACACTGTCATCGTGTACCTCTGGGTTTTTTAATGGAGGGAACCTACAGACAAAATCAATATAACTAAGATTAGCCTCTGGCCGCTTGTGCCGGTTGCCTCATTGTGTTAAAGCGAACATCATAGTCTGCTTACTTGGTTGTTGGTCTCTCTCTCAATGTTGATGGTATGTCCGACTCTCTCAGGGACCTAAAAGAGAGCATACACGTTGTGAGTGAACCGCGTTGGAGCAGCTCTGGGGAGCAGTTTTTAGGCTGAGCAGGTCCAGGGGGAGTTTTTTTTGTTGGAAGAGCGATGGTTCTCTTACCTTGGAGTTTCGGCAGGATGCAACCTCAATCACGCAGCCTATTCAAATAATGGGGTGTTTTCTCGTTCGGAGCTGCCGCTTCATTTACGTCCGGTATTTCCTGGTTCGGGGCATCATGGGTGTTGTACTTTAGTGCATCCCGTTATTTCTTTTTGATGATTACTTAGCTCTTTAGTCGAACGTAAAGGGAAGTATCTTCATAAAAAGTGCATATGACGACAAATGGCATGTTGACAAGGATAATCTACGGCCGAATGGAACCCGTGTTGTATGTCAATATGCCATTTCTTAGTTTATGACCTGGGTGTAATGGAATTGATACAACACCATCTTCACGTGGAGTAGGGAGTTGTAGTTCTTACTGTAGCCGTCCCTGGATTGGGAGAGCTATCCATTCAGTTCTAAAACTTAAGATGGACTGAAGTCGCACGGAGGAGTTTGCCTGCAGAATCCCTGGTGAGCTACAGGAGTAGCTAGTGACTTTCCCAGCCCGCTGTGTTCCCTGGCGTGAGGAGGTGTTGTTGCGAGGCCGCAGAGGAGGCGAGAGGCGCGGCCCCGGGACTGCGAGGACCAGCCCACAACAGCCACAGCTGTGTCCTCTTCCCGGGTGAGGCGCCCCCTCCCAGTGCCCGCCCCCACCAAGTGCTCTTCACTCCTCGCGGCCCCCGCTTCGCGGGAGCCGCTCGCACGGAGGAGTTTGCCTGCAGAATCCCTGGTGAGCTACAGGAGTAGCTAGTGACTTTCCCAGCCCGCTGTGTTCCCTGGCGTGAGGAGGTGTTGTTGCGAGGCCGCAGAGGAGGCGAGAGGCGCGGCCCCGGGACTGCGAGGATTAGCCCACAACAGCCACAGCTGTGTCCTCTTCCCGGGTGAGCCGCGCCCCCTCCCAGTGCCCGCCCCCACCAAGTGCTCTTCACTCCTCGCGGCCCCCGCTTCGCGGGAGCCGCTCGCACGGAGGAGTTTGCCTGCAGAATCCCTGGTGCGCTACAGGAGTAGCTAGTGACTTTCCCAGCCCACTGTGTTCCCTGGCGTGAGGAGGTGTTGTTGCGAGGCCGCAGAGGAGGCGAGAGGCGCGGCCCCGGGACTGCGAGGACCAGCCCACAACAACCACAGCTGTGCCCTCTTCCCGGGTGAGCCGCGCCCCCTCCCAGTGCCCGCCCCCACCAAGTGCTCTTCACTCCTCGCGGCCCCCGCTTCACGGGAGCCGCTCGCACGGAGGAGTTTGCCTGCAGAATCCCTGGTGAGCTACAGGAGTAGCTAGTGACTTTCCCAGCCCGCTGTGTTCCCTGGCGTGAGGAGGTGTTGTTGCGAGGCCGCAGAGGAGGCGAGAGGCGCGGCCCCGGGACTGCGAGGACCAGCCCACAACAGCCACAGCTGTGTCCTCTTCCCGGGTGAGCCGCGCCCCCTCCCAGTGCCCGCCCCCACCAAGTGCTCTTCACTCCTCGCGGCCCCCGCTTCGCGGGGGCCGCTCGCACGGAGGAGTTTGCCTGCAGAATCCCTGGTGAACTACAGGAGTAGCTAGTGACTTTCCCAGCCCGCTGTGTTCCCTGGCGTGAGGAGGTGTTGTTGCGAGGCCGCAGAGGAGGCAAGAGGCGCGGCCCCGGGACTGCGAGGACCAGCCCACAACAGCCACAGCTGTGTCCTCTTCCCGGGTGAGCCGCGCCCCCTCCCAGTGCCCGCCCCCACCAAGTGCTCTTCACTCCTCGCAGCCCCCGCTTCGCGGGGGCCGCTCGCACGGAGGAGTTTGCCTGCAGAATCCCTGGTGAGCTACAGGAGTAGCTAGTGACTTTCCCAGCCCGCTGTGTTCCCTGGCGTGAGGAGGTGTTGTTGCGAGGCCGCAGAGGAGGCGAGAGGCGCGGCCCCGGGACTGCGAGGACCAGCCCATAACAGCCACAGCTGTGTCCTCTTCCCGGGTGAGCCGCGCCCCCTCCCAGTGCCCGCCCCCACCAAGTGCTCTTCACTCCTCGCGGCCCCCGCTTCGCGGGAGCCGCTCGCACGGAGGAGTTTGCCTGCAGAATCCCTGGTGAGCTACAGGAGTAGCTAGTGACTTTCCCAGCCCGCTGTGTTCCCTGGCGTGAGGAGGTGTTGTTGCGAGGCCGCAGAGGAGGCGAGAGGCGCGGCCCCGGGACTGCGAGGACCAGCCCACAACAGCCACAGCTGTGTCCTCTTCCCGGGTGAGCCGCGCCCCCTCCCAGTGCCACGCGCCCTCTCCACCAAAGCGAATAAAAGTAAGTCCAGCTACGCGCATCGCGCATATGACCTGGGTGTAATGGAATTGATACAACCCCATCTTCACGTGGAGTAGGGAGTTGTAGTTCTTACTGTAGCCGTCCCTGGATCGGGAGAGCTATCCATTCAGTTCTAAAACTTAAGATGGACTGAAGTTTACTCCTAGGATACATTAATGCAGTGTGCATTTGGCGACATATAACATGGTGCAAAAAATATTCTGCGGCCCAATGGGACCCGTGTTGTATGACCTTCTGTCATTTCCTGGTTTGTAACTTGAGAAAGATGGAGCTGGGTCCCCCCCATTTTTCAGTGGAGTAGGGACTTGTAGTTCTTGTTGTAGCCATCCCCGGTGCGGGAGAGCTATCCAATGGGTTCTAAGAAATAGCAAGGATCAGGGAGTGCTCATCGGACATATTAATGCATTTGAATTAGAAGTGAAAGCTAATTGGTGCTGTGAGTCCATTAGATGTCACTCAAGCCTAGCTTTTCTGTTGATGACATGATATGAATTGGGTCCTCCTACAGATTGTCTACTAGATTTGGAATAATTCGCACAGTTGAATGTGTGGCCATGATTTTGTTGGCATCAACGTGAAACATGTTGGAAGTAGTATGTGTTTAGCGGTGCTATTGCACTCATTGCTCTTCTGTTGGTAGCGTGGTATTGTTTGGGTCCTCATAAAGAATGTTTGCTGAATTTAGAATAATTGGCGCAATTAAATGTATGTCCATGTGTTTATTGACATCAACTTAAAAAATATTGCAGACAGTGTATGTTTCAGTACCATAACACCCATTGGCCAGAGAGAGGTGCAGCGTCGTTTTCTGTGTTCATGAGCACCATTGTAGATGCCAAGTTCAATGGAATGGTGGTGGATTCTAATTTAACTTGTAGATCTCTGAGAGCTCATTGAGGCCGTCCACGGCCGAATTGAATTTGACGATGAGCATTGCTTCTCTTTTGGATAGTTTCGCGTCCAGGTCTCCATCTCTGAAGTCCCGCTTGACCTTTGAGATAACTGTCCACTTCAAATCTGTTTCAACATGATTCATCAAATGCCGGAGGTCACTTCTTGATTGGTCTTACCAATGTACAGTAAGTTGCAAGGACACTTAATACCGTATACTACATAGCGTGACTTACAATTGGAGAAGGATTCATGTTTCCAAAAAATGTTTTTATGCTTGAAAGTACAACCTTCTTCTGTGGTGGAACAACAGATGCAAGTACCGCACTTACGGTGTCCTAGTATTGGTGGAAAGGCAACAAAAGATCTCATTGTGATGTGCTCTTTCTCCGGGAGGGCCGCCCTTACCAATTGGTTGGCAAGACTGCTATCTTTTCGAAACGCAAACAATGGTTTGCTGTTCAGTGATTCATGGAGATTTTTCACCAGATGCCAATTGCTAGAGATTACTTTTTTAAGCAAGTTGGAATTTGGACAATATGTGGAAACGCAGACAATCCTCTCTGTTTCCTTTTTCTTACTTCTTTCGAGTAGGCATTCCCGTGGCGTCCACCATGCCCGTTTCATTGACCTTTTTAGTAGTTTCTTGGGGTACCCTCGTTCCAATAGATTTTCTGTTAGTTTGGTTGCATGACTTACATACTCATCTTTGAAGTGACAGTTGCGACGGATTCGCAAATATTGACCGTATGGTAAGTTGTCCTTAAAACTCCGAGGGTGGTTACTTGTAAAGTGGAGTGACTTATTCCGATCTGTCTGTTTTTTGTAAAGAGTTGTTACTAGCCCTATTTGGCTGGATACACCTCTACATCCAGGAATGGCATTCTGCTTTTAGAATAGTTTAGACTAAATTGAAGTTCTTGCGTTCGGTAGTATAACCATACGTGGAATTCTTTCAGTACGTCTTCACTGCCAGTCCAGATGAAAAAAACATGGTCAATATAACGACTCCAGTTGGTAATCGTTTCAACAAAAGGGTTGTTTTGGTAGATGAAAGTTTCTTCATAAGACGCCATGAATAATACTGCTAGTTCTGGAGGGAACGGACAATCCATAGCGACTCCACCTTTTTGAAAATAGAAGTCGCCATCAAAATTAAAATAGTTTTTCTTTAAAGCGAAGCTAGCCAGTTTTACGACGAATTCCGTGGGGACTCTCTGAGGTCTTTCCCTTGTCTCTAAAAAGGATTCCAATACATACAGGCCCTCATCTTGGGGAATCTGGGTGTATAGAGCCCCACAGCTGTGAGGTCCTGATGAGAACTCCCTACCAAGTAGGAGTTCGAAACACGTAGACAGCTAGCATTACACCATAAGATCCTCAAAACACATCACATTACTAAAAATTTCCCAGACTGGATAAAAAACTGTTGTCTATGGCTATGATTATATGTATCATTGTATATTGAATTGTAAATAAAGTGTGGTGGTTGTGTGTGTGAGAGTGTAAGAGTGAATTGTTGATCAACTGTGTATGCTGGATGAGTATGAATTTTGAACAGTTTAATTGTTTTAATTGTAAAAAAATGTTGTATGTTGATTGTAGGAGTTGATAATGCGAAATTGGTGAAATTTAACCAACAAAATGCACTAAAAAGTATTAATAAAAAGTGATTTATTCAGACTGAATTGTAAGTCTCGTACCCACATTACGTTTAATTCTAATGTCTCAGGGTCATATGAGATGAACTGAGAAAAACAGTATTGGCAATTGTTCAGTTTTCTAGTTGGTCAGTGGCTTGCCCTTACTGTGGGGAGCCCATACCCAGTGTTGTTTTCTCAGAAGAGATGCAGCAGCAAACTTCACGCTCTGTGCATGAGTGCGGCACATTTGTTTCAGAGATCCTTTTTCTGACTTGGTGGCAGCAGACATTTTTTCTGCCTGGGAGTGTAAGCATCTCTCTGATAGGTAGCACAACCCTCTTAATAAATTCCTCAAAGACAAATAGTGATTTTCTCATGCCCCTGCTCCCTGTTACTGAGTGTATAAGAGATTGTAAAACTCAGATTGCAACTTAACTGTAAAGACGCTTGTGATGGCATTTCACCCTCCCTGGAATACCTACAGGTAACACTCTGAAAAGTGTTTCTACACTGATTATTCCCCTGGTGAACAACTAGTTTGAGATAATCAGGCTTTGTCTGAGGTTTTCCAAAGTGTAACAACTGCTTTACTTTAATGAGTCTATCGCTACTTTTCTGTCATAACATAACTGTTAGACCTGGCACACTTCCGTTTTTTGCTTTTGCCTTCTGTATTTTTGCTGTATGTCAGAGTCTGTTTTGCGTGTCTAGATACTTTTTGGGATATTGCCACTGTTGTTCACTAACAAAGTGCAAGTGCTCCCTTTGTAAATTACTGTTATGGATTGGTGGTTTCACGATTGGCTATTTGATCTACAAGTCTGTCCCTAGGACAATGCACCATGTGTGTCCGGGGCCTGTAAATCCAATGCTGCTGGTGGGCTTGCAGCACTGATTGTGCTACCCACAGAAGCAGCCTGTAAATGTAACTCTGGCCTGCTATTGAAGAGCCTTTGTGCAGTCTGGTATTGCCATGCCGACTTGGCAAGCGCACCCACTTGACAGGTCCTACCCTTCCCTTTTCTTACATGTCAGACACCTCTAAGGTAGGCCCAAGGTACTCCTGTGGGCAGTGTGCAGTGTATGTGAAAGGTAGGACATACCTGATGTGTGTGGCATGTCCTGATAGTAAATTACAGCCAATTTCATGTTTCACTATTGCAAGGCTACCTGTTCCCAGAGGACAGGATGGGGAGTTTGTTTATAACATCTTATACACATAACAGACCCTGGGAACAAGGTAGGAAAATAAAGTTTAGTATACCTGAACTCAGAATGTTAAAGTGCATCTTTTAGTGACGGTGATTTTTACATTCTGTGTTTGAAAATACCACTTTTAGAAAGTAGGTATTTTCTTGCTTAACCATCCAGTGTGCCTCTGCTAGGTTTGTGTATTGCATGTCTGGCTTTTGGACTACAGGGGCTGGAGAGGGGCAGTGGCTCCAGATGTCTGATGAGTCAGGGTTGGGCTGAATAGACCTGGGCTGCATTTAGAGTAGGGGGAGGAGATTTCCTTTCACCTATAGGGGCCTGGTCTGCCTTCAACAATGCTGTCTCCACCTCCTGCCAGGAAGCTGCACCAGTGAGGACAGAACTGGTTTTGGCATGGTACAGACACTCTCTGCTTCAGAGAACAAAGGGTTTTTGTGTACAAAAGAGGGGCCAAGACCCCAGACTTTTAGATCACTTCAGGGAATCAAGAGGAACATTTGCCAAGGAGAAGAGCCGGAGAAGCTGAGGAGGAATACTGCCCCTGTGCTGTTTGCTGTCTGGGGGTTGGCCTGCAGTGGCTACTTGTTTCCAAGGAAAGGATAAAAGGACTTTGCTGTTTGCTTTGTCACCCGCTTGAAAGTAGATCTCCAAGGGTGTGAGAATGAGCTTGCTTCCTGTTCTGAAGTATCAGGGATACAAAGACTTTACCACCAGCTCCCCTGAATTTCCTTGCTGGGAATTCTAACCTGCAAAGAGTTGCCTTCTGCAGTTCTGGACCTCTAGAGACTGTTTTCCACTGGGACCTGGAAAACCCATACAACTTCGAAGAAGCGAGACGCATCCGCACCTGTTTCCGAAGCATCACCAAAGAAACAGTAGCAGCGCCTGCCGCGGCTCGAGAATTCGCCGCACGACGCATCGAGTGCACCGATCTCCGAAGTCCTAGATCATCGCACCAAGTTCGAAGCAAGGCCTGCTGTGCGGCTGCATGAGTTCACGCACCATCCCGGATTGTCGCATTGCATCGAGGCGCCATGTTTGTCGCATCGTTGCAGGACGCAGTAAGAAACCGACGCATCACCGTCCCACTTAGTAAGAAACCAAAGCATCACCTCCTCTCTGGTAAGTAACCGACACATCACCTCCCCTGAAACAAGGAACCGATGCAGTACCTTCCCTGCGTGTAAGGAGCTGACGCACCACCTTCCCTGCGGCCCGTTTTGTTTGCTTGCGTGACGCATCCCAGGTATTTTGTGAGAAAAGTGTTGCATCTGCAATTTGCTTTGAACTGAACTATTTATACCATCTGAAAATCATAATTTGAATACTGTATTGTGCATTTTTGTCATTTGGTCTTGTTTTGGTTTAGATACAGATGACTTATTTTTCTAAACTGGTGTGGTGGCCATTTGTAGTGTTTTCACTGTATTACTGTATGTGTTCACAAATGCTTTACACACTACCTCTGAGATAAGCCAGTCTGCTCATGTCAAGCTACCAAGGAGGTGAGCACAGGTTATTTTTGAAGTGTATCCCCCTTACCCTAACTAGAAGCAAGGGTCTCTGTTTGGCCAAAGGTACCTACCTCTGCCAACTAGAGACCCCCATTTCTAACAATAACCTTTGACATATGATGTTCGAGAATGTACATGATCGAGTACAGAAAGGGCTCACAGTTGCCATGAAACCACTGCAGGTCCACCAGCAGAATTTTCCCTAACCAGGTTAGGACCTGGGAAAAGAACGACATAGAGCTGAGTGGATGCCTGACGTCTACAAAGGAAGACTCCCTTTGCCAAGCTTAAACAAACAGGGTTATGGATGATCACACCAAACCATAAAGAAGCAATCCAGGCCAGGATTTTAGCAATTCAGGAAAAAGCCCAGGAACCCTTGTTTTCACCCATAAAGCCACCAACTGGGCCCATCCATTTAGATGGGGAGGGGACAACTTAGATGGTTTTCCAAGATGGTGGGGGAGATTCAGACAGCTTACAAGGGGCTTAACAATGGCTCTGGGGCCTACTTTTGTCAGAAACAGAAAATTATATAGATCTGATTGAAAACACAGACTTGCTGTCTGATCATATATATCCTCGCAATAAGATACTGGAATGCTTGTTCTTCCTAGACAATTTAATAAGCACATTGGCCCCTCTTGTGCCAAAGCTACAACTTATGTTCAAACCTTGCTGTGACTCCCAAATGATAAAGATGTCTAGAACCTCTTTAGAGCAGACTGCCATCAGCCCTCTTTGGTAGCAGGATCACGTGTACACCAGAAACTGATACCAACATACCTACCTTTCTCAGCAAATTCTCCCTAAGAAAGGCCTAGACTGAGCCTGATGCTGATACCAGCCCCAGAGATAGCAGTCTGCATGCTGAGTTTACTCGGACTAGAACAACTTCACCTCTTTCCAACAAGTCCCAGAGGCATTAGGTGGCGCTTCATAAGAAATTCCAGCGTGCCAACCAAGAATTACAAGCGAACATTATTCCCTTTACCTAGGTGGACTAGGAGACAGAAGACAAGAGATCCCCCCGTCCTGAAGACAATTGACTTCAGACACGTGTGTACTCTAAACAGTTGAGGTTTTCAACGCATACCACTTATAACAGATCATCCTTTCTCAGTAAGACTCTGGGGAGTTAGAGAGGTATAGATGCTGCTTGTAAAAGGTGCTAATACGTTAATGCCAGAAATTTGGATTTATCGGCTATATCTTCCTTATGCAGAAAAAAGACAAAGGCTTCCTCCTGTTTATAAACCTCAGAGAGCTTAATACATTTATTCTGTATCAAAACATCATGATGAACGGGATTCAGCTCTTGAGGGATATTTTGAGGGAAAACAATTGGATGGTTGAGTTGGATCTGAAAAATGCCTTCTAAACTGTCTCAGTGTTTTCTGCTCAACAGAAATTCCTTCAGTTTTGCTGGAGTGAACAAAAGTGTTAATTTACAGTCCTGCCCTGTGGGCTCTTATCTGCTCCGTGGTACTTACTAAAACCTCTGAGCCCTGTGGTGCAGATTTTCTAAGCTTTCAGGATTTGTGTGATTATTTACCTGAACAACATGATAATCATGTTGCTGGACTAAACAACCAGGGGCAGATTTACAAGCTCCTTGCGCCTCATTTACGCCGCCGTTGCGTCACTTTTGTGCTATGGTGCGGGGTACTTACAATGTGACGCATCTGAAAGATGTGTCACGTTGTAAAGCCCTGCGCCCCATGTAGGCGTTCCTGCACAGGCGGGGGCGTTCCGGCGCAGGAACCCCTCCTAAAAGTGGCTGAGTGAAATCTACAAGGCCTATTACTTTTAGGCCTATGATGCGTCAAAACCCTGCGCCTGCTTGAAGCAGGTGTAAGGATTGACGCAGCATTAACAAGATAGGGCACCCCAGAGCATTGCTGGAGCTGCGTCGTGGTTGCAGCGTAACTCCAGCAATGCGCCGCCTTTACGGCACAGATGCGTCACGCATCTGTGCCGTTTATGCCCCATGGTGTGCCGCATTGTAAATGCGGCGCATCCATGCTGGCGGAGCCACGGCGCACAATAACTGGCGCATCCCTGCTAATATGCAGGGATGCGCCAGTTATTGTAAATCTGCCCCCCATTCTTTACCATTGGCATGACAATAGATTAATTACAGAGGCTGAGATTTATCATCAATTGTCTGAAACCAGCTCAAATTCAATTGGGGCAGTTGGCTTTCCTAGGATCTAGGCTCGGTCTCTGCAAATCTTTATTTTTCAAACTCATAGGTCAAGCCTGGAAAAAAAGAACTATGGAAAATCTTCCCCACAACTCTTTTCCTCTCACTTTTGCCGGAGCAAACAGAAGTATGAATTTACAGTCCTCCCCTGTTGGCTCTCATCTGCTCCATGATCCAAACGTCTGAGTCCTTTAATGCAGTATCTCGAAACTTTCAGAATCTGTCTGATTATTTACCTAGACGACATGATAATCATGTTGCAGGACCAAATGACCAATGACCATTCTTCCCAAAAGTGGCTGAGTGAAATCTACAAGATTTCACTCAGTCACTTTTAGGCCCATGCTGCGTCAAAACCCTGCGCCTGCTTGAAGCAGGCGTAAGGATTTACGCAGCATTAACAAGATAAGGCCCCCCAGAGCATTGCTGGAGCTGCGTCGAGCTTGCAACGCAACTTCAGCAATGCGCCGCCTTTGCGGCACAGATGCGTGACGCCCCTGTGCCATTTTTGACCTAAGGTGCGCCGCATTGTAAATGCGGAGCATCCATGCTGGCGGAGCTGTGGCGCACAAAAACTGGCGCATCCCTGCTGATATGCAGGGATGCGCCAGTTATTGTAAATCTGCCCCCCATTCTTTACCATTGGCCATGACAAAAGATCTATCACAGTGGCTGAGATTTATCATCAATGGTACAAAATCAGCTCATATACTATTGGGGCAGTTGGTATTCCTTGACCCACAACTCCATTTATCTCAGACAGCTAGCAATAATCATAAGGCTGCTGTCATCTTCGAGCTAGAAAATCTTCTTAGGCCCTCTCCACTACACAGCCCTTCAGATATAAAAGATTGGACACTTGCAAGGAAGAGCTTATCTGGCGGCTTTCCCACATGGAGGCCTTGAATGGCAATCTTTAGATGCTTTCTAGCAATTTTTAGATGCTTCTTGTGCGGGAAGAAATGAGCACACTCAACAAAGTGGGAACATGCAAGCATACTCACCTGCAGGTTGTATACTGCCAGAAACCAATTGTAGAAGGTAAACTCGCCAGACACATTTTGGAATATTGCTGAGACATAAGCATACAACATTTGCATCGGAGGAGCATTGGTTCGTGAAAAATTCCATTAGATCATGACAGAACAATGAACAAGACCCTAATCTAATCAATACCAGGACGGAAGTAAAACCTTTGTGAAATATTTCTAAACAGATTGCAAAAATGAAGAAAGCCCTGAAGAAGTCGTGGATTAATCCCTACATGACAAAACATGTGTTGGCTGGCTAAAGAAGACAGAAAATAAAGTATACTAGGAATACTGATTGTTTTTTTAATTTCCTGCATTTTGGATGGTTTTATTGAATTGTGTGCTCAGGGACATGATCTAAGCTTTGATAGGGTTCATTTTTGATCCCATTAAGAGGGTGTAGGGTGAATCCCTCTTCCTTTAGAGCACCATAATAGCTCTAGAGGTGTACTACCCAACCACAAGATAGGCTAGCCCAACTTTGTCACTCTACAAGCATTTACCCTCTAAACCAAATCGACTCATGCTCGATCGCTGACACTAACAGTTGTTGCTTTGTCATCTCTTAGAGTAGCATCATCATCAGGTTGGAGTGGAGAACATGTAGGGTGATGTGGGATGGTATCAGCACCCACCCTGCCAATGAAACGTTGTTCAGGTGAGCATCCATAGTTCACACGATGAGTGTTGCAGTATTCCCTCAAGAATTAACATAGAATCCACTCTTGGTTGTGTCCTGAAGCATGAGCAATGTGGAGAGTCATAACATCTGCTTGAACCCGAGGCCTGCCTGGTAGCCAGAGGCCGCCTACAGATGACTGTGTGATGTCAAGAAGCATGAGTGATATATGGTGTTCAGTTAAATATCCACATGAATCTTTCATCCCCATTGTTGGCCTGAGGCTACAAAGCTGTGACTCAAAGTAGTTTGAGTTTCAGTGACGAGAGGTAGTCAGATATTCATTGACTCTAAAACTGAGGTTTTGTTGCCCATTTGTAGTTTTTTCAAAAATCAGTGATTGGGAATAATTTTGTTCTAATTCCAATTGAGACAATTACCTCTGGGCACTTGAAGTCGTCAGCGATGACAACTAGGTAGTGCCTTCCGACCCAGGACACATCACAAAATGAGTCCAGCTTGGGCAAAGTGGAATGTCCACAGTGATGATAGGAGCTGGGAGATTGGGTGACGTTTCTGCTTGGAGCAACAGGCACTCTTTGCTTATTGCTTCTACAATGTCCTTGAATAGGGGAATCCAAACTTTACTCCTTAACCGGACCATTGCCTTGAATACGCCTTGATAACCTGCATAGGCTATCCAGAGAACTCGGTTGGCTAAAGTGGAGGGAATCACCAGGCACTTACCTGTCATGAGTAGACAGCCTTGGGTAAGAGAGACTTTGTTCCTCATGCGGTGTAAAGATGTCAGAGTCAGTTTTGCTTCCAGTGTGGTTGGTCTTGCATGGCAGCCTTTCATGAACCCTGTTAGGGTTATTGAATTAATATCTGTAAGCAGTTGTCATCTGTGATGGCTGTTTAAATGTCAATCACAAACTAAACAGTAGAACAAACCTGGAGAGAGAAGAATGAATAAAAAGTATAATTATTCACTCCACGGATTTCCTTTTGCAGGATGAGGAACCCTCACCCACCAATGGTGGTATGCTTCTTCACTGGGTTCTCGTCTCAATCAGAAAAGGTATTATACCTAGCCAAATGGTCTCCAAACTGTCAGAGCATATATTGAAGAATTTTCTCTGATTTACTGTAAGGAGGATTTTAACAGCAGTGTATAAAAGATCCAACAAATATGCAAGTATTGAGTAAATTCACCTGAGGGTCCGCCAATGAGGCCTTTAATCAAGTTGCCCTAGTAAGATTTTTAAAGAAAAGGAAATTGGATGTATGAGTAAATGATCAATTCCTACATCTGCTGGTCAACATGTTTCAACAACAATATTTTGTTATGTTATGCAGATTTCTAGAGCGTGCTATCAGCCTGGAGGATCCTGGCATTGAATGAGCCCACAGGGTTGTGGGAGCCAAATCCCAATATGTTTCTGAACGCCAATATTTTGTGTACCCCAAATTTACCTTGGGCAGTTCAGCTCCGGGATCTCTCGTTGATCTAGGGCCAAGAGACTACCCTACCCCTCAATGAACCCAATATTTAGCAGAGTAAAATTCAAAATAGAACTGGGACCACTCGAACTGAGTTCTAGATCAGTATTAGGTTTCATTGATTTAATACAGAATTAATTAAATGAAAGAGTAACATGCATTATGGTCATAAAGACTCGAATACAGAAATACAGAATCACAGAATCTTAATAAAATCCCTAGTTAAGCAATTAAATCTCTTTTGAATCTAAGTGTCAGACTCATTAAGAGTACTGACAGCATCATAGGTGAGGCAAAGAAAGAAATACAATAATCGGGCAGAGTCTAGGGGGTAAAAATGAGAAGTAGCCCTCCAACTTTCAAAACCAGAGGATTATATACACAATCTATACACAACAATTAGCAAAAACTGCAAATTCAGCATGGCATGACCTTGGTTAGATTAGACTGGCAAATCAAAAACCTCTTGAATTATCCTAACACTAACCCATTTCTTAAGGTAAGAGAAATCTTCTGCTTGCTTCCTCAGCAACTACACTCTGGAGATGTATAATATAATATGAAACATTTCTCAAACAATAGCTCAAAGAGTGATGTACTTCTTCACGCCTGCATCAGAACTTTCAGTGGAAATCCTTGGATTGTTACATAAACTATACAATGGGAGGTTTCATTCACAATACATGCTTTCAAGTGCACGATCCCTTTGACATCATAGCGCAGGATGCTTAACACAAACAGTGAAGAAAGAAGTCTTGCAGCAGGTCGTTAGGGCGAATGAGCAGGAGCAGGATGAGCATCCATTTTAAATAAATGGTGTTGCACAAGAAAATATGGCAAAACTATACTTAATTGTTAATCACACTTTTAAACAAAATAATCAACTTGTTCTAAGCGCCACATCATTAATTCATCAGTTATGACCATATACACCATTAAAATCTTTAATTCGCACAGCTTGTCACCCTAAATTGCACATTTTTAAAAATACTTTCACAACCTCCTCCCAATATTTTTAAATAATCACTATAACAACATTAATAAACTCTATTAGTCAGCCATCAATTAGTTGAAACCTTCATCTTCTTAGTTATTTGGACATTCTCTTCCTTCTCCTTTAATTGTTGGTATACCAGATCCTTATAGTCATCTTTTTTCAAATCCATTGATCTTTTCCTCTCCTTGATTGATATTGCTCTTAGTCCTACTATTATATCTACTAACCATACACTCCATTAGTTTTAATAAGATACATAGAATAATTGAACATGCTATTATAAGCATTATAGGTGTTACACTGATTTAAAATCACCATTACCAATATTACCTAACGTTCACCTAACTTACCAAAACTACTTATAAACTCACTCTTCCAAGATCCTACTGTATCCCATAGGCCTGGTATCTCCAGAAATGTAATCTCCTGAGTCACACTAGTTATATTAGTAATAAAATAATCAATTGTTCCACTATAATCCAGTATGTAAATACAACCTCTCTTGGCTTTAATTACCTTACAAACACCGCAATCTTTTACAAAAAGGATGTCTAGTGCAAGACGGTTCTGCATGACCATTGCGCTAATTACCACCATCTCTACATTCACTATCATATCAAGTATATGTACAACTGTAGGCATTCTAATCTTCCCATCATTCATTGCTATCCCCATCAAAAGAATAATAGCTCCTAAATGTCAACAACCACTTGTCACAAGCTCTGTTTCATTCTCCTTAAACTATGATCATCATCCAACTCATCTACAGGATAAATTCTGAGGGAAATTACAGCTAAATAATATAAGCCCACCTAATTTCTTGGTGGGTTAAAATAAGCAGTCTTTCTTCAAACATAATGTATTCCCTCCATAATAGGTTCACTTCCGTACAAATGATTTCCACTAACTTCATAAGATGTGTCACACACTCACCAACAAACTCAATTTTATGCTATTTGTTTGGTCTACGCCTTACAAAACACATTTCAACTTTCCTTTCCTGTTCTATATTTAGTCTGGAATGTAATCCTGCAAGTCTAAATTCTTTTATTTGATTTCTTCTAAAGTAAATTCCTGCTGATCCCGATTTTTCACTATCTTCACTTCTCCTTCATCATAATCTCTAATTAAATCACACTCTTTGTTATTTAATAAACATGACTAATTCTCATTTAAGTCAATACCATACCTATTTTGTGCAATTGCTCTCAAATACTCACTATATTTAATTTTCTTAGCATTCTCCTTAATTAATACATTTTCTAAAGGCACATTAAAATAAGTCAAATAAGGAGAAAGATATTCTTCATGATTGAAAATTGTAATGAAAACATTACATGACAATGCAAATAAGTTCCTAATTCTACATAAGTTGAGCCATCTCCAGCTGAGGAAGGTAAGCACATATGTAATACCTACTAATTTTCATTATCGCTATATAATCCCTAATCATTTTAGTATACACATTATCCTTAAAACCATTAATTGAATGCCCTTCATGTTCTGGCATAATTTGTTCAAATTCAACATAGCTAATTGTAACTTCAGCATTGTTATTGATATGATTTCAAACATTTCCCACAGGAGTCAGTAAGAACATCAACAGGCCAACTAACACTAATAATGTTAAGATAAATAGAGTAATCCCTACAATTTTATAGCATCTGCTATTTCCCATCTTTCCGTTTGAGACAAAAAGTTTCTTGTGACAAAAAAACCCAAAATTTTCTTTAAAACAATAATATTTTCTTCTTTTTCTTCTTATTTCAATAAAGCAATAATCGGAAAAAGTATTGAAGCAAAACCAGCATCAGCTTCAATCAATCAATCAATCACTCAATCAATCAGGAGTTTATAAAGCGCGCTATTCATCCATGAGGGTCTCAAGGCGCTACTAAGTTACTTTTCTTAAAAATGTATGTTTCAAACAAACATAAATTTGTCATGATTCAATTATATTCAATAATTGTTTTCACTTCTTAAGCAAAAGTATTTCTAATTCTATTCATTTTAATTTTCATCATAGTTTAATTCAACGTCTTTATTTCATTTCTCAGGGTGGCTCTTCTTCACAGAATCAGAGCCACTTTAAAAAATATATTGGCACCTGTTCATTCGGAAATTATCCTCTTCAATTTCACCCTTTTCTTCTTCCCGTACTGTGGCTAAATATACCCACTCGGGCAAAGCATTTGTTCAATTTAGAACTCCCCTTCTGGTTCATCTTTTAGCAACTGGCAATTCACTTCCACTAGTTTCTGAATTCATTTGTCTCTCAAAGTCTCTTTTAGTTCACAATGCTTCCGTTTGCAAGTTTTCTTTCTTGGAACTTTTTCAATCTTTTCTTTTCAAGGACAGTCCTTCTCTCTTTGTCTTCTTCAGGAACTTGATTTGAGCCCAGACCTGAACTCTGACTTAAACTTGCACTTTGATCATTTTGTCCCTGTTTTTTTCCACAGTGAATCTCTATTTTCCAAAAGGGGTCTTTCTCGCTTTAATTTTTAACTGCAACTTGTCACAGTTTTGATGAGAGCCTACTTCTTCTTGCTGCCACTCTGCTTTGTTACACTGTAATAACTCTTCACTCAGACCACTTTGAAAATGAACTTTAGAAATTTCAGGTTCTTCATCAGAACTATTGTTCACCCAAATATCTTGCTTTTGCACTTTATATCGACTAGTTCCATAACAATCATTACACCCTTCTGGATTCATGCGGCAATACTTTTGAGATTGATCTTGTGCAGAATGTATACCTTAATCATTCGACTCATCCACTGCTTCAGCTACTCTAACTATCTTTGTGTAAGCAGCATTGACCCACTGAAGCACAATTTTGCACTTAATGACACTTTGTTGTCAAAATTACTTTTTAATTTTTAAAAAACTTTATTTATAATTTTTTGGCAATAGATAAGGCACTGCAGGCATAGATAGGCAGTGGTCACATCTTGGCATGAATACAACAAATATTGAAAGAGAAGACATTTAGAATGCGCGTCACATCATTACCATATTATAGACATGTCAGAAGGCTGTTAATACCCTGCTGGGACGTATTATATTGCAAAGAACGGATAGTCCTCCAGGCCGACCCATAACTGCACGCCGCGTTGGCTAGTGTTGGATAGTTACGATTCAAACTCATGTAAATATCTACAGATACCACAAGTCTTGTGAACTTCCTGAGAAATCGTTTGTGGGGCGAAAAATTGAACATATCTGATAGAGGATGTGTGATGGTAAGCACTTCACCCCATGCCTTCAGGGACTAGGCCTTGATGTAGCTGAGTGCTAGAATATTGCTGTAGATTGTTTGCGTATAGTCTGTAGGGGCCCCTGATGTCTTTAGGCTGTGAAGTCCCGGGCAGCAGACCAGCATATACCTCGCATTGTGTGTTGCAATGAGCCAGGCTGTGTAACCAGCCTGCCAGGGTGGGAGCGGGTCTGCGGCCCCATAATAGAGCAATTTTGCGTTTAGCTAACAATAAACTGAGGGATGCGAATCGTCTGACATTCTTGGGGAAGTTCACGGTATATCACAGCAGCCCAATTTTAGGGAGAGGGGTGAGTGTCAACCCTGTCATGGCACCTAATGTTCTGTGCACTTCTTCCCAGTACGTGTCGAGTTTGGGGCAAGTCCATGTGAGGTAGGCGAAGTCGGCGTATGGGGCTGTGCATTTGCGGCATGTGTGTGGCCTAGCTGGGTCCAGTCTGTGTATTTGAGCTGGGATGAAATAAATTTGACGCAGGAACTTGTAATGTAGTAGTTTATGTCTACTGCGTCACTGCACAACATTTAGCCCACTGATCGTCCATGATAGGGTGGCCCAGATCTGTCTCCCAGTCTGCGCAGATTTTCTCATCATGAACGGGCCGTAGGGACGCACAGGATTTGTATAGTTTCGAGATGAGATGCGCCTCAGAAGGGTTTTCTATCACAAGTGTTTAGGGCGGGAAGGATTCCGGCTCTGGGGGGAAGACAGGCAGACCAGCACAGAACGCGGAACGGATCCGACTCAGTACGAAGATGTCCATGAAAGTGACGGCTTGAAAACGGGCATCTTACGATGGGGAAAAACATGCCCCTCAGGATGTAAGCCCCAAAATGTAGTTATGTCAAATTTGGTTACGGTGCGCTGGATCAACTTTTCGCCTGTGATGAGGAACCAATGAGCATTTAGGACTGGCAAGGCGGAGGACTATAGCATGGGAGCCGCGGTGATCCGTCGCAGCTTATCCCAGGTCCAGCTAGTGGTGGAGACTGTCTGAATGTCAGTAGGGTCTCTGGGTACTCCCTTGGACAGCACAGTCGATAGCTGTTCATGGAGGACAAAATCTGCCTATGGAATGAGATGGGGGATCTGCGTGTCTGGGTGGTACCACGCGCAGGCATAGCAGCATTGGGCCACTAAATAATACAGTTGAAAATCAGGTACACCATAGCCTCCTCGATCGTATGGTAGGGTCAGGATTTGCTAACCCACACAAGCTTGTTTACTACCCCATACCAGCCTAATAATAAAAAAAAAGGTTGAACAGCACACACATATTAATTAGTCAGTCCAACATTAGTATTAGTTGATTAATACATGCACAAGCAAACATGTACTGATTGGTACATCTGAAAGCTACAGAGGTCAATTCAATCAATAAGTAGTCTTCATGTCCAACAGAAAATCCAAACCCAATCAATTTCGTAGATTCTAATCTTTATTGTTTTTAAAAGAATTCCCAGCACATGATCTAGCCGACACGTGTTTCGTCTGTTTCTTCAGAGTTTTTCAAGGCGATCATAAATAAGCGAGCATCACAAATTGCTAGTCAAAACATCGATGGAAGAACCCTCCAGTCAAGCCTGATATGGAATGACCGACAACACCAGCGAGCCTAAAAACTATGTGTCCACTGAGCAGGTGTCTTAATACTTTCATTAACGGGCATCTAAAGTAACCTGTACTCTGCGTGCCGCACTAGAGTCCATCTCCGGAGAAAACAAATAACTTCTATCCCTAAAGCAGTCCGATTGATGCACAGCAGCCTTCCAGCACGCTGTCAACAGTTATGGGTACCACTCCATAATAAAAATTTACTAGACTCTAATGAACAGTTCTCTAACACCTCCGGTGGCACTGATAACTTGCGGCAAAGTGTTATGTAGTTAATGTGCTGGTGATGTCTCTGGGTAGTAGATATCAATAGCTGCTTTGAGCACCCCCATATAAATGACATAACATTACGGTATACGCCAACAAGCCTTTCTTTGGATTATATATTTGGTCATACTCTGGTGTGCGGTTTTCCTTTTTAAGGAACACTACTACCTTTCTTTTTGTTTCAGTCTAATAAGGAGTTTGCGCAATTGTAAAAAAAAACATTAGTGAGGGGGATAGAAATATCATTGAAAAAATAAAAAAATGTGGGCAACACTAACATTTTGAGAATTGCGAACCGGCCAGCTATGGATAAGGGCAAGTGTAGCCATCTCTCAATCTGAGAGTGAGTGTGGTGATTGCTTTACCGTAGTTGAGTTGAAGGATCTGAGCAGTGTCATGATGTATGTCAATGCCCAGGTATTTGACGAAATCTGTGCACCATTCCAGAGGGAATTCACACTCCCAGGGGGTCATGCTTGTGGTTAACGTGAAGATCACTGACTTACGGCAGTTTATGCCTAGACCAGAGAAGAGGCCAAATCGAAGTATTTCTCTGATGAGGGGCTCCAGGTTAACCTGGGGGTCTCTAACTTAGAGGATGGTGTCATCCGCATATAGGGAAACTAGAAGGGGCCAGTGTTGAATTGCAAGCCCCTCTGTAGATGTTGTTCCTGAAAATGATAGATCAGAGGATCCATGGCCAGAATAAATAACAAGGGTGACAAGGGGAAACCCTGTCGCGTGCCGCAGGATAGGGAGAAAAGATGAGACAGGGTTCAGTTTATGCAAAGCCGAGCTGTGAGGCCACTGTATAGTAGGGCGGTGGTGGCCGTGAAGCCCACCGGCATGCCCATGCGGCGCATAATCGAGAGAAAGAAGGGCCATTCCAAAGAATTAAATGCCTTCTCAGCATCTAATAGGACCGCAGAATCGATTCTGTGGAGGACCGAGAAGAGTGTTCTAAGATTTAAAGAGGTGGACCTATGGGGGACAAACCCATATTGGGCCAGAGAGATGATGAATTCCATCAGCTGGGAGAGGCAATTGGCCACTATTTTGGCTAATATTTTATAGTCTAAGTTAAAGAGAGATAAGGGCCTATATGAACCACATGACGTTGGGTCTTTTCTAGGTTTGGGGAGAAGGAACACTACCGCTTCCCTAAATGTAAGGGGTAATATTTGCTTCTCTAGGGCCTCTGATTATACCTCAATCAGCTGCGGGACAGCAAATCTTTAAAGGTCTTATAGAAGTCCCCCGTGAAGCCATCAAGACCGGGGGCCGAGGAACAACGGAGGGTGGCAATGGCACCAAGAACCTTTCCAGATACACCAAAGCTATTTCCGACAAGTAAGCCTCCTGTGCCGAAAGGTTGCCTCTCGTTCTAGTGGAATAAAAGGCAGTGAAGTAATCTAAAGACTCCTCACAAATTTCAGAAGTGGTGGTGAGTATCTGATCGGAAGAAGTGTGTATCTCAGTAATGCAAGCTTTGCTGTATGGAGGTCTTAACATCTGAGCCAGGACCCGTCCCGGACGTTCGCCATCTCCGCACCATCAAGCTGTTTGGTATTTACCTAAGTAGGGGATCTCACAGTCTGCGGTATTGCGGAATTCGATTAGCAGAGCTAACTGACGACCTGTCGTGTCTGGGATTGAGGAGTGTAATGTGGCGTCGTCCAAGACAGCGAGCTAGCGTTCAATACGGGATATGGTAGTTCGGAGACTTTTCAGTACACCAGAATGTTTGGCTATGCACACTCCCTTATATACGCCTTAAAGACCCTCCCACAGGACCGCCTGAGAGTCTACCAACCCAGTGTTGATAGTGAAATAATCTTCTATTGCTTCGTGTACTTCCTCTTTAAAAAGATCATCAAGGAGCGCTCGGTTCGGAAAGCGCCATTGGCGTTCAGTCCCTTCCGGATGAGGAATCTTTAGATAAAGCTGAACTGGTGAATGGTCTGAGTACGTTCTAGGGAGCATCTTGAGAGCCTGAAACCAATTGGAGAGAGCTGGGGAGATTAGCCAATAGTCAAGTCTCGTCCAGGTGTTGTGTTGTCCAGCGTAATGCATGTAATCAGTGCAGGTGGAATTGCGCTGGTGGCAGATGTCAATTAGGGAAAGCTAGTCGCAGAAGGCCATGAGATCACGGCGGGAGCCCGGTTTAGTGTCGGGCATGAGGCAGTGCTGTCTAGTGTGGGATTAAGGAGTAGATTAAAATCCCCCCTATCAAGAGAAGGCAGGGGTCTAGTTGTAGTAGCTGGGCGTGTAGTGCGTGATAAAATTCAGGTGAATCGGTGTTTGGCGCGTATACACACACCAATGCCACCCTATGTCCCACGAGGAATCCTGTGACCAGAACGCATCTGCCTTCCTTGTCCCTGACGACAGAGCCTAAGCTAAAGGGGACCCATTATTGGATAAGTATGGCCATTCCCCTGTCATAGTTACTAAAATTGGCGAAGTATCGGTGTGCGCCCCAACTTTCAGCAAATCGGAGTGGGTCCGTTAGGGGTAAATGTGTTTCCTATATGTAAGCAACTTCTACGTTATGTCAAATGAGATAATGGAGATCATGCCTCCTTTTACGATAGTCATTGAGGCCCCTAAGGTTCCAGGACATGAGGGACAATCCTGAGGGACCATCTACATTACCCAGCTGCACAATTGGTAGTGTATCTTAAACATGTGCATGGAAAAGTAACAATGAAAACAATCAAGTTGTGACAGTGAGCATGCCTGAATCCAAATAAGCACATCTAAGCCAAAAACCTTGTAAATTACTATGCAACAAATCTACAATACCCCCACCACTCACCACCCAACCTCTTCCAAAAGGGAAGGAGACATATCCCCAAATTTGAAACGTAGCCCTATATACCAACAGACTTTGCGCTGCAATTGCTGGAACCCCAACGAGGTATATGCAAGTACAATTGAAAGAAACCAAGGGTGTACACCTTGGGGGGTGGCAATGCCCCGCCAGTTAAGCAGGCATTCAAATATACTGATGAACTGAACATAGATATCACAACTTAATAATGCCAGAAGCCAGTCTCCAATAAGGTGTGCAGATTAGCCTGTGCCTGCACTGGAAAACAGTTCCATGCTAGCGTTGGAGCCGCTACCCAAGGGTGAAGATCTGTCTCCGCCTGCCCCAGGGCAGGTATTGTTCTGTTTGAAGGTGCAGCAAAATTCCTGCGCTGCAGTCGGGGACTCAAAGATGCGCGCACGGCCGTTGATGTCAACTTTCAGCCTCGCAGGATAGAGCATGCTGTATCGCAGGCCCAGGTTTCTGAGAGAGGCCTTGACCCCATTGAACTTGCAACGAGCCACTGTTGTCAAAATTACTTGAAACATCCCTCTCCATCTTTAGTAGATACATCCTTTATGTTTGTGAATTACAATCCAATCGCCAGCATTCAGTCCATGGCAGGCTGTATCTTTGTAGCCCTCTGTTGCCAAATTCACCTGATGAGAGACATATTTCACCATATCAGCCAGACCATTACAATAAACCAGAATGATGTCATCAGTTATTGAAACTAATGCAGTTAAGGGCACATGTACAAGTCTTCTTGCTCTACCCATCACTATCTCATGAGGCTATAAACCAGTTTTTCTGTCAGGAGCTGTAAGAAATTGGGTTACTAGTTGATGGGGGTAAAGCCCTACTCAAGCAGGAACTACAATCATTGGCAACCCTCAGGTAGCTTGGCACAGAGCAGTAAGGCTTGATTCAGAAGCAATGTGTACAGCATTTGGCCAAACACTTCAAACAGTAACACAGTGAAAATGCACCGTAAAAGGATCCCACACCAGATTAGAAAAGCAGTCATTTTTAACGACACAAATCCAATCAGTGGAACAGGAGATATGCAGGTTTTAAGATTTCAGTTAAAATAGTGCAGAAAAAGCATAAAGCACCAATCTCGGGTATCTGGTCATGCAAGACCACAAACTCAGGCTAAGTTCGAAGGAGTATGGGCCTGGTAACAGGGACCCAGTTAGGCGAGTTCAATCAATCAATCAATCAATCAAACACTTGTATAGCGCGCTACTCACCAGGGAGGGTCTCAAGGCGCTTGGGGGAAGGGGGCCGCTACTGCTCGAACAGCCAGGTCTTGAGTTGTCTCCTGAAGGCGAGGTGGTCCTGGGTCAGCCGAAGGTGGATGGGGAGGGAGTTCCATGTCTTGGCCGCCAGGTAGGAGAAGGATCTGCCTCCGGCGGTGGCTCTTCGGATGCGTGGTATGGCGGCGAGGGCGAGGCTGGCGGACCGTAGCTGGCGGGTGGGCGTGTGGAAGGTCAGGCGGTCGTTGAGGTACTTGGGTCCTAGGTTGTGGAGAGACTTGTGTGCGTGGGTGAGGAGCCTGAAGGTGATCCTCTTGTTGACCGGGAGCCAGTGCAGGTTCCTCAGGTGGCTGGAGATGTGGCTGCGTCGAGGGAACTTGGCTGTGGTTCCGGCGTAGAGGGTGTTTCCGTAGTCCAGCCGGCTGGTTACGAGGGCCTGGGTGACCGTCTTCCTGGTTTCAATCAGGATCCATCGGAAGATCTTGCGGAGCATGCGGAGGGTGAGAAAGCAAGAAGAGGAGACGGCGTTGACTTGTCTGGTCATCGAGAGGGAGGAGTATAGGATGAAGCCCAGGTTGCGTGCGTGGTCTGTCAGCTTGGGGGCGGTGCCCAGGGCTGGGGGCCACCAGGAGTCGTCCCAGGCGGAGGGTGATGGTCCAAGGATGAGAACTTCCGTCTTGTCTGAGTTCAGTTTCAAGCGGCTGTTCTTCATCCACTCGGCGAAGTCTTTCATCCCTTCGTGGAGGCTGGTTCTGGCGGTGTCGGGGTCTCTGGTGAGGGAGAGGATCAGCTGGGTGTCGTCGGTGTAGGAGATGATGTTGAGGTTGTGTTGGCGTGTGATGGCTGCGAGAGGTCTCATGTAGAGTTGAACAAGAGTATATTTTAAATCCTAGTTGTTTAGCATTGTGAAGTCTTGCGCCATGGATGCATCGCTCAGGGGAGGCGATGCATCTGTTTTGAAGAGCGGTGGAGCTGCGAGGTCCTGTGTCATCATCAAGAATCTTGTTCATGAGGGATTGCGAGACAAAGTCTGGCATCCAGGATGTGTCACACAGTTGAGGCGATGCGTCCGTTCTGAAGAGCTGTGAGGCTGCAATGCGAGAACCTGCGCCGTCGCCAAGTCTGCTGATGATGAGAGGTTTGCCATGCGAGGGCCTGCATCGAGGAAGCTTCGCACAGGCGGTGGTTCTGATGCAGTCGGCAAGGTCAACGCAGAGCCTTTGTGTTGGGAGAACCCTTGCAGCAGAGGTGATGCGTCGGTTCTGCTCAGGATGGCTCCACGCAGCAGAGGAGGTGCATCGATTCTGCTGGGTCCACAGATGGGCTGGGAAGCACCTACAGGCCTACTTACAAGAGTCTAGCACTAGGGTGGCACCACTTTACAGAACAGGACTAACAGATGGCGGAATCCAGGTGCTGGGTTCAAGGTTGATGGAGCCCTCTGTCCCTGAGGTTCTAGTCAGGAGGTCAGCAAACTTGCCTTTGGAGTCACTTTGGGTTCCTGGGTTAAACTGATGCATGTCCAGGCCTTCCCACCAAGGCAAGATGGCAGCAGGCCGCAGGTCAGCACAGCAGTCCAGCGGAGTGCCAGTCCTTTTAGCAGCACAGCAGTCCTTCCTCGTGGCAGTGTATCCCAGGTCCAGAAGCGTACTGAAGAGCTGGCGCCCGAGGTCCAGTATTAATACCCTATTCTGCCTTTGAAGTGGGAGAAGCTTCTAGAAGTTTCACTATGAAGTGCACACTTGTCCTGCCTTCCTTGCCCTGGCTGCAGACTAAAGTCAGGGGGTATAAAACCCTTTGTATGGAGGCCGGACACTGCCTTTTCATGTGCATATAAGGCTATGCCTAGCTCCTCCATTCCATCCTGCCAGTAATGGCCCATCCAGGCACACCCAAGCTCCAACGTGTTGCAGGCCTGCCATTGCAGCTTGTGTATGCAGTATTAAACTGCCATTTTGACCTGCCAAAATAATGCTTTTGCCAGGCTCAAACGTTCCATATTAATACATATACTTCACCCATAGGGTAGGCCGTAAATAGCCCATAGGGCAGAATACAGTATATTTAAAAAGTAGGACATGAAATTGTAAGTTTTACATGTCTCTGGCGACGACGACCAGGTGTTGGATTCAAGCTGTCCAACCACGGATGTCGAGTGCTGCGGTGTCGAATTCCGGATGGGACCCAACAAGCCTTGGCAACAGCAACCCACGCAGAATGCAGAGATTGGCTTCGGTGCAGACCAGCAAGGACTGAGGGACTCACCCTTTGGAGGGGAGTCAGGGCACATCTGGAGCAACCAGGAAAGCCCAAAGGAAAGAAGAGTTACGTTCGTGGGGACCCACCAGTTGAAGGACCAGGGATGGCGAAGGGGTCTTGAGGAGAAATGCTAGAAGCGGGCAGACGGAACACCCGTGGAGTGTAGGCCCACAATCTTCGGTGCAGATGGTGCTCTGGGCTTGGACTACGAGTAGCCCAATGCACAACTTCGGAAAATCTTGGGAAGTGGAAGCACTAGCAAATGTGCACGGTGTCCAGGAGTTCTGGTCCCACGTCTCTCGTGAGGGCTGTTGGTCTCAGCTTGGCTAGGATCTCGTGTCGGTCTCAGAGAAGTCTGAAAGTCTGTGTCCTGAGTCGCAGATACTTTGGGGTCCGGCGGGAGCCTCGGAAATGCAGACCGACAAGATGCTTCTTAGTGCTTGTTTGAACACGGGAGTCACTCCTTGACCCTAGTCGAAATAGAATGTCAAAGTTCCAGGATATATGTTGCAGAGTTTCGTCCAGGTTGTAATCTAAAGTCCTAAGGACTGGGTTCCTATACTTATACTAAGTTTAGGTGTTGGAATTACTCTAGGGTCCCACCTTTGGGAGGACCCAAGGATGGGGTGGTTACACCCCTTTCCCTTTGTCAAGTTTCACGCCAGAGCAGGGGCTGAGGGCCCCGGCAACCGTTTTGAACTGGGGTATGCATAGGGACACCAAGTGTGCCCCCAGCTCTGCCTTAAAAGCATTCTATGAATGCACCCACCCAGCCCCAATACACTAAAGCCTGTCTGGGAGCTGGTTACACCTCCCTGTGACAGCTAACCTATTGTCCAGGCCTCCCCTGCTGGAGTTTCGTCCAGCAGCAGGAGGTCAGACTCGTGTCTGTGGCTGCAGCATCCATTTTGTGATGCTAGGGCTCTTTTAAACTATTACCGGTCAGGTAAGGTGTGCATGTCTTCTCCCACTAGAAGGGTGGAATTCTACACCTGCCGGGTAGGATTCCAAAGTGTTTGACACCAAACACGACATGTTTCGATGCAGCCATTCCAAAGTTAGCATTTACTGCGTTGTTATAATGCAATTAAGAGTATATGGTCTGGCTGCTTCACAGAACAGCCTCAGAGAATAGATTCCGAAATCTGCAGAGGGGTCCTGCTCATGAATGGGCACCCTCAAACACAAAACCAAGCACTCTGCCTTCAGGATTGATAAGGCCTGCCATAGGAGTGACTGATAGGTTTTTATGTGTCAGAGATTAAAGGTAAATATAGGCAACCTATATCTTAGTAAGGGGTGCATGCACCACCTTATCCAGACTGCAGTAGCAGACCTGTGGTGCCATTTTGGAAGGCGTCCCAGGGGTGGCATCATACATGCTTTAGCCCCTGGTAGGCCTCTGGGGTACCTATGCCCTTAGTACCTAAGGTACCATATACTAGGCACTCACAAGGGTAACCCAGTAACCAATCTTAAGTGTACCTAATGTACATGCAATCAATTTAGAGAGGAAGCAGCTAGGCTGGGTTCCTGGTTAGCAGGGCCCCAGCCAGACTAAAGTCGAGAAACAGTGAAACACCAGCAAAAAGTGGCCATAACCATAGAAAGCAGATCCTACTCTCCTACATGAGGCATCGTCTACTCTGTCTGGGGAAGATCAACGCATCTCGCTGCTTGTGACCAGGAAAGGTATTTTTTTCACAGGGACCTGGGTGAGTCCTGTAGCCGGCCGGCGCTCCATCGTGGTTGGCCTGAACTTTGACTTTGATCCGGTCCAGCACAACCTAAAGTAACTTTTTTGGTGCTACTTGCTTTTAAGTGCTTTACTGCATTTTTTCCTTCAAAATTCTGTATCATAACTTCTACACATTATATTTTTGTCGTTTTTGTCTTGTTTTATTTATAAAGTCATATTTTATAGTTACACATTGTCTTCTAAGTGAAGCCTGCCTGTTCAGCACCACGGTACCAATGGGTAAGTACAGGAAAATGAAGGTTGTGTTGTGACTTACCCTGATTGTGGGCCCTACTTGGACAGGGTGCATACCCCTGCTAACTAGAGAGCCAATTTCAAACAAGAGGTATATCTCAACCACCAAATTCCACAACGTATGTGGTTTGCATCTAATACCTCAAAAGGCTAAAAGCCCAGGTCATAGTTGTAACAGGCAACAGGGAACGCACAGCTTTTCTTCCATTGGCCTCCTGGAGACCACACAGCCTGCATACTCTAAATATCTCACTGTGGGTTACAGGCATTCATCTCTGTTTTTGAAAATATTCAAGGGCACATAATGATAGAATATGTAACAGATCTCTCAGAGGAATTCTCCTTCAAAAGTTTCAATGGCAGCGGCAAACAGCATAGAAGATAATGGGCAGCCTTGTCTCTTTCCTCGATAAATGCAGTCTGTGGACGAAATCACCAGGCCGGTTATAGGATTGCCATGAGCCTGTCTTAGAGAAGCCTAATCCATCTGGTCCAATATTCTCCCATTACCATATGCCTAAGAACTTTGATCAGACATTCCCACTTAAGGGACACAAATCCTTTTTCTAAATCGATTCCTAGGATCATAGCACTGGGGAAGGGGTCTGCGGGGACTTCTTTTATTAGTCACAAAACAAGTCTGATGTTACTGGCCGTGCTTCTTATAGGTATGAAACCAGATTACTCCCTGTGCATTAACAAAGTCATATGTGGATTAAATCTCAGGGCTAATACCTTACTCAAGATTTTATAATCAAAGTTCAGCTTAGACAGGAAGCGAGGTCAAGTGAAATTCTTTGAGGTTTAAGAATTGATGTCATCAATGCTTCATTCATCATTTCAGGTAGACTACCAATTTCCCAGACAACTATATACATATTGCTTAACTGGGACACCAGTATTTTAATATTCACAGAAGAACTCAACTGGCAGACCATCAGTGCAGGGTGTCCTTCCTGAAGGCAACAATTGAATGACATTTTTAATTTTCCCAATTCCCCAATAATTCAGCACCCTCCCCTGAAATCCTCTGTATTTTTTATTTGCTCAAGCAACCTCTATTTGGGTGATAGGTGGACTCTCATTTTTTAGATTGCCGTAACACTCCTCAAAAGAAAGGTTAATACTGAAATGGTCTCAGGCTGTCTGCCCCAGGTTTCAGTGATTTGGATGATAGGAAAACAGAGGGAGATTGGTCTATAAGACGACACCAAAAGGTGTCCTGACCTTCCGCGTGCACTCAAGCTAAATATCCCACATAGTCAAGGTGAAGAAGTCTCTCTATTGTCACAGCATATTCCTCCTGTAAATATTTGGATTCCTGTCCGGGTCACCCATCACTTCCATTTCCAAGTCCCATTAAGTACTCCTCTATTCTGTTCAAATTTGTAGTTATTACCTGCTGCTCCCCTACTACACTACCTATACAAATATCCCTGACCAGTATTTTAAATGCATCTCACTCAACACGGGGACTCATAGCAGTTTTCTGAATTTCAATAAAATAATTATTGATAGCCTCTGAGAGATTCTTTAAACACAAGGTCCTCTAAAGCAACTCCCTGCAGGTGTCAGGTAGGAAATGGTACCTCCAGTAAGTGCCAGAGGCCTGCGTTGCAGAGAGGTGGTCCAGACCACGCCCCTTTTTACACCTCACTGCAATGCAGCTCTGTGGCGCTTACTGGAGGTACCTGGTGGGCTAGTTGGACACCAGGGACTGTCAGGATTCAAGGGGACTTAATCGCCCAACTTAAAATGGCCACAGGGCGTGTTTGCACACGTCACCTCAGGCCTCCCACTCCCTTCACCATTGTGCAAACGCGCCCGTAGCGCGTTTTAAGAGGTAGTTTTAATCCCCCTGCCCTATTATGTAATAGGGCCTTACAGAGGAGGTCATGCTAATCTAGTCAGTTACCACCAGTACCCGTCTGAAAAAGTTGAGGGCACAGGATGATTTTGTAACAAGGCCTCTTTCTGCTCCTCTGTTGGTTCTTTCTGCACATGTCTCGCTTCTTCCTGCACTTTTCTTCATCTTTGTGGACTTCTGTTTCTTTTTTCTGCATTTCTTTTGCTTCTTTCTGTGCGTTTTTTCTTCTTTCTTCACATGTCCTACCTCTGTAGGCATTGTTAGAAACTAGTATTTGAAAAACCTTTGAAATTCACTGAAAAAAACATAGGTTTCAGGCACGTTATAGTTAGAAATTAGCATTTAAAATACCTTTGAAATTCACCGAAAAAACCATAGGTTTCAGGCACGTTATAGTTAGAAATTAGCATTTAAAAAACCTTAGAAATTCACTGGTATAAACATAGGTTTCAGGGGTGTTATAGATAGCTGGAAATTACACTCATACGAAACCATAGAAATTCCTCCGTTATAGTTAGTTCTGCTAACTATAACTTGCGCCCCTGCAATGCACGGCTGATGACGTCACATATTACATCACTCATGACATGGTCAGTGACATCACTGATAACATCACTGATGACATCGCAAATGACATCACTGATGACATCATCCAGTGACTGTGTGTTTCTGTAAAGTTTAAATATGTTTAATATATGAACAATGTTTTGCCCCCGAGCAATCAGAAGCTAGTAATCAGATACAATCATATCCCTTTCGCCGCTCTCCCTCGGTGCTTGCTCTTCTCGTGTCTTCCTCCTTTCTCCTTCTTGCAGACGACTTCCTTGTTTCAATCCTCTTGTCCTTTTTGCCCGCTGATTGGTCATACCGTTGCGATCCCGGATTGGTCCGACCAGCATGAGGCGGGGTTTTAGGCCCTGTGGGGACGAAAAATAGTCCTTTCTTAGTTTTCCTTCCTCCCTGGCAAGTTTGTGTGGACCCGGGAAGAAGAAGGATTGTGGTGGTGAAACAGGGGGTAAGTCGGGTCCAGGGGAGCTTCCTCACAGCCCCCTCCCCTAACTTTCTTGCTAAAAGAAAGGGTTCTGAAGGGTATCTAGATAGGAAATCTACATTAGCCTGCTCTTTTCCTTTTCTATGTGGATTGAAAAACAAAAGGATTGGAGGGTTATCAACCACCACAATATTCATTAATTGTGCCCTTTCTTTCGAGATAGCCACTCTAGAGGGGGCGTGATCTGTGTAGAACAAGAACTCTCTTCTTCCTAGGTAGTATCGAAGAGCCTCAATTGCCCATTTAATGGGCTAGTGCTTCTTTTTCAATTACAGAGTATTTGGTTTCTTGGGGGTATAGCTTGCAACTGATGTTTATGATTGGTCTTTCTTGGTTTGTTCCATCTAACTGGAACAGCACAGCGCCAAGACCGCTGTCTGATGCATCGGTCTGAAGAAAGAAAAGCTTATTGTAGTCAGGACTTAATAATTAAGGTTTTGAGGTGATTATCTGTTTTAGTTGTTGGAAGGATCGCACTTCCAATGGGGAGGGTTGTTGAAGTCGTCTGTTTGTACATGTTTCTAGAGAAAATCCGTCAAGGGAGTGGCTATCTGCGAAAACTGGAGAATGAACCTCCTATGCTGTTTTTAATAATTTACCTCACGGGGAATTTAGCAGACTGCACGCACCTTCGGGGACTCGTGGGCTGGTTGAGGGTTCCAGGGAAGCTCAGTGTGGTTTGGAAGTGGAGTTAGCGTTCCAGCTTCCTTACTCACACGCCCCTACGCATGCTGACACGCAGACTCGGTTATAAATTCTGCCGATGACGTGGCCGCGCGGCAGGCGCGCTGGCGGCGGGCCAAAGGCAAGCCCGTCCGCGCCAGGACGGGGCTAGGGGCTGGGACCCCTGCCCGTTTTCCCTCTGAGAAGCTGGTGTATAATAAGGAGCAACTCCTCAAACTTGGAGGTGAGAGCAGAATGGATTGCATGTATGTATTACCGGTAGAAGAGGAGAATATTGCCTGTCCTCAGTGTACTTATAACTGGAAGTCTTCGCAGGCCACCCCTTCTGGGGGATACTGGCGGGGGGAAAGTAAAATCCATCTCCTTGCTAGTACTTAACTGTCGCTCCCTTCAAAAACATACTAGTGAAATTTATCTACCTCTTGAGAAAAGGAATCCAGATGTGCTCTTACTCACAAAAACCTGAACTAATAAGGACTCTGACCCTGAGATAGTTCAAGCCCTTCCATCTAATTACACCATATTCAGGTTAGACCGTGTCGGCAGGAGGGGTGGGGGAATTGCTATTATTTATAAAGATGTGTATAAATGTAGAGCCACCATTGGTCAAGTAGCTGACTGTGAGAATTTAGTATTTGGTATAAGCTTTTCCCCAACCTGCACATTTTCAGGCATCTTAATATATCGCCCTCCTGGATCACTAGGCAACTTCTGTAAAGATCTGCTAGAGGTAGTTACTCATGATTCTAGCCTTTCTTCTAATTTTTCCACCTTGGGCGACTTGAATTTACATTTCGATGATCCTGACTCTTCCTTACTTCAGGATCTTATTGATTGTCTGGAAACTTTTCAAATCAAGCAAATAATGACTGGTCCCACGCATAAGTTGGGACATTTGCTTGATCCTTTGTTCACTAATCTTACTTTGTGGAATCCATGGCGGTTCCATGGTCTGACCATTTATTGTTATCTTTTAGGTGGACTCCTCAAGAGCTCCCTCAACCCTCTGTTAACCCCTTCCATGCTCATGAGAGCTCAGCTCGTCATGCAGTACACTGCTTGTGTGCTCATGACGAGCTGAGCTCGTCATGAACAATGGGATTTAAAGAAGTTCAGCACCAGGGGTGAATTGCCTTAGCATTGATAGTGTTAAAACTAAAAAATATGGTCGTACATGGTCTAAACTTTCGGTCAATGACTGGGCGTCCATCCTTAGTAATGCTACTCCAGCCTCTGACCCGGACCCTATGGTAGCAAATGAGAATTTTAATAATTGGCTGGAGGCCTCTTTGGAAATTGTTCTCCCAAAAAAAGAGGTTTGCAACCGAACAGGTTCTAATAAGAAAGCATGGTATACAGATACTTTGAGACAATTTAAACAGTCATGTAAGCAAGCTGAGAGGAGATGGAGGAAGGACTTCTCAGAATCAAGTAAGAGCAATTATCGAGAAGCTATGAAGCTCTATAAAAATGAAATAAAAGCTGCCCCAAACTAGGTATTATCATGAAAAAAATCTATGCAGCCTCCAACTCCCCTTTTGAAACTTTTAAAGTTTTGACATTGCTTCTTACTCTCCCTGTTCCTCCAAATGATGATGTCAATGCCCAAAAGCGCTGTGAGGAGTTAGACAGCTTTTTTTCCACCAAAATTCATACAATCTATGCTAGTTTTCAGCACAGGGCTTTGGATACTAATGTCTTATTACCCGTACAACAAGGTGTGCTAGAAGCATTTCCCCCCCTTACCCTTACTTCATTGCAGCATTTTTAGTACCAGTTAAAATCTGCCTCACCAGCTGACCCAGCTCCCCGGCTACTCTCAACTTAGTGTCAGAGATAGTCTGCCCTGTGATATTGGATGTGATAAATGCATCGCTTCTTACGGGACAGGTCCCTGGTCCTTGGAAACAAGCTAGAGTTAAAGCTCTTCTTAAGAAAAATAACTTAGACCCTGACGACTGGTCTAATTATCGTCCCATCTCTTTGTTGCCCTGACTGAGCAAACTGGCAGAAAAACATGTCAATTCGGTACTGTCAGGCCATCTTGAGGAGAATAATTACCTCCACCGACTCAGACTGGTTTTAGGCTCCATCAGGGCACGGAGACTGCTCTTCTTGCTGTACTTGAAGAGTCAAGGAAGATCTTGGACAATGGAGGCTGCACCCCAATTATCTTATAGATCTCAGCGCAGCCTTCGATACTGTGCATCACCATGTAATGATTCAAAGACTCAGGGAGGTGGGTGTTGGAGGTACTGCCCTAGAATGGTTGCAGTCCTTTCTTTCAGACAGGTCCTTTGTGGTCTTTGAGGAGGCCGTTGCAGTGTGGAGTCCCTCAGAGAACTTCGTTGAGTCTCACCTTATTTAATATCTATATGCGGCCATTGGCTGAGGTGGTACTTCCCTGGGGGATTCACACTGTTACATATGCTGATGGCACCCAATTAGTGGTGTGTCTTAATCGGCAAGATAAATCTGACTCAGGCCTGGGGGCATGCCTTGCTAAGGTTTCTTAATGGATGGATTTGTCCTTTCATAAACTAAACGGCACAAAGACTGAGAATATGATTCTTGGCCATGCGGCACCTAATAATCTGGATTCCTTGTGGCCAACCTGCCTTGGCGCGCCACCTGTCCCTAAGACTCAAATCAAGAGTCTTGGTGTCTGGTTGGACTGTAACCTGAATCTTAAGGCCCAGGCAAGTAAGATTCTTCCCATTCTGCCATTTGATGCCAGGTGCATGGTGGTTCAATCCCTGATTTTATCACGGTTGGACTACGCAAATGCAGTCTATCTGGGTACGCCACAGGGACCTATTAAGAAACTCCAAATAGCACAGAATTGTGCGGCTCATCTCTTGATGGGTATCCCGAGGCGTAAGTCGGCTAAGTTGGCGCTCAGACGACTGCATTGGCTTCCTGTTGGGGAGAGGGTCAGGTTCAAGGCAATGTGTATTGTTCTATTGTTCACAAGTGTATCTCGGGCAAGGGTCCAGCCTTGCTTCAGCCCATGGTGCATTTATATGACACCAAGAGGACTTTGAGATCTAACAATAAACATCTGTATTTCCGAACATCAAACAGTCTCGGACTGGAGGACGGCTGTTCTCCTATAACGCGGCCAGGCTTTGGAATCAGTTTCCAGATTCTATCCGCCTTGAATCTGACCATCTTAGGTTCAGAAAACAGTTGAAAACTTTTCTCTTTGCTTGATTATTGATGAATGATTGGTGTTACAGTATACGCTGGGATGCCCTTTGGGTAGCCATGCGCTATATAAGTGCATATTCATTCATTCATTCATTCATTCTATAATACCCTAGCAGTCCTAGGATGGCTCTTAGATCTTTCTTGGTTCTAGGGAAGGGTATTTGTGAGATAGTGTCTACCTTTTCCTTTTGGCGTTGTATATAACCGTCTCCCAAAAGGTAATCCAAATACCTTACAGATTTGGCAGCCAAGTGGCTTTTGGCTGGGTTGATAGTTAGCCCGCTCTGGTCTAGGGCTCGTATAACGTATGGTCTAGATGGTCTAGGTTATCTTCCCAGGAGGAACTATAGATGATAACAAAACAAGGACATGACATATGCAATTGCCAAACATATGCAAACGCATGAAGGGAAAAGATGGCTGAATATGACATACTCAGGCCTGGTGGAAGTGCCACCGCATGAGAGGGGAGGCAACCTGATGTTGAAATTGAGATTTTTAGAATCGAAACCCATTATAAGATTCAAGACTAAGATCCTGCTGGGACTCAATAGGGACGAAGAAATGTATATTTAATATTGTGCACCAACTTTGGTAGTGTTTCCCTGTCCACTGTATGCAATTGCATTGTAGTTGGAGATGGTTCTGTTCCATGCAAGTATCAATTGTTTGAATAGAGGCCTTCGTTGTTGGGATAGAAGATTGTGATCATAAAAGTATCAGCAAAATGATTTAATGTTTGGAGGGTGTATTGGCTATGATCTAGAATCAAATCTGCGTGCTTACACAGGTTTGAAACAGGCACTGAGTCTAGTACAGCGTAATTGGACACTCAGTCAAGCACCATTGAATAATAATGTGAAAAAACAGACACTGAGTCCGGTAGTACGCAATGTAATGTGATCGTGTGGATATGAAATATACATACATAATAATGAAATTGCTATAATCAATTGTGCTGTAGAAAAACATATGTTTGATCACAAAATGCTATTTACTGCGACACTAAGTAGATAATATTGATAACAGTAGCAGTTTTGCAAAGAATGTATGGATAGATATACTTATATATTTGCCAGACACTATGTACGCCGGAAATAATGGCAATGTATTGCTTCACCTTGACCAACGTTAAATACAATTTCAAGTTAAATGTCTGTATGTAGAAACTACTGATCCCACAATGCCTCATTACGGGTGGAGTGGTAATCAGGTATATAAATGCAAAAGTGAAAAGTGACTATGCTAATTATCATGATCAAGACTGTGAAGGTTGAAATGTGTAGGAGAGTGATGGATTGAATAAATGTTTGAAATCCCAAGGAGAGTGCTGCGATTTTTTCAATTTAATGACTAATATATATTACCTACTGGCGGTCGCCAGTAGGTAGTTATAGTTAGGATTGATTTCCATAGGGCAATCGCAACATTCTATTGGAAATAACTTTGGCGCCGGTTGAGGAATCTGCCTGAATTTTTCAGCAACGTTGCCTCGCGGCGCTCCGCTCCTTCTCTGGAAGTTTGGGGGGGATTCGTCAAGCGGGGGCCAAGATAAAAGGGGGTCCCAAAACGTGTTTTCCCCATGTTAATTTCCATAGGGCGGTCGGTCGCACTTTTAGCTCGGCTGAATGGACTTTCACCAAACTTGGCAAAATTGTAGGGACTGGTAGCCCGATGTGCCTTTGCTATGTCTCAAGATATGTGCTCCAGAGGATTTTGAGTAATTTAGGTTCAAAAAAAATTATATATTTATGGCCGCGCCCCGGTACGCGCACCGGGGAGCGCTCCGGGCGCGCCACGCGACTTGCGCACGGAAAGCTGATTGGCTCTCGGGTGTCTGTAAACATTCCAAACAGTCCGCAGCGGCCGCCATCTTGTGTCTCGGTAGGATCGAGACACAAGAGGTGGCAAAAAACAAAGGGGGAAATGACCAAAAGGGGGCAGGGTACACCCGGCCTGATCCCCTAGGTTTGATGTGAGGGCCATAAAAGGGCCCCGCGGGGCAATTTATTTTATTTATTTTTTATTTTCGCGGGGGGAGCGCCCGGTACGCGCACCGGGGAGCGTACCACGGAGCGTACTTTGGTGAAAAATAGTTAAAATAATAGTGTAAAATAATCATTTTGAGTGATTACAGGTAGGGTAGCTCTGAAAAGAGCTTTTGGGTTCTGTGGCTGTTTTAGGTACCTACAAGTACGTCCCACACACACCCACATGCATACAACCCCACACTTCCACATCCACATACTCCCCACACACACCTCACAGACGCACACCTCCACCCACAGCCAAACAGCCCACACCCCCACACCGACACCTTACACATCCACACCCACACCCACACATCCCACACACCCACACTCACACACACACCTCACTACCCCCCCAACATACACACACACACGCACACAGAGATACCTCACAGACACACCCCACACATCCCACAGACACACCTCCCCCTCCCCCACACGTACACACACAGCCACACCTCAGAGACACACCCACACATCCCACACATACACATATATCCTACACACATACCCCGCACACCCACACACCCTCCACACACACATCACACATCCACACCTCCACCTACACTCAAACACTCCACACACCCACACCCACACACACACCTTACACACCCACACCCTCACCCACACCCACATACCCCATAGACCTACATACACCTATACACCTCACCCCCCCAGACACATACACACACACACCTCACAGACACACCCCACCATCCCCCACACACACCTCCCCTCCCCCCCACACATGGGGAAAACTCAGTGAAACAGTAAAATGATAATTTAAAGTGCTTAGAGGTAGGGTAGCTCTGCATAGAGTTGTTGTGTTGTTTGGGTGTTTTAAGTAACAACATGTAGGTACCAATGTAGAGTTTTAAATTCAATGCACACCTTTTTTTATGTAGATATCTAGCATGTTGTTATAGAAGTTATTGTGGTATATGGAATCCATACCATAGTCTGTCAGGAAAGCAGAAACAGATCCTTTAAGTACTCCCTGAGAAGACCTACGGGATCATGGGTAGTCTTTTCTGCTCCCTTATGATGTTTTAAAATTTCACAGTATACTGTAAGTTTCACTTTATACTATAATATAAACATAATTATTTTGGTAGTACTTCATGAATTAGATATAAAAATGAATAATGTATCAAACAATTTTTAATTATTAAATAAAAATTGATTGGTCAGAATTTTCATAGTTCAATAAAACTTCCAGCATTACATCATCTGGAATCTCCTCAAACATGCATGTTTCTGTGTCCTGTAAACACTGAATAAATTGTTCATCCAAAGACTGATCCATAAAATCTTCATCCAAAAAATCTTCATTTAGAATCTCCTCAGATGTAATCTCGAAGGAAATATTGATATTTTCTTGCTGCCCTTCCATTTTTTGCTGTAAATTGCATAAAAAATAGCTATATCCGTAGAGTTAGGGCACTGTTGGGTTTAAGTTCAGACAGGTAGTTCTGTTTTTTTAACAGTTAAGTTAACTTTGGGTAGTGTATTGTAACAGGCAAGAAGTAGAAATATAAAAAAGTGCCTGTGAAGAAGCGTAAGTAAATTCATAATTATGGCAGAGAAGCTTAAGTCAATCAATAAATATAACAGAGGAGCCTATCTCTATCTTTAACTATAGCAAAGGGACAGTAAATAATTATCAGAAAACGTTTTTACAAATTAACTTAAAGTGCCCCTTACAAATTATCAACTTACTTTACAGAGAGGTGGAGAAGAAAAAATGCGAAAATCCTTTCAAGATGTACCTCAGGTAGCTGTAGTCAAAATGGCTGTGTTTCCCTCTCTTTTTTATATATATTCATGTACATAACCAATCAAATGTCAGGAAAAAAAAGTAGAAAATGACAGTAACATTTTAATTGGTTGTAAATTGTAACACTTGAGATGTGTTTTTGTCATGTAATTTACCTCAGGATATTTAGACAATTCTACAGCTCAAATGACTCAATGGAATTCCACCAAATTTGGGAAAATGGTAGGGGCTGGTATGTAGTAGGGCCTATTCTATATTTGGTGAAAGTGTTTCCAGTGGTTTTTATGTAAATTAAGTTTTAAAATGTTTGGGAGCGCTTCCCGGTGCGCGCTCCGGTACGCGTACCGGCAGCGCTACGGGAGTCCTCCATTTTGTGTTACGGTAGATTTGAGTCAGAAAATGGCAGACAAACAACGTTGGGAATGGGTATAAGGGGGCACGGTAGGCACTCCCTGACCCTCTAGGTTTTCTGAGGGGGTCTTAGGAGGCCCATATAGGCCACATTTTTTTAAATTTTTTTTAACTTTTGCGGGGGGAGCGCCCGGTACGCGCACCGGGGAGCGTACCGGGGAGCGTACTTTGGTGAAAAATAGTGAAAAAAGTTAGAAAAAGATAATCATTTGGAGTGATCAGAGGTAGGGTAGCTCTGAAAAGAGCTTTTGGGTTCTGTGGCTGATTTAGGTACCTACAAGTAGGTTCCAATGCACAGTCTTATATTCAGGAGGAATATTCTATTCCCCTCATCTGAGAAGTGCACACCATCTCCTCTGTAGATATCTTGCATGTTGTAACGCAAGTTGTTGTTGTATATTGAACCCATTCCATAGTCTCTCATGTAAGCAGAAACAGATTTATTCACATGTTTCCGTGCTTTCTCAAATTGTGGACAAAATTGGTTGGACCAGTTCCATTTCTGTCTGTGGCATATATTGGAAAATACCGAGGCAGTTTGAGGAAAAAGTGCCATCAATTGCCCAAAGGTGTCCTTTAAAAGCATTTCCAGACCTACCCCAGTCAAAGTGCCTAAGTCATTTCCACCACAGTGCAAAATTATGAGGTTAGGGTGTGGCAAATGCAAAAAGGTTTTCACCAATGGAATCAATTGGTGACATCTCAATCCTCTCTGGCCAATCCATTTAATGTTCACATTTTGTAAATCAAGGTTGTGAAAATTTCTGGTAGCTGCATACCTTTGAGCCCAGTGGATATAGCTATGTCCAATAATCCAGACAGAATACATGGTGAGAGGAGATTCTGGTGCAGTCAGATGAAGTGTGGGAAAGAAATGGCAGTTGGAACAATAGGAGTTTGCAAAAAAAAAACTGTAGACTTTCAGTGCTCTTGAATCACAAGCAATGATTGGTAGATTGAGATAGTTGAAAACTGAAAGTTAGGGTGCATGGTTGTGTTCTGTGTAAGAAGTAATTTGAATGGTTAAAAAAAAGTCATTTAAAGAAACATTGCACCAGATAAGCTGGTGTATTTGCAGGTCAAACATCCTTGCTGAGGTGATTTGCAACATTGTAGAATAAACTTTTAAACCTGAGAGCTCAGTGAGGAGGGAGTTGCTCTGGTAACAGGTAGAAAGGGCTGAGGGGGGAAGGGTGTTGGTTTGAAAAATACAGAGGGAAGAGTTTTGATTGGTTACCATGAGCAATATGTGTGTAGAATTAGAGATTTTCTGTGCCATTAAGGTGTGCAGTGCCTGGAGAACATACCTTTTGCTCTGCTAAAGAAATATTGGTGTGTGTATCTGACAGTGTTGTGAATCTCCTAAAGCATTTGTAAAGGTGAGTTATGATTCATTTAATATACATAGAGACTTGTATACTCTATGGAGAAGATTTGGAAGCAAATTGTGGTTTTTTAATGTTGCTTTGTGTCATGCTTTTTGATAATGCTTGGTAAAAAGTTTTTACTACATAGAGGAATTGTATTTTGTAAAATTGTGAAGTTTTAGTAGTGACATGGAATGCTTGTACATAGGACCTGTGCTGTGTTTTTAAATGTGATGTCAAAAACGATTTTGGGAAAAATTAATGGCTTTTACATTTTTTTAAAGGAATAAAGAATGTGTGCATGTTTAAAGAAATAAATTTGACTCTTTACAATGATGTTACCTGTGTTAACTCAGTGTAGGAAGCATATTGAGTTTGTTTGCATAGAGGAATTGTATTTTGTAAAATAGTGAGGTTTCAATAATGACATGGAATGCTTGTACATAGGAAATGTGCCGTGTTTCCTAAATGTGATGTCAAAAACGATTTTGGGGAAAATGAATGGCTTTTATATTTTTGAGTACAATGTGGCACAGAGGTTTAAAAAGTGACGCATCTACCTACATGTGTCACTTTTTAAATATGGAGCAAAAAGGTACATGTTTGGGCTTTCCTGGGGAGCGTAGGTGGTGAGGCTTGTGTCTAAGAGTGCAGTGGACTAGGCTTCAAAACGAAAAATGAATGGTTTTTACATTTTTTAAAAGGAATAAAGAATGTGTGCATGTTTAAAGAAATAAATTTGGCTCTTTACAATGATGTTACCTGTGTTAACTCAGTGTAGGAAGCATATTGAGTTTGTTTGCATAGAGGAATTGTATTTTGTAAAATAGTGAGGTTTCAATAATGACATGGAATGCTTGTACATAGGAAATGTGCTGTCTTTCCTAACTGTGATGTCAAAAACGATTTTGGGGAAAATGAATGGCTTTTACATTTTTGAGTATAATGTGGCGCAGAGGTTTAAAAAGTGACGCATCTACCTACATGCGTCACTTTTTAAATATGGCGCAAAAAGGTACATGTTTGGGCTTTCCTGGGGAGCGTAGGTGGTGAGGCTTGTGTCTAAGAGTGCAGTGGACTAGGCTTCATGAAGCCTATCCCCGACTGCACTCTTAGACACAGGTGTCAATTTGACTCTTTACAATGATGTTACCTGTGTTAACTCAGTGTAGGAAGCATATTGAGTTTGTTTGCATAGAGGAATTGTATTTTGTAAAATTGTGAAGCTCCATGTGAAAGCGTTTGCCTCAGTCTTATCCCTGCTGTGAGGCAGGTGCAAGATTTTGATGTAACAGTGTCCTAAAAGTGACGCAGAGAAATCTCATAGATTTCACTGCGTCATTATTACGAGGCTTTTTGCGGAGAAATGACCCCTCTGTGTACATTACACTTGACAGAGGTATAATGTGGTGCAGAGGTTTAAAAAATGAGGCATCTAACTACATGTGTCACTTTTTAAATATGGTGCAACAAGGCACATGTTTTATGCTGCCAATGCGTCACAAAAAGTGACGCATCAGTAGCGCAAAACTGACGCATGGCTTTATAAATGAGGCTCATCTTTTTCTTGCACACTACTCCAGTTTAGTCCTGTCCACTGCACTCTTGGACACAAGCCTCACGTTTTGTGCTCCCCTGGACAGTGTTCATCTCATCTGCACTCCTGCTTAGGTGTGAGAATCGTATCACATGAGGAAAGCCCCATGTGAAAGCGTTTGCCTCAGTCTTATCCCTGCTGTGAGGCAGGTGCAAGATTTTGACATAACAGTGTCCTAAAAGTGACGCAGTGAAATTTCATAGATTTCACTGTGTCATTATTACGAGGCTTTTTGCAGAGAAATGACCCCTCTCTGTACATTACACTTGACAGAGTTATAATGTGGTGCAAAAGGTTTAAAAAATGATGCATCTACCTACATGCGTCACTTTTTAAATATGGTGCAAGAAGGCACATGTTTTATGACGCCAATGTGTCACAAAAAGTGACGCATCAGTAGCGCAAAACTGACGCATGGCTTTATAAATGAGGATCAATTATGTCATCTGTGTTACCTGAGATTAGGAAGTAGATTGTGCAGATGAGGTGAGACATGTCCAGAGGGACAGAGGAGGTAAGGTTTATGATTAAGACATGTAGTGGGAGAGAGTGCTTTCCCGGGAAGCATAGGTTGTGAAGCCTGTGTATAAGAGTGCAGTGGACTTAGACACAGGTCTCATCTTCTTTGTACCTGTGGACAGTGCTGTCTTCCACTATACTCTTCAATAAAGGCCTCACCTTTTGTGCACCCCTGAGAATCCTCACCTGATCTGTAACCCTGAATAGATCGTTTGCTTTTTGTCATTGCTTTGTTGTTTGGTAATAGTGGTCTATAATGTGCTATTTTTTTCTTTAACACAGATTGAAATCAAGATTTCAAGAGTAAGCAAACATACCCACAAGGGAAAGGACAAGAAAACAACGTAACCGACAAAAATCAAAAACAGCAACGGAATTACAGCACTCTTCCACAACAAATACTTCAAAAAACAGGAACCAAGCTTCTGGTAAGACAACTAAGTCTTTTAAACAGAACATATGTACTTTAAAAAAAAATGATGGACAGCATGTAGAAAAAGAGAATGAGAGAGTAAATTTGAAAAGGAAGGAGAGAACCTTTAAAGAATCCTACAACTGGAGCAGGAGAGAATAATATGTATAGGAATAGAAGGCAGAATCAGTTTAGAGACATTCGTAAACGAATGTTTCGCAATAGGGTGGTTTTAAATTTGTTAAAAAACATTAGGAAAGGTAAACAGAGAGCTGCTTTTTATAAGAAAAAGAAAAGTGTAGAGAAGATTGTTGATCAGGCTTTTGAAGTTAAGAAAAAAATATTTATTTTAATAATCAATAGAATTAGGACACTTAACAAGACAATTGATGTTTTCAAATCAAACAGTAGATGGAAAAGAGTAATTAATCGGACTAATTTTTGTAAAGTTTTTTCCGGAGAATGGATGCACAGTTCAAGTTGTGAGCCATTTTTTAATGAGGAGAGTTACATCCAGGAGAATGATTTAGTGCATGCAGTTGACACCAGTGGTCAAGCGTATGAAGTGAAAGACGGTTGTCCGATTGAAAAAGAGAAACTTGTGGCTAGAGAACCAGAAGAGGTGTTAACTGATGAAGTTTTAGGGAGACGTACTAAGGGTCCAGTGTACACTTGGAAGTGTAGTCGTATTTGTAGTGTGCGACAGGAATCAATTGATTTGTTTTGTAATTTCTTACGTACATATAGTAAGAAAAGTCTAAAGCAGAAAGTGAAGTTGTTGCAAGACTTAGATCCTTGCAGAGTGAGAGAAAACACAGGTTTGCAAGGCCATTCACTGGCTTGTCTTTCTAGAAAAGTCTGTCAGAGTGTTTTTCATCATTTTAGGATGTTAGCAGTGCATCATACCAAAATGAGGAAATTAGTGAGAATGTTGTATTATGCAAAAAGTCCAGCACTTAAGCTTAAACAATTAAACAGTGCTCTTTTGCATGGAACTGAATTAGATGTGAAGAAGATTTGTGAAGAAATTGAGATTTGTTATTTTGAAAAAAAAGAGGATAGTGTAGAAATTGACACACCAATTCAAGGTAATGTGGAAGACAATGTACAGATTTCAAGTACAGAAAAGTTTGAGCAGGAAATTACCAGGTTTAAGGTGAAATCAAGTGAAAGGCCGAATTTTACTTGTGTGTGTTGTCGACGAAGTCATTATAAGCATCAAACTAGATTAGTTGATTTATACGTAAAAAGTGAAAAGATGAATAATTATGAGTGGAAGGATTTTGCAACTTATTTGTGGGTGGAGAATTGTTTTGATTTGAGTTCTGATCAGCGTATTTGTAAATATTGTTATGATAAATTAAATCAAAATAGAATGCCTGCTAGAGCTGTTCATAATAATCTGGAGTTGGTAGACAATCCCCGTGAATTGATGGATTTAAATACATATGAGTCTATTTTGATTCAATGTGTCCATCCTTTTCAGGCAATTGTTCGCATGGAGCCTAAGATAGGGAAATTGCCTCCTACAGATTTGCAAAGAGGATTAAAGGGAAGAGTTGTTTATTTGCCTCTAGATTTAAAAAAAAAATATTGATACAATTGGTATAGAAAAAGTAGAAGAGGAACCTTTAGTTATTCTAGTTAATGGGGTTCTGACAAAGAGTAAAAAAATCTGGCAAGATTTAGTGGATGTTAGGAAAGTCAAAAAGGCAACGTTGTATTTAGTCAAAAACAATGAGTATTACAAAGATGTATCTGTTGCAGCAGAGGAAACAGCTGCAGATGAAGACAGTGATTGTTCAGGCGGCCAAATTGAAAAAGTTGATGTGTCTAGAAGTGAAGAAATATATGAACATTATACTGTTCATCCTTTGCATTCCAAAGAAGTAATGGGGAATGCAATTGAATTGTTTCAAATGAAAGCAGCAGAAGGAAGTCCCGTGTATGGGAAGAAAGTTTGGAAGCTCGTTGTTTTCCACAGCTATTTCCAACAGGTCGAGGTGGACGATATGACGATCGACCACTTCAAATTCCTGCATCTGAATATCGAACTGTAAGATTATATGCTGAAGATCCAAGGTTTCGTCAATGCATTCCCTATTTGTTTCATCTACTGTATGAAAGTGACTTGTCTGGGCTTTCTTATGCAGTAAACCATATACTGAAAAGTGGAGCACATCTGCAAAATGTTTCGGCGAGGGACTTTATGGAGAAAGTGAATCTGCAAGATAATATTTTGGAATCTCATCTAATCAATCTCATGGCATGTCAGCGTGGTACAAACGAGTATTGGTACCGTCGTCATGGGGAATTGAAATGTATGCTAAGAAACTTAGGAACTCCTACATGGTTCCTCACTCTTAGCTGTGCCGAGTATGCATGGGACGACTTACTTCAATTTCTACGAGAGGCAAATGCAAATATACAAAATATAGAATTCAAAACACCTGGAGAACTGTGTTCTTTGGATCCAGTGAATGTATGCAGATATTTCAATCATAGATTTGAAGCTATGATGTCTTTTATTACCAACAAAAAAAATCCTCCCCTTGGAGAGGTTTTGGATTTCTTCTGGAGAAAGGAGTATCAAGCGAGAGGTGCTCCTCACATACATATGTTGTTATGGATTAAAGATGCACCCAAATTTGGAACAGATTCGGATGAGACAGTGATGAGCTTCATTGAAGAGTATTCAACATGTGCTGTTCCGAAAACTACCGAAGAAAACAGTTTAAGGCAACAAGTTTTACGCTTTCAATCCCATCGTTGTGGAAAGTACTGTCGTCGAAAATTCAGAAACAAGGACAAGTTCTACACAAAATGTCGTTTCGGCTTTCCACGACCAGTGATTTCTAAAGGAAGAGTAAATAATTTGATGTCTTCTCTGCGACATAGTGTTACGAGGAAATCACCAAAAAATACATACAATTTAAAAAGAAACGAAGAGTCCAAGTACATCAACGACTACAACCCAGTGATTTTGTCCATGTGGAATGCTAACATGGATTTTCAATTCGTTGCTGACAACTCTATTGCTGTGGCTCGATATGTGACGTCTTACATCACAAAAAAAGAAAAGACAGAACTGAAGGAAATGTGGGAGGACATTTCACATGAAAAGATCCTAAGCAAGAAATTATACAGTTACAGTCTGAAGATGTTGTCGCATCGAGAAATTGTAGCATATGAATGTTCTGATCGATTGTCGTCAGCAAGTCTCTATGCCAAATCTAGAACCATCATTTGGGTGAGTCTAGGTCTTGCTGCAACACGAAATCGAGTTTTGAAATCTGTACAAGAAATAGAGTATTTGGCGGAGAAAGAACCAGAAAGTACAGATATTTTGAAGACCAACATGTTGGATACATACTATCCAAATAGAAGTGGTCATCTTGAGAACAGTTGTTTGTATGAAGTTCTGCAAAACTATATTTATAAGAGAACCATCAGAGAAGATATTAACAATGGAATATATGCTATCATTGGGTGTGAAGGATGTCTAGTGAGACAGAAAAAAGGCCATTTAATTAATCATCGAAAATTGAGTTGCGAAAATCCAGAGAAAAGGGAATTTTACTATTTAGCTCTTTTGCAACTTTTTAAGCCATGGCGTACAGAAGAGGAACTACTTGGAGATTTTCTCTGTTACGAAGATTCTTTTAATGCAACCAAGGATACCATACAATGTCCTGTTTTTCCAAATTACCTGCAAATGTTGAACGAAGAAATAGAGCAAGAAGCCACAATTGCTGCAGAGATTGCTAGAGACAGTTCTCAAGACAGTCAGAGTTCTGCTTCATTGAGTCAGGATCCACTTGGAGGACCAATTATCCAAAATGAAGCTGCCACTGCCATGGAGGGTGGAAAGAGCTATGGAACAAGCTCAAGATGATGAAGTTAACTTAGAAGATTTGGTGAAACAACTAAACCTTGAGCAGAAACAGATATATGACGAAGTCACAGAACAGATTGACCATGGATTCAGTCATGAGAAAAAAGAGTGCTCATGTACATCATTTAAGCCTGTCCAACTGTACGTGAGTGGAGAAGCGGGAACTGGAAAACGTTTTCTGATTAAAGCAATTGCAACTTATCTGCAGAAAAGGACTGAATCACCGCTGTCTTGTGTTGTTACCACTCCAACTGGGCTGGCTGCACATAACATTAAAGGGATTACTTTACATCGTTTACTGATGCTGCCAGTGGAGCATGATAACAAATTGGAGTATCACAAGCTATCTGGAGATGCGTGTTCCAAAGTTTCGAGAGTCCTGAAGAAAATGAAACTTCTTATCATTGATGAAGTAAGCATGGTGTCAAATATAATGCTTGCTTTTGTGCATTTGAGAATGCAAGAAATTCTTAGAACAGACTATGATGTCTTATTTGGAGGAAAACATATTATTGCTTTTGGAGATCTTCTGCAGTTGACTCCAGTGAAAGGACAACCTGTGTTAAAAATGCTCACGCATGAAGATACCAGGAAGTGCTTAGGAAGCATTGGAAACGTTAATATATGGTTAAACTTCAAATATGCAGAACTGCTTCAAAATATGCGGCAGGCAAACAATGAAGATTATAAAAATATTTTACAAGATGTAAGAATCGGAAAAGTAAGTCAGCAAGGGAAAGAAGCTTTACATGGACGATTAATTTCAAATTTGTACCCAAATGAAAACATTCTTCCAGAGAATATTTTTAAGAAAATTAACGAGAAGAAATCTGGCATATGTTTGATGCCAACTCTGAAAGAATGTTCCATGTTCAACAACAAAATGTTACAGTTAGAAAATGAAGAGATAGTGAAACTGGAAGCTACAGATAAAATAGAGCATATGGGAGCAACAATTATTTTGTCTGAAAATTTGAAATCAAAATTGGATTCATTAGAGAAGACTATATCTAAAACTGCTGGTTTTGAAAAGACTCTGAATGTGTGTTTAAATTATTGTATCATTTTGAGAAGGAATTTAAATGTTGAAAGAGGTCTGGTAAATGGAGCAATGGGTCATGTTGTTGGTTTTGTGAATTACAAAAATAGAGATGGAATTGAAATTTTGAAAAATTAAATTTGATGGCATTGATGAAATAGAACAAATTTGTCATTGTTCAGCTAGATTTTTGCTCGTGAAAGACTTATATGTTCGCCGAAAACAGTTTCCTATTTGTTTGGCATATGCGGTGACAATTCATAAGTCTCAAGGTTTAAGTGTAGATAGCGCTTTGGTGAACATTGGAAGTTCTGTGTTTAAAGAGGGTATGGTATATGTGGCATTATCACGAGTCAGAACTTTATCAGGATTGTACTTGATTGAGTGTGATGAAACAAAGATTTGTGCTGATCTAGATTGTGTTAAAGAATACAATAGGTTAAGAAGAGAGTATGCTCCACATTTGCCTGAATATCCTCTGATTGAAAAACGTGTGGTAGGCCGAAAAAGAAGAAATGAGAGTAATTGCAGTGAGGTATCAGCAAAAAGGCAAAAAGTAGATAAAAGTGTAATTGTGAAGAGAAAGAAAAAGGATTGTGTTGAAGATGTTGGATTTCAGTTTGAAAACAGTTCTGGTGTCAACTGCTATGCTAATGTAGTAGTTAATGTTGTTTTTTTTCTTCAAAATTTACAAAAACAGATTGTTGAAAATCGGGATCAAACATTGTGCTGTTTATTGAATTCTGTGTTAGAGAAATGTAGTAGTGATAGAGCAAAAATAGAAAGTGTTTCAGAAATAAGAAATCTTCTAGACATATGTTCAGGTCAAAATCAATTTTCACAGAATATTCAGCAGGATTGTCAGGAATTTTTAATGTATATGTTTGATGTATTGCAAGATGAAGGAGTAGATATAAAAAATCTTTTTAACCTTTCTTATCAATGGCAACATGACTGTGATAACTGTGCTTCATCAAGTACTACTAGAATAGACTCTGAAAGATTTATATATTTGACTTTACCAGACTGCAAATCAGTGCCTTTTAATAATCTAGTTAAAGCAGCGGATCACAATATGGTGTGAACCCAATGTAAGTCTGCAATGCTGTCCACATTATTTCTACATAATTATGGTCACTATGTCATTTTAATGTTCCAACGATGTAGACATGATGGAACTAAATTGACAACTTCTATTAAAAATTTCGTGGCTTCTCAGTTATCGATATCAGGAAGAACCTTTACAACTGTAGCTATTATTTTTCATGATGGTCCTTCTACAACATCAGGGCATTACACATGCTATTTAAAAACTTCTAAAGGTTGGACCCAATGTAACGACACTCATTTGACTTTCAAACAACGTTTGCCTTTTGGCTTTATAAATTCATACCTAGTGTTTTTACAGCCAAAATTTAGGTAAAAGTAATTGGCCTATGAAGACGGGAGTAGTTAATAGAGGTTATTTTGCTGTTTAAAAATATATTCTGAGTAAAAGTGATCCAGGCAATATAAAAAATGTACTTGTCATATAGGTACTGTAAGTGGATCTCATACTTATTAATATTAGTATTATACAAAATGATGAACATGAGTGAGTCAGAGATGGTTTTAGAAATACTTAAATATTGTGAAAATGTTGTAGTGCTTTATTTCAGAACGTCGGGAAAAAGGTCATTTCAGAGTGTCTGAGAATTAATTTCAAAATATACTCATACATCTGACACTATTTGGCCAAATGGAAAGGTGCAGGAATGAGTAAAGAGTCATGACTGAAAAAAAGGAGTATATGAAAATATTGAAAATATTCCAGATGTTCTTGGAGCTTTTCTTTTAGAAAGTCGATGAAATGGATTTTTAAGTGAACAGCAAAGTACTTTGCAACGAGAAAAGGACCTCCATGATATACTATTTGGCCTCAAGGAAAAGTAAGTCAATCAAAGATTAGCGTACATTTGTCATTTGTCAGTATCTAAGTTTTTTTTTATAAAACACAATCTTTTAGATTGTGTTTTGTTTTCCCGCTGTAATATGATGAGTAATTTGAACTCACTGTTTTAAGTGAAATTCAATATATTCTGAGAACAGCAAAAATAAACTATGTAACATGTTGTAGAAGTTATTCTATACTTTAGATTGTGTAAATTAAATTGTATTCCCATTCTCTGACACTCACTTTCCTTTTTCCATCCTCTTTCAGCTCTTTTTACTCACTTATAATGTCTTTATCTCACTCTCTGTAACCCCCGTTCCTTTACTCTACTTCTTTGACAACCCTTCATTCTCATTTCAACTGTCTGCATCCCGTCTCTCCCTTGCATAACTTTTCAGCTTTCAGTCTCTCTGCTTTACTTCCCTTTTCCGTATTTTCCTCCTTTGCTGTTTTAGTAACTTCTGTTTACTCACTCAGCAGTATTATTGCACTCTATCGCTATAAATTACCCACTCTCCCTCGCTTATCTTTGTTTGCTCCTTACTTTTGACCTCTTCTCTCTATTTTTCGTTTACTACTTCTATGTCCTCAGTGCCTCACTCTCCTTGTCTTATGTTCACTTGTGTTTATCTACCTTCTATCATTTCTTTTACAACAACTTCACTGCTCCTCTCTCATCGTTCTCCATCCCATTTCTTTTACTCTGGTTCCATTTCTCTGTTCTTCTCTTCCTCTGTGTCAGTGAATCTATATGCCTTACTTTTAGTAATTTGCTCTCATTCTATTTCTTTTTCTCTCTTTTTATCCATCTACCTTACTTTATTCCCCTTTCTGTGTCCTTCACTCTTACTTTATTTCTAAATAGAGTGTTATGATTTTTAACCTCTTCATTTGTATATTTTAATTTAAAATATACATTTTACTAATTATAACTTATTTTTTCTTCTCTCTTTCACAGATACAAAGTGTAGTAAAAAAATTAATTAAAGTTACATTTATTATATGGTAAGTATAAGTAAAAAAATGTAGTTTGTCATCACCCTTTGCTTTAAGCTCACTAACATTTTCTCAATCAACCTCACTCCTGTGTCTTTACTGTGCTTCCCTTACTTATTCTTATTCTACATGTTTACTCCCCTTTCCCTATTTTCCCTCTCATATTCAACTTCTTTCAATCCCTATTCTTTACTTCACTTACCCTCTGTTCCCTTCCTTTGCTTCTTCACTCATTCTCTTTTTCTTAATTATTTACCTTACTCCAACACATACACCTCATCCTCCCCCCAACACATACACACACCTCTAACATACACCCCACACACACACACACACCCACACCTCATACACACAAAAAATCTTCCCACACACACACCTGAAACACACACACACATTCCATATACACACATACATCGAACACATATACACCCCACACTCATACACTCCTCACACATATTTCACACACCCTCACCTCCACCCACACCGAAATACCCCACACAGCCACACCTTACACACCCACACCCCAACCTACACCCACTGACTCCCTATAAGTCACACACACTGCATTACTTATCTTTCTTTGCTGCTTCACTCAAGCCCATTCAGGTACTGTTTCCTTTACTCTCTTTGTCCTTTCTCTTTCTCACTCCCCATGTCTTATCCTAATTCAAATTTTTCCCCTCTTTCACCCCTCTTTACTTATACTACCTGGTCTTTTCTCACTTTCCCTCATCGTTCTTCATTTATCCCGGTTTCGCCACTACCCTTCATTCCCCATTTTTTACTGTCCTTTCTTTTTTTTTCAACAGCCAGTCACATTCTCCCACTATCTCTACTTTAGTGTTCTTCCTTTCTTTCGCTCCTTTAGTCATTTTACTTTTCTTACTTTCCCCCAATTACACCTTCTCTATTGTTTACTATGTAATAAACAATCACTCTGTGTTCATCCTGTAGCTCTCTTTCTCTTAACATTACTCTCTTTGTGTTCTTCCCTCATGCTAACTCCTTCATTAATTTTTTTTTCTATTTTTGGGGGGGCGAACCCCGGTACGCGTACCCTAAGAAAATAAAATTGACAGAGATTCATTAAAAATATAGGTTTAATTTTATATATGAAAGGTAGTTCTAAAAAGAACTGTTTTTTTCTTCTTTTTGTTGTTTTATATTTTTTTATTGTTTTTTGAACATTTTGTACTTTTTTTGGCTTTTCAAAACAGTTTTATATTTTTTTCGTATTTTTTATGGGAAGAAACAAAGAGAAAGGGAATTGAAAATGGCTCAACTGGAGCAAAAAACAAAAAACTGAAAAAATTGTTTCTTTTTTTGGGGGCAATCGTGATTGTCACCAGCAAGGACGATGAGCTTTACACTCTTTTCCCCATAGGACATAAGCTTGCCACATCCAATACAAGTGACTTTAAAACCACCAAATCGCTCCTGGATACAAGGCATCACCTCTGATGTTTCTGGTCCTGATTGACTGGGTTCCTTTCTTTTGGAGCTGGTCCTTGAAAACTGGGGGAGGTGACTGGCCAGTTCCCTGATCTCTGCCCGAGAATAGTTAGCAGGATGTTTCCGGGTCATATGCCGTATCATGGTATGATTACCAAATGAATATTTTTTATCTGGATTGCCCCTTGAGAGTTCTGCACCACAGATTCGACATGTTACCTTCACCGCATTAACTTTTTTCTTCCCCTCTGGAAGTGAAAAAAACTCCCATACAATGTGTTCTTTTGGCTTGTATGGGTTATTTTCTTCAGGCAGCCATCTGCTCCCCTCCTCATCTTCATCTTCCTCCTCCTCCTCTTCTTCACCACCAATGTATTGTTGTGGTGGTCCTCTTGGTGGTGGTGGTGGTGGTGGTGGTACAGATGCTCCAGCTGTTGCTGCTACAGTAGCCATTTCAAAGTAGAAAAGAATTGTCTCTGTAGATGAAACAGGTCTTCCTCAGTCAAAGGACAGTCAGAGTAAGGAAGAAAGGTGGGTTTTTTATCATTTGGAAAAAAAAACTGTGCTGAACCAATCAGAAGTGTTATTTTCAGGTCACAAGACCAAGGCTTTACTCTTTGGGAACCAAAACTGTTCTGCACCAATAGAAAGTGTTATTTCAGGTCACAAGACCCAGGCTGGTCACAAGACCCAGGCATTACTCATTTAGAAACCAAAACTGTTCTGCACCAATAGAAAGTGTTATTTTCAAGTCACATGACCCGACGCGCTTATGCTACACGCCCCGGGGGGCGCCCGTAGTCGCGCTCCGGGGCACGCCCGTAGTCGCGCTCCGGGGCGCGCCCGCGGGTGCGTAGCTTAAGCGCGTCAGGACGTTTCGCGATCGTTTGGGATCGCGTGCTTTCGGTTGCGATTACGCTGTGCGTCATATGACGCATCATGCGTGTACGCGATACGTCACGATGTTGTTTTCGTTCGCGGCAATAGCGCTCCCGGGACGCTCCCCGGTACGCGCCCCAGGGCGCGCTGTAATATTGCGCTTACCCGTGCGTTCACAGGTACGCGCCCCGGGAGCGCCCCCGGGTTAAAAATAAAACATTTTTTTTTTTTTTTTTACATATTTATACAACATAAAATTCTTTTTAAAATTTTTCACTTTCTATACCTATAAAGATTTGCTATTAAAAAACCATTGAAATTCACTGAAAAAACCATAGGTTTCACACCAGTTATAGTTAGGAATTAGCATTTAAAAAACCTATTAAATTCACTGAAAAAACCATAGGTTTTACACCAGTTATAGTTAGCTGAAAATTTTACTCGCATAAAACCATTGAAATTCCCACGTTTAGTTAGTTGGACTCACTATAACTTGCGCGTGCAATGCACTGCGCTTAATACCGATGAATATCTGTATTTACGCTGTCTCAGTCCTGTAATTCCAACATTTTACTACCTTCCCAAGGTTCACAAAGACTTACATAATCCACCAGGTAGGCCTATTGTGGCCTCAAATGGAAGTCTTACCGAGAACCTTTCGATTTATGTTGATTCATTCCTTTCACCTTTGGTTATGTCTCTGCCATCCTATCTGCGAGATACCAAACATTTTTTGTCCATTATTGATTCAGTCATTTGGAAGGACACATATTGCATGATGGTTCTCGACATCGCCAGTCTATACACCTGTATAGCTCATGGCGATGGACTTAGAGCTATGGCCAATTTTTTGGAGAAACGTCCTGTTTGTTTCTACGAGCATAACAAAATGCTGATGGAATTCATGAATTTTAGCTTGAATAATAACATCTTTCTTTTCAGCAATCAGTTGTATAAGCAGACGTCTAGAGTGGCTATGGGAGCTTGCTCGGCTCCGAGCTTTGCCAATCTGTTTGTAGGCCATTGGGAAGAACAGGCACCTTGGTGTCACAATGAGGAATGGGCCAACATAAATATAGGATGGCATCGTTATATAGACGATTTGTTTATCATTTTAAATTGCTCGATGGAAACTGCTAATGTGTTTGTTGAGGTACTCAATAACAATGACAAAAATCTGAAGTTCTCAGGTGAGATTAGTAAGACTGCTGTCAATTACCTTGACCTTACTGTGTATGTTGATGAGGATGGTTCTTTGCAGACTAAATTGTTCAGGAAAAAGACTGCGGGAAATTCCACTCTTTATGCGACCAGCAGTCATCCACGCCAATTAATTGAAAGTATCCCTTATGGAGAACTTTTAAGGTTGAGGCGAAACAATTCCAATGATACTGATTTTGAAATGGCAGCGGCTGCTAGCCTTCAAAGATTCAAAAGAAGAGGATATAAAAATGGGGTTTTGACACGTGCTTTGGAGAGAGTTAAAAAGATTAAGCGGAAAGATTTGTTACAACCTAAACACACTAAACCATCAAAAAACGGGGCATTTCGTCTCATTACAACTTTCTCGCGTAATGCTGGTCAGATCAAGAAAATCTTGAAAAAGAATTGGAATATTCTTTTGTCGGATAATGTCATCAAAGCTGACCTGCCGACCAATCCGTTGGTCACTTATAGGAAGGCCAAATCCCTTAAGGATCATTTAGTCTCCAGTCATTACTCTCCCCCTGCAATCACCCCTAAAATGCCTGTTCTCAGCGGTTTTTACCCCTGTGGTCGGTGTAAGGCCTGTAAGTATAGTAAGCGGACGCTTACTTTTAAGATACCAGGTCTGGCTACACCGAAAAAGATTTTGAAATTTTTGACATGTTCTACCCCCTTTGCAATTTACTGCCTCATTTGCCCGTGTGGTTTAAAATATATCGGCAGTACCACCAATGCTGTAAAACTGAGAATATTAGAGCACATGCGTGCTATTGCCAAGAAGGATGAGTCTTACCCTGTGGCAAGGCATTTCGAGAAGATGCATAATAGCAACAGGGATCTGTTGTTGTACATCTGTCTCGATAGTGTACCAGTTAGCATTAGAGGAGGGGATCGCCTCCTAAAGCTCAGACGCCTGGAATCCAGGTACATAATCGACCTACAGACCAAGATTCCGAGGGGTTTGAATATGCATGAAGAGCTATCAGTACATTTGGGATAGGTTTAGTATAATTACATCTGAGCAACGTGTCTGTTTGTATTCTTTTGTTAAAATGACCATCATGTTTTCATTATATGTTAGTGCCTTCCTTCCATATGATGATTTATTGGATTCTTTGAATCCGTAACTGTGACTGTTTTCTTTAATTTTGAATATTTGAATATGTAATTTGGCTAACAGATGTTGTTTGCGGAGATGGCATTGGACTTGTTACTTTTGTAGGCATTGCACCCATGAATAGCCCATCGGTGGGCGATATTTTTGTAAAATTGGAGAGTGTACATGCTTATTTTACCCTATAAGCATTTTTGCTTGTAATTGCTGTGATTTCACTTTTAGGGGCATAGCATGTTTCTTATAAGATCTATTCTCCTACTGTGGTGCTACTTTACATCAGCCCTTATTTGTATTCAGGATGTCAGTAGGATCGCTTTTTTGCCCATACAGGGCTATATTTCATGTGAACATTGGGATCCATGTGTCGTTAATGACACAGTTATAAAATTGCTATTGTGTAGTAATATATGCGCATTGCATTGAATGTATAGACGTTCTAAGATGGCTGCCGTTTTATCTAAAAATATGCAGTCCGTTTTTGCTTTTCATGACATTCTGACAAGTATTAAATGTTTGTATGTCATCGCTTCTCTCATAACTTGACAAAGCCCTACGGCGAAACGCGTCGTTGCTGTTTGTTCCACCTCGAATAAATTGGTTGGAACAACCCCCTGCGAGTGCTGCTTTTCTTTATGGATTGTATTATCCTGGAATGCGTGTGATGAACATTGTGTAACGGGCACACCCCCGTTTGGCGTGCACCCGCCCATGAGTGCAACCGGCTGGTGTTTGGAAGTTTGGGATATATATATATATATATATATATATATATATATATATATATATATATATATATATATATATATATATATATATGTATATATATATATATATATATTCACTGAAAAAACCATAGGTTATAGACCATATATAGTTAGGAATTAGCATTTACAAAACCTTATTTTACTCACACAAAACCATTGAAATTCGCATATATAGTTGATCGGCGATCGGCTTCATCAGCCACGATTGTGGTCCCTTCTATCAAACGTGCCCGGATGGGTGGTCGGTCCTTCCGCTATTTAGCGGCCCTCCATTGGAATGGGCTCCCGATCTCTTTGCGGAAAGCCAACAGTCTCCTTATCTTTAGAAAGGAGCTGAAGACGTGGCTCTTTTCTGCGTGATCGCTATGACCACCTATGACTTGCTGTATGGATATTCTGGTCTCTGATCTCTTTGCAAAAGCGCCGGGACACCCGCATGGGTAGCCGTGCGCTATAAAAGAGTATGCACATAACATAACATAGTTAGTTGCACTAACTATATATCGCGCACCCGCAATCCACTGCTGATCATGTCACATATTACATCATTCATGACATGGTCAGTGACATCACTGATGACATCACTGATGACATCTCAAATGACATCACTGATGACATCACTGATGACATCTCAAATGACATCACTGATGACATCACTGATGACATCTCAAATGACATCACTGATGACATCACTGATGACATCTCATTTGACATTACTGATCACATCACTGATGACATCTCATTTGACATTAGGCATCACATCACTGTTGACATCATTCATGTGATAATACGATGAACCTCTTCAGACTCTAATATAACCTTAGATACACTCAGTGTAAACAGACACTCACAGACTGTCACTCATCCATGGAGTTACTCACACACCTAGTCAGTCATGCAAAGAATCAATCACACCTCCATTTCCTCAACTATACAGTTATACACACTTTACTTATTCAAACATATACTAACACATATTTACTCTCTTATACAATCCCTGATACAAGTTCACAATGATCCATACAGCCACTCACACATTCACTGGCTCTTATGCACAGTTATTTATATATGTCAACTCTCACATGTACTGTGTTTTACATATGTGCTTACTTTGACATGTAGCACTGAGATATCCATTCACTCACCAATACACTCATGCACACAGTCAACCGCCCATACAGCTGTTTCCACATGCACTTTTGAACCCATACATCTAGTGAATCAACTGCTCACACATCTATGCACAGAGTCATACACCCCCCAGCCACCCACACACTCACTCAGTCTCCCATAAAAATACTTGGGCAACCAATCAATAACCCATATAGTTACTCATATAGCTACTGATCAACACATGCAGCAGTTTACAGAACAACAGACATAATGATGCACAAATTAAGACAGTTTAGTCACTAACCCATGCACTCAGTGAGACACATTTAATCACTCACTCATACAGTCAGTCATGCACCTACTAAATCCTTCATCCAGACACTTATACATCCACTCATTCTTCAATATGTAAGACATATTTTAACTTTACAGAAACATACAGTCACTGGATGTTGTCATCAGTGATGTCATCAGTGATGTCATTTGAGATGTCATCAGTGATGTCATCAGTGATGTCACTGACCATGTCATGAATGATGTAATATGTGACATGATCAGCAGTGGATTGCGGGTGCGCGATATATAGTTAGTGCAACTAACTATATATGCGAATTTCAATTGTTTTGTGTGAGTAAAATAAGGTTTTGTAAATGCTAATTCCTAACTATATATGGTCTATAACCTATGGTGTTTTCAGTGAATTTCAATGGTTTTTTAATAGCAAATATCAAAAGCTGTAAAACGTATTCTTCTTTTAAAGGAAAAATATATTTTATATGTATTTAATATAATTTTTTTATGTATATAAATTTTTTGAGGGAACGAATTTATCAACTATCATGCTGAAGAAGAGTGTGGGGAAAAAAAACAAAGAGGAGGACTAAGAGGAAAGAACAATCAGTTCAAAAATACAATTGCTTTAAAGCATGAAGTACTTTTCCACACATTTACATTTAAATAACCCATATTAGAACATACAAAATATCTACAGAGGAGACGGTGTACATTGAATTTTAGACTCTTCATTGGTACCTACATGTTGGTACTTACATCACCCACACAACACAACAGCTCTATTCAGAGCTACCCTACCTCAAAGCACTCTAAAATATTATTTTACTATTTCCCTTGGTTTTCCCCTTGTTACGCTTTCCGGAACGCTACCCGGTGCGCGGACCGGGCGCTAACCGTGTGAAAATTTGAAAAAAAAAGGGTTTTTTTTTTTACATATATGGGCTTCCTCAGCCACCCTCAGAAAACCTAGGGGGTCAGGATATGTCTCCGGTGCCCCCTTATACCCATTCCCAACATTGTTTATCCTCCATCTTGTGACTAAATTCGTCCGAAACACAAGATGGCGGACTCCCGTTACGCTACCGGTGAGCTACCCGGTTCGCGTACCGGGTAGCGCTTCCACCGCGAAAAATCGAGAAAAAAAAGGTATTTTATTTTTTTGCCCCGCGGGGCCCTATAATAGCCCCCACATCAATCCTAGGGGGTCAGGAGGGGTCTACCTTGCCCCCTTTCATTCATTTCCCCCTTCGTTTATTTCCACCTCGTCTCTCGATCCTACCGAGAGACAAGATGGCGGCCGCTCCGGACTGTTTAGAATGTTGACAGTCACCGGAGAGCCAATCCGCTTCTCCTCGTGAAGTTCCGTTACGCGTCTGGTACGCGAACCGGGGCGCTAACCGGGACGCTGTCACAGATATATATATTTTTTTGAAGGTTAATTTCTCAAAATCCACTGGAGCACATATCTTGAGACCTAGCAAAGGCACATCGGGCAAACAGTATCTACAATTTTGCCAAGTTTCATAGAAATCCATTCAGCCGTTCGAGCTAAAAGTGAGTCCAACCGCCCTATGGAAAACTCAATGTTAAAAACACGTTTTGGGACCCCCCTTTTTTCTCGGCCCCCGCTTGACGAAACCCCCCCCAAACTTCCAGGGGACGCTCAGAAACAAAATGTGCCATTTTCCTGAAAATTTCAGCCAATTCCGTCCATCAACGCCAAAGTTATTCAACATAGAATTTTCAGAAATCCCTATTCAAAAAAATCCTAACTATATATACCTACTGGCGACCGCCAGTAGGTAATATATATATATATATATATATATATATATATATAAAATTTCTATGGCAAAATGAAACCCCTCATTTTGTTCCTTTTCAAATTAAATGTATTAAGTGTTACCACTTTATTCCAATCAAGATGACTTCAGGTGTGCCATACTTTTGTCATAAGTAAGACTGTTAGCGTTCTAGTTGTTCTTTAGAACACTCTGGGACATTCTGTCATTGGGCTATTGTTGGGCTACATCTGGCTGATATTTGGGCTACATTTGGGCTCTTCTGTCTCTGGTGGCCATCTTGGGAGACTGCATATCAGAATTTTTTTAATGAAATATAAGAGGATTTGAGAAGTCACTCAAAATGTGCCCTAATTTTTCTTTCTTCAGCACTAATCATAATTTCTATGGCAAAATGAACCCCCTCATTCTGTTCCTTTGCAAATTAAATGTTTTAAGTGTTAACACTTTATTCCAATCAAGATGACTTCAGGTGTGCCATACTTTTGTCATAAGTAAGACTGTTAGCGCTCTAGTTGTTCTTTAGAACACTCTGGGACATTCTGTCACTGGGCTATAGTTGGGCTACATCTGGCTGATATTTGGGCTACATTTGTTTTTTTTGTCTCTGGTGGCCATCTTTGGGCTACATTGGGCTACATTTGGGCTCTAACATATATATAGCCCAATGTAGCCCAATATATATTTTTCAAAGTTAATTTTCGTAAAAACCACTGGAGCATATATCTTGAGACATAGCAAAGGCACATCGGGCTACCAGTCCGTACAATTTTGCCAAGTTATGTGGAAATCCATTCAGCCGTTCGAGTTAAAAGTGAGTCCAACCGCCCTATGGAAAACTCAATGTTAAAAACATGTTTTGGGACCCCCTTTTTTCTCGGCCCCCACTTGACGAAACCCCCCCCAAACTTTCAGGGGACGCTCAGAAACAAAATGTGCCATTTTCCTGAAAATTTCAGCCAATTCCGTCCATCAACGCCAAAGTTATTCAACATAGAATTTTCAGAAATCCCTATTAAAAAAAATCCTAACTATATATACCTACTGGCGACCGCCAGTAGGTAATATATATATATATATATATATATATATATATATATATATATATATATATATATATATATATATATATACATATATATATATTCACTGAAAAAACCATAGGTTATAGACCATATATAGTTAGGAATTAGCATTTAAAAAACCTTATTTTACTCACACAAAACCATTGAAATTCCATATATAGTTAGTTGCACTAACTATATATCACGCACCCGCAATCCACTGCTGATGATGTCACATATTACATCATTCATGACATGGTCAGTGACATCACTGATGACATCACTGATGACATCTCAAATGACATCACTGATGACATCACTGATGACATCTCATTTGACATCATTCTTGTGCTAATACGATAAACCTCTTCAGACTCTAATATAACCTTAGATACACTCAGTGTATACAGAAACTCACACACTGTCACTCATCCATGGAGTTACTCACACACCTAGTCAGTCATGCAAAAAAACAATCTCACCTCCATTTCCTCAACTATACAGTTATACACACCTTACTTATTCAAGCATATACTAACACATATTTACTCTCTTATACAATCCCTGATACAAGTTCACAATGATCCATACAGCTACTCACACATTCAGTGGCTCTCATGCACAGTTATTTATATATGCCAACTCTCACATGTACTGTGTTTTACATATGTACTTACTTTGACATGTAGCACTGAGATATCCATTCACTCACCAATGCACTCATGCACACAGTCAACCACCCATACAGCTGTTTCCACATGCACTTTTGAACCCATACATCTAGTGAATCAACTGCTCACACATCTATGCACAGAGTCATACACCTCCCAGGCACCCACACACACACTCAGTCTCCCATACAAATACTTGAGCAACCAATCAATAACCCATATACTTACTCATATAGCTACTGATCAACACATGCAGCAGTTTACAGAACAACAAACATAATGATGCACAAATTAAGACAGTTTAGTCACTAACCCGTGCACTCAGTGAGACACATTTAATCACTCACTCATACAGTCAGTCATGCACCTACTAAATCCTTCGTCCAGACACTTATACATCCACTCATTCTTCAATATGTAAGACATATTTAAACTTTACAGAAACAAAAAATCACTGGATGTTGTTATCAGTGATGTCATCAGTGATGTCATTTGAGATGTCATCAGTGATGTCATCAGTGATGTCACTGACCATGTCATGAATGATGTAATATGTAACATCATCAGCAGTGGATTGCGGGTGCGTGATATATAGTTAGTGCAACTAACTATATATGGAATTTCAATGGTTTTGTGTGAGTAAAATAAGGTTTTTTAAATGCTAATTCCTAACTATATATGGTCTATAACCTATGGTTTTTTCAGTGAATTTTCAAGGTTTTGTAAATGCTAATTCCTAACTATATATAATCTATAACCTATGTTTTTTTCAGTGAATTTCAATGGTTTTTTAATAGCAAATATCTGTAGCTGTAAAATGTATTCTTCTTTAAATCCCAAAATATATTTTATATGTTTATTAATAACTTTTTTTTTTTGTAAATTTTTTTTCTTCGTTCCCACTTCGCGAATCGGGAAGCTTCCCGTTAGCTGACCTTGATGCCGCGAAATAGACCGCGAGCCGGTAAACGTTTCTTTACCGCAACTGCCGCGTTAGAAAACAACATCGTGACGCCTCCCGTCCGCATGACGTTTCGCGTTGTCGCGTGATACGTCATATGACGTACTACGTTAGCGAACTGGTACGCTTACCGAGTCGCAAAGCACAGGTTTCTGGAAGCAAACCGGGAGGCCCTGCAAAGCGTGTAACGTAAACACAGCAGGTCATGTGACTTGGTAATAACACTTTTCATTGGTTCATTTCACTTTTGGTTTCCTAATGATGTAAGACTAGGTCATATAATCTAAAATGAACACTTTTCATTGGTTGAGAACTATTGTTTTTCCCAAATGATGAAAATCCCTCTTTCTTTCCTCACTCTGACTTTCATCATTGTGAGAGAAAGACCCTTTGTTACCAGTGAGCAATGGCTTCTTTAGTAGCTTCAGCTGGTGCTTCCCCACCACCTCCACCACATCCAAGGAAGAGTGGACCGATGTGTGAATGTGTTCACTGTATGCAACAACTTTGACACTTACAGAAGCCTCACCTTCTCCATGCCTCCTACACAGTTCTACATGTACATCATAAATGCAAACAGAACAGAATTAATTATACATGTTAAATGGTTTATTTTTGCTGTTCTCAGAATGTATCAAATTTCACTAAAAACAGTGACTTGAAGGTATTCATCATATAACAGCGGGGAAAAAAAAACACAATCAAAATGATTGTGTTTAAAAAACCCATACAACATAACAAATCAGAATTCAGAACTCCTTAAAGTTAACTTACTTTCCATGACGGCCAAGGATGTCCTATGAACAGCTTACACTCTGTTGTGCTGTTATTACTTTCAACCCGCCACTTTCTGAAAGAAAACCTCCATCGTTTTCAAAAACATGTTACATACAATAAATGACTTCTTGCTCTCTACCACAAGTTTCCACAAGGCCAAATCTTGTCAGACCCATTTATAACTCTTGGATTTCTTGTAAGCCAATCCCGTCTTTTCGCATTTCCGCAACTTTCAGAATTAAAATGTTGAAGATCATTTACACAATCCTGGACTAGTAATATCTTCCCCTTCTTGCTCAATCATGTTCTACATTTCCTATCACACTGATACTGCTTACTATGAAGCAGACTTACACTACCTTTATGACTACTACAATTATTTAATTCTCTACATCACTTTTAATCACAAAGCAATGTAAAACAGTAGACAGCATTGCAGACTTACATTCCCTCTACTCCATGTTTTGATTGGCTGCTTCAATTAGCTTATAAAAAGAAATAGTTTTTCTGAACTCATTCAAAGTGCACGTATTTCTCCATGACGTCCAGTGTTATGGTAAGAAGTTATGTCTCTGTACTACACTTATCCTCAAGGCCAAATAGTGTAGGAGCCATGAGAACTTCTTGAAATTCCTCAGAGCACATCCCGAGATTCTTTCCCTAAAATTTTGGTTTTAAAAACACCAGGTAAGAGTTTTTAAGGTCATATGGCAATTTTTTTTTGAAAATTAAAACAGAATCATTGCAGAATGACCAGCCATTTCTACACTTTAAATAAGCTGTATAATGTCCTGATGTTATTGAATGACCATCATGATATATAATTGCTACAGTTACAAAAGTCCTTCCTGATATTGACAACTGTGAAGCCACAAAATTTTTAATTAAAGTTGTCAATTTTGTTCCATCAGGCCTACATCGTTGGAACATTAAAATGACATACTGGCCATATGTTCGTATAAATAATGTGGACATCATTTCAGATTTACATTGGCTACACTCCATGTTGTGATCAGCTGCTTTTACTAGCTTATTAAAAGAGACTGATTTACTGTCTGGCAAAGTTAAATATATAAATCTTTCTGAGTCTACACTAGTAGTACTTGATACCCTACAGTTCTCGCAGTCATGCTGCCATTGATAAGAAAGCCCAAACAGGTGATCTACATCTACACCTTCATCATGCAATACATCAAGCATATACATTAAAAACTCCTGACAATCTTGCTGACTATTTTGAGAGAATTGTGTTTGGCCTGAACATCTGTCTAACAGATTTCGAATTTCAGACACACTTTCTATGTTTGTTCTATCAGTGCTACATTTCTCTAACACAGAATTTAACAAACTGCAAAATCTTTGATCAGAATTGACCACAATCTCTTCTTTTACATTTTCTAGAGAAAACAAAACATTAACCACTACATTAGCATAGCAGTTGACACCAGAACTGTTTTCAAATTGAAAACCAACAACATCTTCAACAGAATCCTTTTTGTTTCTGCTTATAATTTCAGATTCATCGACTTTTCGTCTTTTTGCTACAACCTCCCCAGTATTGGTCACATTTCTTCGTTTCCGGCCTACCACACGTTTCTCAAACAAAGGATACTGAGGCAAATGTGGTGCATACTCTCTTCTCAACCTATTGTATTCCTTAACACAATCTAGATCCGCACAAATGTTTGTGACATCACACTCAATCAAGTACAATCCCGATAAAGTCCTAACTCGTGACAATGCCACATATGCCATACCCTCCTTGAACACAGAACTGCCAATATTCACCAATGCACAGTCTACACTTAAACCTTGCGATTTATGGATTGTCACCGCATATGCCAAGCAAACAGGAAACTGCTTACGACGAACATATAAGTCTTTTACAAGCAAAAATCTAGCAGAACAACGAGCAATTAGCTGTACTTCCTCAATGCCATCAAATTTAATTTTTAAAAATTCAATTCCATCTCTATTTCTGTATTTCACAAAATCAACAACATTACCCATTGATCCATTTACCAGACCTCTTTCAACATGTAAATTCCTTCTTAAAATTATACGGCAGTTCAAGCACACATTCAGAGTCTTTTCAAAACCCGCAGTTTTAGATATACTCTTCTCTAATGAATCCAATTTTGTTTTCAGATTCTCAGACAAAATAATTGTTGATCCCATATGCTCTACTCTGTCAATAGCTTCCAGTTTCACAATCTCTTGCTTTTCTAAATGCAACATTTTGTTGTTGAATTTGGCACATTCTGCAAGAGTTGGCATCAAACATATTCCAGATTTTTTCTCAGTAACTTTCTGAAAAATATTCTCAGGCACAACATCTTTGTCTGGATATAAATTTGTCAGTAATCGTGCATGTAAAGCTTCTTTCCCATGCTCGGTCACTTTTCCAATTCTAACATCTTGTAGAATAGTCTTGTAAACTTCATCCTTTGCCTGACGCATATTTTCATGCAGTTCAGCATAATTGAAGTTTAACCATATATTGACGTTGCCAATGCTCCCTAAGCACTTCCTGGTATCTTCATGCGTGAGCATTTTGAACACAGGTTGCCCTTTCACTGGTGTCAGCTGCAGAAGATCTCCGAAAACAATGATGTGTTTGCCACCAAATAACACATCATACTCTGTTTTGAGAACTTCTTGCATTCTCAAATGCACAAAGGCAAGCATGACATTGGAAACCATGCTTACTTCGTCAATGATAAGAAGTTTCATTTTCCTCAAGACTCTTGAAACTTCAAAACAAGCATCTCCAGATAGCTTGTGATATTCTAATTTGTTGTCATGCTCCACTGGCAGCATCAGTAAACGATGTAAAGTAATCCCTTTAATGTTATGTGCTGCCAGTCCAGTTGGAGCGGTGACAACACAAGACAGCGATGACTCTGTCCTTTCCTGCAAATAACATGAAATTGCTTTAATAAGGAAACTTTTTCCAGTTCCCGCTTCTCCACTCACGTACAGTCGGACAGGCTTCAACGACGTACATGAGCACTCTTTCTTGTCATGACTTAATCCATGATCAATTTGCATGGTAAGTTCGTCATATATTTTCCTCTGCTCAACGTTGAGTTGTCTTTCCAACTCTTCTAAGTTAACCGCATCCTCCTGAGCATGTGCCATGGCTCTTTCCACTTCATTCATAGCAGTGGCAGCTTCATTTTCGATAAGAGGTCCTCCTAGTGGATCCTGACTCAATGAAGCAGAACTCTGACTGTCCTGAGAACTGTCTCTGGCAATCTCGGCTGCAATCGTTGCTTCCTGCTCAATTTCCACATTCAACATTTCTACATATTTGGGAAAAGCAGGACATTCTATGGTCTCCTTGGCAGCATTGAATGAGTCTTCGTAACAAAGGAAATCTCCAAGCAGTTCCTCTTCTGCACGCCAAGGCTTAAAAAGTTGCAAAAGTGCTAAATAGAAAAACTCCTTTTTTTCAGGAGATTCGCCACTCAATTTTCGATGGTTTATCAAGTGGCATTTTCTTTGCTTGACCAGACATCCCTCACTTCCTATTACAGCATACACTCCTTTCTCAGTATCTTCTTTGATGTTCCTCTTGAATATGTAATTTTGCAGAACCTCATACAGACAAACATTCTCGAGGTGACTGCTTCGATTTGGATAATATGTATCCAACATGTTGCTCTTCAAAATGTCGGTACTGTTTGGCTCCTTTTCCGCCAAATACTCAATTTCCCGCACAGGTTTCAGAACTCGATTACGCGTTGCAGCAAGACCAACACTCGCCCAAACGATACTCCTGGACTTGGCATAGAGACTTGCTGAAGACAACCGGTCAGAACATTCGTAAGCTCCGATTTCTCGATGCGACAACATCTTCAAACTGAAACTGTACAACTTCTTGCTGAGGCTCTTTTCATGGGAAATGTCCTCCCACATATCCTTCAATTCTGTCTTCTCTTTTTTGGTGATGTAAGATGTCACATACCGAGCCACAGCCATACAGTTATCAGCCACAAACTGTATATCCGTGTTAGCATTCCACATGGACAAAATCACCGGGTTGTAGTCGTTGATGTACTTAGACTCTTCGTTCCTCTTCAAATTGTATGTGTTTTTAGGTGATTTCTTCATCACATTATGTCGCAGCGAAGACATCAAACTGTTCACTCTTCCTTTAGAAATCACCGGTCGTGGAAAGCCGAAACGACATTTGGTGTAGAACTTGTCTTTGTTCCGGAATTTACGACGACAGTACTTTCCACATCGATGGCTTTGGAAACGTAGAACTTTTTCTCTTAGGCTTTTTTTCTCCTTTGCGTTTGGAACAGCACACGTAGAATACTGTTCTATGAAACTCATCACTGAGTCTTCTGCATCCGTTCCAAATTTAGGTGCATCCTTGATCCACAGCAACATATGTATATGAGGAGCACCTCTTGCTTGGTACTCCTTCCTCCAGAAGAAATCCAACACCTCTCCAAGAGGTGGATTCTTCTTATTCATGATGAAAGACATCATACCTTCAAATCTATGATTGAAGTACCTACATACATTGACTGGATCCAAAGAGCACAGTTCTCCGGGTGTCTTGAATTCGATGTTTTCTACGTTAGCATTTGCCTCTCGTAGAAATTCAAGTAAGTCTTCCCAGCCATACTCAGCACAGCTCAAAGTGAGGAACCATGTGGGAGTTCCTAAGTTCCTCAGCATACATTTTAAATCACCATGACGACGGTACCAGTACTCATTAGTACCACGCTGACACGCCATGAGATTAATCAGGTGAGAATCCAAAATACTGTCTTGGACATTGACTTTATCCATAAAGTCACTTGCCGAGATGTTTTGCATGTGTATACCACTTTTCAAGATGTGGTTCACTGCATATGACAGTCCAGACAGATCGCTTTCAAACAGGAGATGAAACAAATAAGGAATGCATTGTCGAAACCTAGGATCTCCTGCATACAATCGCAAAGTCCGGTATTAAGAAGCAGGAATTTGATGAGGTCGCTCATCATATCTTCCTCCCTGACCTGTTGGAAAAAGCTGTGGGAAACACCGAGCTTCCAAACTTTCCTCCCAAACACTAATGGGACTCCCTTTCGCTTGTTTCATTTGAAACAACTCAATAGCATTCCCCATGACTTCCTTGGAATGCAAAGGATGAACACTATAATGTTCATATATTTCTTCACTAGTACAGGGTTCTACTTTCTCAATTTGACCAGCACACAAATCGCTATCCTCTTCCTCACTTACTTCCTCTTCTGCAACATATACATTTTTATAGTATTTATTATATTTTTTCAAATACAATGTTGCCCTTTTGACTTTCCTAACATCTACTAAATCTTGCCATATTTTCTTATTCTTTGTCGGAACCCCATTAACTAAGATAACAAGAGGTTCCTCTTCCACTTTTTCTACTCCAATTGTGTTAATGTTTTTCTTCAAATCTAGAGGCAAATAAACAACTCTTCCCTTTAATCCTCTCTGTAAATCTGATGGAGGCAATTTCCCTGTCTTTGGCTCCATTCTTACAATAGCCTGAAAGGGATGGATACTTTGAATCAAAATAGATTCATAAGTATTTAAATCCTTCAATTCAGAAGGAATCTCAACCAATTCCAGATTATTATGAACTGCTCTAGCAGGCATCTGGTTTTGATTTAATTTGTTACAACAATAAGTACACACACGTTGATCCAATCCCAAATCAAAACAATTTTCTACCATCAAGTATGTTGTAAAATCCTTCCATTCACTATTATTTTCCCTTTCACTTTTTCCATATAAATCCACTAACTTAGTCTGATTCTTATAATAAGTGCGTCGACAACACACACAAGTGAAATTTGGCCTCTCACTTGATTTCACCTCAAACGTCGCAATTTCCCTCTGGAAATTATCTGTACTGGAAACCTGTACACTATCTTCCACATTACTCTCTTCTTCTTGGTCAATTTCAACATTCTCCTCTTTACTTCCAAAGTAACAAAACTCAATTTCTTCACATATATTCTTCACATCTATTTCAGAACCATGCAAAAGAGCAGCGCATAATTGTTTAAGCATAATTGCTGGACTCTTAGCATAATACAACATTCTAACTAATTTCCTCACTTTATTATGATGCACTGCTAGCATCCTGAAATGATGAAAAACACTCTGGCATACTCTCCTGGAAAGACAAGCCAGTGAATGACCATGCAAACCTATCACTTCTCTCACTCTGCAAGGATCTAATTCTTGCAACAACTTCATTTTCTGCTTCAAACTTTTCTTATTAAATGACCGTATAAAATCACAAAGCAAATTGATGGAATCCTGTCGTACACTGCAAATACTACTACACTTCCAGGTGTACACAGGACCCTTAGGACGTCTCCCTAAAACCTCATTACCTAACACCTCTTCTATCTCTGTTCTCACAACTTTTTCTTTTTCAACTGGACAACCATCTTTCACTTCATAAGCTCGACCACTGGTGTCAACTGCATGCACCAAATCATTATCCTGGAAATAACTCTCCTCATTAAAAAATGCCTCAGAGCTTGAACTATGCATCCATTCTCCAGAAAAAACTTCACAAAAATGACTACGATTAACTATTCTCTTCCATCTACTATTTCTTTTGAAATCATAAATTACCTTGTTTAGCTTCCTAATTCTATTGATTGTCAAAATAAATAACTTACGTTTAATTTCAAATGCCTGATCAATAACTTTCTCAACTATTTTTTTTTCTCTTATAAAAAACCACTTTCTGTTGACCTTTCTTAATATTTTTTAACAAATTCCCAATTATCCTGTTGCGGAACATTCGTTTACGAATATCCCTAAACTGTTGTTTCCTTCTACTTTCATGCATAGAGTTATCTCTTACTCTAGCAGTAACATTTCTCATTGGCCTTTCCTTACCATTTGAATTGTTTCTCCTTTTCTGGACTGAAACATTTTCTGTAGTAATATTTTTTTTACTACACATATTTCTTATGACTGTTTTTGGACTCTTACCCGGTGCTTTCTTGGTGACTTGACAAATCTTTTTGTTAGAGGACTGCTGCATTATTCCATGGTCCTGCTGTCTTTGACGTTTTGCAGCCTTTCTCACTCTTTCTTTGCTAGGCATCCTAAAATCTTGAAATAATCTGCAGTTGAATCTGTGGTAAAATATAATAAAAAATGTTATTAACCACTATTACCCAACAGTAAATTAATAACAGTCATCAAAAACTTAACACACTACTTAAGTATATAATATACTGAAGCCTATCTCCAATTTTTCACTGAACAGGACTCATCTCTTCTTAACCTTGGATAAACCTCACCTACTCTGTGTCCCCTGCACATAATTAAATGTAAAGGGGCAGATTTATATTAACTAGCACATCCCCAGGGATGCACCAGTTAACGTGCACCGCTGCTCTGCCACCCACGGTGTGCCGCATTTACAATCAGATAGGACAAAGCTACATCAAAACCCTGCGCCTGCTTGAAGCAGGCATAGATCTTGACGCAGGTAGGCTGAAAGCTAAAGCAACAACTAAGTGTCGTGTGCAGAAGTTACAAAAAAGGAAAAATGGCGTTTAAACCAGTAATGAGACCATGCTAACGTAACACAGAGTAAAAATATCCAGGATCTACATCAGTTTGGGGTTCACGAACCTGGCAGGTGCAAGGCACTGAGGCTTTCCACCGTGCATGTCTCATCCCAAATCATATGTTGTTTGTGAATGAAACAATTTCCCAGACCAAATGCTTTGGATTGGCTACTTCTAAAAAATTAAACACCCCTACTATCCCGGAGTTAGAGGAATATGATGGTTGGAGTAATTTTACTCGTTGTCCATTAAAGATTTACAGGCCCTACTCCGTAATTCTTCCTTTAACATTTCCAGTATAAATCCAAAAGGTTGACTGCTTTGGCAACGTGCCTTATCCACGGTTTAATAACGCTGCCTTTTGCTTTATATAAGTTTTCAAATTGTATGAAATATATACCAATAGGTCGTTATTAACCTTTAGGTAGTGGTTTTCTTCATGAGGTCTGGTCGCTTCCATACACATACAGATTTTCAAAGATGATGAAGAACTTTATCTGAATGGAGAGGAATGCACTGAGACGTCAGATCATTCACTAATGTGTAGGCACATACAGTTACACGGTTCATGCAACAAACACCGACCAAATATGGCTTGCGTGTTGCAAGGCACACCAGTTCCTGCTATCATCCCCACGTTCAAGTTCTTGGAAAATGGTAGTTATTTGATGCTCAATAATGAAGATTGTTCTGGGTTAATTAAAAGTATTCATTTTATCGTAACAGTAAATGAACGGGTTATTTGCTGCAGAAATGTTCTATTTCCTCCCACACATGAACATAGGGAGTTTTCAATCTGACCACAAATACCAACCTTGGGAGCACATTTCAACGGCATGACAAGAATAAGAGCTCTTTTGTCTCAAAGAGAGGTGGCCTTGACTTCGGCCCGTGAAACTTTCGTGCTTCACATAGCGAACACCCGTACAGAGGTGCAGACCCTTTTAAATACAGATTCGCCTTTCCATTTCAGCAAGATGGTTCGGACTATCTCTAACGCGTCCTCCACAAAGGGCCTGGCGCACTTTTTTAAAGTTGTTACCAGTGGTCTCGTGACTTCATTTGAGAAAATCTTTGGAGTCATCCCTGCTTTCTTTCATTCTATTTTTTCCACTCTGCTTCGTGGATTCCCATTTTTACTTGCATTACCAGCGGACGCTCTTGTGCTTTTTTACATTTTTAAATATGGATGTCCCTCCTGTGCAAGCTCCCGCCCTGCAGCTGCTGACACTGTTCCGCAATCGCATGCTAGAATATTATGGCACAATGCCGTTGGCGATATTAAGCACGGCATATGGATTATCTTTTCGATTCTCCTACTTCACCTGTGTCCAGCCTGTATTTCACTGCCTGACCTGTGATTTCGATTGGGCCATTGATTTGTGTCTCTGCGGACCGGTTTCTCCTGACGTCGACTTTAATCAGCTGATGATTCCTATCATTACTCACGAGTTGGTTTGTCCTGGCGAAAGGATTATGGCTGTGGCATTGATGCATGGACTAATTGGTCCCTGGAATTTACTGGCGGCAACACAGTCTTTCTTGGAACAGAGCTTTCTTGAAAACCCACCGAGCTGTCCTCTGATGTTGATAGAGGATCCGGTGCTGGGAGAGCACGTATGTTCTTTTCCGCTTTTAAATTGGATGGCTGAACTCTTTTCGGATGAAGACGGTGACTTCCTATTGGAGGCTGTTGCAGCTTATTTTGCATACACAGTTATGTCATAGACCTTTTTCATGTTTGATATGCTGAGTACTAGCATTTCATTGACAATTCATTGACTTATTTGTCAAGTTTTTATTATTTAGCTTGCCTATTGGCTTAAGACTCGATAAAGTACTTGGCTGTTTTATTTTTCTTTAGCATTAAATTTTCCTAGTTTTTAATGTTTTACCTTGCGGACCGTCCACATATAAAGTTGCAATCTGCTCTCATGAGATGGCACTTCTATTATCTTATTCAGTTCGTTTCCGGATCATGGGGAGGTGTCATCTAGGTCCTGGATATCTTTACACCGTGTTAAGTTAGCATGGACTCATTACCGGTTTAAACGCCATTTTTTCCTTTTTTGCAACTTCTGCACACGACACTTAGTTGTTGCTTTAGCTTTCAACCTAATAGTTCATCGTGATTTACATGAGAATAATATGTTATTGCTCTACTATCTGCTTTACTTCTTAAACTATATCTGTACAGCGAGTGCTGAAGTTTCAAGAACAACACGATACAGAATTGTTATGAGGTCTGATCTCCACGACTTCATACTCATAACATAAGTGCAGCTTCTCCCAATTCTGGGCATGAGGCGGGTTTTATATTGCTTTGCCGAACCCACATACACAACACTTGATGCGGTTCACATGAAGAGAGAGCTGGTGTATGCTGATGTGATTCCTTCAAATCTAAGACACTAAAGTATCGGCACGCCCTAAACCAACACAAAGAGACCTTCTTAGCAAATAATATATTATGTGTATTAGGGAGGGTGAGATATAAGCAGCCGCGGGCCGTGGAGGGAGTTACGGTGGGGCAGGGAGGCGGGGAGGGGGAGGGGCAGGGTGGAGCCCTCTCCACCCTGCCCCTCCCCCTCCCCGCCTCCCTGACCCACCGTAACTCCCTCCACGGCCCGCGGCTGCTTATAAGTGTTGCTAACTCTTATTCATTTACAGCATGTTAACATACTGTCACCATTCGCTTTTTATGTACTACTGACTATGCTGGTAATTTTGCTACTGATAATATGTGTACTTGTATAATCTAAGATACTACGCCTGAGAAGACGGCATTAGTAAATAAACATTTCAAATACACATGTGTTCTTCTTAACTCCATGTTCTGGTTTCTAAGAAATATATAACGACCGACTGTTCATGAGTTCCACGTATCCTGAGGTACTATAAGTTCATATTCTGGATTGTCTAAACATTGAGAGTTTGTTATATCCAATGTGACACTGTACCTAGCTTGCTAAGGGGTTTTGATTACTAAGGTGAGTTTTGGGACACCCTAATTCGCCGAGGTTCCAATCCTCTGTCCACAGTTCTGTGTGAGATCAGAAACCCTGCGACAGGGGCACCCCTCAGCCTTGCTGGAGCTTCATCACACTTGCGATACAACTCCAGCAATGCGCCAACTTTACGGCACAAATACGTCACGCATCTGTGCTGTTTTTGCCCCATGATGCGCCGCATTGTAAATGCAGCACACCATAGGTGACGGAACAGCGGCACAGAATGACTAACACATCCCTGGTGATGCGCCAGTCATCATAAATCTATCCCTATGCTTCTTATCTTGTTAGAGATGAACCGCCATATGTATCATCAAAGTTTTTTCAATTTCCTAAATAGCGAACTTTAAGGAATAAATAGCGATTCTTTACCATTCCTAGTTTGCGATGACCTATTTGCTAATTACAAATTACCCATTCATTTCCATGCAGCAGGAGGCCCATAGGAATGAAGGTGCAATTTGCGATTAGCAATTACCTCATCGCAAATTACGAATTTTTCCGACGGTGCAGGGGTGTCTCAAGAACACCCTGCTGCACCCCTGAAAAAGAAATTTGGGGTCATATGGCGCACATAAATTTTGAAAACATTCCTTTACCTCAAAAACGATTTTCAACTCATAATTTGAAAACACTGCACATGGGGAAATGACTTAAAATGTCCTTAAGACACATAAAAGCATTTTTTGATTGCCTTTGCAGCATGTTTCAGTCACCTTTAACATGCCTATGTAACGGAAACATTCAAAATCTAAATTTGCCATGCACAGGTGGGAGCATATTTACAAGCAATTTGCTCCACAGACAAACTTCTTACATTGAAATGGGAAAAATAACATCAGAGACTCTCAATTACCTTATAAAGAAGCAGACACCATTATGTCCTTCTCATCAATATTAAAACCATTGCTTTTTCTCAAAAACGATTTACAAGTCATAATTTGAAAACACTCCACAGCTCCTATGCACATAAAAGCCCTGTCAGTACTAATACTTCACATTTTCTCCAATTACAATTTCTCAAAGAAACAAAATCTATTTGTGAAACACTTGAGACAAAGCAACATTTGAAAAACACAACTTTCTTCATAATTTTCTCCTTAAAGCACACTATTTTCTATCTAAATTAAAGAAATCTTTTCTCACCTTAGCAAATACTTTGAGTTTCAAAACAGTCTCAGAAACACACCAATTTGTCTTCAGCAGAGCAAAAGGTATGCACTCCAGAGTCTGCAGCTATCAAAAGCACAGAAATGCTGTAATTCCTCACACATATCTCTCATGTCACCCAATCAAAACTCTTCCCTCACTTTTTTTCAAAGCAAAACCCTTCCCCCCTCTGCCCCCTCTCTGCTTTTTCTGCATAGCAACCACCTCTTGCAAGACCTCTCACACAACAATGTTGCAATTGAACTCTGAACTCTCAGTGCACCTGCATATCCAGAGCATTCTTTCATTTAATGATTTTTTCTTCGCTACTCAAAATACATCTTTCAACGAACTCATCCATGCACACTAACTTTCTGTTTTCAGCAATCAAAATCCACCAATCACTCTTACTGCTTCATTAACACAGAAACTCCTCAGTTTTTTTCATTTTACACTCTCATTTTTTCAACTGCCATTTCATTGCCACACTTCATCTGACTGCAGCAGAACCTTCTCTCACCATGTTTTCTGTCTGGATTGTTGGACATAGTTACATCTATTGGGCTCAAAGGTACGCTGAAAACAGGAATTTACCTAACCTCAATTTACAAGATGTGGAAATTAAGTGGTTTGGCCACAGAGGATTAAAATGTCACCAATTGATACCATTGGTGAAAACCTTTATGCATTTGCCAAAACCTGACCTGTTAATTGTGCACTGTGGAGGTAATGATTTGGGCACTTTGACTGGGGTAGGTCTGGAAATGCTTTTAAAGGACACCTTTGAGCAATTGATGGCACTTTTTCCTCAGACTGCCTTGGTATATTCAAATATATGCCAAAGACAGAAATGGAGGTGGTCGAACCAATTTTGTCCACAAATTGAGAAATCGAGGAAGCATGTAAACAAATCTGTTTCAGCTTACATGAGAGACCATGGAATGGGCTCCCTGTACAACAATAACTTGCGTTACTACATGCAAGATATCTACAGAGGAGATGGAGTTCACTTCTCAGATGAGGGCAACAGAGTTTTCACTCTGAATTTAAGACTGTGCATTGGTACCTACTTATAAGTACCTAAATGTACCATAAACCCAAAAGCTCTTCTCAGAGCTACCCTACATCTGATCACTCACAATTATTATTTTACTCTAACTTTTTTCACTAATTTTCAAGAAAGTACGCTCCCCAGAACGCTTCCCGGTTCGCGAACCGGGCGCACTCCACGCAAAAAAACTAAAAAAACGGTATATTTTTTTTTTGCCCTGCGAGACCCTTTCAAAGCCTCCACATCAAACCTAGGGGGTCAGGGACGATCTACTATGCCCCCTTATGGTCATTTGCCCCTTCGCTTTGGCCTCCTCTTGTCTCTCGATCCTACCGAGAGACAAGATGGCGGCCGCTACGGACTGTTTGGAATGTTTACAGACGCCGAAAAACCAATCAGCTTCGCAAACCTCCGTAACGCGAAAAGTACGCGAAGCGGAGCGCTGTTACAGATATATATCTTTTTTTGAACGTTAATTTCTCAAAATCCACTGGAGCACATATATTGAGACCTAGCAAAGGCACATCGGGCTACCAGTCCCTACAATTTTGCCAAGTTTCGTGCAAATCCATTCAGCCGTTCGATTATTATTATTTTATTTTTTTTGCCCCGCGGGGCCCTTTAAAAACCTCCACATCAAACCTAGGGGGTCAGCGACAATCTACTATGCCCCCTTATGGTCATTTGCCCCTTCGCTTTGGCCTCCTCTTGTCTCTCGATCCTACCGAGAGACAAGATGGCGGCCGCTACGGACTGTTTGGAATGTTGACAGACGCCGGAGAACCAATCAGCTTCGCTTCACAAAGCTCCGTTGCGCGAAAAGTACGCGTCCTGGAGCGCTGCCCGGTCCGCTGTTACAGATATATATCTTTTTTTAAACGTTAATTTCTCAAAATCCACTGGAGCACATATATTGAGACCTACAAAAGGCACATCGGGCTACCAATCCCTACAATTTTGCCAAGTTTCGTGCAAATCCATTCAGCCGTTCGGGCTAAAAGTGAGGCCAACCGCCCTATGGAAATTAACATGGGAAAAACGCGTTTTGGGACCCCCCTTTTTTCTCGGCCCCCCCTTGACAAACCCCCCCAAAATTTTCAGGGGCTGCTCAGAAACAAAATGTGCCATTTTCCTGAAAATTTCAGCCAATTCCGTCCACAAACGCCAAAGTTATTAGACATAGAATTTTCAAAAGTCCCATAGAGAAAAAATCCTAACTATATATACCTACTGGCGACCGCCAGTAGGTAATATATATATATATATATATATATATATATACATATATATATATATATATATCTTGTGTTAACAAGGCGCCCAAAAGCTTATGACAATGACAAAATGTGAGCAACAAAACAACACCCACTGGAGGGTGTGATCTAAGCCTGGGAACACCATGTTCCATAATGCAGCAATTTCAAACTTATCTGCGTAATCCAATCAAGAAGCAGGACACTATTTAAATGCACAGAAAAACGAGGCTGGACTGTTTTGCTGTTAGTCAATCCTGTGAACAAGTGCAAGGCAGCACGAAATGCGTCAGGTGAAAGTGATTTATTTCTGGATGTTAAAATGCTGGTGTTTTGCAATTAACTGAACTTTGAAAAGTTTGTCTGCTATCGTGTGCATTTCCTAAGCTTTTGGGCACCTTGTAATACAATATATATATAGATATATATATCCAAGAAAGAAGTGACTCAAACAGATATATTCACCAAAGAACAAAAATATATTTCCACTACAACGTTTCAGCTTCCGCCTTCCTCAGGTAGTCTGCTGATGATGTCACATATTAAATCATTCATGACATGGTCAGTGACATCACTGATGACATTTCAAAACTCCACACTTAGAAGAATTTCCAAGTAAAACTCAATGTTACTCTATGGAAGGCAATTTACTTAGCAGGTAAGTAGTGTTATCGTTACTTTTTCCTACTCAGTGGTGGATCCTGGATCCAGCACTGGTGCATCTCCTGTAAACAGTAGAAAGAATGCATTTAAGTCATACAGGCGATTTGTAAGGAATATTTTTAGTTGGAAAGGAAATACAAGTTACTGGTAAGTACGGTTAGAATTACTTTTCAGGGTCAGTGCTGGGCTAAAAGATGCACAAAAGGGGGTGGTGATGGACGGAGCATCTGAACCAATCAAACACTCACACCCAGTCAACAGATCTGGGTTTAATCCATCACCGTTCTTGAGCCCACTCTGCCACCCCAGTTCAGACATGGCCATATGCAAATCAGTCTGAACCTGTGCCTCATGGGAACAGTCCAGCCCGAACTGCCAAGCCATGCCTTCCCTGTACCGGAAACAAGCTTCCGAGGACCGGTTTCTGGCATTTCATCCGTCTTCAGCCCGGCTTGCTTGAATCCAGTGGCAAAGTGAGCAAGGGACTCACGTCTGAGCATACCCTAGCAACTTGTGGCGAACAAAGTGGTACAAAAGGGGGTGGTGATGAACGGAGCATCTGAACCAATTAAACACTCACACCCAGTCAACATATCTGGGTTTAATCCATCACTGTTCTTGAGCCCTCTCTGCCACCCCAGTTCAGACATGGCCATATGCAAATCAGTCTGACCCTGTGCCTCATGGGAACAGTCCAGCCCGAACTGCCAAGCCATGCCTTCCTAAAAGATGCAGCCCTGGGTTCTCTCCTGATAACAGGTGAGTAAATCGGAATTCGTTGTTCGGATGATTTTAGGTAAATATTTTAAAGTTCCAAAACTCCACACTTAGAAGAATTTCCAAGTGAAACGAGTCAATGTTAGCCTATGGAAGGACATTCAAGTTACTCCTAAGTATGGTTAGAATTACTTTTCAGGATCAGTACTGGGCTCAAAGATGCTGCACTGAGGTCTCTCCTGGTAACAGGTGAGTAAATTGGAATTCCTAGTACATCCAGTAAGCGCCACAGAGCTGCGTAGCAGAAAGATGTAAAAAGGGGCACGGCCTGCATCACCTCTCTGCAACGCAGCACAGTGGCGCTTCCTGGAAGCACCTGGTGGGCTACTTGGCCCCCATGGTCCCTCAGGTTTGAAGTGGAATTTTTTCCCCAACTTAAAACGAGCCACAGGGCGTGTTTGCACATATCACATCAGGCCCCTCCCCTCACCACTGTGTAAATGCACCCTGTCGTCGTTCTAAGTTGTGAGATTAAGTCCCCTTCAATCCTAAGGGTCCCTAGGGTCAAACTAGCCCACTAGGTACCTCCAGTAAGCGCCAAAGAGCTGCGTTGCAACGAGGTGTAAAAAGGGGCGTGGCCTCTGAACATCTGTCTACAACACAGCTCTCTGGCGCATACTGGAGATACCTGTTGGCCTATTTGGCCTCAGGGACCCTCAGTATTGAAAGATAATTAATTCCCCAACTTAAAATGCGCCACAGGGCGCGTTTGCACAGTGTTGAAGGAAGGAGGTGTGGCCTAAGGTGATATGTCTGCAAGTACACCCTGTGGCACGTTTTAAGTTAGAGAATTAATTCCTCCTCAATCCTGTGGGTGCCTGCGGGCCAACTAGCCCACCAGGACCTCCAGTATGCGCCAGGAGGCTGCATTGCAGAGAGGTGTTCGGAGGCCACGCCCCTTTTTACAACACTCTGCAATGCAGCTCCGTGGCACATACTAGAGGTACCTGGTAGGCTAGTTGGTCCCCAGGGACCCTCAGTATTGCCAAGGAATTAATTCCCCGAACTTAAACCGCGCCACAGGGCGTGTTTGCACACATGTGAACTCAGGCCCCATCCCCTCCCTTCACCACTGTGCAAACGTGACCAGTGGCGGTTTTAAGTTGGGGAATTAAGACCCTTTGAATCCTGGGGGTCCCTGGGGTCCAACTAGCCCACCAGATACCTCCAGTTGCAGAGAGGTATAAAAAGGGGCGTGGCTGGAGCACCTCTCTGCAACACAGCCCGGTGGCGCTTACTGCAAGGTACCTGGTGGGCTAGTTGGCCCTCAGGGACCTCTAGTATTGAAGGGGAATTAATTCCCCAATTTAAAACGCGCCACAGGGCGCGTTTGCTGAGTGTGTCTCTGAGGGGTCGGGCCTAGGGACGATCACGTCTTTAAAAAAACAAAAACAATTGAAAGGGGGGCTGTGGCCCCCCTTCCTTTTACTTTTTTGGGGCCCTGGGGACCCCATCCCCCAGGGCCTGACACCCAAATGTAAATGCATTCATTTTTTTTAGGGGAAGGGGGCCGCATGGCCCCCCTCCCATGGCCAATTCCGGAGCATGGGCAATTATTTTTTTATTTTTATGGAGGGGGGCTGCATGGCCACTGGTAGCCTGGGGACCCCATCCCCCGGGGCTGGCCCTCACCGTTGGGGACCGTGGGGGGGTCCCCAATCCCCCCACGGTCCCGCCGGCTCCCCGCCTCCTGCGGGAGCCGGCATTGCTTTTACCATATGGGGGCAGCTAACATGCTGCTCCCCATTTGGAAAGCAATCTGCTTTGCTTCATTGAAGCGAGAGCAGGTTTCCCTGCTCTCCCTTCAATGAAGCAAAGCTTTTTGCAAAGGCAGTGTGGGAGCCGCGAGGCTCCCACCCTGCCATTGCAAACAGCATTGTCCCGGGAGTGGGCACCCCAGGACACTGCAGGAGCCGGCCCTGGAGGGTGGCGATCCCCAGGGCCATCGAGGGCTCCAGGAGGGGGGTGCACGGCCCCCCTCCCACATTTTTAAGAAGCCCCGAGGGTGGCGGTCCCCGTGGCTGGGGGGGCCTGAGAGTACTGCCACCCATTTCATAGAAGCCCCGGGGGGGTGGCTGTCCCCGGGGCTGAGGGGGGGCCTCGTGAGCCCCCTCGCCTATATTACATTAGAGCCCCAGGGGTGGCGGTCCCTGGGGCTGGGGGGTCTGAGAGCCCCCCCACCCATTTGATAGAGGCCCCAGGGGGTGGCAGTCCCCGGGGCTGCAGGGGGCCTGTGAGCCCCCGCGTATATTAAATTAGAACCCCGGGGTGGCGGTCCCGAGGGCATTATTAAAAAAATAGTGTCGGGGGGGTCCCAATCCCCCCACACTATTTTTTTACTAATGCCCCCGGGATTTGGACCCCCCCGGGGGCAAAGTACCAAAGAAGCGCGGGAGCCTGCTTTCCTTTTTTTTAAATATCGCTAGGATGCGCGAATTTAGGGGGTCAGGGTGTATCTACCCTGCCCCTTTTTCGCATTTTGCGGTGTTTGTTTTGGGTTTCTGGCGCCAAGATGGCTGCCAGCACTTCCTGATATTGACAGTTGTCAGCCAATTAGCATTCTGCTCGTGCACGGCAGGGTGCTTGTAGGCTGCGCTTAGGGTAAGCAGACTATCCGCGGATCCACCACGCCCATAGATATATATGTACTTTTAAATGTCAGTTTCTCAGAAACTACTGAACAGATTTACACCAAATAAGCAAAAGGCACGAGTCTGAACTGAGGACTACCTCTTTGCCAAATTTGGTGTAATTCCGTTCAGCATGGGGAAAACACGTTTTGGTACCCCCTTTTTTCTCGGCCCCCGCTTGACCAATTTTAAGGGAAGGAGCGGAACTGAGCTGGCCGAATGTTTGGAAAATTTCGAGGAGATTCATCAATTGGTGCCAAAGTTATTGGCAATAGAATGTTGCGGATTTCCTATGCATAATAGGTCCTAACTATAACTACTTACTGGCGACCGCCAGTAGGTAATGTATATATATACATACAGCAAAGCAACCATTTGGGACAAGCTTCACTCCCGCATATGGGAGGGCCAATGTGATATTTAAAGGAGGGAGGTGGGATTTCCCTGAGCTACCGGCATCTGAAGAAGGCGAGTGACGCCGAAATGCATTGTGCCAAATAGCTGTGATTAAAATGGTCTCCCAGAAATTCCCCGCTGTGTCCTCTTGATTGCCCAGGAGTGGAGTGGTCATTTTGGTGATATTTTGCACGTGCTGCCAGTTTTGCGCTAAAGAGCACCCGTCAAGCAAGAGGCCTGAGGAATAGCTGGCAAGCAAGCAGTTTTTCAAGGGATTAAATACCACAGGCCCGCCTCAAGATCAGGCCAGGCAAGTGGCCGCTGCCAGCTCACAGTCCGTGACTTCACTGAGGATCGTGGTGATTGCATCGCCGATCTATGGCCCGGCTTGACATCTGAAACGGGGGCTTGGAAGTAGGGAACTCGGGGAGCCCATGGACACACTATTACAGGGCGCTCCCAAAGCATTAACCCCCCTCACGTGGTTTGGCAAGGCAGCGCTCATTGCGAGCAGAAATCTGTCCCGCTGTTGGATTTTTCATAATAGTGCATGCTGGGTATAGCAGTCTTCAACACAGGACTACAGCAAAGCAACCAGTTGGGAAAAGCTTCACTCCCGCCAATGGGAGAGCCAATATGATATTTAAAGGAGGGTGGTGGGATATCCCTGAGCTACCGGCATCTGAAGAAGGCGAGTGACCCGAAATACATCGTGCCAAATAGCTGTGATTAAAATGGTCTCCCAGAAATTCCCCGCTGTGTCCTCTTGATTGCCCAGGAGTGGAGTGGTCATTTTGGTGATATTTTGCATGTGCTGTCAGTATCGCGCTAAAGAGGACCCGTCCAGCAAGAGGCCTGAGGAATAGCTGGCAAGCAAGCAGTTTTTTCAAGGGATTGAGTACCACAGGCCCGCCTCAAGATCAGGCCAGGCAAGTGGACGCTGCCAGCTGACAGTCCGTGACTTCACGGAGGATCGTGGTGATTGCATAGTCGATCTATGGCCCGGCTTGACATCTGAAATGGGGGCTTGGACATAGGGGACTCGGGGAGCCCTTGGACACTCTATTACAGGGTGCTTCCAAAGCATTAACCCCCCGCTTGGTATGGCAAGGCAGCTCACACTGCGAGCAGAAATCTGTTCCGCTGTTGGATATTCCGCAATAGTGCATGCTGGGTGTAGCAGTCTTCAACACAGGACTGCAGCAAAGCAACCAGTTGGGACAAGTTTCACTCCCGCTAATGGGAGAGCCAATATGATATTTAAAGGAGGGAGGTAGGATATCCCTGAGCTACCGGCATCTGAAGAAGGCGAGTGAGGCCAAAATGCATCTTGCCATATAGCTGTGATTAAAATGGTCTCCCAGAAATTCCCCGCTGTGTCCTCTTGATTGCCCAGGAGTGGAGTGGTCATTTTGGTGATATTTTGCACGTGCTGCCAGTTTTGCGCTAAAGAGCACTCGTCAAGCAAGAGGCCTGAGGAATAGCTGGCAAGAAAGCAGTTTTTCAAGGGATTAAATACCACAGGCCCGCCTCAAGATCAGGCCAGGCAAGTGGCCGTTGCCAGGTGACAGTCCGTGACTTCACGGAGGATCGCAGTGATTGCATCGTCGATCTATGGCCCGGCTTGACATCTGAAATTTGGGCTTGGATGTAGGGGACTCGGGGAGCCCATGGACACACTATTAAAGGGCGCTCCCAAAGCATTAACCCCCCCTCGCTTGGTTTGGCAAGGCAGCGCTCATTGCGAGCAGAAATCTGTGCCGCTGTTGGATTTTCCACAATAGTGCATGCTGGGTATAGCAGTCTTCAACACAGGACTACAGCAAAGCAACCAGCTGGGACAAGCTTCACTCCCGCCAATGGGAGAGCCAATATGATATTTAAAGGAGGGAGGTGGGATATCCCTCAGCTACAGGCATCTGAAGAAGGCGAGTGACACCGAAATGCATTGTGCCAAATTGCTGTGATTAAAATGGTCTCCCAGAAATTCCCTGCTGTGTCCTCTTGATTGCCCAGGAGTGGAGTGGTCATTTTGGTAATATTTTGCGCGTGCTGCCAGTTTCGCGCTAAAGAGGACCCGTCCAGTAAGAAGCCAGAGGAATAGCTACTTCCTCTCTCAAAACTTGGGCAAACGTCTCAATATAAAGATTAAATAAAAGGGGTGAGAGCGGGCAGTCCTGTCTGGTACCTCTAGTAATTTTTATCGGATCTGTTAGAACGCCGTTGACCAGCAATCTAGCCGTAGGAGCCCTATACAATTTCGCAATGGTCCGACAGAAGGCCTTCCCCAACCCAAACCTTTTCATCACCTTCACCAGATAGGGCCAGTTGACCCTATCAAAGGCTTTGGTGGCGTATAAAGTCAGAGTGGCCAGTGGAAGAGAAAATGTCGTTGCAATATCGATCGCCCCCACCAAATCTCGAGTGTGATCAGCCAGCTGGCGCACCCTTATGGAGCCCCTTTGATCTGAGTGGATTATTGAACCAATTACCTCCCCCAATCTAGTTGCCAAGATAGATGTAAAAATCTTGTAATCATTGTTTAGGAGAGAAATTGGTCTATAGGATCCACACTCCAAAAGATTTTTACCTGGCTTTGGAATAAGAACGATTGTGGCTTCATTCCAGGAGTCAGGTGGATTGTCCCCTCTCAGAAGAATGCCATTAAGAAGAGTTGTCAATGCTGGAACTATGGAAGAGCCTAACCCCCGATATAGTTCCCCCGGTAGCCCATCAGGACCCGCCGCTTTCCCCTTCTTCAAGTGACTGATTGCTTTTCCCACCTCTTCCTCTGATATTTCTCTCTCCAAATAGACCCTTTGTGATGTTTGCAGGTACGGCAAGGCAATGTTATCTAGCCACCTACCCCTGGCCTCCGGGTCGTCTCTGACCTCCTCCTTGTAAATCTCTTGGAAAAATTCTTTAAAAGCAGACCCTATCTCTCGATCCGAGCTCCTAGTAATGGTCTCTCCTTCACGTTTTATCTCTTTGATGTACTTTCTTGCCTGTTCTGCTTTAACTTTCCATGCGAGGACCTTTCCAGCTGCTTCCCCGAATTCAAAATGCGAGATTTTGCTGGCCTCCCATCTCTTAGTTAAACGTTCTTGTAATATGGTTTCTAGCTGACCTCTTAGCTTGGCCTGTTTTTCTACTGCACCCGGAGATGCCATGACGGAACCCAACTGCTGGTCTATTTTGGCAAGTTCCTGCTCAATGTTTTGGATTTTTTCCCAATACAATTTCCTTCTATGAGTAGCTCTGTTGGTTATACAACCCCTCATATAAGCCTTCATGGCATCCCAGACTATGTTGATGTCTGCCGAGTACAAATTTAGTTCCAGAAAGAACTTTGCCTCCGATGTCAAAAAATTTGTTTCCTCCTCTTCTAGGAGGATCGTGCGGTCGAAAGACCAGGATGATTCTTTCTTATAATTGACCCTTTGGAGGTCGAATGTAATAGCCATATGATCTGACATGTGCGAGGGGAGGTAATCCAACCTCGTAAGGGAGTCTTTTAAGTTATAGCTAAAAAAAAGCGTACTCAATTGTTGATTTATGTTTGTACTTCAAGTTTTGAAAGGAAACTCCCAATTTATTTCCTGCCCTTTCCCTCCATACGTCAGCTAGACCCAGGTTGCCATTATATCCAACAGCGCCACCCTTGATTTAGATGAAACAACAGCTCTTGACTTAGAGGACTTATCTAAAAGAGGGTTAAGCACAATATTGAAATCGCCGACCCAGATAACTGGATCCTGAGAGAGTATAAGATGGTTCTGGATTGCTTTCAAATGGGAGGGGTCGTCTTGATTCGGCCCATAGTAAACTACCAGCGTCAAAAGTGTACTCTCCACTTCTATTCTCGAAATTAGCCATCTCCCGCTATGATCTTCCTTGCAATCCAGAATTTGGACTTTTATCGTTTTTTTAAAAACAAATTATTAGTATCCCTCTAATATTAGCTGTTTGGTCCGTGCAAAGAAACTTTCCTACCCATCTTTGTTTCCTTAAGATCTCACCGACCTCTACTTTAAGTATATGTGTCTCCTGAATGACAATGACCTGCGCAGGGGAGTCTCTCAAATATTGTAGGATTTTATGCCTTCGACTCTTTACACGCAGGCCATTGACATTCCAGGATAAAAAATTAATGGAGATCATCTTTTTTCTTCCCTTCCTTCCTTCTCCCTTTTGGCCATCTCCCTATTTTTTTTTTTCTAACATAGGAACAGTATTGCAAAAAACTTGGATATACCAATTATCTAACGATAGAGAACTTAAAGGACAGACTAATTTTCTATCCTTTATGCGGTCTGGCTCCTGAGGAATTTTATTGCTTTCCCCCTTCCCCCCTGTGTCCCCCCTACTTCCCCCCCACCCCTGGAAAACCCCTCCTTCCTTACTCTTGCCGGGTGTATGGCAAGGTTTACGTCTCACCCCCATCCCGCTCCCTCCTACCCTACAACATCCTGTTTTCCTCCCGGTTAAAAGTGTTTAGTAGTAGTACATTATGTTCAGAAATACATGCCGGTTCAACATCTTCTCCCTTGAACCCCCTTACTGCTATATAGACTACCTCGAGAAAAAAAAAAAAAGAGAGAAAAGAGGCATGAGACAGGGAGAGCTACTCCTGCGGAAAAAGAGAAAAGGAAAGAAAAGCATTGAGCTGATACCGTATAGATAGATTCAGTTACGCATACTGTCACATCTCTCTCTATTATGTGTTATATGTTATGAATATAAACTTTATTTAGAGCTCAAACTAAAATTCCGATACTGATCTAGCTATATATATATTCACTGAAAAAACCATAGGTTTCACACCAGTTATAGTTAGGAATTAGCATTTAAAAAACCTATTAAATTCACTGAAAAAACCATAGGTTTTACACCAGTTATAGTTAGCTGGAAGTTTTACTCGCATAAAACCATTGAAATTCCCACGTTATAGTTAGTTGGACTCACTATTACTTGCGCGTGCAATGCACTGCTGATGACGTCACATATTACATCACTCATGACATGGTCAGTGACATCACTCATGACATCACTGATGACACCATCCAGTGAATGTGTGTCTTTCTGAAAAGTAAATATATGTTATATATGTATGTTATTGAATATCTTAGTGAATACATATATTAGTGAGTAATGTTTAAATACTTAAATATATGGATTAGCGTTTCACTTTGTGTATAAGTGGTTGCATGGGTTGGTGAGTACCTACATGTGTATGTATATGGGTTATTAGATATTTTTCTTAGTATCAGTATGAGTGTTTGGTGGAGGTATTACTTAGCACATAGATGCATGAATGAGTGACTCTCTCTTTGTATGTCTTTTGAAGACAGCATATGTGCAGGACTATATGGGTGGATGAGTGTGTATATGTGTGTGTTAGTGAGTGAATGACTGTTTCACTAGTGTCTTTATCAGTAACTACATATGTTTTAATCTAGTATATGTGAATATTGATGTATATAAGTGAGTACATGTGAGAGTAAGAGATTGTAAGAGTTCCTGTTTAAATAAGTATCTATTTCTATAAGTTATTGTTTAAGAGAGTAAGTATGTGTAAGTTTCCTTAGAAGTAAAGTGGTAGTGTGTGTATAGCTGTATATGCAAATAAATAGATGTTCTATTGTTTATTTGCATGTGTAAGTATGTGTGAGAGTATCTTTTGGATGACTGTTGGTGTGTAACAGGATGTATAGGTATATCACTACATATGATGAGTGAGTATATGTATCAGTGACTATATACAACTGTTAGTGAATGAGTGGATGTGTATATAGATGGTGGAATTACTGAATTGGTTGTTGTAACTGATATGGATATCTCCATTTTAAAAAAAAATGTAGTTTCTATTTCTGAATATGTGTTTCAAGGGTTACATTACATTGAAAAGAGGTCTGTCACTCTGTCACAAGGATGGTGTCATCAGTGATGTCATGAGTGATGTCACTGACCATGTCATGAGTGATGTAATATGTGACATCATCAGCAGTGCATTGCACGCGCAAGTTATAGTGAGTCCAACTAACTATAACGTGGGAATTTCAATGGTTTTATGCGAGTAAAACTTCCAGCTAACTATAACTGGTGTAAAACCTATGGTTTTTTCAGTGAATTTAATAGGTTTTTTAAATGCTAATTCCTAACTATAACTGGTGTGAAACCTATGTTTTTTTCAGTGAATTTCAATGGTTTTTTAATAGCAAATCTTTATAGGTGTAAAAAGTGAAAAATTTTAAAACAAATTTTATATTATAGAAATATTATAATAGTTTTTTTTTTATTTTATTTTTAACCCCGGGGTGCTCCCGGGGCGCGTACCGGTGAACGCACGGGTAAGCGCAAAATTACGGCGCGTCCCAGGACGCGTACCGGCGTGCGTCCCGGGAGCGCTATTACCGAGAACGAAAAAACAACATTGTGATGTATCGCGTACACGCGTGATGCGTCATATGACGCACAGCGTAATTGCAAACGAAAGCACGCGATCGCATACGATCGCGAAACGTCCTGACGCGCTTACGCTACGCACCCGCGGGCGCACCCCAGAGCGCGACTACGGGCGCGCTCCGGGGCGCGTAGCGTAAGTATGTCGGGTCATGTGACCTGAAAATAACACTTTCTATTGGTGCAGAACAGTTTTGGTTTCCAAATGAGTAAAGCCTGGGTCTTATGACCAGCCTGGGTCTTGTGACCTGAAAATAACACTTTCTATTGGTGCAGAACAGTTTTGGTTTCCAAATGAGTAAAGCCTGGGTCTTGTGACCTGAAAATAACACTTCTGATTGGTTCAGCACAGTTTTTGTTTTTTTTAATAAAAAAACCCACCTTTCTTCCTTACTCTGACTTTGTCCTTTGACTGAGAAAGACCTGTTTCATCTACAGAGACAATTCTTTTGTACTTTGAAATGGCTACTGTAGCAGCAACAGCTGGAGCATCTGCACCACCACCACAACCACCAAGAGGACCACCACAACAATACATTGCTGGTGAAGAAGAGGAGGAGGAAGAAGAGGAAGAGGAGGAGGGGAGCAGATGGCTGCCTGAACAAAATACCCCATACAAGCCAAAAGAACACATTATATGGGAGTTTTTTTAACTTCCAGAGGGCAAGAAAAAAGTTCATGCTGCCAAGGTAACATGTCGAATCTGTGGTGCAGAACTCTCAAGAGGGAATCCAGATAAAAAATATTCATTTGGTAATAATACCATGATTCGGCATATGACCCGGAAGCATCCTGCTAACTATTCTCGTGCAGAGATCAGAGAACTGGCCCGTCACCTCCCCCAGTGTTCAAGGACCAGCTCCAAAAGAAAGCAATCCACTCAATCGGGACCAGAAACATCAGAGGTGATGCCTTGTATCCAGGAACGATTTGGTGATTTTAAAGTCACTTGTACTGGATGTGGCAAGCTTATGGCCTATGGGGAAAAGGGTATAAAGCTCATCGTCCTTGCTGGTGACAATCAAGATTGCCCCCAAAAAAGAAGTAATTTTTTCCGTTTTTTGTTTTTTGCTCCAGTTGAGCCAGTTTCAATTCCCTTTTTTTTGTTTCTCCCCATAAAAAATACAAAAAAAATATAAAACTGTATAGAAAAGCCAAAAAAAGTACAAAATGTTCATAAAAACATTAAAAAAATATATAAAACAACAAAAAGAAGAAAAAAAAGTTCTTTTTAGAACTACCTTCCATTTATAAAAATAAACCTATATTTTTAATGAATCTCTGTCAATTTTTATTTTTAAGGGTACGCGTACCGGGGCGCGCCCCCCAAAAAATAGAAATTTTTTTTTTTATGAAGGAGTTAGCATGAGGGAAGAACACAAAGAGAGTAATTTTAAGAGAAGGAGAGCTACAGGATGAACACAGAGGGATTCTTTAATACATAGTAAAAAACAGAAGGTGTAATAGGCTGAAAGTGAGAAAAGTAAAATGAGTAAAGGAGCGAAAAAAGTGAGGAGAGAGGAAGAAGACTAAAGTAGAGATAGTAGGAGAATATGAGTGGGTGTTGAAAGAAAAAGAAAAGAAAAGTTACAAATTGAGAATGAAGTGTAGTGGCGTAACCGGGATAAATAAAGAACGGTGAGTGAGGGTAAGAAAAGACCAGTTAGTGTAAGTAAAGAGGAGTGAAAGAGGGTGAAAAATTGAATTAGGATAAGACATGGGGAGTGACAAAGAGAAAAGACAAAGAGAGTAAAGAAAACAGTACCTGAATGGGTTTGAGTGAAACAGCAAAGAAAGATAAGTAATGCAGTGTGTGTGACTTATAGGGAGTCAGTGGATGTAGGTCGGTCGGGGTGTGGGTGTGTAAGGTGTGTCTGTGGGTGTGGCTGTGTGGGGTGTTTTGGTGTGGGTGGAGGTGAGGGTGTGTGAAGTATGTGCGAGGAGTGTATGGATGTTGGGTGTATATGTGTGTGATGTATGTGTGTGTATGGAATGTGTGTGTGTATGTGAAGAGTGTATGTGGGGGGATTTTTTGTGGTGTGTATGAGGTGTGTGTGTGGGGTGTATGTTAGAGGTGTGTGTATGTGTAGAGAGGGGGATGAGGTGTGTGTGTAGGAGTAAGGTACAAAATTAAGAAAAACAAAATGAGTGAAAAAGCAAAGGAAGGGAACAGAGAGTAAGTGAAGTAAAGAATAGGGATTGAAAGAAGTTGAATGTAAGAGGGGAAATAGGGAAATTGGAGTAAACATGGAGAATAAGAATAAGTGAGGGAAGCAGAGTAAAGACACAGGAGTGAGGTTGGTTTTGGAAAATATTAGTAAGCTTTAAGCAAAGGGTGATGACAAACTACATGTTTTTAGTCATACTTACCATATAATAAATGTAACTTTAATTATTCTTTTTTTACTACACTTTGTATCTGTGAAAGAGAGAAGAAAAAATAAGTTATAATTAGTCAAATGTATATTTTAAATTAAAATATACCAATGAAGAGGTTAAAAATCATAACACTGTATTTAGAAATAAAGTAAGAGTGAAGGACACAGAAAGGGAAATAAAGTAAGGTAGACGGATAAAAAGAGAAAAAAAGAAATAGAATGAGAGCAAATTACTAAGAGTAAGGCATATAGATTCACTGACACAGAGGAAGAGAAGAACAGAGAAATGAACTGAAGGTAAGAAAGATACTAAAACAATGTGAGTTAGCAAAACTAAATCTGGAAACAGTAGTAAGTAAAAAGATAATGACTGAGACAGAAAACAGTCTAATTAAGGATGCATTTAGAAGAATGAGGAATAGAGGATAACTAAGAGTAAGTGAAGAACAGTCATAGAGTGAAAGGATGAAGGAAGAGAGGATCATATACAACGATTGAGGGAAATGGACTGAGGAAGCTAGTAGACAGACACACTAAGAGAAAAACTGAGTGAGATGGAGTACAATGAGTGAGAAAAGGAAATAAGTAAGCGAGCAAAAAAAGGAAAGAGAGGAGAAGACGACTAAAACAGTGGTACTGAGAGAAAATAATTTGGTGATGAAAGTAAAGAGAAGGACATTGAAAGAAAGAAAATGAGGGATAGTAATAGAACCAGAGTAAAAGAAATGGGATGAACAACGATGAGAGAGGAGCAGTGAAGTTGTTGTAAAAGAAATGATAGAAGGTAGATAAACACAAGTGAACATAAGACAAGGAGAGTGAGGCACTGAGGACATAGAAGTAGTGAACGAAAAATAGAGAGAAGAGGTCAAAAGTAAGGAGCAAACAAAGATAAGCAAGGGAGAGTGGGTGATTTATAGCGATAGAGTGCAATAATACTGCTGAGTGAGTAAACAGAAATTACTAAAACAGCAAAGGAGGAAAATACGGAAAAGGGAAGTAAAGCAGAGAGACTGAAAGCTGAAAAGTTATGCAAGGGAGAGAGGGGATGCAGACAGTTGAAATGAGAATGAAGGGTTGTCAAAGAAGTAGAGTAAAGAAACGGGGGTTACAGAGAGTGAGAGAAAGACATTATAAGTGAGTAAAAAGAGCTGAAAGAGGATGGAAAAAGGAAAGTGAGTGTCAGAGAATGGGAATACAATTTAATTTACACAATCCAAAGTATAGAATAACTTCTACATGTTACATAGTTTATTTTTGCTGTTCTCAGAATATATTGAATTTCACTTAAAACAGTGAGTTCAAATTACTCATCATATGACAGCGGGAAAAAAACACAATCTAAAAGATTGTGTTTTAAAAAAAACCTTAGATACTGACAAATGACAAATGTACACTAATCTTTGATTGACTTATTTTTCCTTGAGGCCAAATAGTATATCATGGAGGTACTTTTCTCGTTGCAAAGTACTTTGCTGTTCACTTAAAAATCCATTTCATCGACTTTCTAAAAGAAAAGCTCCAAGAACATCTGGAATATTTTCAATATTTTCATATACTCCTTTTTTTCAGTCATGACTCTTTACTCATTCCTGCACCTTTCCATTTGGCCAAATAGTGTCAGATGTATGAGTATATTTTGAAATTAATTCTCAGACTCTCTGAAATGACCTTTTTCCTGACGTTCTGAACGAAAGCACTACAACATTTTCACAATATTTAAGTATTTCTAAAACCATCTACTCACTCATGTTCATCATTTTGTATAATACTAATATCACTGACTATGATATCCACTTACAGTACCTTTATGACAAGTCAATTTTTTATATTGCCTGGATCACTTTTACTCGGAATATATTTTTAAACAGGAAAATAACCTTTATTAACTACTCCAGTCTTCATAGGCCAATTACTTTTACCTAAATTTTGGCTGTAAAAACACTAGGTATGAATTTATAAAGCCAAAAGGCAAATGTTGTTTGAAAGTCAAATGAGTGACGTTACATTGGGTCCAACCTTTAGAAGTTTTTAAATAGCATGTGTAATGCCCTGATGTTGTAGAAGGACCGTCATGAAAAATAATAGCTACAGTTGTAAAAGTTCTTCCTGATATCGATAACTGAGAAGCCACAACATTTTCATTAGAAGTTGTCAATTTAGTTCCATCAGGTCTACATCGTTGGAACATTAAAATGACATAGTGACCATAATTTTGTAGAAATAATGTGGACAGCATTGCAGACTTACATTGGGTACACACCATATTGTGATCCGCTGCTTTAACTAGATTATTAAAAGGCACTGATTTGCAGTCTGGTAAAGTCAAATATATAAATCTTTCAGAGTCTATTCTAGTAGTACTTGATGAAGCACAGTTATCACAGTCATGTTGCCATTGATAAGAAAGGTTAAAAAGATTTTTTATATCTACTCCTTCATCTTGCAATAAATCAAACATATACATTAAAAATTCCTGACAATCCTGCTGAATTATCTGTGAAAATTGATTTTGACCTGAACATATGTCTACAAGATTTCTAATTTCTGAAACATTTTCTATTTTTGCTCTATCACTACTACATTTCTCTAACACAGAATTCAATAAACAGCACAATGTTTGTTCCCGATTTTCGACAATCTGTTTTTGTAAATTTTGAAGAAAAAAAAACAACATTAACTACTACATTAGCATAACAGTTGACACCAGAACTGTTTTCAAACTGAAATCCAACAACATCTTCAACAGAATCCTTTTTCTTTCTCTTTACAATAACACTTTTATCTACTTTTTGCCTTTTTGCTGATACCTCACTGCAATTACTCTCATTTCTTCTTTTTCGGCCTACCACACGTTTTTCGATCAGAGGATATTGAGGCAAATGTGGAGCATACTCTCTTCTTAACCTATTGTATTCTTTAACACAATCTAGATCAGCACAAAACTTTGTTTCATCACATTCAATCAAGCACAATCCTGATAAAGTTCTCACTCGTGATAAAGCCACATATGCCATACCCTCTTTAAACACAGAACTTCCAATGTTCACCAAAGCACTATCTACACTTAAACCTTGAGATTTATGAATTGTCACTGCATATGCCAAACAAATAGGAAACTGTTTTCGGCGAACATATAAGTCTTTCAGGAGCAAAAATCTAGCTGAACAACCACAAATTTGTTCTATTTCATCAATGCCATCAAATTTAATTTTTAAAATTTCAATTTCATCTCTATTTTTGTAATTCACAAAACCAACAACATGACCCATTGCTCCATTTACCAAACCTCTTTCAACATTTAAATTCCTTCCCAAAATGATATGACAATTCAAACACACATTCAGAGTCTTTTCAAAACCAGCAGTTTTAGATATAGTCTTCTCTAATGAATCCAATTTTGATTTCAAATTTTCAGACAAAACAATTGTTGCTCCCATATGCTCTATTTTATCTGTAGCTTCCAGTTTCACTATCTCTTCATTTTCTAAAGTTAACATTTTGTTGTTGAACATGGAACATTCTTTCAGAGTTGGCATCAAACATATTCCAGATTTCTTCTCGTTAATTTTCATAAAAATATTCTCTGGAAGAATGTTTTCATTTGGGTCTAAATTTGAAATTAACCGTCCATGTAAAGCTTCATTCCCTTGCGGACTTATTTTTCCGACTCTTACATCTTGTAAAATATTTTTATAATCTTCATCCTTTGCCTGCCGCATATTTTGAAGCAGTTCTGCATATTTAAAGTTTAACCATATATTAACGTTTCCAATGCTTCCTAGGCACTTCCTGGTATCTTCATGCGTGAGCATTTTGAACACAGGTTGTCCTTTCACTGGAGTCAACTGCAGAAGATCTCCAAAAACAATAATATGTTTTCCTCCAAATAAGACATCATAGTCTGTTCTAAGAATTTCTTGCATTCTCAAATGCACAAAAGCAAGCATTATATTTTACACCATGCTTACTTCATCAATGATAAGAAGTTTCATTTTCTTCAGGACTCTCGAAACTTCGGAACACGCATCTCCAGATAGCTTGTGATATTGTAATTTGTTATCATGCTCCACTGTCAGCATCAGTAAACGATGTAAAGTAATCCCTTTAATGTTATGTGCAGCCAGCCCAGTTGGAGCGGTAACAACACAAGATAGCGGTGATTCAGTCCTTTTATGCAGATAAGTTGCAATTGCTTTAATCAGAAAACTTTTTCCAGTTCCTGCTTCTCCACTTACGTACAGTTGGACTGGTTTAAATGATGTACATGAGCACTCTTTTTTCTCATGAGTGAATTCATGTTCAATCTGATCTGTGACTTCGTCATATATCTGTTTCTGCTCAAGGTTTAGTTGTTTCACCAAATCTTCTAAGTTAACTACATCATCTTGAGCTTGTTCCATAGCTCTTTCCACCTCATCCATGGCAGTGGCAGCTTCATTTTGGATAATTGGTCCTCCGAGTGGATCCTGACTCAATGAAGCAGAACTCTGACTGTCTTGGGAACTGTCTCTAGCAATCTCTGCAGCAATTGTGGCTTCTTGCTCTATTTCTTCGTTCAACATTTGCAGATAATTTGGAAAAACAGGACATTCTATGGTATCCTTGGTTGCATTAAAAGAATCTTTGTAACAGAGAAAATCTCCAAGTAGTTCCTCTTCTGTACGCCATGGCTTAAAGAGTTGCAAAAGAGCTAAATAGTAAAATTCCCTTTTCTCTGGATTTTCGCAACTCAATTTTCGATGATTAATCAAATGGCCTTTTTTCTGTCTCACTAGACATCCTTCACACCCAATGATAGCATATATTCCATTGTTAATATCTTCTCTGATGGTTCTCTTATAAATATAGTTTTGCAGAACTTCATACAAACAACTGTTCTCAAGATGACTACTTCTATTTGGATAGTATGTATCCAACATGTTGGTCTTCAAAATATCTGTACTTTCTGGTTCTTTCTCCACCAAATACTCTATAAACTTGTACAGATTTCAAAACTCGATTTCGTGTTGCAGCAAGACCTAGACTCAGACAAATGATGGTTCTAGATTTGGCATAGAGACTTGCTGACGACAATCGATCAGAACATTCATATGCTCCAATTTCTCGATGCGACAACATATTCAGACTGTAACTGTATAATTTCTTGCTTAGACTCTTTTCATGTGAAATGTCCTCCCACATTTCCTTCAATTCTGTCTTTTCTTTTTTTGTGATGTAAGACGTCACATATCGAGCCACAGCAATAGAGTTGTCAGCAACGAATTGAATATCCATGTTAGCATTCCACATGGACAAAATCACTGGGTTGTAGTCGTTGATGTACTTGGACTCTTCGTTTCTTTTTAAATTGTATGTATTTTTTGGTGATTTCCTCGTCACAGTATGTCGCAGAGAAGACATCAAATTATTTACTCTTCCTTTAGAAATCACTGGTCGTGGAAAGCCGAAACGACATTTTGTGTAGAACTTGTCCTTGTTTCTGAATTTTCGACAACAGTACTTTCCACAACGATGGGATTGAAAGCGTAAAACTTGTTGCCTTAAACTGTTTTCTTCGGTAGTTTTCGGAACAGCACATGTTGAATACTCTTCAATGAAGGTCATCACTGTTCCATCCGAATCTGTTCAAAATTTGGGTGCATCTTTAATCCATAACAACATATGTATGTGAGGAGCACCTCTCGCTTGATACTCCTTTCTCCAAAAGAAATCCAAAACCTCTCCAAGGGGAGGATTTTTTTTGTTGGTAATAAAAGACATCATAGCTTAAAATCCATGATTGAAATATCTGCATACATTCACTGGATCCAAAGAACACAGTTCTCCAGGTGTTTTGAATTCTATATTTTGTATATTTGCATTTGCCTCTCGTAGAAATTGAAGTAAGTCGTCCCATGCATACTCGGCACAGCTAAGAGTGAGGAACCATGTAGGAGTTCCTAAGTTTCTTAGCATACATTTCAATTCCCCATGACGACGGTACCAATACTCGTTTGTACCACGCTGACATGCCATGAGATTGATTAGATGAGATTCTAAAATATTATCTTGCAGATTCACTTTCTCCATAAAGTCCATCGCCGAAACATTTTGCAGATGTGCTCCACTTTTCAGTATATTGTTTACTGCATAAGAAAGCCCCGACAAGTCACTTTCATACAGTAGATGAAACAAATAGGGAATGCATTGACGAAACCTTGGATCTTCAGCATATAATCTTACAGTTCGATATTCAGATGCAGGAATTTGAAGTGGACGATCGTCATATCGTCCACCTCGACCTGTTGGAAATAGCTGTGGAAAACAACGAGCTTCCAAACTTTCTTCCCATACACTAACGGGACTTCCTTTTGCTGCTTTCATTTGAAACAATTCAATTGCATTCCCCATTACTTCTTTGGAATGCAAAGGATGAACAGTATAATGTTCATATATTTCTACACTTCTAGACACATCAACTTTTTCAATTTGGCCGCCTGAACAATCACTGTCTTCATCTGCAGCTGTTTCCTCTGCTGCAACACATACATGTTTGTAATGCTCATTGTTTTTGACTAAATACAACGTTGCCTTTTTGACTTTCCTAACATCCAATAAATCTTGCCAGATTTTTTTACTCTTTGTCGGAACCCCATTAACTAGAATAACTAAAGGTTCCTCTTCTACTTTTTCTATACCAATTGTATCAATATTTTTTTTGAAATCTAGAGGCAAATAAACAACTCTTCCCTTTAATCCTCTTTGCAAATCTGTAGGAGGCAATTTCCCTATCTTGGGCTCCATGCGAGCAATTGCCTGAAAAGGATGGACACATTGAATCAAAATAGACTCATATGTATTTAAATCCATCAATTCACGGGGAATGTCTACCAACTCCAGATTATTATGAACAGCTCTAGCAGGCATTCTGTTTTGATTTAATTTATCATAACAATATTTACAAATACGCTGATCAGAACTCAAATCAAAGCAATTCTCCACCCACAAATAAGTTGAAAAATCGTTCCACTCATAATTATTCATCTTTTCACTTTTTACGTATAAATCAACTAATCTAGTTTGATGCTTATAATGACTTCGTCGACAACACACACAAGTAAAATTCGGCCTTTCACTTGATTTCACCTTAAACCTGGTAATTTCCTGCTCAAACTTTTCTATATTTCAAATCTGTACATTGTCTTCCACATTACCTTGAATTGCTGTGTCAATTTCTACACTGTCCTCTTTTTCACCAAAATAACAAATCTCAATTTCTTCACAAATATTCTTCACTCTAATTCAGTTCCATGCAAAAGAGCACTGTTTAATTGTTTAAGCTTAAGTGCTGGACTTTTTGCATAATGCAACATTCTCACTAATTTCCTCATTTTGGTATGATGCACTGCTAACATCCTAAAATGATGAAAAACACTCTGACAGACTTTTCTAGAGAGACAAGCCAGTGAATGCCCTTGCAAACCTGTGTTTTCTCTCACTCTGCAAGGATCTAAGTCTTGCAACAACTTTACTTTCTGCTTTAGACTTTTCTTACTATATGTACGTAAGAAATTACAAAACAAATCAATTGATTCCTGTCGCACACTACAAATACGACTACACTTCCAAGTGTACACTGGACTCTTAGTACGTCTCCCTAAAACTTCATCAGTTAACACCTCTTCTGGTTCTCTAGGCACAAGTTTCTCTTTTTCAATTGGACAACCGTCTTTCACTTCATACGCTCGACCACTGGTGTCAACTGCATGCACTAAATCATTATCCTGGAAGTAACTCTCCTCATTAAAAAATGGCTCACAACTTTAACTGTGCATCCATTCTCCCGAAAAAACTTTACAAAAATTAGTCTGATTAATTACTCTTTTCCATCTACTGTTTGATTTGAAAACATCAATTGTCTTGTTAAGTGTCCTAATTCTATTGATTTTTAAAATAAATAATTTTTTCTTAACTTCAAAAGCCTGATCAACAATCTTCTCTACACTTTTCTTTTTCTTATAAAAAGCAGCTCTCTGTTTACCTTTCCTAATGTTTTTTAACAAATTTAAAACCACCCTATTGCGAAACATTCGTTTACGAATGTCTCTAAACTGATTCTGCCTTCTATTCCTATACATATTATTCTCTCCTGCTCCAGTTGTATAATTCTTTGAGGTTCTCTCCTTCCTTTTCAAATTTACTCTCTCATTCTCTTTTTCTACATGCTGTCCATTATTTTTTGGGGATGTACATATGTTACGTAAGAAAGACTTAGTTTTCTTACCAGGAGCTTTGTTCCTGTTTTTTGAAGTATTTGTTGTGGAAGCGTGCTGTAATTCCGTTGCTCTTTTTGTTTTTTGGCGGTTATCTTCTTTTCTTCGCCTTTCCCTTGAAGGCATTTTTCCTTATTGTTGAAATCTTGATTTCAATCTGTGTTAAAGAAAAAAATAGCACATTATAGATCACTATTACCAAACAACAAAGCAATGACAAAAACCAAACGGTCTATTCAGGGTTACAGATCAAGTCAGGATTCTCCAGGGGTGCAGAAGAGGTGAGGCCTGTATTGAAGAGTGTAGTGCAAGACAGCTCTGTCCACAGGTACAAAGAAGATGAGACCTGTATCTAAGAGTCCAGTAGGGGATAGACTTCATAAAGTCTAGTCCACTGCACTCTTATACAAAGGCTTCACCACCTATGCTTCCCAGGAAAGGCCTCTCTCCCACTACAGTCTGGAACATACACCTCACCTCCTCTGTCCCTCTGGACATGCCTCCTCTCATCTCCACAATCTACTTCCTAATCTCAGGTAAAACAGGTGACATGATTATGAAAAGATCACATTTTTTTTATGTAATCATGCACACACAATTTATTCTTTATCAAAAATGTAAAACACATTAATTTGCCCTATAAATGTTTCAGTAGTGTAATGAAAAGCTTATACATATCACCTTTTCTCTGTTTTTCAAATTTTATTCTAAAAAAAGATTATGCGGCCTAAGCAGGACTGCTCATGTGATGAAACCTGTCCAGGGGAGCACAAAAATAAATATTGCACCTGCCTCACAGCAGGCATAAGACTGAAGCAAACGCTTTCACATGCAGATTTCCCCATGTGATAGGATTCTGACACCTAAGCAGCAGTGCAGATAAGATGAACCCTGTCCAGGGGAGCACAAAAGATGAGGCTTGTGTCCAAGAGTGCAGTAGACAGGACTAAACTGGAGTAGTGTTCAAAAAAAGATGAACCTCATTTATGTGGCCCTGCGTCAGTTTTGCACTGCTGATGCGTCACTTTTTGTGACGCATCGGCGGCATAAAACATGTACCTTTTTGCGCCATATTTAAAAAGTGACGCATGTAGGTAGATGCGTCACTTTTTAAACCTCTGCGCCACAATTTACCTCTGTCAGGTGTAATGTACACAGAGGGGGCATTCCCCCGCAAAAAGCCTCGTAATAGTGACGCAGTGAAATCTATGACATTTCACTGCGTCACTTTTAGGACACTGTTACATCAAAATCTTGCACCTGCCTCACAGCAGGCATAAGACTGAAGCAAACACTTTCACATGGGGCTTTCCCTATGTGATAGGATTCTGACACCTAAGCACCAGTGCAGATGAGATAAACCCTGTCCAGGGGAGCACAAAAGGTAAGGCTTCTGTCCAAGAGTGTAGTGGACAGGACTAAACTGGAGTAGTGTGCAAAAAAAGATGAACCTCATTTATGAGGCCCTGCGTTAGTTTTACACTGCTGATGCGTCACTTTTTGTGACACATCGGCAGCATAAAACATGTATCTTTTTGCGCCATATTTAAAAAGTGACGCATGTAGGTAGATGCGTCACTTTTTAAACCTCTGCGCCACAATATACCTCTGTCAGGTGTAATGTACACAGAGAGCGTGCATTCCCCCGCAAAAAGCCTCGTAATAGTGACGCAGTGAAATCTATGAGATTTCACTGCATCACTTTTAGGACACTATTACATCAAAATATAGCACCTGCCTCCCAGCGGGCACAAGACTGAAGCAAACACTTTCACATGGGGCTTTCCCCATGTGATACGATTCTGACACCTAAGCAGCAGTGCAGATGAGATGTCCAGGGTAGCACAAAAGGTGAGGCTTGTGTCCAAGAGTGCAGTAGACAGAACTAAACTAGCCTTGTTGCGCCATATTTAAAAAGTGAAGCATGTAGGTAGATGCGTCACTTTTTAAACCTGTGCGCCACATTATACCTTTATCAGGTGTAATGCACACAGAGGGGTCATTTCTCCGCAGAAAGCCTCGTAATAGTGACGCAGTGAAAGCAATGAGATTTCACTGTCACTTTTAGAACAGTGTTACGTCAAAATATTGCGCCTGCCTCAGAGCAGACATAAGACTGAGGCAAACGCTTCCACATGAAGCTTTCCCCATGTGAAAGGATGCATTGCTGGAGTTCAAGCATTTCATTTCAGTACTGAAAACTCACAATTTTTCAAAATACATTTCCTCTCTCTTGCAAACAATCCTACCGCATATCCAAGGCTCTAAATAAGCTGAGGCTTGTCTAAGGATGCCAATTAGTTGTAGTTTATTCAGGGTTACAGATGAGATAAGGATTGTCTAGGGGTGCACAAGAGGTATGGCCTCTATTGAAGAGTGTAGTAGAAGAGAGATCTGTCCACAGGTGCAAATAATTTGACACCTGTGTCTAAGAGTGCAGTGGGGGATAGGCTTCATGAAGCCTAGTCCACTGCACTCTTAGACACAGGTCTCACCACCTACGCTCTCCAAGAAAAGCCTCTCTCCCACTACAGTCTTGAACACAGGCCTCACCTCCTCTGTCCCTCTGGACATTCCTCACCTCATCTGCACAATCTACTTCCTAATCTGAGGAAACACAGCTGACATGATTGTGAAGAGGTCAATTTTGTTTATGTAATCATTCACACACTATTTATTCTTTCTCAAAAATATAAAACACATTATTTTGCCTCAAAAATATTTCAGTAGTGTAATGAAAAGCTTTACATATCACCTATTCTCTGTTTTTCCAATCTTATTCTAAAAAAAGATTATGAGGCCTAACCAGGAGTGCAGATGTAATGAAGCCTCTACAGGGGAGCAAAAAAGGTGAGGCTTCTGTCCAACAGTGCAGTGGACAGGACTAAACTGGAGTAGTGCACAAAAAAAAGATGAACCTCATTTATAAAGCCCTGCATCAGTTTTCCACTGCTAATGCGTCACTTTTTGTGACGCATCGGCGGCATAAAACATGTGCCTTGTTGCGCCATATTTAAAAAGTGACGCATGTAGGTAGATGCGTCACTATTTAAACTTCTGCGCCACATTATACCTTTATCAGGTATAATGCACACAGAGGGGTCATTTCTCCGCAGAAAGCCTCGTAATAGTGACGCAGTGAAAGCAATGAGATTTCACTGTGTCACTTTTAGAACAGTGTTACGTCAAAATATTGCGCCTGCCTCACAGCAGACATAAGACTGAGGCAAACGCTTCCACATGAAGCTTTCCCCATGTGAAAGGATGCATTGCTGGACTACAAGCATTCCATTTCACTACTGAAAACTCACAATTTTTCAAAATACATTTCCTCTCTCTTGCAAAGAATCCTACCGCATGTCCAAGGCTGTAAATAAGCTGAGGCTTCTCTAAGCATGCCAATTAGTTGTAGTCTATTCAGGGTTACAGATGAGGTAAGGATTGTCTAGGGGTGCACAAGAGGTATGGCCTCTATTGAAGAGTGTAGTAGAAGAGAGATCTGTCCACAGGTGCAAATAATTTGACACCTGTGTCTAAGAGTGCAGTGGGGGATAGGCTTCATGAAGCCTAGTCCACTGCACTCTTAGACACAGGTCTCACAACCTACGCTCTCCAAGAAAAGCCTCTTTCCCACTACAGTCTTGAACACAGGCCTCACCTCCTCTGTCCCTCTGGACATTCCTCACCTCATCTGCACAATCTACTTCCTAATCTGAGGAAACACAGCTAACATGATTGTGAAGAGGTCAAATTTTTTTATATAATCATTTACACACTATTTATTCTTTCTCAAAAATATAAAACACATTATTTTGCCTCAAAAATATTTCAGTAGTGTAATGAAAAGCTTTACATATCACCTATGCTCTGTTTTTCCAATCTTATTCTAAAAAAAGATTATGAGGCCTAACCAGGAGTGAGATGTAATGAAGCCTGTACAGGGGAGCACAAAAGGTTAGGCTTCTGTCCGACAGTGCAGTGGACAGGACTAAACTGGAGTAGTGCACAAAAAAAGATGAACCTCATTTATAAAGCCCTGCATCAGTTTTCCACTGCTGATGCGTCACTTTTTGTGACGCATCGGCGGCTTAAAACATGTGCCTTGTTGCGCCATATTTAAAAAGTGACGCATGTAGGTAGATGCATCACTTTTTAAACCTCTACGCCACATTATACCTCTGTCAGGTGTAATGTACAGAGAGGGAGCATTCCTCCGCAAAAAGCCTCGTAATAGTGACGCAGTGAAATCTATGAGATATCACTGAGTCACTTTTAGGACACTGTTACGTCAAAATCTTGCACCAGCCTCACATGAGGCATAAGACTGAGTCAAAGGCTTTCACATGGGGCTTTCCCCATGTGAAAGAATGCATTGCTGGAGTTGCTTCCTAATCTGAGGTAACACAGGTGACATGATTGTGAGAGCTTCAAATTATTTTATTTAATCATGCACACACTTTTTATTCTTTCTCAAAAATATATAAGCTATTAATTTCCCCCCAAATCGATTTTTCAATAACATTTTAAAAACACAGTGCAGGTCCTATGTACAATCATTCCATTTCAGTACTAAAAAGTCACTATTTTACAAAATACATTTCCTATCTCTTGCAAACATTCCTACCAAGCATTTCCCATAAAAATGAAACTACCCAACAGCAAAGAAACTCAATCTGCTTCCCAATCTGAGGTAAAACAGATAACATGTTTGTAAAAGATTCAAATATTTTTATGTAATTAAGCACACACTATTTATTCCTTCTTAAAAATGTTAAAGCTATGGATTTGCACTAAAATCGTTTTTCAATTACCATTTTAGGAACAGAACACAGGTCCTATGTACAACCATTCATTTTCACTACTGAAACCCATTAATTTGCACTAAAATAATTTTTCAATTACCATTTTAGGAACACAACAAAGGTCCTATGTACAAGGATTCATTTTTACTACTGAAACCCATTGATTTCCACTAAAATCGTTTTTCAATTACCATTTTAGGAACAGAACACAGGTCCTATGTACAACCATTCAACTTCACTACTGAAACATCACTATTTCACAAAATACAAATCCTCTATTTTACAAATATAGAAACCATGCATTTTCAAAAAACATCATACAAACCAACAGCAAAAAAAATCAATGTGCTTCTTAATCTGAACTCTCTATCCAAATGAATCATAACTCACCTTTACAAATGCTTTAGGAGATTCAGAACAGTGTCAGATACACACACCAATATTTCTTTAGGAGAAAAAGGTATGTTCTCCAGGCACTGCAAACCTTAATGGCACAGAAAACCGTCCCAAGCTGGGAACTGAGGCGGCTCTTTTGGCGGTAACTGAGCTGGCCAGGAAACAAATGGATCAAGGCGGCACCACAGCAATCATGTTGCTCGACCTTAGTGCCGCCTTCGACACTGTCAACACCAGCATTCTCCTTTACCGCCTTTGCCAAATGGGAATTTCTGGGAAGGCCATGCACTGGCTTCAGTCTTTTTTGGAGAATCGCTCCTTCGAGGTTGTTGAGGGCAATACCCACTCAAAAATCTGGCCCTTGGACCAAGGCGTGCCCCAGGGCTCTGCCTTGAGCCCCACCCTTTTTAATATTTATATGCAGCCTCTTGCTGATATAGTGCACTTGTTCGGCCTTGACATAGTGACTTACGCCGACGATACTCAATTAGTTGTATCTATGAATCAATCTGACTCTTCCCTTTCGAATTTAAGCAACTGTTTGGTAGCGGTCGCCCAGTGGATGGCTGCATCGCATTTGAAATTAAATGGCGAGAAAACGGAGCTCATGATGTTAGGCAATTCAACCATCCCCAGTCCTATGATGGACTGGCCCCCGTGTATGGGCCCCTCGCCCCAACCAAAGCCCCATATAAAAAGTCTGGGCATCTGGCTGGACGCTAACCTTAGCTTTTTGCAACAAGCTACCACTCTATCCGCCACCTGTTTTGGGCTCATGCGCATGCTGAGGAAGGTGCTACCTTTACTCCCCTTCGAAGCCCGTAGAATAATGGTGCAAGCCATTATCTTGTCCCGGTTGGACTATGGGAACTCCCTATATTTAGGGGCTCCCACTTCCACAATAAGGAAGATGCAGGTGACCCAAAACGCTGCAGCCCGCCTTTTACTAGGCCTTAATCAACGGGAATCAGGCACAGCGGCCCTGAGGAAATTGCACTGGCTCCCCATTAAGGCCAGAGTGCTGTTCAAATCCATGTGTATTATGCACAAAGCCATGTGGAAGACAGCTCCAACTATGATTTGCTCTCTAGCAAACCCCTACCTTCCCCATAGAGCGCTGTGATCTAGCACAGCTTTCCTGGCTACGGTTAATAAGATCAGACGCACCAGATGGGGCGGGCGTTCCTTCTCTTGGAATGCCGCCAGGGCATGGAATTCCTTGCCCATCTCCCTTCGTAGTGAACCCAGCCTTCTGAAATTTCGGAAGGAATTGAAAACCCACCTGTTCATCTAATTCTCTTCACCTTATATTAGTCTGACTATACATAGCGCTACGAGGCCTCCGGGTTGTTTGCGCTCTACAAAACTCAATTAATAATAATAATAATAATAAAACCTCTAATTCTACACACATATTGCTCATGGTAACCAATCAAAACTCTTCCCTCTGTATTTTCAAACCAACACCCTTCCCCCCTCAGCCCTTTCTACCTGTTACCATAGCAACTCCCTCCTCACTGAGCTCTCAGGTTTAAAAGTTTATTCTACAATGTTGCAAATCACCTCAGCAAGGATGTTTGACCTGCGAATACACCAGCTTATCTGTTGCAATGTTTCTTTAAATGACTTTTTTTTTACCCATTTAGAACACAACCATGCACCCTAACTTTCAGTTTTCAACTATCTCAATCTACCAATCATTGCTTGTGATTCAAGAGCACTGAAAGTCTACAGTTTTGTTTTGCAAACTCCTATTGTTCCAACTGCCATTTCTTAACCCACACTTCATCTGACTGCACCAGAATCTCCTCTCACCATGTATTCTGTCTGGATTATTGGACATAGCTATATCCACTGGGCTCAAAGGTATGCAGCTACCAGAAATTTTCACAACCTTCATTTATCAAATGTGAACATCAAATGGATTGGCCAGAGAGGATTGAAATGTCACCAATTGATTCCATTGGTAAAAACCTTTTTGCATTTGCCACACCCTGACCTCTTAATTGTGCACTGTGGAGGAAATGACTTGGGCACTTTGACTGGGGTAGGTCTGGAAATGCTTTTAAAGGACACCTTTGATCATTTGATGGCACTTTTTCCACAAACTGCCTTGGTATATTCCAATATATGCCAAAGACAGAAATGGAAGTGGTCCAACCAATTTTGTCCACAATTTGAGAAAGCACACATGTGAATAAATCTGTTTCTGCTTACATGAGAGACTATGGAATGGGTTCAATATACAACAACAACTTGCGTTACAACATGCAAGATATCTACAGAGGAAATGGTGTCCACTTCTCAGATGAGGGGAATAGAATATTCCTCCTGAATTTAAGACTGTGCATTGGAACCTACTTATAGGTACCTAAATCAGCCACAGAACCCAAAAGCTCTTTTCAGGGCTACCCTACCGCTGATCATTCCAAATGATTATCTTTTTGTAACTTTTTTCACTATTTTTCACTAAAGTACACTCCCCGGTACGCTCCCCGGTGCGCCTACCGGGCGCTCCCCCCGCGAAAATTTTAAAATCTGTTTTTTTTTTTGGCCTATATGGGCCTCCTAACACCCCCTCAGAAAACCTAGGGGGTCGGGGAGTGCCTACCGTGCCCCCTTATACCCATTCCTAACGTTGTTTGTCCTCCATTTTCTATCTCAAATCTCCCGAAACACAAAATGGAGGACTCCCGTAGCGCTGCCGGTACGCGTACCGAGGTGCGCACCGGGAAACGCTCCCAAAAAATGTTAAAAGTTAATTTACATAAAAACCACTGGAGACACTTTCACCAAATATACAATAGCTCATACTACATACCAATCCCTACCATTTTCCAAAATTTGGTGGAATTCCATTAAGCCATTTAGCCTGTAGACCTCTCTAAATATCCTGAGGTAAATTACTTCACAAAAACACATCTGAAGTATTAGAATTGACAACCAATTAAAAAGTTACTTTCATTTTCTACTATTATTTCATGACATATGATTGGTTATGTACCTGAATATATATAAAGAAAGAGAGGGAAACACAGCCATTTTGACTACTACTTCCTGAAGTACATTTCAAGAGCATTTTCACTGACAACTTCAACTTCTTTTTGAAAGGTAAGTTGTTATTGTGAAAACTGAAGTATGTTGTGCACTTTAAGTTAATTTGGAAAACTTTTTCTGATAGTTATATACTATCCCTCTGTAATAGTCATAGATTGATATAGACTTCTCTGTTATAGTTATGGATGGATTTAGGCTTGTCTTGTATAATTATGAATTTACCCCTAGGACAAGCAGCACTCCTGACATTTTGGAGCGAGAATATTTACACGGCAGCCTAGCCGTTAAGCAGCACCAACCTAATACTTTGTGGGGCCGTGCGGCTCGGTATCCAACCGAGTCGTCATACGGGACAGCAGCTAAGGATTGAGGACAAGGCTCGACGGCGGAGTTCTATTCAAGTACTCTTTTATCCGGCAGTGGATTTGTGCACCCATCCAGGGTTTCCAATTTGACACCACAGTTCCCATAATGCATCTTGGCATAGAATAACGATATAGAGAACTGTGAGTGATGCACTTCCTTTGCCACGCCTCTGAGGAAGAAGACTGAATTCGAAACGCGTCAGGCGGATGGCGATAAAGGGCTGTATGGATGCAGCCAATGAGACTTTGTCCATACCTATTAAAAGGGTTTACCCTCTACGCTGGTGTCAGGAGTGCTGCTTGTCCTAGGGGCATTTTGGAGCGAGAATATTTACACGGCAGCCTAGCCGTTAAGCAGCACCAACCTAATACTTTGTGGGGCCGTGCGGCTCGGTATCCAACCGAGTCGTCATACGGGACAGCAGCTAAGGATTGAGGACAAGGCTCGACGGCGGATTTCTATTCAAGTACTCTTTTATCCGGCAGTGGATTTGTGCATCCATCCAGGGTTTCCAATTTGACACCACAGTTCCCATAATGCATCTTGGCATAGAATAACGATATAGAGAACTGTGAGTGATGCACTTCCTTTGCCACGCCTCTGAGGAAGAAGACTGAATTCGAAACGCGTCAGGCGGATGGCGATAAAGGGCTGTATGGATGCAGCCAATGAGACTTTGTCCATACCTATTAAAAGGGTTTACCCTCTACGCTGGTGTCAGGAGTGCTGCTTGTCCTAGGGGCATTTTGGAGCGAGAATATTTACACGGCAGCCTAGCCGTTAAGCAGCACCAACCTAATACTTTGTGGGGCCGTGCGGCTCGGTATCCAACCGAGTCGTCATACGGGACAGCAGCTAAGGATTGAGGACAAGGCTCGACGGCGGAGTTCTATTCAAGTACCCTTTTATCCGGCAGTGGATTTGTGCACCCATCCAGGGTTTCCAATTTGACACCACAGTTCCCATAATGCATCTTGGCATAGAATAACGATATAGAGAACTGTGAGTGATGCACTTCCTTTGCCACGCCTCTGAGGAAGAAGACTGAATTCGAAACGCGTCAGGCGGATGGCGATAAAGGGCTGTATGGATGCAGCCAATGAGACTTTGTCCATACCTATTAAACGGGTTTACCCTCTACGCTGGTGTCAGGAGTGCTGCTTGTCCTAGGGGCATTTTGGAGCGAGAATATTTACACGGCAGCCTAGCCGTTAAGCAGCACCAACCTAATACTTTGTGGGGCCGTGCGGCTCGGTATCCAACCGAGTCGTCATACGGGACAGCAGCTAAGGATTGAGGACAAGGCTCGACGGCGGAGTTCTATTCAAGTACTCTTTTATCCGGCAGTGGATTTGTGCACCCATCCAGGGTTTCCAATTTGACACCACAGTTCCCATAATGCATCTTGGCATAGAATAACGATATAGAGAACTGTGAGTGATGCACTTCCTTTGCCACGCCTCTGAGGAAGAAGACTGAATTCGAAACGCGTCAGGCGGATGGCGATAAAGGGCTGTATGGATGCAGCCAATGAGACTTTGTCCATACCTATTAAAAGGGTTTACCCTCTACGCTGGTGTCAGGAGTGCTGCTTGTCCTAGGGGCATTTTGGAGCGAGAATATTTACACGGCAGCCTAGCAGTTAAGCAGCACCAACCTAATACTTTGTGGGGCCGTGCGGCTCGGTATCCAACCGAGTCGTCATACGGGACAGCAGCTAAGGATTGAGGACAAGGCTCGACGGCGGAGTTCTATTCAAGTACTCTTTTATCCGGCAGTGGATTTGTGCACCCATCCAGGGTTTCCAATTTGACACCACAGTTCCCATAATGCATCTTGGCATAGAATAACGATATAGAGAACTGTGAGTGATGCACTTCCTTTGCCACGCCTCTGAGGAAGAAGACTGAATTCGAAACGCGTCAGGCGGATGGCGATAAAGGGCTGTATGGATGCAGCCAATGAGACTTTGTCCATACCTATTAAAAGGGTTTACCCTCTACGCTGGTGTCAGGAGTGCTGCTTGTCCTAGGGGCATTTTGGAGCGAGAATATTTACACGGCAGCCTAGCCGTTAAGCAGCACCAACCTAATACTTTGTGGGGCCGTGCGGCTCGGTATCCAACCGAGTCGTCATACGGGACAGCAGCTAAGGATTGAGGACAAGGCTCGACGGCGGAGTTCTATTCAAGTACTCTTTTATCCGGCAGTGGATTTGTGCACCCATCCAGGGTTTCCAATTTGACACCACAGTTCCCATAATGCATCTTGGCATCGAATAACGATATAGAGAACTGTGAGTGATGCACTTCCTTTGCCACGCCTCTGAGGAAGAAGACTGACTTCGAAACGCGTCAGGCGGATGGCGATAAAGGGCTGTATGGATGCAGCCAATGAGACTTTGTCCATACCTATTAAAAGGGTTTACCCTCTACGCTGGTGTCAGGAGTGCTGCTTGTCCTAGGGGCATTTTGGAGCGAGAATATTTACACGGCAGCCTAGCCGTTAAGCAGCACCAACCTAATACTTTGTGGGGCCGTGCGGCTCGGTATCCAACCGAGTCGTCATACGGGACAGCAGCTAAGGATTGAGGACAAGGCTCGACGGCGGAGTTCTATTCAAGTACTCTTTTATCCGGCAGTGGATTTGTGCACCCATCCAGGGTTTCCAATTTGACACCACAGTTCCCATAATGCATCTTGGCATAGAATAACGATATAGAGAACTGTGAGTGATGCACTTCCTTTGCCACGCCTCTGAGGAAGAAGACTGAATTCGAAACGCGTCAGGCGGATGGCGATAAAGGGCTGTATGGATGCAGCCAATGAGACTTTGTCCATACCTATTAAAAGGGTTTACCCTCTACGCTGGTGTCAGGAGTGCTGCTTGTCCTAGGGGCATTTTGGAGCGAGAATATTTACACGGCAGCCTAGCCGTTAAGCAGCACCAACCTAATACTTTGTGGGGCCGTGCGGCTCGGTATCCAACCGAGTCGTCATACGGGACAGCAGCTAAGGATTGAGGACAAGGCTCGACGGCGGAGTTCTATTCAAGTACTCTTTTATCCGGCAGTGGATTTGTGCACCCATCCAGGGTTTCCAATTTGACACCACAGTTCCCATAATGCATCTTGGCATAGAATAACGATATAGAGAACTGTGAGTGATGCACTTCCTTTGCCACGCCTCTGAGGAAGAAGACTGAATTCGAAACGCGTCAGGCGGATGGCGATAAAGGGCTGTATGGATGCAGCCAATGAGACTTTGTCCATACCTATTAAAAGGGTTTACCCTCTACGCTGGTGTCAGGAGTGTTGCTTGTCCTAGGGGCATTTTGGAGCGAGAATATTTACACGGCAGCCTAGCCGTTAAGCAGCACCAACCTAATACTTTGTGGGGCCGTGCGGCTCGGTATCCAACCGAGTCGTCATACGGGACAGCAGCTAAGGATTGAGGACAAGGCTCGACGGCGGAGTTCTATTCAAGTACTCTTTTATCCGGCAGTGGATTTGTGCACCCATCCAGGGTTTCCAATTTGACACCACAGTTCCCATAATGCATCTTGGCATAGAATAACGATATAGAGAACTGTGAGTGATGCACTTCCTTTGCCACGCCTCTGAGGAAGAAGACTGAATTCGAAACGCGTCAGGCGGATGGCGATAAAGGGCTGTATGGATGCAGCCAATGAGACTTTGTCCATACCTATTAAAAGGGTTTACCCTCTACGCTGGTGTCAGGAGTGCTGCTTGTCCTAGGGGCATTTTGGAGCGAGAATATTTACACGGCAGCCTAGCCGTTAAGCAGCACCAACCTAATACTTTGTGGGGCCGTGCGGCTCGGTATCCAACCGAGTCGTCATACGGGACAGCAGCTAAGGATTGAGGACAAGGCTCGACGGCGGAGTTCTATTCAAGTACTCTTTTATCCGGCAGTGGATTTGTGCACCCATCCAGGGTTTCCAATTTGACACCACAGTTCCCATAATGCATCTTGGCATAGAATAACGATATAGAGAACTGTGAGTGATGCACTTCCTTTGCCACGCCTCTGAGGAAGAAGACTGACTTCGAAACGCGTCAGGCGGATGGCGATAAAGGGCTGTATGGATGCAGCCAATGAGACTTTGTCCATACCTATTAAAAGGGTTTACCCTCTACGCTGGTGTCAGGAGTGCTGCTTGTCCTAGGGGCATTTTGGAGCGAGAATATTTACACGGCAGCCTAGCCGTTAAGCAGCACCAACCTAATACTTTGTGGGGCCGTGCGGCTCGGTATCCAACCGAGTCGTCATACGGGACAGCAGCTAAGGATTGAGGACAAGGCTCGACGGCGGAGTTCTATTCAAGTACTCTTTTATCCGGCAGTGGATTTGTGCACCCATCCAGGGTTTCCAATTTGACACCACAGTTCCCATAATGCATCTTGGCATAGAATAACGATATAGAGAACTGTGAGTGATGCACTTCCTTTGCCACGCCTCTGAGGAAGAAGACTGAATTCGAAACGCGTCAGGCGGATGGCGATAAAGGGCTGTATGGATGCAGCCAATGAGACTTTGTCCATACCTATTAAAAGGGTTTACCCTCTACGCTGGTGTCAGGAGTGCTGCTTGTCCTAGGGGCATTTTGGAGCGAGAATATTTACACGGCAGCCTAGCCGTTAAGCAGCACCAACCTAATACTTTGTGGGGCCGTGCGGCTCGGTATCCAACCGAGTCGTCATACGGGACAGCAGCTAAGGATTGAGGACAAGGCTCGACGGCGGAGTTCTATTCAAGTACTCTTTTATCCGGCAGTGGATTTGTGCACCCATCCAGGGTTTCCAATTTGACACCACAGTTCCCATAATGCATCTTGGCATAGAATAACGATATAGAGAACTGTGAGTGATGCACTTCCTTTGCCACGCCTCTGAGGAAGAAGACTGAATTCGAAACGCGTCAGGCGGATGGCGATAAAGGGCTGTATGGATGCAGCCAATGAGACTTTGTCCATACCTATTAAAAGGGTTTACCCTCTACGCTGGTGTCAGGAGTGTTGCTTGTCCTAGGGGCATTTTGGAGCGAGAATATTTACACGGCAGCCTAGCCGTTAAGCAGCACCAACCTAATACTTTGTGGGGCCGTGCGGCTCGGTATCCAACCGAGTCGTCATACGGGACAGCAGCTAAGGATTGAGGACAAGGCTCGACGGCGGAGTTCTATTCAAGTACTCTTTTATCCGGCAGTGGATTTGTGCACCCATCCAGGGTTTCCAATTTGACACCACAGTTCCCATAATGCATCTTGGCATAGAATAACGATATAGAGAACTGTGAGTGATGCACTTCCTTTGCCACGCCTCTGAGGAAGAAGACTGAATTCGAAACGCGTCTGGCGGATGGCGATAAAGGGCTGTATGGATGCAGCCAATGAGACTTTGTCCATACCTATTAAACGGGTTTACCCTCTACGCTGGTGTCAGGAGTGCTGCTTGTCCTAGGGGCATTTTGGAGCGAGAATATTTACACGGCAGCCTAGCCGTTAAGCAGCACCAACCTAATACTTTGTGGGGCCGTGCGGCTCGGTATCCAACCGAGTCGTCATACGGGACAGCAGCTAAGGATTGAGGACAAGGCTCGACGGCGGAGTTCTATTCAAGTACTCTTTTATCCGGCAGTGGATTTGTGCACCCATCCAGGGTTTCCAATTTGACACCACAGTTCCCATAATGCATCTTGGCATAGAATAACGATATAGAGAACTGTGAGTGATGCACTTCCTTTGCCACGCCTCTGAGGAAGAAGACTGAATTCGAAACGCGTCAGGCGGATGGCGATAAAGGGCTGTATGGATGCAGCCAATAAGACTTTGTCCATACCTATTAAAAGGGTTTACCCTCTACGCTGGTGTCAGGAGTGCTGCTTGTCCTAGGGGCATTTTGGAGCGAGAATATTTACACGGCAGCCTAGCAGTTAAGCAGCACCAACCTAATACTTTGTGGGGCCGTGCGGCTCGGTATCCAACCGAGTTGTCATACGGGACAGCAGCTAAGGATTGAGGACAAGGCTCGACGGCGGAGTTCTATTCAAGTACTCTTTTATCCGGCAGTGGATTTGTGCACCCATCCAGGGTTTCCAATTTGACACCACAGTTCCCATAATGCATCTTGGCATAGAATAACGATATAGAGAACTGTGAGTGATGCACTTCCTTTGCCACGCCTCTGAGGAAGAAGACTGAATTCGAAACGCGTCAGGCGGATGGCGATAAAGGGCTGTATGGATGCAGCCAATGAGACTTTGTCCATACCTATTAAAAGGGTTTACCCTCTACGCTGGTGTCAGGAGTGCTGCTTGTCCTAGGGGCATTTTGGAGCGAGAATATTTACACGGCAGCCTAGCCGTTAAGCAGCACCTACCTAATACTTTGTGGGGCCGTGCGGCTCGGTATCCAACCGAGTCGTCATACGGGACAGCAGCTAAGGATTGAGGACAAGGCTCGACGGCGGAGTTCTATTCAAGTACCCTTTTATCCGGCAGTGGATTTGTGCACCCATCCAGGGTTTCCAATTTGACACCACAGTTCCCATAATGCATCTTGGCATAGAATAACGATATAGAGAACTGTGAGTGATGCACTTCCTTTGCCACGCCTCTGAGGAAGAAGACTGAATTCGAAACGCGTCAGGCGGATGGCGATAAAGGGCTGTATGGATGCAGCCAATGAGACTTTGTCCATACCTATTAAACGGGTTTACCCTCTACGCTGGTGTCAGGAGTGCTGCTTGTCCTAGGGGCATTTTGGAGCGAGAATATTTACACGGCAGCCTAGCCGTTAAGCAGCACCAACCTAATACTTTGTGGGGCCGTGCGGCTCGGTATCCAACCGAGTCGTCATACGGGACAGCAGCTAAGGATTGAGGACAAGGCTCGACGGCGGAGTTCTATTCAAGTACTCTTTTATCCGGCAGTGGATTTGTGCACCCATCCAGGGTTTCCAATTTGACACCACAGTTCCCATAATGCATCTTGGCATAGAATGACGATATAGAGAACTGTGAGTGATGCACTTCCTTTGCCACGCCTCTGAGGAAGAAGACTGAATTCGAAACGCGTCAGGCGGATGGCGATAAAGGGCTGTATGGATGCAGCCAATGAGACTTTGTCCATACCTATTAAAAGGGTTTACCCTCTACGCTGGTGTCAGGAGTGCTGCTTGTCCTAGGGGCATTTTGGAGCGAGAATATTTACACGGCAGCCTAGCAGTTAAGCAGCACCAACCTAATACTTTGTGGGGCCGTGCGGCTCGGTATCCAACCGAGTCGTCATACGGGACAGCAGCTAAGGATTGAGGACAAGGCTCGACGGCGGAGTTCTATTCAAGTACTCTTTTATCCGGCAGTGGATTTGTGCACCCATCCAGGGTTTCCAATTTGACACCACAGTTCCCATAATGCATCTTGGCATAGAATAACGATATAGAGAACTGTGAGTGATGCACTTCCTTTGCCACGCCTCTGAGGAAGAAGACTGAATTCGAAACGCGTCAGGCGGATGGCGATAAAGGGCTGTATGGATGCAGCCAATGAGACTTTGTCCATACCTATTAAAAGGGTTTACCCTCTACGCTGGTGTCAGGAGTGCTGCTTGTCCTAGGGGCATTTTGGAGCGAGAATATTTACACGGCAGCCTAGCCGTTAAGCAGCACCAACCTAATACTTTGTGGGGCCGTGCGGCTCGGTATCCAACCGAGTCGTCATACGGGACAGCAGCTAAGGATTGAGGACAAGGCTCGACGGCGGAGTTCTATTCAAGTACTCTTTTATCCGGCAGTGGATTTGTGCACCCATCCAGGGTTTCCAATTTGACACCACAGTTCCCATAATGCATCTTGGCATCGAATAACGATATAGAGAACTGTGAGTGATGCACTTCCTTTGCCACGCCTCTGAGGAAGAAGACTGACTTCGAAACGCGTCAGGCGGATGGCGATAAAGGGCTGTATGGATGCAGCCAATGAGACTTTGTCCATACCTATTAAAAGGGTTTACCCTCTACGCTGGTGTCAGGAGTGCTGCTTGTCCTAGGGGCATTTTGGAGCGAGAATATTTACACGGCAGCCTAGCCGTTAAGCAGCACCAACCTAATACTTTGTGGGGCCGTGCGGCTCGGTATCCAACCGAGTCGTCATACGGGACAGCAGCTAAGGATTGAGGACAAGGCTCGACGGCGGAGTTCTATTCAAGTACTCTTTTATCCGGCAGTGGATTTGTGCACCCATCCAGGGTTTCCAATTTGACACCACAGTTCCCATAATGCATCTTGGCATAGAATAACGATATAGAGAACTGTGAGTGATGCACTTCCTTTGCCACGCCTCTGAGGAAGAAGACTGAATTCGAAACGCGTCAGGCGGATGGCGATAAAGGGCTGTATGGATGCAGCCAATGAGACTTTGTCCATACCTATTAAAAGGGTTTACCCTCTACGCTGGTGTCAGGAGTGCTGCTTGTCCTAGGGGCATTTTGGAGCGAGAATATTTACACGGCAGCCTAGCCGTTAAGCAGCACCAACCTAATACTTTGTGGGGCCGTGCGGCTCGGTATCCAACCGAGTCGTCATACGGGACAGCAGCTAAGGATTGAGGACAAGGCTCGACGGCGGAGTTCTATTCAAGTACTCTTTTATCCGGCAGTGGATTTGTGCACCCATCCAGGGTTTCCAATTTGACACCACAGTTCCCATAATGCATCTTGGCATAGAATAACGATATAGAGAACTGTGAGTGATGCACTTCCTTTGCCACGCCTCTGAGGAAGAAGACTGAATTCGAAACGCGTCAGGCGGATGGCGATAAAGGGCTGTATGGATGCAGCCAATGAGACTTTGTCCATACCTATTAAAAGGGTTTACCCTCTACGCTGGTGTCAGGAGTGTTGCTTGTCCTAGGGGCATTTTGGAGCGAGAATATTTACACGGCAGCCTAGCCGTTAAGCAGCACCAACCTAATACTTTGTGGGGCCGTGCGGCTCGGTATCCAACCGAGTCGTCATACGGGACAGCAGCTAAGGATTGAGGACAAGGCTCGACGGCGGAGTTCTATTCAAGTACTCTTTTATCCGGCAGTGGATTTGTGCACCCATCCAGGGTTTCCAATTTGACACCACAGTTCCCATAATGCATCTTGGCATAGAATAACGATATAGAGAACTGTGAGTGATGCAATTCCTTTGCCACGCCTCTGAGGAAGAAGACTGAATTCGAAACGCGTCAGGCGGATGGCGATAAAGGGCTGTATGGATGCAGCCAATGAGACTTTGTCCATACCTATTAAAAGGGTTTACCCTCTACGCTGGTGTCAGGAGTGCTGCTTGTCCTAGGGGCATTTTGGAGCGAGAATATTTACACGGCAGCCTAGCCGTTAAGCAGCACCAACCTAATACTTTGTGGGGCCGTGCGGCTCGGTATCCAACCGAGTCGTCATACGGGACAGCAGCTAAGGATTGAGGACAAGGCTCGACGGCGGAGTTCTATTCAAGTACTCTTTTATCCGGCAGTGGATTTGTGCACCCATCCAGGGTTTCCAATTTGACACCACAGTTCCCATAATGCATCTTGGCATAGAATAACGATATAGAGAACTGTGAGTGATGCACTTCCTTTGCCACGCCTCTGAGGAAGAAGACTGAATTCGAAACGCGTCAGGCGGATGGCGATAAAGGGCTGTATGGATGCAGCCAATGAGACTTTGTCCATACCTATTAAACGGGTTTACCCTCTACGCTGGTGTCAGGAGTGCTGCTTGTCCTAGGGGCATTTTGGAGCGAGAATATTTACACGGCAGCCTAGCCGTTAAGCAGCACCAACCTAATACTTTGTGGGGCCGTGCGGCTCGGTATCCAACCGAGTCGTCATACGGGACAGCAGCTAAGGATTGAGGACAAGGCTCGACGGCGGAGTTCTATTCAAGTACTCTTTTATCCGGCAGTGGATTTGTGCACCCATCCAGGGTTTCCAATTTGACACCACAGTTCCCATAATGCATCTTGGCATAGAATAACGATATAGAGAACTGTGACTGATGCATTTCCTTTGCCACGCCTCTGAGGAAGGAGACTGAATTCGAAACGCGGAGTTCTATTCAAGTACTCTTTTATCCGGCAGTGGATTTGTGCACCCATCCAGGGTTTCCAATTTGACACCACAGTTCCCATAATGCATCTTGGCATAGAATAACGATATAGAGAACTGTGAGTGATGCACTTCCTTTGCCACGCCTCTGAGGAAGAAGACTGAATTCGAAATGCGTCAGGCGGATGGCGATAAAGGGCTGTATGGATGCAGCCAATGAGACTTTGTCCATATCTATTAAAAGGGTTTACCCTCTACGCTGGTGTCAGGAGTGCTGCTTGTCCTAGGGGCATTTTGGAGCGAGAATATTTACACGGCAGCCTAGCCGTTAAGCAGCACCAACCTAATACTTTGTGGGGCCGTGCGGCTCGGTATCCAACCGAGTCGTCATACGGGACAGCAGCTAAGGATTGAGGACAAGGCTCGACGGCGGAGTTCTATTCAAGTACTCTTTTATCCGGCAGTGGATTTGTGCACCCATCCAGGGTTTCCAATTTGACACCACAGTTCCCATAATGCATCTTGGCATAGAATAACGATATAGAGAACTGTGAGTGATGCACTTCCTTTGCCACGCCTCTGAGGAAGAAGACTGAATTTGAAACGCGTCAGGCGGTTGGCGATAAAGGGCTGTATGGATGCAGCCAATGAGACTTTGTCCATACCTATTAAAAGGGTTTACCCTCTACGCTGGTGTCAGGAGTGCTGCTTGTCCTAGGGGCATTTTGGAGCGAGAATATTTACACGGCAGCCTAGCCGTTAAGCAGCACCAACCTAATACTTTGTGGGGCCGTGCGGCTCGGTATCCAACCGAGTCGTCATACGGGACAGCAGCTAAGGATTGAGGACAAGGCTCAACGGCGGAGTTCTATTCAAGTACTCTTTTATCCGGCAGTGGATTTGTGCACCCATCCAGGGTTTCCAATTTGACACCACAGTTCCCATAATGCATCTTGGCATAGAATAACGATATAGAGAACTGTGAGTGATGCACTTCCTTTGCCACGCCTCTGAGGAAGAAGACTGAATTCGAAACGCGTCAGGCGGATGGCGATAAAGGGCTGTATGGATGCAGCCAATGAGACTTTGTCCATACCTATTAACAGGGTTTACCCTCTACGCTGGTGTCAGGAGTGCTGCTTGTCCTAGGGGCATTTTGGAGCGAGAATATATATATATATATATATATATATATATATATATATATATATATATTACCTACTGGCGGTCGCCAGTAGGTATATATAGTTAGGATTTTTTCTCTATGGGATTTTTGAAAATTCTATGTCTAATAACTTTGGCGTTTGTGGACGGAATTGGCTGAAATTTTCTGGAAAATGGAACATTTTGTTTCTGAGCAGCCCCTGGATATTTGGGGGGGGTTCGTCAAGGGGGGGCCGAGAAAAAAGGGGGGTCCCAAAACGTGTTTTTAACATTGAGTTTTCCATAGGGCGGTTGGCCTCACTTTTAGCCCGAACGGCTGAATGGATTTCCACAAAACTTGGCAAAATTGTAGGGACTGGTAGCCCGATGTGCCTTTTGTAGGTCTCAATATATGTGCTACAGTGGATTTTGAGAAATTAACGTTTAAAAAAAGATATATATCTGTAACAGCGGACCGGGCAGCGCTCCAGTACGCGTACTTTTCGCGCAACGGAGCTTTGTGAAGCGAAGCTGATTGGTTCTCCGGCGTCTGTAAACATTCCAAACAGTCCGTAGCGGCCGCCATCTTGTCTCTCGGTAGGATCGAGAGACAAGCGGAGGCCAAACCGAAGGGGCAAATGACCATAAGGGGGCATAGTAGATCCTCCCTGACCGTTTAGGTTTGATGTGGAGGTTTTAAAAGGGCCCCGCGGGGCAAAAAAAAATAAAAATAATAATAATCGAACAGCTGAATGGATTTGCACGAAACTTGGCAAAATTGTAGGGACTGGTAGCCCGATGTGCCTTTGCTAGATCTCAATATATGTGCTCCAGTGGATTTTGAGAAATTAACGTTCAAAAAAAGATATATATCTGTAACAGCGCTCCGCTTCGCGTAACGGAGGTTTGCGAAGCTGATTGGTCATTCTGTCACTGGGCTATAGTTGGGCTACATCTGGCTGATATTTGGGCTACATTTGTTTTTTGTGTGTCTGGCGGCCATCTTTGGGCTTCATTGGGCTACATTGGGCTTCATTGGGCTACATTGGGCTACATTTGGGCTCCAACATATATATAGGCCAATGTAGCCCAATATATATTTTTCAAAGTTAATTTTCGTAAAAACCACTGGAGCATATATCTTGAGACATAGCAAAGGCACATCGGGCTACCAGTCCCTACAATTTTGCCAAGTTTCGTGGAAATCCATTCAGCCGTTCGAGCTAAAAGTGAGTCCAACCGCCCTATGGAAATGAAGGAAATGAATGGGTAATTTGTAATTAGCAAATAGCTAATCGCAAACTAGGAATGGTAAAGAATCGCTATTTATTCCTTAAAGTTCGCTATTTAGGAAATGCAAAAAACTTTGATGATACATATGGCGGTTCATCTCTAACAAGATAAGAAGCATAGGGATACATTTATGGTGACTGGCGCATCACCAGGGATGTGTTAGTCATTCTGTGCTGCTGTTCCGTCACCTATGGTGTGCTGCATTTACAATGCGGCGCATCATGGGGCAAAAACAGCACAGATGCGTGATGTATCTGTGCCGTAAAGGTGGCGCATTGCTGGAGTTGTATCGCAAGTGTGATGAAGCTCCAGCAAGGGTCGGGGGTGCCCCTGTCGCAGGGTTTCTGTTCTCACACAGAACTGTGGACAGAGGATTGGAACCTCGGCGAATTAGGGTGTCCCAAAACTCACGTTAGTAATCAAAAACTCCTTAGCAAGCTAGGTACAGTGTCACATTGGATATAACAAACTCTCAATGTTTAGACAATCCAGAGTATGAACTTATAGTACCTCAGGATACGTGGAACTCATGAACAGTCGGTCGTTATATATTTCTTAGAAACCAGAACATGGAGTTAAGAAGAACACATGTGTATTTGAAATGTTTATTTACTAATGCCGTCTTCTCAGGCGTAGTATCTTAGATAATACAAGTACACATATTATCAGTAGCAAAATTACCAGCATAGTTACTAGTACATAAAAAGCGAATGGTGATAGTATGTTAACATGCTGTAAATGAATAAGAGTTAGCAACACTTATAAGCAGCCGCGGGCCGTGGAGGGAGTTACGGTGAGGCAGGGAGGCGGGGAGGGGGAGAAGCAGGGTGGAGAATACAAGTACACATATTATCAGTAGCAAAATTAGCAGCATAGTTACTAGTACATAAAAAGCGAATGGTGACAGTATGTTAACATGCTGTAAATGAATAAGAGTTAGCAACACTTATAAGCAGCCGCGGGCCGTGGAGGGAGTTACGGTGGGGCAGGGAGGCGGGGAGGGGGAGGGGCAGGGTAGAGAGGGCTCCACCCTGCTGCTCCCCCTCCCCGCCTCCCTGCCTCACCGTAACTCCCTCCACGGCCCGCGGCTGCTTATATCTCACCCTCCCTAATACACATATTATATTATTTGCTAAGAAGGTCTCTTTGTGTTGGTTTAGGGCGTGCCCATACTTTAGTGTCTTAGATTTGAAGGAATCACATCAGCATACACCAGCTCTCTCTTCATGTGAACCGCATCAACTGTTGTGTATGTGTGTTCGGCAAAGCAATATAAAACCCGCCTCATGCCCAGAATTGGCAGAAGTTGCACTTATGTTATGAGTATGAAGTCGTGGAGATCAGACCTCATAACAATTCTGTATCGTGTTGTTCTTGAAACTTTAGCGCTCGCTGTACAGATATAGTTTAACAAGCAAAGCAGATAGTAGAGCAATAACATATTATTCTCATGTAAACCACGATGAACTACTAGGTGGAAAGCTAAAGCAACAACTAAGTGTCGTGTGCAGAAGTTACAAAAAAGGAAAAATGGCGTTTAAACTGGTAATGAGCCCATGCTAACTTAACACGGTGTAAAGATATCCAGGACCTAGATGACACCTCCCCATGATCCGGAAACGAACTGAATAAGATAATAGAAGTGCCATCTCATGAGAGCAGATTGCAAGTTTATATGTGGACGGTCCGCAAGGTAAAGCATTAAAAACTAGGAAAATGTAATGCTAAAGAAAAATAAAACAGCCAAGTACTTTATCGAGTCTTAAGCCAATAGGCAAGGTAAATAATAAAAACTTGACAAATAAGTCAATGAATTGTCAATGAAATGCTAGTACTCAGCATATCAAACATGAAAAAGGTCTATGACATAACTGTGTATGCAAAATAAGCTGCAACAGCCTCCAATAGGAAGTCACCGTCTTCATCCGAAAACAGTTCAGCCATCCAATTTAAAAGCGGAAAAGAACATACGTGCTCTCCCAGCACCGGATCCTCTATCACCATCAGAGGACAGCTCGGTGGGTTTTCAAGAAAGCTCTGTTCCAAGAAAGACTGTGCTGCCGCCAGTAAATTCCAGGGACCAATTAGTCCATGCATCAATGCCACAGCCATAATCCTTTCGCCAGGACAAACCAACTTGTGAGTAATGATAGGAGTCATCAGCTGATTAAAGTCGACGTCAGGAGAAACCGGTCCGCAGAGACACAAATCAATGGCCCAATCGAAATCACAGGTCAGGCAGTGAAATACAGGCTGGACACAGGTGAAGTAGGAGAATCGAAAAGATAATCCATATGCCGTGCTTAATATCGCCAACGGCATTGTGCCATAATATTCTAGCATGCGATTGCGGAACAGTGTCAGCAGCTGCAGGGTGGGAGGTTGCATAGGAGGGACATCCATATTTAAAAATGTAAAAAAGCACAAGAGCGTCCGCTGGTAATGCAAGTAAAAATGCCAATCCACGAAGCAGAGTGGAGAAAATAGAATGAAAGAAAGCAGGGATGACTCCAAAGATTTTCTCAAATGAAGTCACGAGACCACTGGTAACAACTTTAAAAAAGTGCGCCAGGGCCTTTGTGGAGGATGCGTTAAAGATAGTCCGAACCATCTTGCTGAAATTGAAAGGCAAATCTGAATTGAAAAGGGTCTGCACCTCTGTACGGGTGTTCGCTATGTGAAGCACGAAAGTTTCACGGGCCGAACTCAAGGCCACCTCTCTCTGAGACAAAAGAGCTCTTATTCTTGCCATGCCGTTGAAATCTCTCCCAAGGTTGGTATTTGTGGCCAGATTGAAAACTCCCTATGTTCATGTGTGGGAGGAAATAGAACATTTCTGCAGCAAATAACCCGTTCACTTACTGTTACGATAAAAGGAATACTTTTAATTAACTCAGAACAATCTTCATTATTGAGCATCAAATAACTACCATTTTCCAACAACTTGAACGTGGGGATGATAGCAGGAACTGGCGTGCCTTGCAACACGCAAGCCATATTTGGTCGGTGTTTGTTGCATGAACTGTGTAACTGTATGTGCCTACACATTAGTGAATGATCTGGCGTCTCAGTGCATTCCTCTCCATTCAGATAAACTTCTTGATCATCTTTGAAACATCTGTATGTGTATGGAAGCGACCAGACCTCATGAAGAAAAGCACTACCTAAAGGTTCATAACGACCTATTGGTATATATTTCATACAATTTGAAAACTTATATAAAGCAAAAGGCAGCGTTATTAAACCGTGGATAAGGCACGTTGCCAAAAAACCCGCAATCCTCTGCTGATGATGTCACTGAGCATGTCATGAATGATGTAATATGTGACATCATCAGCAGTGGATTACGGGTAATAGTATCTCTAGTTTACTCCCCTATAGCTGTCTTTCTTTTAACATAAGTGTCTGTTTCCTTCCCTTATACTTACTGTTTTTAATTCGCTTCCGGTTCGCGTACCGGCGAGCGAACTGGGAAGCGAACTAAGAGAAATAGAGGTTGGCACAGTTCCAAATATTGTACCAATTTTTTAATAACGGGGAGGTAGTTCTGAAAAGAACTTTTTTTTTATTGTTTTTGTTGTTTTATATTTTTTTTTTTATTTTTCAGAACATTTTTTTACTTTTTTTGAATTTTTCTGAACAGTTTTATATTTTTTGGGGTTTTTCTTGGAGGGGGCAATGAAAACGATTCATTGTAAAGGGCTCAACAGGAGCAACAAAACAAAAAAAAAGTATTTATTATTTTGGGCGTTTCGTACAAACTTGCATATGATAGTCAATAGCTCTGTTGATCAGAGTGATGCTTCTTTCTCCGTAGCAAATGAATCCATCGCAAAATACGCAGATGTGTTTTACTTCACCAAATCTCATTTGTATATTTGGCACCATCTCCCTGCCCTCTGGTCCCGTTACTTCCGGTACAACAGATCTTCTGGCCATTATAGGGAGATTATCTAGGTCGTTCCGAAACTGTGCAGCACTGTAGTTGTTAGGATGCCACCTAGTCATATGGCGATGCATTGTGTAGTTTCCGAAACTGTATTTTTTCTCGGTTCCTCTGGACAGTCTATCTTGACATATAAGGCAAGTTACGTATCTTGCATTTACTTTTTTCTGACCTTTGGGAATTTTAAAAAATTGCCAAATGAAGTTTTCTTTCCGGTGAGACGTCCTGGGTTCCTCAGGCAAAAACTGCCTCTCTTCCTGCTGTTCCTCGTCTTCCTCTTCTTCCTCTTCTTGCTGAATTATAACTTGAGCAGGTGGTCCACTCTTCCTTGGATGTGGTGGAGGTGGTGGGGAAGCACCAGCTGAAGCTACTAAAGAAGCCATTGCTCAGTGATCACAAAGGGTCTTTCTCTCACAATGATGAAAGTCAGAGTGAGGAAAGAAGGAGGGATTTTCATCATTTGGGAAAAACAAGAGTTCTCAACCAATGAAAAGTGTTCATTTTAGATTATATGACCTAGTCTTACATCATTAGGAAACCAAAAGTGAAATGAACCAATGAAAAGTGTTATTACCAAGTCACATGACTTGCTGTGTTTACGTTAAGCGCTTTGCAGGGCCTCCCGGTTTGCTTCCAGAAACCTGCGCTTTGCGACTCGCTTCGCGTACTAGTTCGCTAACGTAGCACGTCATATGACGTATCACGCGACAACGTGAAACGTCATGCGGACGGGAGGCGTCACGATGTTGTTTTCTAACGCGGCACTTGCGGTAAAGAAACGTTTACCGGCTCGCGGTCTATTTCGCGGCATCAAGGTCAGCTAACGGGAAGCTTCCCGATTCGCGAAGCGGGAACGAAGAAAAAAAAATATTTAAAAAAAAAATTATTCATAAACATATAAAATATATTTTTGGATTTAAAGAAGAATACATTTTACAGCTACAGATATTAGCTGTTAAAAAACCAATGAAATTCACTGAAAAAACCATAGGTTATAGACCATATATAGTTAGGAATTAGCATTTACAAAACCTTGAAAATTCACTGAAAAAACCATAGGTTATAGACCATATATAGTTAGGAATTAGCATTTAGAAAACCTTATTTTACTCACACAAAACCATTGAAATTCCATATATAGTTAGTTGCACTAACTATATATCGCGCACCCGCAATCCACTGCTGATGATGTCACATATTACATCATTCATGACATGGTCAGTGACATCACTGATGACATCACTGATGACATCTCAAATGACATCACTGATGACATCACTGATGACATCTCAAATGACATCACTGATGACATCATGACACACCAATACCAGTTGCTACATACGCACTCACTGATTCCTACGTCTACACACACATTCACTCATTCACCCATACAATGACTCATACATACAGTCACTTATTATTACAACACTATCATATGCACTCATACACCTATGCAGACAGTAACACACTGCCACTCATCCATGGAGTTACTCACACACCAAGTCAGTCCTGTAAAGAATCAATCACACTTCCATTTCTTCATCTATACAGTTAAACACAGAACACCATACTTCAGTGACATCACTGATGACATCACTAATGAGATCTGAAATGACATCACTGATGACATCTCAAATGACATCACTGATGACATCATGACACACCAATACCAGTTACTACATACGCACTCACTGATTCGTACGTCTACACACACATTCACTCATTCACCCATACAATTACTCATACATACAGTCAGTTATTATTAGAACACTATCATATGCACTCATACACCTAGTCAGTCCTGTGAAGAATCAATCACACTTCGATTTCCTCATCTATAGTTAAACACAGAACACCATACTTTTCACACATATACTAACACATACTTACTCTCTTATACAATCACTGATACAAGTACACATTGATATGCACAGAGTCACACACCTCCCAGCCAGCCACACACACACTCAGTCTTCCATACATCCAGTCATTCTTCAATATGTAAAACGTATTTAAACTTTACAAAAACACACAGACACTAGATGATGTCATCAGTGATGTCATTTGAGATGTCATCAGTGATGTCATCAGTGATGTCACTGACCATGTCATGAATGATGTAATATGTGACATCATCAGCAGTGGATTGCGGGTGCGCGATATATAGTTAGTGCAACTAACTATATATGGAATTTCAATGGTTTTGTGTGAGTAAAATAAGGTTTTCTAAATGCTAATTCCTAACTATATATGGTCTATAACCTATGGTTTTTTCAGTGAATTTTCAAGGTTTTGTAAATGCTAATTCCTAACTATATATGGTCTATAACCTATGGTTTTTTCAGTGAATATATATATATATATATATATATATATATATATATATATATATATATATATATATATATATACATACATATATATATTTCTTTCCTTTTTCCCACTTGTCTTTCTTTTTTTTTCTTCTTTTTTATTTTATTTATTTATTTATTATTATTTTTTTCCTTCCCTTCTCCCTCCTCCTCCCCTCCCTTCTCTTCCCCATCCCCCTTCCCTCCTCTTCTCTCCTCTCTTTTCCCCCTCCTTTCCTTTTTTTTCCCTTTTTTTTATATGTATTTTTTTTAAGTGGTGTTTAAACTCCAAAAACCCATTGACCCACCCGATGTTTTACCAATTATCTTTAGAAAGGGAAAGATGCATAAACATCCAACTAGCCCCAGCTATTAGCTCCCCCCCTTTGAACTCTCCCCCATTTTCCCTAGATACTCATCTGCTTCAAGGGGGGGATCGGATATTGTGCATCTTATTATTGTACATTACCCGCAAAAAGGCAGGAAACCGCATCTGGACCGTGGCCCCAGCTGCCCTGAGCTTTTCCATCCTCAGACCCAGCTCCCATTGCTGGTCTAATGTGACTTTGGAGAGATCTGACCTGATTTCGCACAGAAATTCCCCGCTCTGTCCTCTTGATTGCCCAGGTGTGGAGTGGTCGTTTTGGTGATATTTTGCACGTGCTGCCAGTATCGCGTTAAAGAGGACCCGTCCAGCAAGAGACCTGAGGAATAGCTGGCAAGCAAGCAGTTTTTTCAAGGGATTGAATACCATAGACCCGCCTCAAGATCAGGCCAGGCAAGTGGCTGCTGCCAGCTGACAGTCCTTTTCTTCACGGAGGATCGTGGTGATTGCATAGTCGCTCTACGGCCCGGCTTGACATCTGAAATGGGGGCTTGGACGTAGGGGACTCGGGGAGCCCATGGACACACTATTACAGGGCGCTCCCAAAGCATTAAACCCCCTTGCTTGGTTTGGCAAGGCAGCACTCACTGCGAGCATAAATCTGTCCCGCTGTTGGATTTTCCACAATAGTGCATGCTGGGTATAGCAGTCTTCAACACAGGACTATAGCAAAGCAACCAGCTGGGACAAGCTTCACTCCCGCCAATGGGAGAGACAATATGATATTTAAAGGAGGCAGGTGGGATATCCCTCAGTTACAGGCATCTGAAGAAGGCGAGTGACACCAAAATGCATTGTGCCAAATTGCTGTGAATAAAATGGTCTCCCAGAAATTCCCTGCTGTGTCCTCTTGATTGCCCAGGAGTGGAGCGGTCATTTTGGTAATATTTTGCGCGTGCTGCCAGTTTCGCGCTAAAGAGGACCCATCCAGTAAGAAGCCTGAGGAATAGCTGGCAAGCAAGCAGTTTTTTCAAGGAATTGAATACCACAGGCCCGCCTCAAGATCAGGCCAGGCAAGTGGCCGCTGCCAGCTGACAGTCCGTGACTTCACGGAGGATCATGGTGATTGCATCATCGATCTACGTCCCGGCTTGACATCTGAAACGGGGGCTTGGACGTAGGGGACTCGGGGAGCCCATGGACACACTATTACAAGGCGTTCCCAAAGCATTAACACCCCTCGCTTAGTTTGGCAAGGCAGGGTTCACTGTGAGCAGAAATCTGTGCCGCTGTTATATTTTCCACAATAGTGCATGCTGGGTATAGCAGTCTTCAACACAGGACTACAGCAAAGCAACCAGTTGGGACAAGCTTCACTCCCGCCAATGGGAGAGCCAATATGATATTTAAAGGAGGGTGGTGGGATATCCCTGAGCTAACGGCATCTGAAGAAGGCGAGAGACCCGAAATGCATCGTGCCAAATAGCTGTGATTAAAATGGTCTCCCAGAAATTCCCCGCTGTGTCCTCTTGATTGCCCAGGAGTGGAGTGGTTATTTTGGTGATATTTTGCGCGTGCTGTCAGTATCGCGCTAAAGAGGACCCATCCAGCAAGAGGCCTGAGGAATAGCTGGCAAGCAAGCAGTTTTTCAAGGGATTAAATACCACAGGCCCGCCTCAAGATCAGGCCAGGCAAGTGGCCGCTGCCAGCTGACAGTCCGTGACTTCACGGAGGATCGTGGTGATTGCATCGTCGATCTACTGCCCGGCTTGACATCTGAAATGGGGGCTTGGAAGTAGGGGACTCTGGGAGCCCATGGACACACTATTACAGGGCGCTCCCAAAGCAATAACCCCCCTCGCTTGGTTTGGCAAGGCAGCGCTCATTGCGAGCAGAAATCTGTGCCGCTGTTGGATTTTCCACAATAGTGCATGCTGGGTATAGAAGTCTTCAACACAGGACTACAGCAAAGCGACCAGTTGGGACACGCTTCACTCCCGCCAATGGGAGAGCCAATATGATATTTAAAGGAGGGTGGTGGGATATCCCTGAGCTAACGGCATCTGAAGAAGGCGAGTGACCCGAAATGCATCGTGCCAAATAGCTGTGATTAAAATGGTCTCCCAGAAATTCCAAGCTGTGTCCTCTTTGTGGTAAATAAATAAATAATACCTCTATTTTTGACTAGATATACAATAACAGATAGCTCAATAAATAAGAGTCAAGATTCGAGGTAGCTGGAGTTTGCAGGTTTAATACAGCATAAAGGACAGGAACAGGACAACCTGCACGGGAAAGATCTGGGATGGCTAGCTAGCACACTTTAATAACAGGGCACAAGCATATATATACTTAAACAAAATACATGATGTTCAATACAATAGACGTAGCAGTGGGCAGGGCCTGTAGCAGTCGCGAAAGATAAGGCAGAAAGTAGGTGTAACAAGAGACATGAACAGGGCGTATACATAGACATGTGATGTAAACGTAACACAATATGTCATAAATGGGGCGGAAACATGGAGGGGGCTACCTAAGGAGCCGGGACCTCTAACCTAGTGGTGCGCGCAAACTGGCAATGACGTGTTACTAGGGAGAAGCTGGGGGCTATGACTTCTGCGCTAGAAGCAGAGACTAAAGTCTGGAGAGTCAGAGCGACATGTACCTAAACACTATCTAGTATCTGATGTTTAGAGAACATGTTGATAGAATCCAAAAGTTATCAGGGTAAAGGCTAACAGACTCTAAGACTGGTGCATGCATTATTCTACATGTAGTGCGTGTTGAGGAATATTAAATGACCATTAATACAGTATTTCTCTTACATGGAGACGTAAAGGCTAGACCATGACGGAAACTATTGATGCGATTCAGTAGCTTAGGAATGCAGAGAAGGAGGGCTGGACTGATAACTAGAATCATAACATACTCTTGGCAGACTGGTAGGCAGAGCCAGGCCGAGCCGGGCACTGTGAGGCAGGAAGTAAGTGAAGGGTCAGGGATACAGGTGGGGGCTGTATCGCTCCTCGGAGAGGGTTCAGAAGACAGGAGCTGAATCTGAGTCCGGGCCCTTTTGAGGCCTAGAAACGGGGACTTTTACTGAATTAACGTGCACACTGTGAAACGTGGCAACGTAACTTTACATAGGCCTGATATTCGTTGTATTCACGAAAACTGGGAACTGGCATACTAGAGATGGACACAACTGTAATTGCGTCTTTAATCGATCATGGGGAATACATATGCATATTAATCATGCACATATAACATAAGATGGGGAACACGTAGGGACACAGAATCATGGCAAAATTTACTTTTCCACATTCCCTCCTTGTCACTACGTTTCCATCAGGAAACATCTATATTCATGATACCATCTATCATTTCATACAGTATCATTTGCTCGTCTCGAATTTTCTTGGAACGGGATTTAGGACGGGACTTAGGACTAGGAATACAAGAGGTAGCACAAATGCCGCAAATCGCAGGGCCACATTGTATACAGAGGCAGCAACTGAATATGATCGCTACTGCAATACCTAGAAATGACAATACTTTCCATCCCCAGGCAGAAATTATACTCCAGAACCAACCGGACCATGTCCAGGTGCCTGGATTCTGGTGTAACTGATGAGCAATTTTATGAAGTCTGGTTATAGATGAATAAACAGACGGCGCGTTATTAGGAATGAAAATGCAGCAACTAGATCCGATGACTCTACATGCTCCTCCTCTATCGGCCAGTATGACGTCAAGAACGAGACGATTTTGGAGCACGACAAATCTCATAGCAGATTGCTCTTCGGTTAAGTTACCTAGAGCAGAGGCAGTCTCATTCACTACTGCTTCAAGGATTCTGGTTAATCTACGTATTAACTTACTATTCTGGATAGGTCCTATAAAGAAAAAGAAGCCTTTATTGAAATCTGTATACTGTTCTAGAGCAGATTCAGTTTGATCGACAATCGGGGACTCGATCTCCCTTCTAGGTCTGACGTGTACTAGATGTGTGTTTCTATGATAATCGGACGGGGCTAGAAAAACTGGTGGCAGTAGGAAGGCAATGTAACAGGTTCCCTCCCAATCGAGGGGCAGACGAACATATGCGGTCTGACCACAAACAAAATAAGAATGACGTGAAGCTTTGAAAATAGATTTCCCACTGTCACTATACTTGACAATAGTAGTACAATCACTATGTCCTACATGTACGGAACCATTATTTCTGACACATAATTCGCCTTTGACTGGTAGTACTGAAATAGCAGGTAAGTCTGGAGTAGGATCAGACTGAACATTCAGGACCATAAAATTCGAAGAATAATTACCCAAATTATAAACTTCATTTTCTAGATCTAACCCTGTTCTGTGGGGAAGACCTTGCTTGTCTGGAAAACATGTACTGTTCAGAAAGGACATATCTGTTGTGGATGACGTTAACATGGACCAGGCTCCACATGAACCATTATGTGAAAACGGATAAGGAAACAGTGGCAGAACTCCCTTCGGTGTCTGGAAAGGGGGGAGTCGACCACACACCCAACAATTAGTGGCATTGCTGGTCTGGTGTGAATAATGTAACATACGGATAAATGAATTGTTGCGCATAGCAAGACGATAAGATAGTTCATGAGGAGGCAGATCACTAAACGTGTGCTCTACTGTAGCATTTGAAAACATATTGGCATGAGAAATTGGAAAACATAAATGAAACGCATAACTTGCGCAGGTAACCATCAAGCTTAAAAACAATATGAAACTTAGAAAAACGATACATCGGATTGAGTTTTGACTAACTCTCTCACTATGGGGGTCTATCTCATACATGTCAGATACCTGTCTAACCGTTTCACCCGAGGGGGACTTAGACAATTAAACTGGCTGACTTATTTTACTAGACCGGAGCTTACTTTTATACTCCTGCTGCGGAGTTTTCTCTAACAGGGGAGGCTTTGAATCAAAGTCATTAGCGGGACAGTCCTTGATAAAAGTGTCTGTAGAAGTGTTATTTAAAGTTTTAGGTCTTAGTCCATGAAATTTCTTGACATGAGACAGATGCACCCAGCCTTTTCTTCCTTCCAACTTCACGGCCGTGCGGGTAGTCAGGAGGACTAACTTCGGCTCCTTCCAGCGAGGCTCCAGTGGACTTGAACGATCAAAATTCCGGATTAAAACCAGGGTGCCGGGAAGGATCTCGTGTGGCTTGACTTCAGTATTGTCGGGAAATGCAGCGGCAACCTGTGAACGACAAGAGTGTAGGGCAGACATCAAGGAAGCTAGGTAATCTGTCAGCATATTACTGGAAACATCGGTAATACTTCGGGGTCTGGGTGTACCCCACATATTCGGGGGGCGGCCGAATACGACCTCATAAGGAGACAGACCTGATCTGGAATGTGCGACCATGCGCATATAGAATAGAGCGACTGGCAGAGCAACTAACCAGTCTACACCTTTTTCTTGACAGATTTTAGCAATACGTATTTTCAAGGTTTGATTATGTCTCTCTACGAGACCTGCTGCTTCAGGATGGCGTACACAATGGAACTTCCACTGCTACCCTAACAAAAGGGAAACGTGCTTCATTAGTTCAGATGAGAATGGCTGGCCGTTATCAGAATACACGACCCTAGGGAGTCCATAGCGGGGGAAATATTCACGAACCAACTGCTTGGCAGTGGTCGCGGCTGTGTAATCTGGGACTGGATATGCTTCTGTCCACCTGGACAAAGCGCATACAACTACAAGGACATACTTGAAACCTCGACATCGCTCCATCTGAATATAATCCATCTGGAGGACTTCAAAAGGGTGGTCAGGAGGCTGGAATCCACCTTGTTCCACCGGGACACTTTTACCTGGATTGAACGGGCAACATATCATACAAGTACGGACTTTCTGCTTGGCTGCAGCTCGTAAATGCTTGTTGAACCAAATGTTCTGGATACTGTCTAACATGGCTTTTTCTCCTAAGTGTGCTGGACTATGTGCGGTATTGATAATGACTTGAACCATTGAGTCGGGGAGAAACCATGTGGCTTTTCCCTTTGTCACCCATCCCTGATCTGTCTGGACCCCTCCTTGTTCGGACCATTTCTTAATTTCTTCAGGAGTAGCATGTAACTGGATATCTATGACATCTTGAGTGGGGTCCTTAACTGTCATACAAGTAGTCTGTTCTAGAGTGGATGTCGGTGTCGTGTTAACTAGTATGTCTGGTGTCTGAGCTGTGAGCTTGGCTGTTCGATCTGCTAGATCATTTCCTTGAGAAATAATGTCTGTAACTTTCGTATGTGCTTTGCACTTCATGATAGCGATAGCTGTCGGTAAATGTATTGCATCTAACATAGCTTGAATAAGGAAACCATGCTGAATCTTGGTTCCATGAGAAGTCATGAAACCTCTCTCTTGCCAGAGCACTCCGAAGTCGTGTACAACTCCGAATGCGTAACGTGAATCTGAGTAAATGTTAACTTTCAGGTTCTTGGCGTGTATGCAGGCTTGGGTCAGAGCAACTAGCTCTGCTGCTTGAGCAGACAGGGTGTCAATACGGTGTGTTTCAATAACTTCAGTGTCAGTAGTCACTGCATACGCGGCTACTAGTTCTCCTGTACTAGTTCTCATACATGAACCATCCACATAAAGTGTCAGGTCGGGATCTGATAATGGAATATCTGTCAGGTCTTGTCTTGGCTTGGTCATAGTGTTAACTACTTCCACACAGTCATGTGTGGCAGGATTCGAAGTAACTGACGGTAACAGTGTAGCAGGATTCAGAACATTGCAGCGTCTGATTTCTATGTGTGGCTGGAACAGTGTAAGTTCATAACCTGTCAAACGTGCAATAGTCAAGTGCTGAGTTTGTGTTCGGTTTAGAAGAACTTCCACGGAGTGTGGAACTTGTACTGTCAAGGAGTGTCCTAATACTATGGAATCACTTTGTCTGATAGCTAGTGCTGTGGCTGCAACTGACTTGAGGCACGCAGGCAGAGCCTGGGCTACAGGATCTAATGTGCTCGAAAAATAAGCACAGGGCTTGTATTGTCCTGCTTGATCTTGTGTAAGAACAGATAATGCTGTACCATCACGTTCTGTGACAAAAAGTGTAAAAGGCTTACTGTAGTTCGGTGTAGCTAGAACAGGTGCTTGGCATAAAGCTTTCTTCAACTCATTAAAACTAAGTGTATGTTCAGATGTCCAAGGGAGAACAGTCGATACGGCTGCCTCCTGTGTCGTTAACTGTATCAGTGGCTTGGCTAGAAATGCATACTGAGGAATCCATTGTCGGCAGTAAGAAGTAAGGCCGATAAAAGCACGTACCTCCTTCTGTGTCTTGGGCTGAGGAAGACTCGCTATTAACTGGATACGGTCTGGTGTCAACTGCCTACCCCACTTGGACAGTAAGTGGCCTAAGTAGATCACTTGCTGGACACAGAATTGAAGCTTTGAAGGGGACACCTTGTGCCCCATCTCGGCTAGGAAATACAGAACTGTAAGTGATGCTCGCTCGCAGTCACGTTCAGAACGGGCTGTGATCAGTAGATCATCGACATATTGGAGCAGGGCAGTGTCAGTTGGCATGTGAATGTTGTCTAGTTGTCTTTTAAGCGCTTGACTGTAAATACTAGGACTTTCTGTGAAACCTTGAGGAGCTCGTGTGAATTTATAGCTTCTTCCATTTAAACAGAATCCGAAAAGGTACTGGCTGTCTGGATGAATGGGGACACTAAAAAATGCGTTCTTGAGGTCTATGACTGTAAAAAATGTGGCTTCAGAATCAATGGCTGTCAATAGAGATGAGATATCTGGAACAACTGGGTACTGGGGAATGATACATTTATTGAGTTCTCGAAGATCAATCACTAATCGATACACTGGGGGTGCATTTGGATCAGTACGTTTCATGACTGGAATGATAGGAGAATTACATACATTGGAGTCAGTTTCTACAACAACTCCTTGAGCCATGAGCTCGTCAATAATTTTGGATAAGGCTGCTACAGCCTCAGGTGGCAATCTGTACTGTCTGATTCGTGGGAGGACTATACCTTGTTTGAGAGTCACACGATGGGGTGTGATTTGCATGAAACCAACATCAGTTGGACCTTGTGCCCATAGATGCTGCGGAACATTAGACAATCTCGGATCAAAATCTCGTAAAACATAGTGACCCTTAAAGTCACGTAAAAACAAACGTATTCCTTCTGGGGAGCAGCATATAACTGCGCCTAATTCTTTCAGTACATGTAAATGTAAATGTAAATGTACAGGAATTTATATAGCGCAAATCACCGAGCGGTTTCCAAGCGCTTGCTTAGGGAACCCGTCCTGGTATTCCCCTGTGAGATAACCCTGGCAGGGTATCCGCAAGGTGAATGCCAGGCATCCCGCCGCAAGGGGCCGTTGTGGAGATTAAGCAAGCTATTGCCCAGAGTCGCAGAGTGTGAACCCGTGAATCGAGTAGGCACCGGAGCGAGAATTGTCAAGTCCATGGGCATTTTAGGACTCAAGACCCCGCCGAGCCGGGAATTGAACCCTGGTCCCGGGCTAACCTCTGCTTCCAGGTCTGCCTCCTCTAACCAGTGAGCCACACTTCTCCACAGTGTCTTAATACCTAACAAATTTTCTGGACATGATTTCGTAAGTAATAGGTCAGTAGTTCGGGACAATGGACCAACTTCTAGAGTAACTGGCTTTGATATCTTGTTTACAATAGGCTTTCCTGAAAATCCAAGGGAAACATTTCTAGAGCCTGAGAGCGGAGCCCCTGGAACCTCGTCGTGACTAATAGTAGTCCTACTTGCCCCTGTATCAATCAGAAACTTTCTGTCTTTCCCTAATACTTGACTATGAACATAGGGACCTTCTTGATCTACAGGAATCTCGATGAGAGGCAAGCCTACCTCCCTCTCTAGGCTGTTTCATGAATACGCTTGATACTCTGGATACTCTGTCTGTGCATACTGGTACATCTGCTGTGTAACATGCTGTGTTGCAGCAATAGGCTGCGGTGCCGTAACTGTCTGTTGTGCATTCTGTGGCTGAGAAGTCTGTGAAACTTGTTCTTGTCTAGGCGGACGTGGTCTTTCTTTAGTTTTACCAGTGGCTATATTGTGCTTCAGAACTGCACACTCGTTTATAAAATGACCTGGCTGTTTACAATAATTGCATGTCCCTTTAACGGGAGCTGCAGGATGACTGGCTTGATTCGGACCCCTCTTCTGGCTGTCTTGTGGAACAGATTGTGCAACTAGTACTTTCATTTTCGTGTCTTTCATACGTCTTCTCTCGTGTTCTTGCTCTTCTCTGATTCTATTCTGGTGATACTGGAGCATCTGTAACATCTGGGACGGAGTACTAGCTTGCCATGTACTTTCGACTTTCAAAACTCGATTCTTAACTTGTGGACTTGAATTCTCGACTAATTTAGTAACAAAAAGATGAGGGTATGACTCGCTACTCGTCTTTAAACCACTGTTTATTATAAAACATTTCTCAAATCTAGAATAAAAATCACTAGTGTCTTCGTCTTGTTTCTGTTTACAGGCTGAGATTGCATCCCAGTCTTCCTTTTTAGTGGCTAATAATCTAGGTAAAACTTGTATTAACAGTTCGGGTAATTCTTTACATTTGTCTCCAAGACCGGTACCTGGTACTCGTATCTTATCTTCAGCTTCTAGAGCTGTCCAATCGATCTTTTTCTCTCCCACCTCCCAATCCTTTTCCTTGAGTTTCTCGTATACCCCTGCGGGCAACAGGACTTTTAGCATTTTTATAATATCTGGATACGTGTATTCTCCCATACGGAGCATGTCTTTTAATTCTCGGTGGAACCCTGCTGGATCTTTGTCGTGACAGGGAATTAACTTCTTCATTTCTAAGAGTTCCATCTTGGTAACTGGGGTGTAAACAAATACTCGTTGCATTTCACCACCCGCTGTCCTAACTGGGTGTACTTCTCGTAACGGATGCGGTCTGTCTATATAAAACGGTTTACTTTCTGGAGGTGAGACATGAACAAAATGTGGGTTCAAAAACGTTCTATATTTATGGCGCTGCTCTAGAATGACACTAATTAAATCGGTACCTAAACCTTTCCATCTATACTGGAGTAACTCGTTCAGGATATCATGTAACGGACCTGGATCAGAATGTTGACCCTCATACAGTGTAATGAGGTGCTGGATCATATACATACCCACCAGTCGCTGCTCGGCTGGGGGCAGTTTCAGAAACATTTGTGCCACTATTTCGTCTGGAAAAGTGGTAGAATCAGTAATCCATCGGACTGCTGATCGGGCTAGTTCTTGTTCATGCATAGTACTTAATTCACTATAACCGATTCGTGATTTCAGGATTTGATCGGTAGCTTGAAATACTTGTTCTAGAGAGCCTTGTTCTGGTGCTGGAAGATGAAAAACTTTCTTGTGTTCTAGGCGTAAATGTCGGTCCGGAAATCTAGATTTACCTACATACGCTATTCTGGCGGGATTCTCGTCGTCTACCTCTTCAGTAGGAGAGTCATTTTCTTTCTCGCTTACTAGAGCTTCTTTGCGTTGTTCGTGTAACCTTATTATTTCTTTACGTATTTTCTTGTACATACTCTCTATACTATTGAGTGTCTTGTGCTTACCCTCGGCTATATTATCACTCCACTTTGTCAGAATTTTCATTTCGGTCGGATCTTTAGTCGGGGAATCTTGTTCCCGTATTAAACAATTTATCAGAAACTTTAATAGCATGAACTGGATCTCAGATTTTCTGAGAGACATGACTTCAGCAATACTTTCTGGATCTTGTCCTGTACGAATGAAACGATACATTCTGTCTAGATCTTCTTTCATATTCGGTAGGGTGACCAAATACTCGGACACCTGCCTTATACGTACGGAATATATAACCATACTATCCTCGCCTGGGACTGGATCATAACAGCATTCAGTAAGAGCTCGCCTAATTTCTGCAATGGACTGATATTTGGGCGTACGCTGTAATGCACGTTCATGTAACTCGACTGCCCCTAGACGTCTATTTGGCGGCGGGGTACGAGGAGGACCTCCTCCTGCGGCCCCTATACTGGAATCGTCGACTGATACTCTTCGTGCTGGCAAAGTGGCTGATGTGGCGGGAATTTGTACTACGGGCTGGACCGGGGGTACCGTAACAGGTACTGTAACAGGTGCCCCGGTGACTGGAGGACCATGAATTACATTATTTACAGGAGCTGGCGGAACAGGATTTGCATATTCTGGGACTGTGTCGTCCAAATAGGACGAGAGAAAAATATCAGCTGCGGTCGGTTTGTGACGTAGCTTGGTCGGAACTAAGGGTGGCGGAAAATTACTGGATGCCTCCGGGGTTGCTTTTGGCAAGCCCTCGGCAAGAAGAGGGTACATACCCTTAATGAGGGCATTTCTCTGTCTGTCTGACTGTTCGGTTTTAACTCGTTCACCTATCTCGATTAGTTCCCTTTCTTGGGCTCTTTCTGTGGATTCTCTACTTAATTCTGACTTTCTGATTTCTTTTTCTGTTCTTTTATGAGATTCTTTGCGCCATAACTCGATGGCATCTTTCTGTGACTGTCTGGCTTTCTTTTTCCATAATGCTTCTTCTACTCGCATGATGCACTCGGCATCCCATGTACCCGATACGGGCCATCTATACTTTTCCTCTAACTGTTTGGTGTACTCCACCCATAAATCTAGATATAATATGGCACTTATGCCATTCTTCTGATACATAAAATGACCTGGACTGTCCCTAGGCGGGACAGGAACTGCTTCTTCTAACAGACCTTTTCTAGTTCTTAACTGACGTAATTTGGAAAACAAAGGCATGACTGGGCTGGAGTCTAGACACAATACAATACACAATGAACACGATAATTACTGAAGAACACCACTTTCACACCACGACATTGAAATACATGAATGACATTTAAAATAACAGTTCGGACAAAATACTACCTGGAATACCAAAAACAGAATACATGAATTTCTCGAGAACAGAACAGACTAGAACAGAAACTAGATGCACTGCTAAAACAGTACGAAACTTACCGGTCTCATAAAGAGACACGTCAGGACCCGCATCCACCTAAGTGGACACTTCGTGTTGGATCTGTGTACCCAAACCCACGGACCAGAGACAATACAATTGACCCTGTCTAGATACTACCCCAGCAACGGTACTCACCGGGCAGCAAGAACGGAAGGCCTCGGACTGGACTGGACTGCTACGACGCCGGACGGACGAACTTCGGACTTCTGTTACGGGTGGGCCTCCGGATACCTCGGACCTTGAACTCTCGGCTTGGGCTCTGGTCGGGACTCGCCGCGTTCCTCCACCGCCTCGTCTGGATGCTGGACCGCAACCTCCGTCTCCTCCGTGGGCCTGAGGGATACTTGAAGCAGAAATATCTGCACGTGCACGGTATGGTTCCGTCACGGCTGCAGAGGGTCAGGGGGCTTGCGTGGCTTCACCGGCGCGTGGGGAAAGGGCAAGTACCTGTTCGGGCGCCATTATGTGGTAAATAAATAAATAATACCTCTATTTTTGACTAGATATACAATAACAGATAGCTCAATAAATAAGAGTCAAGATTCGAGGTAGCTGGAGTTTGCAGGTTTAATACAGCATAAAGGACAGGAACAGGACAACCTGCACGGGCAAGATCTGGGATGGCTAGCTAGCACACTTTAATAACAGGGCACAAGCATATATATACTTAAACAAAATACATGATGTTCAATACAATAGGCGTAGCAGTGGGCAGGGCCTGTAGCAGTCGCGAAAGATAAGGCAGAAAGTAGGTGTAACAAGAGACGTGAACAGGGCGTATACATAGACATGTGATGTAAACGTAACACAATATGTCATAAATGGGGCGGAAACATGGAGGGGGCTACCTAAGGAGCCGGGACCTCTAACCTAGTGGTGCGCGCAAACTGGCAATGACGTGTTACTAGGGAGAAGCTGGGGGCTATGACTTCTGCGCTAGAAGCAGAGACTAAAGTCTGGAGAGTCAGAGCGACATGTACCTAAACACTATCTAGTATCTGATGTTTAGAGAACATGTTGATAGAATCCAAAAGTTATCAGGGTAAAGGCTAACAGACTCTAAGACTGGTGCATGCATTATTCTACATGTAGTGCGTGTTGAGGAATATTAAATGACCATTAATACAGTATTTCTCTTACATGGAGACGTAAAGGCTAGACCATGACGGAAACTATTGATGCGATTCAGTAGCTTAGGAATGCAGAGAAGGAGGGCTGGACTGATAACTAGAATCATAACATACTCTTGGCAGACTGGTAGGCAGAGCCAGGCCGAGCCGGGCACTGTGAGGCAGGAAGTAAGTGAAGGGTCAGGGATACAGGTGGGGGCTGTATCGCTCCTCGGAGAGGGTTCAGAAGACAGGAGCTGAATCTGAGTCCGGGCCCTTTTGAGGCCTAGAAACGGGGACTTTTACTGAATTAACGTGCACACTGTGAAACGTGGCAACGTAACTTTACATAGGCCTGATATTCGTTGTATTCACGAAAACTGGGAACTGGCATACTAGAGATGGACACAACTGTAATTGCGTCTTTAATCGATCATGGGGAATACATATGCATATTAATCATGCACATATAACATAAGATGGGGAACACGTAGGGACACAGAATCATGGCAAAATTTACTTTTCCACATCTTGATTGCCCAGGAGTGGAGTGGTCATTTTGGTGATATTTTGCACGTGCTGCCAGTTTTGCGCTAAAGAGGACCCGTCCAGCAAAAGGCCTGAGGAATAGCTGGCAAGCAAGCAGTTTTTCAAGGGATTAAATACCACAGGCCCGCCTCAAGATCAGGCAAGTGGCCGCTGCCAGCTGACAGTCCGTGACTTCACGGAGGATCGTGGTGATTGCATCGTCGATCTATGGCCCAGCTTGACATCTGAAATGGGGGCTTGGAAGTAGGGGACTCAGGGAGCCCATGGACAAACTATTACAGGGCCCTCCCAAAGCATTAACCCCCCTTGCTTGGTTTGGCAAGGCAGCGCTCATTGCGAGCAGAAATCTGTGCCGCTGTTGGATTTTCCACAATAGTGCATGCTGGGTATAGAAGTCTTCAACACAGGACTACAGCAAAGCGACCAGTTGGGACACTCTTCACTCCCGCCAATGGGAGAGCCAATATGATATTTAAAGGAGGGAGGTGGGATATCCCTCAGTTACAGGCATCTGAAGAAGGCGAGTGACACCAAAATGCATTGTGCCAAATTGCTGTGAATAAAATGGTCTCCCAGAAATTCCTTGCTGTGTCCTCTTGATTGCCCAGGAGTGGAGTGGTCATTTTGGTAATATTTTGCGCGTACTGCCAGTTTCGCGCTAAAGAGGACCCGTCCAGTAAGAAGCCTGAGGAATAGCTGGCAAGCAAGCGTTTTTTCAAGGAATTGAATACCACAGGCCCGCTTCAAGATCAGGCCAGGCAAGTGGCCGCTGTCCGCTGACAGTCCGTGACTTCACGGAGGATCGTGGTGATTGCATCGTCGATCTACGGCCCGGCTTGACATCTGAAACGGGGTCGCATCGTTTTTTCGAGGAGACCCGGAGCCGGTATTAATAAGATGAAAAGCTGTCGGCAACACCCGGTGAATATTTAAGGAACACACCGGCACAGGAGGTTGAAGCAGCAGCCTGAAATATCCAATATGTAACGTGCGGTGATATTTACCGAACATTCGATACTCAAAAATTGATAATTCAGATTCGAATATCCGACCGCAACAGTGTATCACATCTCTTAATGAATTCATCATTTAGACGCTGCGCCACATATTCGGGACCTCACACTGAGGAGTGCCCTCTACTGCCATCTAGATCATTAGCCCGTGAGTCTGTTGCGCTGTCCCGACATTAATTCGTAGGAACGATACCGTACAATTACTCCATTTAACATTATAATTTTGTACATATGGCGCTTAATATTGTCTACATCGATATATGGACAGAACTTAAACCACAGCATATCTAGACAATCGTTTTCTTCTGGAGTAGTGGACGGCTACCTGATGAAGGCATGTATGCTGGAAAGGCGCGTTGTAGACATCTGCCGCACTGCCTGAGTCAACGAATCCGCCTACCACCTGGACTCGTATATTTATTTGTAATGAATTTTTGCAATTTTGATTCAATTTTTTATATAAGTTTATATTATTCCAAAAATCACAAAAACAAAAAAAACAAGACAGACATGATATATATAATAAGAATAAATAAATAATTTGAACGGTTATAAAAGTTTTATTCTTGTTGTTGTAGAATGCTTGTCTCGCACTTTCATATATTCCAGACTTTACAGGGTATTCTTCAAGACAATAACTGTTTAGAATAAGTTTCTAGCTATAACTTCTTTACATTAGTCCGCCTCAAGATCAGGCCAGGCAAGTGGCCGTTGCCAGCTGACAGTCCGTGACTTCACGGAGGATCGTGGTGATTGCATCGTCGATCTACTGCCCGGCTTGACATCAGAAATGGGGGCTTTGACTTCGGGGACTCAGGGAGCCCATGGACACACTATTACAGGGTGCTCCCAAAACATTAACCCCCTCGCTTAGCTTGGCAAGGCAGCGCTCACTGCGAGCAGAAATCTGTCTCGCAGTTGGATTTTCCACAATAGTGCATGCTGGGTATAGCAGTCTTCAACACAGGACTACAGCAAAGCAACCAGTAGGGACAAGCTTCACTCCCGCCAATGGGAGAGCCAATACGATATTTAAAGGAGGGAGGTGGGATTTCCCTGAGCTACCGACATCTGAAGAAGGCGAGTGACGCCGATAGGCATCGTGCCAAATAGCTGTGATTAAAATGGTCTCCCAGAAATTCCAAGCTGTGTCCTCTTGATTGCCCAGGAGTGGAGTGGTCATTTTGGTGATATTTTGCACGTGCTGCCAGTTTCGTGCTAAAGAGGACCCGTCCAGCAAGAGGCCTGAGGAATAGTTGGCAAGCAAGCAGTTTTTTCAAGGGATTAAATACCTCAGGCCCGCCTCAAGATCAGGCCAGGCAAGTGGACGCTGCCAGCTGACAGTCGGTGACTTCACGGAGGATCGTGTTGATTGCATAGTCGATCTACGGCCCGGCTTGACATCTGAAATGGGGGCTTGGACGTAGGGGACTTGGGGAGCCCATGGACACACTATTACAGGGTGCTCAGAAAGCATTAACCCCCCTCGCTTGGTTTGGCAAGGCAGCGCTCATTGCAAGCAGAAATCTTTCCCGCTGTTGGATTTTCCACAATAGTGCATGCTGGGTATAGCAGTCTTCAACACAGGACTACAGCAAAGCAACCAGTTGGGAAAAGCTTCACTCCCGCCAATGGGAGAGCCAATATGATATTTAAAAGTGGGAGGTGGGATATCCCTGAGCTACCTGCATCTGAAGAAGGTGAGTGAAGCCAAAATGCATCGTGCCAAATAGCTGTGATTAAAATGGTCTTCCAGAAATTCCAAGCTGTGTCCTCTTGACTGCCCAGGAGTGGAGTGGTCATTTTGGTGATATTTTGCACGTGCTGTCAGTTTCGCGTTAAAGAGGACCCGTCCAGCAAGAGGCCTGAGGAACAGCTGGCAAGCAAGCAGTTTTTTCACGGGATTGAATACCACCGGCCCGCCTCAAGATCAGGCCAGGCAAGTGGCCGCTGCCAGCTGACAGTCCGTAACTTTACGGAGGATCGTGGTGATTGTATCGTCGATCTACGGCCCGGCTTGACATCTGAAATGGGGGCTTGGACGTAGGGGACTCGAGGAGCCCATGGACACACTATTACAGGGTGCTCCCAAAGCATTAACTCCCCCTTGCTTGGTTTGGCAAGGCAGAGTTCACTGCGAGCAGAAATCTGTCCCGCTGTTGGATTTTCCACAAGAGTGCATATTGGGTATAGCAGTCTTCAACACAGGACTACAGCAAAGCAACCAATTGGGACAAGCTTCACTCCCGCCAATGGGAGAGCCAATATGATATTTAAAGGAGGGAGGTGGGATATCCCTGAGCTACCGGCATCTGAAGAAGGCGAGTGATGCCGAAATGCATTGTGCCAAATAGCTGTGATTAAAATGGTCTCCCAGAAATTCCCCGCTGTGTCCTCTTGATTGCCCAGGAGTGAAGTGGTCATTTTGGTGATATTTTGCACGTGATGCCAGTTTAGCGCTAAAGAGTACCCGTCCAGCAAGAGGCCTGAGGAATAGCTGGCAAGCAAGCAGTTTTTTCAAGGGATTAATTACCTCAGGCCCGCCTCAAGATCAGGCCAGGCAAGTGGACGCTGCCAGCTGACAGTCCGTGACTTCACGGAGGATCGTGGTGATTGCATAGTCGATCTACGGCCCGGCTTGACATCTGAAACGGGGGCTTGGACGTAGGGGACTCGGGGAGCCCATGGACACACTATTACAGGGCGCTCCCAAAGCATTAACCCCCCTCGCTTGGTTTGGCAAGGCAGCGCTCACTGCGAGCAGAAATCTGTTGCGCTGTTGGATTTTCCACAATAGTGCATGCTGGGTATAGTAGTCTTCAACACAGGACTGCAGCAAAGCAACCAGTTGGGACAAGTTTAACTCCCGCCAATGGGAGAGCCAATATGATATTTAAAGGAGGGAGGTGGGATATTCCTGAGCTAACGGCATCTGAAGAAGGCGAGAGACCCGAAATGCATCGTGCCAAATAGCTGCGATTAAAATGGTCTCCCAGAAATTCCAAGCTGTGTCCTCTTGACTGCCCAGGAGTGGAGTGGTCATTTTGGTAATATTTTGCACGTGCTGCCAGTTTCCCGCTAAAGAGGACCCGTCCAGCAAAAGGCCTGAGGAATAGCTGGCAAGCAAGCAGTTTTTTCAAGGGATTGAATACCACAAGCCCACGTCAAGATCAGGCCAGGCAAGTGGCCGCTGCCAGCTGACAGTCCGTGACTTCACGGAGGATCGTGGTGATTGCATATTCGCTCTACGGCCTGGATTGACATCTGAAACGAGGGCTTGGACGTAGGGGACTCGGGGAGCCCATGGACACACTATTACAGGGCGCTCCCAAAGCATTAACCCCCCTCACTTGGTTTGGCAAGGCAGCACTCACTGCGAGCAGAAATCTGTCCCGCTGTTGGATTTTCCACAATAGTGCATGCTGGGTATAGCAGTCTTCAACACAGGACTACAGCAAAGCAACCAGCTGGGACAAGCTTCACTCCCGCCAATGGGAAAGCCAATATGATATTTAAAGGAGGGAGGTGGGATATCCCTCAGTTACAGGCATCTGAAGAAGGCGAGTGACACCGAAATGGATTATGCCAAATTGCTGTGATTAAAATGGTCTCCCAGAAATTCCCTGCTGTGTCCTCTTGATTGCTCAGGAGTGGAGTGGTCATTTTGGTGATATTTTGCACGTGCTGCCAGATTCGCGCTAAAGAGGACCCGTCCAGCAAGAGGCCTGAGGAATAGCTGGCAAGCAAGCAGTTTTTTCACAGGATTGAATACCACCGGCCCGCCTCAAGATCAGACCAGGCAAGTGGCCGCTGCCAGCTGACAGTCCGTAACTTCACGGAGGATCGTGGTGATTGTATCGTCGATCTACGGCCAGGCTTGACATCTGAAAAGGGGGCTTGGACGTAGGGGACTCGGGGAGGCCATGGATACACTATTACAGGGCGCTCCCAAAGCATTAACCCCCCCTTGCTTGGTTTGACAAGGCAGAGTTCACTGCGAGCAGAAATCTGTCCCGCTGTTGGATTTTCCCCAATAGTGCAAGCTGGGTATAGCAGTCTTCAACACAGGACTACAGCAAAGCAACCAGTTGGGACAAGCTTCACTCCCGCCAATGGGAGAGCCAATATGATATTTAAAGGAGGGAGGTGGGATATCCCTGATCTACCGGCATCTGAAGAAGGCGAGTGACGCCGAAATGCATCGTGGCAAATAGCTGTGATTAAAATGGTCTCCCAGAAATTCCCCGCTGTGTCCTCTTGATTGCCCAGGAGTGGAGTGGTCATTTTGGTGATATTTTGCACGTGCTGCCAGTTTCGCGCTAAAGAGTACCCGTCCAGCAAGAGGCCTGAGGAATAGTTGGCAAGCAAGCAGTTTTTTCAAGGGATTAAATACCTCAGGCCCGCCTCAAGATCAGGCCAGGCAAGTGGACGCTGCCAGCTGACAGTCGGTGACTTCACGGAGGATCGTGTTGATTGCATAGTCGATCTACGGCCCGGCTTGACATCTGAAACGGGGGCTTGGACGTAGGGGACTTGGGGAGCCCATGGACACACTATTACAGGGTGCTCAGAAAGCATTAACCCCCCTCGCTTGGTTTGGCAAGGCAGCGCTCACTGCGAGCAGAGAACTGTTCCGCTGTTGGATTTTCCACAATAGTGCATGCTGGGTATAGCAGTCTTCAACACAGGACTGCAGCAAAGCAACCAGTAGGGACAAGCTTCACTCCCGCCAATGGGAGAGCCAATACGATATTTAAAGGAGGGAGGTGGGATTTCCCTGAGCTACCAACATCTGAAGAAGGCGAGTGACGCCGAAAGGCATCGTGCCAAATGGCTGTGATTAAAATGGTCTACCAGAATTTCCAAGCTGTGTCCTCTTGATTGCCCAGGAGTGGAGTGGTCATTTTGGTGATATTTTGCACGTGCTGTCAGTTTCGCGTTAAAGAGGACCCGTCCAGCAAGAGGCCTGAGGAACAGCTGGCAAGCAAGCAGTTTTTTCACGGGATTGAATACCACCGGCCCGCCTCAAGATCAGGCCAGGCAAGTGGCCGCTGCCAGCTGACAGTCCGTAACTTTACGGAGGATCGTGGTGATTGTATCGTCGATCTACGGCCCGGCTTGACATCTGAAACGGGGGCTTGGACGTAGGGGACTCGAGGAGCCCATGGACACACTATTACAGGGTGCTCCCAAAGCATTAACTCCCCCTTGCTTGGTTTGGCAAGGCAGAGTTCACTGCGAGCAGAAATCTGTCCCGCTGTTGGATTTTCCACAAGAGTGCATATTGGGTATAGCAGTCTTCAACACAGGACTACAGCAAAGCAACCAATTGGGACAAGCTTCACTCCCGCCAATGGGAGAGCCAATATGATATTTAAAGGAGGGAGGTGGGATATCCCTGAGCTACCGGCATCTGAAGAAGGCGAGTGATGCCGAAATGCATTGTGCCAAATAGCTGTGATTAAAATGGTCTCCCAGAAATTCCCCGCTGTGTCCTCTTGATTGCCCAGGAGTGAAGTGGTCATTTTGGTGATATTTTGCACGTGATGCCAGTTTAGCGCTAAAGAGTACCCGTCCAGCAAGAGGCCTGAGGAATAGCTGGCAAGCAAGCAGTTTTTTCAAGGGATTAATTACCTCAGGCCCGCCTCAAGATCAGGCCAGGCAAGTGGACGCTGCCAGCTGACAGTCCGTGACTTCACGGAGGATCGTGGTGATTGCATAGTCGATCTACGGCCCGGCTTGACATCTGAAACGGGGGCTTGGACGTAGGGGACTCGGGGAGCCCATGGACACACTATTACAGGGCGCTCCCAAAGCATTAACCCCCCTCGCTTGGTTTGGCAAGGCAGCGCTCACTGCGAGCAGAAATCTGTTGCGCTGTTGGATTTTCCACAATAGTGCATGCTGGGTATAGTAGTCTTCAACACAGGACTGCAGCAAAGCAACCAGTTGGGACAAGTTTAACTCCCCCCAATGGGAGAGCCAATATGATATTTAAAGGAGGGAGGTGGGATATTCCTGAGCTAACGGCATCTGAAGAAGGCGAGAGACCCGAAATGCATCGTGCCAAATAGCTGCGATTAAAATGGTCTCCCAGAAATTCCAAGCTGTGTCCTCTTGACTGCCCAGGAGTGGAGTGGTCATTTTGGTGATATTTTGCACGTGCTGCCAGTTTCCTGCTAAAGAGGACCCGTCCAGCAAAAGGCCTGAGGAATAGCTGGCAAGCAAGCAGTTTTTTCAAGGGATTGAATACCACAAGCCCGCGTCAAGATCAGGCCAGGCAAGTGGCCGCTGCCAGCTGACAGTCCGTGACTTCACGGAGGATCGTGGTGATTGCATATTCGCTCTACGGCCTGGATTGACATCTGAAACGAGGGCTTGGACGTAGGGGACTCGGGGAGCCCATGGACACACTATTACAGGGCGCTCCCAAAGCATTAACCCCCCTCACTTGGTTTGGCAAGGCAGCACTCACTGCGAGCAGAAATCTGTCCCGCTGTTGGATTTTCCACAATAGTGCATGCTGGGTATAGCAGTCTTCAACACAGGACTACAGCAAAGCAACCAGCTGGGACAAGCTTCACTCCCGCCAATGGGAAAGCCAATATGATATTTAAAGGAGGGAGGTGGGATATCCCTCAGTTACAGGCATCTGAAGAAGGCGAGTGACACCGAAATGGATTGTGCCAAATTGCTGTGATTAAAATGGTCTCCCAGAAATTCCCTGCTGTGTCCTCTTGATTGCTCAGGAGTGGAGTGGTCATTTTGGTGATATTTTGCACGTGCTGCCAGATTCGCGCTAAAGAGTACCCGTCCAGCAAGAGGCCTGAGGAATAGCTGGCAAGCAAGCAGTTTTTTCACAGGATTGAATACCACCGGCCCGCCTCAAGATCAGACCAGGCAAGTGGCCGCTGCCAGCTGACAGTCCGTAACTTCACGGAGGATCGTGGTGATTGTATCATCGATCTACGGCCAGGCTTGACATCTGAAACGGGGGCTTGGACGTAGGGGACTCGGGGAGGCCATGGATACACTATTACAGGGCGCTCCCAAAGCATTAACCCCCCCTTGCTTGGTTTGACAAGGCAGAGTTCACTGCGAGCAGAAATCTGTCCCGCTGTTGGATTTTCCCCAATAGTGCAAGCTGGGTATAGCAGTCTTCAACACAGGACTACAGCAAAGCAACCAGTTGGGACAAGCTTCACTCCCGCCAATGGGAGAGCCAATATGATATTTAAAGGAGGGAGGTGGGATATCCCTGATCTACCGGCATCTGAAGAAGGCGAGTGACGCCGAAATGCATCGTGGCAAATAGCTGTGATTAAAATGGTCTCCCAGAAATTCCCCGCTGTGTCCTCTTGATTGCCCAGGAGTGGAGTGGTCATTTTGGTGATATTTTGCACGTGCTGCCAGTTTTGCGCTAAAGAGTACCCGTCCAGCAAGAGGCCTGAGGAATAGTTGGCAAGCAAGCAGTTTTTTCAAGGGATTAAATACCTCAGGCCCGCCTCAAGATCAGGCCAGGCAAGTGGACGCTGCCAGCTGACAGTCGGTGACTTCACGGAGGATCGTGTTGATTGCATAGTCGATCTACGGCCCGGCTTGACATCTGAAACGGGGGCTTGGACGTAGGGGACTTGGGGAGCCCATGGACACACTATTACAGGGTGCTCAGAAAGCATTAACCCCCCTCGCTTGGTTTGGCAAGGCAGCGCTCACTGCGAGCAGAGAACTGTTCCGCTGTTGGATTTTCCACAATAGTGCATGCTGGGTATAGCAGTCTTCAACACAGGACTGCAGCAAAGCAACCAGTAGGGACAAGCTTCACTCCCGCCAATGGGAGAGCCAATACGATATTTAAAGGAGGGAGGTGGGATTTCCCTGAGCTACCAACATCTGAAGAAGGCGAGTGACGCCGAAAGGCATCGTGCCAAATGGCTGTGATTAAAATGGTCTCCCAGAAATTCCAAGCTGTGTCCTCTTGATTGCCCAGGAGTGGAGTGGTCATTTTGGTGATATTTTGCACGTGCTGCCAGTTTCGCGCTAAAGAGGCCCCGTCCAGCAAAAGGCCTGAGGAATAGCTGGCAAGCAAGCAGTTTTTCAAGGGATTAATCACCACAGGCCCGCCTCAAGATCAGGCCAGGCAAGTGGCCGCTGCCAGCTGACAGTCCGTGACTTCACGGAGGATCGTGGTGATTGCATCGCCGATCTATGGCCCGGCTTGACATCTGAAACAGGGGCTTGGACGTAGGGGACTCGGGGAGCCCATGGACACACTATTACAAGGCGCTCCCAAAGCATTAACCCCCCTCGCTTGGTTTGGCAAGGCAGCGCTCATTGCGAGCAGAAATCTTTCCCGCTGTTGGATTTTCCACAATAGTGCATGCTGGGTATAGCAGTCTTCAACACAGGACTACAGCAAAGCAACCATTTGGGAAAAGCTTCACTCCCGCCAATGGGAGAGCCAATATGATATTTAAAGGTGGGATATCCCTGAGCTACCTGCATCTGAAGAAGGTGAGTGAAGCCGAAATGCATCGTGCCAAATAGCTGTGATTAAAATGGTCTTACAGAAATTCCAAGCTGTGTCCTCTTGACTGCCCAGGAGTGGAGTGGTCATTTTGGTGATATTTTGCACGTGCTGTCAGTTTCGCGTTAAAGAGGACCCGTCCAGCAAGAGGCCTGAGGAACAGCTGGCAAGCAAGCAGTTTTTTCACGGGATTGAATACCACCGGCCCGCCTCAAGATCAGGCCAGGCAAGTGGCCGCTGCCAGCTGACAGTCCGTAACTTTACGGAGGATCGTGGTGATTGTATCGTCGATCTACGGCCCGGCTTGACATCTGAAACGGGGGCTTGGACGTAGGGGACTCGAGGAGCCCATGGACACACTATTACAGGGTGCTCCCAAAGCATTAACTCCCCCTTGCTTGGTTTGGCAAGGCAGAGTTCACTGCGAACAGAAATCTGTCCCGCTGTTGGATTTTCCACAAGAGTGCATATTGGGTATAGCAGTCTTCAACACAGGACTACAGCAAAGCAACCAATTGGGACAAGCTTCACTCCCGCCAATGGGAGAGCCAATATGATATTTAAAGGAGGGAGGTGGGATATCCCTGAGCTAACGGCATCTGAAGAAGGCGAGAGACCCGAAATGCATCGTGCCAAATAGCTGCGATTAAAATGGTCTCCCAGAAATTCCAAGCTGTGTCCTCTTGACTGCCCAGGAGTGGAGTGGTCATTTTGGTGATATTTTGCACGTGCTGCCAGTTTCCCGCTAAAGAGGACCCGTCCAGCAAAAGGCCTGAGGAATAGCTGGCAAGCAAGCAGTTTTTTCAAGGGATTGAATACCACAAGCCCGCGTCAAGATCAGGCCAGGCAAGTGGCCGCTGCCAGCTGACAGTCCGTGACTTCACGGAGGATCGTGGTGATTGCATATTCGCTCTACGGCCTGGATTGACATCTGAAACGAGGGCTTGGACGTAGGGGACTCGGGGAGCCCATGGACACACTATTACAGGGCGCTCCCAAAGCATTAACCCCCCTCACTTGGTTTGGCAAGGCAGCACTCACTGCGAGCAGAAATCTGTCCCGCTGTTGGATTTTCCACAATAGTGCATGCTGGGTATAGCAGTCTTCAACACAGGACTACAGCAAAGCAACCAGCTGGGACAAGCTTCACTCCCGCCAATGGGAAAGCCAATATGATATTTAAAGGAGGGAGGTGGGATATCCCTCAGTTACAGGCATCTGAAGAAGGCGAGTGACACCGAAATGGATTGTGCCAAATTGCTGTGATTAAAATGGTCTCCCAGAAATTCCCTGCTGTGTCCTCTTGATTGCTCAGGAGTGGAGTGGTCATTTTGGTGATATTTTGCACGTGCTGCCAGATTCGCGCTAAAGAGTACCCGTCCAGCAAGAGGCCTGAGGAATAGCTGGCAAGCAAGCAGTTTTTTCACAGGATTGAATACCACAGGCCCGCCTCAAGATCAGACCAGGCAAGTGGCCGCTGCCAGCTGACAGTCCGTAACTTCACGGAGGATCGTGGTGATTGTATCATCGATCTACGGCCAGGCTTGACATCTGAAACGGGGGCTTGGACGTAGGGGACTCGGGGAGGCCATGGATACACTATTACAGGGCGCTCCCAAAGCATTAACCCCCCCTTGCTTGGTTTGACAAGGCAGAGTTCACTGCGAGCAGAAATCTGTCCCGCTGTTGGATTTTCCCCAATAGTGCAAGCTGGGTATAGCAGTCTTCAACACAGGACTACAGCAAAGCAACCAGTTGGGACAAGCTTCACTCCCGCCAATGGGAGAGCCAATATGATATTTAAAGGAGGGAGGTGGGATATCCCTGATCTACCGGCATCTGAAGAAGGCGAGTGACGCCGAAATGCATCGTGGCAAATAGCTGTGATTAAAATGGTCTCCCAGAAATTCCCCGCTGTGTCCTCTTGATTGCCCAGGAGTGGAGTGGTCATTTTGGTGATATTTTGCACGTGCTGCCAGTTTTGCGCTAAAGAGTACCCGTCCAGCAAGAGGCCTGAAGAATAGTTGGCAAGCAAGCAGTTTTTTCAAGGGATTAAATACCTCAGGCCCGCCTCAAGATCAGGCCAGGCAAGTGGACGCTGCCAGCTGACAGTCCGTGACTTCACGGAGGATCGTGGTGATTGCATAGTCGATCTACGGCCCGGCTTGACATCTGAAACGGGGGCTTGGACGTAGGGGACTTGGGGAGCCCATGGACACACTATTACAGGGTGCTCAGAAAGCATTAACCCCCCTCGCTTGGTTTGGCAAGGCAGCGCTCACTGCGAGCAGAGAACTGTTCCGCTGTTGGATTTTCCACAATAGTGCATGCTGGGTATAGCAGTCTTCAACACAGGACTGCAGCAAAGCAACCAGTAGGGACAAGCTTCACTCCCGCCAATGGGAGAGCCAATACGATATTTAAAGGAGGGAGGTGGGATTTCCCTGAGCTACCAACATCTGAAGAAGGCGAGTGACGCCGAAAGGCATCGTGCCAAATGGCTGTGATTAAAATGGTCTCCCAGAAATTCCAAGCTGTGTCCTCTTGATTGCCCAGGAGTGGAGTGGTCATTTTGGTGATATTTTGCACGTGCTGCCAGTTTCGCGCTAAAGAGGCCCCGTCCAGCAAAAGGCCTGAGGAATAGCTGGCAAGCAAGCAGTTTTTCAAGGGATTAAATACCACAGGCCCGCCTCAAGATCAGGCCAGGCAAGTGGCTGCTGCCAGCTGACAGTCCGTGACTTCACGGAGGATCGTGGTGATTGCATCGCCGCTCTACGGCCTGGATTGACATTTGAAACGGGGGCTTGGACGTAGGGGACTCAGGGAGCCCATGGACACACTATTACAGGGCGCTCCCAAAGCATTAACCCTCCTCGCTTGGTTTGGCAAGGCAGCACTCACTGCGAGGAGAAATCTGTCCCGCTGTTGGATTTTCCACAATAGTGCATGCTGGGTATAGCAGTCTTCAACACAGGACACCAGCAAAGCAACCAGTTGGGACAAGCTTCACTCCTGCCAATGGCAGAGCCAATATGATATTTATAGGAGGGAGGTGGGATATCCCTGAGCTACCGGCATCTGAAGAAGGCGAGTGAAACCGAAATGCATCGTGCCAAATAGCTGTGATTAAAATGGTCTCCCAGAAATTCCCCGCTGTGTCCTCTTGATTGCCCAGGAGTGGAGTGGTCATTTTGGTGATATTTTGCACGTGCTGCAAGTTTCGCGCTAAAGAGTACCCGTCCAGCAAGAGGCCTGAGGAATAGCTGGCAAGCAAGCAGTTTTTCAAGGGATTAAATACCTCAGGCCCGCCTCAAGATCAGGCCAGGCAAGTGGCCGCTGCCAGCTGACAGTCCGTGACTTCACGGAGGATCGTGGTGATTGCATCGTCGCTCTACGGCCTGGAATGACATCTGAAACGGGGGCTTGGATGTAGGGGACTCGGGGAGTCCATGGACACACTATTACAGGGTGTCGTAAAGCATTAACCCCCCCTTGCTTGGTTTGGCAAGGCAGAGTTCACTGCGAGCAGAAATCTGCCCCGCTGTTGGATTTTCCCCAATAGTGCATGCTGGGTATAGCAGTCTTCAACACAGGACTACAGCAAAGCAACCAGTTGGGACAAGCTTCACTCCACCCAATGGGAGAGCCAATATGATATTTAAAGGAGGGAGGTGGGATATCCCTGAGCTACCGGCATCTGAAGAAGGCGAGCGACGCCGAAATGCATCGTGCCAATAGCTGTGATTAAAATGGTCTCCCAGAAATTCCCCGCTGTGTCCTCTTGATTGCCCAGGAGTGGAGTGGTCATTTTGTGATATTTTGTACGTGCTGCCAGTTTCGCGATAAAGAGTACCCGTCCAGCAAGAGGCCTGAGGAATAGCTGGCAAGCAAGCAGTTTTTCAAGGGATTAAATACCTCAGGCCCGCCTCAAGATCAGGCCAGGCAAGTGGCCGCTGCCAGCTGACAGTCAGTGACTTCACGGAGGATCATGGTGATTACATCGTCGATCTACGGCCCGGCTTGACATCTGAAATGGGAGCTTTGACTTCGGGGACTCAGGGAGCCCATGGACACACTATTACAGGGCGCTCCCAAAGCATTAAACCCCCTCGCTTGGTTTGGCAAGGCAGCGCTCACTGCGAGCAGAAATCTGTTCCGCTGTTGGATTTTCCACAATAGTGCATGCTGGGTATAGCAGTCTTCAACACAGGACTGCAGCAAAGCAACCAGTTGGGACAAGTTTCACTCCCGCCAATGGGAGAGCCAATATGATATTTAAAGGAGGGAGGTGGGATATCCCTGAGCTACCGGCATCTGAAGAAGGCGAGTGACGACAAAAATGCATCTTGCCATATAGCTGTGATTAAAATGGTCTCCCAGAAATTCCCCACTGTGTCCTCTTGATTGGCTAGGAGTGGAGTGGTCATTTTGGTGACATTTTGCACGTCCTGGCAGTTTCGTGCTAAAGAGGACCCGTCCAGCAAGAGGCCTGAGGAATAGCTGGCAAGCAAGCAGTTTTTCAAGGGATTAAATACCACAGGCCCGCCTTAAGATCAGGCCAGGCAAGTGGCCGCTGCCAGCTGACAGTCCGTGACTTCACGGAGGATCGTGGTGATTACATCGTCGATCTACGGCCCGGCTTGACATCTGAAATGGGGGCTTTGACTTCGGGGACTCAGGGAGCCCATGGACACACTATTACAGGGCGCTCCCAAAGCATTAACCCCCCTCACTTAGTTTGGCAAGGCAGCGCTCATTGCGAGCAGAAATCTTTCCCGCTGTTGGATTTTCCACAATAGTGCATGCTGGGTATAAAAGTCTTCAACACAGGACTACAGCAAAGCAACCAGTTGGGAAAAGCTTCACTCCCGCCAATGGGAGAGCCAATATGATATTTAAAGGAGGGTGGTGGGATATCCCTGAGCTACCGGCATCTGAAGAAGGCGAGTGACCCGAAATGCATTGTGCCAAATAGCTGTGATTAAAATGATCTCCCAGAAAATCCCCGCTGTGTCCTCTTGATTGCCCACGAGTGGAGTGGTCATTTTGGTGATATTTTGCCCGTGCTGTCAGTATCGCGCTAAGGAGGACCCGTCCAGTAAGAAACCTGAGGAATAGCTGGCAAGCAAGCAGTTTTTTCAAGGAATTGAATACCACAGGCCCGCCTCAAGATCAGGCCAGGCAAGTGGCCGCTACCAGCTGACAGTCCGTGACTTCACGGTGGATCGTGGTGATTGCATCGTCGCTCTACGGCCTGGAATGACATCTGAAACGGGGGCTTGGACGTAGGGGACTCGGGGAGTCCATGGACACACTATTACAGGGCGCTCCTAAAGCATTAACCCCCCCTTGCTTGGTTTGGCAAGGCAGAGTTCACTGCGAGCAGAAATCTGTCCCGCTGTTGGATTTTCCCCAATAGTGCATGCTGGGTATAGCAGTCTTCAACACAGGACTACAGCAAAGCAACCAGTTGGGATAAGCTTCACTCCACCCAATGGGAGAGCCAATATGATATTTAAAGGAGGGACGTGGGATATCCCTGAGCTACCGGCATCTGGAGAAGGCGAGTGACGCCGAAATGCATCGTGCCAATAGCTGTGATTAAAATGGTCTCCCAGAAATTCCCCGCTGTGTCCTCTTGATTGCCCAGGAGTGGAGTGGTCATTTTGTGATATTTTGGACGTGCTGCCAGTTTCGCGCTAAAGAGTACCCGTCCAGCAAGAGGCCTGAGGAATAGCTGGCAAGCAAGCAGTTTTTCAAGGGATTAAATACCTCAGGCCCGCCTTAAGATCAGGCCAGGCAAGTGTCCGCTGCCAGCTGACAGTCCGTGACTTCACGGAGGATCATGGTGATTACATCGTCGATCTACGGCCCGGCTTGACATCTGAAATGGGGGCTTTGACTTCGGGGACTCAGGGAGCCCATGGACACACTATTACAGGGCGCTCCCAAAGCATTAACCCCCTCGCTTGGTTTGGCAAGGCAGCGCTCACTGCGAGCAGAAATCTGTCTCGCAGTTGGATTTTCCACAATAGTGCATGCTGGGTATAGCAGTCTTCAACACAGGACTACAGCAAAGCAACCACTTGGGACAAGCTTCACTCCCGCCAATGGGAGAGCCAATACGATATTTAAAAGAGGGAGGTGGGATTTCCCTGAGCTACCGGCATCTGAAGAAGGCGAGTGACGCCGAAATGCATCGTGCCAAATAGCTGTGATTAAAATGGTCTCCCAGAAATTCCCCGCTGTGTCCTCTTGATTGCCCAGGAGTGGGTGGTCATTTTGGTTATATTTTGCATGTGCTGCCAGTTTCGCGCTAAAGCGGACCCGTCCAGCAAAAGGCCTGAGGAATAGCTGGCCAGCAAGCAGTTTTTCAAGGGATTAAAAACCACAGGCCCGCCTCAAGATCAGGCCAGGCAAGTGGCCGCTGCCAGCTGACAGTCCGTGACTTCACGGAGGATCGTGGTGATTGCATCGCCGATCTATGGCCCGGCTTGACATCTGAAACGGGGCTTGGACGTAGGGGACTCAGGGAGCCCATGGACACACTATTACAGGGCGCTCCCAAAGCATTGACCCCCCTCGCTTGGTTTGGCAAGGCAGCGCTCATTGCGAGCAGAAATCTTTCCCGCTGTTGGATATTCCACAATAGTGCATGCTGGGTATAGAAGTCTTCAACACAGGACTACAGAAAAGCAACCAGTTGGGAAAAGCTTCAATCCCGCCAATGGGAGAGCCAATATGATATTTAAAGGAGGGTGGTGGGATATCCCTGAGCTACCGGCATCTGAAGAAGGCGAGTGACCCGAAATGCATTGTGCCAAATAGCTGTGATTAAAATGGTCTCCCAGAAAATCCCCGCTGTGTCCTCTTGATTGCCCATGAGTGGAGTGGTCATTTTGGTGATATTTTGCCCGTGCTGTCAGTATCGCGCTAAGGAGGACCCGTCCAGCAAGAGGCCTGAGGAATAGCTGGCAAGCAAGCAGTTTTTCAAGGGATTAAATACCACAGGCCCGCCTTAAGATCAGGCCAGGCAAGTGGCCGCTGCCAGCTGACAGTCCGTGACTTCACGGAGGATCGTGGTGATTACATCGTCGATCTACGGCCCGGCTTGACATCTGAAATGGGGGCTTTGACTTCGGGGACTCAGGGAGCCCATGGACACACTATTACAGGGCGCTCCCAAAGCATTAACCCCCCTCACTTAGTTTGGCAAGGCAGCGCTCATTGCGAGCAGAAATCTTTCCCGCTGTTGGATTTTCCACAATAGTGCATGCTGGGTATAAAAGTCTTCAACACAGGACTACAGCAAAGCAACCAGTTGGGAAAAGCTTCACTCCCGCCAATGGGAGAGCCAATATGATATTTAAAGGAGGGTGGTGGGATATCCCTGAGCTACCGGCATCTGAAGAAGGCGAGTGACCCGAAATGCATTGTGCCAAATAGCTGTGATTAAAATGATCTCCCAGAAAATCCCCGCTGTGTCCTCTTGATTGCCCACGAGTGGAGTGGTCATTTTGGTGATATTTTGCCCGTGCTGTCAGTATCGCGCTAAGGAGGACCCGTCCAGTAAGAAACCTGAGGAATAGCTGGCAAGCAAGCAGTTTTTTCAAGGAATTGAATACCACAGGCCCGCCTCAAGATCAGGCCAGGCAAGTGGCCGCTACCAGCTGACAGTCCGTGACTTCACGGTGGATCGTGGTGATTGCATCGTCGCTCTACGGCCTGGAATGACATCTGAAACGGGGGCTTGGACGTAGGGGACTCGGGGAGTCCATGGACACACTATTACAGGGCGCTCCTAAAGCATTAACCCCCCCTTGCTTGGTTTGGCAAGGCAGAGTTCACTGCGAGCAGAAATCTGTCCCGCTGTTGGATTTTCCCCAATAGTGCATGCTGGGTATAGCAGTCTTCAACACAGGACTACAGCAAAGCAACCAGTTGGGATAAGCTTCACTCCACCCAATGGGAGAGCCAATATGATATTTAAAGGAGGGACGTGGGATATCCCTGAGCTACCGGCATCTGGAGAAGGCGAGTGACGCCGAAATGCATCGTGCCAATAGCTGTGATTAAAATGGTCTCCCAGAAATTCCCCGCTGTGTCCTCTTGATTGCCCAGGAGTGGAGTGGTCATTTTGTGATATTTTGGACGTGCTGCCAGTTTCGCGCTAAAGAGTACCCGTCCAGCAAGAGGCCTGAGGAATAGCTGGCAAGCAAGCAGTTTTTCAAGGGATTAAATACCTCAGGCCCGCCTTAAGATCAGGCCAGGCAAGTGTCCGCTGCCAGCTGACAGTCCGTGACTTCACGGAGGATCATGGTGATTACATCGTCGATCTACGGCCCGGCTTGACATCTGAAATGGGGGCTTTGACTTCGGGGACTCAGGGAGCCCATGGACACACTATTACAGGGCGCTCCCAAAGCATTAACCCCCTCGCTTGGTTTGGCAAGGCAGCGCTCACTGCGAGCAGAAATCTGTCTCGCAGTTGGATTTTCCACAATAGTGCATGCTGGGTATAGCAGTCTTCAACACAGGACTACAGCAAAGCAACCACTTGGGACAAGCTTCACTCCCGCCAATGGGAGAGCCAATACGATATTTAAAAGAGGGAGGTGGGATTTCCCTGAACTACCGGCATCTGAAGAAGGCGAGTGACGCCGAAATGCATCGTGCCAAATAGCTGTGATTAAAATGGTCTCCCAGAAATTCCCCGCTGTGTCCTCTTGATTGCCCAGGAGTGGGTGGTCATTTTGGTTATATTTTGCATGTGCTGCCAGTTTCGCGCTAAAGCGGACCCGTCCAGCAAAAGGCCTGAGGAATAGCTGGCCAGCAAGCAGTTTTTCAAGGGATTAAAAACCACAGGCCCGCCTCAAGATCAGGCCAGGCAAGTGGCCGCTGCCAGCTGACAGTCCGTGACTTCACGGAGGATCGTGGTGATTGCATCGCCGATCTATGGCCCGGCTTGACATCTGAAACGGGGCTTGGACGTAGGGGACTCAGGGAGCCCATGGACACACTATTACAGGGCGCTCCCAAAGCATTAACCCCCCTCGCTTGGTTTGGCAAGGCAGCGCTCATTGCGAGCAGAAATCTTTCCCGCTGTTGGATATTCCACAATAGTGCATGCTGGGTATAGAAGTCTTCAACACAGGACTACAGAAAAGCAACCAGTTGGGAAAAGCTTCAATCCCGCCAATGGGAGAGCCAATATGATATTTAAAGGAGGGTGGTGGGATATCCCTGAGCTACCGGCATCTGAAGAAGGCGAGTGACCCGAAATGCATTGTGCCAAATAGCTGTGATTAAAATGGTCTCCCAGAAAATCCCCGCTGTGTCCTCTTGATTGCCCATGAGTGGAGTGGTCATTTTGGTGATATTTTGCCCGTGCTGTCAGTATCGCGCTAAGGAGGACCCGTCCAGCAAGAGGCCTGAGGAATAGCTGTCAAGCAAGCAGTTTTTTCAAGGGATTGACTACCACAGGCCTGCCTCAAGATCAGGCCAGGCAAGTGGACGCTGCCAGCTGACAGTCCGTGACTTCACGGAGGATCGTGGTGATTGCATAGTCGATCTACGGCCCGGCTTGACATCTGAAATGGGGGCTTGGACGTAGGGGACTCAGGGAGCCCATGGACACACTATTACAGGGTGCTCCCAAAGCATTAAAGAATTAACCCCCCTCGCTTGGTTTGGCAAGGCAGCGCTCACTGCGATCAGAAATCTGTTCCGCTGTTGGATTTTCCACAATAGTGCATGCTGGGTATAGCAGTCTTCAACACAGGACTGCAGCAAAGCAACCGGTTGGGACAAGTTTCACTCCCGCCAATGGGAGAGCCGATATGATATTTAAAGGAGGAAGGTGGGATATCCCTGAGCTACCGGCATCTGAAGAAGGCGAGTGACGACAAAAATGCATCTTGCCATATAGCTGTGATTAAAATGGTCTCCCAGAAATTCCCCACTGTGTCCTCTTGATTGCCTAGGAGTGGAGTGGTCATTTTGGTGACATTTTGCACGTCCTGGCAGTTTCGCGCTAAAGACGACCCGTCCAGCAAGAGGCCCGAGGAATAGCTGGCAAGCAAGCAGTTTTTCAAGGGATTAAATACCACAGGCCCTCCTCAAGATCAGGTCAGGCAAGTGGCCGCTGCCAGCTGACAGTCCGTGACTTCACGGAGGATCCTGGTGATTGCATCGTCGATCTATGGCCCGGCTTGACATCTGACATTGGGGCTTGGACGTAGGGGATTCGGGGAGCCCATGGACACACTATTACAGGGCGCTCCCAAAGCCTTAACCACCCTCGCTTGGTTTGGCAAGGCAATTTACAAAAAGGGGGTGGTGATGGACAGAGTATCTGAGTTAATCAGAACACTCCTACCCAGTCAACAGATCAGGGCTTGATCCATCACCGTTTTTTAGCTCACTGCACCATCCCAGTTCAGAACCTGGCTATATGCAAATTAGTCTGTCCCTGGCCCAGTGCATCATGGGAACAGGGCAGACCAAACTACCAAGCCAATTCTTCACTGGAAAGGAAACAAGCCTCCGGGGACCGGTTTCTGGCATTACAGCCGTCTTCGGCCCGGCTTGCTTGAATCCTGATGGTGCAATGAGCAAGGGACTCATGTCTGAGCATACCCTTCCACACTCATGGTGGCCAAAATAATTTTACAAAAAGGGGGTGGTGATGGACAGAGTATCTGAGTTAATCAGAACACTCCTACCCAGTCAACAGATCAGGGCTTGATCCATCACCGTTTTTTAGCTCACTGCACCATCCCAGTTCAGAACCTGCCAGAAACCGGTCCCCGGAAGCTTGTTTCCTTCCCAGTGTAAGAATTGGCTTTTGTAGTCTGGTCTGCCCTGTTCCCATGATGCACTGGGCCAGGGACAGACTAATTTGCATACAGCCAGGTTCTGAAACTGGGATGGTGCAATGAGCTAAAAAACGGTGTTGGATCTAGCCCTGATCTCTTGACTGGGTGAGAGTACTCTGCTTAATTCAGAGACTCTGTCCATCACCACCCATTGTTGTAAATAATTTTGTCCACCCTAAGCGTGGAAGGGTATACTCAGATGTGAGTCCCTTGCTCATTGCACCATCAGGATTCAAGCAAGCCGGGCCGAAGACGGCTGTAATGCCAGAAACCGGTCCCCGGAAGCTTGTTTCCTTCCCAGTGTAAGAATTGGCTTTTGTAGTCTGGTCTGCCCTGTTCCCATGATGCACTGGGCCAGGGACAGACTAATTTGCATACAGCCAGGTTCTGAAACTGGGATGGTGCAATGAGCTAAAAAACGGTGTTGGATCTAGCCCTGATCTCTTGACTGGGTGAGAGTACTCTGCTTAATTCAGAGACTCTGTCCATCACCACCCATTGTTGTAAATAATTTTGTCCACCCTAAGCGTGGAAGGGTATACTCAGATGTGAGTCCCTTGCTCATTGCACCATCAGGATTCAAGCAAGCCGGGCCGAAGACGGCTGTAATGCCAGAAACCGGTCCCCGGAAGCTTGTTTCCTTCCCAGTGTAAGAATTGGCTTTTGTAGTCTGGTCTGCCCTGTTCCCATGATGCACTGGGCCAGGGACAGACTAATTTGCATACAGCCAGGTTCTGAAACTGGGATGGTGCAATGAGCTAAAAAACGGTGTTGGATCTAGCCCTGATCTCTTGACTGGGTGAGAGTACTCTGCTTAATTCAGAGACTCTGTCCATCACCACCCATTGTTGTAAATAATTTTGTCCACCCTAAGCGTGGAAGGGTATACTCAGATGTGAGTCCCTTGCTCATTGCACCATCAGGATTCAAGCAAGCCGGGCCGAAGACGGCTGTAATGCCAGAAACCGGTCCCCGGAAGCTTGTTTCCTTCCCAGTGTAAGAATTGGCTTTTGTAGTCTGGTCTGCCCTGTTCCCATGATGCACTGGGCCAGGGACAGACTAATTTGCATACAGCCAGGTTCTGAAACTGGGATGGTGCAATGAGCTAAAAAACGGTGTTGGATCTAGCCCTGATCTCTTGACTGGGTGAGAGTACTCTGCTTAATTCAGAGACTCTGTCCATCACCACCCATTGTTGTAAATAATTTTGTCCACCCTAAGCGTGGAAGGGTATACTCAGATGTGAGTCCCTTGCTCATTGCACCATCAGGATTCAAGCAAGCCGGGCCGAAGACGGCTGTAATGCCAGAAACCGGTCCCCGGAAGCTTGTTTCCTTCCCAGTGTAAGAATTGGCTTTTGTAGTCTGGTCTGCCCTGTTCCCATGATGCACTGGGCCAGGGACAGACTAATTTGCATACAGCCAGGTTCTGAAACTGGGATGGTGCAATGAGCTAAAAAACGGTGTTGGATCTAGCCCTGATCTCTTGACTGGGTGAGAGTACTCTGCTTAATTCAGAGACTCTGTCCATCACCACCCATTGTTGTAAATAATTTTGTCCACCCTAAGCGTGGAAGGGTATACTCAGATGTGAGTCCCTTGCTCATTGCACCATCAGGATTCAAGCAAGCCGGGCCGAAGACGGCTGTAATGCCAGAAACCGGTCCCCGGAAGCTTGTTTCCTTCCCAGTGTAAGAATTGGCTTTTGTAGTCTGGTCTGCCCTGTTCCCATGATGCACTGGGCCAGGGACAGACTAATTTGCATACAGCCAGGTTCTGAAACTGGGATGGTGCAATGAGCTAAAAAACGGTGTTGGATCTAGCCCTGATCTCTTGACTGGGTGAGAGTACTCTGCTTAATTCAGAGACTCTGTCCATCACCACCCATTGTTGTAAATAATTTTGTCCACCCTAAGCGTGGAAGGGTATACTCAGATGTGAGTCCCTTGCTCATTGCACCATCAGGATTCAAGCAAGCCGGGCCGAAGACGGCTGTAATGCCAGAAACCGGTCCCCGGAAGCTTGTTTCCTTCCCAGTGTAAGAATTGGCTTTTGTAGTCTGGTCTGCCCTGTTCCCATGATGCACTGGGCCAGGGACAGACTAATTTGCATACAGCCAGGTTCTGAAACTGGGATGGTGCAATGAGCTAAAAAACGGTGTTGGATCTAGCCCTGATCTCTTGACTGGGTGAGAGTACTCTGCTTAATTCAGAGACTCTGTCCATCACCACCCATTGTTGTAAATAATTTTGTCCACCCTAAGCGTGGAAGGGTATACTCAGATGTGAGTCCCTTGCTCATTGCACCATCAGGATTCAAGCAAGCCGGGCCGAAGACGGCTGTAATGCCAGAAACCGGTCCCCGGAAGCTTGTTTCCTTCCCAGTGTAAGAATTGGCTTTTGTAGTCTGGTCTGCCCTGTTCCCATGATGCACTGGGCCAGGGACAGACTAATTTGCATACAGCCAGGTTCTGAAACTGGGATGGTGCAATGAGCTAAAAAACGGTGTTGGATCTAGCCCTGATCTCTTGACTGGGTGAGAGTACTCTGCTTAATTCAGAGACTCTGTCCATCACCACCCATTGTTGTAAATAATTTTGTCCACCCTAAGCGTGGAAGGGTATACTCAGATGTGAGTCCCTTGCTCATTGCACCATCAGGATTCAAGCAAGCCGGGCCGAAGACGGCTGTAATGCCAGAAACCGGTCCCCGGAAGCTTGTTTCCTTCCCAGTGTAAGAATTGGCTTTTGTAGTCTGGTCTGCCCTGTTCCCATGATGCACTGGGCCAGGGACAGACTAATTTGCATACAGCCAGGTTCTGAAACTGGGATGGTGCAATGAGCTAAAAAACGGTGTTGGATCTAGCCCTGATCTCTTGACTGGGTGAGAGTACTCTGCTTAATTCAGAGACTCTGTCCATCACCACCCATTGTTGTAAATAATTTTGTCCACCCTAAGCGTGGAAGGGTATACTCAGATGTGAGTCCCTTGCTCATTGCACCATCAGGATTCAAGCAAGCCGGGCCGAAGACGGCTGTAATGCCAGAAACCGGTCCCCGGAAGCTTGTTTCCTTCCCAGTGTAAGAATTGGCTTTTGTAGTCTGGTCTGCCCTGTTCCCATGATGCACTGGGCCAGGGACAGACTAATTTGCATACAGCCAGGTTCTGAAACTGGGATGGTGCAATGAGCTAAAAAACGGTGTTGGATCTAGCCCTGATCTCTTGACTGGGTGAGAGTACTCTGCTTAATTCAGAGACTCTGTCCATCACCACCCATTGTTGTAAATAATTTTGTCCACCCTAAGCGTGGAAGGGTATACTCAGATGTGAGTCCCTTGCTCATTGCACCATCAGGATTCAAGCAAGCCGGGCCGAAGACGGCTGTAATGCCAGAAACCGGTCCCCGGAAGCTTGTTTCCTTCCCAGTGTAAGAATTGGCTTTTGTAGTCTGGTCTGCCCTGTTCCCATGATGCACTGGGCCAGGGACAGACTAATTTGCATACAGCCAGGTTCTGAAACTGGGATGGTGCAATGAGCTAAAAAACGGTGTTGGATCTAGCCCTGATCTCTTGACTGGGTGAGAGTACTCTGCTTAATTCAGAGACTCTGTCCATCACCACCCATTGTTGTAAATAATTTTGTCCACCCTAAGCGTGGAAGGGTATACTCAGATGTGAGTCCCTTGCTCATTGCACCATCAGGATTCAAGCAAGCCGGGCCGAAGACGGCTGTAATGCCAGAAACCGGTCCCCGGAAGCTTGTTTCCTTCCCAGTGTAAGAATTGGCTTTTGTAGTCTGGTCTGCCCTGTTCCCATGATGCACTGGGCCAGGGACAGACTAATTTGCATACAGCCAGGTTCTGAAACTGGGATGGTGCAATGAGCTAAAAAACGGTGTTGGATCTAGCCCTGATCTCTTGACTGGGTGAGAGTACTCTGCTTAATTCAGAGACTCTGTCCATCACCACCCATTGTTGTAAATGGTTTGGCAAGGCAGCGCTCATTGCGAGCAGAAATCTGTGCCGCTGTTGGACTTTCCACAATAGTGCATGCTGGGTATAGAAGTCTTCAACACAGGACTACAGCCAAGCGACCAGTTGGGACACGCTTCACTCCCGCCAAAGGGAGAGCCAATATGATATTTGAAGGAGGGAGGTGGGATATCCCTCAGTTACAGGCATCTGAAGACGGCGAGTGACACCAAAATGCATTGTGCCAAATTGTTGTGTATAAAATGGTCTCCCAGAAATTCCCTGCTGTGTCCTCTTGATTGCCCAGGAGTGTAGTGGTCATTTTGGTAATATTTTGCGCGTGCTGCCAGTTTCGCGCTAAAGAGGACCCGTGCAGTAAGAAGCGTGAGGAATAGCTGGCAAGCAAGCAGTTTTTTCAAGGAATTGAATACCACAGGCCCGCCTCAAGATCAGGCCAGGCAAGTAGCTGCTGCCAGCTGACAGTCCCTGACTTCACGGAGGATCGTGGTGATTGCATAGTTGATCTACGGCCCGGCTTGACATCTGAAACTGGGGCGTGGACGTAGGGGACTCGGGGAGCCCATGGACACACTATTACAGGGTGCTCCCAAAGCATTAACCCCCCTCGCTTGGTTTGGCAAGGCAGCGCTCACTGCGAGCAGAAATCTGTTCCGCTGTTGGATTTTCCACAATAGTGCATGCTGGGTATAGCAGTCTTCAACACAGGACTGCAGCAAAGCAACCAATTGGGAGAAGTTTCACTCCCGCCAATGAAAGAGCCAATATGATATTTAAAGGAGGGAGGTGGGATATCCCTGAGCTACCGGCCTCTGAAGAAGGCGAGTGAAACCGAAATCCATCGTGCCAAATAGCTGTGATTAAAATGGTCTCCCAGAAATTCCCCGCTGTGTCCTCTTGATTGCCGAGGAGTGGAGTGGTCATTATTGTGATATTTTGCACGTGCTGCCAGTTTCACGCTAAAGAGGACCCGTCCAGCAAGAGGCCTGAGGAATAGCTGGCAAGCAAGCAGTTTTTCAAGGGATTAAATACCTCAGGCCCGCCTCAAGATCAGGCTAGGCAAGTGGCCGCTGCCAGCTGACAGTCCGTGACTTCACGGAGGACCGTGGTGATTGCATCGTCGCTCTACGGCCTGGAATGACATCTGAAACGGGGGCTTGGACGTAGGGGACTCGGGGAGTCCATGGACACACTATTACAGGGCGCTCCTAAAGCATTAACCCCCCCTTGCTTGGTTTGGCAAGGCAGCAGTCACTGCGAGGAGAAATCTGTCCCGCTGTTGGATTTTCCACAATAGTGTATGCTGGGTATAGCAGTATTCAACACAGGACTACAGCAAAGCAACCAGCTGGACAAGCTTCACTCCCTACAATGGGAAAGCCAATATGATATTTAAAGGAGGGAGGTGGGATATCCCTCAGTTACAGGCATCTGAAGAAGGCGAGTGACACCGAAATGCATTGTGCCAAATTGCTGTGAATAAAATGGTCTCCCAGAAATTCCCTGCTGTGTCCTCTTGATTGCCCAGGAGTGGAGTGGTCATTTTGGTAATATTTTGCGCGTGTTGCCAGTTTCGCGCTAAAGAGGACCCGTCCAGTAAGAAGCCTGAGGAATAGCTGGCAAGCAAGCAGTTTTTTCAAGGAATTGAATACCACAGGCCCGCCTCAAGATCAGGCCAGGCAAGTGGCCGCTGCCAGCTGACAGTCCGTGACTTCACGGAGGATCGTGGTGATTGCATCGTCGATCTACGGCCCGGCTTGCCATCTGAAACGGGGGCTTGGATGTAGGGGACTCGGGGAGCCTATGGATACACTATTACAAGGCGTTCCCAAAGCATTAACACCCCTCGCTTGGTTTGGCAAGCTAGCGTTCACTGCGAGCAGAAATCTGTCCCGCTGTTGGATTTTCTCCAAGAGTGCATGCTGGGTATAGCAGTCTTCAACACAGGACTACAGCAAAGCAACCAGTTGGGACAAGCTTCACTCCTGCCAATGGCAGAGCCAATATGATATTTATAGGAGGGAGGTGGGATATCCCGGAGCTACCGGCCTCTGAAGAAGGCGAGTGAAACCGAAATCCATCGTGCCAAATAGCTGTGATTAAAATGGTCTCCCAGAAATTCCCCGCTGTGTCCTATTGATTGCCGAGGAGTGGAGTGGTCATTATTGTGATATTTTGCACGTGCTGCAAGTTTCACGCTAAAGAGGACCCGTCCAGCAAGAGGCCTGAGGAATAGCTGGCAAGCAAGCAGTTTTTTCAAGGGACTGAATACCACAGGCCCGCCTCAAGATAAGGCCAGGCAAGTGGCCTCTGCCAGCTGACAGTCCGTGACTTCACGGAGGATCGTGGTGATTGCATCGCCGATCTACGGCCCGGCTTGACATATGAAACGGGGTCTTGGACGTAGGGGACTCGGAGAGCCCATGGACACACTATTACAGGTCGATCCCAAAGCATTAACCCCCCTCGTTTGTTTTATCAAGGCAGCGTTTACTGCGAGCAGAAATCTGTGCTGCTGTTGCATTTTCCACAATAGTGCATGCTGGGTATAGCAGTCTTCAACACAGGACACCAGCAAAGCAACCAGTTGGGACAAGCTTCACTCCTGCCAATGGCAGACAAATATGATATTTATAGGAGGGAGGTGGGATATCCCTGAGCTACCGGCATCTGAAGAAGGCGAGTGAAACCGAAATGCATCGTGCCAAATAGCTGTGATTAAAATGGGTTCCCAGAAATTCCCCGCTGTGTCCTCTTGATTGCCCAGGAGTGGAGTGGTCATTTTGGTGATATTTTGCATATGCTGCAAGTTTCGCGCTAAAGAGTACCCGTCCAGCAAGAGGCCTGAGGAATAGCTGGCAAGCAAGCAGTTTTTCAAGGGATTAAATACCTCAGGCCCGCCTCAAGATCAGGCCAGGCAAGTGGCCGCTGCTAGCTGACAGTCCGTGACTTCACGGAGGATCGTGGTGATTGCATCGTCGCTCTACGGCCTGGAATGACATCTGAAACGGGGGCTTGGACGTAGGGGACTCGGGGAGTCCATGGACACACTATTACAGGGCGCTCCTAAAGCATTAACCCCCCCTTGCTTGGTTTGGCAAGGCTGAGTTCACTGCGAGCAGAAATCTGTCCCGCTGTTGGATTTTCCCCAATAGTGCATGCTGGGTATAGCAGTCTTCAACACAGGACTACAGCAAAGCAACCAGTTGGGACAAGCTTCACTCCACCCAATGGGAGAGCCAATATGATATTTAAAGGAGGGAGGTGGGATATCCCTGAGCTACCGGCATCTGAAGAAGGTGAGTGATGCCGAAATGCATCGTGCCAATAGCTGTGATTAAAATGGTCTCCCAGAAATTCCCAGCTGTGTCCTCTTGATTGCCCAGGAGTGGAGTGGTCATTTTGGTGATATTTTGCACGTGCTGCCAGTTTCGCGCTAAAGAGTACCCGTCCAGCAAGAGGCCTGAGGAATAGCTGGCAAGCAAGCAGTTTTTTCAAGGGATTGAGTACCACAGGCCCGCCTCAAGATCAGGCCAGGCAAGTGGCCGCTGCCAGCTGACAGTCCGTGACTTCACGGAGGATCGTGGTGATTACATCGTCGATCTACGGCCCGGCTTGACATCTGAAATGGGGGCTTTGACTTCGGGGACTCAGGGAGCCCATGGACACACTATTACAGGGCGCTCCCAAAGCATTAACCCCCTCGCTTGGTTTGGCAAGGCAGCGCTCACTGCGAGCAGAAATCTGTCTCGCAGTTGGATTTTCCACAATAGTGCATGCTGGGTATAGCAGTCTTCAACACAGGACTACAGCAAAGCAACCACTTGGGACAAGCTTCACTCCCGCCAATGGGAGAGCCAATACGATATTTAAAAGAGGGAGGTGGGATTTCCCTGAGCTACCGGCATCTGAAGAAGGCGAGTGACGCCGAAATGCATCGTGCCAAATAGCTGTGATTAAAATGGTCTCCCAGAAATTCCCCGCTGTGTCCTCTTGATTGCCCAGGAGTGGGTGGTCATTTTGGTGATATTTTGCACGTGCTGCCAGTTTCGCGCTAAAGAGGACCCGTCCAGCAAAAGGCCTGAGGAATAGCTGGCCAGCAAGCAGTTTTTCAAGGGATTAAAAACCACAGGCCTGCCTCAAGATCAGGCCAGGCAAGTGGACGCTGCCAGCTGACAGTCCGTGACTTCACGGAGGGTCGTGGTGATTGCATAGTCAATCTACGGCCCGGCTTGACATCTGAAATGGGGGTTTGGACGTAGGGGTCTAGGGGAGCCCATGGACACACTATTACAAGGCGTTCCCAATGCATTAACCCCCCTTGCTTGGTTTGGCAAGGAAGCACTCACTGCGCGGAGAAATCTGTGCCGCTGTTTGATTTTCCACATTAGTGCATGCTGGGTATAGCAGTCTTCAACACAGGACTAGAGCAAAGCAACCACTTGGGACAAGCTTCACTCCCGCCAATGGGAAAGCCAATATGATATTTAAAGGAGGGAGGTGGTTTATCCCTCAGTTACAGGCATCTGAAGAAGGCGAGTGACACCGAAATGCATTGTGCCAAATTGCTGTGATTAAAATGGTCTCCCAGAAATTCCCTGCTGTGTCCTCTTGATTGCCCAGGAGTGGAGTGGTCATGTTGGTAATATTTTGCGCGTGCTGCCAGTTTCGCGCTAAAGAGGACCCGTCCAGTAAGAAGCCTGAGGAATAGCTGGCAAGCAAGCAGTTTTTTCAAGGAATTGAATACCACAGGCCCGCCTCAAGATCAGGCCAGGCAAGTGGCTGCTACCAGCTGACAGTCCGTGACTTCACGGAGGATCGTGGTGATTGCATCGTCGATCTACGGCCCAGCTTGACATCTGAAATGGGGGCTTCGACGTAATGGACTCGGGGAGCCCATGGACACACTATTACGGGGCGCTCCCAAAGCATTAACCCCCCTCGATTGGTTTGGAAAGGCAGCGCACACTGCGAGCATAAATCTGTCCTGCTGTTGCATTTTCCACAATAGTGCATGCTGGGTATAGCAGTCTTCAACACAGGACACCAGCAAAGCAACCAGTTGGGACAAGCTTCACTCCCGCCAATGGCAGAGGCAATATGATATTTATAGGAGGGAGGTGGGATATCCCTGAGCTACCGGCATCTGAAGAAGGCGAGTGAAGCCGAAATGCATCGTGCCAAATAGCTGTGATTAAAATGGTCTCCCAGAAATTCCAAGCTGTGTCCTCTTGATTGCCCAGGAGTGGAGTGGTCATTTTGGTGATATTTTGCACGTGCTGCCAGTTTCCCGCTAAAGAGGACCCGTCCAGCAAAAGGCCTGAGGAATAGCTGGCAAGCAAGCAGTTTTTTCAAGGGATTGAATAACACAGGCCCGCGTCAAGATCAGGCCAGGCAAGTGGCCGCTGCCAGCTGACAGTCCGTGACTTCACGGAGGATCGTGGTGATTGCATCATCGCTCTACGGCCTGGATTGACATCTGAAACGGGGGCTTCGACGTAGGGGACTCGGGGAGCCCATGGACACACTATTACAGGGCGCTCCCAAAGCATTAACCCCCCCTAACTTGGTTTGGCAAGGCAGCACTCACTGCGAGCAGAAATCTGTCCCGCTGTTGGATTTTCCACAATAGTGCATGCTGGGTATAGCACTCTTCAACACAGGACTACAGGAAAGCAACCAGCTGGGACAAGCTTCACTCCCGCCAATGGGAAAGCCAATATGATATTTAAAGGAGGGAGGTGGGATATCCCTCAGTTACAGGCATCTGAAGAAGGCGAGTGACACCGAAATGCATTGTGCCAAATTGCTGTGATTAAAATGGTCTCCCGGAAATTCCCTGCTGTGTCCTCTTGATTGCCCAGGAGTGGAGTGGTCATGTTGGTAATATTTTGCGCGTGCTGCCAGTTTTGCGCTAAAGAGGACCCGTCCAGTAAGAAGCCTGAGGAATTGCTGGCAAGCAAGCAGTTTTTTCAAGGAATTGAATACCACAGGCCCGCCTCAAGATCAGGCCAGGCAAGTGGCCGCTGCCAGCTAACAGTCCGTGACTTCACGGAGGATCGTGGTGATTGCATCATTGATCTACGGCCCGGCTTGACATCTGAAATGGGGGCTTGGACGTAGGGGACTCGGGGAGCCCATGGACACACTATTACAAGGCGCTCCCAAAGCATTAACACCCCTCGCTTGGTTTGGCAAGGCAGCGTTCACTGCGAGCAGAAATCTGTGCCGCTGATGGATTTTCCACAATAGTGCATGCTGGGAATAGCAGTCTTCAACACAGGACACCAGCAAAGCAACCAGTTGGGACAAGCTTCACTCCCGCCAATGGCAGAGCCAATATGATATTTATGGGAGGGAGGTGGGATATCCCTGAGCTACCGGCATCTGAAGAAGGCGAGTGACGCCGAAATGCATCGTGCCAAATAGCTGTGATTAAAATGGTCTCCCAGAAATTCCCCGTTGTGTCCTCTTGATTGCCCAGGAGTGGAGTGGTCATTTTGGTGATATTTTGCACGTGCTGCCAGTTTCGCGCTAAAGAGTACCCGTCCAGCAAGAGGCCTGAGGAATAGTTGGCAACCAAGCAGTTTTTTCAAGGGATTAAATACCTCAGGACCGCCTCAAGATCAGGCCAGGCAAGTGGACGCTGCCAGCTGACAGTCGGTGACTTCACCGAGGATCGTGTTGATTGCATAGTCGATCTACGGCCCGGCTTGACATCTGAAACGGGGGCTTGGACGTAGGGGACTTGGGGAGCCCATGGACACACTATTACAGGGTGCTCCCAAAGCATTAACCCCCCTCGCTTGGTTTGGCAAGGCAGCGCTCACTGCGAGCAGAAATCTGTTCCGCTGTTGGATTTTCCACAATAGTGCATGCTGGGTATAGCAGTCTTCAACACAGGACTGCAGCAAAGCAACCAGTTGGGACAAGTTTCACTCCCGCCAATGGGAGAGCCAATATGATATTTAAAGGAGGGAGGTTTGATATCCCTGAGCTACCGGCATCTGAAGAAGGCGAGTGACGCCAAAATGCATCTTGCCATTTAGCTGTGATTAAAATGGTCTCCCAGAAATTCCCCACTGTGTCCTCTTGATTGCCTAGGAGTGGAGTGGTCATTTTGGTGACATTTTGCACATGCTGCCAGTTTCGTGCTAAAGAGGACCCGTCCAGCAAGAGGCCTAAGGAATAGCTGGCAAGCAAGCAGTTTTTCAAGGGATTAAATACCATAGACCCGCCTCAAGATCAGGCCAGGCAAGTGGCTGCTGCCAGCTGACAGTCCTTGACTTCACGGAGGATCGTGGTGATTGCATCGTCGCTCTGCGACCTGGATTGACATCTGAAACGGGGGCTTGGACGTAGGGGACTCGGGGAGCCCATGGACACACTATTACAAGGCGTTCCCAAAGCATTAACACCCCTCGCTTGGTTTGGCAAGGCAGCACTCACTGCGAGGAGAAATCTGTGCCGCTGTTGGATTTTCCACAATAGTGCATGCTGGGTATAGCAGTCTTCAACACAGGACTACAGCAAAGCAACCAGTTGGGACAAGCTTCACTCCCACCAATGGGAGAGCAAATATAATATTTAAAGGAGGGAGGTGGGATATCCCTGAGCTACCGGCACCTGAAAAGGCGAGTGACGCCGAAATGCATCGTGCCAAATAGCTGTGATTAAAATGGTCTCCCAGAAATTCCCCGCTGTGTCCTCTTGATTGCCCAGGAGTGGTCATTTTGGTGATATTTTGCATGTGCTGCCAGTTTCGCGCTAAAGAGCACCCGTCCAGCAAGCGGCCTGAGGAATAGCTGGCAAGCAAGCAGTTTTTCAAGGGATTAAATACCACAGGCCCGCCTCAAGATCAGGCCAGGCAAGTGGACGCTGCCAGCCCGTGACTTCACGAAGGATCGTGGTGATTGCATCGTCGATCTACGGCCCGGCTTCACATCTGAAATGGGGGCTTTGAATTCGGGGACTCAGGGAGCCCATGGACACACCTTTACAGGGCGCTCCCAAAGCATTAACCCCCTCGCTTGGTTTGGCAAGGCAGCGCTCACTGCGAGCAGAAATCTGTTTTGCAGTTGGATTTTCCACAATAGTGCATACTGGGTATAGCAGTCTTCAACACAGGACTACAGCAAAGCAACCAGTTGGGACGAGCTTCACTCCCGCCAATGGGAGAGCCAATATGATATTTAAAGGAGGGAGGTGGGATTTCCCTGAGCTACCGGCATCTGAAGAAGGCGAGTGACCCGAAATGCATTGTGCCAAATAGCTGTGATTAAATGGTCTCCCAGAAATTCCCCGCTGTGTCCTCTTGATTACCCAGGAGTGGTCATTTTGGTGATATTTTGCATGTGCTGCCAGTTTCGCACTAAAGAGCACCCGTCCAGCAAGCGGCCTGAGGAATAGCTGGCAAGCAAGCAGTTTTTCAAGGGATTAAATACCACAGGCCCGCCTCAAGATCAGGCCAGGCAAGTGGACGCTGCCAGCTGACAGTCCGTGACTTCACGGAGGATCGTGGTGATTGCATCGCCGATCTATGGCCCGGCTTGACATCTGAAACAGGGGCTTGGACGTAGGGGACTCATGGAGCCAATGACACACTATTACAGGGCGCTCCCAAAGCATTGACCCCCCTCGCTTGGTTTGGCAAGGCAGCGCTCATTGCGAGCAGAAATCTGTCCCGCTGTTGGATTTTCCACAATAGTGCATGCTGGGTATAGCAGTCTTCAACACAGGACTACAGCAAAGCAACCAGTTGGGAAAAGCTTCACTCCCGCCAATGGGAGGGCCAATATGATATTTAAAGGAGGGTGGTGGGATATCCCTGAGCTACCGGCATCTGAAGAAGGCGAGTGACCCGAAATGCATTGTGCCAAATAGCTGTGATTAAAATGGTCTCCCAGAAATTCCCCGCTGTGTCCTCTTGATTGCCCAGGAGTGGAGTGGTCAATTTGGTGATATTTTGCGCGTGCTGTCAGTATCGCGCTAAAGAGGACCTGTCCAGCAAGAGGCCTGAGGAATAGCTGGCAAGCAAGCAGTTTTTTCAAGGGATTGAGTACCACAGGCTCGCCTCAATATCAGGCCAGGCAAGTGGACGCTGCCAGCTGCCAGTCCGTGACTTCACGGAGGATCGTGGTGATTGCATAGTCGACCTACGGCCCGGCTTGACATCTGAAACGGGGGCTTGGACGTTGGGGACACGGGGAGCCCATGGACACACTATTACAGGGTGCTCCCAAAGCATTAACCCCCCTCGCTTGGTTTGGCAAGGCAGCGCTCACTGCGAGCAGAAATCTGTTCCGCTGTTAGATTTTCCACAATAGTGCATGCTGGGTATAGCAGTCTTCAACACAGGACTGCAGCAAAGCAACCAGTTGGCAGAAGTTTCACTCCCGCCAATGAAAGAGCCAATATGATATTTAAAGGAGGGAGGTGGGATATCCCTGAGCTACCGGCATCTGAAGAGGGCGAGTGACGCCAAAATGCATCGTGCCAAATAGCTGTGATTAAAATGGTCTCCCAGAAATTCCCCACTGTGTCCTCTTGATTGCCTAGGAGTGGAGTGGTCATTTTGGTGACATTTTGCACGTGCTGCCAGTTTCACGCTAAAGAGGACCCGTCCAACAAGAGGCCTGAGGAGTAGCTGGCAAGCAAGCAGTTTTTCAAGGGATTAAATACCTCAGGCCCGCCTCAAGATCAGGCCAGGCAAGTGGCCGCTGCCAGCTGACAGTCCGTGACTTCACGGAGGATCGTGGTGATTGCATCGCCGATCTATGGCCCAGCTTGACATCTGAAACGGGGGCTTGGACGTAGGGGACTCGGGGAGCCCATGGACACACTATTACAGGGCGCTCCCAAAGCATTACCCCCTCGCTTGGTTTGGCAAGGCAGCGCTCATTGCTAGCAGAAATCTGTCCCGCTGTTGGATTTTCCACAATAGTGCATGCTGGGTATAGCAGTCTTCAACACAGGACTACAGCAAAGCAACCAGTTGGGAAAAGCTTCACTCCCGCCAATAGGAGAGCCAATATGATATTTAAAGGAGGGTGGTGGGATATTCCTGAGCTACCGGCATCTGAAGAAGGCGAGTGACCCGAAATGCATTGTGCCAAAAAGCTGTGATTAAAATGGTCTCCCAGAAATTCCCCGCTGTGTCCTCTTGATTGCCCAGGAGTGGAGTGGTCATTTTGGTGATATTTTGCGCGTGCTGTCAGTATCGCGCTAAAGAGTACCCGTCCAGCAAGAGGCCTGAGGAATAGCTGGCAAGCAAGCAGTTTTTTCAAGGGATTGAGTACCACAGGCCCGCCTCAATATCAGGCCAGGCAAGTGGATGCTGCCAGCTGCCAGTCCGTGACTTCACGGAGGATCGTGGTGATTGCATAGTCGATATACTTCCCGGCTTGACATCTGAAACGGGGGCTTGGACGTAGGGGACTCGGGGAGCCCATGGACACACTATTACAGGGCGCTCCCAAAGCATTACCCCCCTCGCTTGGTTTGGCAAGGCAGCGCTCATTGCTAGCAGAAATCTGTCCCGCTGTTGGATTTTCCACAATAGTGCATGATGGGTATAGCAGTCTTCAACACAGGACTACAGCAAAGCAACCAGCTGGACAAGCTTCACTCCCGCCAATGGGAAAGCCAATATGATATTTAGAGGAGGGAGGTGGGATATCCCTCAGTTACAGGCATCTGAACAAGGCGAGTGACACCGAAATGCATTGTGCCAAATTGCTGTGAATAAAATGGTCTCCCAGAAATTCCCCACTGTGTCCTCTTGATTGCCTAGGAGTGAAGTGGTCATTTTGGTGACATTTTGCACGTGCTGCCAGTTTCGCGCTAAAGAGGACCCGTCCAGTAAGAAGCCTGAGGAATAGCTGGCAAGCAAGCAGTTTTTTCAAGGAATTGAATACCACAGGCCCGCCTCAAGATCAGGCCAGGCAAGTGGCCGCTGCCAGCTGACAGTCCGTGACTTCACAGAGGATCGTGGTGATTGCATCGTCGATCTAAGGCCCGGCTTGACATCTGAAACGGGGGCTTGGATGTAGGGGACTCGGGGAGCCTATGGACACACTATTACAAGGCGTTCCCAAAGCATTAACACCCCTCGCTTGGTTTGGCAAGCTAGCGTTCACTGCGAGCAGAAATCTGTCCCGCTGTTGGATTTTCCCCAAGAGTGCATGCTGGGTATAGCAGGCTTCAACACAGGACTACAGCAAAGCAACCAGTTGGGACAAGCTTCACTCCCGCCAATGGGAGAGCCAATATGATATCTAAAGGAGGGAGGTGGTATATCCCTGAGCTACCGGCATCTGAAGAAGGCGAGTGACGCCAAAATGCATTGTGCCAAATAGCTGTGATTAAAATGGTCTCCCAGAAATTCCCCGCTGTGTCCTCTTGATTGCCCAGGAGTGGAGTGGTCATTTTGGTGATATTTTGCACATGCTGCCAGTTTCGCGCTAAAAAGGACCCGTCCAGCAAGAGGCCTGAGGAATAGCTGGCAAGCAAGCAGTTTTTTCAAGGGACTGAATACCACAGGCCCGCCTCAAGATCAGGCCAGGCAAGTGGCCTCTGCCAGCTGACAGTCCGTGACTTCACGGAGCATCGTGGTGATTGCATCGCTGATCTACGGCCCGGCTTGACATATGAAACGGGGGCTTGGACGTACGGGACTCGGAGAGCCCATGGACACACTATTACAGGTCGATCCCAAAGCATTAACCCCCCTCGTTTGTTTTATCAAGGCAGCGTTCACTGCGAGCAGAAATCTGTGCTGCTGTTGCATTTTCCACAATACTGCATGCTGGGTATAGCAGTCTTCAACACAGGACACCAGCAAAGCAACCAGTTGGGACAAGCTTCACTCCTGCCAATGGCAGAGCCAATACGATATTTATAGGAGGGAGGTGGGATATCCCTGAGCTACCGGCATCTGAAGAAGGCGAGTGAAACCGAAATGCATCGTGCCAAATAGCTGATTAAAATGGTCTCCCAGAAATTCCCCGCTGTGTCCTCTTGATTGCCCAGGAGTGGAGTGGTCATTTTGGTGATATTTTGCACGTGCTGCAAGTTTCTCGCTAAAGAGTACCCGTCCAGCAAGAGGCCTGAGGAATAGCTGGCAAGTAAGCAGTTTTTTTAAGGGATTGAATACCACAGGCCCGCCTCAAGATCAGGCCAGGCAAGTGGCCGCTGCCAGCTGACAGTCCGTGACTTCACGGAAGATCGTTTTGATTGCATCGTCGATCTACGGCCCGGCTTGACATCTGAAATGGGGGCTTGGACGTAGGGGACTCGGGGAGCCCATGGACACACTATTACAGGGCGCTCCCAAAGCATTAACCCCCCTCGCTTGCTTTGGCAAGCCAGCGCTCACTGCGAGCAGAAATCTGTTCCGCTGTTGGATTTTCCACAATTGTGCATGCTGGGTATAGTATTATTGAACACAGGACTACAGCAAAGCAACCAGTTGGGACAAGCTTCACTCCCTCCAATGGGAGAACCAATATGATATTTAAAGGAGGGAGGTGGGATATCCCTGAGCTACCGGCATCTGAAGAAGGCGAGTGACGCCGAAATGCATCGTGCCAAATAGCTGTGATTAAAATGGTCTCCCAGAAATTCCCCGCTGTGTCCTCTTGATTGCCCAGGATTGGAGTGGTAATTTTGGTGATAAATATATATATATATATATATATATATATATATATATATATATATATATATATATATATACACATACATACTTTTCCTACCTACAGAAACGTACCTTTCCCTGAATATTCTTGAGACAATATTTTGTCCACACAATATTTTTCTCCCATATTTTGCCGAAACACCCATGAGAAATCTCACTCCAAAAATGACATGTTTCAAGCCCTGTAACATTGCCACAAACAGATATCATTGACGCCCCTACAAGGTCTGTCTCATGTGTCTGGGCTCCTCACACGACTCCGAATTTCTGGGACAACTGTGGTCAAGACTGCAAGGCCAAGCTCTACAGTGCATAGCACAGCAGAAAAGCTAGTGAGGCCTGGCCCGGGTCGTAGTCGAGAATGTGGACAAGTTTTCCCTTCCGAAACCAGTACAAAGGGAGGTGGCTGTCACATTCAAAATTATCAGATAAGACATCTCCAGTCATTTTACCACTAGTGTATCCATCCCGACTGTGCCTCTTGGCCGCACTTTGGGGGTCAGCCCCCACTCCTGGGCTGACATCTGCTCTGATGCCTCTCATTGTGTGGAGTCTACTGCCAGGCAATCATTATCGATGCCTACAGCAACGCTGAAGGATGAACCAATGGTCCTTTTATACTTGTATGTGAATCTGCAGCACCCTCATTCAAAGTTGCGTACCTCTAAACCTCTACCTCAGCCCAATTCAGGCATGTATATACTTCCCTTATGTTGCAGATTTTCTGACCCAGAGGACGATGATGCGGATGACATCTCTCAGTTATTTTATTGCAAAAACCTTTTCTTAGATCTACCAGAGGCCAGTGGGTTTGACATAATTGGGTCTCTATTCTCCCACTCCTGGTCTTTCCACTTAGGAATCTAACTTCTTTGCAGTGGTCCTTTGCAATGGTCATAAGGAGAGCTGCTGAAGAGCTAGATCTTTAACTTCCATCTATCAAAGTTAAAACTCAGGCCCAGCCTCACCACATGCCTACACTCACCTACTCAATGCTTGGATACCCTATGGTTGACAAGCAGCGCTATACCAATCCATCTTCCATTACATTGCAAAACAAATGTGCTAACAGAAATCCTACAACAAGAACAGACCTCTCAAGAGCCTCTCTGGCTCTTTAATGAAGCACTGACTGACATCCTACTGGGCACTTAGGCAAAGCCATTATCTTACTCTCCAATTAACAGGCAAATAGCCAGAAAACACAGTACAGCCCCATGATACCCTTCTTTTCTCCTGCAGCGCCCAGTGCCTAAAAGCTTAGTAGTTCAGTCCTCCACCAGCAGGCTGAACCCCAATGCATGGAACCATTTAGCAAGCAAATGTTCTTGTCTGCCAATCTTACCCTCTGTTCTGTCAATTCGAGTTTCTTCCTTGCCCATTATTTGCACGCATATTGGGACATGGTGGCTGACATCTTGCCACTGGTTCCTGACAACCTTCGGGCAAACTTATAACAAATCATCCAGATGAACAGGACACAGCTCCACACTTGGATTAGTTCAAAATGATTTTTAAGGGATGTCTTGTAACCTTTGATGAATATGCTCTTTGATGGCAATGGTTTCTTCGAGAGAACGTGGAGTAAGCCCTAGAGTGTTTGAAAGAGAGCAAAGCAACAGCTCACACCATCGGGCTAGCACTGCACATGCAGCAGTTTCCCCAACAATTGCACCCCATTTGAGGGTTTGTAAGAGGGCTCCAGCAGAAGCACACCAAATATTTCCTCAATAACAACAGACCTCCCAGGCCTTTTTAAACAGAGGTTGGGGATCCAACTGCCAGCTTCCAAACTACCCAAGCCCCTGCCCACCCTCTGCTGCAAGCCTACTTTAAGTTGCCCTCAGTGGTGTATTCCCATCACCCAGTAGGGGGCCGAATCAGCCTCTACCTTCGCAGGTGGCAAAGCATCATATCGGACATATGGGTGTATCATTTTGTCCAAAATGATTATGTTCTCCACCCCTCCAAATATGCCACCTACACCACAAAGGCTTCCAGGGGAGCTCTTTCCCAGTCTCTGATAAGAAGTTCAAGTTCTCTTGGTGAAGGGAGCCATAGAGAGGGTACCGGCCTCAGAGATCAGGACTTTTTGGTGTCAAAGTACAGAGGCCTCTGTCCCTTTCCAGATCTCCAGCCTCTGAACCGCTTCCTGAAGAAGGACAAGTAAAAAATGCTCACCCTGGCCCAAGTTTTGTCTGACCTGGATCCAAGAGACTAGAATGTGGCATTGGATTTGCAGGATGACTATTTTCACATCCTCATACTGCAATCCTAAAGATGTTCTTGGTAGGTCACTAGCACATTCAGTTTTCAGGGCTACACTTAAACCTTACTAATGCCCCTGAGGTGTACATGAAAGTGATGATGGCGGTTGTTGCCCATCTTTGAAAGTTTGGAATATCAGTCTTCTCATACCTTGACGACTGGTTATTGAGGGCTGGCTTGGAGTCAGTCATAAACAACCTCCAGAAAATGCTGGATCTAATAACAGCTTTAGGATTTCCCATCAATTGGCCCATGTCACACCTGATGCCTTCACAGATACTCCCTTTCACTGGAGCCATCCTGGATACAGTGCTGTTCAAAGCCTTCCCTCCACTTCAATAAGTCCAGGATATTTGGATTATGATCTTGATGTTTCACCCCTTGACCTGGGTTTCAGTGAGAGCAGCTCTGAAGCTTCTTGGCCTCCTGCATTCTGCTAGTGGGCCATGCGGGCTCAGCAGTCTAATCTGAAGTCTCAGTGGGTTCAGTACCAAGAAAACCTCTCAGATTTGGTGCAGGTGTCAGAAGAGAATGTGAAAGATCTGCAGTGGTGGTTAATGGACCACAATTGGATCACTGGCAGACCCCCCTCTCCCTGCCACACCCAAAACTCACAGTCATGATGGATACATTGTTGCTGGGCTGGAGATGTCATCTTTAAGATGTGGAAATCAGAGGACTCGGGTCTTCAGCACAAACCTGCTCTCCACATGAACTTGTTGAAAGTGCAGGTGATCTTTTTGGCACTAAAAGCCTCCCTGCCACCCATCAAGTGGGAAAGGGTGCAGGTTCTCACAGACAACACTGCCTACGTAGTACTCCAAAAAGCAAGGCAGGGTGGAATAGTGGTTTTTGCGCCAGGTTTGCTCTGCGCCTCTGGAAGTAGCTGAGTCATAAAAGCATTTCCCTGGTCATACAACACCAGACAGGATCTTTAAATTCCTGGGTGGACAACCGCAGCACGTTGCCTAGTACTCCAGAAATGGCACTGAGAATGTGCAGTGTCCATACTTTTGCATGTTAGAGTTCCAAAGGCAGTTCTGTTTTTCAGAGACACCTTTAGCCTGGATTGGAGTTCAGGACACCCTGTCTCTACTTCTCCTGCTCAAAGTTCTGAAAAAGATCAGGAACAACTGGGCTCAAGTGAACCTAGCAGCTCCAGGTTGGGCCAGGAGTGTTGGTACCCTAATTTCTGGCCATGAGCATCTGTCTTTAACCCGTTAAGTGATGCGCACGTTCAGCGGACGTCGCCTGCACTACCTCGGTAGTGCTGTGCACGTCCCCTGAACATTGCGGCCCCACCCGCACAATAGAACGTTCCGCACCAGCGCGGAACGTTCAACGCAGCAATGGGGTTAAAATCAGCTGCCTCTTCAGGAGGATTTTCTATCAGATCACCAGGGCAGTGGAACTACACCCAAGCCGACACAGCTTACAACTCCATGCTTGGAGATTGAGTAGCGACGTTGTGGATGTGATTTGAGCAGCCAGCCTTCCCTCTACTAAAACTATCGATGCACGACACTGGCAGAGGTTGGTTGCTTGGTTTTCTTCTCAGCACATCCAACCCTTACATACCCAGTTATAGGATGTTCTTCTTTTCTGTTTTTCTCTAGACCACCAAGGCCTTGCAATGGCAATAGTTAAAGGTTATTTGTCAGCCTTATTGGTCTTTCTACGGCTGTCAGATCAGCCATCTTTGTTTAAGCCACCTGCTGTGATAGTTGTTTTTGAATGGGCCGGTTCATATGTTCCAGCCATAACCCTTTGCAATGCACCAGGGGGACCTGAATTTGGTTCTAACTGTTGATGTGTACCATATTTGGACCAATGCCAGTTGCCCTCGAACATGGCTCACCTTGTAAAGAGTATACCTGTTAATGATCATGTCAGTTAGTTGAATGAGAGCTGTAAGCACTTTATGTCCAGCAACCATACACCACCTTCTTCCCGGACAGATTGCTGCTAAACACCAAGGCAGTGATCTCCCAAAAGGTTATACCTTCCCACACTGGGCCGTCCATTCCCCTGCTGACATTCTTTGCACTTAGGAATCTGTTCCTATGTGCTCCATGTCCAACTATGCAGACATATATCAGAAAGCAAGCAATGTCAATGCGCAAAGGTAGGAGTTTTATGGTGGCACCGATTTCACTTCCGGGGTGGAATGGACCTGATACAGAGCCTCACAATGCCACCTACCGGAAACATGAGGGAGATGCTGATAAAAATCTCCAGATCATTCTGGCGCTTGGAGGCATTTACAAGGTGAGGAATCTATAGTTAGATTATCCACCAGAAACCAAAGGTAAATAACTTGTTCTATAAATCCCAATCTTTGCACCTTAGTTTTAAGCCTGGATAAGGATCATTGTGTTTCTTTGAAATTGTATAATATAATATGTAATAATATTTGCTTCGAATTAGTACAGCCATATTTAGCCATTTAAATCCCTTATAGCATTATACGTTATGTTACGTCGTTTACGCTTAGGACTTGTCCCTTTAAATATTGTATTTGCAAAATGGAATAACCCCCAAAAATCCTATGTTTGTGATCTCTGCTATAAAGGAACTCTAAATATGTTTAATGTTTTTCATTCATGTCCAACATTGCAAGAGGCTCGAACCAAACTTGATGTAATTATGTAACCTGTAATGCTCTGATCCTCATGTAAAGCGCTCTGATACCTCCGTGTCTAGCCAGCGCTATATAAAACTTCGCAAATAAAATAAATAGATATCATTGATATAGGTGGCTGCAAAATCCAGATAGGGTTGTAGTATTATGTTCATGAGCCTCTGAAACGTAGATGGGGCGCCATGTAGTCCAAATGGTTAGACCTTAAATTGGGACAGGCCCCCAGGTGTGGAGAAGGCAGTTTATTCTTGGTCGAGCTCTCTTAATGGCACTTGCCAGTACCCTTTGCATAGGTCCAAGGTGCTTATATATTGTGCCTTCCCTAGTCGTTCAATCATTTCATCAACCCTGGGTAAAGGGTAGGGATCAAAACGAGATATCTTGTTGACTTCGCGGAAGTCAATGCAAAACCGGATTGAACCATGTGGTTTCGGGACCAACACTATTGGGGAGTTCCATTCACTCGAGGAAGGTTCGATGACCCCAAGTTCTAACATCTGCTGGACTTCTTTCTCTATTGCTCCCCTCCTAGCTTCAGGGATAAGATAACAGTGTAAGAGGACTATTTTGCCTGGTGTAGTGTGAATCTGGTGTTATATTATCTTGGTCCTTCCGAGGAATAGAGAAAAGATTTCACGGACAGGGTGTAAGCGTTCTCTTAGGGATTGTCTTTGCGGGTCAGACAACTCAGCATCAACACTCTGCTCTGCTAGGGATAAGGGAGTCCCCATTAGGAAAGGGGGTGGACCTTCCCATTTTTTTAATATATTGATATGGTAGATTTGTGTTTCTTTCTTGTTGGAGCTAATTTCCAGCTTGTAGGTTACGGGGTTACCTTCTCTATAACTTTATATGGGCCTTGCCACTGACTCAACAGCTTGTGCTCGGTGGTCGGCATCGTAAGAAGAACCAGGTCTCCAAAGTTTATGGACTGTTCTTTGGGTTTTTTTTTGTCGGATTGAGTTTTCTGGTTTGTTTGGGTATGTACCATATTGGATTTTACGATTTCCCTTATCTGATGTAAGTGAGTTTTTAAGCTGGCAACATATTCTAAAAGTGGTTTAGACTCATCCCTTTCTTCCTCCCACTCCTTTCTGGCTATATCTAACAAGGTACGAGGTTGCCTCCCAAAGAGCAATTCGAAAGGGGAATAGCCCAGACTCCTTTGTAGTTTACATCGTATGGCAAACATGCCAAAGGAAGCATATTCTCCCACTTACGGGCTTCAAGATTTAACAACTTTTTCAAGGTGGTCTTTAGAGTGGTATTATACCACTTCACCAAACTATCTCCTTGAGGGTGGTAGGCAGCAGTATGGAATTGCTTGACGTTAAGTTGTTGGCAGACTTGTTGCATTAATTTAGAGGTAAAAGGAGTTCCCTGGTCAGTGTTGATCTCTTTTGGAAATCCAACTCTGTGAAAGATATTGACCATGGCTTTGGCCACCTGTGTGGTGTCGCAGGGCTACCGCTTCAAAAAGCAGGTAGAGTAGTCCACTAGGACTAATACGTAATGACACCCGCTACGGGAGGGAAGAAGAGGACCGAGTATATGCATCCCCACCCTAGAGAAAGGTTCATCGTTAATGGGAAGGGGCCTCAAAGGTACTCGTGGGGGTATGTATCGGCTGTTCTTTTGACAGACTGGACATTCCTTACAATATTTCCTGACTTGCTGGTATATACCTGGCCAATAGGACTGGTCTAGGATGTCTTTTCCAGTTTTTTGGCCCCCAAAATGTCCCCCTAGAAGGTGGCTAAGAACAGTACCGTATCCCTAAATGGAAGGGGTATTAACAATTGTGAATGAGCGCCTTTCCCCCCTTTTCAATATAATAAGCCCTGTTGTAAAAAGAAGTGAAGACCTACTTGTTGTGGGTCTTTTTGTTATGTGGCCTGGTTCCAGGCTTCCTGAAGAGTAGGGTCTTCCCTCTGAGCTGCGTGGAAGTTCCTATCATGACTCCATGGGCTACTTCCTTCACTAGTGAGGATTTGTTGGAGCCAATCCTTTTTCTCTTTTCTTCTCTGTGCTTTGCTTTTTCTGTCCTTTCCTACAATCCATTCGGAATATAAGACATGGGAGAAAGGGGCCGTTTCTCTCCATTCAGCTCCTTCCTTCCATCTCTCACTTAACAATCCTTCTATTTGAGAGAAATCATTGCCCAGAACTAATGATTCAGGTAGCTTTGGGATCAGGCCTACCCTTTAAGGTGTGGAGGGCGGACGGTTGATGTTGAACTGTGATATCTGCCATGGGGAAGGTCTTGTTATCCCCGTGGCTTTGGCCACCTGTGTGGTGTCGCAGGGCTACCGCTTCAAAAAGCAGGTAGAGTAGTCCACTAGGACTAATACGTAATGACACCCGCTACGGGAGGGAAGAAGAGGACCGAGTATATGCATCCCCACCCTAGAGAAAGGTTCATCGTTAATGGGAAGGGGCCTCAAAGGTACTCGTGGGGGTATGTATCGGCTGTTCTTTTGACAGACTGGACATTCCTTACAATATTTCCTGACTTGCTGGTATATACCTGGCCAATAGGACTGGTCTAGGATGTCTTTTCCAGTTTTTTGGCCCCCAAAATGTCCCCCTAGAAGGTGGCTAAGAGCAGTACCGTATCCCTAAATGGAAGGGGTATTAACAATTGTGAATGAGCGCCTTTCCCCCCTTTTCAATATAATAAGCCCTGTTGTAAAAAGAAGTGAAGACCTACTTGTTGTGGGTCTTTTTGTTATGTGGCCTGGTTCCAGGATTCCTGAAGAGTAGGGTCTTCCCTCTGAGCTGCGTGGAAGTTCCTATCATGACTCCATGGGCTACTTCCTTCACTAGTGAGGATTTGTTGGAGCCAATCCTTTTTCTCTTTTCTTCTCTGTGCTTTGCTTTTTCTGTCCTTTCCTACAATCCATTCGGAATATAAGACATGGGAGAAAGGGGCTGTTTCTCTCCATTCAGCTCCTTCCTTCCATCTCTCACTTAACAATCCTTCTATTTGAGAGAAATCATTGCCCAGAACTAATGATTCAGGTAGCTTTGGGATCAGGCCTACCCTTTAAGGTGTGGAGGGCGGACGGTTGATGTTGAACTGTGATATCTGCCATGGGGAAGGTCTTGTTATCCCCGTGGACGCACTGTATTGTAACCATTCCCATCAGAGGAGAAGACCCTCCGGGGATGACCTGGGGTCTCATGACGCTTTGAAAGCACCCTGTATAGATTAGGGCCTCCCTTGGCTCTCTGTTTACCATGACGCTTCGATGGTAGGGAAGGGCGTTCTTATTGCTGGTAACATAGAGAGATCGGGTATATCCTACCTCCATAGGTTCGTCTCTCTGTGGACATACGCGGGCAATATGGCCAAAGTTAACACAATGGAAGCACTGTGGTCCCAAAGCAGGTACGAGTCGAGGGGGTTCAGGTAAGGGTCCCGGGGGTCAGGGTTACTGTTTCTGGCAGGTCTGGGCTTGTTTTGGGAAATCTGAGAGATGTTCCTCCGGGGTGTTTCCAGGAACCTTCTTCTTTTCATTTCTGCAGTTCCAGGGCTCTACTAAAGGCTGTGGCTATTTCCACAGCTTTATCTAAAGTGAGGTGAGCATGTTGACGGACCCATCGTTGGGGATTTGCCGCCTGGTACGCCGACTGGAGTTCTCCGGCTAATAGAGAGCCCAGATACTGACCCCAATTGTCCTCAGGCCACATAGTCGCTTGGGCCATTCTCTCAAAGTTAGCAAAAAAAAAGTCAGGTCCTCCCCGGGAACATACTTTTGCATTACAACAGAGGGTAAACTAGTATGGCCTCGTGGTTGTCCTATCGTTTCGGCAGTTTCCCCATTACTGTTTCTTGCTTCTGGCTTTGTTCCGTTAATGTCCTATGTAGATTTCCCCTATCAGTTTCAGCTACTTCCAAGAATTTTTACATTATTCTTTCTAACTGTCCCTGGCCCTCCACCAGTTTGGTCACCAAGGCCTCCATTTACCCCGAGCCCACTTCTGACACCACTTGTGGGAGGGATGGGCAGAAACAGAAGCGAGGAGGCCGGATGTGAGTAATAGTGGAGCGTTTTATTGTTCAAACGGTTGAATAGAGGAAATGACAAACAAACAAAACGGTTTAATAGGTATCCATCATGACGACAAAAGTTCACCGTCAGTTCAGTTTCAAACAGGTTCCCAACTGAAAATAGGCTTTCTTGCCCCTGTCCTTTCTTCCTGGTGTCTTCACTGTTTCCTCTCTCTCATTGCCTTTAGGTCCCTTGTCATGCTGGTGGGATCCCCGGAGGCTTGAAGAGGAAGTAAGCAACAAAGGACAAGGATACAGTAAGTAGAAAAATAAGGGGATGTCTTGCGCTACCCTTTACCACACGTGGGTGTGAAGAGCGTGCACGCAAAGCAATATAACGAAAATAAGGTGAAGGAACATAGAAATTAACTGTGCCGATTTTGATGTGGGTTCAGTGCTAGGAATTCTGTTTCTCCTTATAAAGTGCTTAGAGTGTGAGGTGGAGTATAGGTAGTGCCCAGGAATAACAAGGAGAAAACGGGGTAGCCACGCGATAACGGACGACCTCTTCCTTTATCTCCAACCTCCGTTCCTTTGAGCGTTTACGTACCGTGTTTAGCCGCAACTCTCCTGAGTTGCAGCGGCTCTTTGGACCTCCTCCGGTGATCACCACTCCTCACTCCATACGTCCAGGGCTTCCTCCGTTTCAGCTCTCTCTGGGTCGACGCCTGTCTTGGTCATGTCTTCTCCGGTGGGGCTGCCTTTTGCCGCTTCTCCCTCGGTGCTCGCTCTTCCTTGTTTGAATGCTCTTGTCCTTTATGCCCGGTGTTTAGTCTGTTGGTCGTACCGTCGCGATACCGGATTGGTCCGACCAGCGTGAGGCGGGGCTTTGGCCCTGCGGGGACAAAACATAGTCCTTTCTTAGTGTTCCTTCCTCCCTGGCAAGTTTGTGTGGACCCAGAAGAACAAGCATTTGCAATGCAAACGGTCTCAGCTTTGGGACCTTATATGTATTGAGCTATGCAGCACCTTATGCGCTGCCTGCCCCCAATTGTGCTTTTGAAAGTTAAGTATATGATAAAAAAGGAAGCGTTAGACTTACAAGAGCAGTCCAGTAACCCCATTAGACAAAGGTCTTAAGGACAAGCAATACCTTAATGCTGATTAAATATAGTTAGAATCCGAACTTGTCACACGTGCCGTCTCACGCTCACGGTCTCTGTGAAGAGATAATTTTAGTTAGCCATCCGATAATCTTTCCGATTGCAGACAAATAATCCTTTGTCTGCATGCTGTGGCGAAGATCGGGCTCAAATTGATGTCAGAAATCAGCCCTCCTGCAGCAGCCCGGCCATGTCCTCCTGACGGGATCGGTGCAAGAAGAGAAAGAAGGGCCACAGAGGAGGGTTGCATTAATAGTGAATGTGATGGAGCAAGGATTCGCACGTAAAGCGACTTGCTTGTAATCATGAACCTCGAATAACCCTAATTTATTAATCAACCTGTTTGTCTTATTAACTTATCCCTTATTCTGACACTTTGGGGTGTCCCAGTGACGCTTGCCTATGTGTTTACTAATAGTAATACGCTTGCAGATTAAAATGGCTGCTGCTACGCGGGAATTTCATCTGCGCATGCGTCGGAAATACCCATGTGACGTGACGTACTCACAGTTCTGGTGGGAAACCCTTTGTACTTGCACATTAGAGCTAAAATGGCTGCTTTGTGTTCTCACATGCCTGAAGCTTGCAGCGATGCTTTTGCTATGCTGTTTGTCCTGCAATAATCATTAAGGCTATAGTTATATTAAAGTAATGGGAATAGTGTAAGGATTCATGGAATACAGTGTATTCATTTTTTCTGTGTTCTAAAACGGTTTCTTTTATATTTCATGGTACATTACCAAATCTGGCCTGCTTCCCTTTGCCGCTCTCCATCTTGCGTGAAACTGAGTCTGCGCGAGATCCGCAAGCCGCTACAGTAGATGACCTTTGAATTGAAGCCAGATGGCAGCCTAAGCCAAGATGGGCCTGGGAAGAAGTTTCTCACCTTGTCGAAGAGGCTGAATTGTACCCAACAAAATACATTGTATATAAAGCTACATTCACCATTGTTATGTATGGCGCTTATGTCATGTGAAACCAAATTCGATGGGCGGTCTTGAAAAATGCAAATATTGAGCTTGAGAAAGTCAAATCCTAGGTGGTGTGATGACCTGTCCTTTCTTTTGTCCAATCGAAATTGGGGATTCTTACCCTTGCAACATTTGGGGGGTGGTACACGGACCCGAAAACAGTATAACTAGCCTAGGTTTAGCTAGAGAAATTGTCCGACTTGTCCGAATAGCTGACCTGTCACTGACCGAACGCACTCAATAGCTGACCGAGAGAGACAGAGGTGCTGCGGAGCACTCTGTCAGACCGACTCAAAGACCCATTTTGGGGTTTTGAGAACCTTAAGTGCTGGCGAAGCACTTTTCCGGGGAATTCGATAACCCATTCGGGGTTTTGACTGATAGCTGCAGAGAAAGTGTAGCGCAGGCTTTGCAACTGAACTGCGGGTGCTGGTCTCAACTTTGGTGGTCCTGTCCCGATCCTAATCTGGTTTTCCTGTCTTGGTTTCCATACTGCACCTGCTGGCCTACTGGCGATCTTTCCTTGGGGTTTCACCTGTCCTTAACTGAGTGTTTGATTGGTTCAGATGTTCCGTCCATCACCACCCCCTTTTGTATCGCTTTGTTCGCCATAAGTTGGCAAGGTATGCTCAGATGTGAGTCCCTTGCTCACTATGCCACTGGATTCAAGCAAGCCGGGCTGAAGACGGCTGTAATGCCAGAAACCGGTCCTCGGAGGCTTGTTTCCGGTCCAGGGAAGGCATGGCTTGGCAGTTCGGGCTGGACTGTTCCCATGAGGCACAGGGTCAACTGATTTGCATATGGCCATGTCTGAACTGGGGTGGCAGAGTGGGCTAAAGTACAGTGATGGATTAAACCCAGATCTGTTGACTGGGTGTGAGTGTTTGATTGGTTCAGATGCTCCGTCCATCACCACCCCCTTTTGTACCGCTTTGTTCGCCATAAGTTGGCAGGGTATGCTCAGACGTGAGTCCCTTGCTCACTTTGCCACTGGATTCAAGCAAGCCGGGCTGAAGACGGCTGTAATGCCAGAAACCGGTCCTCGGAAGCTTGTTTCCGGTCCAGGGAAGGCATGGCTTGGCAGTTCGGGCTGGACTGTTCCCATGAGGCACAGGGTGAGACTGATTTGCATATGGCCATGTCTGAACTGGGGTGGCAGAGTGGGCTAAAGAACGGTGATGGATTAAACCCAGATCTGTTGACTGGGTGTGAGTGTTTGATTGGTTCAGATGCTCCGTCCATCATCACCCCCTTTTGTACCGCTTTGTTTGCCATAATTGGCAGGGTATGCTCAGACGTGAGTCCCTTGCTCACTTTGCCACAGGATTCAAGCAAGCCGGGCGGAAGACGGCTGTAATGCCAGAAAACGGTCCTCGGAAGCTTGTTGCCGGTCCAGGGAAGGCATGGCTTAGCAGTTTGGGCTGGACTGTTCCCATGAGGCACAGGGTCAGACTGATTTGCATATGGCCATGTCTGAACTGGCGTGGCAGAGTGGACTAAAGAACGGTGATGGATTAAACCCAGATCTGTTGACTGGGTGTGAGTTTTGATTGGTTCAGATGCTCCGTCCATCACCACCCCCTTTTGTACCGCTTTGTTCGCCATAAGTTGGCAGGGTATGCTCAGACATGAGTCCCTTGCTCACTTTGCCACTGGATTCAAGCAAGCCGGGCTGAAGACGGCTGTAATGCCAGAAACCGGTCCTTGGAAGCTCGTTTCCGGTCCAGGGAAGGCATGGCTTAGCAGTTCGGGCTGGACTGTTCCCATGAGGCACAGGGTCAGACTGATTTGCATATGGCCATGTCTGAACTGGGGTGGCAGATGTTATGCGTGCAACCACAAGGTTCCAGGTATTTCCGTCTTGAAGATGACTGGTCCCAATTCCTTATAGAACTAACCAGCGTGACAAGGAATTTAACTCTTTACGCAACCAGTTAGCCCCTAAAGGGAAGGGGAAGTGGAGAGAGAAACAAACAAACACAGGATCTCTTCTTGAGATTGCTGTCACTGTTTCTCGTGAAGTATTCTGGGCTTTCTCTTACTGCTGTGGTGTTTCTTGAATGCTGTAGATATTTACAATAACCAAAACAGATTTGACATAGATTTAGCAACAGTCCTAATGTTTACCTCTAACGCATATACTCTTAGATTAATCAGAATACATACCAAAGTTAAGAAAAGCCCATTCCTATACTTCGTAGATGCAAGGTAATATGAATTCTCTGTACAATATTATTCACCTTAAAACATAAACGCAAGAGTCATGAGTTTAAAGATACATGGAAGTTTTGTACAGAACCAGTTAACTTTGTTAGTATAACTTGGTTTAACAATCATGCAAATAACTGTACTTTCCTACCTTGCATATATATATTCTTGCCTTGAACTGGGGTTCTGCAATTAAAAAGGGAAACAAGAAAGTGCAAGGCAACAGACAGTACCAAAAATCCTAATGCGCCTAGAATGTTACAAGAATGTCATTAAGCAAATAGCAATATTCAGTTTAGCAGTTGAATTTCACTGCAACTTATTATTCCAGATGTATGCTTTTAAAACAACAAGAATTGTACTGAGGTTATTGTTCTTTCTTATCTGTATCTATAACAGTCTTTAAATATGCTTCCTTTCAATCATTATAAACATGGTCCGATTATTGTTTTTGCCAAGGTTTGTTATTTGGGTATTGCTAAAAAGTCTTACTGTCCTTTTCAAGATAACCGGAAATTGGAGTAGCGGGGGCCTGTTTAGAGACGGACGAGTCCGATCAGGAAAACGCTCCGATGAGGAAAGCGGAAGTCAGGGTTTCGGCTGAGGACGAAGAACGGAGGACTCACCGGACCGCTAAGCGATGAAAAACTCTCTGCAGCTTCAGCTTCGTGAAGAGAAGGAATGAGGTAAGTCGGAGCGGGAAGGATCAGATGAGTTGAAGGGACGCGGGAGACAAAGTCCTGGAACTCTTGAAGAGACGCTGCAACTTTGAAGCGAAGCGTCTTTCTGTTTGCCGGTAAGCCTTTTATAGGCTCTCATTACATGTGTTAGCAATTTCCACGTGTTGCCTTGCTTCAGTTAGCGCACATGTGCCACGTGCTCTCTTTATGAATATTCATAATTTAGCAACCCCGATTCACCAAGAACAACAAGCATTGCTACATACAAGCTACAAAAGTCACTAGGATTTAACCAAGCATTTCTATATGCAAATTACGAATACTATTATTCATGTCACAAAATACCTCAAGGACGTCAGAAACAATCCAAACGTATTAATAATGGGAGGAACTAAGTACTCATGACAGTCCCCCCCCCCCCCCCCCCCCAAAGGTCTTCTCACAGGTCGTGGCTTGTTAGGATACAAGGCATGGAAAGAGCGAATCAAACGGGGAGCATGTACATGATTCTCTGGCTCCCAAGATCTTTCAGAAGCGTCATAACCCTTCCAATCGATCAAATAATACAAACGACCTCTAATACGTTTTGAGTCCAGAATTTTCCTGACCTCATATTCTACATGATCTCCTACTACAATTGGAGGAGGTGGTACATCAGGACGGGTGTTTGGATGTACTGGTTTGATCAAAGATACATGAAAAACTGGATGGATTTTATAATCCAGAGGGAGAGTTAATTTTACAGAAACTGGATTTAGTACTTTTTCAATAGAAAATGGACCAATGAATCAGGTTTTTAATTTTCTAGGTCCCTCAATTTGTATATTTTTTGTTGACAACCAAACCTGATCTCCAGGTTTATAAACTGGTGCTGGAATTCTATGTTGATCAGCATAAACTTTCATTTTATGTTTTGTCAATGTTTGTTTTACATTTTCTTGAAAATTACGCAAACTAGCTAATCTGTCTGAGACTGCAGGCATATCAGTTACTTTCTCTGGAAATATGATTGGCAAGGTTCGTGGATGCTGGCCAGTGAGAAAATAAAATGGGGAACAACCAAGAGCTGAATGTAAGGTGTTATTATATGTGAATTCTGCTAAAGGTAAAGCTTCAACCCATTCTGAAGATAAGGTAGTGGTCAAACATCGCAAGCTCTGTTCTAGGTATTGATTTAATCTTTCTGTTTGGCCATCAGTTTGGGGATGGAAGGCTGATGATAGCACTAAGTCTATCCCCAACTGGCCACTCAGTTGTTTCCAAAATTTTGACAGGAATTGTGGACCCCTATCTGAAATAATTTTTTGTGGTAAACCGTGTAATTTCACTACATTAGCTAAGAACACATTACTGAATTCTACTGCTGAAGGAAGTTTTGACAAGGGAATAAAATGTCCCATTTTTTATAACAAATCTACTACTACTAAAATAGTAGCCATTCCAGATGATTTAGGTAAATCTGTGATAAAATCCAAACTAATGGTATGCCAAGGTGTTGGAGGGATTTCCATTGGTTGTAATAATCCCATGGGAAGCGAGTGAGATGACTTCTGTCGAGCACACACAGGACAGGTCTGAATATATTGCTGTATATCAGATCTCATACCATTCCACCAGAAATGCCTTTGGCATAACTCTAAAGTTTTGTTAATTCCAGGATGAGCAGCAATAGCTAAATCATGATTCCATTTTATCACTTGTTCTCTCAAATTCTCTTTTGGCAGAAATAGTTTATTCTTATGATAAAATAAACCATCAGATATTGAAGTCTGTTTTTGTGTAAGCCAATCTTCTTGATTTAAATCTTTAATCTGATCTCTGAGTATTGATAAGAAATCAACCTGTGTAATTTCAGCACAAATCTTTTCTACTGGGATGATACTTTGCTGTTCCTTATTAAGCTCTTTGTCCTTATCACAAACCAACCGTGAAAGTGTATCTGATAACAACTGTTTGGCTCCTGGTCTATAAGTAATAAGAAAAACAAATTCACTAAAAGAATTGTAGCCAACGCATCTGTCGTGGTGTAAAAACCTTGACTGTGGAATAAAACTGTACATTTTTATGGTCATAAAAAATTGTTATAGTATGTTTAGCTCCCAGGAGATGATGTCTCCATTCTTGAAAGACTGCTTTGATTGCTAAAAGCTCACGCTCAGCAGTAGTATAGTTCTGTTCAGCTGGTAACAGTTTTCTAGAGAAAAAAGCTATTGGATGAAAATGTCCTGAGCTCACATCTTTTTGTAATAAAACTCCTCCTATGGCTGTTTGTGAAGTATCTGCTTCAACAAAAAATGGTCTGTCAGGGTCAGGATGTTTCAAGATAGGAGCTGAGGTAAATGCTTTTTTCAGGATGTTAAAAGCTAATTCTGCCTCAGCATTCCACTGAAATTTCTTTCCTTTCTGTAAGTCGAGTAATTGGAACCACAGTTTGAGAATTTTGAGAAAAATCTCCTATAAAAATTAGCAAATCCCAATATTCTTTGTACCTCCTTGACAGAAGTTGGAGCGGGCCAATCTAAAATTGCTTTTACCTTTTTTGGGTCCATAACAATGCCTTAAGGAGATAACCAATAACCGAGAAATTCAACTTTAGAAGTGTTGAAAACACATTTTTCAAGTTTGACAAATAAAGAGTTATCCCTTAATTTTTGTAGAACTGATCTAACATGTTCCACATGTTCCTCAGGAGTTTTGGAAACAAATCAAAATATCATCGATATATACAATGACACAGACAATAGATCATGCAGCACTTCATTAATGAAGTATTGAAATGCTGCTGGAGCATTACAGAGACCAATGGGCATCACTGTATATTCGAAGAGTCCAAATTTAGTGCGGAAAGCAGTTTTCCACTCATCTCCTTTTTTATGCAGATTAAGTGGTATGCTCCGCGAAGATCCAGCTTAGTGTAGATTGTTGACCCTTTTACTTGATTTAAAAGTACAGGAATCAACGGTAATGGGTATCGATTTTTGATTGTAGCTTTATTAACTGCACGGTAATCGATACACGCCATCAAATCTCCTGTCTTTTTTGCTTCGAAAAACATGGAGACGAGAATGGTGAGGTGGAATGACGAGTAAAGCCTATTTCCAAAAGTTTGTCACGGTATGTTCGTAAATACTGATTTTCAGGTTCAGTAAGGGCATATATACGACTGCAGGGTAGGACTGCTCCAGGAATTAGATCGATTCTACAGTCGCAGTCCCCGTGAGGAGGTAATTTAGTGGCTTTCACGGGGTCAAAAACATCAGAAAAATCCTGAAATTCTGATGGAAGTTCTAAAGATTCTGAATGGACAACAGCACAAGTAAGTGGAAAAACTGGATCTCTATTTTCCTGATAACAATGTGTCTTACAGTGTGCTGAATCTAATGTCACAGTGTGTTTTACCCAGTCAATTTTTGGATTGTGGAGCTCTAACCATGGAATACCCAAAATGACCCCAAAAGCTGGTGTATCAATGAGATCAAAAATAGTCAATTCTGTATGTACATTATCTGATACTAGAAGCAAAGGTGGAGTATGAAACCTAATCAAACCAGAAGAAAGTGCCGAACCGTCTACAGCCCGTACAGGTTCTGGTTCTTTCTTTGGAATTTTAGTTAAATTTAGTTTCCTTGCAAATTCCAGATCAAAAAAGTTTCCAGTAGCTCCTGAGTCAATTAGTACAGGAATACTGTGCTTTTGTTGGTTAGACAAAATTAAAATCACTCGAATAGTGAAATGTCGTGGTACATGATTCATAACACTAGTTGCATACTGTGAGATCTTTATACTATTATCTATCGAGGAATCGACCTCTCCTTCCCTCGAGACACTTAGTTTTCCGATTCTTGTGAAGAATTTTGAACCATGGTGAAAACTTTCTTCTTAACTGGCTTTGTTGAGCAATCTTTGGCAAAATGACCAGCTTTTCCGCAATATAAACATAGGTTGGCTTTTCTTCTTCTATCCTTTTCTTCTTGTGACAAAGGTCCCTTAATACCACCTATCTGCATATGTTCTACCTGGGCATTTTTATCTTCATTACTTTTCTTTTCCGTTTTGAAGTGTAAAGCTCTAAACTCATTTTTTGGTCTCTCATTTTTTCTTTCACCCAACCTATGGTCTAACTTGACCACTAAATCTTGGAACTCAGTAAAGTCGTCAGGTAAGTTTACAATGTGTGCCAAAGAATCTTTCAATTCCTCTCTATGCCCTCGATAGAACAAGGATACCCTTTTGTCCTCAGGCCATTGTGCTTCTGCAAGCAACCGATTAAATGTGGTTACATAAGTAATTAAATCTTTTGAACCTTGGCGCAAATGTAGTAACTCGTTATCAGATGCTTGTAGAAAGACGTGTTTAGAAAAAAAAATGGACATTGCTGCTTTGAAATTCGTTAGATTATGAAGTAAACGATCATTTTTATCCACTAAAGGCATGGCCCAATTGGCTGCCACTCCTCCTAGGTAAGAAATAATAAAAGCCACCTTAGTAGTATCTGAAATAAAGATTTGAGGTTTGCACAAGAAGTGCAACTGACATTGACTCATGAAAGTATTAAAATTAGCACTGTCTCCTGAAAACCGTTCTGGATTAGCTAATGGGACTGGATGTGGTGAAACTACTGTTAATTGTACTGGCTGACTTTGACCGAAGGCTGATGTCTGAGTTTGATTCTGAAAACCTGAAACTCCAAATTTAGGTGGTGTTAAAACTGGTCGTTTAACCTCCTCTTTATCTCTCCAAGAAGTAAATCCATCTCTTGTATTATCTAGTTCCTGTCTAGGGGATTGATTTTCTAAACGTAACTCCTGTACCTCATCATTCATTTTGCGTACAATTTGAGTTATTTCAGCGATGTTCATGTTTGATAGATCCATGGAAATAGTCAACTTCAAGAGGAAATGAGAATAGTGGCTTCGCTTTCTGTTATGCGTGCAACCACAAGGTTCCAGGTATTTCCGTCTTGAAGATGACTAGTCCCAATTCCTTAGAGAACTAACCAGCGTGACAAGGAATTTAACTCTTGACGCAACCAGTTAGCCCATAAAGGGAAGGGGAAGTGAAGAGAGAAACAAACAAACACAGGATCTCTTCTTGAGATTGCTGTCACGGTTTCTCTTGAAGTATTCTGGGCTTTCTCTTACTGATGTGGTGTTTCTTGAATGCTGTAGATATTTACAATAACCAAAACAGATTTGACATAGATTTAGCAACAGTCCTAATGTTTACCTCTAACGCATATACTCTTAGATTAATCAGAATACATACCAAAGTTAAGAAAAGCCCATTCCTATACTTCGTAGATGCAAGGTTATATGAATTCTCTGTACAATATTATTCACCTTAAAACATAAACGCAAGAGTCATGAGTTTAAAGATACATGGAAGTTTTGTACAGAACCAGTTAACTTTGTTAGTATAACTTGGTTTAACAATCATGCAAATAACTGTACTTTCCTACCTTGCATATATATATTCTTGCCTTGAACTGGGGTTCTGCAATTAAAAAGGGAAACAAGAAAGTGCAAGGCAACAGACAGTATCAAAAATCCTAATGCGCCTAGAATCTTACAAGAATGTCATTAAGCAAATAGCAATATTCAGTTTAGCAGTTGAATTTCACTGCTACTTATTATTCCAGATGTATGCTTATAAAACAAAAAGAATTGTCCTGAGATTGTTGTTCTTTCTTATCTTTATCTATAACAGTCTTTAAATATGCTTCCTTTCAATCATTATAAACATGGTCCGATTATTGTTTTTGCCAAGGTTTGTTATTTGGGTATTGCTAAAAAGTCTTACTGTCCTTTTCAAGATAACCGGAAACTGGAGTAGCGGGGGCCTGTTTAGAGATGGACAAGTCCGATCAGGAAAACGCTCCGATGAGGAAACCGGAAGTCAGAGTTTCGGCTGAGGACGAAGAACGGAGGACTCACCGGACCGCTAAGCGATGAAGAACTCTGCAGCTTCAGCTTCGTGAAGAGAAGGAATGAGGTAAGTCGGAGCGGGAAGGATCAAATGAGTTGAAGGGACGCGGGAGACAAAGTCCTAGAACTCTTGAAGAGACGCTGCAACTTTGAAGCGAAGCATCTTTCTGTTTGCCGGTAAGCCTTTTATAGGCTCTCATTACATGTGTTAGCAATTTCCACGTGTTGCCTTGCTTCAGTTAGCGCACATGTTACACGTGCTCTCTTTATGAATATTCATAATTTAGCAACCACGATTCACCAAGAACAACAAGCATTGCTACATACAAGCTACAAAAGTCACTAGGATTTAAACAAGCATTGCTATATGCAAATTACGAATACTATTATTCATTTCACAAAATACCTCAAGGACTTCAGAAACAATCCAAATGTATTAATAATGGGATGAACTAAGTACTCATGACAGCAGAGTGGGCTAAAGAACGGTGATGGATTAAACCCAGATCTGTTGACTGGGTGTGAGTGTTTGATTGGTTCAGATGCTCCGTCCATCACCACCCCCTTTTGTACCGCTTTGTTCGCCATAAGTTGGCAGGGTATGCTCAGACTTGAGTCCCTTGCTCACTTTGCCACTGGATTCAAGCAAGCCGGGCTGAAGACGGCTGTAATGTCAGAAACCGGTCCTCGGAAGCTGGTTTCATATCCTGGAAAGGCATGGCTTGGCAGTTCGGGCTGGACTGTTCCCATGAGGCACAGGGCCAGACTGATTTGCATATGGCCATGTCTGAACTGGGGTGGCAGAGCGGGCTAAAGAACGGTGATGGATTAAACCCAGATCTGTTGACTGGGTGTGAGTGTTTGATTGGTTCAGATGCTCCGTCCATCACCACCCCCTTTTGTAAGATAGTAGATCAAAACAAATGACATCTGAATATGTTTTAAAAGAAACAGAAAAGGTGGAAAAATTATATCCTATGCGAGAAGTGCCAGGTGGAGGACATGTACATGTTCCATGGTCCCGACAGGATATTGTGTCCTTTACAAATTACTTCTCAAAATTGCAAGAAAAACCTGTAGAATGGTACAGACAGGTCGAGAGATTTGTAAAAGTTTAGAAATGTTTCTTGAAAGATCTAGATGGTTTCTTTGACATTGTACTCCCTGTAGATTTATGGACAGAATGTAAATTGCTGTTGATTGGCCTAGTAAAGAGTTCCTGAGAGACCCAAAGACAGGGGCTCCTTCATTGGATGTCATGAGGAAGTACAATCAGGCAATGTTGTATCTGAAAGGAAAGGTGACTGCAAAAGAAACTGATTGGACCCGAATAGATAGAACTACCCAGAATCGAGATGAAACTGTGCATTCATACTATGAACGACTGTTACAGGTGTTCAAGACATACAATGGTCTGGATAACATTAAGATGAAGGACATGACCCACTTCATCTATCGATTTGTGTTAGGGTTAAGGCCTGGGATTTCACAGTGGATCAAAGACAATAAAATTTGCTGGCAGGCTAAACCAATTGATGAAGTTCTGAAGTATGCAAAGTACTGGGAAGACGAGCTGGAAGATAAACGGAAAGTACTAAAGGAAAAGGTCATGTGGGCACAGGTAAAATTAGTCAAGGCCCTGGAGGCGGGGGAAAGCCGAGAGTAAAAATGAGTCGAGAAGAGGCACGAAAAAAATTCCCTGCCATGGGTGCGGAAAGATAGGACACTGGAGAGACGAGTGTAAGGCTATACAGAATGGTAATGTGCAAATTAATGATTTAAATCCACAGACGCAGAATGAGACACCACGGAAGACCCAGCAGGAGGTAAAACAGAATCAGTTGCCTTGTGCACATAGGCCAAATTATAGGAGCAAAGCACAACAGGGTGACGACACCGAAGTTTGGGAAGGAAAGGAGGATAGAAATGCAGCAACTTCACAATTTCTGTTAAATGACACATTTCTCTGTGATGACACCTACTGACGGTGCCTGAGGGGAGAGGACGAGGAGTGCGTGCTTGGCGCCTCCTTGCCGGTGGACCAGTCAGGGCCATACATTGGAGGAAAGGTTGAAGGAAATAACGTCACCTTTCTGTTGGACACTGGTGCTACCCGTTCTACTGTGAGAACAGCAGACGTTCCAAACCTACCCCTCTCGGGAGAAGCGATCCAAGTAGTGGGCGTTTCTAGAAACCACCGCAATGGAGCGCACACCGCTAGCCCCTCCTCCGGATCGCCCCTCGGGACTCTGGTACTTGTAGTTCAATAGTGGATCACCCAGGTGGGTGCAAGTCGGTACTTGTTGGACTGATGAATCTCTAGACCCGATACATGTCCCGGGTTTTTGGGTATCGCCCGAGACATGGCTCGGGTTTCGGGATCACTTCCCTCATCAGTAGAGAAATGGTTAGGGGTGGAGGAGAAGGCCGCCAAACAACCGTCAATGGCCTCGATGCCCGAACCGGCACGCAGGGCAGCATCCAGGAGCCCGTCGGCTCAAAGCTCAATGGAGCCAATTGGTAGAAACCACCGCAATGGAGCGCACACCGCTAGCCCCTCCTCCGTATCGCCCCTCGGGACTCTGGTGGGCGTTTCTAATCAGCTAATTAGTACCCCAGTTACAGAACTTATGGAGATTAAAATTGGAAATTTTAAAGAAATGCATAATTTGTTGTTTGTGATTCCAGTCCTGTGAGCCTTCTAGGACGAGATTTGTTGTGTAAAATGAACTGCACTATCTTTTGCACTCCAAATGGCGTCGAAATTCAGACCCCAGATGAAGATGGAATTTACAAATTATTGTTAGCAAGACCCGACTCAGAAATTAAAAGACTGACAATACAAGACTTACCTGAAGAACTCCAACAGACAGTGAAACCGGAAGTATGGGATTTTACTGGGAAAGATGTTGGATTAATGGCAAATGTTGATCCAAATAAAATAGTAATAAAAGAAGATGCAGTCTACCCAAATACTCAACAGTATAAAATGAGTGCAGAAGTAAAAGCAGGAGTTGCTACTGAAATCAAAAGATTGCTAGAAGCAGGCATTTTGCAAGAAGTGTTGAGCAGTCCTTGTAACTCACCGATAATTGGCTTAAAGAAACCAAGTGGTAAGTACAGGGTAGTACAGGACCTGCGCACGGTTAATAAAATGGTGGTCCCTTGCTGTCCTGTTGTGCCAAACCCTGCAGTGATTCTATACCAAATACCATGGAATGCTGGATGGTTTACCGTCATTGACCTATGTCATGCATTCTTTTCGATTCCATTGCAGCCAGACAGCAAATTTATTTTCTCATTTGAATTCGACAGCCATGAATAGTTATGGAATCATGTTCCTCAGGGGTACACGGAAAGTCCTTCGATTTTTAATCGGATTCTGAAAAAATGCCTTGAATCCCTGATATTGCCCGGAAAATCAGTCCTGGTGCAATATATAGACGACCTCTTGGTGGCGTCTAAGAGTCGAAAAGACTGTGTTACTGACACAATTGCCTTGCTGAACCATTTAGGTGAAGGAGGACATAAAGTATCACCAGACAAACTGCAGTTAGAGAGAGGTGTCAGGAAAGTTACCACAGAAAGAATTAGAATAATTCGCAACATGGAATTGCCCAATACCCAGAAAGAAATCAGAATGTTCCTTGGAGTGGTAGGATACTGTAGGCAGTGGATTGTGGGATTTGCAGTCCTAGCAAGACCGTTGATAAAAATGACAAAGAAAGGAGCAAAAGATCCAGTAAAATGGGATGACGAAAGCATGACTGCTTTTGTAAAATTGCGGGAATGTCTGTGTTCTGCTCCTGCATTGGGAATGCCTGACTACTCAAAGGATTTTCCATTGTTTTGTTACACACGAGACAATTGTGCACTATCAGTTTTGACCCAAATTCATGGTTTGACCAGACGTCCAGTGGCATATCTTTCTTCCACATTGGACCCAGTAGCAGCTGGATTGCCCGGATGCCTGAAAGCTGTAGCTGCAACATGCATGAGTCTTGAACAGAGTGAGTCCATTGTTATGGGACATCCGGTAACTGTGTATATTCCACATTCTGTTGTGATTTTACTGACAAGAACTAAAACCCAGTATCTCACACCTAGTCGGCTGACTAAGTATGAGAGAATCCTTGTAGGTACAGGAAATGTAACCATTGCTAGATGTAATATTCTAAATCCAGCTACCTTACTGCCAAGTTCATTCACAGCAGAGGTGAGGGAGGAAATTGAACATGACTGCATTGATTTGACCGAGTTTAGTAAAAAACCACGCCCAGACCTAAAGGAAACACCCTTAACCGACGAAGATTAAGAGCTATTTGTAGATGGCTCATGTCTGAGACATGCAGAAGGAGGCCAAGTCTGCACAAATAGCTGAATTGGTTGCTTTGACAAGAGCTTGTAAATTTGGGAAGAACTCGAAAATAACCATATACACTGATAGCCAGTATGGTTATGGGGTTGTGCATGACTTTGGCCAATTATGGATACAAAGGGAGTTCCTGATTTCTTCAGGCACCCCTATCAGAAATGGAAAATATGTACAGGATTTACTGGAATCAATCCAGTTACCAAAAGAATTGGCTGTGGTCAAATGTGCTGCTCACAAATCTGGCAATGACACAGTGACAGCAGGTAATCGATATGCTGACCAGTTAGCCCAGCATTGTACAAAATACAAAATGGCTATTAATAAAAAGGTTGGGGGAAACGGAAACAGCTGCCAACTCATGATGCTAGAAGCAATAAAATACATGGGAGGAATTGAGAGATTTACAGGATGCAGCAGAGGCAAAGGAAAAGGAAAGGTGGAGGAAATTTGGTTGTCGAAGGAGAGATGAAGATGGTGTCATTGTTTACCTTGTTGATATGCTTGTGTTGCCAGACTGTATGCTTGCTCCTATGGCTAGGTTGATACATGGAGATACACATTTAGGCAGAGACGCCATGATTCGCATGTTCCAACAGACATGGTTCAATTCAAAATTCAGAAACGTAGCAGAAGCACTCTGCCAAAGGTGTCTGATCTGTCAGCAATTTAACCCAGGAAAGAAAACTGTAGTGTTGCCAGGAAAGATTGGAAAGGCAGAGGGCCCTTTTATTAGACTACAACTCGACTTTATTCAGTTACCCCCTTGTCGAGGAATGAAATACTTACTTGTCATTGTCTGCCTGTTTTCAAAATGGGTAGAAACTTACCCTGCCCGTAGAAATGACCGCATCACGGTAGCCAAACTATTACTTAGGGAACTAATACCTAGATACGGATTCCCAGTCACGATTGAATCAGACAAAGTAGGGCATTTCCAGATTGAAATAATAAAACAAATTTGTGAAGCATTCAAAATCACGCAAAAACTGCCCTGTGCATATCGTCCAGAGGCTTCTGGAGTGGTAGAACAACTGAATGGCACAATTAAGGCAAGATTGGGAAAAATGTGTGAATACACTCAATTGGAATGTCCTGATGCTTTGCCACTTGTGTTGATGGGACTCAGAAGTGTTCCAGACCGGAACACAGGCTTGAGTCCCCACGAGATGTTGATGGGAAGAGCAATGCAGCAAGCATGGGTACCAGGATACAAACTGATAAGCATATCTGATGATTTGATACTAGAATACTGCAAAGAGCTGGCTGATCAAGTGCGTTCTATCTCTCACCAGGTTGGGGAAGACGCTGTCGCCAGGCCAACGACTCCAGCACATGACCTGAATCCAGGTGACTGGGCCGTGAATAAGAAACATACTCGGAAAAATTGTCTTGCACCTAGGTGCGGAAAAGCACGCCAGGTAATTCTGGTAACCACCACAGCTGTGAAGTGTGCAGGAGTACCTCGCTGGATCCATGCCAGCCATACGAAGAAAGTGACTGAACCTGAAGAAACTGAGGCTGAAGGTTGTGCAGCTGAGGGGTCCCAAGATATCGGTCCTGAAGTAGCTGAAGAAGAACAACCGAGCTCCAGTCAAGATGATTGGATCCCAATAATCGACCTGACTATCGACCCTATACGAACCAGAAGACAGATCTATTTAGATAGACAGTGGGATAGTGAGGACGAGACCGGTATAGAAGAAGATAATCAGATCATCGAAATCCAAATCAAATCTGATTGAGGAGGACCAGATAGGGAAAGAACAGGTAATTGACACTCCACCAAGAACTCCTGAGTCAGAAGAGGGACGGATAGAAACTAGGGCGGAAGTTCAAGCGGAAGAAAGTCAAGGGTTCGAAGTGCTTGAACAAGATCAGATAGGACTAGACAATCGTGTTCAGGAAAAGGATATCGAAACAGATCAAATCCAAAACCAGCATACACCTGAACAAGGCCAGTTTGGTGACCAGGCAGAAGAAACTGATGAAAGACCTGTACCTAGCCAGTTAGGGAGAAATACAGAAGACGAACTTGAACCAAATGTGCTACAACTGAACGACAACAAAAGAGCATTTGAAGAAGGCCAAGACACAGTGCCAGTTAAAAGACTCAGAAAAGGAGACTCAGTAACTCGATTTGTAAAAAGACTGAGACTGCGACTAAAGACAATAAACGAAGAACCTGAGCAAATAAATGAAGTCTCGAGTCAAACTGATCCAGCTGTGATAAAACCCAAGAGAAGAAGTGCCCGTATAAAGAAACTAAATAACAAGTATCAAAGCCCTAAGTGGACTTACTTTGTATTGGAAGAATTTGAAAATTTGGAAATAAGTGACCAAAGTGATGAAGAATTGATTACTGACCAGACCAGAGAAGAAGCAAAACCAACCTGAAAAGTTGCTCGAGTAAGCAAGCTGTGCAGAGTTACAAAGAGGGGTTGAAGCTTCTTTTGAGCCAAAATGTCTGATTCTTCTGTGAATGGGAGACCGAGACGAGGTTGTTTAAAAACATGCTGCCAAGTGTGTTTATGTAGTGTAGGAATAGTACTGATACTTTGGATAGGACTAACAATAGCTATTCCTTCCATGATGAGTAAAAACCCGAACCTATACCCGAATAATCACTTACCAGAAGACACTGTAGATTCACACTATAGAAATGCACCACAAAGAGTAGATGCACCAGAGAGCCTGAAACAAAGTTAGACTTAGAAGCACCAGATGAGGAAGGATTACATTATAGCAAAATCAAGAACAAAACCCATTTAAACATTTTCGCAAACCTGTTAGTATATTATGTAGAAGCTATGGAAATAGATGATTAATATGTCTGCATGAAGTTGCCTACCTCGGTAGCTGAAGGTGTGACATACCACTACTTGCCCTTAACCTATGGAATTTCCTGTAGTATTCTAACTAGTTTGTTTTATAGAAGAGGACCTTTACAGTATTATTACTAAACCTTGATGTGATATTTTCTGAACTTCCTGTCCGAAGAAACCTGAACCCTGTGCATACAACTAGAGATATAGCTAAATACATGAGTGACTACTTTCTAACTGCAGGTAAAATAAATATAGATGATGCACACAAAGATAACTTAACCTGCTCATTACACGAAAAAGAGAAAATGTTTCTGAATATGGTAGAGAAAAGAAGAGAAATTTTCCAAAAGAAAGCCAAAGACAAGAATCAGAAAATTCCTAAATTGGCTGAAAGCATAGGGAGCACCTCAAATGGTGGGACTAATGCTGCTATGTTACTGGATTTCGAAAAGAAAGGGAAACTTTGTCTTCAAAGAGAAAGAACAAGTTATTATAACAATATATTCATTGGTTCCAGTGAATGCGAACACAATTACAAGGTAATCGGGGTTGGGGTTTCAAAGATGGGTCAGAACCTGTGTTTCCTGGAATTTATTATATCTGTGGGAACAAGACTTACTTCAAATTGCTCGACCATTGGTACGGAAGCTGTTACTTTGGTATTGTCTTCCCAAAGATACACCATGTGGGGAAAATCACTGGAAGCACTGAAAAGACTGATGAATTAGTACGCACTAAAAGAGAAAGTGTTGGTGAAATAGTAGGTGATATTTTTAGTGCATTGATACCTACAGTGGGAGTGGCTCTGAACACACACAGAATTTGCAAATTGTCAACAGTAGTAGATCGGTTATCAACTGACACTGCTGGAGGTTTCCTGATGGTCAATACCGAAATGGTTGCGATCAGATCAATGGTTTTACAAAACAGACTTGCTCTTTATACATTTTTGGCAAAAGAGGGCGGAGTCTGCAGAATGTTGAAAGCGCAACATTGTTGCACTTACATACCTCACAAAAGTGTGGAAATCAAAGGGTATGTAAGGAACATTACGAATTTGGAAAAAGAGCTCAAACCACTTGAGGTTGACAGTGCCTGGAAGAGACTTACTGATGGTCTCTCCGCTGTAGGTAGTTTTCTAACCTAGGAAAAGTCTTGTGAGCAAAATACTGATGCCAATAGCGGGAATAGGTTTAGTAGTTTTCGTCATAATTTGCTGCAAATGTCGAAAACACAAAAAGAAATATACTGTGAGCAAGCGAGGAGTGAAGAGAAATGTTGTTGAGCTTGAATTAGAAGAATTAAATAATCAAATTTGTAAAAAAGGGTGAAAAATTCTCATCCGAACAAAGATACTGAGAAAAAGCTGAACAGAATGTTTGAAGAGATTAAATTGGGTAAAATGTGAAAAGTTGGCATCTGGTTCCATTAATTTGTGGGATTGATGGAGCAAGGATTCGCACGTAAAGCGACTTGCTTGTAATCATGAACCTCGAATAACCCTAACTTATTAATCAACCTGTTTGTCTTATTAATTTAACCCTTATCCTGACACTTTGGGGTGTCCCAGTGACGCTTGCCTATGTGTTTACTAATAGTAATACGCTTGCAGATTAAAATGGCTGCTGCTACGCGGGAATTTCAGCTGCGCATGCGTCGGTCATACCCATGTGACGTGACGTACTCGCAGTTCTGGTGGGAAACCCTTTGCACTTGCGCATTAGAGCTAAAATGGCTGCTTTGTGTTCTCACATGCCTGAAGCTTGCAGCGATGCTTTTGCTATGCCGTTTGTCCTGCATTAATCATCAAGGCTATAGTTATATTAAAGTAATGGGAATAGTGTAAGGATTCATGGTATACAGTGTATTAATTTTTTCTGTGTTCTAAAACTGTTTCTTTTATATGTCATGGTACATTACGAAATCTGGCCTGCTTCCCTTTGCCGCTCTCCATCTTGCGTGAAACTGAGTCTGCGTGAGATCCGCGAGCCTCTATAGTAGATGACCTTTGAATTGAAGCCAGATGGCAGCCTAAACCAAGATGCGCCTGGGAAGACGTTTCTCACCTAGTCGAAGAGGCTGAATTGTACCCAACAAAATACATTGTATATAATGCTAAATTCACCATTGTTATGTATGAGGCTTATGTCATGTGAAAACAAGTTCGATGGGCGGTCTTGAAAAATGCAAATATTGAGCTTGAGAAAGTCAAATCCTAGGTGGTGCGATGACCTGTCCTTTCTTTTGTCCAATCGAAATTGAGGTTTCTTACCCTTGCAACATTTGGGGGGTGGTACACTAACCCGAAAACAGTATAACTAGCCTAGGTTTAGCTAGAGAAATTTTCCGGCTTGTCCGAATAGCTGACCTGTCACTGACCCAACGCACTCAATAGCTGATCGAGAGAGACAGAGGTGCTGCGGAGCACTCTGTCAGACAGAGTCACAGACCCATTTTGGGGTTTTGAGAACCTTAAGTGCTGGCGAAGCAGTTTGCCGGGGAATTCGATAACCCATTTGGGGTTTTGACTGATAGCCTCAGAGAAGGTGTAGCGCAGGCGTTGCAACTGAACTGCGGGTGCTGGTCTCAACTTTGGTGGTCCTGTCCCGATCCTAATCTGGTTTTCCTGTCTTGGTTTCCATACTGCACCTGCTGGCCTACTGGCGGTCTTTCCTTGGGGTTTCACCTGTCCTTAACTGACCCGGGTTGGGCAGGGTTGGTCTCCACACCGTTCTAGATAAATATAAATCTGTGAGGGAAAATACACTTGTGTAATCTTTCTTTACCCTTTCCTGAAATCGTGCTAAAGCTTTTAATTACATATGTTCCTTTTCTTTACCCTTCCCTGTGACACAGTACTGAAGTCGTAAAAAGTGTTTTTACTAGCATGTTCTATTTTCTCTTACCTTATAGATGGATAAATAAAATACTGGCTCTGAATAAATAAATGTTCCTTCTCTTTACCCACACTTTACTGAACTAAAGAGATCATTCTGAATTATTAGCGTGTTCCAATTTTTACCCTTCCTATAGCTACATGATAAATTCAGTTTCGTCAATATAGTTTCATGTTCCTTTTTCTTACCCATCCCATAGGGAAGCAATACAATTGCGACATTCTAGTATGCTCCTTATTTACCCGTCCTTTAGAAAATATCCATTCTAAGTCTGATTCCTATACGTTTATTTTTCCAAAGTATGTTCCCTGTTCTTACCTTCCCTTTAGAGTTCTAAATGGTTGGCATAATCTATTTCCTGCATGGTTACATGATATTCATGATTTTAGTCATTGATAGTTTACTCGCTGTGAATCTAATGCTTTCTGACTTTGACGAGAACTAGATAAAGGTTTTCAAAACTTCCAGAGTCTGTGGTTATTATAAGGAGTGCAAATATTATAAATGGTATTGTATTTAGGTGACTACTTATCTTTTTCAGCTAGCTCCCTGATCCATTGTGATCATAGGTACCCGTGACGAGGATTGGTAAATCGGGTACATTGGAAATAAATAGGAATTAACTGGGTTAATGATAGTAGAGTGTAGGTTACCCGAATAATATATATGGTAAATTGAAATATATGGGCCCAAGTGTGCATATGGTAAAATTATAGTCGGGTGACCTGCGCACTCTATCAAATGCACAAGAGACGAGGAGACCAAGGGTGAATGGAAGGGACCCAAGGGCTGTAGAAGAGGGTACATTAATAGTAAATGCATCAGAGATGGGGCACCAAGCATCAACGGAAGAGAAAGAAGGGCCACAGAGGAGGGTGCATGAATAGTGAATGCACAAAAAGAGAGGACATCAAGTGTGGGTGTAATAGAACGAAGGGCTACAGATGAAGGTGCGTTAATAGTGAATGCACGAGAGACGAGGGGCCCAAGTGTGAATGGAACGGACGCAAGGACTGTAGAAGAGGGTACATTAATAGTAAATGCATCAGAGGGGCAGCAAGCATCAACGGCAGAGAAAGAAGGGCCACAGAGGAGGGTGCATGAACAGCGAATGCACAAGAGAAGGGGCACCAAGGGTGAACAGAAGAGTGGGTGACGCTAGACTGGCCATTGCTGAAGAGAAGGGTGCACTAAAGGAGAAAGAAGAGCATCAGAGGAGGGGGCCTTTAGTGTGAAGGCAGGAGAGACGGGACAGCAAGACTGAATGTGAAAACAGAAAGAAAACAGAGTCGTCCCAAAGCCTTAGTTACTCTCCTTTTTTGGAGAACCCTGCAGTCCCCCTGATGCCCCCAGGGTCGCCTGCAACCGTCGGGAATACTTGGCATTCCAGCAAAAAGACAGGGCCCGTCCGAGCAGATCCTCTGCTGAGGGAGCGCTGGCTCTCAGTCTGAATGTGCTGTGGAGATCCGGACCCAATCCAGGCACTGGAGCAACCAGAACCTCTCCCGGTCCATGCAGCAATGGAAGGACCCTCCAGCACCCCTCCCTGCTACAGGCACCCTCACCTAGGCACATTTCCAGCATGATACGCACACCACGGCTGCAGTCTCCCTGATGCCCCCAGGGCCGCCTTCAACCATCGGGAATACTTGGCATTCCAGCAAAAAGACAGGGCCCGTCCGAGCAGCTCCTCTGCTGGGGAAGCGCTGGCATGGTCTGAATTTGCTGTGGAGACACCGGACCTGATCCAGGCACTGGGGCAACCCGATCAGGAGCTGGGGCAACCAGAACCTCTCCCAGTCCATGCAGCAATGGACGGACCCTCCAGCTCCCCTCCTTGCTACAGGCAGCCTCACACAGGCGCACTCCAAGCACAACACGGCTCCAATTCCCAGAGTTTACGAGCGTGTGGACGGCGCTCCCTTTGTAAAAAGGAGGCCGCAGAAGCACTCATGTTTACAACTGAGTAGCATCTGTTAGTGCCTGCGCCAGCATGGGAGAGAAACAAGCAGTACATGCGCTGCAATAAAAAAGGAGTACTAATTCACCCACCAATCCCACACCAAACAAGCATTTAAAATGCAATGGGACTCGTCTTTATGCGAGCCCTATTGCATTTTAAACTGAAATGCGCCGCGTTAAAAAAGGCCTGAACGGGAGGGGGTGCTGCTGGCTTGAGAAGTCAAGGACTGCAGGAGGGAATGGGAGGAGGCAGGGAAACGAAGCAGTTTAAAAGGTAAAGGGCCTGATAGCTGTGGAAGGACAATAATGACGGCATGGCCGTCATGAGGCGGGATTAAGTTTACAAAAACCAATCAGCATGCAGCATTTACAATTGTGGCCAATCACAAAGATAGGCGGAAAGTGGGCGGAGCTTCCCCCACTATTGTGTATACAGCATCTCTCTGACGAGACAGCGCATGCGCTGCCTAGTCCGAGACCTAAAAAGACTTGTGGTGATGAAACAGGGGGTAAGTCTGGTCCTAGGGCACTTCCTCACTGTGTGTATATATGTATGTATGTATATATATATACATACATACATACATACATATATATATTTTTTTTTATATACATACATACATATACATACGAAAGCCAGGCCCCTAAAGGCATGGAACAACCTTCCACTGCACATCAGAGACTCCTCCTCTCTGCTTGAATACAGCACGAAGCTGACGATCTGACTTTTCAATTAGTCCCCCTGCCTTAAGCATGGCTAGGCACACGTTCCATGCTTAGAGTCTGGATACCCTTGAGAGTGATAGTGCACTTTACAAATATATATAACAAAACATAAAATAAGTCTCTATCTCGGTAGTTGGGGCAGACCTCAATATCTCATGCTTCGGGCCTGGTCTCTATACGCTGAGGGGGTCATTAGGATGGTGGGCGGATCACCGGCCCGGCAGTGGCAATCCGCCCGCCATCCCAACCTGATTTACCTCCGCCATATTATTATGGTGGGGGGTATGGCAGCGTACGCAAAGTGAGTCTGCCACTTTTCCATCGGTTGGCAATCATTTCGATTGCCGGCCGGGCGGACTTGGCCACTAATATGGGCAGAAACTGGCCTTTCCATGGCGGTGATGCCACTATGGAAAGGCTGGCAGGGTTTGCAATGGGGGCCCGTTGCGGGCCTTTGGGGGAGGAGGCGGAGGTGTGGGGTGCACTTATTCCCATGGGCAAGATGGCAGGCACTGGGCGGTGCCTGCCACGTTTTGCATGGGAATACATGACATAGCGCTTTGGCATTGCGGTGAGTGCTGCTTACAGCAGCACCCGCCGCAATGTCAACAATACGGAATGCGACCGCCAGGGTGCCGGTCACATCCTAATTAGCTGTGCGGGACCGCCGCACAACATGGCGGCCGGTCCCAGCACCGCAAAGATGGCGGGCTGCTACCCTAATCAGATCGAGTCCAGAGTGAAAATCTTTGAGAGTCCTGTTGGAGCCACAATATCAGTTATCCAAGTTATGAGATCATGGCCGAATTTTAAATGCCTTCAAGTATTTCCACAATTCTCATATTTTTTCTGTGCTGCGCCTTCTGACTCTTCTCCTTTGTATTCTAAAAACCTCACAGTATCTCTTAGCTTCAGCATTTGTGCTTGTGCTGAGGTAGCATCCTGAAGAAATGACTTTTTCTGTTTTTTGTTGGTGTTCACAAGAGAGGACTATATCCAGAGCAAAAGTGTCAATTTTGAGTTCCAGAATCCAATGGTAGCTTCTACCGCTGCCAACATTATGTCTAACATGTCCAAGGCAGGTGTTGCTTAAGTACAGTACTAGGCTTGTTCAAGCCTGAAGTGGTTGAAATGGTCGCTGCCAATAGATAGATTCAAATTCTTATTTATAAATTAGATCAGGACAGGCAGCATGTGTCAATAGTCCCTATCAGAAAAGAATTAGAGACAGGAGAGCACACATCTTCCCACTCACAAAGGACAGCAACTATAGGTCAATGTTATAGGCCAATTAGACCTATAAAATCCCTACAACATTTAGCCAAAATAAATGCATGATTAAGCCTAAAACACCATGCACACGCCATACTGGCAATTAGATTAAAACTGAATGGCTTCCATAACTTCACACAGGGCAAGGTGTAATACATACAACAGCATAGACACTCACACAGCACATAACTGTAAACCCACCTGGGACTCATATCAAGGGCCCTCATGGGCATCACCCTGTCGAATATGGATGATTCATACAAGCAGAAACTAATTGGAGTTTGCATAATCCATGGAAAGAGCACAAAGGCATGAAACCCAGTGGAGTATGCACCCTCTACTTCAACATCACAAATGCAAACAAGAGGAGGAGCTTGGCGGGCATCCGAGATGGCCGCGTGAGCACAGCGCTCCCCGGACCCCCGCCACTCCCGGCATGATATCCTGAACTTATCCTGATTTTTTACGAGGATTTGTGTAGAGGACGCTGGGCTGATTGCCCTGGACTTTTTGAAATTTGATTTGGACCCGGGGTGCCGGAGTTACGGTGATTCGAACTTTCGGGCTCCGCCCTCGAGGTACGCCCGGGACTGGGTGAGGCTCTGCGGCCGTCTTGAAGTTGAACAACAGCGGCAGGGGGATTCGCCTTGTGGGTCCCCCTCTTAGGTTTCGGTTTCGTTTCTGCCTCGGACTGAGACATCTGGCAGAGGAGCCGGGCCTGGGCTGGACTCGGGGCACGGAACGGTTATCGGGCCTTTGGCTGGTTTATTCTCCTATCTATGGGCCCTCCTGCTAGTGGTACCCTAGCTGCGGTTCTTTGGTCCCGAGGTCCTACTTTCCTGTGGCCAATCCATTGACCCTGGCTGATCTTCCGGTGACGCAGTTCTAATATGGCTGGCAGAGGGGACCGAGAGACTCGGAAGACCAAGACGCCCCTGCGTGGGGGCCCGGTCCAGTCTAACGTTATGGACCGCTACACCCATTCCAAGGGGTCCCCCGGATCCGCCCTGCCCGGATCAAGTACTGCTGACCACACTGTGGACACGTCAACGGAGCCGTCCTTGCAGGACATCATGGGCGCCATCTCTGCCATGAAGGAGACGATAGGCCAACAATATGAAGCTTTGGCCCACAAAATCGACACCGTGGCCATTGATGTGAATCTGATTCGAGCTGACCTGTCGAAAACCAATGAGAAGGTGAAGTCGTTGGATCTCAAGTCGTCCAGCCTCATGGAAGACGTTTCGGAGATACAGACGGAGATCGGCAACCTCCGTAGGGTGAACGACTTCATGACCCGGCGCTTGGAGGACTTTGAGAACAGGGCACGTCGCTGTAATGTGCGAGTGGTCGGAGTTCCGGAGAATCCAGAACCTCATTCTGTTGATCTCCTTGTCGAGGACTTGATCCAGAACCACCTCTCTCCGTCTGGTCTGACTAAATTTTTCGCAGTGGAGCGTGCCCATCGTGTTCCGGGGGGCAAGGGTAAGCCGGGTGCCCCGCCGAGGCCTATTGTTGCGAAACTCTTCCATTATAGGGATCGGGACGCTATCCTGCAAGCATCACGTGTTAAGGGCCCGGTGGCTTTTGAGAACGCCACGGTGAACTTATATCCGGACTTTTCTCAACAGGTCTAGAGACAACGTATGGGCTTCCGTGATGTCAAGAAACGTCTCCGGAACTTGGGGTTACGCTACGCCATGCTTTTTCCGACCAGGCTGCGCGTCGAGTACAACGATCGAACCTTCTTCTTTGATCGGCCTGACTCTGTAAATGACTGGTTGGACTCCCTGCCCGACCGACCTCCTGAGACTGAGTCCACCGCCCACCCGGGTGGTGCTGAGGGTGGTGTGGAGAGCTGAACAATTCGCCTGCGCCTGGGCCCTCGTATTGAGTAAACTCTTCAGGGTTATTATGCCTCAGTGCCTCTACTGTTTGTGTGTTCTCCTCATTATCTGTCCTACTCGGGGTGGCGGGTGGGCCAGCGCCTTTCCTCCTCCGGGGTTCTTTTTGTAGAATGGGGGTTCTTGGGCGACAGGCACACTGCATGTTGGGGTGGCTATTTAGCTTTTTGCAGGGGTGCAGGGTGGGGGGTGTTTTCTTGATTGTTGGGGGGGGGGTGGTTGGGATGTTCGATGTTTATGTGTTATGTTTTCAAGGCGAATCGATCTTGCTTCTGATGTTTTCTATGTCATGCTCATTGCAGAGGGGTTTCGGCATTGCTGTGTGGGATGGGGGGTAGCGGGTTGAGGATTGTTTCGTGGAATGTTAATGGTCTGGGAGATCGCATTAAGCGGAGTGTGGTGTTAAAATGTCTACGTCGTTTGTCTCCAGATATTGTTTTTTTGCAGGAAACTCATTTGGTGGGCAATACATGTCGTGCGATGAATAGGTGGGGATATCGCCTTGCCGCACATTCAGGGTTTACCACGGGTTCCAGGGGGGGTGGGTATCCTTGTTCGGGCTTCCCTCCCCCTAGCTATTGATGATGTGATCCTTGATGATCGGGGGCGTTATGCGGTCCTCGTGGGTCGCTATGAGGGTCGTACCCTCTCCTTGTTTGCTGTCTATGTGCCCCCCCCGCCTACAGACTTCTACCGTTTCCGATTTGGGCCGAGTGTTGTTGAACCTCCCTGATAGTACTCTCTTTATTGCAGGCGATTTTAATTCTGTGTTCTCCGGTCTACATGATCGCTACCCCCCTAGAGATACTCCTTCAGCCCAACAATGGCTGGGGGGGTTTTTGGACACGTTTGGTTTGGTGGATTGCTGGAGGCTTCTGCATCCTACCCAGCTGCAATACACCTTCCATTCGGGGGCCCATGGGAGTCTGTCTAGACTGGATTATTTCCTGATGCCCGCGGCGCAAACGCCGGCGGTACGTGAGATCAGACACCTCCCCCGGGGCATCTCCGATCATTCTCCGCTCTGGCTTCGTTTTGAGTTTGGGGTGGAAGCGGCGGGCCGAGTGGCTCCTATTAACCCCTGGTATATTGCCTCCCCTGAGACCCGCAACCTTTTGACTAAGTCTTTAGATGCCTATTTTTTGGATAACGAGGGGTCCGTTTCCTCGGCGGTATCCCTGTGGGAGGCCTTTAAGACAGTGATTCGTGGGCAAGCCCTTTCCCTTATTGCTGACTCCAAGAAGGCTAGGAATCGGGAGGTGGTGGACCTTGAGATTGAGGAGAGGGAGGCCGACTTAGAGTCGGAGGTCACCTCTGATAAACTCCACGCCCTGGGTCTGAAACAATTTGCTTATAAGTCCTTGGTCACGGATGCGGCTAGGCTGATGTTCCGGGAACAGCAGGGTCGTCTGTATGATGTGGGGGACAAAGCGGGTAAATTATTGGCATGGTTGGATAAGAAAGAGAGAGCGAATCGAGTGGTGCCTGTGATTCAGTCGTCGAATGGTGTTGCAGTGACGGACCCGGTTGGAATAGTTGAGTGTTTTGCGGAGTATTTTCGTGTGGTTTATACCCCTGTGTCTGGACGGGATGTGGCTGACTCTCGCCTTTTGTTGCGCGATATAGCTTTGCCCAGTGTTTCCGATCTGGACCGTGTCTCGTTGGAGTCCCCTTTTACTACGGATGAAATAGCGACTGCCATTCGTTCGCTCCGTTCGGGCAAGGCCTTGGGCCCGAATGGGTTGCCAATTGAGCTGTATAAGCTACGCCCTGACAGGGTAGCGCCCTATCTTCGTGCCATGTTTTTGGAGTCCCGGGAATGGGGTATTCTCCCGTATGACCAGCGTCTGGCTACGATAGTCGTGAATCCCAAGGACGGGAAACCGCGGGACCTTTGTTCGTCTTACAGGCCCATTTCCCTGTTAAATGTTGAGCCTAAAGTCCTGGCTAAACTCCTGGCGACCCGCCTCCTGACGGTCATTAGTGGCTTGGTTCATCCGGATCAGTCCGGATTTATCCCACATCGCAACACGGCTCTTAACCTACGTCGTCTCCACGGTGCTGTTGCGAGGGCGGGGCTTCTGACGGAGCCGGCCATTTTGGCCTTGTTGGACGCCTCGATGGCTTTTGACATGGTCGAGTGGCCCTATCTCTGGGCAGCTCTCGAAAAATTTGGTTTTGGACCGGAGTTTATTGGATGGGTGAAGTTGTTGTATGTTGAACCCTTAGCGCAAGTAGTGGTGAACGGTAGAGTTTCTGTCCCCTTCTGCCTTGGTAGAGGGACCCGTCAGGGTTGCCCCTTGTCTCCATTGCTTTTCGCGCTGGCCTTGGAACCTTTAGCTGCGTGGCTTCGGTGGGAACCTTCACTCAAAGGGATCCGTTGGTCACCGGACTTTGAAGACCGCGTCTCTCTTTACGCGGACGACATTCTTCTATATCTTACGTCCCCGCGTAAATCTTTGAATGTCTTATTTGATGTTCTTACTTCGTTCGGTGCTAACTCGGGCCTTGTTATTAATTGGGCTAAGTCCTGTGTGTATGTTCTTTCGGGTGTTTTGCCCCCTTTGCCGGCCAGATTTCCTATCCAGGTGGTCCAGTCTGGCTTCAAGTATTTGGGGATTTTTATCACTCTGGACCCCTCCCTCCGGTTTGAGCGTAATCTCCTCCCCCCGCTTCTTCGATTGCGACTGGATGTGGCCCGTTGGCGTAAGCTACCCCTATCTCCTCTGGGTAGGGCAGCTCTTTTTAAAATGATGTCCTTGCCGCGGTTCCTCTACGCACTTCAGAATTCCTTTGACGACATTCCCGCTACCTATTTTAGGGAAATCGAGAGTCTACAAAGACAACTGATTTGGGACGGGCGTCCACGTATCGCCCTTGCGAAACTTACTATCCCTTGGTATGACGGGGGCATGGCGCTCCCCGACATCAAGAGGTATTACTGGGCGGCCCAGCTATCGGCCATTAACCACGCTATGTACTCGCCGGGTCGGGATCCGGCCTTTGAGATGGATAGGTTCCAGTTGCCGGGAGGGGACTTTAATAGAGCGCTATATTCTAGATCGGCCGGGCGCCATCTTGCGGGCCCATCCAGGGCTGCAGTCAACTTGTGGCGCGCTGCGAATGTGAGTTTGGGATGGGAGAATCGACTGACGCTGGCGACTCCGCTTTATGCTTCTGAACGTTTGGGGTGTCTCTGGTCTACTAAGGGCTTTGAACGCTGGGATATGATTGGGATTTGTAAGGTGGGTGATGTTTGTGTGAATGGTCGTGTGAAGTCGTTCCAGGCCCTTAAGGCGGAATACGACTTGAGTGATAGAGAGTTTTTCCGGTATCTGCAGGTCCGGCATGCCCTGGCTTCGGTTCTGACTCCTGATGTGACCCTGCCCGAGTCCTCCCCCCTCGAAGATCGTATACTAGATGGACACTTGCCCGACAGCACTATCTCCCTCATCTACAAGAAACTGATTCACAATCGCGCTGATTTGTTGGTCCGCCTCAGGGAGATGTGGGTCGGTGATGGATTGGAATTAGATGACGAGGATTGGCAGTCGGCACTTTCCTCTCCGAAGGAGGTCGCCATTCCCGCCCGTCTTCGTTTGGTGCAACTTAAGATTCTCCATCGGGTGTATGTGACTGGTCCGCGTCTGGTTGTAATGGGTTTTTCCCCGGATGGCTTATGTAAGCGTGGCTGCGGGATGAGCGCTACCTTTATGAACATACTCTGGGAGTGTCCTGTGGTGGCAGCCTACTGGGTGGATGTGCTTGCGGTAATGGCTGTAGTGACTGGAGTTGGCCTGCGGCCTGAGGCCCGACGATGCCTGCTGAATGTGTGGGAACCCTCCGATTACTCTGTGGCCCAGACTAGATGGGCGACCTTGGGTTACATGGTCGGGAAGCGTGACATTGCGCAGCTCTGGGGCGCATCCCGGCCCCCGGAAGTTTCGGTGTGGGAGGATAACATGGACTGGTCCATGTTCCGAGAGAAGACAGTCTATGTGGCTAGGGGCAGACCCGGGGCGTGGACGAAAATCTGGGGTCAATGGAATACATATCGTGGAGAAATCTGTACCCCTCCCTTGGTTGCCACCTCCGATGTTACCTTGTCTCCTTAGGCTGACGTTCCCGAAATTTTTCATTCTGTTCTAGGATTTTCCTGTCCTCCCTGCTTCCCCCCCCCTCGCGGCCTTACCGAATCTCATTGATTTACTTTTGTTCTCCTACCTAGTGGTCCTCCCCTCTGCCTTTCGGGCTGACTTGATTGCTGCACTCGCCTTGTTTTTGTGTTTGTTATTTTTATGTTTAATATAAAAAAATTGTTATATCCTGTCCTCTGTCTGGAGCAATTTTACTCTATGATTCGGCCTGGCCTCGGGAATGATTGTTTATTTCATGTGTCGTGCTATGTGACTTAGCGGCCAGCCCGTGTGGTTGTAGGCCCATCCTTGTACTTTTTATATGATTGCTTAATAAAAGTTTTTAACCAAAAAAAAAAAAAAAAAAACCACAAATGCAAACAAGACAGGGTATTATGCACATTTCATGCAAAGGGCACAAGGGCAGAGGGTTGAGCTTACACCTTCCATGCAACTAGCATATGGGCATTCAACCCACTGGAGAATGTACCGCTCCACACAACAGCGTATGGGTATTACAATACTGAGAGTCTCTCACACCTCATCAAAAACGTCTGCTAGTTGATGTAGTGTGGACACATTGGTTACTCACCAAAGCACAATCACCATTGCACATGCTGTCTTCCCACGCATGCTAGAAGTCTTCCTGCACAGTAACACTTTGCAAACATCTTAGCAAGAACATTCACAATGAAGCATGGGCAATAAGGTACATTCTCTGTCATGCGAAAATTGAAAGTACATTTTCCCTTCATGCTTATAGTGTACAGAATACACTAGCACAAATATTCATATTTCATAGGGACCCATGAAATATTTAACATATTTCACAGGCGCCTTTGAAATATGGGCTTCATCATCATAATAAAAGGCCTAAAACCACTTGGAAGAGTTTTATCATTGCCAGGGCTATGAGGATTAGGCTCATCAACTCCCTTGGAGTCTTAGGGGGAACAAAGGTACAGGCCGCCCCCCACTCAAAAAGTACCAAACCAAAATATGGTCGGTCCCTCAAGACACTCTTATTTTTCAGATAGACTGCAGGATCCATGTAGGTGTGTGCATAATAGTGTCACTACCCCTTCCCTATTATATCAAGGCTCTTAGTTCCTGCGCAAGTGTCACTCTTTGTCAAATTACACATATGGTAAAATTAAAATTGCCAAACAACCATCACCCATACCACAAAAAAATTGTGGAGAAAGAGAGTGAGCACCTCACGGTAGAACCGCCAATGGGGTTATCTGCCTAGCAATTACCAGTGTACCCACTTATCATCATAGGTAGCTCACTCATGAAAGTGGAAAGAAAAAGACACAGACACATAGAAGAAAAGGACAAACACCATGTCACAATCCTTTTACTTCACAACAGTCAGACCATGTACTGAGTGTTCGTGCCACAGCGAGTAACAAGTACCAATCGCGGTTTTTAGTGTACACATTTACCATTAACCCCAGTGAGAAAAGAAAAAAGTGAATCTCACACGTTAAAATTGCAGAACTCACTGGCCACTCCTGCTTTTATTCTGGGCTTTGAGTACTCCAAACTAAAACAGACTCACGTTGGACCGAGTTTTGTGTGAGTCTAAGTCGCCGACATGTTTCGTTGCTGTGTATTTTGCAACTTCATCGGGGCAATTAGGGGTTCGCTGCTTTTAAATTCCGCTCATATCTTATTGTAACCTGTGATGATTTAAAATTGACAAAAAAGTAAAATAAAGAAATTGTAAAATAGGTCCTGACCTTCAATAGCCCGCCGGCCAGGTCAGAAACGAGAGCATGAGTTAAAAGAGTCAGAAGGTGTGGCACTTAGATCGTTTACAGCATATTCCCCTGGGGGTTGCATCTCTACTGCATACCTGCTACCTCTCTCAGGTGGACTTCCGTGTCATCAAGATCACGTATCCTAATGGAAACCCGCCACAGTCTAGGCTTCTGTAAAAACATGTATACAAACATGTAAGTGAGGAAATACACCTACACCCCATATCGCGATATGTCGCCGGAGGCTGCTCAGCTGTCCCTTATAATATCTGTCCCAACATACAGGTTGCCTCTCACACCTACTTAGAGATGCTACATATCGCCCTCTTTGTACACCTCATTTCAAAAATCCCCGAACTCAAACACTCCCTACGGCACTGCCTTATTACACACATGCAGATTAATGCCACGTTAACACACTGGCCACAACCGCAAAGTGTATACACCAAACTGTCGGCATATTCTCAGCCCACAGCAAGACGAACTTATCTCGTAAATGCCAGTATCTGTCTGAACACAGATACATAGAGATCCTTCACCCCTGGGCTGGTCCGTCTTACCCTTGCCGGTAAACACACGCTCAGTCACTCAGCCACGGCTTTCCGAGTCTCACGCTGTGCCGGTTTATTTAGACGCTGCTCCACCCCTAGTGTCCCGTATCACGTGCTGGCCCTCATCACATGGTATGGTAGAGTAACAGTGCAAGGATGATATCTGCGGCGGCCATCTTAAAGAGGACCCCATTCCACTAACCCTCAGCACTTTAAAGCCACAATCGCTTTAAAATGGTTGGAATAACACAGTGCAGTGTCACCAACGCGCTATTGCCAAATTCGAGAGCAGTTAACGTGCAATCCTATCTTTAGACATGGAGAATAGTGCACCATGTATTTAGAGATGGAAATGGAAATCAAAGCGCAGCGTCTTAAGAGGCCTACAACTCGTGCCACTCAATCCAGTCAGCAATACCAGTAACCCCTAGGGTGCAAAAATTATCCAGTAATGAGCTGGATTTGATTAACAATCAAACCCCAAAAGTCAACCTCTCAAACCCAATTAATGGTATTTGGGGGTTCTGGTAATATTTACAGACACATTGGCCTTTGGTCTACTGGTTTACGATGTCGCCATAATGCCTAATTGGCAATATTGGATCATACTACACAGTTACACGGTATGTATCCACTTGTATAAAACATATAATCAAAACACTGAGCAATACAAGACATATACATATAAATTCCTCCTCATGCACGATTAAGGAGGAACATCTTCGCTCATGTACTTGCTATATTCAAATGAAGGAATCACATATTTTTACTAAATAGCCATGTAAACCAACCCCACCTCCCATCTACAGAAGACTCTTTTTAAATACACACACACACACACATATGAACACGAACATTGTGATTATTCTTCAATGCAGCAAATCCAATAACAATACTCTACTTTAACTTCAGCATTGATCCTACTGAACCACCAAAAGTATCAACCATACACTACAAACCAGAAATAAGATTAGCTGCTATACCCCTAGACTAGAAAAAACACAGAATATGTATAGTTGAATACGACCACCAAGTGATAAAATATCCTAAAGAAGCAGTGGCTGTTCACGACTCCAAAGATCCTGGAATCTACTACTGTCTAGCAACAGAGCTTTACCTTCTAATAATGTTGCTAGACATCATAGATGGGGCAGAAAAATGTTGAAGGACTTTTCCTTAAAATTTAGGAAAGGAAATATTTGCTCTCGAGTGAAAAAAGATTTTCTTTGAAGTGAAGTGGCAGAACAGGTTGGTCTCACTATATTTTTGAAAGGTAAAAGAGGTTTGTTTCCCAGTCTGTCTTTCATGTGGCTGCATTCCAATTAAGGGAATGCCAGGTCGAGAACTGTAGGTGTATCGTTGGGTGTATGTTCATGGCTCCAATGGCATCTGCACCCCGACAGAGCACTGAACACAAAGGCGTCCTGTGAAGAGGCCAGTTCATGCCAGCAGACCCTCATTAGCTTCCAGTTGGACTACTTGTAGAGACTGGAATTCCACAGCACCTGCTGTGCAGCTCTTCAGTATTCAAACATGAACACCAGAAGAAGGCACATGTACTCACTGATGCCTGTGTTCAAGCTGGCCAGTTACAACTGTCCAGGCCACGGAAAAACAGCAAATGCAAGCAAAATGCTGCGGGCCCACACTTTTCCACTGAAACAGTATCTGAGAAATGTTATGTTACAGAACTGGTCCTTTTCACTCTGCCCTGCATTTTTCTTTCGTGTTACTGCTTCATGCACACTGCAGGAGCACGACCTTGCTTGCTCTGTGAACCTCACTGCAACTCTGTCTCAACACAGTGCTGGTCTCAAATTTGTCAGAGACTAACAGCCACTCCTTGTGACCCTAAACTGAAATAGGAACAAATCTTCCGACTGTAACATTGTATATGCTGCAGAAAAGAACTACTTCACACTTCTCCTGGATCAGAGCTACTCAGCCCTGCTAAAGCAGATCTAAGCAATGGAGTCTCTTTCTCTGCCAGCACATCATTTGAATTGGATTTAGCAGTCCTTCTTGAGCACAGAGCTACTGAGTGATACTTTGGACCACCTTGCTTCCCCTCCCCTTCTCTCCAGCACACACTCTTCCAAGTGAGGAGCTGAAAGTTGCTGTACTCACTCCACACGGATACAGAACTCTGCTGTTGGGTTGCCAGATTTTGTAGCACTAGTGGGGTCACTTCTTCAACTTCACAGTTACACAGATCTCCACTCTGGTCTTCTTTAACACCTTCAGTGTTCACTCAGCGCCATTTGTTGCATTTGGAAGCAGCACACCTGTATGGAGGTTCAGGAGGCAGGCAGGTACTATTGCAGACATTATTTAGGGACAAGTAACATATATGGAAATCTCAGGCCTCATCTGTAGGCCACTCACCCTACATGAAATCACACAATCCACATGACTGATAAAACTCCACACGAGACAAGGACCAGGATAATAGAAGGAGAATGTAATTTTACTTCAGTTAGTGAAACACTGGATGCACATAAATGCATGCCGAGGTCTTCTTATCTGGGAGTAGAAAAAAGGTCATCCTTGTCTTGAATTAGGGGGATAGCGAGTAAGATGAATTTGAAATTAAAAGTGCAATCAAAATGTTTAGGAAGCTTAATGAAGAACACTGCGTACAAACATCTGCTAAATATCAAGGTTGGAACTTTTCCTTGAAAATAAGGATAGCTGATGGTTTGGTTCAGCGCTTGTTTTGTTGCCCAGCCATTACTTGAGAATCTTTAGCACATTTTTTGTCATCTGATGATCTGTCCCCCAAAATATGTTCATAACTTTAAAAGCCTCTTTAAGTGTACTGATGGCTTCTTGTTGCTTGTCTTGCTCATACAGTATGAAGCCTATGTGCATGAGCTTGAGGGCACTATTTGCAGAGAGTCCAGAAGTATACAGTCTGTAGGGTGCCAGAGTTCTGTAGCCAGTCTGTAAAGCTTCGTCGAGCAGATTGAGAGCCATGCAGGCTTCCATGGAAAAGTGCAGTATTTGAAGCTGGTAGATATTCTCATCCGGAACTCGCCCCGAGTTCCTTTTTAACTGGGCCCTGCACAGAGTCAGACTCTCTTCCCACTTTTTATTCTCCTGCAGTTCCAGCACTCTGGATGCCAAGGCCTTGGTTTCGTCTGAAGCTTGCTTGTCACCCGCCAGCATCTTGTCATCCTTGTCCCGTGTCTGACATCGCTTGCAGTCGCACTCAAAGCAATATATGCGCCTCAGCTGGCTTTGGCGTTCTTCCGTTGGCCTCATGGTCTCAATGTATTGGATGGTGAGTTCATCGCCTGCTTTAATAGTTTTGATCGCCCGGAGGTGGAGGTTTCTTCCCATAAAAAAAATAACACAGTTTGGATCACAACTGTGGTTCAGAAGAGACATGCTGGGATACAGCCCGATTGCAACTTTTTGCAGTGTTTGATCTTCAATTTGAAATCCATTGTAGATCTGTTTAGCAAAGAGGTCAGAAGGTTTTATGTGAGCTGGCAACTGGGAAATGATTTCATCTTTCAGAAGGTGTTGCAAAAGCATTCCATATACTTCAAACTCTATTCTATTTTTGTTGCTTGTTGTCTCTACATTGGACTCAAGGTCAGATACAGAATACAGCTCTTCTGAAGGGCAAGAAGATTTTCGAAGAATCTTAAAAACAATTTTGCCAACAAGTCTGAGGTAGCCGGTGCCATATTTGGGATTCTTGAGAAATACACACTCTCTCTTGTGGTCAGGCCAGGCTTCTCTCTGGCACTGTTTGTCACAGTATTTGGCAAACTTGCACTGAGAGCACTGAAGGAGGTGACCAGGGGTGCACAGACAATACTCACACACCTGTCCTCTTCCTATCTCACTGACGGCGTAGGTAAAAGGCTCAGCGACATACAGCTCCTCCCCTGGTGACAACGTGGACGTAGCCCTCAGACCGTATCCTTTACCTGCGCTCTTAAACTTCTCCATCTTGCTCGCCATCATAGACAGTTTGTCTTCCCAAAATTGTGCTATTTTGAAGCTGTTGCCGAGGGCAGATGACTTTAGTGGGGTGGGTGGTACTTTCTAGTTTCAGTCTATTCAAAAGGTGAGCCCTTTACATCGATCTTACTGCAACAGTGACTTTTTATTGTTGAAAACGGAATATAGCGGCAGAGATCCCACCAAGGTTCCTGCGGAAAGAGAGAGGCATTAGTTATGTTCGCTGATTGGCACATAGACACATAACATAAACTAAGAATGAGCCCTAGCAATCAAGATTGATTTTGAAACTCAACTTTGACTTCTGCTATCACCTCCTTCTAATTCAGAGGTTAACTGAGAAAAGTGCTCACCTTACCTGTAAAATAGACGTTCCCAAGTTTAAGGAGTACAGGAAATATATCTTTATGTTCTGTGCCAACACAAAGACCCATTCAAAATTTGAATTTAATTTAAAATGCATTAGTAATCTGTGGTCGGGAAAAACATTTCTGCTACACTAATGTGCTGCCTAATTGTGCAACTTGTAATTATTCACTAATTGCACACTGTAATAGGCACATCACTAAGAACAGGGGTGTATCTTTAGGGTGGAAGGGGTGGTGGATGGGTGGAATACTGTATCAATATTTATTGTAGGTCGAATATGATGTCCCAGGTGACTGACAGGTCTATTTGAACATTAGAAATTAAGTCTAAACTATGCAGGATGACTGTTTCCCTGACTGCGTAGTACACAAGTGTGACAAAGGCCATGGGCAGACTGTGGGTGTAATCTTGGCATTGCAGGCCCCTTTGGCAGTGACACCACCATGGCTCCACGCAGTGCATCTAGGACAATACCTGCATGAGTCACAGGAAAGAAATATATGTGATTGGGTCTCCTCTCCCTCCAATAGCTTTTGTCTTTGTAAAGGAGATGGGATTCAGTCAGTCAGATTATCATCTGAGCAAACACAAGGAGATAATGGACAGAGCGCTGAAACTTTTCAGACACTCACCCCCTATCACAGATCTGGGTTGAACCCATCATCGTTCTTTAGCTCACTTTGCCACCCCAGTTCAGACCAAGCCATTTGCAAATCAGTCTTGACCCTGTGCCTCATGGGAACAGTCCAGCACGAACTGCCAAGCCAGGTCTGATTTGTTTATAGCTGGGTCTGAACGTGGCAAAGTGAGCTAAAGAGCGACAATGGATTCAACACAGATCTGTGACTGGGGTGAGTGTTTGAACAGTTTCAACTTTCCGTTTATCATCTTCTTGCGTTTGCTTTGTTCGCCCTAATTTGGCAGGGTATGCCCAGACGTAGGTCCCTTGTTCACTTTGCCACTGGATTCAAGCTAGCCTGGCAGATGAGAGGTGATACTCCGAAACTGGTCCCAGGATGCTTGTTTCCGGTCCAGGGAAGACCTGGCTAGGCAGTTCAGGCTGGACTGTTCTCATGAGGCACAGGATCAAGACTGATTTGCTTATAGTTGGGTCTGTACTGGAGTCGCCAAGTGAGCTAAAGAACGATGATGGATTCAAACCTGATCTGTGACTGAGGGTGAGTGTCTGAAAGGTTTCAGCGCTCTGTCCATCATCTCCTTGAGTTAGATTATCATCTGAGTCAGCTTTAAGGAATTAGTAGCATAGGAGTGTGAACATGCGTGTGTGTTTACATGTTAGAGTCTGTGCAGTGTGTGGATGTGTGTACATGCGTGTGTTTGCACGAGTGCAAGTTATTGAGTGTATGTACATTTGTGTGCATGTGAGAGGGCACAATTTAATAATACCTTACCAAATTTCTGATTAAAATAGCACAGCCACTATTACCCATTACTTCTACTCAATGTACTGATCTTTGGTAAGGTAGAAGGCTGAGTCAGCCAGGTCAGGGTTGAAATACTTGACTTGCTGATTACTGTTTTGTTGCAGCAGTGAACGTTCAGTTAATTTAGCTACATGAGTGTTTGTGCACGAGTGTCTGCGTGTATGTGAGAGTGTGCACATGAAGATTTGTATTATGAGAGTATGAATATAGTGCTTGTTTCAATCTGATTGTACATAGGAGAGTGTATGGGAGAGTGTGCACATATGAGCACATCATTGTATCTGCACAAGTAGTTGTGTACACTCAGGTGTGTGCTACTGTGCATGTGCCTGTATGTGCAGGAGCCTGTATTTGAATACCGACAGGTCCACTCCACTTTTCTTCATCCTGAACTCTATCCTGAGCTCCATTTATGTGGATAGCAAAAAACACCTGTTATTCAGGACCAATATATACCAAAAGATTTACAAATAAACATGTTCTGTGTTTATGCAAAAAGTGTGTGCATGTGATTAATTGTATTTGTGGGCGTTCGTGTTTGTTTGAGCCTGTCCGTTTGTGTCACAACAAGTGGGGCAGCACCCAGATGTTAATAATGAGTGCACTGGCAAAAGAATTAGTTTGTCAAACATTGATGACAATCTTAATGACTTCTGATTTTAGGGAGCTTGGTCTGATGGAACCTCTGTGCCAGTGCCACGTGAGCGGTCCTCAAACGCCTGCCCACGGTACCCTGGGCACTGCGAATGCTGACTGGGAAAAGCAAAGTGACAGAGCTGATTTATTGGTAGAGAAAAGAATAAAAATCAAAACAATGATCTACAAGAGTGCAGGTAATGAGCTCTGGCATAGTGACTAGTGGCTCTCTCTGGCGAGCTTGCTCCTCTGCAATAACAACATATTTTTTTAGGTTACCTGGTGTTGGAGGATGCAATACATTTACCAAAAGTTGGCAGATGTCCGCCTACTATATTTAAGTGCATACAAATGTATGCACTCCAAGTAGGGCAACCAAGACTTCCACTATTTTTGGGAATTGTCCTTCATCTGCCTAACAGAAAACAAGCATTTGCAAAGCAATAGGTCTCGCATTTGCAAGAGTTTGAGCTATTGGCATTGTAAATGACAATGCCTTTATTTATGTATTTAGAAAACCTGCAAGTAGTGATTAAATACGCACTTTGCACTTATAGTCCTTGCTTATGAGAAGCAAGGCTGCCAGTAAAAGAGACAGTTACTGCCAGCCTTGCATCTCGTAATCGAGGACTATAAGTGCAAAGTACGTGTGTTTAAACACTACTTGCAGGTTTTCAAAACACATAAATAAAAGGCAGTCATTTACAATGCCAAAAGCTCAAACTCTCGCAAATGCGATGTTAAAAGTTAGATTGAGAATGTCAACATTATCGGCACCATCTTGCTCTCCTTGGGCCCATTCGTGCGCGTAAGCAGCAGCCATTTTGCACGCCATGGCCTCCCTGCCCCTCGCCGATAGCCAGCGTCTCTCTCTCTCTCTCTCTCTCTCCCGACCTCGCAGGCAACCCCCCGCGCGCTGACAACCCCCCCCTCCACTCTCACATGTCTTGGGTCATAAACCCCTCTTCAGCGCGGCTCTGCCTCGGAACCCCATCCTGTTCCCAGCGCGACACTTCCCTTCATTCCTTTCATGGTCCCAGGCCCTTTGATGCAAACCCCCTTTTCCTGTGTGCCCGTTTGTCTTCCTCGTTCCCAGGCCACCACCTAAGCTCTGCGGATACTGTTTATTGCCCCCCCCCCCGTACAGTAGGAAGCTTCCCTCATTAAAGGACCCTCGAGTTGATCAAAACCCCCGCCCTATGAGATCCGATCAAACCCCCCACATTCCGTGAATCGGCGGAATGTCCCGCTGCGCGATAATCATCACCTGTTGTGACAAGGGTGGGGACTTCAACTGTAACTGTGTGTGGGAACGGGCCTGAAGGGGAGATTCGGAGGATATCCTTTCCGTACATCAAAGCATTACCAAGAATGTGTTGTATGTAATAAAGCAATAAACCTGTGTATAAGAGGCCAGGCCTCAGAGATGCGGGTAGAGCACCTCGTGACGATACTTGCTGTCCGAACTGATGTGTTCTCCTCAGGAGATTCTGAATAAAAACCCTTGTTTCCTGCCTTCCAGTCTCCAGCGCCTGCCTCTTCATTGATTAATATCTTGTGGGTTTAGGAGGCGACACCGCCGGGCAATACTTAAGGATCTTTTAATCTGGTTGGTAGCCTGACCTTTAACAATTGGCGTCCCAAACGTGGGGCCCATCAGTGACTCGTGGATCCAGTGGGAGAGGTCCTGACGACAGAGTGAACGACTGCAACGATCGCGCCTGTCCGATAGACCCTCGTCTGACAGCCGATCATCCGAACTTCACTGGTTCCGAACAGACCTCTCTCGAGTGATCTACGGTCCTGACTGGGAACCATCAGGAGTGCCACGAGGAATACGAGGAAAAGAGGACGATCGGGCGCTGGATTCGGAAGACAAGAAACTGTCCATGCGGTCCGGGTAAGGTCGTGTAAACACGACGAATTGCGAAATGGTTATTTGAATTGTCCAGAAAATACTAGTATTACTCTTTGTTAATTTATTTGGAGATCCTCTGTCTGCAAACGGAGAAACAACAGGCTCTCCCTTTGCAAACAGTGGAGGATAGGTAATGCAACTGTCGTGTCTATCTTTCTCCCCCACTGATTAATTACTTGAAACTGAACTATTGTTCACAGACTGTTTTCTGGAGATTCTCTGTCTGCAAACAGGAAAGAGCCCCTCTCCCCACCCTTTTTACAGATAGTGAAAGGGTAGGTAACGCAGACCTTTGCGAGCCTACTTATTCTCCCCACTGAATTGTTTTTTTATTTTTATATTGGTTCATGAGGTATTCACTGCTTGCAAACAACGTAGAATAGAAATATTCTGTCTAGTCTTTGCACACAGTGATAAGATAGGCAGTGCTGACTTTTTGTCCCTCGTTGCGAGCCGTCATGTCGGTCTTCTCCCCACTGATCGGTAGCCTGTTTAGCCCGGACCGCTTATTAGAGATGAACCATCCGGCTCCACCGGAAGGCACCCCTAATAAGGACATGTTCATGAAGCATGGATTGATCGCTATAGCCTATAACAAACTGTGGCATAAATATACGAAAAAGAATGGAGAAAGTCAGTGGCCACTGATAGGATCCTTCGATGATGACAAAATAAACGTGCTAGAAACAGCCCTAGGTAAAAATAAGACAACGCCCACCATGCTTGATAGTTTCGGCATGTGGCGCAAAGAAACTGAACAACATAAAAAGGAAAATTGAGAGTAGGTTGGAAAAAGAGCTGCGAAAAGCAGCCCACCTAGCTGCTCAAAAGCTAGAAGGAGAGATAAAGGAAAGAGAGAAAGCCAGACAGAAACTAGAAATGGAAACATCAAGCCAGTGCCCGGTTAGAACGCCCTCCATGCTCTACCCTGATTTATCCTCGAGACAAAAACGAGCGAGCGATGATCTGCTGTTAGGCCCTCCAACCATCTACATGCCCCCTCCATATGCCCCTTCCCAACCCTTAGCACAACACCCACCACCCCCAGGTGCAAATGAGGGTAGTGCCACAGCTTCGGCCCCCATGGTCTCTGTGCCGGCCGAACCTCTTGTACCAAATACTCTGCAAACAGCAACGTTGGGCGACCCTGAGACCCGAGGGACCGGTTCCGCAAGAATAAACAGACTAAGCAAAGATGAGCGAACAGGGATCGACAAGATAGTAAGAACCCTGGTAGAAAGGAAGGAAGGTGAAGAGTACATCACGGATATGTTTAAATCATATACAGGGAGTCACAGACGACACTTTACTGTACGACTGTGTTACCATGTCTTGAACGCATACGAGGACCGATATCGAGACCAAGGTCCCGAGAGCCTAACGACTCTGTACCGGAAGGTCGATATCGGGGATGAGGGCGAGTGTGATGTGACGGACCTCCTTACACGTACGCTTGAGGTTTTCCGCCACCTCACTGAACGTGAATCGGGAACTAAACCCACGACATCCGTGGCGACCGAACCACAAACTGAGCAACCTAGCGCCATGATGCCAATACGAGAGGCTGCCCCTTACTGGGTGCCCCCACGAGGTGCAGGGACTCACGATGATGCAAACCACCAAGATGCAAAAGGAAGAGTAGTGTACAACTGGGTCTACCAGCCATGGGACCGACAAGAGATTCTGACATTCCGGAAATCTCTACCCGACCTACGTAAAAACCCCACTGCCTTCTATACTGAATTGGGTACAGCCCTAGGTTCAACGATTATGACCCTGGCTGACATCGACTTGTTTTTCGGGTTATGTCTACCAGCTGATGTGTGGAAGCAAATCCGGAAAGTCGACCACCATGAGCTGCTCGGGCATACCTGGACACAATTCGAGGAAATCGATAAACAACGAGGACCGGGACAAAAGCCTTTGAAATCCATTTTAGACCTCCCACATAAAATCGTACAGAAATTGAAAACCCTGATTCCAGAAAAGAAAGTGGACTGGTCGATAGTAACGGCCTGTCGCCAGAAACCCCAGGAGGATGTATCGGAATACTTCTCCCGGTTCGAAACGGTGTTCTCCGATTACAGCGGCCAGGACATGACCACCGCAACCGGACACCATCTGTTTGTCCAGAATTATGTTAAGGGTCTGTCATCCGAGGTCTCCCAGAAACTGCAGGCTAGCGAGAGTAGTTGGGCAGCCTCCAAACCTACGGCTATCCTCCAGATGGCCCAATATTATGAACATCAGAAAAATGAAAACGATAGGGCAACCGAGAGAAAGAAGAAGGATTTGAAAGAGAGGGTGATGATAGCCCAGCTGCAAGGGGTGACTATAGGACGAGACCAATACCGGGGAAACTATCAGACGAACGCCCCTAAGTCCCAAGACCGTACTTCGACTCCCCACAGTGGACGTACAGACATTAGAGAGGACCAGTGTGCTTTCTGTAAAGGGACTGGCCATTGGAAATCCCAGTGCCCAGTTCTTCTGGACATGGTCAGAAACAAAGACCCCAAGGACATAGCAAATGGGCCGAGAAATAAGGGACAACAGCGAGGGCCCCCAAATGACACGACTAACGACAGATCAGGTAGACCAAATACATTTGATCGACCCAGGCAGAACCAATACCAGCAATCTGACTATGATGACACCCACAACTTTGCATAGGACTGCCAAGGGCAAGGGAGGGATCCAGTCGAGCTCTATGTTGACCAGCAAGGCCCTTACGTCACTGCTAAGGTCCTGGGTACCAAGTCTCCATTTCTGGTAGACACTGGCGCAACACGTAGTGCGTTATCTAAACGACTGATTCCGGGGGCACCCTTGTCTGGCTCACTTATAACATAGACAGGTTTCGATGGAACGCCCTCCACTAACCCTTTGTCCGCCCCGATCCTCTTTGACGTAGAAAACAACACCACTGACACCACGTTTTTGCTTTCCTCCAATAGCCCTGACGCCATTATGGGACTTGACCTATTGAAACACTTCCGAGCGACGATTAGATGTTCTCAAGACGGAGTTCGAGTTTTTCTTTACGACAACCCTGTCCTGCTTAGACATTGCCCTCCCCGACGCATGTTTTCCATCACCGACACTGACACATCCCTGCTTGACACTCTGCCTCCATATCTATGGGCCAAGACGGATTCGGACGTAGGGCGCATGTTGATCGACCCAGTGCACATTACTGTCCGACCAGACGCAACTCTCCCAAAACTTCCACAATATCGGATATCGCCCGAGGGCGAGAAGGCATTGGTAAAAATTATTCAGTCGCTAGTCGACGCCGCAGTGGTGGAGGAAGTAGTTAGCAACGTTTGCAACAGCCCTATCTTGCCCATCATCAAGAAACAGGGAGAGGGAGATGAGAAAGCATACCGTTTTATCATTGACCTTCGAGAGATCAACAAAGTGGTGGTACCCCAGTACCCTGTGGTCTCGGACATCACCACCATCCTGACTTTGATTCCTTCTACTGCCACCACCTTCACTGTCATTGACCTCAAAAATGCATTCTTTTCCATCCCCATCCACCCAGACAGCCGATACCTCTTCGGCTTCACCCTAAAAAACCGCTCATATAGGTTCTGCCGAGCACCCCAGGGCTACACAGAAAGCCCTAGCATCTACAGCCAGGCCCTCAAGAGACAACTAGATCAAGTCCAGTTACCCGGAGGAGTGGTGTTAGTGCAATATGTCGATGACATCCTCTTAGCAGCCGACACCACTCCATTAGCAGTCACAGCCACCATTCAACTCCTGCACTTCCTTGCGGAAAATGGCCACAAGGTCTCCAAGAAGAAGTTGCAATTCTGCCAACCCCAGGTCACTTACCTAGGCCACCTTTTGTCCAAAGAAGGAAGAAAACTCACTCCTGATCGAATCCAAACCATTCTAGATACTCCTGTCCCTAAGACCCAGAAGCAGGTTCGCTCCCTATTAGGCCTCACCTCCTTCTGCCGACAGTGGTTACCAAACTTTAGCCTCGTTGTGAAACCACTGCTTTCTCTGCTAGGTAAAGACGTCCCTTTCCCACTCCCTTGGACCCCTGAGTGTCAAACCTCCTTCACGGAACTACGAGATGCCCTTTGTTCAGCCCCCGTCCTAGGTACCCCTGATTACAAAAAGCCCTTCTCCCTTTACACTCACGAAAGGGAGGGGTGCGCTTTATCTGTCCAGACCCAGGCCATTGGCCCTAAGCAACGACCGTGCGCTTACTTCTCTGCCACTCTTGACCCTGTAGCCAGAGCCTTGCCTGCCTGCCTTCGAGCCGTAGCTGCTGCTGCGATCTCTATCCGACAGAGTGAGGGGATCGTACTCTCGAATTCCCTCACGGTACTGGTACCCCATGCAGTCGACACCCTCCTGAACCAAACCAAGACGCAACATCTGACGAGTGCACGACTGACTGGATACGAACTGACTTTGCTTGCACCCCATATCGCCCTGAAAAGATGCACCACACTGAACCCGGCAACTCTGTTACCCTTGCCAGAGAACGATCCCAACGTGCACCCTGTACATGACTGCGTGACTCTTACGGACGAACAGACTAGAAGTAGGGTTGACCTCAGAGACACGGCTTTCCCTGACCCTGACGGAGAGCTGTGGGTGGACGGTTCTTGCATCAAACTCCCCGATGGCACCACTTCCGCTGCCTATGCAGTCACCACGGCCCGAACTGTAGTTGAGACAGCCCGTATCACGCAACGATCTGCCCAGGCAGCGGAACTGATTGCCCTGACCCGAGCCTGCATCCTGGCAACAGGAACTACAGCGAACATTTACACCGACAGCCAGTATGCCTTTGGGGTGGTTCACCATTTTGGGCTCCTTTGGAGGGAAAGGGGATTCTTGACCTCACACGGCACCCCCATTTTGCACGGGGATCTAGTCTCCGCCTTGATCGAGGCCGTCCTTCTCCCCAACAAGCTTGCAGTCGTCAAATGCCAGGCACACAAAAAGGTGACAGACATCATTGGGCAGGGAAATGCGCTAGCCGACATCACTGCCCGAACGACAGCTGAAAATAGGACGACAACACGTATGTACGTGACCAGGTCACAAGCAGAAAAATGGACTGACGCTAGAGACACTATTAGAGACATTCAAACGGCTAGCACACAACACGAGTTGACTGAATGGACACGGGTGGGATTAAAAGACGATGAAGGCTGCTGGCGGACAAGAGACACAAACAAATGGTTGCTACCTGATTCATACCTAATTCCCATACTGGCTATGGCACACTCCCCTGCCCACATAGGATCAGCCCCCATGATTGAACTTGTCTCCAGAGTTTGGCACAATGATAAAATCACAGATTCCGCCAAACGTCTGGTCCAACAATGCTTGATATGCCTGCAACACAACCCCGGGAAAGGAACTGTAGTGCCCCGGGGAGGATTTGGGGTCCCAAACCACCCATTTGAGGTCCTGCAAATGGACTACATCCAGCTAGATAGGTGCCAAGGCCTGAAATATGTACTTGTCGTGGTGTGCGCCTTTAGCAAATGGGTGGAAGCATACCCAACCCGTGACAACACTGCTATGGCCACCGCAAAAGTACTATTAAAGGAGTTTTTCCCCCGTTACGGCCTTTGTCGTATTTTATGGAGCGATAATGGCCCCCACTTCATAGCCGAAGTCATCCAGTTCATCTTAAAGGGGTTGGGCATCAAGCAGAAATTTCATGCAGTCTTTCACCCCCAGTCCGCTGGACTTGTTGAGCGACACAATGCCACACTAAAGCTTAAACTGGCCAAGATAGTAGCTACCACGGGTCTGAAATGGCCAGACGCCCTCCCACTAGCATTGCTATCGATGCGTTCCACCCCCACCAGACATCACTTAACCCCTTATGAAGTTGTTTTCGGCCGACCCATGAGTATCTGGTCTGCACCAAAGCCAACTTCCATTCATGACGTCCCGGACGTCCTAATGTCTGATTATCTGTATAAATTGACTGAAACTCTGTCTGTCATTCATCAGCAGGTGCAGCAGGCCATCCCCGATGCTTCCAGGGGTCCGGGTCACGCCATCCAACCCGGGGATTTCGCGCAGATCCGAAACTTTCAGCGGACGAAAAGTTTGGAACCCCGGTGGACGGGCCCCTGGCAAGTGTTAATCACCACCCGGACGGCTCTTCGTGTGGAGGGGAAAAGGCATTGGCTGCACGCGCACCACTGTAAGAAGGTCTCCCCGACCCTGGCCACGGCAGAAAACATCGGCGACCAAGAAGAGCTCCTGAACAAGGACCGACCGTCACTAACCTGCTATCCTGATACCGAAGCACTTGAACTTTCCAAATTCTCTGATCCCACTGTGCCATCCAGAGAAGGGTATTTCCTGCGTCGAAAGGAGGGAGCTTCGGCTAAGTAGACCACAAACTAAGTTGAATCTCAAAACGGTGACCCAAAGCAATCAAGGGTTGTCTGGAGAGAAGCTAAACTAAGTCTGTGGTTCTGCCCACTACCGAGCACCTTGAAAATGAAGATGATGGAAGCGCCAGATAAGAAGATGATGGAAGCGCCAAATAAGAAGATGATGGAAGCGCCAAATAAGAAGATGATGGGGACAACAGGAAATACCCACTACAGAAACCCAAGAACAGACAGACTCCACAGCTCAAAGACAATTGCACTCTTCATCGCAATCCTTTTTTGCTTTCTCCTCATGACCACACTCTGGATTGTGGAAGAAAATGCACCTGCTCATGAGACATTCCTGACCACTGCTCAGCCTATCACCGCGAAGGAACATTATCTGATTTCGCTCTCTCCCCAACTCAGAGAGAGGCGAAAGGAGTTTTGGAATAACTCTTTCGTACAGCTCCTTCACCAGCACAATCTCGCCACCAACTGTTGGATCTGTGGGTTGCTACCCCACGCCACTGGACACTCGATACCATTCATCCCCTCACCCTTCTCGGTTCATGGCTCCTGCCTTGCTTGGCTGATCCTCCTGCAAGAAAGCTATAAGGACAATGCCACCTCCAGCAGAACCGTAACGCCTTTCTCCCACGGGGTCCGGCGAAACAAAACAAAGACACACTTCTGCCCACAGACCTCCAACGACTCCATCCACATGGACATCCCTGCTAAAGAACGAATTGAAATGCAGGTGTTCAACAATCCAACCAGACCCACCTTCTCCTACCTGCGGAAACGAACGGCTGCCACTCTGACTGTGGCCCTATCAGTCATCAACGTCACAGGCCACATGTGCATAGAAGGACATGGGACACAGCTGGTGGGCCGCAGCGCGTGCCGATTTACCCGAACTTTGGACACTACGGATCCACCTTCCTTTGTGTCGTCCCCAAACATGTATTTCGTCTGCGGCACAAAGGCCTACACCTGGCTCCCCAAAGGCTGGGAGGGCACTTGTTTCATCTCCTTCGTCCTTCCTCCGACTTATGTGGCCCCAGCGAATCATCATAGGCAAAAACGAGCCAAGGACATTGAGCAAGCCGACTCAACAGGAGCACAGTTCCTCGATGCTATGAAGGGACTTGTTCCTCTTTGGGGCCCGATGGCAAACAGCCGGGCCATCCGACATTTGACTCAGGCAGTTGAGACAACAATGAATATCACAGCTGGTATCTTTGCCAACAACACCGCCGAACTCCAAGCGGTCCACTTGGTGGCCCTACAGAACCGCCTTGTCCTAGATGTGGTTCTTGCGGACCGTGGTGGAGCATGCCGCATTATTGGGTCCAGCTCCTGTACATACATACCGGACAACTCGCCCTCAGTGTACAAAGCCATCGAACATCTTCACAGACTCTCTTCGGAAGTCCACCAGGAACAGGAAGAATGGTCGCTTGGTGGTTGGTTCTGGAACACCGTTAAGAACTGGGGCTGGAGACTGTTCACCATTATCCTAATTCCTGTAGTAGTAATATGTGGCCTATGCTTAGGAATTCAATGTCTGCCACCCCTGTGTTCATTATGTGCAAACTGTATTTGCCCTAAGGCCGTGGACTTTGGAAACGAACGCATGGGAGCATTATATGATGCCGAGGTTGGGAATTTGATGAAGATTGACATTGAGTAGGCAAGTTGGCTAGATATGTTGAAAAGGGAGGACTGTTAAAAGTTAGATTGAGAATGTCAACATTATCGGCACCATCTTGCTCTCCTTGGGCCCATTCGTACGCGTAAGCAGCAGCCATTTTGCACGCCATGGCCTCCCTGCCCCTCGCCGATAGCCAGCGTCTCTCTCTCTCTCCCGACCTCGCAGGCAACCCCCCGCGCGCTGACAACCCCCCCCCCCTCCACTCTCACATGTCTTGGGTCATAAACCCCTCTTCAGCGCGGCTCTGCCTCGGAACCCCATCCTGTTCCCAGCGCAACACTTCCCTTCATTCCTTTCATGGTCCCAGGCCCTTTGATGCAAACCCCCTTTTCCTGTGTGCCCGTTTGTCTTCCTCGTTCCCAGGCCACCACCTAAGCTCTGCGGATACTGTTTATTGCCCCCCCCCGTACAGTAGGAAGCTTCCCTCATTAAAAGGACCCTCGAGTTGATCAAAGCCCCCGCCCTATGAGATCCGATCAAACCCCCCACATTCCGTGAATTGGCGGAATGTCCCGCTGCGCGATAATCATCACCTGTTGTGACCAGGGTGGGGACTTCAACTGTAACTGTGTGTGGGAACGGGCCTGAAGGGGAGATTCGGAGGATATCCTTTCCGTACATCAAAGCATTACCAAGAATGTGTTGTATGTAATAAAGCAATAAACCTGTGTATAAGAGGCCAGGCCTCAGAGATGCGGGTAGAGCACCTCGTGACGATACTTGCTGTCCGAACTGATGTGTTCTCCTCCGGAGAGATTCTGAATAAAAACCCTTGTTTCCTGCCTTCCAGTCTCCAGCGCCTGCCTCTTCATTGATTAATACCTTGTGGGTTTAGGAGGCGACACCGCCGGGCAATACTTAAGGATCTTTTAATCTGGTTGGTAGCCTGACCTTTAACAGCGAGACCTATTGCATTGCAAATGCTTCCTAGGACTTGCGCCTTATTTCTTGCACAAGTTGGTGTACCCATTGGCTGAACTGCTTCCAGGAGACACTAAGGGCAGGAGGCATTACAACAACAGGGGGCACTTCAAGAAGGGGGCAATGAAGGGCTGGAAAGCAGTAACTGTGAGTTAGAACATGTGCAGTGGGTGTCACAGGCATTAATACAAGCGAGGAACACAAGGACATCTTCCCTCAGTTGGGTAGTAAAAGGCAACCCGAGATGTGGTGCTATGTAGAGCACACAAAGCAATGGACATGTATGCCAGGGGCAATTGGGATGCCGTGTGAAAGAAGCACGCAATTGTCAAAATATTGACAAGGTGGAAGCAAAATAAACAAGCAGCTCCTTGCCCAATCCAATGAAAAACAAACCAGTAATATGTGCATTTCAAAGGTCCCCGATAAACAATTTGCTTGCAGTTTGTTCTCAGGATGGCAGCGTCTGATTGTAATAAAAAGGATCACACGAAACAGATTCTTTTGAAATATGGCTTCAAACCTAAGGCATGGCCGAGAGATAGGTTACCATACTCCGGAAGGTCGACTCCCTCTGTCCGGTACTGGCGCACCCAGGGCATCTTTGGGGACTGGATGGGGACGAACAACTCCTGTGTAGCTGTTTGCCATTTCTGATGCCTGTTTTGCCACCCTGCTCACGTTATCAGTCTAAGTACGGTGTTTGATGGTCATAATGTCTTTAATATTTGCTACTTTGCGTAACGTTTTGATTTTAAGGAGAGGATGTGGCCTAAGGCGAGAGCGGTGACACTCATAAGGAATGGCCCCATATTAACGAGAAGCAGGAGCCCTGCGAGAGGCCTATTGTCGCAGGTGAGGCCCCGTCCGCCACATTGGACTCCGACGTACAGACTGCGGGTAAAGTCACTGCCGTGGGACAGGAGCTGCTACCGGAGCCCCAGATGAGGTGAACTGGGAACACGGGCACGGTACGCGGCTAATCGGCGAGCCGTGCCCCCTACGTAGGACGGCCTGTGGGAGAGGAGTCACGTCGTGGCCGGTGGGCAGAGCTCCCTACGGCCGAGCCCGAGTGGATTATCGGTGGAAAGCTGCCTCCAGGCACGCAGAAGTGAGAAGCGCAATAGTAGCCCGGCAAGGAGCAGCGTGGCGAGTCCCTGTTGGGGAGAGACGCCCAGGGAACCGAGAGAACACCGGCACCCTCAGGACAAGCCAGCGGCTGGGAGAGGCCTAAGCGTTGGAAGCTGCTCGCTCGTATTGAAGCAACCGCACTCCCCGTCCTATATAGGAGGAGGACTGACAAACAAGCGAAGAAGGCGTTAATCGCAGTAACGGGACACAGTGCAGTGAGACAAGCGGAGGCCCTGCACAACCCCAAAAACAAAAAAGATGTTTAGGCTTGCACCCTATTTCTTTTAGAAATATGTTACAACTTTGTAAACGAAACTGTCCAGATTTAGATGCCACCATGACTCTCTGTAATAATCAACATGTGTTACCCATTGGGGCATTGTTGACGTCACCACTTTTTACCGTCCACCAAACAAGAAGTTAATGTGCCCGCGATTAAAGTGGTAACTTCTTCCTGCCATTTCTTTAATTGTTCTTCTATAGCGAGTAGATACTTGTCATATTATTAGCTATTTTGGCTTACTTATTTATCTCTTTAGCACAGTTTTTACCTAATTTCTGTGGCATACAAAAATGATCAATACTATTACTGCCTGCATGACACTGCATCTCTCTACTCATCGTCCGCCCCCCCCCCCCACCCCACCGCACCCCACAAACGTAAGATCTCGATCTCTCAATAAGATGCTAACCCCACCTGCCTCACTCTGCCCTCCCTCCCCAAGCGGGGCTCACCTCACTATATTTTGTCATATTGAGCTGGCGTTGGTGGTTTTGAAATACCCGACCATCTCACGAAAACCGACTCCAGGCGGCAAAATGTCACGTTTGCGTTGGGACGCAAGAAACGAACTTGCCAGCTCCCTGGTCGGTTCCTCCCTTCTTCTGCCTAGAGCTCCCGTCCCTTGACCCTCATCCCACCTCTCGCGAGCGTTCTCTGCCGTTTCCGCTTACCTTCCTGGTCTCCCGCCGCCTTCGCTCGCTGTCCTCCGCTGCGCTAATGCGAAGAGAATGAGCCCCAGTGGCCTTATTAATATAGTAAAAATACAGCCATAATGTCACACTAAATGTATAACTTGAGGCGCTCCGACGCCCTTAGGGCTTTTGTGCTTCATAAACTTCCAATAACAAAAATAAAGATGCCTCTAGGTGTCTCTGTCTCTTCTCTGCCTCTCCACCCTCTCTCCGCCATCTTTCATCTCCACCTGGCTCCCTTTCGAGTAGTCATAAATAATGCAGTAAGTTCAGTAACACCACGCCTAAGGGTTTAGATGGGCCCTTGCAACTCAAAAATCATACACAATTACACCACATATTGCAAAATATGGCATACGGTGTGACGTCGTAGTGTCAGCTGCATCCTGAACCACAAGGCGTGTGATCACAGCAGTTTGGTAGAGTTCCATGACTTCCATCCCCTGAGAAGGTAACTGCTCCTTGGTTTTGAAAGGTACCTGTTTGTAGATAGATAACTGAGAAGGGCAACCGATACATCAAAAGCAGAATTCAAAGTATCAGTATAAAAGCATTTTTCGAGAAGCTGCGATTTCAGGGAACACTTAAAAAGCCTGAAAGAGTTGAGCAGTCTAATGATACTGGTAGGCAGCTCCAGATCTTAGATGCATACCCAAAATAAAATAAGGCATTGCAGGATTTGATCTTAAACCCTTTCCACTGTGGGCGATAATTTGATTTTTTTTTTTTGGTAGAGTTTTATATAGCGCGAACTAGACCCGAACCGAATCAGGTATCAGAGCGCTTTACATAGCACAAGTTACGTTTTTTACATGAGGACACTCACTTTCATTTTTAGGCACGGGGAGATTCAGGGGCAGATTTATGTTAACTGGCGCATCCCCAGGGATGCGCCAGTTAATGTGCGCCACAGTGCGCCACAGCTCCGCCACCCATGGTGCGCCGCATTTACAATGAGACGCACCATGGGGCAAAAACGGCACAGATGCGTGACGCATCTGCGCCGTAAAGGTGGCGCATTGCTGGAGTTGCGTCGCAAGCGCGACGCAGCTCCAGCAAGGCGCTGGGGTGCCCCATCTTCACAATGCTGCGTCAAGACCTATGCCTGCTTCAAGCAGGCGCAGGGTTTTGAAGCAGCATTGGCCTGAAAGTGACTGAGTGAAATCTTATAGATTTCACTCAGCCACTTTCAGGAGGCGTTCCTGCGCAGGAACGCCCCCCCCTGCGCAGGAACGCCTCCTTATGGCGCAGGGCTTTACAACGTGACGCATCTCCTAGATGCGTCACGTTGTAAATAGGACGCATTGTTTGCGCCGCCGTTGCGTCAAATAAAGTGACGCAATTGCGGCGCAAAGAGGAGCAAGGGCCTCATAAATCTGCCCCTAAGTGATTTGCCCAGAATCACAGGAGGTTTTGGCGTCGTTACCGAAACTCGAACCCAGATCCCCAGGTCCGTAGTCGAGCGCCTTAGCCGTTAGGCCAACTCCTCTCACAGTACTTCTCTTACATACTTCTTGACAGAAGTATGTAAGAGTAGTGCCTTGTGTGTTAAATAGTCAGTTATATGAATGCACCTTGCTTCGATCTGGAGTCACTTTAACGAGATGTAGGCCAGCCAGAGAGATATGGTCATGTTTGCCAGAGTTAGAGACAAGCTTGGCTCTAGGATGAAGAAAGCCTTAATGAAACAAAACTCTTATCATTTAGTTGTAGGAAAGATTTGCAGTTTATGAGAAGCATGAGTAGGAAAATACTGTTTTGGCTAAATTTTTAATGCAAGTTTCACGGTTAAGGGCCTGATTTAGAGTTTGGTGGACAGGCTCTCCATCACAAATATGACAGCTGTCTAATATATATTGATATATATTGTTATATGCATTAGCATCTAATTTTTTGCAGTTTTATATAGTGTGAATTTGGCTAGAATAGATCAGAGCATATTACATGGGGAAACAGACGGAACACCGTGGGCTCAGCGATCTGTGTTCCGACAACGGAAGCGCTACCACGCTTGCTTTAACCAAGCATATGCAGGTAGCATGAAGGATCAGGGCAACCAAGGGACGTGGTGAGATAAGCAGGGCTGGGTAGTTTGTATGGGTTGGAGAGTAGTTTTCAGGGCTGGGGGAGTCAGGTAAGTTTTACATGGCTGGAGGGGTTCGGATAGTTTCTAGGGTCGGAGGGGTCGGGGCAGTTTTCAGGGTTGGGCAGTTTCCAGGGTGGGGGGGTCTGGGTAGTTTTCAGGACTGGGGGTGTCGGGTTGTTTTCAGGGCTGGGGTAGGGTCGGTGAAGTTTTTAGGGCTTAGGGGGGAGTCAGAGTACTTTTTAGGGCTTAGGCGAGGGTAGGGTCATTTTTAGGGCTGGGGGCAGGGAAGTTTTTAGGGCTGGGGGGATTTTTTTTTAGGAGGGATGGGGGTAGTTTTAGGTATCAGGGCAGGGTCTTAGGGGGCCATTTTAGTGCTCAGGGCGGGGGCTGGGATCACAGTAGTTTTTAGGGCTTAGGGGAGGGCTGGGTCGTTTTTAGGGCTGGAGGCAGGGAAGTTTTTAGGGCTCGGCGGAGGGGATTGGTTTTCAGGAGGGAGGGGGTAATTTTAGGACTCAGGGCAGGGGTCAGGGTAAGACTTACCTTTCAAGTTCTTAACCACAGATATGTCTTTGCCATACATGCCTTAACAACGCACATTTTGTTGTAAAGGCATGCGTGGTAAAGGCATATATGTGGTTAAGACTTTAGTGGTTGAGAGCACATGGAACTGGCATGCGTGTTAAACGCATGCATGGTTCCATCACACAACCATTTCATGAGCACCAGATCACCAGATTAAATTACGCAAGGATAGATTATTTTTTCCTTTCTTTTGGCACTGGGATATTAAGTGAGTAGCCGAGAAACACAGGATCTTGAGTTGACACCAGGATGCCCAGGTCCAAAGTCAGTAACTCTGGCCGTGAGGCCACATCTCTTGCACTTGTAACACAACGAATGAGATAGCCCTCACAATTGTGATGGATTAACCCTCTTCCAGACTCCAAATCAGGACTCATATTTCCTGAAAGCCCACATACTGAATTGCTTTTATTCAGTTCTCTTTTGGATGAAATTAGTTCTAGATAAGAGGAGAAGGAATTCTGTTTCCAACTCATGTAGTTGTAGATGTTAAACTTTTAGCCACCGTGAACACTGACATTTCACTGAGATTACCCGCAGGTACCTTGAAGCGTCAACATTCGAACAGTGGCATCATCACTTCACTGATTTTACAACTCTTTATTCATTCAACGCCAACAATCAGTTTCTCGAGACCCAGTCCTAGTCCTGAGGAGAACCCCCTAGCAACATGGTCAGCGACTAGCTGCCGCCTCCCCCCCCAATCCGGCACCCAACACCCAGGAACGTGGACACGAGACGTCTTTACTTTTTGGAAGGCGGGCGCTAGTCGCCCGGCCGTATTTATTAAAGTATGAAATTAAAAGGTTTTAATTGCATAATCAACAATGAATACAAAAATCAGCAGGACATTTAGTTCACATTCTTATCAACAAGTTTGAGAGCCTGACCTTAACAAAACTCTAATACATGTTGTTCCTAACTTAGACTAAACATCCTAAACTTGATTTTTGTACATTTCTGGCCATATGGCAGGGTCACTACCGGTGTCAGGTCCTACAAGCTGCGCCTCCCCCCTAGAAGTGCGCATGCGCAGTGTTACCCCGGGAATTGCCCGGTCTACGCCCTAAACTCCATTTACCCACTAAAGGAGGGCCCTTACTCTGCGCCGGTGGCGTCATGAGTCCACGCGCGCGGGGTGGCTACCAGCCTAAGGAAAGCGTGAACTACTCCTACCCGCGCTCCTTTGCCTATTACCTTGCCCCTGGAGTTGTGGGAGTGGCCCGCAGGCCCCTCCCCCTGGGCGGGAACCTCCATAGGATGATGCCCGCCCCCTCAGACCTCAAATATGTGCTCACCGATAATGACCTTACCGCATGCCCCATACCTAATAAATACGACGACCTATGGGAAAAATTCTAAAGGACAGCTACACTGGCTAATAAATAACAGTATCAACGTATAGCTAAAAGGGAAAAAAGGCCTAACGACACATGGCATTAAAATACAATTCGCTTACACATGTTACGCTAAATAACAGTATCAACGTATAGCTACAAAGGGAAAAAAGGCCTAAAGACACATGGCTTCAAATACAATTCACTTCACACATGATTTGCTAAAAAGGGGAAAAATCCTAAACAAACGTATCACAAAATACACCAACAGATCCGTCTCTCCTGTGGACCGTACCTTCGAAATTTACCATTGAACCAGACATAAAACTACTCAAAACTTTGTTCCAAGGGATGGTGGGTGGGAAAACAAAGAGGCCCCGAACGCGGGGCACAACGTACAGCGGGGGAGCGTCCAGGGACAAGGGGGTCTCCTGGGCGCTCCCCACCTCTTATTCCCGAGGGGCCGGTTGGCCCCTCCTATCGCCCGCCCCCCCTGACCCGGAACCACTAAATTGGATCCGGGTCAGGACGGCCGCCGGCCAATCGGCGGTGGGCCGCACCCCCGGGGCACGCCCCCACCGCCGAATGACAAAAGGAAATAGGGGGGGGCGGCGGTCGCCGCGCCGCCATGCGTGCGGGGGGGCCGAGGGCCCCCCCTTTTCACATGGTCAGCGACTAGCTGCCGCCTCCCCCCCCAATCCGGCACCCAACACCCAGGAACGTGGACACGAGACGTCTTTACTTTTTGGAAGGCGGGCGCTAGTCGCCCGGCCGTATTTATTAAAGTATGAAATTAAAAGGTTTTAATTGCATAATCAACAATGAATACAAAAATCAGCAGGACATTTAGTTCACATTCTTATCAACAAGTTTGAGAGCCTGACCTTAACAAAACTCTAATACATGTTGTTCCTAACTTAGACTAAACATCCTAAACTTGATTTTTGTACATTTCTGGCCATATGGCAGGGTCACTACCGGTGTCAGGTCCTACAAGCTGCGCCTCCCCCCTAGAAGTGCGCATGCGCAGTGTTACCCCGGGAATTGCCCGGTCTACGCCCTAAACTCCATTTACCCACTAAAGGAGGGCCCTTACTCTGCGCCGGTGGCGTCATGAGTCCACGCGCGCGGGGTGGCTACCAGCCTAAGGAAAGCGTGAACTACTCCTACCCGCGCTCCTTTGCCTATTACCTTGCCCCTGGAGTTGTGGGAGTGGCCCGCAGGCCCCTCCCCCTGGGCGGGAACCTCCATAGGATGATGCCCGCCCCCTCAGACCTCAAATATGTGCTCACCGATAATGACCTTACCGCCACAGGCCAGCATTGTTAACCGACGATCTGGCCCCCCCCCTCTAACCCCTACTTATGGAAGCCTCCTACTCACAAATCCCTCTAGCCAAGCCCAGATATTGTCAGACCACAAGACATTCCCTTCCTGAGTTAAATGAACCCCGTCCCTCAAGTAATACTTGTCGCCCCAGATACATCCATGAGGTATTGACTGTAACAAGGGGGATCGAAACAACCTATCCAACCGTGTGTTGATCCTCTTTACCGAGTGATTCAACGCCCTGACCGAATGTCCCCCCCGCCACTGTAGTCGAGGAATGAGTTGTGACCATACCACTGTGCAACCGGGGCAGGTCCTAGCCATCCAACCCGCCGTTGAAATAATCTCCTCAATCAGAATGCGTCTACCCAGTGTTGCCAAATCATTCTCCCCAAGGTGAAGTATCACCACTGCCGGTGGAGATTGTTGGCGTGCTAGAAGCCCCTGGAAAAATCCCCTAAACTCGTGAAGACACAACCCCCCTCTGCCAAAGAACGTGATGTCCAACCCTAGTTGTGCCGCCCTTTTCCTCTTGTCACCTGACATAAAGACACATTCTGCCCGCTTCACATATGAATGACCAACAATCCAGACATTGCTCTTCATTGTTTCCTGGTCGCCGCTCCGTGCTGATGAATGTTGCCGGTGCCCGACGACAAATTCCTCCCCTGCGTAACAGGTCTGAGAAACTGTAAGAGAGCGGAAAGAAACCAAGCGTGAGCGACATGTAATCATAGCATGTCAATCCGAACATAACGTTTATAGCATTCTGAAGACCACCTCCCAATTGTCTTCACTCTTTCCACTGGAAGGCCCCCCGCCACCGCCTCAGTTGCTGCCCCAATCCTGAAGGAATGAGAGCCAAACTCTTTAGGGTCAAGACCTGCTTTCCTAACCCCCATCTCCAATACTTTCCTGAATTGATACCTGGTCAAGGGGCTCCCGTCAGCGTGACAGAGCAATGTCCTGACCGCTGAGCCTACCAAGAGTCCGAGGAATAATTCCACGTGCCTGACCGGGCAGCACGGGTTGGCGGGGGCCCGTTGCAGAACTATGGTGTGACCCCTAGCCTCCTGGTCTGTTTTAGACTTCTGGATAATCACCCACATGGTGTCCCCCCTTATCGTCACACTAGCCCTTTGCAAGCCGCCCAGTAGGTCCGACTTAGAACCTGCCACAAGTTCGCTAATTCTCAGCGCCCCATAGAATGCCAAGGAGAATGCCGCCCTAAAAAGAAGCACCTCCCACTCCGAGCTACAAACAGTCTCCAGCGTGCCCAGTAAGGCTGTCAGCCGGGCCAATCCAATGGGCTTTCTCTTATCCTTCTGGTGTCCCTGAATACGGCGCCATCCCCTTAAAGCCTTACGTATCATAAAGGTATTAGTGGGATCCCGGAAGCCCCTAGCTTGAGCGAAGAATGACACCGCTGCCCTATGTCTGTTCGCAGCTGCCACCGAGCGCCCCTCCCTATGCATCCATTCTAAATAGGCTGCAAAGCCATCTTCCTCCGCCCAAAGCGCTTCCCACTGTGGCCCCAAAAAGGAACAATAAGACAGAAACGCCCCTTCGTAAGCCGTCTTGGTCCTGGGGGCTAGGCTAGCGACCACGAGGTCCTGTAATCTGGGGCACCAATCTGCCAAAGTGCTGCTGGGAAGTGTGCTGGCGAGGGGTCTGCTGAGGGGAGATGCTCCCTGAAAACCTGCATTTTGAAGCGAGAGAGGGAGTCAGCTGCATTGTTTAGAACACCAGGGACATGTTTGGCCCTAAAATTAGCATTCAGTTTAAGGCACCGCAGAACAATTTCTTTGACCAGCCGAAGTATGAAAGGACACCGCGCCCCCTGCTGGTTGATACATTCTACCACTGTCATGTTATCTGACCAAAACACCACTGATTGGTTACATAGGTGTTCGGGCCAGACCATCAGTGCCACCCATATTGGGAAGAGTTCAAGGAAGCCAATGTTGCTGGTCAGACCCCATGTCTTCCATTCTTCCGGCCACTGTTGGGCGACCCACCTGTTCCCTAGGATGGCGCCAAAGCCCACACTACCGGCCGCGTCAGTCCATAAGCCCAACTCCGCTGATGTTGTGAGCGGGCCGGGCCAGACCACCCTACCGTTAAAATCCTCCAGGAATGCCATCCAAATAAGCATATCCTGGCGAATTTCAGCCGATAGGCGAGTGCGGTGGTGCTTTTCCCTCAGCCCCTTCATCGCGTGAGCGATGGAGCGAGAGAAAGGGCGAGCCATGGGGATGATTCTCAGTGCGAAATTCAATTGGCCTACCACCTCCTGTAGTTGCTGCAGAGTGACCTTCTCCTTGCGGAGGCATAAATGCAGTGCTGACTTGAATTTGTCCACTTTGTCCCTAGGTAATCTAAAGCATCCTTCTAGTGAGTCAATCTCAATGCCGAGGAATTCTAAGCAGGTGGTCGGGCCAACTGTCTTCCCGGGCGCAAGCGGGACCCCAAAAGCCCGCATGAGCACGCAAAATTCCTGCAATGCCAGTGCACACTCCTGAGATCCCGCTGTACCGAGGAAGAGGAAATCATCTAAATAATGCATGACCCGCTGGTGGCCCGTCACTTGTCTCATGGCCCATTCAAGAAAGGAACTAAACATCTCAAAGTAGGCGCAAGATATAGAACAACCCATAGGCATGCATTTGTCCATGTAGAACATATCCCCAAAGGTGAAACCTAAAAGATGTTGATCCGCTGGGTGGACTGGGAGGAGGCGAAAGGCTGATTCTATGTCTGATTTCGCCATCAGCGCCCCGGGTCCCGTGGCCTGTAATAAGTTAACAGCCTGATCAAAAGAGGCGTACTTAACACTACAGATACCCTCGTCAATGGCATCATTCAGTGACGTCCCCCTAGGTGCTGACAGGTTATGAATCAATCTGAATTGCCCCTTCTCTTTTTTGGGGACAACTCCCAGTGGGGAGCACACAAAATTGGGTACTGGCACTTCAGTAAAAGGGCCAGCTATCCTGCCTAATGATAGCTCCTTGTCAATTTTGGCTGCCACCACAGCCGGATTGTGCTTAACTGACAATTGATTTCTACAGTGCGCACTGCCTGTGTATCCCCCGGCCGGGATCCTAAAGCCCTTAGAAAAACCTTCTTGGAGTAGGGTGGCCGATGTGTGGTCTGGGTATCTGTTCAACCATGGAATCATTGCCACCACATCCACTGGAGTGGGGGGGCCTAACCTGTTTGACTTACAGTGGCTTTCCCCTACCCCTCTGACCTGTGTTACCTTGCTTGGACCTACAGGTAGTTTCTGGATGAGAGGGGTGCCCACAGGAGGAACATGCATGTCTAAACTTACACGCGGCCCTTGTGCAGGTGCGCCTATTAAAATCCCAGCACACCCCTTTTTTCTCTGGCCCACCTGCCCCAAACTTCCCAGGTACCTCACTCGTTTGGGGGGGCCGAAAGGGCTGATGCGGTCTAGTGAACACCTTGACCGCACCGAACTGAGGGGGAGGTGCAGTATCAGAGAACTGTTTGTGCCAAGCCATGGAATCTACCGTGTCCCATGGCAATGATCTATTGAATTCCAATGCCTTCCTGAAATTGACATCATAACCCTTCCATGCTTCCCCAGAATACTGTTGACTCCACCCCACAATCCTGCTCGAGTAGCATGCCAATGCTGCCTGTAAATCTGGAGGACGCTCAGCTTTAATTGCAGTGAATACAGCCCATGCTTGCATCCAGTTGTTGAGAGTTTCCTCAACCCTAAATCTAGTACACTGCGCCCTCCATTCGCTTGGGAGCATCCACTCTTTTAGTGCTTTTGCCTGCTCCATTTCCCTATTATCTAACAACAAAGAATAAATGTACACGTATTTATCCGCCCAAATCATCTCTTTCACAGCTAATGACACATGCTGAGCCAAATTCTCGCTCCTAGAAGGTAGAACACCGTCCCCTAAGAGTGGCAATGCCACTTCCTTACCAAGTGCAGGCACCGGGGGCGGCTGCCCTTTAACTCCGTCCAGCTGAGGAACACTTGGACCTGCAAGGGGAGAAGATATTGGCAAGGCAACACTGTCGGCGACCGCTGCCGATCTGATCTTTTCTACAAACTTCGCCGCCTCTGCTGCATGGTCTGCAGAATTCGGGAAAGCTCCCCCTTTTTGGAGCCACGGCATCAAGGCCGTTATCTGGGATAACAGTTCAGGGGGCATGGACTCTACATTACCCCCCGGGACAACAGGTACCACTGGGGTTATGCCCGGTGGTACTGGTGCAGTTGGCAGGGCGGGCGCCGGGTGTGGCACTCCTGTGCCCGGGATTGTGGGCACCGGTATCGGAGCAGGCCCAGCGTCTACTGGTTGACCTGTCGGCACCGGCACCACGGGGGCAAGGGGTGTAGGGATAGGTATCTGCGGGGGGGGGACGTCCGCCGGTGGCGCGGCCGGTACCGGTTCTACTGGCCCCGGGGTGGGGGCAGCGTCCCTGGATCTCTTGGACCTAGGTTTCCCGGGTGGGGTGACAAAATCCCCCCTTGGCACTGGTGCCACCCTCTTGCGGATCGGCCTACCGGATGGGCCCGGGGCCTCACCATCTCTCCCATTAAACCGTGCTTCCAGCTCATTAACTTTTCCTAGCTGTTGCTTAATGTCACTCATCTCCCGCATCATGGCCCGCATCATAGCCTCCATGTTGGACCCCCTTTTTCCACCCCGCGGGCCTGGCATGCTGCTACCCCAAACAACCGCAGCCTACTCTCTTAAATTACAACAGGTCAACTATTTGTACCTTTCAGTTGGAGGGTCACCAGGGGGCTTTCAGCACCATGCAACAGGCAACCGCAACACTAGCGGCTTGTCCGCTTATGTAAGGGGGTGAGTAAACCTAATGTAGACCCACCCGGCGGCCACCTGGAGCTATGAGTGCTAGCCCCCCGTACCCCTCTTACCGACCGGTCCCGTGCACTCGCCGGCGATGATGATCCGTAGTCACAGGCCTCCACACGTCGTGTGCCCTGTCTGCGAGTAAAACGTGCCAATAATGTAATTAAGGTTGCCTGAAATTGAAAACAGGTATTAATACCATGTATTAAAGCAGGAAATCGTCCTTGAAAAACCGACTGCGGCTCAGGTCCCCACAACTTTGCGTGAAGGATGCACTTAGGTTATCTCTGTTAAAAGTTCGCCGTGATTGAAACAGGGGCAGATTGTTGAGCAACCGAGTTTTGAATACAAAGATGCAATTGAACACACCAATTCACTATGTCCCTCCTAAGAAAGACCCCACCAATACTGCACCTGTAACTGCCCTGTACTGTACACTTCGCTTAATGATAAACAATATATACAATAGATCAATCAATAAACATTGTACTCCTTTCAATGCTTGTGGAATGGTCTCCCAACCGGGGGCCCTGGGGGCTTGTAATTAACAGCAGTTCCAATCATACACCTCAAGCAGCAGTCACAGATATATAAACCTTAATTCGCCCTTATATACAATTGTAAAACAATTCTGGGCGCCCCCGCACTTATTTATTATACATTCGTACACCTTTGTGCTGATTGTAAATAAAACAGGGCCCTATTATAAATGCATCCACATTCGTAATTATTCCTCAAATGGGGTCTCCCATCCAGGTGCTGCCCTGGTCGACCCTGCTTAGCTCGCTGAAAAACGAAAACACACCAACAATGCCCCAGCAGCCTCTACGTGCAAACTAAATAGACCGGGAGCACACGGGCCCCAGTCGGGCCACAGTCTTTCCCCTCACCACGTTCTCCCAAGTACCTTAAGTGGTCGCCGTGCGTGCCACTTTCGCACCTACTCAAGCCTGGGAAAAAAGGCGCCTCCACTCCCGCCGCCTCTGCTGCCGACTCGCGTCCCTTTAAGGCGCAGATTTTCCCGGCGGCTGCCCAACGACGCTGGTCTTCCCGGCGACGCTGCTGGGCGGCTGCTCGTAGCTCCACGCGGGCTCCCTAAAAAACAGATTAAAAATTCCACCACTGTCGCCTCGCGTCCACGGTGATCTCGGGGTCCGTTTACCCGCCTGAAAAAACAAAGGAAAAGATTAGTAAAACAAAGAGGCCCCGAACGCGGGGCACAACGTACAGCGGGGGAGCGTCCAGGGACAAGGGGGTCTCCTGGGCGCTCCCCACCTCTTATTCCCGAGGGGCCGGTTGGCCCCTCCTATCGCCCGCCCCCCCTGACCCGGAACCACTAAATTGGATCCGGGTCAGGACGGCCGCCGGCCAATCGGCGGTGGGCCGCACCCCCGGGGCACGCCCCCACCGCCGAATGACAAAAGGAAATAGGGGGGGGCGGCGGTCGCCGCGCCGCCATGCGTGCGGGGGGGCCGAGGGCCCCCCCTTTTCAGTTGTGGTTTGAAACGCGTTGGCTCTAGAGTACGGGTGAACTAGCACAGGGTGTGCCGTGAGTGAATCAGTCATCATCATCAAATAAACTTTATTCGATTCATTGAATCATAAAAGTAAGCATCGTACATAAAACATCTTTAAAATTTTCCAATACAACGTTTGGGGTGGATAAATATTTAGATTTCACAATATAACATTTGAAACAAGATCTTAAGCGTTCAGCGTATTCTATCACTATCGGAAAATAACTGCATGGATTTAAACCCTTCAATCGCATACCCGGATTTCCTAACACAGTTCATAACATTTCCTAATTGATAATGCAGTTCTGATAAAAGTAAGCACAGCACTACAGATGGCGACCGAGGTCAAGGATAATAAATAATTAAAACCCTCTTGATGCGAACTAGGACACATTTCCTTCAAATTTGGCCTAATAAAACGGGCCCTTATATCCTTATATAATGTGCAAAAGAGCATAAAGTGTTGTGCTTTGTTGGGCTAAATTATTACATGGACAGGGAGTCAGTCTCTCACACCAGCTCACTGCGTTAGGAAAGGCCAGAAGAAAGTGCACTGTGCAGAAACGAAACCTAGTCAGAAGGAAGCGTGATTGTGTCTGGGTGCTAAAAGATAGATACAATTCCTGGCCTCTTGTCTGCCTATAAACTAAAAGCATTCCTAATTCTTTGTTATAAGCATTTTTTATGATTGGTTTCATATTAGCTGGTATGCTTTCAGGATTGTCATAATAATTTCCCAGACCAATCTTATTGAATGCAATTTTAACATATCGGAGCCAAGGAATGGACGATACATAACAGAGCCAAGGAATGAACGAACAGTCTGAATTGTTGTTCGACCGCTGCAGACAACACCTGTTCTAATTGTGTAACCCTGCTACTCATGACAAGGGTGGGACATTATGTGCAATCCTTATTGCTGAACAAGACAGTGTCCGCCTAGTGCTAGCTTACAAATAAGGATTAGAGTCATTCACACTGTTTATGAGTGTTTATGTATGTTCATTGTAGTTTTGATCGTTTTATACTGTCTTATCACAAATATGTTGCTTTAATGTGTTGTGTATTATCTATGTAATATCTTACATCTAATCCAGATGATGTGTTGTCCATCTCATTAGATGAAATCAATGGTACAATTTTTTTCTTAAAAAGTTAAATAAATCACGCAGACTTTAGAACAGTATGTCTAAGATTCTATTCAACTTGGTAGTAACAGCCTACCTGGTCATTTTGTTTGTTTGACAATATTAAAGTGTCCAGGCCAGGTAGTGAGAGGACCCAAGCCTTTCTAGTTCTTACTTTCCAAAAGTGGGAATTTCTCTGTGCTTATGACTCATTGTGCTTTGCAACCTGACTCCAATACACGGTTGAGCTAGGTGATAGCTTGGTTCATACTTTCCAGACAGCCACAACTAAGGAAGGGCTGGGTATGACACGGGATACATCTGAATTCATCTGCATACTGATAGTCATCCTGGGCTTTGAGAGGGAGAGGTTGTGTCCTGCTGTCACACAAAGGGCTGATTTATCGCCTACTGATCGTCTGGAGCCAGGGCTGGGCTGAAAGGGATTGTTGTGCACTTCTAAGGATTCATTTGAAGCCACTGTTTCATCAAAGCTGTTTTTGAGTATAAGTACTGGGGCTCTGACTCCACGATTTTAGACATTGCTTGGGACTTGTAACCAGACTCTGCTGGCTTTACATTCTGCACATTGCAGAGAACTGCTGTGCTGCAGGAGGAACCGCCATATTGACCACTTGCTTTGTTGTGCAGGCCTGTTTCCTGCTGGGCTGGTGGTGGTGTGGTCACTCTGCAAATTGACTTGATGTGCTGGCCTGCCTGTCTGCTGCTCCCTTTTTCCCCCAACTGTTCTATAAGGGCTTGTTTGCTTGCCCCCTGTTCCAGACACCTCAGGGCCATCAAAGGTGTCCTCTCCCTTCCGCTGCAGTAGACTACGACATCTGCAAGTCCAACAGCTGACTGGGATCATGGGTCAGAACGAATCTGATAAACAGCCCAGCCTGGTTTTAATTTGCAAACTGCATTTTGTAGAAGATCCAGTCACCCGTGAGCAGCACTGGCAAAAATCCCACCTTTCAACTTCATTGCAGCTGGAGGATTCCCCTCCTGCACTGATCGAGTTCAGCGCATTCCCTGAAGTTGTGGCTCCAGGTGCACCTCTCCTTTTCCATAGACGCGTTGCTCCTGTAACTGAGGGAAGGCCAGAGATGCCAGGATAGTGATCTGCCTCCCCCATACCCCCCTTCGCTGAGGACAACCATGACCAAAGACGCAGGCCCCATTCTTGAGGCCTGTTCACACCCCTGCGGCCTCGTTCCTTGCTTTGGGGGTACTGGCACCTGGACTGGCAACCCCAACAAAAAGGTACCATGATCCCAGGCCCGGCTCCAGGAACATTTATTTGGGTGGGCCAATGGTGCATTCAGATGTGCTACTGTGGGCCCACTTTGTGGCTTCTGGAGGTAGCCTACAAGCCTTAGATTACATCATATATACTTGCAAACAGTCACCATGATACATTGGATCGATTCTGTGTGCAAACCATCAAATTCCAGCAGGCCAGGCATTAACACAAGTACTTGAATGCCAAGCATATTATAATAACTCAAGATTAAGGAGGTCCCTATTACCACACGAAAACCTTGACATCATTGCACTAGAAAGGCTGGCTATTTACTCGTTGCAATTTGTCCAACACTTATTTCGTTGCATAAATTGAACTTCATGAATTTTATTTTCTTGTCATAGAACTCTGCTTTTCTGTATATAGAGATACCTCTAATCACTAGTATATGCAGTAGACATTTCTACTCTACTATTCCTATGTAACTCTTAGAGTATATCCATTCATATCCCTTCCTTATGTATATAGAGATAATTAATCACTAGTATATGCAGTAGACCTTTGTACTCTCTACCATTCCTATGTGACTCTTAGAGTATATCCATTCGTATCCCTTCCCTATGTATACAGAGATAACTCTAATCACTACTATATGCAGTAGACCTTTGTACTATCTACCATTCATATGTGACTCTTAGAGTATATCCATTCTTATCCCTTCCCTATGTATATAGAGATAACTCTAATCACTAATATATGCAGTAGACCTTTGTACTCTCTACCATTCCTATGTGACTCTTAGAGTATGTCCATTCGTATCCCTTCCCTATGTATATAGAGATAACTCTAATCACTATTATATGCAGTCGACCATTGTACTCTCTGCCATTCCTATGGGACTCTTAGAGTATGTCCATTCTTATCTCTTCCCTATGTATATAGAGATAACTATAATCACCAGTCTCTTCTTTGTGTGACTTTACATCTTGTACATTTGCATTTTTTTTCTGTGTGTATCTTTTATGTAACACATGTAATCCTAAGTCCTTATGTTTTGCAACTGGTTCTTATGTAAAGCGCTCTGACACCTTCGGGTAAAGTTTGCGCTATATAAAATTGCATTAAATAAAAAGATAGGGTTGAAAAGGTGCTTCACACAGGCTGCGGTTGAAACCCTTGTAACCAGAGCAGATACATACATTTCATAAAGAACTGGAAAAGCTTCAGCATAATCATGCACCTGTTCACAAATGGTGGCAACATCTGCACCATTTGTGACTTCTTCTTGTAACAATGGGTTTACAACCATTAGTCTGCTACTAGAGTAGTTTTGATTACATTATTTAGGTCAATGAATGGGTGCACACTTGTTCGCATCAAGAAAATGAGGTGATGAGCGAACCAAGATAGAAATGGCTTAGATAATTTTAATGTTCTTGTGGGGGAATCTGGTCTCCATTTCAGCTATTGCTCTGATCAAAATGTTCAAGATGGGCTGCCTGAGCACTTGCTGCTGAGAAAAGGAACATTCATCTGCAGATTGTCCAACTGTTGACAGTACCAATGAATCTGCAAATTGGCAATTGAGAGTCCTTCTCCTGTTTGATCCATGACTAACACGTGTAGTTTAGTCCAACACATCAGAAGAACTGTACTTGGTAGAAAACATTGGATCTGCACGCATTGCTCTCAGGGCACTAAGGGGCCGATTAGGATGGCGGACGGACTTGCGTCCGTCCGCCACCCCAGAGGTGGAGGGACCGTCCGCAGGGGCAGCGGCGGTCCCTTCGTGCAAATTAGGATGTGACCGCCACCCTGGCGGTCACATCCTGTATGTTTTAACATTGCGGCGGGTGCTGCTTAAAGCAGCACCCGCCGCAATGTTAAAACTGCATGTGTTACATTTACATGCACGAAGCGGCAGGGACCGCGCGGTGCCTGCCGCTTTGTGCATGTAAATGTTGGGGGGTACCATAGGTACCCCCCATGTGCACCCCCCACCCCGACACCCTGGGGGCCCGCAACGGGCCCCCAAAAGCCAAAGTCCACATGCTTTTCCACGGCGGAAAAGCCGCCGCGGAAAAGCATGTGTTCGTGCAATTCCTAATTTCGCTGACGGTGTCTTGCAGACACCGTCACCAAATAGCCCTCCTCACATCGCGGATCAGCGGCGGATGGACCTGCCGTCCGCCGCTGGTCCAACCGCACTCCCACCGCCATCCTGATCTGGCGGTGGGTCTTCTATTTCACTGCGGCGGATAATCCGCATACTCCGGGCCGGCGGTGGCTTCCGCCGGCCCTGAGTATGCGGATTATCCGCAATCATAATGAGGCCCTAAGTGTGGACTATACAACTTCTACTGCAAAAGACACATTTGTTTGCTGTGTTTGAAACACAGCATTAGCAGGTTTTAAAGCTCAAAGAAGATCTTGTAAAAAAAATTCCAATAACATGAACATTTTCTCTTTGAATATGAGATAATAAACCACAAGCTTCTGCCTTCAACTCAGATGTAGCATTGTCATAATGATATATGTCTGATATAAGATCAGAAATGTTGCCAATGCATTCAACCACACATTTTGTACCTTCATAATGGCTAGTCCATCAAATTTCAAGGAGACGTTTGAATGTCGGTCCATTACACCGTTGACTCACATAATGAAGATGTAAGAAATTGTACAGCATATTACAAAGATCAAATAATTGCTTTGCCCTTGGTGAACTCTGGATGGCATGTATGACAACAAGACGAACTTGGAGACGCGCTTATAGTCCCACTGCTAAACTTGAATATAAGACGGCCAGGAAAGTCTATCAAACGAATACGGAAAGCTCGTGCCACATATTTTGCCAACAAAATCAACACCAGCAATAACCCCTCAAAAACTATTTTCTCCTTGTTAAAGGACATGGTGAAATCTCTGCTGACATCTGAAAATAATAATAATAATGCTCAATGTGAAACTTTGGCAACCTATTTCATCAATAAAGTGGTGGGCATCTACGATAGCTTCCACCCCAAGAGTGATGCCATATTCCCGATGAGGGGAGATCTCACTGGCAGCGAGATCCATTCCCTCTCTGCGTTCCCATCTATCTTGGCTGTTGGCCTCAAGGCCTGGTTCACCAAGATAAATCGGGGTCTCCAGAAGACCCCCTCAAACCGGAACTTTTTGTTAAACTCCAAGACTGCCTTCTTCCCAGCTGTTCGGAACTCATCAACCTCTGCCTATCATCAGCAGAGTTCCTGCAATCCTAGTAGCACGCAAAAGTAATGACATTACTAAAGAAGCTGTCGTTAGATGCCTCTAGGCTGGAGAACTATTGTCCGATCTCTCTGCTTCCGTTCTTGGCTAAACTAACGGAGTACCATGTGAATACCATTCTAACGCAATATTTGGAATCTCACTCTATACTAGACCCCTTGCAAAATGACTTCCGGTCGAGTCACAGCACAGAGTGAGCTCTATTGGCAGTAACGGGGCAACTTAGAGCATCCATGGATGAGGGCAGAACATCCGTACTTATCCTGCTAGATCTAAGTGCCGCCTTTGATACGGTCTCGCACAACATCCTGCTCCTCCGGCTTTAGGAGATCGGTATCACTGGCAAAGCCCTCGCTTGGTTCACATTTTCCTGTCCAATAGGTCCTTTCGAGTTATTGCCCCTCCCTTTCACTCTCAGACTCATTTGTTACTCTGTGGCGTCCCTCAGGGATCAGCACTGAGTCCGACCATGTCTATATTTGGCCGTTGGCTGTGCTGGCCCAAGCCCGCAATATCTCGCTGGTGTCGTATGCGGATGACACGCAGCTGGTACTATCCTTTACCAAGGACCCTAGCCTGGACGCTGCTAAGTTTCAGGAGGACCTGACCGTCATAGCAGTCTGGATGGAGGCAAACTGTCTCCAGTTGAATTCTTCAAAATACGAAATCCTCCTACTAGGTAGAGTCTCTCATCTCTGGGGCAACAAGTGGTGGCATCCGAAGCTGGGCACCCCTCCTGTGCCAAAAGTCGTTGTAAAAAAGCTTGCCATACGGATCGACAATGCCCTATCCTTTGAGGATAACGCCAAGTCCATGGTTGGGACTTGTTTCGACCTGCTGCGCGGTCTCAAACCCATAATGGGTTTGTTTGACCCCCATACCCACCAGCTGGTCATTCACGCTACGGTTTTGGCCAAGCTGGACTACTACAACAGTCTGCTGCTTGTTTCAAATAAATCTGTGATTAACAGGCTGCAGCGTACTATGAATGCGGCAGCCCGCATGTTGTTTGCCCTGCCTAGGTATAGTTCAGTTTCTGGTCTGCTGCGCCGCCTTAACTGTCTGCCTATAGAGCAAAGAATCCAGTTGAAAGCGCTTTGCATTATGCATAAAATTCTTGAAAGCCTAGGTCCTGCAATTCTGAGTGACCTGGCCACCCTTACACTCTAACTCATGCCCTACGCTCGGCTGACCTTCATTTGACACGCGTGCCGCAGTTCCGTAGATCCAGGGCAGGTGGACGCTCATTTAAGGTGCTTGCACCAACTCTTTGGAACTCTCTGCCTCTTTCCATCAGAAACATTCCTAACCTTCTATCCTTTAGAAAGGCAGGGAAGACCTGGCTCTTTCAATGATCGTCAGTCCCTCTCGCATCCTCACCTCTGACATTAAGCGATGGGACATCCCTTTGCAGGGACAGCAATGCACTTTACAAATTTCCTTAACATAACATAACATGAAACTGATGATTGTAACAGTGTATGCAAGTAAATATATGTATTTAATCTTCTCTGAATCACAGCGTGAACACCCCCATTACACACAGATGCTCAAATATATCACTGACTTAAAAAGACTTCTGGTTTGAAATCACAGACAACTAAGTGGCTTAAAATCTGCTCAGCTATATATTCAGCATCTAATTGTTCCATCTGTAAAAGGTCAATTAAATGGTCCTCAGGTTTAGCGTTGCTCACAAAACACACCATGAGGTACAGAATCTCAATCTTACATTTATCATGGGTGCAATCGTTTTTAATACAAAAACTTTTTGAATCACAACTTTTGTACTGCTTTTTGACTTGTGAGAGAACCATGCCAGTTAAAGTATCGATTACTTTGTTTTGGATACATTTAGATGTATATTTTGCATTTAGGGGAATATAGTGTATAATTCCGGCTAGCTTTTTATCTTTTTTCAGAGTGTATGGGAAAAGCTTTAAAAATAAACCACTTGTTGAATCAAAAGCATCTTCTGTGCAGCTACTCATGGGAATCTCCTTAACAACAAGAAACTGAATGACTTCTCCAATGCTTTTTAAGTAATATTGATTATCTTCTATTACTTTCGTATCTAATAAAAAGGCTATTGTATCTCCTCTTTCCCCGCTCTTAGATGCGTCTGCCAGTATATGTGTGTGTGTGTTTGACTGGCCACATGTTTAGCAAAACTGGTACCAGATGCTAGCACACTTTACCAGTTACAGAAACCAGTTACAGTAAAAACTGTATCCTTATCATTTTTCCCATTAGTAATCACACAACATGGAAAACAAAAGCAAGCATCTAGACTAACAGAGTACTCCAGCCATGGTTGAGTTTTGTGTCAGTCCAAGCTGAATGCCCTCTCACAGTTGCCACATCTACTTCATGGATAAGATTTAAGAAATTATTGGGATGGTTTATCCCTATTCAGATCAGTAGCATTGATGCTGAGATGACCTTGCTGCTTTTCAATGTCAGCAAGGTCTTTATTCACAGGATTTTCATGATTTAGGTAAGCATACATTTTTCTTTCTTATTCAACTTCCATGGGGGTGCTGATACGGTTGTATGACTCAACCACATATTCATTTTCCACGCGTTCCTTAACAATGCGGGTAGAATAACGAATGTGTCTGAACGTCGCTTTCCATTTACAATGCAAGTTGTTACAATGACTTGCCTTAGGGGGGTGCTGGACTTTGGAATAGTATAATTTACTATTTCAACTCCAGTCACCCTAACAGCAGGGAAAGCATTGGGCTTTAAAGTCCAACGACACTTGACCTAACGCATAGCAAGTAATGACTTGCATTGTAAATGTAATGCATGGTTCAGACGCATTCGTTATTCTGCCCACGTTGTAAAGGCAATGTTGTATTTTCCGTTTCCCGCTGGTACAGGATTTGGATTATAACACAAGGGATTGCGGATGGCGTCTAAAGAACCTCTCTGAATGACGGATCTGTCCATGATGCCCGAGCTAGGATTAGAAGCAACTGAAAAAAATATATATATTGATTAGTTAAAAAAAAATCCTGAAATATCAAGTCAAAATACCACAGGGCAAGCACCATAAAAACAAAAACAAAAGGTTGCTGAAAATTCATAATAGTGCCCGTACAATTATTAAAATGTAAAAACAAAAAATCCTGAAGTGTGTTATTGGAAACTAGAAAATTCCTCAATAAGCAGAATACAATTGCAGCCATGAATAGCTTTGGTATCATGGGGGACGTGGCTAAGCACGCTATGGTGGTGGACGTGCCCGGGTAGAGCTCCGTGCCGAGCTCCCCCATCGCCGGTCAATTCTCCGTGAAACTTGCCTGGCTTTGGCCCTAAACACCAGCGGAGCTGTGGGAGACCGCCTCCCGTGCACCCACCGAATTTGGGGCGGAAAAGAGGTTCCTGATAGCTCCGGCAGCGGCAGAGACGTGCTGCCTCCCCCACCAACTCTCCTGGCCGGCTGGATCATCTACGCAAGGCTGGGGCTGCATTGACGGTTGCTGGGCCTTGCTTTGGTGACTTGCGGTGTGGGGCCCCAGGATGACATTCCTGGACCCGGAGTCTGCCCTTGCTGGAGCCGCATGGGTATGCCCTCTTGACACCCACCCGTATCGAGCCCTGAACACTGCCCTGGCCCGCCCTGGTGGCAACGGGGCGGACGGCCCTTCCGGCTGTCTGTCCCGGCTGGCGCGTGTGCTAGTGCTGGGCCGAAAGCGGGCTGCGGCTGCGGGGCCTGCCTGCGGGGGACCTACTGGGAGAACACCAGAGGCTGATTTGCACCGACTGGCGCTTGGCCACTGCTGCCGCTGGAGTGCGGGGCTGCTACGCGGCGTTGTGCGGACTGGTGACGCCTGGGGCTGTCCGAGCAGTGGCGTGAGGAGTTGCCCTGCTCACTGGTTCCTTGGCCTGCGGGTGTGCCTGCGCTGGGCTGGCATCAAGCTGTGGCTGGGGGACCCCATTGTTACCAGCTGGATCCGGGACCCCCTGTGCTGGACACCAAGTAAGGCGCCCGAGGGAAACGTATGGGGCCACTAGACATTTTGGGCCTGGACACATCTGTTTTCCCCAGGCGGTTGAGGGGTGCCCCTCCCCCTCCTCCCCTCCCGACGCGAGAGCATTGTTTAGAGACACACGCGCACCCAATAGCTGTGACACTGACTTTATTGCGGTGCCTGGAGGGGACGGAGGGCGATATCATCTTCTCGCTGCGGCCCTTGATTGGGTCACCCCGCCGACGCGGGGGTGCCGCCTCCCCTGGAGCGCACTGAGGGGAATGCGCTGAAGGCAAGAGTAACGCAGGACTAGCTGTTACTGGACTTGTGGTGTTGGTGAGGGCGATCTGGACCGCCCGGGGGCCGGCTGCACTAGTGGGCTGGTTGACGGAAGCCGGAGGGGCGAGGATTCTGCGGCGGACCTTCAGGGGCGAAAGACTACCTACTGCTTGGGCGTGTTGCTGGTTGCTGGCCGAGCTCAGTGCAGGCACCTCATGCCTTGTTCTGCTTCCACACCGTCGTTACTGTCCGACTTAGTGCGCGACAGGGACTGCCACGGAGTTGTTGCTTCGCGCCCCCCGAGGCTGATTTCTTCTGATCACGCAGCGAACTGCGACCTCCCCCCGGGGCCTGGGGAGTCTCCTCCAGTCGGACCCGCGTACAGAATCACACCGCACCGCCCATGTCTGGGGGGCCCAAGACTAGAGCCTGAACCAGCGGCACGCAGGTGAAAGGGAAGATGGCGAAGCCTGCCGAGCCAGATCAGACTACCTCCAAATTAGACGCGATGCTGGCTGCGATGGAGCGCCTGGAGCAATCAATGCAGCTTACCCGCACCTCCCTGGAAACGAAGATCGATAGCGTCGCTATAGACCTCACGCATCTGCGGGCGGATCACAGGACACTGTCGGAGCGTACATCTGCCCTGGAAGTCACTATGACTGACCTTACGCCCAAGATCACACAGATGGACGGGCATGTCCAAGACCTCCTCAATCGAGTGGAATTCCTGGAAGATCGCACGGAGGATGCGGAAGGGATGGCACGGAGGAATAACGTTCGCATTATTGGCCTGCCGGAACGGTGGGAAGGTAGGGAGCCGGAGGTGCACATGGAACGCTGGCTCGCGGACCTACTTCCCGAGGGCACTCTCTCTCAGCACTTAGTGGTGGAGCGGGCTCACTGGGTGCCAGCCCGGCCCCCCCCAGTGGGTTCCAATCCAAGACCCATGCTCATCCGCGTCCTAAACTATCGCAACCGCGATGCCATACTACGGGAGACCAGGAAGCTGTCGGACATCAGGGTTGAAAACGCCAAGATTATGCTGTTCCCTGATGACACCATCCAGGTGCAACGCCAAAGACACTCTTTCCTGGCAGTGAAGCAACGTCTCCGCCGGCTAGACCTGAAGTACTCCCTTCTCTTTCCAGCTCGGCTCCGTGTCGTGGCCCGGGACAAAACTCACTTTTTCAACACCCCTGAGGCGGTTGAGGCCTGGTTGGACTCGGGTGTCGACACGGAGCCCCGCGCAGTGCCATCGTCATCGGCCGCGCGGCGCGCTCGGGGACCCAGACGCCGCCGCAGACAGAAATCCTCACCTGCGAGACGGCAGCGCCCGGAGGCGGAGGTAGGCCCTCCGGCCTCGCTTATACTCAGTGAACAACAGGATGGTAGCAGAAATTAGTGGCTCTCTGACAGTGGACCCCACCCTGGAAGCCAGTCCCTGTGAATTTCCAAGCGACGACAAACGTATCTACGGACTGCTGGACTCGCAAATATCGGTGGAACTACCGGATGTTACCCCTCAGACTGCTGACCTCATTCACTGAAGACGTTTCAGAACACTCACCGCCCCCGAACTGTTTCCGAGGACCTTTATCGCCGCCTGGAGTTCTTTTCCCCCGGGGCATTGCTGAGGCACTAGCGAGACCACTTGGACACAGAGAGGAGCCCGGAGCGGACTGCAGCGGCACCATAGCCGCAGCTTTGTGAGTCACAAACTGGTGCATATGTGGGCTTTGCCAGGTGGCGGCGGAACGGCGTTGTGGGGGAGGTCTGACCCCCGGAGGTGAGTGACAAATGGGTGATTCCCCGGGAGGCCTGTCAGACTCTGGAACACTGGGCCCGGGAGACTTGGGTCTCCACATTGGAAGACTGAATGTAGCTGCTGGGCCGCATGACATGAGATGCCTGCGTGGGGGAGGCACCCTCACCCTGATCAGACAGTGCCCCTGTACAAGTAGAGGCGGGCGATTAGCGACCCCCCCCTGAACTCACGTTTTCTTTAGCTCACTAGAGCGTTTGGACAATAACATGTTCTGCTGTCGCCCTTTTGGCATTACATTCTTGTTTTTTTGCTATTAGTGTTGTTTAACCCCCTTTTTTTTTATTATTTTACCCTTATGCTCCTCTTATATGTCGCATGTGTGTGCGAAGGTATTTGGATGATGAACATGGGTGTTTAAATTGCCGGGGGGTCGTGCTGGCGGCAGGTGGGGTGTGGGCAGTTGAAGTGACAACAGCCCGGGAGTATTATGGCTGTGAATAAATTCTCTACATGGAACATGCGCGGCATGCATACACCATCCCGCCGTTACCAGATATACTCATACCTTAAACGACACCATGTACAAATAGCACTATTACAAGAGACCCATCTGACCGGTCCGGAGACACTGTCGTTACACCGCAGATGGAGAGGACAGTTGAATGCTACTGGGTTCTCTGCCTACGCGAGGGGGCACTGATCTGGGTGCGCCCGGGGATTCCATTTGCACTTTCCCACTGCAGGATAGATATGGAGGGCAGGTATGTAGTGCTACAGGGCAAACTGGACGGTCAACTTGTGGTTCTTGCTTCCCTTTACGCCCCTAACACCAACCAGGGTCATTTCTTTAACCGACTGTCGTCATTACTGGCACCCTGGCACGATGTTCCACTGTTGCTAGGAGGTGATTACAACTGTGTTTTGGACACTACCCTTGACCGATCATTCCCCCCCCTTGCCAGTGCACCGGTGCATGGAGCAATGGGGGCACTCCTGGACTGGGCGACGCTATGGGATCTGCATGACGCCTGGAGAGATCGTAATCCACACACAAGGGCATACTCCTACTATTCTGGTGCCCACACCTTACATGTTAGGTTAGACAAGTACATGCTGACAAGCGACCTACTCCCACATGTCACGGACACTCACTTTCTGGGCCGTACTCACTCTGACCATAATCCCCACATTTTAGACTTAGCTTGGGAGCGATCACACCCCCCTGTACCCACCTGGAGACTTCAACCAGACATACTGCTGGATGCCCCATTCAGGGAGACCCTGTCGGCACGCATCTTGCAGTATTTTGAGGACAATAATCACACTGCCTCTACTCCACAGTTAGAATGGGATGCATTCAATGTCGTAACGCGGGGCCATTGTCTGGGCACGCAGGCGGGTATGCGGAAACAAATAGACAGAGAATTGACACGTGTCAAATCTGAAATGTTGGATAGGGAGCGGGAGGCGATGGAGGGCGATGACGAGTCTTTGCTAGCAGCTAGGGAACGGCACACACAATTGCTTGACAGGCTGCAAAACCTAAACTATGCTGCCCATTCAGCACGCACCCATCAATTTGGGGACAAGCCGGGTAAACTACTGTTGTGGTTGATAAGGAGAGACGTCCGGACTACCCCAGTGACCTCTATCTGCACTGCTCAAGGTACCGTGGCGTACACGCAGAGGGCCACTATCGTTCCTGTTTGAGGGTCTCCATTGCCGACATCATTGAATATTTATCGGCCCTGCCCCTGCCGGAAATAAATGATGTGCAGCGCGATGATCTGGGTCCGCAGCTTTCGTCGGAAGAACTTCGCACGGCCATCTTTTCTCTCTCCAATGGTAATTCCCCGGGTCCTGATGGACTGCCCGCAGAGTTTTACAAAGCCTACTCTATCATTCTAATTCCAGAACTATTGTGAGTATTTGAGGCGGCAATTGCTGACTCTGCTCTCCGCCTACTTTGAACGAGGCAAATCTGATATCACTCCTGAAGCCAGGCAGAGATGAAACTAACATGGGCTCGTATAGACCGCTGGCCCTCCTTAATACCGATTATAAGATCCTGGCATCCACGTTGGCCCAGCGCCTGGCACCATTGGTGCCTGCCCTTGTCCATACTGATCAAAACGGTTTTGTGCCGACCCGCAGCACGTCGTATAATATCAGACGGCTGTTCAGAGTACAGAGTCTAGCCACGCCTCAGTGGCCTAATTCGGGATGTTTGATACTCGACCTTGAAAAGGCATTTGACTCAGTGGAATGGCCTTACCTGGTATCAGTGCTGCGGAAGTACGACCTGGGTGATGACTTTCTCCAAATGGTGGAACTTTTGTACCGGCGGCCTGTGGTGCGAGTTCGCATAGGTGGGCTATTCTCGGACCCAATCAGGGTGTGCAGAGGTACCAGGCAGGGGTACCCCCTCTCTCCTCTAATCTTTGCTTTAATGATGGAACCACTGGCGGCCCGGCTCCGAGCCTCAGGTGCAGACTGGGGCATCCCTTTGGCTGATGGGATCCATGCGGTGTCATTGTACGCTGACGACTTACTGCTTTATATCAGAGACCTGACCTGCTTTCCACCGGCACTCACAGACATATTCCGGACGTTCAGAGAGATGTCGGGACTCCAGGTAAATTGGGCAAAATCTGCAGTGTACTCCTTTGACGCAGCCACGCCGGAATGTGCTATCACGGTTCTAGAGGAACGACTCGTCTGGTATCCAACCACCTTTTGTTATCTGGGGATATACATGTACCGGAACCCCACCGATGTATTAGAAGGCAATTTAATAAGGGCGATCTCGTCGCTTAGGGCGCAGGTCACCTTCTGGAAATCACTCCCGCTTAATGTCCCGAGCAGAATCACCCTGACAAAAATGATAGTGGTGCCCAAATTGCTGTATTACTATGCTAACATTCCGATCTATGTTCCTATCCGAATCTCCGCGACTTGGAGACGCTGATTACAAAACTGATCTGGAACACGGGCAGACCCAGAGTTGCGCTGAGAACTCTATATGCGCCAATGGAGGCTGGGGGTCTCACTGTCCCTAATCAGGAACTTAACTACGTAGCCGCGCAGCTACAGTGGGTGACCTACTGGCTCAGTGGGAAAAACCTAGGAGACACAGCCACGGATACTACAGTAATGACAACGGCTCAGATGCATGTACTCTTTCACCCGTTAGCTAAGTCACATGGCCCGGAACAGATACATCTAGCGGTGGCGCGGAAATGCTACCTTCGCAATTTGAAGTTTACGAGCTCCACAAAGCCATATGCCCCGAACCTACCACTGATGGGGACTCCTTGGGGGGACAGCGCGCTCATGGAGGCGGCGCTAAGTAGTTGGACACGGGCAGAGTTGGAAACGCTGGGGGACCTGTTTGCGGAGGGTTCCCTGATTCCCTTTGAGGCGCTAGTTACGGACGCTGGATTGCCAGCGGGACAGTTCTTAACGCACGCAATGCCTATACACACGCTCACACAGGTCTAGGGAGACCTCGCGGAGGAGCCACCGGCCCACCTGCTAATACAGTACCTACATGTAATGGGAAACGGGTCCCATGTGGTGCACTGGCTTGCACAGGCTCTGCACATACATACGCAGTTTTCCTCCCAACGCTTACGGGATAAATGTACGGCAGACAGGGGACGGGAATGTTCGGACAAGGAATGGGCGGTAATATTAGCCGGTAGGCATAATATTCCACGTAATTTCCGCTTCAAAATCATCCAATACTACATTATACATCCGGCATATTTATCCCCAGACAAGATAAACCAATATTTTGGATTGACCACGACGGCATGTCCCAAGTGCCACCTGGTAGACGCCACTGTCCTGCATATGCTCTGGTGTTGTCCTCTTCTACAAGACTACTGGAAGTCAGTATCAACCTCACTGGCAGCGGGGCAGGGGGCGGCTTACAAAACACGTGGGAGGCATGCTTACTGGGCCTCTACAAACGGACGAAACAGACGAAGACCCCGGCCAGATTCTGGGATCTGGGTTTAATAACGGCTAAAAGACTCATTACTAGACGTTGGAAGAATAGTGAGCTCCCCCAGGCAATACATTGGCGCAACTCATTCGATAATTGGGGGAAAGCGGAGAGCGTAGCTTTACATAGGGAGGAAACGGCGGGGATCCGCATGTACCCTAAAGCCCAGGCCTGGAATGACACCCTGGTCGCTTTCCACCGGGTGTGCCAGCAGGGAGGTATAGTTTAGACACACACCTTGTTGATTCTTGTCGTCATGATGGGATTCCGGGGCCCTTCCCCCCCCTCTGACCACCCTCCCGGCTCCATTACACCCTATACCTGATGACTCACACCGATGACAGAGCACCACATACACCCACCCAACCCACATTCTACCTCATTCGCTTTGTTTTCCTTTTTTCCTTATGTTCCCAGTTTTTATATTATATGTTATTGTTCTATGGTTGTTATATTATGCATAAGGAATTGAATATGGAATGCTATGCCGACCCCCCCGGGCCCACCCTGGCGATTACAGGTGTGGATTTGATTACACTGCTATTGCAACTCTGAGGGCGGAGCGTGCTCCTCTTGGGAGCGAGATGGAGAAGCATCTTAGACAAGGGGTTCTTGATGAGATTTGTATCCGTTCAGGAATGTCACAATATTCTATACTATTACGAACTTCTCCTATATAAAGTTCCCCCCCCAGGGACATGGCGCCCATCAAATAGCGTGTAACTAATTTGAATTGTTGTATGTATCCCTCTTTGCTTCTTACAGAGAATTCCATTACACCTGAATTTTTCCGTTTTCTGGATGAGGTGCCCTACAACCGAAAAGTTTGAATGTCAGGAAGTGTGCAGTGAACGCTATGGCATTAGCGAGCTGTTGTTGAGTATATGTCTTTGTACACCTGCGACTCACACTCTCCTCAATTTTTCATTTCTTTGTTTATTATGTACGAGGGGAGGAGGAGGAAAATGCGGACTCCTTTTGTAAGAACTCACTGCTGTGTAATGTAATCTTAAATATAAAATGCAATAAAAGATATTCAAACAAAAAAAAATGAATAGCTTTGGTATCATGAAATTATCTGCATATACAGAACAGACCCTGCTCTTTTATGCAAACCTGCGATGAGTCGCATATTGCATTTAAAATAATAATCTTCAATTATGAATGGCTAAATGAGAGTGCAGTGCTGTATAGGCAATGAAGTGAATATGTGTTATATGGGACCATTTCTATTGTGTCCCTCAATCCAAGGCATTCCACATTTGCATTCTGTAGGCTCGTGGAGCTGCGTACATCTCTGTATGGTTCATGGAGACGTAAACTGTCTGAGGTATGTTTGTCCATTACCATCTCCTGTGGATTTGTTTTCTATCAAATGATCCATTTGTCTGGCGTCTTTCCCTGTCACAAGGCAATTTCCTGCATTTTATCTGCCTATGGTTTCCAAAATTATCCTGTTTGAGGACTAGTTATAAGAGTGGTGCAGCACAGTGTGGCCTGCTTGAGAAGTGTTTCAGTATTGTGCATGAGTGATCAGAGTGAAGCTCTTATGGTTTATTAGGTCATTGCAAGTAGATGTTTAATAGCAAGGAGGGGAGAACGAGATGGAATACGTGCAAATTAAATACATTTATTGTTGTGAGTGATTGAACAGGCTCCTTAGGATCCACCACATGCTCGAGAATGGCAGTCATGGTATAGCTCTATATAACCCCCAGATTGACAGATAAACACACAACAGGACTGAACGGTAGACAGCTAGCCATGGCAAATAGTCTTGAGTCCAACCAGCAGTGATGACAAGCGATCCAATTACAGGCAGCCACAAATGCACGATGCATCCACCCAAGTGAGACAGAGGGGTATCTTAATCCTTTCACCAGATACAGGTTACCATTGTAACTTTAAGGAATTTGTATAAAGCACAATGTCATTCAATAATACAGTGCATCTAGGCAGTGGCATCTTGACCCTCTCCCCCAACACTGCTTTCACGGCTTAAGTAGGGGTGATGTTGACACATAATTATGAGCTGTTCTGTTTGTAGGTCTACAGACAACATTTCTTAAAAACACAAAGTAAGAAAAAACCAAACCAGAGGTCAGAGCTGTGAAGTCAATCACAGTAAAGGATGCCCTAAAGGTGAAATTAGAGAGCGGGAGAAAAGTGTGCAGGAGCGTAGCTTCCATTGGTGCAGCAGGTACAGTGGCACCATGGGCTCACTAAACCCTGTTTATTGTTGTATTTTAAAATGCAAGTAGCAGCCTGGGGGGTTTATTTCCTTCCTGCACTAGGGCCCACGATACACTGGCTATACTACTGGACAAGTGAGAGAAAGGCAGAGGTAGAGAGCAGACAGAAAGAGTGAAATTAAGGGCATATGAAAGAAAAAAAGTTGCTACTGTATGTGGTAGAAGGGGCAGACTGACGATTTACCTCTTTGGGTATTTCCCCACGATGGGGTGTGGGGAACTCAGAGGGTCTGAGGACAATTGAAGCCTGCTTCTGAAGGCCCAGGGCCACCTTATAGTGGAGATGGATAGAGGTGGAAAGCTATTGAAGGCTTGAGCCAGATTCCTGGTTCAGTTCAACATCTTCTTGGACCCTCACACCCCATAACAAGCCTAGCTTTCATTTGGCTTTTGCATGTTTCCCAGGCTGTAACATCATATGCCAAGTATGAAAGATAAAGCATTAATCTGTAATGCAAAACAAGAGAATGAAATACCCATCTAGTGGCTTAATTGCACAACGTGAAACTAGAAAAGCTGCGATCAATCTTGGCTTCCATGCTTGACCAAATTGTGTGATCCTAGCCAAATCTTTATTTCCCTGAGCCTCCTTTATTCATCATCACAGAAAAGGGCACCTACAAACACATGTGTTCAAGATGTGCAGTGTACAAAAACAGTTTGATTTAATATACTATAATGGTACTTCATGTGCACTAAGAATCTAAGTCGCAAGTAGGACGCACAGGACAGCAGACTTGCCTTTTAGTTCACTAAAAGCTTTGAGTAGGGGGACACAAATGTTCCAGTTGATTTTAAAAAACTATCACTGTTAATAAATGCCTTTCAATGCATGACTGAGGGGCACTGGAAGAGAGAGTTTGATGCAGAAATAGCCATGGGTCATAACCCTGGACAGTGAACTTCTCTTCGCTCTTCCTCGTTCGCGTTCGTCAACGTCAAGTTGGCGAGCGCAAGCAAGGAAAATCCACCTCCCGGTGAGATTTTTCCTCATTCACAATCGTCAACATCAAGTTGGCGAGTGCGGAAAATCAACTTCCCGGTAAGCTTTCTCAACGCGGGGGTCAAATTTCTCAACACGAGTGGTTGTGTATGCTTGTGACCGCTCACATTGAGAAACTGTCCGTTCACGTTGAGAAAGATGCCTCTCGAGTAAAAATCTACTTGCAGCGCCCACTTGCACTGTGCATGGTTCCATTAACGATGATTGCATAGTGCTTCGCGGAGATCCGGCACTTGCGGAACTCCGCGAAGCACGGCAGACTTTTTTTTGCTCTTGGAACTCCGCGAACTCCGCCCAGGGTAAGGCCACAGCCGAAGTACACCCTAAGCACTGCAGGCAGTATTTATTGCACGGATGGGCAATGGCATTTTTCCAGCAGGTAGGGGTGTGTTGTATGGTGTTTTAGATTCCGAATGAATTTTCACGATTCATGCCCTTATATAGGTACAATTCACATTGCCCTTATATAGGCATAGAAATCAAGCCCTTATTTAGGCATAGCCCATGCTATCCAAATACTTGCATCCGTTCATCTACGTCACAACGATTTCTTGGAAAACCAGCTTAAAGCCGTTAGGGACTTCCCCTTGCTTGAATATTGATTTCTCCAAGAACTCAGTTATTTTACAATGAACATCTATTCCTTAGGGGTTCATTCATGACGTTCATATGCCTGACTTTAAGTCAATACTGGCATTCCTAAACACCTTCAATGTACAAATATACCTTCACTTGCTATGGCAAAGCACGGTGTGGTTCGATGCAGTTCGACAACCTACCTGCCCAAAGCAGCTCGCTACAGCAAGTGCCAAAGGAAGCCGACTCTCCAGCTGACGCACTGATCAGGAAGCTGCCCTCCTCTGCCGAGATTCCAGCTCCAGTGTTTCTGACTCCCCTTGCGGGGTGTTGGGAAATCGAGTCCGAGACAGAGATACCAGACCTCCTTCATTCTAAAGGTATGGAGCTGATTAGAACCTAGAGAAACCTGCAAATTCTTGGCAAAACTAAACCTATGCTAAAAGACCATACTTACTTCTTCCCTTGTACTAGACTTAGGTTAGGTACATTGGGGTAGGCGTATTTTAGAAGCACCAGTTGAGTATTTCAGCCTATGTTATTTATGTCTGTATTTTTATATAGCTTAGAAACCATACAATGCTCTTACAGTATTATTTCATATTACTGTTTACGCTGTACGCATTATACTTTCCATTCTGCCTAACTATTGTAGCATTTCACCTCTCTTGCATGAGAAAGAAGACTGTTCAATAAACCCTTTTTTATTGAAACGCCCATCTCTCTATTTCTTGCAACCTTTGTAGAAACGAAGCATGAACGATTGACTGAGTGAAATACTTATCTATTGTTTCCACGACTCTGAAGATAGTTATTCCAGTCCTAGGGAAACAAAGCTGTCATGTTTATGCGGTTGTCAGAAACAAATCCCTTCTTGTGTATTCGAGAACGTTTCTAGTGACCTCTAAGCTAGCTGGCACTCACAATTAAGTTTAGTATATTCGATAGAGACCTACTGACCTAAGTCATATCTCTAGGATATATTATTCCAATGCGCAGAGCCTATTGGGAATATAGGAAGTACACTACATGGCGCCCAACGTTTAGTAAGGCACTAATTTAACGCTAGGTACTAAAGTAACTCAGTCGTGCTTTTCTCAGAGACCCCGTTTTTCGGTAATACTTCACTAGACATCTGCAGTGGGTAAAGGGATAATATCCGCCATAGCTGAGTAGGATGAAAAATCCTATGTATTAGCTTTTTAGTTTGTTCAACGTTGAAGGATACAGTGTTCCAAAATATTGTGCACCTTATCTTTGTTTCCTTGAAACTTGCTCTGCAACTTTCATTAAACAATGTTGAATAACGGCAACAACACCGAGGCCGGTGGAGCTACAGGCGATGATGCTGTACAAGCTTTAGACTATACAGGTTTCCAAGAATCCCATGAGGATGCTATAATCATTCCTCCAAATTGAAGGAAAGCAATCACTATAAAACATATAACAAGCATTTACAATGCAATGGTCTCGGCATTATTAAAGGTAGAGCTATTGGCATTGCTCATAACTTTTTTTGGGGTGTTTTTTTTTTAAAATCATAAATAAATGGCATTGTCATTTACATTGCCAATAGCGTAACCGTTAAATAAATGGCAATGCCAATAGCTTAATCGCTTGCAATGCATGACCTATTGCATTTACACTCACACAGAGCCACACATACAGAGCCACCCACGCACTCTGCACTCTGCTTGGAATGCTGTAGCTCCTGGAAGCTCTGAGAGCACTCGCACGCAAGTGCAGTTGCTGTTTATACACACTGTGTACATGAAACGGCCGATCACACTGATTGCCCACACATGGAAACTGATGCATTTTTATAGTGGTGAGTCCGTCCGTGCAACCTGCCGTTAAAGTGAGTGCAGGTGTGAAGCTACAAGCTCGCAACGCCCGGGCAAATGCGTTCCTCTGATCATCAATTAAATCAACATGCCTTTAAAATAAATAAGTTATACACGATACCTGTACCACTATGTGTTTTTTTCACAATGATTAAAGCTGGGAAACCTGTCTCTGAGCCCGGGCATCAAGGGGGACTGGGCTATAGGGAGATGAAGTTATTTGCCCAGGGTCAACCGTTATTGTGTAGCGAAGACGCCAGGATTAGCTGAGATGCAAGGTCACAATCGAGCTTCTGAAGCACGTCTCCTCCACACCTCACTTGCTTACAAACTGCTCTCATGGCTGACTCAGCGCCACGCTGTTTTGGCAGACCTCGATGCGCTGGGCAGCTGCCTCGGTGCCCGCAGCACTTCTGAGACTGCCCGAGTCCAGGAGTCTCGTGGAGACCGGCTCCAGCAGCAGCAAAAGTGCACAATCCGCGGTCTGGAAATGAAACGGCTTTCGGACCTGGGAGCTCTGCCACCCGCGCCCTGCCCGCTGATGCCAGCGTCTGCGGCTCTGTGCCCACCCAGCCAGCGAGGAGGTGACGAGGGCTGGTGCATGCGGAGAGGAAAGCGATCAGAGCGTCAGAGACGCGGTCTCGCACTCACGGAGGAGGGCAGAGGCTTCCCCGCACAGCGCGCTCCAGAAAGCTCCCAGGTATTTCACCCACTGAATCGAAACCACTGCGCACTGCAGGATCGCAGGGCTACCAGCTGCAACATCAGTACTGCTGTATACGCATTTAAATGTAGCGCCTACGGTGGGCAGCAGTGCTCCAGGCGCATAATGCCACTCATAAATATCTCAACTAAATGGCACCAGTTATAACGATCTGAAAATGTTGAAAAGCGGAGCTGACGGCGCTGGCATTCAAACCTGTGCAGCAGCTATGAATGTTGTGTTCTGAGTAGCTCGGCTTTCTGTGGCTGAAAACGGATGTAAGGAAATAAACGTAAAAGATCTCGGCTATGCCACATGACTATTTACTGACCGGATGATAAGAAGCAGAGCACTCTCTCGAAATGCGCTGCCTCATACATTTGCTTACATATACACCTGTCCCTTTAGTCTAACTAAATATAATCTCTGATACCAATATGCCCGTGGTTATTATATATGTTTAAAGCCGCATTGCGTGTTGCTTGTCGGTCCATTAAACCAGCACGGCACTCCACTCTCTGCAATGGCCATGGCTGCGCTCGACAAACTTTTAAAATCAACTGTTTTACCATTTTAAAAAAAAAGTAATATTACTGCCAGTTTGGTCGTGATTGGGAAAACAAAAGCCGGTGCGCCCCCGACCCGCAGCAAGCGGCGTGACGTGAGTCTGATAAATACACTGCAAAACACATTCTCCTTTTCAGCAAGTAAAAATATGTGATAAAATATGTGTTTAGCTCCATAATGCTGACGGGTGCACTATTAACAAACAAGCTTTCCCTTTTGCAGTAAGTAAAACATTTATGATAAAAAATGTGTTTAGTACGAGGATACAAACCGAGCCGACACCGGCCCAGCAGACAGACGAGCTGCATGCGAAACCTATTGTGGGGCGGGACTGACAAAACGAAACCTATCGTGGGGCGGGACTTCCGTTTTGTGAAGCCCGCGCCCACGGACTGCCTGGAGGAGCACCGAGGGAGAGCCCCGCGGTCGGAGGCTGCACAAGTCCGGAGGGCCTTTGACCGGTGAGCGGAGCGGAGCGGAGCGGAGCGGGGCGGGGCGGGGGGGGGGAGAGAATGCCTGTATGTCTGCGTGTCCGGAGGGCCTTTGACCGGTGAGCGGGGCGGGGGGGGGAGAGAATGCCTGTATGTCTGCGTGTGTGTGTGCGACGGCGGAGGCGGAGGCGACGGTGACGGCGGGGGAGGGGGGGGCCTCGGTGCACTTGTGTGTGTGCGTATGTGTCAGGGGGGGAGTCTCTGTATGTATGTATGTATGTATGTATGTATGTATGTGCGTGCATGGGCGCTTGTGTGTGTGTATGCGCATGCGTGTGTGGTGCTTGAGCTTCCCAGGAGACAGCGCCTGGCCACAGCGCGCGTTCCCGTTTCAAATCGGCTCCAGGGATGCGCGCGCCCCAAACTGTCTCCTGGGAAGCACACTCCCTAACATAAGATCTCGGCGGAGACGCGCTTCCGCGCGTCTTTAGCCGAGACCTAAAAAATGGCCTATCAGCAAGAGGTGGTAGGGTAGTTTTTGTGATAGAGGCACATGAATATCACCAGACAGAGGTATTCTATTCATGGATAATCTTCCCTGAAGTAGATCCAAGAACACCAGTGTTTCACTTCTACAAAGAAGATGAACCACCAACGGAATACATTCCTTTTGAGGATATTGAAATTCCACTAACATACCAAGAGCATGCACTCTGGTTTAAAGGCACCCTAAAACATATAAATCACATTACCAGGCTCGGTCCACTAGGTAGACCAGGAGCAACATGGCCGGTATTAGCCAGCTATACACCACATCCTGAACTTAATGAAATGATAGAACTACGAGCTCAACTCAAAGAGCTAATTAAAATCTATAGACAATTGGTTCAATATGTCATGTGGGCTCTTACAGTCCAGCCTGCAATAATGATTCTCCAACATCCCCCTTACTAGAGGGACACAAATAAAATTACACCTCAGACTTTACATTCAGTCGTTGGTAAATTACCCACAAAACGGGAACAAATTACATTCTGGATAGCTCAAAAAATGACTCAGATTGAAGCAGTAGTTCCTAATACTACCCCTCATGAGAAACACCGAATTTTAACAATCTTTTTACCAATGGGGATCGCACCAAATCTGGAAGACTGCGACACCTGGGGTACAGTCTGTGCTGCAATCGACACTAAAACTCTAAGTGTTCCGTAAATGGCGGTAATACCAGACATCCTGAAACAGATTCAAAATGAATACGGGGCAGAGCCTGCTTTAAATCTGGATATGAAATTACTGAGCGATTTCAAACAGGTCTCAACGATAATATTAGCTAATATTAAAGGTGAAGCAGCATCCGTGGCAATCCGCCAGAAAATAAGGGAATTCGATGTAACTGAACAACCTGAAGAACTAGCCAGAATAATTGAAAAATCCTAAGACGAATTAGGCAAAGACAGTTTAGGTGGAAAACCAGTGAAACTACAACTGTCTGAAAGTCCTGAAAAGGTCTTTACTAAAAACACTCCTACTCCTTCTAAAAAGAAGTGGCAAAACAATAAACAAACTTCTAAAGAGAAGCGTTCTCATTTCAGGGGTAGTCGCGTCAAAAGGAGCCCTCCGAAAGGAGGTATAACCTGAGGAATCGGGATAATTTGATAAAACCTGATAGATATCAAGATACTGATACACGTTCCTCTCGTACCTTTCAGACTTCATCACAGAAATCCGAAAGAAGAGGACGGTCAGAAAACAAGGAAGAACGTGTGAAGTCCAAAGACAAACAGCACGTTCAGAAAAACAAGAAACCTCAGTTCACCAAAAAGAAGGTAGCAGGTCTAAAAATCAGACATGCAGAGGATCTTGAGTACACAACTCAAGAACGGGGAATGGGCTCAGACAATGTTGGACAGCGCAGCAGAAGTCACCATAGCTCGCAAGAACTTGAAGGATCATCTGGAGACAGTGGACTTGAATGAGTACAATCAAGTTGAAACTGTAGATACCAGAGTTAGTTCTCCACATAAGTTATATGAAGTAACACTCCGGATGGAGGGAGAGTGAGACATACCAAGAAAAGTGAGAGCACTCTTTTGGGAGCGACTCTCTCAGGGATATGATATTCTTCTCGCCGAACAAGACTGGCCACCAGAATTTGTCAGGTAGTGCCCACATGTCGAAGACATCATTATGCCAGCCTTCTCCAACCACATTCCAATTCATTTAAAATATACTTATGCCAAGAAATGGGCAGTTGCCCAAGCTCCTGCATTATACAAAAATCATGTAGGATGGGATGAGGATTCTCCTCACCATAAAATCCAGTTAAAAAATCAACCAACTGCACAGCGGCAGTATCCAGTGAAACATGCACCTCGTCAACGAACAATCCTTTGTTTCCTGTCTCCAAACCAGACAATACATATCGTCTAGTTTTGGATTACAGACATCTAAACTGTTGTTGCAAAACTTTTGCAGTACAAAATGCACACAGTGCAGCATTAATTAATAACATTGCGCGTAAAATATATAAAACCACTTTAGATATTTCTAACGGTTTCTTCTGTCAAAACATTGCACCAGAAAGTAGGTATTTGACTGCTTTCTCCATCATGGGGACACAACGTCACTTCTGTCGTCTACCTCAGGGATTCAAGAATAGTCAGGGGTTATTCTCAGCGAGGGTAACCAAGTTACCACAAACTTATGATGATGAAGCATTGTCATATGTCGATGACATCTATCTAATAGACGATGAATTGGACAGGCACTTGAACAGGGTGAACACCATTATACTGGGCTTCGCCTCTGAAGGGTACAAATTCAATAAAAAAAAATGAGAATTGCCCATCTCATCATCCTTTTTCTAGGATATGAATTATCAAGTGAAGGCAAAAGCCTGGCAGCAAACTTTCTAGAAAAGTGTGCGCTTCTCCAACCTCCAAAAACGCAGAAAAACTTACAGTTGATTCTAGGTTTCCTAAACTTCGGAAGAACTTACATCCTAAATTAAGCAGAAAGGGTTAAACCTCTCTACGAATTAAACAAACCTGATTTTAAAATGAATAATTGGACACAAAAACATACTGAAATTTTGCGTTCATTGCAAACAGACATGTTAGCGACAAAACATGTGCAAACACGCGTAAACATACATAGCTTAGTGATCCAGATCATTCCAGGAAAATGCGGATTCACATACTTAACTTTTAACGAAGGTGAAAAAGTACCAATAGCTTACAAATCACATTTGTATACACAGGCTGAAATGAAATTCACTTCTACAGAAAAAATTCTGACAGCGGTTCAAACTGCGGTAGCAAAAGAGAGAGCCCGCGCACAGGGTAAGCGCATTATGGTCGTTACACCTGTACCTGCCTTAGAAGCAGTGACAAAAGCGAGCATTCCAAATGCTAAAGCTTTACATCCAAGATGGATACAATGGGTTAATTCTCTTGCTGCTATGTTTTTGATCCTTATTTGAAAACACAAGAATTTCTGCAATACGAACAAGAATGTCCTCTGCCTACTGAAATTCTGCCTCTGGAGCAGTATGAATGTATAATTTATACTGATGGATCAGCACAGCCCGCTACGGTGGCAAACAAGCATATAGTGCTGCATGCGTGATCATTAAAAGTCATTGGCGTGATGGCAAATTCTGACCAATGGTCACTAAAACTCAATCTCTAGGAGATTGTACAGCTCAGCGAGCTGAACTACAAGCATTTAAGATGGAGCTTGAGAATACGGACTGCGAATTCCCCACACTCATAGTGTGCGATTCGTAATATTGTGTTCAATCTAACAATGAATAGTTCCAGAACTGGATTGAAAACTGTTTTAAAGATGCATAAGGTGGCACAATCAAGCATAAATTCCTTTGGGAACAAGTAGTTCAGTTACGACAAGAACTACAAAACACTGAAGTGATACATACGCTGAGACATCAACATGATGGTGTTCACGTTGAAGGGAATTCATTGGTTGATGAAGCTGCGAAGGCAGCTGTGCAAACGGCTTCCGTAGCTGCAATTATTCGTACAAAATTTAAAATAGACGCCGAAATAATGCTAGCTGTCAATGCCACAAGCAAAGACGGTGGTAAAACATCACCAAAAGGCTTTCCACTCAAATACTCATATTTAACTGATGCGAACAATGTTCCGTTTGCTCAAATCCATGGAGTGGGGGATAGAGTCATTCTAAACATGGAACATAGATTAGGACTAATCTTAGTAGCACATGAAGGGCTCGCCTCTGCACATGTTAGTGTTTCCCCCACAGTATAATTATTAAAACAGAGATACCGGTGGCCGCGCACGAGGAAACAAATCAGAAACAATGTTTTGGTATGTGAAAAGTCCTGCGCAGACGCCCCTGTTAATTTGAGATAAACCATTAGCTTGCGTTTACCTTGAGCACTGCTGTCCTTTACAGAGTGATGATAACTATAAATATCATGGTCGCAGTGGATTCGTGTTCAAGATTAATTTGGATGTGGCCTCAGCGCTCGACTGACGCTCAAACTGTTATAAAAGATTTGGGAGTCTTTATCTGTACATACGCAGTCGGCATGCTACATTCAAACCAGGGTCCTGCGTTTAGGCCATGACCAATCTGGGCGTTGCATTGACGTACTCTAGTCCATTCCATCCTGAGGAAATTCGGTTGTGGAGAGAAAAAACAGGGACATAAAGCAATCTATAACAGCCAGGGTATTAGGTTTGGGTGACGGGTGGGTCAAACATCTAATAAGTGTCCAACGTAGTCTTAACAATTTGCCTAGAAGTTCTCTAGGGGGTATCACTCCATTTGAAGTCCTTTTGGGGACCAGAATGTTAGTAGCGGACCTCGATTGTCAGACTTCAGTGGTAGACCAAAAACCCTTTGATATCAAAGACCGTTTGGCTGTTTTACAGAATTTAAATGCAATAAGAACAAAACAAAGTAACGTGTTCCTGAAGCCAAACACTACTGAAGAGAAACCGACCATCCCAGCAAGGCCTGTCTGGATCCCAAAGCTTGGTGATCAGGTCAGAGAAAAGATCGCGGACAAGAAGGAATTTGGGCCTTCTTACAGACAACCAGTACCTGTCCTAGCAATCCACGGATCAAGAACAGTATTACTGCTGCCTCTTGCTAGTAAAAAGGATAACAGGTTTGTGTCAATTGACCTGGTCAAACCACATCATGTGGCCGATCATAAGCAGTAGGCCCAGTGGACTCCGCCGATGTAGCAGACGCCCTAATCTGGCTACTATCCATGAGGTTCAAACTGAGAGACTCATCACCTTTGAAGAATCTGCAGTGCGAAATAAAGGACTAAGCAACAAAGCTATGGAACTTGTACCTCTTGAAACCCAAATAACAGTTGGTCAAGCAACGCCTGTCTACAATGAAATAGCATCTGACTATACAAATGTAACAAGTGATCCTGTGGTTTCAGCAATTTCAACGAATCCTGATGCAATCCCAACAATTGACAGAACTGCCTCTGGCTATTTCATTAACTTTGATACGTTTTCTGAGGATCCCAGTAAACCTGCAACAATGCTAGCTAAAAGAACTTTGAAAGAACAAGCGATTGACCTTTTTCGTCACCTGCAAAAGACTTATCGGGTTTCACCATGGATTGAACTTTGGATTGTGTTGGGTGTATTTTTTCTTCTACTTTAGTTGACTCTGGTGATAACTTTGGGAATGCTGATAAATGGAGGATATGTAAAAATGGACACAGCAAGTAACTATAGTTGTTGCTTACGAGAAGCAAGGCAGGCAGTAACTGCGCCTCTTTTACTGCCAGCCTTACTTCTCGCAAGCAACGATTATAAGTACAAAGTGTGTGTTTAGGCACCGCTTGCTGGTTTCCATACATGAATAAAAAGCACTGTCATTTACAATGCCAATAGCTCAAATTCTCGCAAATCCAAAACCTATTTATTTCACTGCAAATGCTTGTTTTTCACGCAGACCGTGAGGGCAAAATTGGAGAGCCCAATAGAGACCTGTATCAGCACCTGCTTTTCAGAACTGCCGGTACTGAGCACTGGCAGGACCCGGCAATAAAGCCCTGTATACTGAATTAATCAGTGCTTAAATGTCCCATATAATAGGCCTATTTGCGGTTAATGATGTATTTCTAACATATGTTAAGTTTGCCACTATATGCTTACAGGTTCTGCAGGTTTTCCACATAGACCTAGGCTGGTGAGGCGCAAGTCTGTAATTTAAAAAGTCAGGATCGAGGTCTGGGATTAAATTCCGAGTGATCACCGCTTGCTGCCGGCGGCGATCAGTAGCTGAATTCTTAAATTAATCTCACCTCAAGAGATGTCAATGTCGCTTACAAAATCGCACAGACTGGCTGGCATACCTTAAAACCAAAGGCTTCCAAATAAATGTCTTTGGCGCTCTGGAAACACAACCATCACAACACATCAGAGCAGCACACCTAATGTAAGGAGAGGCTTTCCAAGGGGTAAATGAGATTTTATGACAGCTAGAATGGAGCTGCCACACCAAGTTGAACAAAAATAAACCTCTCCAAGTTTAAGAAAAAAACACATTGTCAGCAGATACTTACAGTTTGAAAGGCTCGTCAAAGCTTCAGCAAAGAGCTCTGACAGCAGCAGAAGCTATTAAAACAAGCTGGTGACAGCGCAGCAGTGCGGGTGGAGGGAAATTGAAAGCGCATCGGCACGCGCTGTGTAACGCCAGCCGACGGGGACAGGAGATGTGCACGCGTACGGAGTGCACATCTCCTTTCCGCGTGTGCACATCTCCTGTCCACACGTGCCACCTCCTGTCTCCCTTCGGCAAGGAAACCGGCGACTACAGGTCTCGCCATGGCGAGCAGCGAATGCGCTGCATCGCTAGGCGAGACCTTAAAATGGACACAGCAAGTAAGAACATCAACTTACTCCTCAAGCCACACAAATCATCTCATTGTGAACAAAGAGACTTGTCATCAGTGAACATCAGAGCCGTTCCTATACCTGGTGGTATAGCTTGAGACAGAACTGATTAGACATTTTTGGCCCTGCGGAGCTGTTGAAGATTTCACACCAGTTCAAGATTTCCTTGAATGACTTTGTTTCATCTAGTACCTTTTCTGATGATTGGGACTTCAAGACTGTTAATAATATGATGTCAGACCTAGAAATGTCTGCAGTATTTACAAATCGTGAATATTTAGAAGGTTCATCAGACTATGAACACATGTATTGTTATAATCATTATGGTCATCATTTCTTGCACAAATCTGCGAATTCTAGAAATGTATTAATGTATAACCAATGGGAACATTGTCCTACTCCACCAAATGGTAGCTCAAACATTTTTTTTAGAAAATTTCCGTTCTTGTCAGGTTTCAATGAATCCAATCCTGAATCCTTTTGGTTTAAAAATGTGAACAAAACAGGAATGAAAAGTATGTTCATAAATACCAAGCAAATTTATTCTGCAGCCTTTTATGCTCAACTGTCTACATTAGGTTTCGACTTTTGGAAAGACAACATTTAGACAAAAACTGTCTAGGGCACAAAAGATTGGCAAGTGCAGGGGATAGAAGCTTTATTTAGAGTCTGCATAATCCCTGAGCAAATTATGTTTTTAAATGACACTGTCCAACAGACGTCTTGTCTTGGGTTAGCCAAGATAAAAGACATGAACAATCTGTTCATACCTACACCTACACCTGTTAGTGATAACACTTCAGAGGGGGAGGTCGACGTACATACTAAATTGCATCACAACAGAACAGATCCAGATTGGAATAAATGGTTAATATGGCCCACAGACACAAACAACTGTCAAGATAGATTCCTGAACAAAATACGGGGTTTCGCATTCAATATGCCAGATCCAAGATATGTTCAGAGACAGCATCCAGGAATAGTAACAACATACTGTGTAGGGAAACTTTGCCTTATATGGCTACATAGATCTACACTTAGGGATGTTAAGCAACACTTATCTTTCCTTAAAGATGCCGCTGATCTTAGGGAATTCTTGCTAGGACCAAGAACACCGCGTCATAACTTTTTTATATTTGCCGGTATCTATTCTGCTTATAATGAAGCATGGAAGATTACGCAACTGCAGAACGAATAATTGATCGTATTAATTTAGAGAAAACTCTCTCTGTGGTTGACAATGGGTTAACAACTCTGTCGTCCAGGATATATTTATTGGACAGCATAGTGTCTTCTGCCATAGACATCATGGAGCAGGACATGGTCAGTCGCAATTACGTTCTATCATGCTATTAGGCTGGACGTTGTAAAACGTTCGTTCAGGCTATGTCCCTTGGTGTTTAATCAATACTACGTCACTGTTTTCAGACTTCAATCTCACTGATAAACAGATCAAATTGGCACAAAGGGAAGCAGACTATACAGTGCTGAGCATTGAAAAACTGGAAAGATTGCCATTTACTGTCGCTGAAAAGCCAGCAACCGAATGGATAATACATGGAACAATCACTCTGCCTGTTACAATTTTCCATTTGTAGTATTGTCTAAAACACATACCAGCAGGCACATATGAAAAGTTGGGTAAAGAATACATGAAGACATCCTTAGAATTACCATAAACTTACAGATGTTGGATTGGGGGTCGTGAAGTGTTTCTTAGCGAGAAAAACTGTGAAAACGCACTAAGCGGTTCCCTCCTTTGTCGGGGAATAAGCCTACACGGGGCCTGCGATGGTTCCTCTAACAACTTATCCTGCCACCTGCAAGGTTCACCAGCTGCGGTGATTGATCCAATTTTTGGACAACTCTACGAATGGGAGTTACCTTATGTTGAACGATCACGGCTGCTGTGGCATGTTGCTAGGAATACCATATCTAGTAACTGCGTGAGACAGGGTCAATTGCTGTATGCAAGTATTGTTTCCTAAAACCAAGACCTTCACTGAACATCTCTTCTATACGAATTGATACTTTAAGCAGAATGAAATCCATTCTTTTGCAAAAAACGGTGCAACTGACCTCGGCCAAAGAAAGCTATGATCTGTAAGTCGCAAGGACTTCTGCAGAGATACATACCCTCTTAACTACAAATTGCCCCATACATTTCTTAGAAATGTTAAGTCGTTTCTTAAACATGTCTGATACGAGCGGTATTGTACATGTATTTAAGACCGTATTTTCTGGACTATTAGCACCTTTTGAAGCAGTCCTAGGAATATTTCCAAACTTCGTACACTCTGTGTTTGGCGGACTACCTCTCATTTTGGGACTCGCTGCAGGTATCCTATTTTTACTACTGCTGCTGCGATATGGCAAGTCAATTCACAAGCGACACCCACTTCTCCATGAAGACATCTCTACTGGCCATGAGGTGTTGTGAGCGCATTGTCCAAATTTTGGAACTACCTTGTGTAGGAGAATTAAATACCACATGGTTTCTGTCATTCAGACCAATTTGGCAAGATTGCATCTTACCTGTTTTACGCTGCCTGCTATGCGGAGAAGAATGTGTGTTAGACACATGTCTCACACTCCCATCAGTTATGCCAACGGATGTTGATACTTTGCTTGAACCAGTAACGGCCCATGCACTGTGTTGTCCTCAGCGGCTACCAATTCTGATGACGGCATTCTTTGAGATCTCACAGACGCAAATTGCAACTGCTGAGGTACGAGAGGAAACAGGTGCGCAGGTACCATTCATTGCGAGCATTGCTAATGCGACCAGTGCTGACGGCGATGCTTCACATCTATGTGCGATTAATCTTCTAAACGAGGTAATCCAACTTTCACCTACAATGGTAGGCGACTTTTTTACAGACTTAGAAGATTTGATATTTTCTCCAAATACCAACACTGAATTTTGAATTTGGCACACAGTGTTCTGAGAGACTTTGAATTCGACCTTCATTTTTTCAAAACAAAATTCTAACTTTGAGACTCTTTTTCCAATGATTAATTTTTTTTCTCCAAAATTGTATTTTTGGCACAAAGTAATCTGCTTAAAGTAGAACTATTCATAGAGAACTAGAATTCTTTGAAAAAACTTCCAGGGACAATTTTTGACCTTGTCCATATACCAACAGTTTTATGTAATCTGACATGAAATGGTTTCTGCACCCTTTTTCTTCTGTATTTACGTACCATTTCATAAATGTATACTATCATGATTCATTCAGGATAGCATTTTAGATGTCAACTACAAGCTTAGAATGAAACATTGCTTGAAATGCGTACAGCACAAATGCTTTTACGTATGTACAACCAGTACCAATGCATTTTTATGTATTGTGGGTGGGTTTTAAACACTTGTTGTATAGGTAGTTTTTAGATACGTGTATACATGTTTAGAGCTTAGTATTTAGTAGAAGTCGTACATAAGAAAGTGGAGTGGGTGTTGCATGGCGTTTTAGATTTCAAATTAATTTTCCCGATTCATGCCCTTATATAGGTAGAATACATGTTGCCCTTATATAGGCATAGAAATCAAGCTCTTATTTAGGCATAGCCCATGCTATACAAATACAGGCATGGCTACGTCACAACGATTTCTTGGAAAAGCAGCTTAAATCCGTTAGGGACTTTCCCTTGCTTGAATATTGATTTCTCCAAGAACTACAATGAACATCTATTCCTTAGAGGTTCATTCATGACGTTCATATGCCCGACTTTACGTCAATACTGGCATTCCTGGGGAGCCCCGGGAAAGTGATTCGTCATTTATGCAATGGACTGTAACTGACACTGCCTCACTCGGACAATGTAGAACTCGCTGATATATTCCCTAAATGTTAATGGAGAGAACTGTTATGGGTTGATGCCATGATTCATGGAAACTAATGTATAATTCTGAAGTACCAATGAAAAATAAAGTTTAAAAAAAAAATACTGGCATTCGTAAACACCTTCAAAGTATAAATATACCTTCACTTGCTATGGCAAAGCACGATGTGGTTCGGTGCAGTTCGACGACCTACGTGCCTGATGCAGCTCACTACAGCAAGTGCCGAAGGAAGACGACTCTCCAGCTGACGCACTGACCAGGAAGCTGCCCTCCTCTGCCGAGATGCCAGCTCCATTGTTTCTGACTTCCCTTGCAGGGTGTTGGGAAATTGAGTCCGAGACAGAGATACCAGACCTCCTTCATTCTAAAGGCATGGAGCTGATTAGAACCTAGAGAAACCTTCGGCAAATTCTTGGCAAAACTAAACCTATGCTAAAAGACGATACTTACTTCTTCCCTCGTACTAGACTTAGGTTAGGTACATTAGGGTAGGCGTATTTTAGAAGCACCAGTTGAGTATTTTAGCCTATGTTATTTATGTCTGTATTTTTATATGGCTTAGAAACCATATAATGCTTTTACAGTATTATTTCATATTACTGTTTACGCTGTACAAATTATACTTTACAGTCTGCCTAACTATTGTAGCAGTTCACCTCTCTTGCATGAGAAAGAAGACTGTTCAATAAACCCTTTTTTTATTGAAACGCCCATCTCTCTATTTCTGTGCACCCTCTGTTGAAACGAAGCATGCACGATTGAGTGAGTGAAATACTTATCTATTGTTTCCATGACTCTGAAGATAGTTATTCTAGTCCTAGGGAAACAAAGTTGTCATGTTTATGCGGTTTTCAGAAACCAATCCCTTCATGTGTATTCAAGAAAGTTTCTAGTGACCTCTGAGCTAGCTGGCACTCATAATTAAGTTTAGTATATTCGATAGAGACCTACTGACCTAAGTCCTACGTCATATCTATAGGATATATTATTCCAATGCGCAGAGCCTATTGGGAATATAGGAACTACACTACAGGTGGAGATAAAAAATGTGACAACAAAATTTAAATGAATGATAATGGAAGTAGCGTCTGATTCAAAAGTAGAATATTATTATCAATCAAATATTGAAGTCCATGTCAATTTCTTTCATTTTCGATTTCTTTATTCGCCAATTATAGAATTCCACAATCCAAAGCAAGAAAATTCAGGAAGGCCAAGTCCAAATTCCAACAAAAAAGTTCATTAATACATAGATCCAATCAATATGACAATTATTCCAACCAGATCATTAATTCCACGAACAGAACAGCCTTTGTTAAGAGCAGCCTGCGCGTTTCGTCCTCCTTTGGCCATCATCAGGGCTCATTAAATTATAATTTTTGAATGCTGAAACTGTCTCCTACTTCTCCTTGTTCATTAGGTATTCTTCACCATTAACAATTTTTTCATCTTTCAAACGCGATATTTTCTCTTTTCCAAGCTTTGTAAATTTAAGTCCTGAGCACAAAAGCCCAACCAAACGGGATATTTCTCTTTTCAAATTCCGTTATTAAAGTCCTGGGCACAGTGACTCAACGTTAATCTTAAAGCCACACATCTTTTTTACTGTTATAGTTCTAGTCGTCGTCGCCAACGAGTCCTGATAAATCTGCTTAAGGGGTGGAGATACACTGGAGAAACTGGAAATATTTAATACAGAAACAGCACCGGAGGCAAGAATCCGAGTTGAGGTGCACCGAGTGAACTGCTTGTGAGTTTGAACAATATGTTAGTATTTATAGGTTCAAAAACAGTATAGCAGTAGGTCAAAAATCAAAAACAGTGCATGACTGCGCTACACTGAAAGAGCTCTGAGGCAGTTTTCAAGAGGCAACATAGGGGCACTAAAGTCCTATTTTAAACGTAATGTAAAAAACATTAGGGATAATTAATGCAGAAAAAGCAGGACTGCGAATCAGGGCTGAGATGCGTTGGAAGAGCTCAAGAATCTTGTTTACTCAGTGCTTTAAATGGAAATCCAGAAGTGCAGGAGCTCTGTATTCAGAGTACCTATTTGCTCCAGAGAGGCACCAGAACTCTCTATTTTGCGTATCTATTTGCCCCTTAGTAGAGATTGTACTCTCTATTCAGAGTAACCTTTTGCTCCTGAGAACTGTCAGTATTCTCCATTTGGAGTAACTATTTGCTCCTCAGCAGTGCCGGTACAGTCTGGTCGGAGTATCTATTTGCTCCAGAGAGGTGTTGGTACCACCCCCTGCCTGTAAAATCTCTTCAACATGAAAGAGAAGCACTTTTTATTTAATGTTGAAGAGATTTTACGTGCGGTACGTTGTACAATTTACAATACATACCTTTTCAGGAATCGGTTTATTCCCTGGGTCTTTGAACCAAGCCAAACATTTGGCTCAACTGTCTCGACTCTTCCTGTTAATTTGTTTTCTCACCCACCACTAGGTCTGGGCCCATATGTCTAGCCAGTCCTACGTCAGGGCACTCCTTTATCTCTTCTTAGACTTAATAGGCCAAATAAAAAAACTATTTTCCGAGTCTTTTTCTAAATGTCAACTCACTCAAAACATTTTTTTTCATATAATGGCCCCTTTGATGGGAAGAGGACATTTCTGAGGTGGGAGTATCAGGCAAGTGCCACTACTCAGGTTCCCTCTGTGCCAGCCTTCAGAGAAAGTTTCTCTTCATTACTACCTCTACCTGACCCTGGACTCTGCAGCACATTCCCTTCAAGGCATGATTATCCCCTTTTCTACCATCCCTCTCCCATGCACCTAGTCTCACAGCTGACTTTGGGCCCCAACCCCATATAAGCTACCATCCGCCTCCACTTTCATTATTCCCCGTAAAAAACATTAGTAAAATCCCGTACAAACTTGAAACATTGAATATAGAGCAGTAAATATAATTAATACGCACTTTAAAATAGGTTCCACACTTGCCTAATGATCCAACTGCTAATTAAGGAAACATAAACAGAAAAACCCTAATAGGGCTTCAGCATTGGTGCGAAAGTCTTTTTTGGCAACCCACCAATGACCTCTTTCTTTGCAGATACCGTTACTACCCGCCTTCACCAGTACCCTTCATCTCTCTGTAGCCCCTTTCTCATATGCATTTAATTTGTTGGATAGCGCTACTCCTATCAGTGTAGAGTGTCACAGTACTTTACATCACACACACATTACACAGCGACAATGAATCATACAAGTATGTAAATCAGTCTATAAGGAATGTCACATAAGACAATGAGGATTACAAGGTGTAGGAATCACGTCATCCATACTGGAGGGCAGTATATGTTAAAAGGGTTTGGTCTGGAGAAGCACAAACTCAGAATTTAAAGCGTACCCCAATGGGCTTTCCTAATGAAAAATGTATATCTGCCCAAATAAACTCTTTTTAGCAACATTAGAATAATGAAAGACTGGGGAAGTTCTAACTATATTGCAACACAAAATGACAAAAAAAAGCATAGTTCTAACTTTACCATTCAGTTTGTGAGCAGCTATTTGATGACAGTTCATAGGTCATTGTCCTATGTTAAGATCGTAGCTTCTGAACTGCAAGTAACTAAAGGATCTCTGTGACAAAGGCAGTAACCCACTGAGCTATCCACATAAAATGCAGTGTATCTGCATTTAAAAAATGCCAACTATTTCTCTCCAGCAGGATCATTAATCAACAGTTATCTGGACATTTTTATTGTTGCCTTGCATCCGTCGCAGATGATAATGATAAAAACGATTTAAATGAATCATACTCGAAGTATGTGTCTTGCTGGCCCCTGCAGATTTTAGAAACAAGAAGAAATAGCCACACATACTCTGACCTGCTTGGGACGTTGAACTCTGCCTTGCAGTGCAATCTGATAAAGCAACAGTTGCAGGGTCAGGAAAGGTGAATCAGTAACAGGATAAAGAAACTTCTTTTCTCCAGCACTGAATAGAAAAGGCAAGATCCACGCAGCAGGGCAACAGGCAAAAGATACCCGCTGCCAAAGGAGAGGATTTGTCCACTCGCCATGCGTCCATTGTACCTGCAAGATTGGGCGGGGACACAGCCACCTTTCTATAAGGAGATGCGTGAATGGGGGTCCCTGTGAAAAAGAGCCCCGTCCAATCGTGCAACTCCTGTAACAGGAAGAAACACAACGTTCGGAGGAACATTTTCAATTAAAGTGGGCATTTTCCATTGGCCTTCATGTCATCACTGGGAGGGCCAAGGCTCATGTTTGGGTGGGCCTGGCCCACCTGCTAGAACCGGGTCTCCATGACCTGACCCGCAAGTTCAATTCTGGAAATTATGCCGCATGTCTGCAGACGGCTGAGACTCTCTCGATTCCCCAGGCTAGGCCTGACAATCCCCTAGTCCAACCCCACAGCCGGGCACAAGAAAGTTTGGTGATTTCCTGAGATCGGCCCGAGCAGTCTTGGTAGTTGCGCCACACTCCCAGCAGCCATCTACCCTGAATCCTTTTCGTTTGACTTGAAAATCCCTGCTAGAAGGGGGTTAGGGTTTTCAAGCAATGTACCTAACAGAGTCTATCTCAAATTCAATAGAATACGTTTCTAAATCAATTTGAAGATCATGCATATGCAACCTAAGTGGACCTAAAATGAGCTGAGATTTTCATGCGAAGATTGGATCAAAACTGATTTCCTCTGAAAGATCTGCTTGAAATGTCATTAATAAATCTACTGTTTGACATACAATTGATCCTTAGATTAGTTCAGAGCGATTATTAGTTTTAACGGTCTCAGGATTCTTATTATCCTTTGTAGACATCTGTATGGTATTTGCGAAAGCAATATCCATAAAGAGGCCTGCTGCCCGAGTCAATTAATGCTGATACTGCTGTTTCCAAAAAGCCCCTGCACAGTTACTGAGATAGATACTAGGAAGTGCATACTAAAATCAAATTCAAGATTCAACAGTTTATGAGAGGCTGGAACAATATTAAACTCAGAAGTATAACCTCATTCATTAAGAAAGATTTCTCTTCCCTGCCCTTCTTGGTCAAGTACTCTAAGCGTATTCTTTGGTTATATAGGACAATCTATCAAGAAATGATCAGATTATCCACAATAAAAACAAAGGTTCTCCCCCTTCCTCGTTCACATTCCTCTTTTGACCTAAATCCTTCTATCTGCATTGGCCTGCTTTCATCAGTTTTAGTGATGGGCTCAAACTTTTTTTCTTTAATAACATTCAATTCTTCATGCCAATGTTCAGTCAACTGATGCTCTAATTCTCTAATTCATAATTCTCATTAATTTAACCAAATAGGCAAGTTGTAATATCTACCTGTACCTCTTTTGTCATAGAATGTTGGGCGGTATACCACAGCCTCACACAGGGCTGCCCCATGGTCCACTTCCATGCCAATCTGTGTGCTGTATGTGGATCAAGTCAACCCAAGGGCAACTCGAGAAAAATAAGGATGTTAAATGGTACGGTTCCTGAATTTAAACAAGCAATTGCCTATCATTTTTCTTCTTCCTTTTAACATTTCCTAACTTTTTAAACGAATGGTCAGTGGGCGTGATTTAGATGATAATGGATCCACTGGCGTAGGAAGGAGGGTGCGGTGTGTGCGGGCCGCCCCGGGTTTCATCACTGAGGGAGGTGACAAAATGGCAAAAATACGTGTTTAGGTCTCACAACACTTTTTGGGAAAAAGTATATTATTTAAAACGAGTTTAATAATTTAATATGACAATCAATTAATCTCAACAAGTCAACGGGGGGAGGGTTGACAAGACATTTTCCGCACTGGGTACCACCTGACCTTGCTACGCCACTGAATGGATCATAAACTCAAGTTGTTGGGAACAGGTGTGGCCCAGGGACTCCAAAATCCTTAAGACAACCCTGCTAATTCTACCACTAGATCGATTAGATGGGAAAAAATGTGAGGAATCTCTGCTATTTGTGCCAGTAGATTTTTCAAATCATCCTGAAACCCTCTATAAAAAAGATGCTTGTTTGCACTCTGGCCGCTCTCATCAGCAAATAATAGATTGAATTCTATAAGGCAAATTACGAGATCATTAGTGCTTTGATTCAAATGTATCAAACGTAATAATTCCATATTTGCAGATTGGACATACTTATGTTTGGAAAAACCTTTTGTAAATTCTGTTTTAAAAGAATTGTAAGTATACTGAACTGGGTCATCTCCTTCAATTAATTGTACCGTCCATGAAGCTGCAGTACCAGCAAAATAAGGGAGCGCAGACTGCTCACTTAGAAAGTTAGTATGGGGACAAATAAAGTGATACTGGTACTGGGAGAGAAACACTGCAAATGTATCTATGTCCCTGCTAAAGCGTTCAGTTGCAGCCAAATGAGTAGACTGAGGGGTTACAATCTGACCCATAGGAATCTCACCTGAGGCTGGAAGTGCCGGTTCACCGATATTTTATGAACAGTCCTTTCATTAAACTGAAATGTCGTCGGCCTACTTGGAGGACAAAGGTCAATAGGTAGAGGCCTTCCAAGGAGAAACAGACCATTAAAGGCAATTGAGACTGTGTGCTAGAGTGTGGCTAGCATCCTGGGGTACGATCAAGTCTTCAGATACAGCTTGATTTTCCCTTTGCTGCTACATAATCATTTGAGCTAAACCAGAAAGGGTAATGGCCTTAAGGACCATTATGTCCACCCAGGAGGGTCATTTGTGAGCTCGTCGTTTTGGCTCGATCATGATCGTTATGTAGATCGTGGAAAGACAATATGGATTTTAGAGCAGCAGAAACCACTCCCCCAACACTGTCTGCCCCCACCTCCATATTTGTATATATAGATAGGATATATAGACACTAGTGAGGAAGGGGAATTGGATAAGAGAGAAAAAAAGAACATCCGACCCACCCTGGTGGCTTCTTATAGGGATTGCCTAGGACATCTTGCCATGAGCTCACTCATCTCACAGACGTTCCTTGAATACAGAAGGGTATATTAGCACTAAGTAATAAACCATCATTTAATAATTTTCAAATTGTTCTGGCTATTACACTGTCACCTGAGTAGTTTGTATCCAATAATACACTGCCATCCTTGAAAAGCGGTGGTGTGATGAACTTCCTAACAAGAAAGAAACATTTGTGTTTAGAAGCTGAGGTGTAGAACTGTTTACCACAATAAATAGAAATAAAAACTAGAATCAGAACTGATAGCCACAAAGCCAATTGTTTTTACAGGAAATCCAAGTACTTTTCAAGGTGATGTCTGAGATTAAACTTGTAAATAAGGTAATTAGGACAAATTGCAAGCTATCCCCAGTAAAAGCAAGTCTTTTGGAAATATTGTCCACCAGGATATATACCATACACATGGCAGAACTGTTCTACGCAAATGCAAGTAACAAAGCAACAATATATCAATCACATGTACATTGAAACATTCAGCTTTGTTCAGGAGGCACTCTCGGGTTCTTCATCTGGCTAAACTACAAAATGTGAGTGGATGGACTCAATCATTATTTTGACTCTGAGGCATGATACTGGATGTCACACCTTTCACCCGTAATTGGGCAGATCGTTAGCACAAAACTTCACCTTACCCCATGTCACACCTGTTCTTCCCTGTTGCTTAAGTACTGCAATTTAATAAAAGGGCCAGTGAAGTTCCTGGGTTACATGAGTGGAAGCTAAATGATAGGAAGATAACTCTCTGTAGTTTCACTATTTATTTATTTTACAGTGCTACATAAGGCTTAAGAACGCCGAGGACTGTACAGAAAGTCAGAGAGTGAGAGATAGAGGAAGAATAAGTTAGAATCAATTTCAAAGGTTAAAAAACTCATCTTCCCATGTTGCTGTTTTAAAACATAAATAACTTTCTCCTCTGTTTCTTATTGCTAGCCGATTTTTGTATCTTGTTTGCTTATATTTATCAGCTCTGTTACTGATGGCTCTTTGTGGCATTTCTTATTATTTAATAAAACTTATTAAACAAAAAAACAAAAAAAACTCATCTGATGTGGTTTTTGGTTGTGTCTATTGAATGTATATGAAGTATCAGTTGAGAGCAGGTGAGAATAGTTCCGTTTTCAGAACTTCCCTGAACAGCTAGTGGTTGGATTGGGATCTAAGACTACTGATGAAGGTGCTCTATCCTTGAGTAGTCGGGCCCAACTGCATATTTCATCATCTTGCAGGGTCTTGCAGTAATGCTGGCTAGGTTTCACTATGAAATACTCTAACAATACCCCAAACTGGGTCCTTTGGATTCATACTAATAAATCCCTAACTCAGTCCTGGTAGTGTCGCACAGAGCAGTCAGGTTTTACTAGAGGACCATGTGGTAAGCTTTTCAGGGCACCAACATGGATAAGTAAATTTTAAACAAAATCCAGAGCACACAAACAAAAGTAACTTTCTGTGAGGGTAATCACATATGTCAATAAAGATAAGATCGTAAACCAAAGTTTCTTTCAATTGCTTTATATAATTCCAAATGGTACTCCTGTCAAAGGAGATCCCAAGAACATTTCGTCAAATCGGGTAATCACCCGTGACTCTTCAGGGCTGCGATGGTGTGTAAGATGGCGGTATCGGGGGACCGGTGATAATTCCAACCCGGTCCTAGTCGGGTTAAGTTAATACACGGGCCTTTTGTGGCCAGTACGAAGTAATGGGGAAGCAAGACAGGCGGGTAATGGCGTCTAATGTCAGCGGTGGCTGTGAGCCAGGCTGTTGTGGAGCTGTATGAGGTTGCCGGATACAGAAATAGTAAATGACAGAACACAAAAGAAATCCAATACCAATTTCTAAAAATAGAGCAGACTTTTATATAACTTTAGACACCAAAACAACACAATCAGATAAGTATAACTGGAGTTATAGATTTTCCAAGGGAAAAAAATCAGTGTAATTCACTACTGCAAAACATTAACATTGCGGTCAATTGAGAAAACAGCTAGTGACAATCGGTCACTTGCAGGTTGAGTCCAGTGGAAACCACTGGGAGTTAAGGTAATGCAGGTCAGAGGACCAAGTCTCAACAGTCAGTTCAACTGTACCTGGCTCCAGGGGGCCTGGGTGCAGAGTTGTCTTAGCTGTCCTTTGTGCTGAAGCGGGAGCCGCGGCAGTGCTGAATTGACCAATAAATAGTGTTGGTGAGGAAATGGCTCCAAAATCTTGACAAGGGGGCCACTGAGGTGGTGATCTAAAGGTGTCACAGGTATCCCTCGAAGTGCAGCATCGAACAAAGGTCGTGGCAGCTGGACTGGTCACCAACAAGCCTTGACTGCAGTAAGCTCATCTTTGGGTTACTTCGATGTCCTGGAGTCTGGGGGAAAAAGGTAGTCACCAGAAACTTGCTGGAGAACAGGGCTACATTTCCTACAATGTACTAGGCCATTTACTTTTGGGCGGGGCCGAAGGCCAGTGATTCTTTGGTTCTGGGAGCGTTCAGTGCCTGCGGGCTGCAGGGGACTAGTACCTATTGTCCAAGGTAGTTCTGAAGTTGGATTTGGGGCTCAGAGAAGATCCTATTGCTTTTGGAACTGGTCTCTGGTCCAGGACGAGTCTCAGTCGTGCAGTTACAGGGTGGTTACCACAGGTGCAGGTTATCGTGCCTTTTCTTTGTACAGGTCGTGAAGTCACAGACACAGATCTCTTCTTTGTCCTTCATTGCAAATTAAATGAGATCGGTGTTACTGGTGCCAGGGGTGCCCCTTAAATCCAAGATTTATGGGCACTGGGAGTGTGGGTGCAAGTAGCCGATGGGCTACTAGCTCCAGCAGTCAATCCACACCTGAAGTGACTACATCCAGGGAGCATGCCACCTTTTCCCTTCAGAATCCTCTATTCTACCACTTTTAAAAAGCAGAACCCATCCTCGGCTGCACAGAGCAAGCAGTCCACCCTAGGGGTGTGGCTAGCCTTCTGTGGGTGTACCACTCCTGCTAATTTTCCCACTTGCCCAGGTGCAAATGTACCTGAGGCAGGAGGATGGCTTTGTCCTCCTTTGCGAGTCAGCCTGATTGCACATCAGAGGTGGTGTGGGCTTTGAAGCTCACCGCCTTGATGTGCAACTTCCCTAGACATCCTGTCAGGGAGCGAGGCGACACTTCCCGCCCAGGCAGGCCTTTGTTTCTGACTCCTGGGAGTGTCAAAACCTCCTGGCAGGGGTCAGAATCCTGTCTTGGCGGCACTACTAGGCTGCCTGCCAGGGCACAGGAAAGTCTGGGGCAACCAGGAGGGCAACCTCTAAGGTAGCCACCTGGGAGCATGTCACATCTGACTTAGAAATAATGAGGTTTATTGAGACAAGTCGTTTGATATTAAACATTAAATATTTTAGCGGGCCATAATGAAGTTCGCGACCACGGATGCCCAGGTGCCAGCACGTGTTAGGCTATGGTCCCCTGACCACTTATAGTAGCCCTTAATGGAAAGTGACTATTTAGGGATATATAAGCTTGACTTCTATGTCTTCACCTTTAATATAATGCACCCTGCCACCTAGGCTTAGAAGGCCTACCTTAGAGGTGAATGGCAAATAATGCTGTGGCCTTGCCACATATGGTGAGGGCAAAATCAAATTAGAGCAGTTTACACTGCTCCTGCAGTCTGCGATGGCAGGCCTGCTGTCATCTGTTTATTTGAGTCACTTAGGGTGGCACAAACAGTGCTTCAGGCCCTTGTGACCACTTTAACTCCCATGCCCTGGGTATCACAGGTACCATAAGGGGGTTAAAGTATTTGCCAATTGGGGATCCCAGTTTACATTTATCATATTTAGGGAGAAAGCACTGGCACTGAGGCCTGGTTAGAAGGCTCCAGTTAACCTACAGAGTCATAATCATCAGCATTGGGGTAAAAGGTGTGGGGGGACAATACAAAATGGCACTTTCCAACATGACCACACCCCCAGATGAAAGGTGATGAGCAACTAACCTACACCTGTAGTGGTAGATGCACTCTTGTGGTCTGACACCCTGTGATGACCTTTGACTACATTATTTTAATTGACTTTAGTGTGTTATTTTATCCTAGTCGGAATGTACGATGTCCTGCATATGCTTGTTTCTCTTACAGGTTTCTTGCAGTCTTTCAGTGGGAGCTGTCACGGAGTAGGACAGCCTTGCCAAGACCATAATCTGTGGTATGTGCATTTGAAAGCGTGAGAGGGAGAGAGAGGTGTGGAATGTACTTTTTGGTTTCAAAGTGCATTGTTGTGGGCAGTGATGCACACTTGTACTCGGTGTTGTGATGCTATAGGACATTGAGAAATGAAGTATGATAATCTATAAGCAGTTGTGCACAATTTTGCATTGTGTTGAACATTGATGAGAATTATACATGTCTTACTATTGGCTTTGACATGGCCTCATGTCATCCTTTTTTCTGACTCTGCCTTGCTTGAGCTTTTTCTGCATGCACAGCAGCTCTTGCAAGTTGTTTGGGTTATTCACATTCAAAGATTGTTTTTGTGAGACATTGTTTAATGTACCTGGAAGGCTTTGTGAGCTTTGTCAAGATAGAGAGGGGGACATGGGAACTCCTTCCTGCCATGGGAATGCTTACTAGGAACCTGGCCAGTTCTGGTAAGATTCCTCTGGCGCGGGGGGAGGTCTCTCCCAAACCTTTTAGTGTGTTTTGAGACTATAAAGCTGAGGGTTGTTGACTTAGAAACCGGGAGTTTGGAATCCGAACGGGACTGACGTGTCTACATCGGAGTGTGGAACCCTGGTGGCTCAGGCTCTCAACCACAGCTGTTTAACTTCTCCAGTCAGGAGTGGGCTGAGATGCAGTGTTTGCACCAGGTGAAGTATTGAGTTTTGACTAGTGCCATTGTGATGCGTGGTTCCAGTGGCTGTGGTCATTTGAAGTGTTGAGTTTTGGTTATTGACATTGACATTGTGATGTTTGGCCAGTGGCTTTGATCATTTGATCTGTTTTCTTTGTGATGTATGACTGAGTCAAGGTGCACCTCCAAAGTGCGCATTTGGTGTATTCAGTGTATATATCTTTCTGATCTCTTGCAGGACGTCCAGCATACTATATTTTCTTCAGTGTTATCTCATATTATTTGCTGCTTGTTTATTCATGGGCATGTGTTATTATTGCTTACATATAAACATATATATCTCTTTGTTTATTTGAATCTTGTGCATTTGCCATCTGAGAAAGCCTTTTTGTTGGAGAGCATAAAACCCCAAGCCTTGTTCTAAAAGAGAGAGAGTCCTTGCATTTTGTAAAATAAAACCCTTTACTAAAGTTGTTGTTTGTTTTGTGTTAAAGTCTTTTGGTTCGCCGAGTTTTGAGCCATCGTCTGGGAGCTGTATTATCTGAGAGGCATAAGCAAGACAACACCCTGATAGTTCTTATCATCTAAGTGGAAGAACTTGAAAAGGCAATCTGCATTGACATTTTCAGTGCCAGGTCTGTGTACCACTGAAAAGACTACACTCTGTAGGGAACTGTACCACCTCAACAATTTGGGATTCTCTCCTCTCTTCTGCATCAGCCACCTGAAAGGCCTGTAGTCAGTTTGACCCTTGAAGTGAGTCCCAAACAGGTAGGGTCTCAGATTCTTCAAGGACCAAACCACAGCAAAGGGTGTTGAAATTTAAAATCTGATTCTCTTGTTTTTTGATTGAGGTATGCATCACCCATTTTCACCCCTGTCCTACTTTCAGCCCTGGCTCTATCCTTGACACCGCACCTCCATAAACATTGGTAAAGAATCTACATTAGGGTATTGTAGGCTATGTGTACATGCGGAGTCAGCGCAAAAGAACAGCTGGCGTCTGCTCTGGGTTTTTCAGACAATGATAAAGCCTCAAGTAAAGTTTACCCAGATAGCATATCTTGTTGTGCAGCCTTAGGATGCCACGACTGCACAAAGACACCAAGGCTGTCGATTCTTACCGTTACCTCATTTGTGTGTTTTTCCCAAAGCCCTATTTACCTCTGGGCATCACTTGTTTGTGATCTTTTGCTATAAAAACCCATGTAACCATCATTCAGTGTATTTCCTCCTTGAGTACCTCTGTGGTGTTTACCGGATGAGGCCCCATTCATGAATGCTAATAAATGATCATTGGTTTGTACTTCACCCCAGTGTCGATTCCTCCTTACTTGTTAAAGAACCCCTGGATGAAGGGTGACCCTGCACCAGTAGGTTTTAAATAATCCGCTTCCACAAGGCTTCCCTCTCAATGGCAAGTCAACGCTGCTCGCTAGGGAGGAGTTACCTGATGATATAGGCAACAGGTCGGTCCTGGCCCTCATTTGTTTGTGACAACTCTTCCCCAATCCCATATTCATAAGTAGCTGTTTGAACAATGAACTCTTTCCCATTGTCTGGTACTTTCAAGATTAGTGCGGAGCACATACCCTCTTTCAGTGTGTCAAAGGCCTTTTGGCATCCTGTTGTCCAGATGACCTTCTTAGGCTGCTTCTTGGAGGTAAGCTCATTGAGAGGGGCCACAATGGTACCATACCCCTTCACTACTCTCCAGTAATTCCCAGTCAAGCCAAGCAAAGCCCTGGCTTGGGTCTAGGTCTCGGGAGCCTCCCAATCTAGAATTGTCTGTAGCATCAGGTGCCGACGCTGCTCTTAACAAAAACAGTGGTTCTGTCAGGAATAGAACAATTTCTTTGATTCAAGATTTGCTTACCCAAAGGAAACCATACGAGGGTGTCGGCTGACACCCCCGTGAAGAGGAACTACTGAAGCCATTACTCCAGTGCTTAATTTGTGCCTGTGCTTTCCGGTGCTTAGCACCGGCACTTCGTTATCAGGGCCGGGTCTAGACATACCTGAGCGCCAATTCACCTAGTGCAACATGTGACACACAATATCGGCACTTCATTGCAGTCTCTAGTGAAGAGCCAGTTGATATATTACACAAAAAAAATTAAATCCATGCCTTCAGTCAGTGTTGCGCTGGGTGGGCCACTGACAGGGCAGGATTTGGTCCTGTGTGCGGCAGCGTAACGTTTTAACGCTTCCCTCCTTATCATGATGCACACATGCAAGTCACACCAGCACTGAGTCAGTCCGTTCAGTTGAAGCAGGCAGCAGCGTGTTGTGCAGTGCAGCAGTGTGTTGTGCAGTGCAGCACTAGGCTGCAGGCCTCAGAATCAGATTAATGAAAGCAGTAAGTAATTCTGCTTTTTCTTGAGCTTGCCGGCCATAACAGTTTTATGCCAGCCAGGTTAAGTGAAATTAATGTGTACCCACGTCGCTCCTCCTGGGAATAATGCCCCGTCATTCATAGCAGCTAAGCTGAAATATTGGAGATTTCCTTGGAGACAACTAGTTTTGTTGTGCCCTAGAGATGACACTTTAACTAATCCTCACTTCCGGGCTATATTTTTTTACTGCATGCTAGTTTTGGCTTCTGATGTTCTAAACCAAGTATTGTCGAGAAACATTACGCTATGTTAATATAGTGTGGATAGCTCAGTGGATTAATGTGCATGCTTTTCATAACAACACATTTGTATGACGTTTTCATCTTACGACAGTGACAACTTTTTCCTACTGTGCGCCCCTCCAAAACAGTTTGTTTAATTTTGTATGTGCTTCACTTTAAATTGAATCAGAATGAGACCAATCCGTGATCGGGTGGGAGGCAGGTAAATTGCTACTGAGAGTTAAATCTGTAGGAATTAATATGTTGGTATCCCTCCCTACTAATCCATACATTTTATGACGCCTAACCAGTAGACTATAGATATTCTCATTTTATGATGTTGTGTCCCAAGCTTTAAGATCAGCAGTTTACACATGTTCTGAATTACCTGAATGGCTGTTTTGCTGCCTTAAAAAACGGTTTGAGTGCAGAAGTGAGGGGTCGTGGTGCAGCCCTTGTGAGCATTCCGCCAGCAGCAAGTCCCTGCGGGGTTGGTTTAAACTGTTGATAAAGAAGGTGATTTATTTGGAGTGTGCCACGTCTGGGTGCCGAGCTCAGTGGGAAGGAACCAGTAGAGCAGAGGGAATGCACCTGAGAGGCCTTGCAGCAATGAGCACGTCTACTGAGGCTGCCGGTATTGTAACTTGTGACTGACAAGCAATCACACTTGAATGCAGGGTACCGAGCAGACCCCCAGGAGGCTGGAAGGTCGGGGGCCGTTTCTGAAACAGGGGGCTGGCTTTGTTACAGCAACAAAATCAGAAGGCCACTGTGACCCTGCATTGCTTTTTTTCCTTTTTAAAATAAACATCACCCCATCCCTATGGGGCGTAATTCAATTGGGTAGCGCGTAAGCGCTACAAATTTGACTGGTCTAGTGTGGTTGGTCTGCCTTCTCCCTGTGGCTTCTGCCCTCACCATCACCATCACCATGGCATGCATTTGCATATTATATAATGCTTATGCTTGCACAGAGCATAAGCTTTAAATAAAAATGCTAATGTGTGTCAGGAGCCCCCAGTAATTCCTCTCTGCAATATGCAGGAGCCCCTCCCTTCCGATATGTATTCGCTTGCTGGCTACCCCTTGCCATGCACACGTGCACAGGGCTCCCTGGGTGCTTCTGTTCTGAGGCAAGTTTTGGACCAAGACAGAGTGGCACTTTCACCAGTATCGTCGGGCCAGGAGGGTAGAGGGTGGCACAGGCAGGGCATACTCGTGGTAGTGAGTATAACCTCCTAAGTTTGCATTGTCTGAACTTAGTGTGTGCCATTTCCATGCTTTCTGTGTGTGCCATTTCCATGCTTTCTGGCCTGGGCCATAGGTACTGGAAATAGGGGTGTGAATGCTGCTGCAGCAACTCCCAGATAATAGGGGTAGGGTTCAAATAGGGGAATGGACAATATAGTGTCTTTACATTGTTTTCTTTTCATCTTGTCACATTTGCTGTGACTTTCAAACACAGGTCAAATGGCAGGCTATCTCATCTGACAAAGAGCTGTTTATTCATATGTGGATAGTGGATAGTGGTGTTTACTTTTATTTTTGTGACTGTAAACTCAGTGGCTTTTGTAAAACAACATATCTGTAAAGTAACTGTATAAATATTTCATAAGTATATCATCATTTCGAGAAGTGAAGCACATTATTTTGTAATTCTGAAGTGTGATGAAAACACTGATTGTAATAGGAGCAAAATTAATCAAGACACCTTACTTGGTGATCTGTAAATTGTAAATATTTTCTAAAGCCCAATTTCCATTGATTATTGTTTGAATGGGACATCATTTTATCAGTCAAACTGCTTGTCAGTGGGATTTTTTGGCAATTTGAATGGAAAATGTGCTGTCAGTAATTGACAGAGCACTAGCACAGTATGTTTTAGTAATATTTTTCCAACAGTGGTTCCCAAAATGCCCCACTGCTTACATACCACACCCTCACCACCTCCGCCGGAATTTAAAAGGCTCATTGCTATGCTTGTTCTTTGTGTGATGCTTGGATTTTTCACAATCATACCACTTCAGTGATGTCATTGTCACTTTAGCCAATTTGTTCCAAAATTATACTTCAAATGCACTTTTGTTTTCATCATTTTCAAAAGTGGTACTGGGTTAGAGGAACCTCCTATCAAAACCTTATTTGAGGAAGGCTCCCTTGCTGAAATTCAGATCGGTTATTACATCTGCCTTTCAGCAGTGCCAGTTGAGGATGTGGGTGGAGCCGATAGAGTAAGAGGGTGGGGCCAGTGGAGGAAGTTGTTGGACCAGGGGAAAGTGGGAGTGGCCTCTTACAAAAATTTGAGCACCTGGACTTAATATTTTACAAATTAACCACTGCATTACTCTAACTTCCCACGTGTTTTCAGGCTGTCCAACACACCACCTGTCCTGATGAAGACCTGACACAGATGCATTTAAGTCTGCACTACTACATAGGGTCGAAACGTCGACGTTGTTTATGTCAATCCGTCCATGCAAAGTCGCGACACAAATAAGGAAAAACCTCATTCTGTTGTGACTATTGGTTTCAAAAGTGGACACGCAAGAACTTATGTTTTGTTTATATGTATGAATATATGTCACCTTTCTTATCCTTGTACAGCACGGTATTCACCACTCACTACCAGTCACTAAGCATTTCACGGTTTATTTGTTCTTTATGTTACTTTGTTTCAGACAGCCATTTATCCATTGATTAATACATGCAAGGTATATACTAAAGAGTTACCTTTGGTACTAAATCCAGTGTTGTGTGTATTTGTTTACCATACACCCAATGTTGCTGCATAATATGTATTAAGTACAGTGAATTAAATTAATTGTTCTATTCCCGACAGAACCACTGTTTTTGTTTAGCTTCAAGACCCAGGTTCTGAGAGTCACTGGGTTACCCCAAGGTGGACCAAGTAAACAACTGAGCTCTGCCGTATCTGGCACTTACTAGCCTTGATAGTTGGGCCTGCCTGCTGCAGGGCCTGTAATACTTCTCGCAGGTGGACCAGGTGATCCTCTTAGGTGGAATTAAATACAACAATATCATACAGATATGCTGTACTAAAGTTGTCCATTCCTGAAAGAACTCGATTCACCAACCTTTGAAAAGTGGCAGGTGCATTTTCTCAAGTCAAAAGGCATCACTTTAAACTGAAAGTGTCCTGGTGTTGAAAAAGCAGATTTCTCATTTGCTACTTTGGCTAGTCCAATCTGCCAGTACCTGATGTTAAATCAAATGTACTTATGAATTTGGCTGCACACAACTTATCTATGAGCCTACCTGCTGTTGGTATGGGGTGTCCATCAGTTTTAATGACTGTAATCCACACAAAACATCATCTCTGGTTTTCCACCCCTTGTGTGAGGCTTGGGAACCAGTCCCACTGGGCATGCCAAGGGACTGTCAAATGGTTCAATCACCCCAAGTTCTAGCATCTTGCTTACTTCAGATTCGAGGCATACTTTAACTTTTGACAGGGAGGCTGACATCTGTATCCACATCATTAACTATCCTACTCTTTTCCTTCAATAAAGTTTCACCTAAAGGAGAGGAGATAATTTTAATCTACTTACCACTGTCAACATCCAGACAGTCTCCCTCCTGGTGGAGGTTTTGAGGTCACTTGTAGAACGGGACACTCAAGTGACAAGACTCGATGATGACGCTATCCACCGAACCATACTATGCGGAGATTACATACACCGCAGTCTGTGAACATGTGGTTGAGGGTCTCTGAAACAAAAAAGTCTGAGACTCCGGTAATGAGACTTATGTCGTTCATTCCCTCCTTTCTGATAGATAACCACATCATGAACATACCAGGTTGTTTGACCAGCGGTAAAGAGCTCAGCAAACTGGTTGAGGACTTTCCTGCAATCAGTCTTCTGTTGTGCAGTGAGAGTGTCTGACAAGACAATACCCTCCACTGAGGGTTTATTGACAGTATGTTAGGGAGAGGTTCACTTTCCTCCTCCTATCCTCCACCAGTGACCATAAGCATGGTCATGTCAGCCCTGCCTTGGTGATGCTTTAGGCGATTTACATGGAGAACTCTGTGAGGACTCCTAGGGGTGCCTAAGTCCACCCAGTAAGTGATTTCCCCTTCTCAAAGATAGGATAGCGCCCAGTGCACTTGTCCAGGAGGGCCCCGGTAGCAACAGTCTCCAACACCCACACCAACGGACCTGCTTGGTATTTAACTAGTGCTGACATTTGGTCATACCATGGCTTGACAAGCTCTTGGCTGGCCTCCAAATTTTTGTTTGCCTTTTTCATGTACTCAGTCATGTATGAGCACAGGCCCAGTACAGAGTCCACTATGTCCAGCTTGGGATCTTTGAGAAGATTTACCTAACCTTGCCTCATCAAGCTTAGGGGACCTCTTACAGGATAGCCAAACTGAAGTTTAAAGTCACTAAAGCCAACCCCCTTCTGAGGCACCTCTCTGTATGCAAACAAGTGGCAAGGTAACAGGACATCTCATCTCCTTCTGTGTTTTTCAGGGAGAATCATTATCATGCCCTTCTTGGTTTTGTTGAACCTCTCAATGAAATAATTTGTCTGGGGGTGAGACGGAGTAGTGAACTTGTAGTTCACACTACATTCATCCCTCATAGCTTTAAGGTACGCGACATGAACTGTGTCCCTCCATCAGATACCACCTCTTTAGGAAACCCCACCCTAGTGAAGATGCCAAAGGGGGCCTTTGCCACTGCTGGAGCAGTTATTCAACAATAAAAGTAGTCCCTATAAGAGAAGTGTAGCCTTTGACTTCCACAATGATAGTGTTATACAAGGGATAGAATAAAACCTCTCAAATGAGTAAGTTACAGTTGTTCGTTTAGTGTATTTATTTATACGTATCTCATTTAAGAATAAGTGAATCAATTTGAACAGTATAATGTAATACTTCTACAAGCTGAGGTCCATGGGTTACTGGGTTGCCCTTTTTATTCTAGCAAAAACTGCCGGATCAGTGGCAGTCCTGAGAGGCATTGCCTCTAGGTACCTAGTGGCACACCACTACCACTGATATGAACCTGTTACCAGGTGCAGTTTGATGGTCAATCCATACCCTCTCAAAGCGAGTCCCAACCACTAGAAGTGAAATTAAGGGAGCCTTTGGTTATCCACTTATCTTGCCGCAGGCCTGACAGGTGACACAGGAGTGATACAACTCCTTCACTATCTCAGACATCTGGGGCCAATAAAAATGGGCAACCAACCTGTCCCAGGTTTTGGTTTGTCCCAAATGTCCAGCTAGGGGAATGTCATGGGCTATGGGCTATGGTCAGAATAAACACTGTGCACTTGGGTGACCACCGCTCTTCTGGTGGCCCCTGGTTTAGGGTTCCTCGTCTCAGTATACAGGAGTCCATCTTCCTAGTAGATCCATTGAGTACCACTGACATCTCCCTCTTCTTGCCATACAGCCTGCTGCTAAGGCCTTCAAAAGTAGGACATGACTTTTGTCCTTGGGACAGGTCCTCTCTGGAAGGTCCCTCTGCACTTAGGAGTTCAGCTAGGTCAGGGTATGTTCCTTCAGCTGCAGTTCCCTCCTCGGGCACCAGTGCATCTCCCTCAGGAGAACTCTCTTCCTGGTCCTGTGTCTTCTTTGAAGCTGTCTTAACAGTCCTCTTGCACTTTCTCTTGTGCTTGGATTCATGCACTATTATTTCAGGCTCTATAATGCCCTTGACCTCCCAGTTGGGCTGCGTGTGCTCTGGTTATCACACATACCCACTCAGAGAGACCCAGCATTTCTGCATGAGCCTTCCTATTAACTTCTGCCCAATCATAAGTTTCCAGGTCCCCAAAAGACACTCTACTGGGATGGCAGGGGACACAACCACCTTCTTTGAGCAAGAACCCCCTTCTCACTCTAAACTTAAGAAGGCCATTAGATGGAGCTTAGTCTCATTATCAGCATTGCTCACCTAGTGATTGACATCAGGTGTAATTTGGTCTGGGGAAACCAGTCTACCTGCCACGATGGGGACACTGGCACCTGTATTCCTCAGAGCCTCTACTTCAGTCGCTTTGATGTTAGGCCTTTGTCTCTCCTTTGTCTCTAGTTCTCCATGTTTGGAGGTAAGACTGCCAGGGCTTCAATATCCACACCCCCCCAGGGAAACTAAAGAAGCCTCAGTGTGACCTCTGGCTCTCCAGATTACACTTCCACCCCCTCTATCGCTAGCAATCCCTTGGACTCTCCACCATTGTGGGACATTTAGGGCATGCTGAGTCCTCTCTCTTATGCCCAGGCTGCTGACAGCCATAGCATACTCCACATGCCTTTGTAGGATCCCACTTTTTACCTTGATAACCCTTGCCCTTGGACAGGGAAAAGTCTTGTGCCCACCCTCCTTGGAAGAACTTTTAGGGACTTTTGAAAACTTCTCCTTGTTATCCTTGTTGTTGTGTCCCTCCTTCACCTGCTGGGGATTCTGAGCACCCTTCTTGTGGTCCCTCCCACCAAGGGCCTTCATGGTCTCCCTGGCTTTGACCCACTTGTCAGCTATATTTCTCAACTCTCTAGAAGACAACTTAAAATCCACCAGATGCTGGTGCAATTTCTCTGTGGTACATTTAGTTAACAGGCTCTCTTTTATAATTAAATGATATATTCCATCATAAGTGTCCACCTCATTGCCTTTATCCAGCCTTCCACTATCTTGAATGAGGAGTCTACAAAGTCTACCCTGGTCTGGTTTTGACCTTTCTGTGTGCCCCTAAACTTCACTCTGTACTCTTCTGCGCAGAGTCAAAATCCTTCTATCAAAGTTGCCTTCATATGCTGATAGGACTCAGCCACATCCTCATTAAAGGTCAGAAGTCTGTCTCTGCGCTTCACTGAGAATAACTCCCACAATAGAGATCCTCAATGCTGGCAACCTATCCTCGTTCTGCAGGCACCCTCAAAGACTGCATACCATTTGTCGATGTCATCACTATCACTAAACTTTGAGACAATCCCTTATGGGATCTTAGGGTCAAAGGTTTCCTCTTTTTCCCTATTAACAGTTGTGGTCTTCACCTTCTTACCCATCATCAGTTTAGGCTTGGGTATCTTCTTCAGGGTAATCTTTTGAGCAATGGCCCTGTCTCTATATTTGTACTTTCTCATAGAAGCTGAGGGCTTTTTCAGTCATTCTTTTTGGCTGTTGCTCTATAGTCAATGCGCCTAGCTTAGCAAAACACACTTGAATCACTGATCGTCAGAGCTGGCATGACAGACATGTGAAGATTCTTATCTACCTCCATTGTGCAATAACTTTACTTGAAAATTGGTACCTTTTAAAAACTTTTAAAAACGTTTTAATATTTTGGCTAACTTTCTAAAAACGTTTGGATTACGTTAAAATGGGGGTCTACTCAGTGCCCTAACAATTCCAATTAAAAAACTCTTTTGAAAAAAATCCGAAATATCAGTTTGGGTCTAATGCCAATAGTGGATTTCTCTTGCATGTCCAAGTGGTACTGCGAAACAAAAGTTCAGGATCCCACCGCTTTAACGCTAATGTAGGAAAGTGGAATATTATGTAGTGAGTCTAGTTAGGCTTCTCTATGCAATACACTCACAGTACCCCAATCTGTGTCCTTTCAATTCACACTAATAAAGCCCTAGCTCAGTCCTGGCACAGAGCAGCCAGGCTTAACTAGAGGAACATGTGTTAAGCATTTCAGAGCACTAACATGGATGGTAAGTAAATGACGAGTCAAAAGGAATTTCACCCCAATTTATAAAAACTGAGCAGATGTTTATATACATTTAGACATTAAAACTAACATAATCAGATAAGTATAACCAGAGTTATCACTGGCATGTAGAGTCCAGTAGAAACCACTGGAGATTAAAATGATGCAAGTCCCAGGACCATGCCTGAGCAGTCATTTCAATTTTACCTGGCTGGTGGACCCTGGGTGCAGAGTTGTCCTGGCTATCCTTGGTGCTGAAGTGGGAGCCGCAGGAGAGCTGATTCTACCATTTAGACGGTGCAGGTGAGGAAACAGATGCAAAAGCTCAACAACTGGGCCACTGAGGTGGCGAGCTGAAGGTGTTGCGGTGTTCCCTCGAGGTGCAGTGTAGAACAAGGGCAGTAGTAGCCAGACTTGCCACCAACAAGCCGTGGCAGCAGTAAGCTCAGCTTTGGGTAACTTCGACGTCCTGAAGTCCAGTAGAAAATAGTTTCCCACTATGCACTAAACCATTTACTTTTGGGTGATCCCATGGCAGGCCCGATGGCCAATGATTCTTTGGTTCTGAGAGCATTCTGTGCCTGCAGACTGCAGGGGACTAGTACCTCTAGTCCAAGGGACTTCTGGAGTTGATTTTGGTTCTCTCTTTTTGGAATCAGTCTCTGATCCAGGATGAGTTGCAGTCATGCAGTTGCAGGGTGGTTGCCACAGGTGCAGGTTTTTGCACTCAGGTCTTTTCTTTGTCCTGCGTTGCAAGTCAATTCAGATCTGGTGCCAGGGGTGCCCCTTAAATCCTAAATTTAGGGACATTAGGAAAGTGGGAGCAAGTAGACAATGAGCTACTAGCCACAGTGGCTAATCTGTGCCTGAGGTGACCACATCTGGGGAGAGCCACATTTTCTACCCAGAACCTTCTGTCCTACCACTTTTTAAAATGGCATAACCCATCCTCGGCTACACCGACCAGGCAGCCCACCCTAGGGGTGTGGCAAGCCTTCTGGGGGTTACACTTCCTAACTACCTAATTTTCCTGTCTGCCAGGTTGCAAATGTGCCTGGGGGAAGGGGATTGCTTTGTCCTCCTTTAGGAGTCAACCTGATTGCATATCAGAGGTGCTGTGGTCTTTAAAGCTCACCGCCTTGAGGTGCCACTTCACAAGCCATCCTGTCAGGGAGGAAGGTAACACCTTCCCCCCCAGGTAGGCCTTTGTTTCTGACTCCTGGGAGTGTTCACACCTCCTGGCAGTGGGCAGCAGCTGCCGGCTGCCAGCCAGGGCACAGGAAAGGCTGGGGCAACCAGAAGGGCATCCTCTAAGGTAGCCACCTGGGTACATGTCACATCAAATCTGACTTGGAAATAAAGACACACAGATACAGATGAAGAGTAAGTTAGAATTGATTGAAAAAGTTAAAAACGTCATCTGATGTTCTTAAGTTGTATCTGTTGAATGTATATGGAGGTTCAGTTGAGAGCAAGTGTGAATAATTAGGTTTTTAGAACTTTCCGGAACAGCTAGTGTTTGGATTGGGATCTAAACGTAAGCGTAGGCACTCTTCCTTTGAGTAGACGGGCCCAATTGAAAACGTCATCTTGAAAGCTCTTGTGATCAGGTGAAAGGATGCTGACAGAGATTCGTTGTCAATGCATAATGAGGTGTAAGCATTCTGTGCCTTTATTTCCATATGCTTTGTGACCTGCAGGGCAGGTTTGATATGGTTGCACATGCAGAAGGGGAGTCTTATTGCACCTGCCAAGTTCTCTAATCTTTGTAGCCTGGCAATGAGGTTCTTGAAGAGGCCAGTGTAAATAATGTTGCAGTAACTCTTATGAGCTTGCTACCAGACCAAATGACATACTGGTAGCAGAGTATCACTAATAAAAATCATAAATGTGAATATTGCCATCCAGATTAAAGTGTTACAAAGGCTAGGTATCGTCAATTATAACTCCTCATATAGTATATTACTGGAGAAGATTCATTATGTTGTTAATGTTTTGGAGCATCTTGAACAGAAATATTGCACAGAGTCATAACTGTAAGCTTGTGACAAGGAATCTAGGAGAATATAAAATATAGTGGTAGCTGAAGAAGAGACTGGAATTCAGGGTCTGTAATTGAGGGTAATAGGTGACTCAATGTCACCATGCAGTGCAGTGCTTCGTTTTCCTCCTAATACGTCCTGGGAACTGTACTACTGGTTCACTCCAGCTGACTCACTCAACTAACAGACCTGAAAACAATGATCTGTAAAATATAAGTCCAGGACATGTGCATTGTATCCTTGGTGACATGGAGTAATCTAGAAACCTCATATAAATTTGGCAAAGCATGGCCATTACATTGGTAAAATCTACCATGGTCCATTGAGGTCCAGCAGGTAGTTGGTGGGGCAAAGTACTCCAATCATATAATTGATGCATTGAGGTGGCAATGGGTGGTTTCTTCAAGTGGGAGGAATCAGATCAGTTTAATAGTTTGCTTAAAGGACGGCACAGTAGTTACAGCTTCAATGTCAAATCTTCAGAGTTATCGTTGATGCTCAACACAGTAGGTTCTGGGGTAAAAAAACAAATCATGCAATCTACACCCGCACATTTCCTTAGAGATGAAAATAAGGCAGTTTCTCTCCCATCTCCAAAAAACATTCAGTCAGTTATGGAAGTGCTAGTTGGATCTTGCATCAATTTTCAAAATTATTTTTCAGCTGGGCTTTCTCGAAAAGTTTCTTTGAACTCAGCTTCACTCTTGCATTCATACATTTTAACTTCAATATACAGATCCTTAACTTCACTGCCTTTTGTTTGAAGGGGTGGAGACTCTGGAGTCTACATCTGGGGTAGTTCCTCAATTGAAAATGGTGTATAGCAAAAAGGTGGAGCTGTACACCTGGTGTAGGAGTAGATCTACATGTGAGTAGATCTTACCTTGTAAACTTACCTTTGTGAATAAGGCCCCATGTCTCCTCACCACAGCAATGGATCAATATATTATTAGAACTCTCTGCAACACCATTAAACTCTGTGTTGTGCAGAGAGTAGCAAATGTGCTTCATCTCACAGCCTAATTGGACACTCTTGTCAGTTACCGAATATGAGGTACATTTTCTTGAATAACCTCACTGCTACCGGATCCTCTTTTACTCTCACTCTAGACCAGGGGTCTTCAAACTGTGGGGCGCGACCCCCAGGGGGGCCATGGAGCGATGCAAAGGGGGTCGCGCATTCACAGTGTCACTTCTGCCCTGGCCTCCAGGGCTTCAGCCCCCCACCTCCCCCATCCCGTGTCTCAGCCTGGGCGGCTGCAGTGCAGCTCGCGCTCCTGGGGCCTCGGCTGGGCAGTGTCTGGAGTCTTATCTAGTTTTTCACAGGTCTTTAAAGACCATTAGCTTATTTACATGCCTTTGTTAACTGATTACCAAAGCTTAGATTTTTTATGGTTCCAGTACCCCCTGGGCCCCCACTCTGCCTATTCCTTACATTTGTATTTTTACACTTACTGCAGTAGTGTGAGAATGCATTTAGTGAAAAGAAATATAAAGTTGGGTTGCCAAAAGCAACATGCCTGCTATGTGTTGTTTAAAGATCCTGCAGAGACCTGCTCTTGACACTAAATTGAGTTATAAATAAAAAAGTATGTATTAATTAGTTATGTGACTTCTGTCTTTATTCTCTTTAATTATTAGTCAAGGATCATTGAGGCATCCCTAGAACACAATTAAAAGTGCTTTCTATTTATATTTGCTGTTCTAAGTATTCACAGATAAGTGCAAAAAATACAGCTGTAGGTGACTGCTTATTTCCGGGCCATCAAAATAATGAGCTGGTAACCCTAATCATTAGACTGGAAGTGTGTTGCAGGATCAGCACATTATTTATTTCCTCCACCCTCGAACCCTGATTAATGCCATTATAGCAATAGTTTAACTTATATCTGAAACCCTACGCTTCAAGTTTCTGGGAATGCACCCTGCTTTCAGACTACTCACTTCTCATTCTCGCCTTCACTTTCACGTTCACCCTGCACTCCCAGTGATCACAATGCACTCACACTGATCAACATGCACTCATAGCGATCACAGTGCACTCACACTGATCACAGCGCACTCACACTGATCACAATGCACTCACAGCAATCACAATGCACTCACATCAATCACCATGCACTCACAGCAATCAGCATGCACTCACAGCAATCAGCATGCACTCACAGCAATCAGCATGCACTCACAGCAATCAGCATGCACTCACACTGATCACCATGCACTCACACTGATCACCATGCACTCACACTGATCACCATGCACTCACACTGATCACCATGCACTCACACCAATCACCATGCACTCACACCAATCACCATGCACTCACACCAATCACCATGCACTCACACCAATCACCATGCACTCACACCAATCACCATGCACTCACACCAATCACCATGCACTCACACAAAGCACCATGCACTCACACAAAGCACCATGCACTCACACAAATCACCATGCACTCACACCGTTCACCCGCTCACCCTGCACTCACAGTGATCACAATGCACGCACAATAATCACAGTGCACTCACACTGATCGCCATGCACTCACAACATTCACCCACTCACCCTGCACTCACACTGATCACCATGCACTCACAACATTCACCCACCACTCACCCTGCACTCACAGTGATCATAATGTACTCACAGTGATCACAATGCACTCACACTGATCACCATGCACTCACAACATTCACACGCTCAACCTGCTCTCACAGTGATCACTCTGCACTAAAAATTTGCTTGCATTGTTCACTCTGTACCTCACCCTGTAGTCACATGAGCACACTTCTCACCCTGCACTCATGTGACACTTCACTCACCTGTCCCCCCCTTACTGCTCAATCTGTAGCTCACTCATACAAGGCCATCACTAACCATGCACTAATTCATCCCACTCTGCACTTACAGCCGAACCCAAATTCATATGGTCACCTCACTCACCCTGCAGTCACTTCTTTTACCCTACTCTCACACTGTTGCATTGCTCACCGTGCAGTCACATGGGCACTCTTGTCACCCACACAGTGCAGAAGGTTAAAGTGCCTGGTACAAAGAAGATGTAACATGCACATCACAGAACTGAGTGTGAGTAAACTATGAGTAGCGCTATAAAAAAATGAAATGTTTGTCAGACAGGTGCTATAGAGAGATGATGTGTATTGTTGGTGAGTGGTAGTGAGGGAATTCATGGAAAAGGTGGAAAGACTGTTTCACCGTGTGCGACCAGTGCTTGGACAAGCCCTGGCTGGGAGTGTTAACCCCCCCCCCCTGAAGTTCGGGTGTAGTGGATCCCCTGCTTCTGCTTATTATTTACATTTGTAGTGCGCTACTGTTACCAAAAGATGTCCTGGGGCTAATAACCATCTGCCTGCAATGTGAGAGAGGGATCCGGGGTTGGGAGAGGAGAGAAGAGAGGGATGGAAGGAAGGGGGTGAGAGGAAAGGGGCATGGGTAAACTGCTTAACTCTGCACAAGACCGCCACGGTTTGAATGCACCCTTGCTACTCCCGGCCATGGCCAGGTGAGCTTCTAATGTGGCAGCACGTATTCCTGCGGATTGGGAGGCCCTTCACAGAGGTTGACTAGACATCTTTTTTGATGTTAATTGCTGTATTTTGGTTATAAACTGGTACTGATGGGGTGAAATCTTTCCTCAGTATAACTGTGTTTAAAAGAAATTCTAAATAATAAAGCAATACTACCCCAAAATACGCAGAATCACAGAACATTATTTACATGTTCTACTCACACAATTTAGTCAAGCCTGTCGCATAATTTGGACCTCACCTTCCTCATAACCTAGAGGTTTCGAAATTTTTGTCAGGAGGGGGTCCTTACGCTTGAAAATGTTGACAGGGGGGTCTCGACATCCAAAAGTTTGAAGACCTCTGCTCTAGACTCTCAACCATGAACCTCTACTCACACACTCTCTGCAATCAGTACTCTTCACTACCCACTGTAAATCTTCACCATCTATTCTGGTCCACCAAAATGTCTCTCTCAACTGCCTTTAGTCAATGTTTGGCCCAAATGACCCTCCTGGGCCAAAAGAACTAATTTGGATTTAACAGTCTGTGCATTATCACTTTGTGGTAGCACAAAACATGGGATAAGGCACAGGCTGTCAGACTATGGAGAGGCATTTATTAAACAGCATCGTGAGGTGGTCCATTGACTTCCAGCGGCAACTGGCAGCTTTACAGGCCCACACAGTACCGAACATTGGAACCCCACTGAATGCTGGAACTTTAACAGAACAGCCCACTACCATGGCAGCAAGCTAATATGTGGTTAATAACTTACAGCCAGATAAGCAACATATCACCTACTTTGAGAAGTAGGCCACATCTGTGTTTTCCATATAAACTTGAATGCTATCCAGTACAGTCTAACAGAGATTAATTTGTGTCAACCATTCACTTTTTTTAAATGTCTCTATCATATGCTTTTGAATGTTAGCAAAAGGATGAACAGATGAAATCATGACAGACTTAATAACACCATTGGAGTATGCAGGGCCAAAACTGTTCTCAGCTTCCTCTGTATGATCTGTTCCCTGCTTCCTGTGCTCTCTAATTGGCTGCTCTATTTAGTTAGTCCTCCACTTGATTTTAGCAAGCTGAAAAGGGGCCAGTTTGAGTCAGAAATAAAATCAAGACATTATATTTCCTTCATGGACCACACTGAGCAGGAGGGATTCTTTCAGCCTTTATTGTCATCACAGTTACATTAATACAAACACCCACATTTCTCTATAACGCAAGCAAATTACAGTTTCAATTTTGAACAGTTTAATTGACAATAAGCCATGTTGCTGCAGCAGAGACATCCATTTCAACTAGTTAGTCACTCTATACGGATGTATTACCCCCTCCTTCTCTTCCTCCTTCATTCTCTACCTATTCAAAATCTATGCCACATGAGCATTCCTACGTGTTGGAAGTGTACTCCAAAAACAATTTATTTTCATTGAGATAGCTCTACCTAAGAGCAATGCCACACTAAGCAAAAGCAAATCACATGTAATGCCCAATTTTAAGTATCTATATAATGTAACAAACGAATCCACAAAGGGAAGAAGGTCCTAGGGACAGTTTACTGACCAACTCACAGATGTAATCCCCAATTCAAATTATATCCATTACAAACAAATCTGGTGGTCAAAAGAAGGGGCAAAAGGGGAGCATAAAGACTAGTTACATACCACACAAAAAGAGTACAGAACCCCAACAGATATGCTTAATAGACAAGAAAGCGACCTTTACGAAATGGTCGGACTTCCATCAACTGCCAAGAGAGGCCAGTGTCATCACTTGGATATCCTTCCTACTACAACACCTCTTGATCACAAAGGGGAAAGATGTGGTTCGGATTTCGTATGGATCACTAAAATCACAACAAAAGGAAGTACAGAAGGAAAGTGAAAAGAATGACCAATTTGGTCACTTATTTCAAGGATATAAACATAGGATATCTATTTGGTTGGGTGATGGAAAATATTTGTGCAATTCTAAGTATCACCATTGTTCTTTACCTCGTAAATATGCACAGCTGAAGAGATGAAAAAACATGTGTTTAGTCGCCTTGTTAACATCCTGGTATCTTCATCAGTAATTGTGTCATTGGATGTTCTTTGCCATAAAATATTTTCATAATACCATATGCTTCTTGAAACACAGACATAGATTCAGGGAACTTGGCTTGCTGCATTAGTAATGAGCCCATTTTCATCATATGCAGTGCTTGCGAAGCATTGATTCCTGAAGTATATTGTCTAAGGGGTTCCAGAGCTCTGTATCCATAGCGCAAAGCTTCTTCCGGTAAATTGAGTATCATGCAGGCCTCCATAGCATAAGTCAGTATTTTTAGCTGATAGATGTTCTCGTCTGGAACTAGTCCAGTGTTCTTCTCTAATTGAGCCCTGCACAGAGCCAGGCTCTCCCTCCACTGTTTCTTTGATTGTAGTTCAAGCACTTTTGATAGGCAGTCCTTGGTCTTATTCGAAGCTTGTCTGTCACCTGCCAGCATCCTCTCATCATTGGCATGTGTCTGACACAGACGACAGTCACATTCAAAGCAATATTTGACCTTGAGCTGATTCTGCCGTTCTACTGTGAGCATCAGTTGGTCAATATAGGTAATAGTAAGCTCCTCTCCTGCCTGAATCTTTCTGATTGCCCGCAAGTGGAGGTCGCGTCCTATGAAAATGGTCGTACAGTTTGGCTCACAACTGTGGTTGAGAAGAGACATGGTTGGATACAGACCAACTGCAACACCTAGCAGTTCTCCATTAACAACTGAGCAACGGTTGCAGGTCACTTTCGCAAAGAGGTCAGGAAGGTTTATATCAGCGAGGAACTGGGAGGGATCTGAGATTTCTTCTTTCAGATACATCTCTAACATGTCTGCAAATAATTCAAACTCATTTTTATATTCTTTGCTTATTTTTCCAAAATTAGACTCAAGTTCAGACACAGAATAGAGCTCTTCTGAAGGACAAGGTGATTTTCGATTCATCTTGAAGACAATCTTGCCAACAAGCCTGACCGTGTCAGTGTCAAATTTAGACTTGGCACTCTTTAGACATTTGCACTCTCTCTTGTGGTCAAGCCAGGCTTCTGTCTGGCATGCTTTGCTACAGTATTTGGCAAACTTGCACTGAGAGCACTGAAGGAGTTTTTGTGTAGTGTGCAGGCAGCACTCGCACACTAGTCCCCTTCCTTGCTTGTTGACAGTGTAGGCAAAAGGCTCAGCAACATACAGCACTTCTCCGGGTGACATATGCACAGTAGCCCGTAACCCATTTCCTTTGCCAACACTCTGAAATTTCTCCATCTTGCGCGTCATAGTAGGGAACTGGCTCATCATCAAATTGTGATCTGCTGAAACTAGGGACCAGACTGTCTGAAGAGGGCGTGAAGCTTTCCTTTTCTTCTTTTTCAGTGACGATCACTGTTATGTTTGAGTGTGAAAGCTCAATGAACAGCAACAATCTTCTGGACACTTTTGCTGTGAATAAAGACAGATAATAAGTTACAATTGCTTACTGGCCACCAAGCGTCATGACACTGAAATTGATGATGAAATTATACCCTACACTGATTACTACTATCTAGTAGGATTACTTAATGCAGCAAACAATAGGCTATGGTTGTATGTTAGAATATCAGAGTTAAAAATATTGAAGTACAAGAATATCAACTGCAGCATTTCAACTACCACAGCATTGTGAATGTAAGAATATGATGCAGCTGATAAGCAGCTAGATCCTTTGAGATATATATATATATATATATATATATATATTTATATATCTAAACAGATTGTGAGACATTTTGGGTAACTCTCACGAATTGACGTGCGCTAATCACATATTAAAGAGTCATGACATTTAATATGTGATAGAACTTAGTTACTGCATCATAAAAGCATACAGATACATTTTGGAATAGATGGAATCACATGCATCAAATAATATAGGTTCATAGTTTAATCAGTTTTAGTTGCTATTTCAATGTGTATTAAAAGTAAAAGTGATGTACTTAGGTGCTATAATATTACTAACCATTCTTATCGAAATAATGATGGGTGTGAAGAATTAATGTAATCTAACGTGATTTAGTAAAATTACAAGTGATTTTGAAAGGTTTCATTCTGAATTTTATCATTGCATATGTGAAAATGTGCACCGAAAATGACAAGAGTAAAAGTGGTGCTGCATTTTCATATTTAGTACAACTGTTCAGAAACCTTCATATTATGATCTTTATATATTTACTAATGTAAATCATTTGAAACGATAATATTTTATGATTTAAAATGATTGTATATGTTATTACTATGAAAATGCAGTAATGTTGCATACTTACATGTGATTTCTGAAATTCAATAAAGAACAATAATCTGAATATAAGCTGAAAGAGTTTTAGAATACTTATTTCCTTTTATGAAACGTATATATCTGTTGTTTTATGTTCTTCACATCTTAAATTGACTTTCTTGTAGGCCTGCTTTATTCCCTATTCTGTGCTCCCTTACACTTGAGAGAAAGTTTAATAAATTTACTATGTGAAGTGAGATTGTGTTTTATTGTAGGAGTTCTCACTTAATTACCAGGACTATTTGCTACAATGTTGACACTCTGGGAACATTTGCTATGGGAAACTGTCTTCTTGAACTCGTTCATGTGCCTAATGCTAAAGTATCATTATTCAGTAGTTCACATGTCCCGGATGCTCTGTCAAAGTATGTGCTTTGCACCACCCCTTTCTATAACATGTGTCTTCTTTATGTCTCACGACAATCATCTTACATGGACTGACAAGTGGACTGAGTGGTCTGACACGATGATGTTACTAAGGAGGTGTCACAAACGGAACTACAGGAATATAGTATACATTGACCTGGAGGGAAGAAGCACATTTTTAAGGGGAGCGGAAATACAGCATATGCGGCAGAAGATGATTTTTACAGATTTGGCAGAACTTGCTTACTTTCTGAATTAGATACTGCCTTTCAGAACTTTGCAGATTTCATGTGCCTTCCTATCGGACTGATGCATGCACTGTGAGTGACATATGTGGACTCTTTCTCGGTGGGACACTGTCTATTAGCTTCTGCAGTACCAATAAGAGAAGGGAAATATCTTTGTGAGATTAAGGGTTGCGGTTGTTACAAGTGTTATCAGTGCACGAGGTGTAATTGTATCAGCCTGAGTGAGAACGCGCTGGTTGAGGTTTCACTTGAAGCGTATGTTAAATAGATTAGATCATTGTAACTGGTTAGAGTTCTTGAGTGAAAGGACCTATAATTTCTATAGAGGAGCAGACAGAGTTTATTAAAAATAGCTTGCATTGTGTGAGGATTTTGCTAAGAGAAAGTGCACGCTAAAAGGATTGTAAAGGAGGGGTAGCCGCTGCACGGAGTGAGACTGATGTCACAGTGTGCTGCGCTGGTATTGGTCGGTTGGTGTAACGCCGTGCTGTTATAAGTTGACTACGTCATACTGTGCCGTGCTGGTATTGGTTGAGAAAGACAAACAAGCAAGGGTAGTCTAAAATAATTTGTGGGGAATCATTTCTGAAAGACAAAATTGAATTAGACATAAATGAAAATCCTGAAGAATTTGAAAAGTTTGATTGAGGGAGATGTGCCCGTACCCATTAAAGGAGGAGTACCGATATCAGCTGAGGGTACATCAGCATTGTATATGTCACAAGAATGAGGATATCACACATGTACATGGCTTGAACATTGGATGAAATACACTGAGAACAATAGTCCCTTAGCTTTTTCACAATATGCAACATTTAATGTTAAGATGAATTAATATTTGAGTAGACAATTGTATGAGATTAAACCACCTCCTAAACCCATGCAGTTTGAAGCACTTGGTGAATGGGAGCATATAGCTCATTAAAAAAAACAGAAATATCAGGGAAGGTACAAGAACACCCTGAATAGATGAACTTGAGGCCAGATGGAATGTACAATAAAAGGCTTGGAGAATTGTCATAGTAGAGGGAACTAGAATGTATCCTGTACTATTTGCAGAGAAAGAGGGTGAAGGGAAGTGTAAAAAAAAGAAAAAAACACCTTGAGGTGACAAAAAGACTAGCTTTGGCTGGAGATAGGGACAGCTGTGGCTGTGCAGGTACGAGCTTTGGGGCTGGGTGGGGGTGGGGGTATTTTGACTGAAGATGATGAGGGAAATGTTCTTATTTATTTAATGTTCCCTCGTCATCGTCCGTCGAAATCCCCCCCACCCGGCCCCACCGCTCTTACCTGCACGGCCCGGGGCTGGATAGTGATGATAAATTAGATTTCTAATTTCTAAATGAGTTATTGCAAAATCGTCTACCACCTTATAATGAAAGTCAGTCTCCGAATTTGAGAAACTAATTTCTGTGAAAAATTCCTGATGTGTCTTTCAAACCAATGGGAAGTAATACCGAAAAATCAAATTCTACTAATCAGACTGTTCACAATGCGCCAGATGCATTAACTATACCAGTAACTATAGGTCATGTAGTCAGTCCCTTGATACCAGCCAAGTAGTGGAGGAAATCAGGCACTTTATCTATCCTTACTGGGATAAATGGTCCAACCTCTACTCCAATGGGTTTGAGATTGAGGGAATCTACACAGACACCGTTGGTCCAGACACCAGTTTATGTTTCTAGTGACACGAATGCTGGTTCAAATATACATTCCATGAAAAAACAAAGAGAGTCCACACTTTACCTGTAGAAAAATGATATCCTTTCAAGATTGGTTCTAAAGTGAGTGGCTAGAAGACTGTAGGTTTTCTTAAGGATGTATAGGAAAACAGAATGTTTTGTTAAAATAACCCCAACCCACCAAAAGGTCCCTTAGTGGCATCCTTCATTATGGGGTTCTTCCCGCCCCGCAGCGGGACGGGCGTGCTGCGACTGACGAAGACGTGGGAGCACTTATTATTTAGATGATACTATCTGTTGGTGTGAGAGTGGAAGGGTTAGAAGAAATGTAGTGAGTAAAAAAATACCTGGCTGTGTTTTATACTACATTTTAATACTCCCTATAGCTGGTATTAGTAAAAATGGAGAGAGGAGGATGTATGTTATAATGGGCTGTTTCCTCCCTGGTCTACATATTTCAAGGCCTTTCCCTTGGCTTCTCTTCAGGACCAAAGCGGTTGATCCCTACACCACTCTACAAGAAATCAAGGTCGGTTGATCCCTACACCACTCTACAAAAATCAATGTAGTCTGCATGATCAATGTCAGTGAATTGTGTGCATATTGTAAAACATGCACACACTACTTTTGGAGCCAAACTAAAGCTCCATGAGCTTTTTACACTGGAGGGGAGGATCATTTGCCCTTGCGCCAGTTTCAATTCTTTATTATGCACCCAAGCAATGCCTACCCTAACCCTACTCATCGGAGCCACAGGTAGGCATTGCTTGGGTGAGAGAGCAGCTTTAACAACTTCCGAGCTGTGTACTCGGGGGTGCGGGGGGGCCTCTGATCATAGGCGCTCAAAATACCTGCCGCGCACCGCACAACGGGCAGCAGACACTAAAAAGGGAAGCCAGAAACCCCTACAGTGAGCAAAAAGAGCTGCCATTGAGAGCCCCATGTGACGTGGCAAGACAACCCAGGTGACGAACAGCAGCAGTGGTGGGCAGAGCGAAAGCACGAGACAAGCTACAACAGGTGCAGCAAAGGTCATAGGGGCACTCAGCAGCCAAGGACACCCCAGACCATACAGCTAATCCCACAGCAGGAACTGTAACCCAGGACCATGAGTCAGGGCCAAGCTGAAGGGCGGGAGGCAAACAACGTCACTACAACACAGAATTAGAGTGGATATTAGACAGCAGCAGAGCAGTGGACGGGCTCAGAAGAGAAATAGCGCAAGGTTCAATAAGAGGGACAAGGAGACCCCCGCTCTTTGGCAAGGCCAGGACTAAGTGCGGTAAAGAAATTAATTGCAGAAACCTCTAGCTGGTAAAAGAAGCCACAGGTCCGCAACCGGGAAAAGCCACAGCACAAGCAGAGACTAAACCCTTGAGTAACCAAATGCACTGAAGAGAGAACAAGTTCAGTGGTGCGCTACCTTGGAATGCGCATATACCGAAACCCGTCAGATCTGTTAGATGGCAATTTAGGCAAACAGGGGTGTGGAATTTTCTAAATAATCTACGTGTCCAAGGGACAAAATGCCACTGAGATCTACATGTCCTGTAAAATCCACTTGTCCCACCTACTCCCGTCCCACATCAAACATAAGGGCTCCAGCTGTCTATATTTATCTGTAAAAATCAGTAAAAATGGAAAGCAGGGAGCCTTAATTAAAAAGAAAACTTTAGTTTGGTTGAAATAAAATATTTGCCTAAGATCACACAATTTAAGCATGGAAGCTATAGTTTTAAATGTATCAAGCCAGGACACAAAGAGCATCTAAATAGTTCCGGACTGTCAAGAATTCTGCAGCATCACAAATAGCAGATAACTACTGTAAATAAACTCTGCACTCAAGCAGGATTTTGCACAGTCACATATATTGCAACCAGTATTTACTTAGCTCACTGTTTAAAGAAAAAAATCATGATCACTAATAATGAACATCTGTCGCCAACAAGCCACACCTATCCAGAATACTGGACTATCCCAGAGCATGTAGAAATATCACAAATAACGGACAGTCATCACAAACATATGATTCAAGTAAGACTGTAGAGATACAATGACCAAAAGAATCCTGAACTATGATTAAATAATATAACGTGAACGTGCATTTGCAGAGCTATTTGAGGCAGAACTGAAGTGCATTGCAGAGCTATTCATAGAGGTCCAGTCCCCCTTTTTCACACAAGAACAGTCAGTCAGACTGATCTAGTTGTGGTCATTGTCAGAGCTCTGCATATCTATTTGTATAAAGTAGCCCTTATCAAATGAACACACTACCATATTTGAACTCCTGCCAAGACGTGAAATCTGCATTATCTCTTCTTCTTTAATGCTAGTGCCCTTCATATCTCCCTCACCACCTCCCGATTTCACTTGTTTCTAATATTCCTGCCGAGTTATTTTAAGACATGACTGATCTTGCATATGACCTTGAAACTCACTGAGAGTGCAAAAAAAGTCATTCTTTTATTAGAAATGCAGTTTAATAGCGCAAACTCTACATGAACGTATTGGAGAGCTTTAGATGAGCGCCAGTTACATTACTAAAAGGACACGTTCATTTATTTCTAAGTGTAGCACTGTTGGCAGCTGCACGAGATATATATGTGAACTTATGCATAGCCTGCAGAGGGGACATTATTCTGGCAGACGCCAATACAATATTAAGGCGATCATTGTAGTCGTCAAAGAGAAAAACAAAGTGGCTGCTAGAGGTACATCAGGTGCCTCCCTGTGACCCGCCTTAGGCATTCTCTGCTACACTTGGAGCGCGGCGCGGCTGAAGTTGCTAAATTAAGTAAAACAATTGTGGCTCACTGTGACAGTTGCCCTTATACTCAGTCAGGCAGCGCCATTCCGACCACATAGGCACACGCCTGCAGTTAACTTTAATCCAATGTAGATCACGCTCGATATCACTGCATGCTTTTCTTTCCGTCGCGTCTCCACCTTCACTTACTTTCTCCTACTGAGGTCTTTAATCTGTTACTTTCCCCCCCCCAGTGCAGAGCTGCCTCACTTTATCGGGACGGAACATTATGCTGATTAATTGGCCAGCCAAAACACAAGCACCCTGGAGATGGTGGAATTGAAGAGCCTTTTGTGACCTTTTGCGATGGAGGGAGCGTTCTTCAGCAGAAATACTGATTAATAATCCCGGTCACAAAGAGCTTTGCACCTTCAGCATTAGAACAGGGAGGCGGCTATTGCTTTCCAAAGTCAAAAGTCGTTTTAACCCCCCGCATTCAGTCTGAAGTCCCAGCACTGATGTGGTGCAACTTTATATGTGCAGTGCTCATGCTGCCCGCAATTAACTTACAAGGGAACAGCTAAGTGTCTTTTTACAATTATGAAAGGTACACTGCAGCGACGATGCGGAGGCACCGCTGCAGCTTAAAAAAAATGCGCACAACGGGCTAAATTAATCCCGAAAAATAGCAGTGTTAAGAGCCCGCGCTTTCTGCACCCACAATGACGCTGCATTAGCGAAGGTCCGTCAGCAGGCAGACATTAAAGTTCTATTACAATGTTTCAGTGCCATCTGTATGCAAGCAGGGAATAACAACACTAGCAGTGCTATGGGGGGGGGGCGCTTTGGCAGTGCTTTAATTTTACCTCAAATGTAATCATGGCCCCGCTCGCGGCGTCCCGAAGTTAAACTGCTTGCTGAGAGTAATGACGTTTCACTAACTAGCCAATCACTGGCTAGAGCCCAGTGAAGTCATGAGCTGCTAGCCAATCAGAGGGCTTCAAAGGCTCCAAAGGCTCTCTGCAAGCGTTTATGATTGGCTGTGAGCCCTAGAGTGCCCACAGCCTATTTTATTTACGTGATTTAATGTCTACTTGTCCGTTGGACAAAATAGACATTAAATCTTGTTGCCCAACAATAAAAACAACATGGTTCGGGCGTCGGGCGATAGGATTCCCCCACCCCTGGGCAAAGCCATAACAGCAGTCTGGTCCCAAATGGCCTTTTGGACAACTCTGCCACTGTCAGTAACGGGAAGGGTAGCACTGGCAAAAACTGTAATCCTTCCTAGGCTTTTATACTACTTCACAAACCTCCCATTACACATTCCCCCATCCCTTTTCTGCCCCTTAGAGAGACTAATCAGGGATTTCTAATGGGGTAGCTCTGTGGAAATTGCAGGAATTACTGTTAGCATAAGCTGAAGCCATTTTGTTTATGGCATTCATTTGCATTAGCCATGTGTTAGCCATGTGATTCTGACGTCCTAACTGTTGCCTGCCTTCCTATTCTGCTTGAGTCATCAACTGTAGTTAACTCCTTCAGTACTGTGCCAGAGCACTGCGCATGCTCAGAAAGGCCTGTAGCTGCTAGAATGCACCTGCTTTAGAATGTAACTGTCAGGCTGTTGCAACTGACTAGGCTGTCCTATGTCTCCTCCCACGTTGCTGAGTAAGAGGTTTTTGTCTGCCCATGTTAGTCGATAGTTATTCTTGTATATGCTTGTACCGCCTCTTTGAGTCTCCATGCTTATTCAGCAACAAACAAGGTCTGTCGCCATACGTCAGAGTGAGGGAATAGTCTTGTCACACAGCTTGCTTGTGTTAGTGCACCATGCAGTTGATGCCCTTCTGAACCAAACAAAAACACAACACTTAACTAGTGCTCGTTTGAAAGGTTAAGAATTGACACTTTTGGCCCCTCATATCACATTGAAAAGAGGTTCGACCCTAAACCCTGCTACACTCTTGCCTTTTTCAGCTACTCAGCCTCAGTTAGAAGAGTCACATGACTGTATATTCCTTATTGAAGAGCAAACAAAGGGTCATGTTGACCTTCAAGATACGCCCCTTTCTAGTGTTGACGGGGAACTGTGGGTTGATGGGTCTTGCTTGAAATTGTCCGGTGGCACCAGTGCTTAATTTGTAAAATATTTAGTGCAGGGGTTCTCGACAGGAGGACACTAGAGCTTGCACCATCCAATGCCCCTGGCAGCACTGCCAATGACAGCACCAGCACACTACTAATCATCACACTCTTAAAAGTGTGGCAATTCATACTATTACAGGCCCCCAAAGCTATAAGAATGGATTTGGAGACAAATACTAATAATTGGAAACTTGGATTGAAACATTAAAAAGAAGTTGCTGTGCTCGTACCTAAATTGGCAGACACCACTACCATGTGGCAGACAGTCATAAGCCCCAGTACTGGCAAATAAGTGCCGGTGCTGAGCACCGGAAAGCACAGGCACAAATTAAACACTGGGTGGCACAACATCCGCTGCTTATGCAATTACAACACTTCAGACTGTATTTGAGACAGTTCGCATTCCACAGAAGTCAGCCCAGGCAGCTGAATTGATAGCGCTTACAAGAGCATGTGAGCTTAGCACTGATCTGTTTGTTAACATCGATACCGACAGCCGATATGCTTTTGGAGTGGCTCACGATTTTGGGCTCCTTTGGAAGGAAAAAGGCTTCCTTACATCACACGGGACACAAATAGTGCATGGGGAATTAGTACATAGTCTCCTTACTGCTTTGACACATCCTAAGAAAATAGCGATTGTTAAGTGTAGCGCACACAAGAAAGTGATTGATAAAATAGGACAGGGCAATGCCTTTGTGGACTACACAGTGCGTGAGACTGCAATGCAGCGAAGCACTATATCTATGTACATGGTTAAGTCTCAGGCTGAACGATGGCATGATGCCAGGCAAGAGGTACTGGACATGCAGCGATATGCCTTGGCTGATGAATTAGATCAATGGTATAAGGAGGGAACATTGGATGATGAGGGCTGTTGGAGGACTAAAGACATGACCAAGTGGAAATTGCCCACAACCTACTTACATCCTATGATTCACATGGCACATGGGCCAGCACATGTTGGAGCATCCTCAATAGCATAACTACTTATGCAGGCTTGGGATCATCCAGATATTACCGGCACAGCTAAAAAGATAGTCCAATCTTGTCTGATTTTTCTCCACTATAATCCTGGATAGAGAACACTAACTCCAACGGAAGGATTTGCAATACCAACTGCACCTTTTGAGGTTCTGCAAATGGATTACACCCAGCTAGAATGCTGTAATAATTTAAAGTATGTCATAGTGGTGGTATGTGCCTTTAGTAAGTGGATTGAGGCATACACCACGAAAGATAATACAGCTCTTACTACAGCAAAGGTGCTCCTAAAGGAGTTCTTCCCCAGATTCTGTTTGTCGAGTTTTTTGGATTGACAACGGACCTCATTTCATTGGACAAGTTGTTGAGTATGTTTTGAAAGGATTGGGGATTAAGCAGAAGTTTCATGCGGCTTTTCTCATGCACATCTCTGTAATGGCCTGATGCGTCACCTGCAGGACCTGAGGAAGTCTTCCCGGACCCTACGATCCCTGGTGCATCTAGATATCAGCTGCGACCCCGGAAAGGAGAAACTTCATTGTCAAAAAGACTGGTTGAGTCACCGTCCTGGGTTAGTGAAAGGCTGAGCTACAAAGGGAGGGGCCCTTGTAGTGATACTGTTCTCAACCCTCAGTGAAGAAATCAACGGACGCCCAGGACCTAAGGACTTCATCTGTTTTGTTTTCCAACATCGAGATGAATATGTCTGTGGAGAAGAGATCATCTGCTGCTAGAATCTGTGATCGAAAGACTATGTTTATTGTTGGACTTACTTCCATTGTTATCATCATTGCTGCGATAACATGGGTTATAGAGGGAGCAATTCCTGCTCGAAATCTACTGACTGTCACTGCTCCTGTCCCCATTGAGCACCATTATTACACTCTCTCTTATCATGAGCAGAAGCACGACAGTCCTATCTCAACAATACGTTTATTCACACCCACAATGCTACAAACATTACCAACTGTTGGGTGTGTGGAATGATGCCAGCTCATCAGAAAAAGGGAGAAACACCTTTTATTCCTCTGCCGTTTTCACACAATGGTTCTTGTCAGGCTTGGTTTGCACTACTATGGCCATCTGAAGTTGCTAGCATAACTTATACTGATGTAGGAAGACTACATTTTCAGCTAAATAAGATGTGTTACCCTGATGGGGAAGGAGATCCACTGGCTAAAGGAACTGTATGGGAAATGGAGGAGTATCGGCGAGGAAACTCCTCCTCACGTTATGTTTTCTCTAACACTCGAACAACCAAAAGAAATGGATCTCCTGTTATAGCTGTTACTAGAGCGCGAGCAGACCTATGTGTGAGCAGTATTGGTAGCATTCCTGTGGGGAAAAGTGATTGCACTAAAACACTAAACATAGTAGTTTTTTGTCATCACACAGCACATATTTTATTTGTGGAAGTAAAGGGTATTACCACCTACGTATTGGGTGGTCGGGTAGCTGCTACGTGTCCTTTTTATTACCACCTGTGTTTTTGGCTCCTACATCCTACCACAAAGACTATAAATTGTATAATGACATTTCTAAGAACCGATATAAGAGAACAATAAATTATGATGAGATGGATCAAACTGATACTGCACTGCAGCAGTATGTTGACTTTAATTTGGGACTATTCTTCTTTGTTAGTGCCGCCTTAAACAGTAGAAAAATAAGTCGCTTGACACATGCTGTAGAGGCTGTAACCAATCAGACAGCCGTGGCACTTAAAATACTCACGGAAGAACTACAAATTGCGAGAATTGTGGCGCTCCAAAACAGGATGGTCCTTGATGTGGTTCTAGCGGACCGTGGTGAAGCATTCTGCATCATTGAGAGCAGTTGCTGCGTGTATATCCCTGACAACGCCCCTTCAGTTTTTGAGGCAATTTCTAAATTACATAAAATAGCCGCTGAAATCCACCCGGAATCAGGGACATGGACTTGGACTGGATGGATCTGGACACTATTCTCTGTTTGGGGCTGGAAGTTATTATCCGCCTTATGTATATTTATTGCGATTCTGTGTTCCTGCTGCCTGTGCATCCAATGTGGCCCAATACTTTGTTCCCTATGTATTTCTACTTGCATTCCTTGGACATCAGTTAAACGTAATGTGCCGAAAGTACATACTCAACTAGTAACTGATCAAGAGATTAGCCAGTTGGTGCTAGTTAATATGGAAGATAATGTTCATGTATCCTCTGTTGCAGAGCGATGTCTTCAGCTAATGCTAAAAGGACTGTCTGTGGAAATCACAGGAATTAGTGTTAGCATAAGCTGAAGCCATTTTGTTTATGGCATCCATTTGCATTAGCCACGTGTTAGCCATGTGATTCTGAAGTCCTCACTGTTGCCTGCCTTCCTATTCTGTTTGAGTCATCAACTGTAGTTAACTCTTTCACTACGGAGCCAAACCACTGCGCATGCTCAGAAAGACCTGTAGCTGCTAGAATGCACCTGCTTTAGAATGTAACTGCCAGGCTGTTTCAACTGACTAAGCTGTCCTATGTCCCCTCCCACGTTGCGGAGTATGAGGTTTTTGTGTGCCCGTGTTAGTTGATAGTTATTCTTGTAGATGCTTGTACCTCCTCTTTGAGTCTCCATGCTTATTCATCAACAAACAAGGTATATAAACCCCATGGTCTCTGTATTCCTTGTACTATCTCATACAGTGCCCAAGGGTGCTGTATCGATGTAGTCCCACTCATGAGTGATTAATAAACATATTTTTTTTATACTCCCGCCTCTGTGCCAATCTCTATCTTGTTGGTTTAAGGACCAGTGGACTGATAAGGGTGAACCCCTGCAGCAGTGAGCCCCTAAAAAGGCTTATTTTTCCACAGATCAAGACATTGTGTGGCAATTAGAAAATTGTATCTACCAGTCAACCAAGGCGATTAGCGGTCCCAAATCTGGAACAGTATTACCTGGCTGCCCAACTGCAGTGGGTGGCCAGATGGATGGCAGACAGGCAAAGAGAAGATATGGCCACCACGCTCCCACCCGAGCAACTCCCATACCTGCGGAAGCTTTTCCACCCCTGTGCAAGAACTAAACCTCAATACTCATTACTGCAGCGGGAGGCACATAAATGCTTTCATAGAGTACTATAATGACCCGAGCATTCACCCCGTACACACCCGCCCTCGCACTAGAAGGAACCCCCAGGGGCAAAACAGTCACCTCAGCGACAGAATTACAGCACTGGCCGGAAGCAGGAATCCAAGATGTAGGAGATTTATACTGAGAAGGGGCGCTGCGTTCACACACTTCACATGTGGAAGAAGAGGAATTACCACCTAGACAATTCTTATTGCATTGTTCACTCATGGCAGCACTCTCAACCACGTTGGGGGACTTATCTGCGGAACCGGTCACACACCTTACCATGCAATATATACATATCATTGGTCAGGGAGGTCACTTGATCAAGTGGTTTGCAGCCTCATTACAGCACCATACAGCTGCTGATCTGACATCTCTAAGACATCATTTGGAAACTGAGATGAGCCGACAGTTTTCAAATTCAGAATGGCCCTCAATATTACAGAGCCCCACACACGTCTCTAGAAATATGCCTGTGAGCAGGATTCAATTATTTATTATGCACAGAGCATATCTCACACCAGCAAAGATTATCCAGTACTTCAAGCGCCAATACGCTCAATGCCCCAGATGTTCGCTCACAGATGCAGATCTATTACACATGCTCTGGGAATGCCCTGCTCTAACAGAAAACTGGAAAGCGGTAGCAGAGGATTTGGCCCACTGCACGAACAGAGTCCTCTCTCCAGAATGGCACACATACATATTACATATACCGCAGGGGACCGTAACAATAAGGTAACGTCCTGTTTCCTCGACATAGGGATTGTGGCAGCAAAAAGACTGACCACTAGAAAGTGGAAGGTTCCGCATCCCCCGCACATAGAAATGTGTAGAAGCTCTATGATCGTTTGGGCTAAGGCAGAGAGCATATCGCTTCATAGACAAGACACACTGGGGCGACGTAAGATCCCCATTGTCAATAGCTGGGATGTGATTCTAACTGAGTTGTCCCGTGTCCAAAACAGAGACGAACCCTCAACGCCCCCAGCAATAACGTCGACCCAATAAGTAAGAGAAAGGTTATTGAATTAGGTAAAAACAATTACACATGAAACAGCAAAGATTGAACAGACGGCAACAACAGGAGGCCCCCCTCGCAGCCCAACTAACACTATGATATAGTCATTGATTATGTACAAACATTCAAACAAGAGCCAAGGTGCCCAGGCGAAACCATTACAACCCAGAATAATAGCCAGTTTTTAAATCCTGTTATCGTTATATTTTCATCCCTATGCAAGGTTTACCCTGTTTTTATTTATAAATATAGGCGAAAAAAATGGAGAACAAGTTACACACACTTCTGAGAAAATTTACAGCTTTGAAAAAAAATGAGCAAAATGTTATGAATGTAATAAAGTGTTAAACATCACAAAAACGAGTTGTATGGCGAATGGAAGGGGGGGGAAACACGATGGTACTTTATGTTCATTAGATAGTCGATTTGATCAGCTGTGCTTTGTACGAAGCAACTATAATAAGCACCAACTGGATTTATATGAGAAATCAATGTATAACTTGATATAATGTGAAAATTAATAAAAACACATTGTTTTCTTTAAAACTTGGTCACACTTCTCAAGAAATTGATGATTGGCTTAGAGGTATTGAAACTTCTGTCAATGGAAAGGATGTAGGAAGTAATAAATAGAGCAATGCTTTGGAGTTGAAAAAAACTAGATTTCTTGATGTAGTGAAACTCAAGGTAGAGTTGGAGGATAATGAGTCGTGCGAGGATTCACAACAGAGCTTTTGTTTGACTGAACACTAATCAGTGTGCTGCACTGCGCATTTACCGAAGCTTTGCAACAGTCTTGGCTGAAATTGCTGTAGGTGTGCAGTGTAATGACCTTGATGCTTCTATTTGTGCGTCCTTTCGCATCGCACCACGAGCCATTTCCATGGGCCCCAACATCACTAGCACTTTCACTGCTGCTGGCTTTTTACATGTAACCACCAATTGGCCCATCTCTAATGGGAGGACAGAGATTGAGGTGTAGGAATGGGTTGACGGTAAGCTGAAGGCTGCACCTCTGCCCATTCGTTCTTATTTAGGGATCGGCGAGCACCAGTGCAAGTGTGTAACGGGCCATAGTGCAAGCATGAGATTGAATGACTGGAACAGTCTTGTATATTGCAACAGCCGCTCAATAAGGAGCATCCGGGCGCTGTGAGCTGGGGGGAGATAGCAAGTGGCTTAAATATTGAAAAGATGCATTTTTAGCATTTTCTCGAATGTGTCCACAGTAGGATATGAGCCTGTGGGATATGGGCCCTCTGTTGCCTTCTATGGCTGAGTAGTAAAACATCCATAACTGGGGTGCAGAGGGCTCTTTAAAAATGTGGTTCTTGGTGCCACTGCATCCATGAGACCACTGCAGCATCACACACCAGCACGGTTGATAGACCCCAACATCCTCCTAGTGATATTATTTTATGTAATGTCGCTGCTGTCATGTCATTTAATTTTATATATGTAGCTTCTATTTGTTCTGTTATTTCATGTTCTGTTATGTGATATGTAGCTGCTGTCCTGTTATTTCATGTTATGTAATACGTAGCTGCTGTCTGTTCTGTTAGGTAATATGCAGATGTTGTCCTGTCAGTTCATGTTATATTATGGAATGTAATATGGTGCTGCGGTATGTTATGTTGTTCCGCTCCTGTTTATGTTATGGAAGGTTTCTCCTGTTTAGGTTATGCTATGCTGCTGGTATCTAAGGTATGTTGTGTAGCTGCTGTCTAGTTATTTTATGTTGCTACTCTCTGTGTTATATTATGTTGCTGGTGCTATATCCATTTTTGCTGGCTCTATATCTTATAGCTGCTGTCTGTTATGCTATTTTATAATTTATTATGTAACATGTAGATGCTGTTTGTTATGTTATTTCGTGTTTTGGTATGTAATATTTAGCTGCTGTAATTTATGTTGTGTAGCTGCTGTTTATATTATGGTTATGTTGCTCCTGCCTATATGTAATGTTATGGTGCTGTTGTTTGTTAATATTATGGTTATGTTGCTCCTGCCTATATGTAATGTTATGGTGTGGTTTGTTTATATTATAGTTATATTGCTTCTGCCCATATGTAATGTTATGGTGCTGTTGTTTGTTTATATTATGGTTATGTTGCTCCTGCCTATATGTAATGCTAAGTTGCTGTTGTTTATGACATGCTATGTAGTTGCTCTATGTAATTTTAAGGTATGTAATATGCAGTGGTTGCTTTTTATATTGTTAAGCTATTTTAGGTAAGATGAACCTGCAGTGTGCCTTATGGTATGTTGCTACTGTCTATGTAACACTACTGTTCAAGTTATGTTATGTAGCCACTATCTTTAGTCTCGTGTAGATAGATACTTGTCATATGATGCAATATAAGTGCCTATTTTGTCTTATTTGCATATCTGTTCAGCACAATTTACCGAATATCTATGACATAAAAAATATTATTAATATTATTCAACCTCTGTCCGAACAGTTCACGAAAACTGACTCCTGGCGACAAAATGTCATTTTTGAGTCGGGACGGAAGAAACAAACTTGCAGGCGCCCTGGTTGGTTCCTCCTTCCTTCTGCCTAGAGCTCCCGTCCCTTGACCCTCATCCCACCTCTCGCGAGCGTTTATTTATTTATTTATTTATTTATGCATTTTTATATAGCGCGGACTTTACCCGAAGGCGTCAGAGCGCTTCACATTAGGAACAGACATGAAACATAATGAGAAACATTACAAAAGAACAGATTGCAAAAACATACGTTACTTACATAAGGTAATAGTGAGCAAACAAAATACATGAGGTAGTAAAGGTAATAGTGACAATCGTTCTCCGCGTTCTCCGCTTACCTTCCTGCTCCCCCGCCGCCTTCACTCGCTGACCTCCGCAGGGCTCTCCCGTCTTCTGCCTGATCTCACCCGCGTTCACCAAACTTGTTTCATGCAGAAGAAACGAAACTTACGCCGGTATCTTCTAACGAAAATTGTTGCTGCAGTGGTTTCGATTTCCTTTCTCCTCAGGCAGAAAAGAAACAAGCATCGCCAACGCTAATAGGTGTGGCTCTTGTTTGAGAAAAAAAAGGTTTTACAAAGCGCCTCACGTCACTAACGTGTGACATGATTGTCTACTGACGGCAGCGGCGAAGCGAAGGTGCCAAGCGCCATAATGCAAAGAGAATGAGCCCCAGTGCCCAATTAAGATAGTAAAAATACAGCCATAATGTCACACTAAATGTATAACTTGAGGCGCTCCGACGCCCTTAGGGCTTTTGTACTTCATAAACTTCCAAGAATAAAAATAAAATGCCATTCTAGGTGTCTCACCCTCTTCTCTGCCTCTCCACTGTCTCTCCGCCATCTTTCATCTCCGCCTTTCTCCCATTCGAGTAGTCATAAATCAGGGCCGGTCCTAGAACTTCTGGGGCCCCGGGCGAAAGGGAAGATGTGAGGCCCCTCTAATTTGCATGTAAAATCCAGTCGCGGCTAGCATGACTCGCGGGTGGGAGGTCTCGCAGGGGTTATTAAAAAAATTAAATAAACTTACCTTCCCAGGTCTCGTGTCATCTCTGCTCCTGACCTGCTCTCTTTTTTTCCTGCCTCTGGCAGGAACAGGAAGCAGGCAGCCTCCCTCCCCAATGGCAGCATTGTGATTGGTTGGGACGCTGACCAGCCAGGCGCCTATGGGGAGGCCGTTTTCTCCATGTAGGGTGCATTGGTGCCTACATGAAGAAAGGCCAGAGTGTGCATGACTGGTTAGGTCGGTCCCGGAGGGCCGACCAAACAGTCAGCACCCTTAGCAGGGGGCAAGGCACTACTCCCCTGCCCTAAAGCAGACCCGCCTGCCCCCAACCAAAAACTTCTGCTTTCTCGCAGTGTGAGTAGCAGAAACATAAAATGGTAGTTTTTGCATTTTATATTTCTGCTTTTCGCTCTGCGAGAAAGCAGTGGCGTGACGCTCCTCTGCCCTAGTGGAGTCACTGAAGTATGCCCGAGCAGATGACATTTGCGGCGGAAGTCGCTGCGGCCACGAGGCGCCCCATGCTGAATTGCCGCTCCTCTCCTTTCACAAAGTGAGCAAGTGCCTGCTGTTAAAGTAATTCAAGAATAGGTGTGTAGTAATGCCTTGAAATAGCGAAGCGACGCCCTTCAGATGTACACTAAGCAGACCAGAGTCACTGCCTGCATGCGCCACAGTCGGAATCCGTACTGACTCAGACTCATCTACGGCCGTGGCCCAAGACCGTAAGTACCAGGCACTGTGAGCCTGTGTGTGTTTGTAATGGACAGTGATGGTGCCAGTGCAGCGCACAATCACATCAGGTAGCTGCAGTCGTTCCTGCCGGTGTTACTTTAAAGTTGTTACTCTGTAGAGTGACATAGGTGGATTTATCCGATCGAATGTATATATAAATGACACCTGTTCATGTTGTTGGGCCCTCTCTGACATAGGTCCGTCCCCGTTCCCAGTTGGCCCAGGTCACTCACGTGATGTCAGAGGCCCCGAGTTTGCCAGCGGGGAGGGGGCCTACCACATAGGCTGGCAACCTGTATTTTGTTTTTCTGGTGGCCCGCCCGCCCTCCCGGCAACAGTAGGCACCAGAGGAGTGTGTTGTTTGTTAGGGCTGTGTCCCACGTGGCAGAGAGGCCCTTGATAGACTGATGCTCTAAACAACAGCATCATTAATTTCAAGGGTGGAGCCAAGGGACCCAGTACGAGTCGCCAAAGGCTGGAAGACAGGATTCTGCCGGCCTGCCTATCAACACAGATGTCCAGGCAGGTCCATGATGTTTTCGTGCCTCAGTTGGGTCTTCTGTATTATTGATTCGATGGACACCCCTATGATTGGTGTTCTTGTTATAAACTGACATGGTCACTGTTTTTAATGTAACCTCTTGATTGTGAATTTTTTAGCATTCTATTGTTTAGTTTTAATTTTTATTGTAAATTGTATGTGTTGATTAATGAATTGTATTTGTGTTTTTATTAAAACGTAGTGAGTTTATATCACCCTTACAGCTTTTTAATTGTCCCTGATTTGGTTTCCCACTTGTTTATTTTATTTGAAATTCCTTGACTGCCTAGGCATTTTCCGCACATCAGTTGGGTCTTCACACACCCTGTTTGGGCTGGGTCCCACGTTATTTTATATGTTTTCCTCGTCCTCGTTGCTTGATTTTGCGTACTAGAAAGGGTCACTCATGGTCGTTGAAATGGCACTCATAATGACACTGAATTATGAAAATTTCACACATAGCAATTTGAAACCTTGGCAGCTAAGATGGAGGCTAAGGTGTCAATTGCCCATAGCCAAAAACCTGCTCCCTCAGTGACGGCCCGGCATACTCCCACCTGCCCCCACCCACCATTGCCTGGCAGGGGAGCGGTCTGGGGCAAGACACTTCTTTGCGGCCCCAATGGGGGGGCTGAGGGAGAATGACACAACACTTAGAGCAATACCTGGCCACAATTAAGGCAGATTGCCACACTTAACACCTTCGCCCCGCACACAAAAGCCAGAAGTGTGATGGCCTGGGAGGCAGGAATGAAGTTGAGGCCCTTTAACAACCGGCCCACATGTCACACCTTTCAGCATCGGCCCATCGGCCAATGCCCGACTGCTTGCCTTCGCAATCCGACCCTGTCCCCAATTACAGGTCAAAGCTGCAAATGCAGATGGGCCTCGCACTACATGTGGGCTGCACAGCCCTGGGGAAAAGGGCCCCCCTCCCTGGGGTTAACAGCCATTAACCAGTGCTGCGAGGCACAGGGGAGGTTGGCCTCTTCTCCTATTCTTTACACATGCTTGCGAGGCAGCCCTTCCCTAGGCGCGAGGCTGGTTGGGAAACACTTTTGCGAGGCTCCCTGTTGATGAGCTGAGCTTGGGGCCCTAGGCAGCCGCCCATGCTGCCCATGCTGCCCATGCCTAGCGCCGGCCCTGTCATAAATAATGCATTAAGTGCAGTAGCACCATGCCTAAGGGTTTAGATGGACCCTTGCTACCCAAACATCATACACAATTACACCACATATTGCTAAATGTGGCATACGGTGTGACGTTGTAGTGTCAGCTGCATCTGGAGAACCGGGCCTTATGGGCCGGGCGGCGCAGGGCACGCCTAATATCTCCGAGTTCACCTGCCTTGACAGACAGAGACACGAGACACTCTGTTGGGCGTAGAAAATCAGATTTATTAGCTGCAGCCAAGCACAGTTGTCCTAGAAGTTACAGAATTGTAGATTCTCAGGAGACTGCCACTTAATTCCGTGGCGCACAGTCTATTATAGTACACATATTTACAATGCCCACTCCCAAACATACAAAACTGACGAATAGGAATAGTTCGAAAACAAGCTATCAAATGTCCAAACCCCATGTGCTCTCCTCCCATCAAGTTAATCAACACTAGTGCCCGTAATTCAATTTGCAGGTGGTAGAACATGTTTGAATGCTTCAAAGGATAGTTTATGTAACAAGAGAATACACGGAGAGGATAGCGAAGGCCAGTCAAATAAGATAAAGTCAGAAAGAATGGTGAGACCCAAACAGTGGGGTAAAGCAAGGATTAATCAGTCTAGACATGGCTTTAACCTCTCTCATGCTCGTGACGGAACCGTTCCGTCACAAGCCTCGGGTGGGCTGTGCTGGTGACGGAACGGTTCTGTCACGGCCCCGCCGCCGCGCCTGTGCGGCGCTGATTTCGCACCTGCGCGGCGCGTTCTATTGAGCGGGCGGGGCCGTGACGGAACCGTTCCGTCACAAGCACAGCTCACCCGCGTGCCGTGACGGAGCGGTTCCGTCACGAGCACGGGACCGCGCGCCGCCGCACCGCCCCTTAGCGCTGCGGCGGAATAGCCGCCGCAGCGAAGGGGTTAACAAACTCGGCCAGGCCCTAGCATCGGTTTTTGCAATCCAGGACAAGGGGTTACTCTTTAACAAACGAGACACGTAGCAGCTGCAAAAGCAAAAACATTGCGTTCGCCGTGCTGCCTGAGTGAGGCAACACAAAATGGCGGCTAAACACAAAATGGCGGCTAGATACGAAGCGGAGTCGAAAACCACGGAACCTCAAACCCTCCTTTTGCCATACTCAGGCAAAGCACAAAGAGACTCATGTTAGTCTGAGTCGATGTCGATGTCAATGGTCATGAGGTCATTGAGTTGTTGCTGTAACATCATTCTAATATTCTCTGTTTTCTGTGACACAGGCTTTGGAACGCATACACTGGCACAAAGTCCACAGATGGCTGGGCCACACTGTAAACAGAGGCAACAAGAAAAGATGATCGCTAGAACCGCTCCAATGAAAGTTAACACTTTCCATCCCCATGTGGACAGTAGTCCCCAAAACCATCCCATCACAGGGGAGGTTGGCCTCTTCTCCTATTCTTTACACATGCTTGCGAGGCAGCCCTTCCCTAGGCGCGAGGCTGGTAGGGAAACACTTTTGCGAGGCTCCCTGTTGATGAGCTGAGCTCGGGGCCCTAGGCAGCCGCCCATGCTGCCCATGCTGCCCATGCCTAGCGCCGGCCCTGTCATAAATAATGCAGTAAGTGCAGTAGCACCATGCCTAAGGGTTTAGATGGACCCTTGCTACCCAAACATCATACACAATTACACCACATATTGCTAAATGTGGCATACGGTGTGACGTTGTAGTGTCAGCTGCATCTGGAGAACCGGGCCTTATGGGCCGGGCGGCACAGGGCACGCCTAATATCTCCGAGTTCACCTGCCTTGACAGACAGAGACACGAGACACTCTGTTGGGCGTAGAAAATCAGATTTATTAGCTGCAGCCAAGCACAGTTGTCCTAGAAGTTACAGAATTGTAGATTCTCAGGAGACTGCCACTTAATTCCGTGGCGCACAGTCTATTATAGTACACATATTTACAATGCCCACTCCCAAACATACAAAACTGACGAATAGGAATAGTTCGAAAACAAGCTATCAAATGTCCAAACCCCATGTGCTCTCCTCCCATCAAGTTAATCAACACTAGTGCCCGTAATTCAATTTGCAGGTGGTAGAACATGTTTGAATGCTTCAAAGGATAGTTTATGTAACAAGAGAATACACGGAGAGAATAGCGAAGGCCAGTCAAATAAGATAAAGTCAGAAAGAATGGTGAGACCCAAACAGTGGGGTAAAGCAAGGATTAATCAGTCTAGACATGGCTTTAACCTCTCTCATGCTCGTGACGGAACCGTTCCGTCACAAGTCTCGGGTGGGCTGTGCTGGTGACGGAACGGTTCTGTCACGGCCCCGCCGCCGTGCCTGTGCGGCGCTGATTTCGCACCTGCGCGGCGCATTCTATTGAGCGGGCGGGGCCGTGACGGAACCGTTCCGTCACAAGCACAGCTCACCCGCGTGCCGTGACGGAGCGGTTCCGTCACGAGCACGGGACCGCGCGCCGCCGCCCCGCCCCTTAGCGCTGCGGCGGAATAGCCGCCGCAGCGAAGGGGTTAACAAACTCGGCCAGGCCCTAGCATCGGTTTTTGCAATCAAGGACAAGGGGTTACTCTTTAACAAACGAGACACATAGCAGCTGCAAAAGCAAAAACATTGCGTTCGCCGTGCTGCCTGAGTGAGGCAACACAAAATGGCGGCTAAACACAAAATGGCGGCTAGATACGAAGCGGAGTCGAAAACCACGGAACCTCAAACCCTCCTTTTGCCATACTCAGGCAAAGCACAAAGAGACTCATGTTAGTCTGAGTCGATGTCGATGTCAATGGTCATGAGGTCATTGAGTTGTTGCTGTAACATCATTCTAATATTCTCTGTTTTCTGTGACACAGGCTTTGGAACGCATACAGTGGCACAAAGTCCACAGATGGCTGGGCCACACTGTAAACAGAGGCAACAAGAAAAGATGATCGCTAGAACCGCTCCAATGAAAGTTAACACTTTCCATCCCCATGTGGACAGTAGTCCCCAAAACCATCCCATCACAGACCAATCTCCAGTATCCTGATGAATGGACTCGGAAATGACATGTAGCTTAGAAATAGCTTGGTATACTGTAGGGGCATTATCAGGAACTAAACGCAGCAACTAGACCCAATTAATTTACAGACTCCTCCTCTATCTGCAAGGACAATATCTAAAACCATTTGGTTTTGTAAATTCATAAGACGATCCGCCTGAAGTTCAGCTGTCAAATTATTCAATGCTCCAGAGGTCACATTTATGGTAGCATCGACCACACGGACTAGACGTCTGATGTTTCTGCTATTAACTATTGGACCCCAAAAGGGAAGAAATCCTTTTAGAAAATCTCCTCCCTCTTGTCCAGCTGTGTCTTCAGAATCAATAACCCCTCTACCATATCTCTTTCTATGATGATCTGCAGGAGCAGTATATGTTGGAGGAAGGAGAAAAGCTATATAACTTGTTCCCGAGAAATAGGTGGGAAGCCATGTGTAGGCTCTATCGTGGCAGATAAAATATGTACCTTGGGATGGTACTAACAGTGAAGAAACCAAGGGTGTATAAACGTATGTATGAGAACAATTACTCTTTTCCTGTCTGATCTTAGTATTCTGGCCATTTATTTGCAAACACAAATTACCTTTATGAGGTATAGTCCAGATCGGTGAAGATCTTCTCTGCTTAACTTTATCAGTGAGGCTAGTGATATAACGAGTCACATTCCACCCATCATATGCTCGTTTCTCATCCATGGGAATTTTACTAATGTCAGCAATTTTTGCCATGGTCATTATTCCCTTTATCAAAGGAGTGTGACTAAAATCTACTCCACCATTATAGGATCCACCAGGAGGATATCGAAGTTGATTCTGGTATGCATTAGAAAACATAGCCAGATAAGCCCAAGCAGTACCTTCATATGAAAATGGGAGAACTAAGTACGGCATCCCTCTTTCTGTATTATGGGGCATGAGCCCACAGACCCAACAGTCAGTAGTATTGACTACCAATTGGTGCTGATGCAACAACTTAATAAATGAATTGTTGAGATATTCTGTTCTCCTCATCTGCTCATGGTCTGGGAGTGCATAGAATTTGTGCAGAGAAATAGTAGTAGAGGAAATCAAAGAGACAGAAGTAGGAGCAGGTGCTGGCTGCATAATGTGTACAATCCATCCTACACATGCTAATAAACTACATAAACATACTAGAATGCATAATGCTACGCCACAACGACTAAACAGTAACTTCTTATAATGGTTTCTTTTCATCATTTTAATATCACCCCCTTCCACTTCGTTATCCATTACTCTAAAGGCGTTGCTCACGATAATCTTCCTTGATCACTTGGTTGTGATTATTAGCCGTCCTATGACACTGCAAGTCCTGTTGACCTAGTCACTATTCAGGTCACAGCCTAAGACTCCTACCGTGACCCTGAAACTTGACGGATAGTGGAAAAGGAATGACTTTTAATAAATAAAAAACAAAATTACAAAACACAAAGTTCAATTGTCCTTGGTCAACCTTGGTCTTAGGTTGTACCGTGTCTTGCCAGGTATCGGTTGATCTTTGAACAAAGTTTCTGGATCTGATGTGTTCAGTCGCAAGTGCGATGGTACAGCTTCCTGCAAAACGTCGTCGTCTTCTTTCTCAGAAACTGTCCAGTCCAGGCGTGCACTACTGAATGGTACAAATCTGGATACTTTCTCACATTCACTATCACCAACACCTTCTCGGACCCACTGGTCATAAGGTAAAGGTAATGGTACCCTTTTACAGTGCACGCCGTGGACCCAATTTTTCTTCCCAACGACCTTCACTGCTGTACGAGTAGTTAACAAGACTTGTCTCGGCGGCCCCCAACGAGGTTCCAGGTTCTTTTTCCTCTGGAAATTCTTCAGGCAAACCCAATCCCCAGGTTGGATGGAGTGTCCTGGATCTGAGGAGGCCTCCGGCAAAACGTTTTGGACCTGTTGACGAATAATACGTAATTTAGTGGTGAGGTCATGCAGATAATCAACCAACAATGGATACGGAACATCGGAGTATTTCTTTGGTCGAGGGACTCCCCATACATTAGCTGGGCGCCCAAAAACAATCTCGTATGGACTAAGTCCTAAACAAGAATGAACTGTCATTCTTGTTGAGAGAAGTGCCAAAGGCAAGGCATCAGGCCAGGAAAGGCCTGTGCTGGCCTGAATCTTTGCTAACTTGAGCTTGAGAGTGCCATTATAACACTCTACCAAACCCGCTGACTGAGGATGGTTTGCCGCGTGGAATTTCTGTCTAATACCAAGACCCACACACACCTTCTGCATAATTTGGCCTACGAATTCACTCCCATTGTCACTCCAGACAATGCGCGGCAAACCAAACCTCGGGAAAAATTCCTTCAAAAGGACATTGGCAGTGGACAAAGCAGTATTGTCCTTTAGGGGGTAGGCCTCTATCCATCTGGAAAAGGCGCAAACCACCACCAGGACATACTTGAGGTTGTTGAAACGTTCCATGTGAATGTAATCTATTTGCAATACCTCAAAAGGATACGTAGGGGGAGCAAAATGACCTGCCGGAGTTGGTGTTCCCTTTCCTGGATTGTGCATCAAACAGACAATACAATGCTTCACCACATTTTCTGCACATTTAGGAATACCTTCATTCTGAAAATACTGGAGCCAAAGGTTTACATATACCCCTTGCATTGATATGAGCTGGACCATGCGCCATAGTAACTACAGGTAGTACATACGCGTCTGGTAACAACCATCGCTGCTGCTCTGACAATTCCATCCAACATCCCGTCGTGTCCAACATTCCCGTACTCTCTCCACTTACTCAATTCTTTCTCAGTTGCTTCCTTCTGGATCATTTTCACACTTTCTACTGTGTCTTCACACATACCTCCTTCTGCGACCCATCTTGCAGGGCCTGCAACATACATGTGACTTTCTACATCTTTCGCTGTATCTCTCGCTACTTCATCCGCAAATGCCTTCCCTCGACCCACATCATCAGTGATCCTTTTAATGCGCACTGCACTTCACAATCGCTACTTGAACAGGCAAGGCAAGTGATTCAAGAAGGTCAGTTACCAACTGACCATGCTGTATTTTAGTGCCGTGGGAGGTATAGAATCCTCTTTCCTTCCACAAACGACCCAAACTATGAGCAACGCCAAAGGCGTATTGACTATCTGTATAAATGGTCACTCTCTTTCCTTTCGCCAACACACATGCTCTCGTTAATGCAATTAACTCTGCAGCTTGCGCTGAATTCTGTGAAATGCGTGCAGTTTCTACTACTGTATGTAAAGTTGTAACAGCATAGGCTCCTGTCTTCTCGCCATTAGGAAGCTTAAAACAAGACCCATCTACCCACAGGATCCCATCTGGATCCACAAGCGGTGTGTCTTTTAAATCAATTCGACCTTTAGTTTCTTCCTCTGTACGAAGAAAACAATCATGCTGGTCTTGTACATTTTGCTCATCTAGAACAGGTAACAATGTTGCTGGATTCAGAACATTACATCTCTTGATATGTATGTGACTAGCTAAAAGCGTCAACTCATATCCAGCCAAACAAGCACTCGTTAAATGTTGTGTCTTTGTTCTGTCTGTTCAAAAGGGTATCTACTGCATGTGGCACCATAACATTAAGAGTGTGATCCAACACCAGTCCAGCAGATTGACGAATGGAGATCGCCGCTGCTGCTGTTGCTCTGAGACAACTAGGTAATGGCTTGGCTACTGGATCCAATGTAGCAGAAAAATAGGCACATGGCCTTTGTTTGTCTCCAAATTGTTGTGTCAAGACTGACAATGCACAACCTTCTCTCTCATGAACATAGAGTGTGAAAGGCTCACTGTAATCTGGAGTACCCAACACAGGAGCGGAACACAAAGCAGTGCGTAAATCAGAAAAACTCTTCTGGCATTCATCAGTCCAAGGAAGAGGTTGGGGTGTATCTTTCAGAGTAGGTGCCAACAAATGTTTGGCCAACAAAGAAAAATTTGGGATCCACTGTCTACAATAAGAGGTAATGCCTAAGAAAGCACGCACCTCTCTTTGTGTGGATGGCACAGACATTCGTGCAATTGCATGGATACGTTCTGGGGTCAATCGCCTTCCCTCCTTCGACAAGAGATGACCTAAATAGGTAACCTCTTGGCGACAATATTGTAACTTGGAAGGTGACACCTTATGGTGTAAATCAGACAAATGTTGCAGAAGTAACATAGTCGAATTTCTACAGACATCTTCCGATCGGCAGCCACTAACAAATCATCCACATATTGGAGAAGAGTAGCACCTGGAGGCAAAGAAAAAGTGTCGAGCTGAGATTTCAAAGCCTGACTATAAATGGAGGGACTCTCACAATAGCCTTGAGGTGCACGTTTAAATCGGAAGCTTCGGCCTCCGAGAGAGAAGCCAAAAAGATCCATACTTTCCTCAGCAATAGGAATGCTAAAGAAAGCATTTTTGAGATCAATAACCGAAAACCAAGCTGCCGAAGCAGGAATCATAGTAAGCAGAGCAGTAATATCCGGGACAACAGGAAACTGAGGGACAACAATTTTGTTGACCTCTCGAAGATCAATCACAAAACGATATACAGGTGGCTGAGAAGGATCAGTACATTTAAGGACAGGCAAAACAGGACTATTGCAAACATTTCCTCTACTCTCTTCAACCACACCCTTCTGAACCAAGTCATAATCATAAACAATAGCCAACAAAGCTCTCTCACCATCATTAGAGATCTTGTATTGAGGAATGCGTGGCAACTTAACATCAGGCTTAACAGTAATCACATAAGGCGGAATTTGAAGCAAACCAACATCATTCGGACCCGTAGCCCAAAGCGTAACAGGAAGTGAACGCGATTCGAGTGGCAGTTGGTCTTTAGATACATACATCGGAGAAGTCAATTTATCACCCAAAGTAAGATGTACACCAGAGGGGGAACAATACAATGTGGCATGCAAACGTTTAAATAATTCCAAACCCAACAACTTTTCTCCGCAACCAGTCATCAAAAGAAGCGGAGCTTCTAAATCATACGGACCAATGGAAATAGGCAAAGGACAAGAAACAGGGTTACTAACTGGGGCGCCAGAGAATCCTACAGAAACATTTGTTAAGCCAGACAAAGGTGCCCCAGGGAGTTTGGAATGCATGATAGAACTTCTCATTGTACCAGTATCCAAAATAAATGGTTCGGTAACACCTAATGCTACAACATTAATATAAGGTCCATTCTGATCCACTGGAACTGATACGACTCCCTTGCTTTGTCTATGGCTGTCCTAGCTAGTGTGAAAATCGGGACTTTCACTTTCTGCACAATAATCGTCATTATAATATTGCGTGGAGTGAGAATTCTGTTGATCAAAATAATTCATAGTGTTCTGCGGGGGTAAGGAACGCTGTCCTTGAGGCAACGCACCTCGCCCTCTACCCCTTGGTGCTGACTGAAAACCACCACGACCTCGTGGCTCGGATTGTCCACCAGTACGTTGTAGTAAAACCGGACAATTGTCCTTAAAATGACCTTCCTCTTTACAATAGGCGCATTGATTAGGACCCAACGGAGGTCGCGGAACGAAAGGTGTAGGTTTCTGCAACAATCTCTGAAACTGTGGAGGCTGTTGCGATTGGGGCTGACCAGAACGAGGGGGATAAGCCTATTGTAAAAGAATCTTCATTTTCAATTCCTTAGTCTTTTTCTCCACTTTTTCCTTCTCTTCCTTATCCCTATTCTCATAATACTGAGCAGTAGCTAATATCTGGGCAGTCGATGAAATGGCCCATGAACTCTCTGATTGCTTCAATTTGTGCGATAATTCTGGAAGTAAATTAAAAAAAATATATCCACAAATAAACGCTGTCCACCTTCAGTACTCATATCTTGACCACTATGGTCGATGAAAGTTTCTTCGAAACGAGTAAAGAAATCGGAGACACTTTCATCCGTCTTTTGTTTGCACACCGCTAACTTATCCCAGTTAACGCGTACAGCAGGCATCATCGTTTTCATAAGAGCTATTATTCTACCGGGTAATTCTGTGATTAAATCATCAGGCTTGGCACCACCTATTTGTCCTGCATCTGCGGCTGCTATAGCAGCCCAATTTCCACCTAAAGCTTGATCATGGTCTTCCCTACGAATTTTAGCCCATAAAGCTTGTGGGACTACATTTCCCATCAGTAAATCAATATCTGCCAAATTCATGATACTAGCATCAACAGTCTGGGACAACTCTTTATAATACCCAGCAGGATTCTTACGAGGGTCCGGTAAAGACTGTTTAAGCGTCAACACTTCCGATCTTTTCCAGGGATCATGTACCCATATACGCTGAAAATGAGCAAGGATAGGCGGATGAGTGTTTGGATCTGCATCTCTCCATATTGGAGGAACTTCTCGCATAGGATATTGTGCCATTTTACGACGAACCGCAGGATCAGGTTCAAGAGAAGCTCGAGAGAAAAAGGAAAACCGAAAAGTAACAAGATTTTGAACAGAATGCTCTACATCAGGACCCACAATAAGTCCCTTATCAAATTGGTCCTGTATCTCAAACAAACCCTGAGGAGGCAAGTCCAAATCCATATCTCCCCACCCTTTGATAAGAGTATTGCACATGACATTAAAGACATACCTCTGTGTAGGCGCATTCCATTGTAGAAAAGTGTCTAAAATATTGCGCACGCTATACTGTAGACCAGTCATGATCCAATTACGAACGAGAGAATCTAGCTTAATCCGCTCTTCCGAATCTGGAATCTGGCTACGAGATTGCCTTCGAGACGAAGCAGGAGAAAAATTTAAAGACCCAAGAAAAGGTGACAAGAGACCACAAACAGTGTTAACTAATCGTTGTCGAGCTCTAGGGGAATCCGACACTAGAACAGGAGACAATGTATTCTGTAAAACAGAAGAAGAACTAGTAGCAAAAGAAACTGAAGGTGAAGGAGACTGAGGCACAGAAGACTGAGGTAGAGAAGTCGGTGACAAAGGAGGTGGAATCACTGGAAGAGGCATATGTGTAGGAACCGGAATAACTGGGTTAGCAGCAGGTTGTAATGGGGGTGCATTAGCACCTAATACATAAGGTGGAGGTAATGTCAATAAATGGGACATGAAAGGATCTTCGTCAAGACCCTTACTCTTTGAGGAAGTAGGCAACACAGGATGACATCTATCTATTGCCATACAATGCTGTCTTTCTTAAACTTCAATCATCTGATCAGTCTCATCATTTTTAAACTGCTGGGCAGCCTGTAAGATCGTCATATTTTGTTCCTTCTTATCTCTCTTCATTTGCTTAATTTCTTTCTGTTTGGCTTCCTTACGCCAGAGGCAGAAGGAGTCAAACATTGCCGGCCGGGCTTTTCTTTTAAACAAAATCGCTTCCAAATTATTTAATATATCGGGCTCAAAACTACCATTTTGTGGCCACTGTAGGACACCATCTTTCTTCGTGTATCGAATCCATGTTTCATTAAAAATAATAGGACCAAGACCATGTTTCGAATAGAGCTCGTAAGTGGGAGTTCCAACCGGAGGAATCGGACAAGAATCCTCTATCCGGGAATCCCTAGAACAACCAAAACCACAAAATTTCTTAAACTTACTAAATCCAGGCATTTCGTAACGAACTGGATTTTTACAAACGTCAAGGGGGTTTAAGATAATATAGTCACAGCACAAACGTACTTACCCCTCGGCTTCGATAAGTGCACTGATCGAATAACAAAAACCAAACCAAAGAGTGGGCGCTACCCACGAATACTTAACTAAAAGTTTTCTGACGCCAACAGATGTCCTTCTAACGTCTCGCGATACCAATCATCACCAAAGGGCCAAGGCAGGGCGACAGTCAGGGCAGCAGTCATCAGCAGCCGTCGGAAAGGAGTAGCCGCGCTGTAAAAGACTTTCGGTCCACTTCGACATACAGGGGTCGCTCACGTAGTGCGCAAATCCTCCAGAATTTTCTTGTGAAGCTCCTCACGACCCTCGGGCTGAACCACTACCGCTGAAGTCGCCCACACGTTGGGCCGCCAATTGGAGAACCGGGCCTTATGGGCCGGGCGGCGCAGGGCACGCCTAATATCTCCGGGTTCACCTGCCTTGACAGACAGAGACACAAGACACTCTGTTGGGCGTAGAAGATCAGATTTATTAGCTGCAGCCAAGCACAGTTGTCCTAGAAGTTACAGAATTGTAGATTCCCAGGAGACTGCCACTTAATTCCGTGGCGCACAGTCTATTATAGTACACATATTTACAATGCCCACTCCCAAACATACAAAACTGACGAATAGGAATAGTTTGAAAACAAGCTATCAAATGTCCAAAACAGACCCTCCTTTCAGACCCCGTGTGCTCTCCTCCCATCAAGTTAATCAACACTAGTGCCCGTAATTCAATTTGCAGGTGGTAGAACATGTTTGAATGCTTCAAAGGATAGTTTATGTAACAAGAGAATACACGGAGAGAATAGTGAAGGCCAGTCACATAAGATAAAGTCAGAAAGAATGGTGAGACCCAAACAGTGGAGTAAAGCAAGGATTAATCAGTCTAGACATGGCTTTAACAAACTCGGCCAGGCCCGAGCATCGGTTTTTGCAATCAAGGACAAGGGGTTACTCTTTAATAAACGAGACACGTAGCAGCTGCAAAAGCAAAAACATTGCGTTCGCCGTTCTGCCTGAGTGAGGCAACACAAAATGGCGGCTAAACACAAGATGGCGGCTAGATACGAAGCGGAGTCGAAAACCACAGAACCTCACATCCTGAACCACAAGGCGTGTGATCACATCAGTTTGGTAGAGTTCCATCCCCTGAGACGGTAACTGCTCCTTGGTTTTGAACGGTACCTGTTTGTAGATAGATAACTGAGAAGGGCAACCGATACATCAAAAGCAGAATTGAAAGTATCAGTATAAAAGCATTTTTCGAGAAATTGCGATTTCAGCGAACACTAAAAAAGGCTGAAAGAGTTGAGCAGTCCAATGATACTGGTAGGCAGGTCCAGATCTTAGATGCATACCCAAAATAAAATAAGGCATTGCGACATTTGATCTTAAACCGTTTCCACTGTGGGCCATAATTTGATTTGTTTCTTGACAGAAGTATTTAAGAGTAGTGCCTTGTGTGTTAAACAGTCAGTTATATGAATGCATCTTGCTTCAATCTGGAGTCACTTTAACAAGATGTTGACCAGAGAGATATGGTCATGTTTGCCAGAGTTAGAGACAAGCTTGGCTCTAGGATGAAGAAAGCCTTAATGAAACAAAACTCTTTTTTTACCAATCAAGTGAGAAGCGCACTGTCATAGTCAAGTTCAGAGACTACAAGGAATTACACAGTAATTTTTTATCATTTAGTTGTAGGAAAGATTTGCAGTTTATGAGAAGCATGAGTAGGAAAATACAGCTTTGGCTACATTCTTAATGCAAGTTTCACAGTTAAGGGCCTGATTTAGAGTTTGGTGGACAGGCTCTCCATCACAAATATGACGGCTGTCTAATATCCGGTGGAGCTGCTCAGTTCAGCTAATGAGGAGATCAGACTTGGTTCACCCCCTGATCGTCACCTGCCCAGACAGACCTTGGGCACAGTTTCTCCCTTAATCCCTGTATCACCCAACCTCCCCCTCATCGTATTTTCGCCTTGTCTCCTTTCTATCCAACTGTCTGACCAATACCCATTGGAGCTTCTTTGAGAGCTATAGGGGAGACTGGCCTTGGATTACCTCCCAGGCTGTCACCTACCCATTCGGTCTTTGGGCTGACTTTACCTCTGTCTCTTATTCCATCTTCCCCCTCTTCCCCTCCCTTCTCACGCCCCCTCTCCCGCTTTCCTCTCTACTGGTCTCTCCTTATCTCCCGTTAATGTGTCTCATATATTTGATGTAACGTGAAATTGTTATTTTTGTTGTAACTTTGCTGATCTTATGTAAAGCGCTCTGATACCTACGGGTCTAGCCAGCGCTATATAAAATTCTATAAATAAATAAATATATAGATATATATTGTTATATGCATTAGCATATCATTTTTTGCGGTTTTATATAGTGTGAATTTGGCTAGAACGGATCAGAGCACATTACATGGGGAAACAGACGGAACACCGTGGGCTCAGCCATCTGTGTTCCGACAACGCAAGCACTACCACGCTTGCCTTAACCAAGCATATGGAGGTAGCAGGAAGGATCGGGGGAACCAGGGGGCGTGGTGAGATAAGCGGGCTGGGTAGTTTGTATGGGTTGGGGAGTAGTTTTCAGGGCTGGGGGAGTCAGGTAAGTCTTAAAGGGCTGGAGGGTCAGGATAGTTTCCAGGGTTGGAGTGGTCGGGGTAGTTTTCAGGGCCGGGGGGTTGGGCAGTTTTCAGGGTGGGGGTTCTGGGTAGTTTTCAGGACTGGGGGTGTCCGGTTGTTTTCAGGGCTGGGGTAGGGTCGGTGAAGATTTTAGGGCTCAGGGGGAAGTCAGAGTACTTTTTAGGACTTAGGCGAGGGTAGGGTCGTTTTTAGGGCTGGGGACAGGGACGTTTTTAGGGCTGCGGAGGGGATTTGTTTTTAGGATGGATGGGGGTAGTTTTAGGTGTCAGGGCAGGGTCCAAGGGGGCCATTTTAGTGCTCAGGGCGGGGGCAGGGATCACAGTAGTTTTTAGGGCTTAGGGGAGGGTGGGGTCGTTTTTAGGACTAGAGGCAGAGACGTTTTTAGGGCTCGGTGGAGGGGATTGGTTTTCAGGAGGGAGGGGGTAATTTTAGGACTCAGGGAAGGGGTCGGAGGTAAGACTTACCTTTCAAGTTCTTAACCACAGATATGTTTTTGCCATACATGCTTTAACAACGCACATTTTGTTGTAAAGGCATGCGTGGTAAAGGCATATATGTGGTTAAGACTTTAGTGGTTGAGAGCACATGGAACTGGCATGCGTGGTAAACGCATTCATGGTTCCATCACACAACCATTTCATGAGCACCAGATCACCAGAATAAATTACGCAAGGATAGATGATTTTTTCCACTCTTTTGGCACTGGGATATTAAGCGAGTAGCCGAGAAACACAGGATCTTGAGTTGACACCAGGATGCCCAGGTCCAAAGTCAGTAACTCTGGCCATGAGGCCACGTCTCTTGCACTTGTAACACAATGAATGCGATAGCCCTCACATTTGTGATGGATTAACCCTCTTCCAGACTCCAAATCAGGACTCACATATCCTGAAAGCCCACATACTGAATTGCTTTTATTCAGTTCTCTTTTGGATGAAATTAGTTCTAGATAAGAGGAGAAGGAATTCTGTTTCCAACTCAAGTAGTTGTAGATGTTAAACTTTTAGCCACCGTGAACACCGACATTTCACTGAGATTGCCTGCAGGTACCTTGAAGCGTCACCATTCAAACAGTGGCATCATCACTTCACTGAATTTACAACTCTTTATTCATTCAACGCCAACAATCAGTTCCTCGAGACCTAGTCCTAGTCCTGAGGAGAACCCCCTAGCAAGTTGTGGTTTGAAATGCGTTGGCTCTAGAGTACGGGTGAACTAGCACAGGGTGTGCCTTGAGGGAATCAGTCATCATCATCAAATAAACTTTATTCGATTCATTGAATCATAAAAGTAAGCATCGTACATAAAACATCTTTAAAATTTTCCAATACAATATTTGGGGTGGATAAATATTTAGATTTCATAATATAAAATGTAAAACATGATCTTAAGCTTTCAGCTTATTCTATCACTATCCGAAAATAACTGCATGGATTTAAACCGTTCAATCGCATTACCCGCATTTCCTAACACAGTTCATAACGTTTCCTAATTGATAATGCAGTTTTGATAAAAGTAAGCACAGCACTACAGATGCCAACCGAGGACAAAGATAATAAATAATTAAAACCCTCTTGATGCGAACTAGGAAAAATTTCCTTCAAATTTGGCCTAATAAAACTGACCCTTATATCCTTATATAATGTGCAAAAGAGCATAAAGTGCATTGTGCTTTTTTGGGATAAATTATTACATGGACAGGGAGTCAGTCTCTCACACCAGCTCAGTGGGTTAGGAAAGGCCAGAAGAAAGTGCACTGTGCAGAAACGAAACCTAGTCATAAGGAAGCGTGATTGTGTCTGGGTGCTAAAAGCTAGATACAATTCCTGGCCTTTTGGCTGCCTATAAACTAAAAGCTTTCCTAATTCTTTGTAATAAGCATTTTTATGATTGGTTTCATATTAGCTGGTATGCTTTCAGGATTGTCATAATAATTTCCCAGACCAATCTTATTGAATGCAATTTTAACATAACGGAGCCAAGGAATCGACGATACATAACAGTGCCAAGGAATGGACGATCAGTCTGAATTGTTGTTCCCCCCTTCAGACAACACCTGTTATAAATGTGTAACCCTTCTACTCATGACACGGGCGGGACATTAAGCGCAATCCTTATTGCTGAACAAGACAGTGTCCGCCTAGTGCTAGCTTACAAATAAGGACTAGTCATTTGCACTGTTTATGAGCGTTTATGTATGTTCATTGTTGTTTTGATCATTTCATACTATGTCTTATCACAAATATGTTGCTTTAATGTGTTTGTGTATTATCTGTGTAATATTTTACACCTAATCCAAATGATGTGTTGTCCATCTCATGAGATGAAATGAATGGTAAAATTTATTTCTTAAAAAGTGAAATAAATCCCTCAGACTTTAGAACAGTATGTCTAAGATTCTATTCAACTTGGTAGTAACAGCCTACCCGGTCATTTTGTTTGTTTGACAATATTAAAGTGTCCAAGCCGGGAAGTGAGAGGACCCAAGCCTTTCTTGTTATTACTTTCCAAAAGTGGGAATTTCTTTGTGCTTATGACTCATTGTGCTTTGCAACCTGACTCCAATACACGTCTGAGCTAGGTGACAGTTACACTTGGTTCATACTTTCCAGACAGCCACAACACAGGAAGGGCTGGGTGTGACACGGGATACATCTGAATTCATCTGCATACTGATAGTCATCCTGGGCTTTGAGAGGGAGAGGTTGTGTCCTGCTGTCACACAAAGGGCTGATTTATCGACTACTGATCATCTGGAGCCAGGGCTGGGCTGAAAGGGATTGTTGTGCACTTCTAAGGATTCTCTTGAAGCCACTCTTTCATCAAAGCTGTTTTTGAGTATAAGTACTGGGGCTCTGACCCCATGATTTTAGACATTGCATTGGACTTGTAACCAGACTCTGCTGGCGTTACATTCTGCACATTGCAGAGGACTGCTGTGCTACCAGGAGGAACCGGCATTTTGACCACTTGCTTTGTTGTGCAGGCCTGTTTCCTGCCGGGCTGCTGGTGGTATGGTCACTCTGCAAATTGTCTTGATGTGCTGGCCTGCCTGCCTGCTGCTCCCTTTGTTCCCCCAACTGTTCTCTAAGGGCTTGTTTGCTTGCCCCCTGTTAAAGACACCTCAGGGCCATCAAAGGTTTTCTCTCCCTTCCGCTGCAGTATACTCCAACATCTGCAAGTCCAGCAGCTGACTGGGATAATGGGTCAGAACGAATCTGATAATCAGCCCAGCCTGGTTCCAATTTGAAAACTGCATTTTGTAGAAGATCCAGTCACCCGTGAGCGGCACTCGTGAAAATCCCACCTTTCAACTTCATAGCAGCTGGAGGATTCCCTGCCTGCACTGATCGAGTTCAGCACATCCCCTGAAGTTGTGGCTCCAGGCGCACCTCTCCTTTTCCTTAAACGCGTTGCCCCTGTAACTGAGGGCAGGACAGAGATGCCGGGATAGTGCGCTGTCTCCCCCATGCCCCCTTTTCTGAGGACAACCATGACCAAAGACGCAGGCCCCATTCCTGAGGCCTGCTCACACCCCCGCGGCCTCGTTCCTTGCTTTGGGGGTACAGGCACCTGGACTGGGCTGGCAACCCCAACAAAAAGGTACCATGATCCCAGGCCCAGCTCCAGGTGTCATGATGTCTGTTACGTCACCCAAGAAGTAGGCGCAATGCCCTCAAAGGAGCTTATCCCACTTTGAAACCCACCCCTGTCCCGTGCATCCTGCACACCAGTGATTTTATGTGATTTCAACTTGTATACTTATTGTACAATCTAATTGTGCATCATAGTTGTTATTCAATGTATTTGTAACAAATCCTTATTTTGGGAAATAAGCAGGTCTCATATTTATGCTAAGAGTGTCATGATTTGTTGGGAGACTGGTTAATTCTCGCCGAGTCTGTTCGCCAAGTCTGTTTGCAAAGACGAGAGAGCTTGCTTCGCTCTCGTCTCAGTTACCGGCAAAAGAAGAACAGTGGTAGGACGCATACGCACGCAGGAAAATGTGCGCAATGCGTCAGAACCGTTTGGGTGTGGCACGAGTATAAATAGCCACACCCAACGTTACCGAGACGCTTTGCCTTCCTTCCTTTCGAGTGAACTCACCTGTCCTGCTTTCCTGGAGATGCAACATCGAGACAATGCCCTGCAAGCCAGCGGAAACCTTCATCTTCTCGAACGCTGCAACAAAGGAAAGATAAGCATACCAAAGCTAAGTGAACTTATTTTCTACATTAAAGCAGGCGCCCATTGCAAGCAAGCAGCAACCTAGGAAAAAACATACTTACCTAGCAATAATTCAAAGACAATTATTTGAATCCTGACCAAAGAACTTTCTTGTTTCCTTGAAAGAGAAGAATTAAGACTTTAAAACTTTAATCAAAGAACACTGTTAATCAATGAACACAGTAGTGATTTAAAGAGTCCATAGACTTTAGTTGTTTTAGAATTTGTTATCTCTACTTCTAATTTTTGTTACATTAAGCTAACAGGTTGTGAAGGAACGAAATCAAGAGGCTAAAGGAGTAAGTGACACAGAAAATGGAATGTTAAAAACCTACAGTTTAAAGTGGTACTTCTTTGATATAGAAAATCAGTAACTTATTCTAATTCTTTACATCTGAATATAGGAACACAAAATTTCACCACAAGACTGCACCCAACATCTCCACGAAGACTATCAGCATCTCCTCCATCTTTCTTCACAACGACAACACGGACGCGACGCCTAACTTCAGAAGACGCAGGTAGGCTCCTTTTGAGTTTAACTATAAGGAGTACAACTTTAGTTTAGGATAATAGTTTAACAGTTAAAAGAAGCTGAAGTTACAAAAGTTTTCCTTATTGCTTCGCAGGTCGACAATTAAGGAGCAGGTAGCGTCCCCGATCCGGCCCTCCTCCCTAAATTCTATTTAATAGCCTTAGTGCTAAGTAATACATCACTGGGTATTACTCAGAGTCACAGGAAGTTGGTCTATAACGTCTCTGTGAAATCCTCCAACAAGCATCCTACAGGTAAGAGTGCTTGTAAATCTGACAGAAGGCAAAGCTCACGAATATCATTTCGCCTAGACGTTATGGAACCAACTACCTCAGTCTCTTTGCAGGACATAGCAAGTATTTTGACTGATATAAAAGCGGAAAATGCCATCCTTAGAAGGGATATCAAGGCCCTACAGACTAGCATGCAAAGCGCTAGTGTTCCAAGCTCTACCACCTGGAGTTTTCCGGCCACTCAGAAATCAATGCTGAAACCACCAACATTTCAGCCTGGAATGCAGACTTTACATTCAAGTTCTACGAATGCTCCTACTCAAATCCAGGTAGTGGCTCATGTAACAGTTCCTTTAGCACAACCAGAAAGATTTTATGGGGATTGCAATAAGTTTACAATTGTTTAAAATCAATGTAATTTACATTTCATAGCTAAACCTACAGCCTGCCCTGATGACTCATCAAAAATTGCTTTCATATTATCTTATTTAGGAGGCGATGCAGCCCTTTGGTCAGTGCCAATTGTAGAAGTCGGAACAATCCAATTTTATATGATTTCAGACGATTTAAGAATACAATTAAAAAACTATTTGTGAAACATGTCTTTGTTCAGTCTGCAGATCATGAATTACTTCATTTGAAACAAGGGTCATCAGATTTATTACATTATATTTCTCAGTTCAACAGATTGGTTATAGAAGCAGATTGGTCGGAAGGAAAGAGGGTTTTTCTTTTTCACAAAGGCTTGAGAGACGAATTAAAAGATATGATTACACAAATTCTAGATCCTCCTGGTGACATTAAGGAGTTCATAGATTTAGTAGTAAAACGGAATCACCGTTTATCAGAACGCAAGGGTGAAAAAGGGAAAACAGAACATAAGGTATTTTCTTTCAAAGACAGGATTAGTTTTAAAGCCTAACCTATGACAAAAGTAGATCTGGGAGAACCAATGCAAATTGGTACTATAAAAGGACCTCTCTCAAAAGAAGAGAGAGACAGAAGTAGAAAGCTAAATCTATGCCTTTACTGTGGCAAAGCAGGGCATTTCGTGAAAGAATGTCCAACACGCCCAAATAAACCTAAAGGAAAGACTACTGATGCAGGTTTAATTCAGCATTCAGAAAACTAATGTGCTCGACAAAACAAGAGGTCAGTTTGTCAAGTGAATTATCTAGTTTGGCCTCCGTGACTCCAGACGTAACTTTTCAACATCTTAGTATTAAAATCTCATTATCGTCTCATTCAAGACAAGGAAGAATCTGGTCAGTTGACGCTTTAATTGATTCAGGAGCCACAGGTAATTTAATTGACACACACTTTTTACAGGAATTAGATTTAAGGTCAGAGCCCACACTTCACCCAGAAATAGTCAGAGCAGTTGACGGAAAAGAATTATCTTCTGGACTTATACAATACCACACTGAAACTTTTAGTATGTCATGTTCCTCCAAACATAAAGAAGACATTACATCTGACATCATAGATGCTCCACAATTTTGTCTTATTTTAGGAATCCCATTGCTTGTGAAGCATAATCCCAAGATTGATTGGGTGAAGAAGACAATCTTGTTTAAACTGAATGTTGTCATTCTATTTGTTTACAGCGTCAGGTCTCAGAACTATTAGTTCGAGGTTATGATTTTCCACAGGATTCTAAAAGTGTATTATTGTTGGAAATGAGTCCCAATGGAATATTCAGATCTTGTTGATGTATTCGATAAAAAGAAAGCTAATACTCTACCTACACATAGAGATTTTGATTGTCAAATTGATTTAATGCCTGGAGCTACTTTGCCATGTAGCAGAATATATGCTCTCACAGAAAAAGAAAATGAACACCTTAGAGAATATCTAGATGAATATTTAGCCAATGGTTTTATTCGACATTCCAAATCCCCTGTATCTTCCCCTCTATTTTTTAATCTGAAGAAAGGGGGAGAAATGCGAACGTGTATTGATTATCGCGTTTTAAACAATGTAACTATCAAAAACAGATACCCGCTTCCACTTATTCCAACTATGTTAGACCAGTTAAAAGATGCTACCATTTACACTAAGTTGGATCTGCGTGGAGCATATCATCTAGTAAGAGTCCGAGAGGGTGCTGAATGGAAAACTGCATTTCGTACCAAATTCGGCCTATGTGAATACCAAGTCATGCCTTTCGGACTCTGCAACGCTCCAGCAGCATTCCAATTTTTTATAAATGAGGTCTTGAGAGATTTTTTGGATGTTTGTTGTGTAGTTTACATAGATGACATTCTCATTTATTCAAAGAACACTGCAGAACATGTAAAACAAGTAAGAGCAATTCTTCCACAGCTTCTTGAAAATTCTCTATTTACAAAATTAGAAAAAAGTACCTTTCACAATACAAGGGAAAAACGCAGTTGTCACTCCCCTATTGAAGAAAGCAGGTGCCGATATAAACGACCCTGCTAACTACCGGCCCATCTCACAGCTGCCTTATTTATCAAAAGTTTTGGAAAAACTGGTAAATAGGCAGCTGTCCAGCTTTTTGGAGACCAACAATCTGCTGGACATATCGCAGACAAGTTTTAGGATAAACAACAGTACGGGAACAACACTTTTGGCCGTACTAGATGACATTAGAATACAGGTGGATCAAGGTAAAACAGTCGCTCTAATATTGTTGGACTTATCGGCGGCATTTGATACCGTGTCTCATAAACTACTACTAAAAATGCTAGCCGCAAAAGGCATACAGGCAAAAGCACTGAGCTGGTTGGAATCTTTCCTATCAGATAGATCACAAACCGTTCGCCTAGGTAATTTCATCTCCACTCCTCGGAAGATCAAGTACGGAGTACTGCAGGGGGCGTCATTGAGTCCAACACTATTCAATGTATACGTATCATCCCTTGCAACAATAGCCAGGAAATGGGGCATCAATATCTGCTCATACGCAGATGATACGCAGCTAATGGTCACCCTAAACGGTGAAGAAGATACCAAAAACAGGCTGCTTAGCTGCCTCACGGAACTAGCGAACTGGATGTACAATCATTGCTTAAAATTAAACGCCGACAAGTCGGAAATTCTTCTTTTTGGGGGAGCCCAACAGTTATGGGATAACACCCGGTGGCCTATCACTCTGGGCACACCCCACAATCCAACTGAGTTTGCAAGAAACCTGGGAGTACAGATTGACAGGACTTTGTCAATGAAAAAGCATGTCATAACAATTTGTGGTAAGGGTTTCGCTCTGTTAAAAATGTTGAGACGTGTCTTTCCTTGGATCCCTATGGAATGTAGAAAGATACTAGTTCAGTCACTGCTGTTAAGCAGGCTGGACTATGGAAACTCACTGTTCGTGGGAATGGCAGACTACCTGTTCACAAAGCTGCAGCTTGTCCAGAATGCTGCAGCAAAAGCAGTCTGTAACAAAAAAAAAATGTTCTCGGCCAAGAGCTGCCTGAGAGCTTTGCATTGGCTTCCAATGAGGCAAAGAGCTTCCTTTAAAATGTTATGCATGGCCCATAGGGCACTGCAAAAGACAGTCCCTAATATCCTAAAAAACAGGATTCAATTTTACGTGCCAATCAGGAATCTCTGCTCTCAATTCACTGCAAGAGCCGCCACCACTCGAATAAGGAAATCTAGGATGGGTGGACGTGCTTTTTCCCACCTATCTGCAAATATCTGGAATGATCTACCAATGGATCTAAGGCTTACGGATTGCTACCTTACCTTTAGAAGGAAATTGAAAACCCTACTGTTCCCTAAAACAGATTAAATCTTTTGAGTGACACGCACCAGTTCATTGTACACACTTTCAATCTTAGCGCCATGATATCCCTGTTGGGATGAATGTTGCGCTTTACAAGTAATATTAACATTAACATTAACATGGGTGGAATTCCTTGGATATATTCTAAGTCCGAAAGGAATAGAAATGGACCCAAAAAAGATCCAGGCAGTTCTTGATTGGCCCAGTCCTTCCACAGTTAAACAAATTCAGAGTTTTTTAGGATTCGCTAACTTTTATGGGCGATTTATTTGTAATTTTTCTCAAATAATAGCACCAATCACCAGATTATTACGAAAGAACGTAAAGTTCGAATGGACAAAAGATGCTGAAGAAGCTTTTCAAAATGTAAAAAAACAATTTACTTCGGCTCCAATCTTAATGCATCATGATCCTTCCCTTCCCTTCATAGTTGAAGCTGATGCATCCCAATTTGCTGTTGGGGGAATTTTGTCCCAAAGACATAAAGATTCAAGTCAGATCCATCCAATAGCATATTATTCGAGAAAATTAACCCCCACAGAACAAAACTATGCTATTGCGGATAGAGACTTGTTAGCCATAAAAGCTGTATTTGAAGAATGGCGTCATTACTTGTTAGGTGCTAGACATTCTGTGACAATTTATACTGATCATAGAAATCTACAGAGTCTACGTTCAGTAAAAGCTCTTACTCCAAGACAGTGACACTGGACACTTTTCTTTAATGATTACAATTTTGTAATTACTTATCGTCCAGGAAAAGCGAATCAAAAAGCTGATGCCTTGTCAAGTATGGGAATTTCTGATGAAAAATGTTACTTCCCAGAAGTTATTCAACCTATATTATCTGATCACTGTTTTCAAATTGGAGTGATATTTACGGATATTGTAGAGGATATTAAAAAAAGGTTACAAGAAAAGCAAAAACATGAGTGGCAGAAACAATATCCTTTATTGCAATTAAAAGACAAATTGTTGTACATGAATGAACAAATTTTTGTACCCAAACCATTCTTACAAGCTCAAGTAATACAACTCCATCATGATACGTTACTATCTGCACATCCTGGCATAACAAAAACTTACCACTTAATTAAAAGGAAATTTTGGTGGCCATCCATGTTATTGGATGTTACAAAATAAGTTGAGACCTGTGTTATCTGTATTCAGAACAAAGCACAAATATGTAAAATTTCTAGGGCTACTTCATGACCGTTAGCAAATCCCTATTGCATAATTAAGGGAAAAAACACAAGTGACACAAAAAACAAGAATATTTTAGTGTAAACATATCTTTTTACATCATTGCATCTCCTGGTGGCCTATTGAACCTGCATCAATTTTAGGATCTCGTCGTTTGGTTCTAAATCCCTCATCTTTGTGGAATCTAGTATAATAAGAATCCCTGCTTCCGTTTGAAGATCATTTGATTTTATGCACCTTTTGCTTGGAGACGTCTTCTTGTCATATGAGCACAGCTTTCAAAGGGGAAAACTCCTGATGAAGACAGTGTTTCTGTCGAAACGCGCGTTGAGTCAGCCGTCCACCTGGTCCAATTTAAAGACCTGACAATCCATCTACACAAAATTATTATTGTGTGTTTCTCTGTGGTCACTGTGTATTAGATACCATCCATATCATTTCTGGTGTGACATAATATTTATGATATCTAGTTTTGTGTGTATGTTTGAAGGTTATTTGTTATTGAGTGAAAGCGGTAAGAATGTTGTGCGTCTGTGCAAGTCTCTGTAGTTAAGGTCTGTCATTTTAGTTCTCCAATATATGTATATGATTATGTACAATATATCCGATAATTAACTAATATCAAAAAAATGAATAAATATTTTGTATTTTTCTAAAATATTCTTGTTTTGAGTGTCACTGTTGTGTTTTTTCCCTTAATTAAGCAATAGGGATTTGCTAACGGTCATGAAGTAGCCCTAGAAATTTTACATATTTGTACCTTCCCTGTCTTGGTGTACTTCTTACTAGTTCCAGGGGTCCCCTTTTATTTGCGAATATTCAGAACAAAGCACAATATCAAGCACCTAGTGGTCTTCTTCTTCCTCTTCCAATTCCACCTCACCCTTGGCATACAGTTTCTTTAGATTTTATAGTTGAGCTCCCTAAAACAAGTAATGGTTTTACCACCATTTTAACCATAGTTGATAATTTTTCTCGAATGGCTCATATTGTCCCATTAAAAAAGATACCTACAGCTAAAGAATTAACTCAAATATTCTCTAAAGAAATAATTTGTTTACATGGAATTCCCTTGGTGATAATTTCAAATAGAGGACCCAATTAATTTCTCATTTCTGGCAACATCTAGGGAAAACTTTAAACATGGATATCCGCACTTCCGCAGTTATTATCCACAAAATATCTTAAGATAAAAACTTGTAAGAAATTCTGTCCCCGTTTCATTGGACCATTTGTCATAGAGAAAATAATAAACCCAGTCAGTGTTAAGTTGACTTTACCTCATAAATATCGATGTCACCCAGTGTTTCATGTGTCTTTGATTAAACCATTTAATCCCATGACCAGACAAAAGAAAATTCCCTCAGCTGTGCTAATTGATGGGGTCCCAGAATTTGAAGTACAAAGAATTGTGGATTCAAAAAGAATTTGTGGTAAATTGTTTTATCTGGTACAGTGGAAGGGCTACAGCCCAGAAGAGCGCTCTTGGGAGCCCCTTGCTAACTTGCAGAATGCTCCTCGTTTGGTAAAACAATTTCATCTAAGATACCCAGAGAAACCAAAACCAGTCCCTCAAGTTTTAGGGGGAATCTTAAGGGGGGAGTACTGTCATGATATCTGTTACGTCACCTAAGAAGTAGGAGCAATGCCCTCAAGGGAGCTTATCCCACTTTGAAACCCACCCCTGTCCGTGCATCCTGCACACCAGTGATTTTATGTGATTTCAACTTGTATACTTATTGTACATTCTAATTGTGCATCATAGTTGTTATTCAATGTATTTGTAACAAATCGTTATTTGTGAACTAAGCAGGCCTCATATTTATGCTAAGAGTGTGATGATTTGTTGGGGGACTGGTTAATTCTCGCCGAGTCTGTTTGCAGAGACGAGAGAGCTTGCTTCGCTCTCGTCTCAGTTACCGGCAAAAGAAGTACAGTGTAGGACGCATACGCACGCAGGAAAATGTGCGCAATGCATCAGAGCCGTTTGGGTGTGGCATGAGTATAAATAGCCACATTCAACGTTACCGAGATGAACTCACATGTCCTGCTTTCCTAGAGATGCAACATCGAGACAACGCCCTGGAAGCCAGCGAAAGCCATGGAAACCTTCATCTCCTCGAACGCTGCAACAAAGGAAAGACAAGCATACCAAAGCTAAGTGAACTTATTTTCTACATTAAAGCAGACGCCCATCGCAAGCAAGCAGCAACCTAGGAAAAAACATACTTACCTAGCAATAATTTAAAGACAATTATTTGAATCCTGACCAAATAACTTTCTTGTTTCCCTGAAAGAGAAGAATTAAGACTTTAAAACTTTAATCAAAGAACACTGTTAATCAATGAACACAGTAGTGATTTAAAGAGTCCATAGACTTTAGTTGTTTTAGAATTTGTTATCTCTACTTCTAATTGTTGTTACATTAAGCTAACAGGTTGTGAAGGAACGAAATCAAGAGGCTAAAGGAGTAAGTGATACAGAAAACGGAATGTTAAAAACCTACAGTTTAAACTGGTACTTCTTTGATATAGAAAATCAGTAACTTATTCTAATTCTTTACATCTGAATATAGGAACACAAAATTTCACCACAAGACTGCACCCAAAATCTCCACGAAGACTATCAACATCTCCTCCATCTTTCTTCATAACGACAACACGGACGCGACGCCTAACTTCAGAAGTCGCAGGTAGGCTCCTTTTGAGTTTAACTATAACGAGTACAACTTTAGTTTAGGATAATAGTTTAACAGTTAAAAGAAGCTGAAGTTACAAAAGTTTTCCTTATTGCTTCGCAGGTCGGCAATTGAGGAACAGGTAGCGTCCCCGATCCGGCCCTCCTCCCTAAATTCTATTTAATAGCCTTAGTGTTAAGTAATACATCACTGGGTATTACTTAGAGTCACGGGAAGTTGGTCTATAACGTCTCTGCGAAATCCTCCAACAAGCATCCTAGAGGTAAGAGTGCTTGTAAATTTGACACCAGGAATATTTATTTGGGTGGGCCAATGGTGCATTCAGATGTGCTACTGTGGGCCCACTTTGTGGCTTCTGGAGGTAGCCTACAAGCCTTAGATTACATCATATATACTTGCAAACAGTCACCATGATACTTTGGATCGATTCTGTGTGTATACGGAGCATGTGGAGAGTTATTTGAAAGTAAGTGCAATGTATGTACCTAAGTGCAAACTATTAAATTCCAGCAGGCCAGGCTTGAACACAAGTACTTTAATGCCAAGCATATTATAATAGCTCAAGATTAAGGAGGTCCCTATTACCGCACAAAAACCTTGACATCATTGCACTAGAAAGGCTGGCTATTTACTCGTTGCAATTTGTCCAACACTTATTTCTCTGCATAAATTGAACTTTATACATTTTATTTTCTTGTCATTCTTTTGCGATGTACTTTCATAGATACAAATTCGTGAAAAACAGTAACACATTTGAAAAAAGAGAAAGGAGTATTTTTGAAAACTGCCAACAGTTTTCACGCCTGACAATTGCAGAACTAGCCGTTGCAGTCATAGAGGTAACCTTTTGTTGTTCTTTAAAAAACTCCCTTACAAACTCATCCATACATAGGTTTGCCATGGACTCCTCATGTGCTAAAATAGTCAAATTCTGTTTCTGATCATGATTCATTGTGTGTCGGAAAGGTGTGGGGACACAAGATAGGGTTGAAAAGTTGCTCCACACAGGCTGCGGTTGAAACCCTTGTAACCAGAGCAGATACATACATTTCATAAAGTACTGGAAAAGCTTCAGCATAATCATGCACCTGTTCAGAAATGGTGGCAACATCTGCACCATTTGTGACTATTTCTTGTAACAATGGTTTTGCAACCATTAGTTCTGCTACTAGAGTACCTTTGATTACATTATTTAGGTCTAGAATGGGTGCACACTTGTTCACATCAAGAAAATGAGGTGATGAGGGAACCAAGATAGAAATGGCTTAGATAGTTTTAATGTTCTTGTGGGGGAATCTGGTCTCCATTTCAGCTATTGCTCTGATCAAAATGTTCAAGATGGGCTGCCTAAGCACTTGCTGCTGAGAAAAGGAAGTTTCATCTGCAGATTTCCCAACTGTTGACAGTACCAATGAATCTGCAAATTGGCAGTTGAGAGTCCTTCTCCTGTTTGATCCATGATTAACACGTGTAGTTTTGTCTAACACATCAGAAGAACAGTACTTGGTAGAAAATATTGGATCTGCATGCATTGCTCTCAGGGCACTAAGTGTGGACTATACAACTTCTACTGCATAAGACAAATTTGTTTGCTGTGTTTGAAATAACATGAACATTTTCTCTTTGCATATGAGATAATAAACCACAACTTCTGCCTTCAACTCAGATGTAGCATTGTCATAATGATATGTGTATGATATAAGATCAGAAAGGTTGCCAATGTTTTCAACCACACATTTTGTACCCTCATAATGGCTAGTCCATCAAATTTCAAGAAGACGTTTGAATGTCGGTCCATTACATTGTTGACTCATATAATGAAGATGAAAGAAATTGTACAGAATATTACAAAGATCAAAGAATCGCTTTGCCCTTGGTGAATTTTCGATGTCATGTATGACAACAAGACGAACTTGGAGACACGCTTATAGTCCCACTGCTAAACTTGAATATAAGACGGCCAGGAAAGCTCGTGCCACATATTTTGCCAACAAAATCAACACCAGCAATAACCCCTCGAAAACTATTTTCTCCTTGTTAAAGGATATGGTGAAATCTCTGCTGAAATCGGAAAATATAATAATAATGCTCAATGTGAAACTTTGGCAACCTATTTCATCAATAAAGTGGTGGGCATCTACGATAGCTTCCACCCGAAGAGTGATGCCATATTCCCGATGAGGGGAGATCTCACTGGCAGCGAGATCCATTCCCTCTCTGCGTTCCCATCTATCTTGGCTGTTGGCCTCAAGGCCTGGTTCACCAAGATAAATCGGGGTCTGCAGAAGACCCCCTTAAACCGGAACTTTTGGTTAAACTCCAAGACTGCCTTCTTCCCAGCTGTTCGGAACTCATTAACCTCTGCCTAGCATCAGCAGAGTTCCTGCAATCCTAGTAGCACGCAAAAGTCATTACATTACGAAAGAAGCTGTCGTTAGATGCCTCTAGGCTGGAGAACTATTGTCCGATCTCTCTGCTTATGTTCATGGCTAAAATAACGGAGAACCATGTGAATACCATTCTAATGCAATATTTGGAATCTCACTCCATACTAGACCCCTTGCAAAATGGCTTCCGGTCGAGTCACAGCACACAGTAAGCCCTATTGGCAGTAACGGGGCAACTTAGAGCATCCATGGATGAGGGCAGAACATCCGCACTTATCCTGCTAGATGTAAGTGCCGCCTTTGATACGGTCTCGCACAACATCCTGTTCCTCCGGTTTTAGGAGATCGGTATCACTGGCAAAGCCCTCGCTTGGTTCATATCTTTCCTGTCCAATAGGTCCTTTCAAGTTATTGCTCCTCCCTTTCACTCTCAGACTCATTTGTTACTCTGTGGCGTCCCTCAGGGATCAGCACTGAGTCCGACCATGTCTATATTTGGCCGTTGGCTGTGCTGGCCCAAGCCCGCAATATCTCGCTGGTGTCATATGCGGTTGACACGTAGCTGGTACTATCCTTTACCAAGGACCCTGCCTGGACGCTGCTAAGTTCCAGGAGGACCTGACCGCCATAGCAGTCTGGATGGAGGCAAACTGTCTCCAGTTGAATTCTTCAAAATCCAAAATCCTCCTACTAGGTAGAGACTCTCATCTCTGGGGCAACAAGTGGTGGCCTCCGAAGCTGGGCACCCCTACTGTGCCAAAAGTCGTTGCAAAAAACCTCGGCATACGGGTCGACAACGCCCTATCCTTTGGAGGTCATGCTAAGTCCGTGGCTGGGACTTGTTTCGGCCTGCTGCGTGGTCTCAAACCCATAATGGGTTTGTTTGACCCCCATACCCACCAGCTGGTCGTTCAAGCTACGGTTTTGGCCAGGCTGGACTATTACAACAGTCTGCTGCTTGGTTCAAATAAATCTGTGATTAACAGGCTGCAGCGTACTATGAAGGCGGCAGCCCGCATGTTGTTTGCCCTGCCTAGGTATAGTTCAGTTTCTGGTCTGCTGTGCCGCCTTAACTGGCTGCCTATAGAGCGAAGAATCCAGTTCAAAGCGCTTTGCATTATGCATAAAATTCTTGAAAGCCCAGGTCCTGCGATTCTGAGTGACCTAGCCACCCTTACACTCCGACTCGTGCCCTACGCTCAGCTGACCTTCATTTGACACGCGTGCCCCAGTTCTGTAGATCCAGAGCAGGCGGACGCTGATTTAAGGTGCTTGTACCAACTCTTTGGAACTCTCTGCCTCTTTCCATCAGAAACATTCCTAACCTTCTATCCTTTAGAAAGGCAGGGAAGACCTGGCTCTTTCAATGATCGTCAGTCCCTCTCGCATCCTCACCTCTGACATTTAGCACTGGGGCGTCCCTATGCCGGGACAGCCATGCGCTCTACAAATTTCCTTAACATAACATAACATGAAACTGATGATTGTAACAGTGTATGCAAGGAAATATATGTGTTTTATCTTCTCTGAATCACAGCTTGAACACCCCTACTGCATCCACTCATCACAGATGCTCCAATTTTTTACTGACTTAAAAGGACTTCTGGTTTGAAATCACAGACAACTAAGTGGCTTAAAATCTGCTCAGTTATATATTCAGCATCTGATTGTTCCATTTGTAAAAGACCAATTAAATGGTCCTCATGTTTAGCATTGCTCACAAAACACATCATGGGTGCAATCGTTTTTAATACAAAAACTTTTTGAATCACAACTTTTGTGCTGCTTTTTGACTTGTGAGAGAACCATGCCAGTTAAAGAATCAATTACTTTGTTTTGGATACATTTAGATGTATATTTTGCATTTAGGGGAATATAGTGTAAAATTTCGGCTAGCTTTTTATCTTTTTTCAGAGTGTATGGGAAAAGCTTTAAAAATAAACCACTTGTTGAATCAAAAGCATCTTCTGTGCAGCTACTCACGGGAATCTCATTAACAACAAGAAACTGAATGACTTCTCCAATGCTTTTTAAGTAATATCGATTATCTTCTATTACTTTTGTATCTAATAAAAAGGCTTTTATATCTCCTCTTTCCCCTCTCTTAGATGCCTTTGCCAGTACATGTTTGTGTGTTTGACTGGCCACATGTTTAGTAAAACTGGTACCAGATGCTAACACACTTTCCAGTTACAGAAACCAGTTACAGTAAAACCTGTATCCTTATCATTTTTCCCATTAGTAATCACACAACATGGAAAACAAAAGCAAGCATCTAGACTATCAGAGTACTCCAGCCATGGTTGAGTTTTGTGCCAGTCCAAGCTGAATGCCCTCTCACAGTTGCCAAATCTACTTCATGGATAAGATTTAAGAAATGATTTGGATGGTTTATCCCTATTCAGATCAGTAGCATTGATGCTGAGATGACCTTGATGCTTTTCAATGTCAACAAGGTCTTTATTCACAGGATTTTCATGATTTAGGTAAGCATACATTTTTCTTTCTTATTCAACTTCCATGGGGGTGCTGATACGGTTCTATGACTCAACCACATATTCATTTTCCACGCGTTCCTTAACAATGCGGGTAGAATAACTAATGCGTCTGAACGTTGCATTCCATTTACAATGCAAGTTGTTACAATGACTTGCCTTAGGGGGGTGCTGGACTTTGGAATAGTATAATTTACTATTCCAACTCCAGTCACCCTAACAGTAGGGAAAGCATTGGACTTTAAAGTCCAACAACACTTGACCTAACACATGTCGTTGTAAAGACTGGCATTGTAAATGTAATGCATGGTTCAGACGCATCTGTTATTCTGCCCACGTTGTAAAGGCAACGAGTTGTTCGGTGGTTGTTGTATTTGCCATTTCCCGCTGGTACAGGATTTGGATTCTAACACAAGGGATTGCGGATGGATTCTAAAGAAGCTCTCTGAATGACGGATCTGTCCATGAAGGAAACTAGAAAATTCCTCAATAAGCAGAATACAATTGCAGCCATGAATAGCTTTGGTATCATGAAATAATCTGCATATACAGAACAGACCCTGCTCTTTTATGCAAACCTGCCATGAGTCGCATATTGCATTTAAAATAATAATCTTCAATTATGAATGGCCAAATGAGGGTGCAGTGCTGTATAGGCAATGAAGTGAATATGTGTTATATGGGACCCATTTCTATTCTGTCCCTCAATCCAAGGCATTCCACATTTGCATTCTGTAGGCTTGTTCAGCTGCGTACATCTCTGTATGGTTCATGGAGACGTAAACTGTCTGAGGTATGTTTGTCCAATACCATCTCCTGTGGATTTGTTTTCTATCAAATGATCCATTTGTCTGGGGGGGCGTGGCTAGCTGGCCAACATGGCGGACACACTGGTGTAGAGCTCCGCTTCACGGACCCCTAATTATCCTGCATTTGTCCTTAAGGAGGTGCCCCCAGAGCCCGAAACGTGAGGTGCCGGTGTGTGGCCGAAGTTGGAGCTTGCTGAGCCGGCTGGTGTTCGGTTGGGGGGGCTCGAGGCGTAGTGTTCCGTGCAGCTGCCGGCGGCCATTCCTGAGGTAGAGAGAGGCACCGGACTGTCGGGTGCTGCCTTGGGCCCCCAGAGGACTGCGGGACCTGCGGCGGAATTGGCGCTGCCCGGTGAGGTGACTGGCGGAGAGGCTGCTTGCAGCGGCGGGGGCTGTTCGCTGCAGGCGGGAAACGCTGCAGGGCGAGCGGCGCACAGGGGAGGCGGCGGCCGGCGCAGATCGCGGCCTTACAACACCCGGAGTCCTGAGGCTGGAGTTGGGCCTGCGGTGTCCTGCCTGCGGCCCCCCCCGCATTGGAAACCTCGGTGTGGCGGTTGGCAGACACTGACGCCTGTGGGGAGCGGGACCCGGGGCATAGATGTAGCTGAACACATCGGCTCTTGGCGCCCCTGGAGGAACGGAGCTTGGTGGTGGCGGCTGGGCGAGACCAGAGAGCCGGGAGCGGTGCGCCTGCCCTGAAGAGCAGCCCCTGGGGAGCAGCGCTGAGCCCAGCCTGGAGGTGAGGAGACAGGCCTCTGCTGATGCCTGGGCAGCCCCCGCAGGACACAGCAGTTAAGTGGGGTAGGGCTTACCGGTGGGTTCAGCGGGCATATCCTGAGAGGCGTGGCCGCAGGAGGACGCGGGGGGCCGGCAGCGGGCAGCTGTGTTCACCCTGAGCTCTGTGGTCCCCTGGATTGGCTGGTGCCCGCGGACAGACATTTGTGGCCTGAGAAGCTCTGGATTGACTGTGTTTCGCGCCTTTGGGGGCCGCCATTTTGAGACGAGGGCGCCGCATTAGTGATGGTGTGGGAGCCATTTTAAACATCTCCTTTGCCTGGACCACTGCCAGAGATCACGAGGGGCGATTGATAGGTGACCAAGGCCCTGTGTGACACATATCCCTACTTGTTCTCTTTGGACTTATTTATATCAAGAAAACTCACCATAACACACTGCGAAGTGCGATATCTATGCTGGCTGCACGGCGGGGACCTCGGCTGTTGCTGGGATTAAGGGGACTCTGCTACTGCCCGTACCTGTGCGAGGAGGCCTCTGTGGAGTGACTGCCTGGGCCTGCGGCAGTGCGCCGCCTCCGTGGACTGTGGCGCCGCTGCTGAGGGCACCCGTAGGACTGTCGCTGGCTGGCAGGGACCGCGACTAGACAGTCACTGCTGCCCACTTGAATGGAGTTGGGGCCCCCTGTGAGGCTGTGCCTATCGCCCTTTGGCCGTGACTGTTGGGGACCGGACTGTCCTCATGTGGTGGGGCGCGACGGGCATTGGGCGCCATCTTGCTGTGGGCGTAGGAGCCTTCGCCGCGGTAGCTGATGTCGCCCAGCCGGGCGCTGTGTGCCAGTGGGAGACACGGACTACGGAGTTGACTGGCCTTGGCTGCGTGGAGGCAGCCTCAGCTACTGGGATTGCTGACGCTTTGCAGTGGACATCATCTGCGCGCGGAGGCATCTGACTACTAACCACCTGGGACCACACAGGTACGCCATTGCAGTGGGCTGCGAGGAGCGGGGGGGCCGCTGCTGGGGCACGCGCGGGACTGGTGTTGGCTGGCAGAGACGGAGGACAGCCAGGCACAGTTGCCCCCACCTGGCGGGGGATTGCCCCCAGACTGGACTGTGGGGTTGGTGCGGCTTATAGCGCTGGGCGCTGTTTGGAATTGACTGGGTGGCTGCACTTCACCCCCCTCCTCGTTGGCAGCACCGAACTCGCCTCTGGGGCCGCTGTTGTTGCCTCGCCTAGCGCTGATCTCTAGTTGCCTGCCCCAGGCCCGCCCTGGGTGGCGTGCTCAGGGAGGGTCCAGCGCACTTGGACACGGGAGCGTCCCACTGGACCTAGACGCTGCGTCGCTGAGCCCTGCCTTCCTGGTAGTAAAGGGGAGGATACAGCAGTGACCTAAGGTGTGCGGACCTACTGGAGTGAGGCCCTGGCGGGATCGTGGGGGTGTGCCCCGTCGGACTGAGAGACGCCGGCTGATCATACCTTGAAGCGCTGGCGGGGTGAGTGCGACCCTCTGGGTGCTGGAGTTTCACTTGCGGGGATGCCTGGTCAGGCTCGGAACCTCTTCGAGCGGCCTCCACTGGCACTGGCCTACGGAGACGCCTTTCCAGCCGAGCCCTAGGTGGGGGCCGGGATAGGAAATTGGACAGCTGGACAGCGAGAGTAGATGCCATCTGCGCAGCAGCTTGCGATGGGCAGGCTCCGGGATAAAAGTCTGCAGAAACAGCAGGTAGCAGACGGATCGGGCCCTTCGCATGGCCCGCAGGGAGATGGCCTGGGCCCGGCGGCAGCCCTCGCAGCCAAGATGGACTCAGTACTAGTGGCGGTGGAGCGCGTTGGCACTACGCTGGAGCAGACAAAGACATCACTTGAGACCCGAATAGACAAGGTGACATCCGACTTCATCCTGCTACGTGCAGATCATCATAAATTGGCAGACACAGTCACGGAGCAGCGACGGTCGCTTCAAGAGATGCACCCGGTGATGCAACAACACACCTCGGCGCTCCAGGACATCCTCGACAGGGTGCACGTGCTGGAAGACCGCATGGAGGATGCGGAGGGCCGCTCCCGCCGCAACAATGTTCGCGTGGTCGGGCTCCCGGAAGGCGAGGAAGGGAAGGACCCGGAGAGCTTCACTGAATCCTGGTTGAGAGATCTCCTGCCCTCGGAATTGTTGTCTCCGCACTTTGCAGTGGAACGAGTGCATAGGGTGCCGGCGCAGAAACCTCGACCGGGGGCCAGACCTCGCCCGTTCCTTTTCAAATTACTCAGCTATTGTGACCGGGATGTGGTGCTGCGTGAAACGAGGCAGCTGGACAATCTAAAGGTGGGAAATAGCCGAGTGATGTTCTTCCCGGACTACACGGCGACGGTGCAGAGAAGACGGAGCACCTATCTGGCGGTGAAGAAGCAACTGCGGGAGCTGGGCCTGCAGTACTCCTTGCTGTTCCCTTCCCGGCTCAGGGTGATCACCAAAAATGGGGCCCGCTTCTTCGATGCGCCATCTGATGTGTGGGACTGGCTGGAGGAAACTGGGCAATGGCAGGGTATGCGGCCCGAGTCTGCGGAGGTGGAAGGTGAATGGCAGGTGCAGAAGTCGAGGAGGCGCAGGAGGCGGGTTGCCCGCCGGGGCCAGAGTATGGGTCCAATAGCTCCCAGCCTGGAGGAGAAGCAGATTGAAAGGCAGGAGGCCCTCGAAGTGGTTGTGAGCATGGGAGCAATGCACGGCGGGAGCAGACGAAGCTCACAACCGCAGAGCGAACAAGACAGCGGTGGCCCGTCATCCCCCTCAACGGTGCTGCCAGTGGTGACGCCGCAGACGGCGGACCTCCTCATGTGATGTGCTCTGGGGTCAACGAAACGACAGAGACCTACTGTTAATTTGTTTACTGTTTGCAATGCTTCCCCCTCTCCCGTTGCTGCCAGGCGCGTGGAGGGGATGCTGTTGTGACGCGCTTGGCTTCCCTACTGCGTAGTGACATACATGTGGTCGCCTGCTGGGCTGCGGGGGGGTGTAACCCCTGGCTGCGACCAATAAGTGCTTACGGCTTGCTCGTGTAGGGGGGGCCCCTGCGGAAGACGCACAGCACTACAGAGAGGGCATAGGTATCAAGTGCTTAGGGGCGCCTCCTGGGGTTCTGTGAGGCAGGGGTTAGAGGCGCAGCACACCGCGATTGTTGGCAGCACACGAACCTAGCCAGCGAGCACGCTGAGTTAAGCTCACTATGGTGAGATGGATCTCGTTACTGTTTGGACGTAAACCCTGTTGGGGGATCGCCCTTCTTGTTGAATCCTTTGTGACCGTTTATATGTTTTTTAATGCAGCGCATTGATCTCCCTACCCCGCTGGCGCACCCAGGCCCCCTGCGAGATGCCCCCCCCGCTCCGGCGCAGGTCCACGTAGAGCTGACACATGACCCACACTAACATAGTGTCCTGGAACATCCGCGGTATGCACACCCCCTCTCGTCGATATTCTGTATTTTCCTACCTGCAGCGCCATGGGGTGGGGATAGCGCTTCTCCAAGAGACACATATGATGCAGACTGAGATAGACAAATTGCGCAGGCGCTGGAGGGGACAGATAATTGGTACCACCTTCTCTGCACACGCGCGGGGCACACTGATCTGGGTGCGGGCAGGCGTTCCCTTCACCTGTACAGATACACAGGTGGACTCTGCGGGTAGGTACACATTGGCGCGGGGGTGCCTGAACGGCCAAGACATACTACTAGGTTCCCTCTATGCCCCAAACACAGAGCTACCTGCTTACTTGAAGAGCCTGAATCATATTCTCCACCCGTACACTGGGCTCCCCTGGCTGCTTGGGGGGGACTTCAACATGATACTGGACGCACAACTGGATAGGTCCTTCCCTCCCCTCCGAGCTACTACAGTAGCGTCCACTGCACAAGCGTTCAGGGACTGGCTTGCGCATTGGGGGGGTGCGACCTCTGGTGAGTACAGCACCCCACAGAGAGAGTTTACTCCTTCTATTCCCCAGTTCACGACCTTCACGTCCGACTAGATAGAATAATTGGCGCCCAGTCTTTGCTTCCGCTCCTTGCCGAGACAGAATACTTAGGGAGAACACACTCCGATCACAACCCACTCCGGTTTAAGATCAGCTGGGAGGCAGACTGTCCCTCCGTGCCCACGTGGCGGCTGCAACCTGCTGCGCTTGAAGATGCCGAGTTCAGATCCTCATTGGGCACGGCCATCCTAGCCTACTTAGAGGAAAATGAGGGGACAGTGAGCAGCGCGCTAGTGGAGTGGGAGGTGCACAAAGCGGCTATCCGCGGACACTGCCTGGGGGCCACGTGGAATATACGGAGGAAATTGTCCTTTTCCCTGGCGAAGCTAGAGTTGGAGCTCCTCCGCTATGAGCGGGAGGGTGAGGGGACGGGCGAGCACTCGGGTATGCTTGGCGAACTGTGCATGCAACATGCGTTGCTCCTGGAACAGCTGCGCTGCCATAATTATGCGGCGCACACGGCTAGAACGCATGCTCAGGCGGACAGAGCCGGTCGGTTGCTGGCCTGGTTGGTGCAAAGTGAGGGGCGACACATCCCCATAGGCGCGTTGCGCAACACGGATGGGGTAATGGTATATACCCAGAGAGAAATTCATTGCGCCCTGACTGACCACTACAAGCAGCTCTATCAGTCACAAGGCACAGGCTCCCGGCACGCGCTGGAGGCGTTCCTCGAAGACCTCGCCTTGCCCGAAGCAACGGAGAGTCACAGAGGCGAGCTCAACGCCCCGCTCTCTCTGGAAGAGGTTTGAGACGCGATTGGGGGCATGGCGACTGGCAAAACCCCGGGCCTGACGGCCTGCCGGCGGAATACTATAAGGCGAATAGGGATACCCTGGCGCCTCTCCTCCTCCAGCTGTTTAACACGGCCATGGATGAAGGCTCGCTCCCCCCGTCCATGCGGGAAGCGTTTCTAGTCTCCTAAGCCAGACAGGGACCCTGCCGCTCTAGGCTCGTACAGGCCGCTGGCCATGCTGAACGCGGACTACAAAATCTTCGCGAAAATATTAGCGGAGCGGCTAGCGACAGTGGTCCCGCACCTAGTGCACCCTAACCAGAACGGGTTTCGCCGGCACAGTCTACATCCTTGAACCTCAGGAGGTTCTTTCGGATGGCAGAGGAGGCAACCAAGGACTGGCCCAGGGCGGGGTGTCTGTTAATTGACCTGGAGAAAGCCTTTGACTGCCTGGAGTGGGGATACCTCAACACGGTGCTCTCGCGCTATGATTTGGGCGAGGGCTTCTTGCAGGCGGTACGGCTCCTCTACGTGAACCCTGAGGTTCGGGTGCGGCTGGGCCCATATATTTCGGAGTCAGTGGCGATTCGCCAGGGCACTCGCCAGGGATGCCCCCTGTCCCCGCTGCTGTTTGCACTGGCAGTGGAGCCGTTGGCGGCGATGCTGCGGCAGACACTGGGAGTGGGGATTCCACTAGGGGACGCGACGCACCAGGTCTCGCTCTACGCAGATGACTTGCTGGTGTTCATTAGGGACGTGGCGCACATACCGGAGAGGCTGGCCCAGGTACTGGAGCAGTTCGCGTTTTTTTTCAGGGCTCAAAGTCAACGCGGGCAAGTTGTGCCTATATGCCTTCAAAGCAGAGACGGAAGACCCGGAGTACTGCCTGGGTGCCGTGCGGGTCCAATGGAAGGCTGACACCTTCCGGTACCTAGGGGTGCAGGTCTATCGACAAGCGGCCGATCTGTTTGACGGTAACCTGCGTAGGGCGGTGGCAGCACTGAGATCCCAGGTACATTTTTGGACTACTCTTCCGCTGACCACGACGGGCAGGGTGGCCCTGGCCAAAATGATTGTGCTCCCTAGACTCCTGTGCTACTTTGTCAACTTGCCCCTTTATGTGTCACCCTCCTTCTTTTCCTCGCTCAACAAGATACTGCGGGACTTCATATGGGGGACGTCCAGACACCGGCAGGCGCTCGCGAAACTGTTCCTGCCGACTGATAGTGGCGGGCTGGCTGCTCCTTGCTTTGAACATTACTACCTGGCGGCGCAGCTCCAGTGGGTCGCCCGCTGGTTGGCGGACAGAGGCAGGAAAGACACCGCCACGGCGGAGCCGCAGTACACACTAGAGCGAATCTCCTGCAAAACCTGTTCCGCTACTGCTGGCAGTGGCCTACAAGTGCTTTCGCAGAGCCCTTTACATTACCCGGAAGGTCCTCACATAAGCGCCTGCAGTGCCGTTGGAGGCTTTCCTGGGGGGGGGTCGGTGTCTTCGCGCGGCCCATGTTGGACCACTGGAAAGATGCAGACATAGAGACATTGGGAGACCTATACCGTGACGGTGAGCTGGTGCCATACGAAACACTGGTAGAGGAGGATGGGCTTCCCCCCGGGGGGTTCCTGCTACTCCGGACCCTAGTAGCCAAAATGATGGCCAAGTGGGGTGACATGGCAGTGGAGCCTGCGATGCACTTAACTATACAGTACCTACATGTCATGGGGAGAGGTAGGCACTTGGTGCGCTGGTTTGCGGGGTCCTTGAGGGCGCATACCGGGATCATTCTAACTTCCCTCAGGGCTAAATGGGAGCAGGACATGGGTAGGGAGTTGTCCGACAAGGATTGGGGCAAAATACTGAAGAATCCAATGCGCATCCCCAGAAATCTCCGCTTTCGTCAAATACAGCTTTACGTGATACACAGGGCCTACCTCACACCTGCGCTCATAAACAGGTATTTCCACCGAGTGGACGCGTCCTGCCCTAGGTGCGGGGAACTAGATGCGGGGCTCCTCCACCTCTTATGGAACTGTCCCAGACTGACCTCCTACTGGGGCGCAATAGGCGAGTCACTCTGTAGATGCACGGGTCGCGTCATACCCCTGGAGTGGTCGGTGTACATTCTGCACCAATTCAAGAGGCAACCTAAAGATAGAGCATCCTCTCGCTTCTTGGACCTGGGGCTGGTGGTGGTCACGCATCTCCTTACGAGGCGATGGAAGGCGAGCGACCTGCCAAGTGCACAGGCGTGGAACTCTTCCCTTCAGGCGAGGGCTCGGGCGGAGTTGACAGCCATACGCAGGGAGGAAACGGTGGGACTCCGGAGGGAACCCATGGCGGGGCGGTGGGAATGCATGCTCGGCGCCTTGCAGCGAAACAGGGAAGCAGGAGGTACGCAAGATGCAGAAGATTGAGTGATGTTGCCGGAGAGTTAGGGTGTGCCACGGGATGAGCTCCAGATTGATTACTCATTTGACTGGCAGCCTCGATTGTTGGGGTGTGTGGGCTCTTGGTGTGTAATAGAATGTAATTGTGTCCGGTGGGCGGGAGTGTAGGGAGGGTGGGTTGCCTCCTGGGAAAGGGGGGGGACTTGCAGGTTTTGGTGTGCTTTCCTCCTTCTTCCTATAGCTGCAATCGTTTCTTCATACTTTCGTTTACTGTTTGGTTGCAACTGTTATATATAAAAGTCAATCTTGGGTGTACAACTGGTGCTGGGAGGATCCACCCTCACTCATGCTGAGGCACAGAGACTTAGCGCTTAGACAGCCATGGACTTATCATGGGGCGATGGCCCTGGCAGCACATGTTTGGCCGGCGTTAGGTGGGTAATCCTGTCACAAAGCTTGTCGCAGTATACCTGATGTAACCCTTTACTGCGCTGCCAATGAGAAAATGTCCACTGCACTGTGATTTTCATGACTGTACTGTTTATATTCCTTTTTTTGTTGTCTGTAAAAACAAATGGCAATAAACAGATTTGACAAAAAAAAATTATCCATTTGTCTGGAGTCTTTCCCTGTCCCAATGCAATATGCTGCATTTTATCTGCCTATGGTTTCCAAAATTATCCTGTTTGAGGACTAGTTATAAGAGTGGTGCAGCGCAGTGTGGCCTGCTTGCGAAGTGTTTCAGTATTGTGCATGAGTGATCAGAGTGAAGCTCTTATGGTTTATTAGGTCGTTGCAAGTAGATATTAAATAGCAAGGAGGGGAGAACGAGATGGAATACATGCAAATGAAATACACTTATTGTTGTGAGTGATTGAGCAGGCTACCTTAGGATCCACCACATGCTTGAGAATGGAGGTCATGGTATAGCTCTATAAACCCCCAGATTTAAAGACAAACATCCAACAGGCCTGAACGGTATACAGCTAGCCATGGCAAATAATCTTGAGTCCAACCAGCAGTGATGACAAGTGATCCAAAGGAGTGCACCCATTACAGGCAGCCACAAATGCATGATGCATCCACCCAAGTGCGACAGAGGGGTGTCTGAGGACAATTGAGGCCTGCTTCTGAAGGCCCAGGGCCACCTTATAGTGAAGCTGGATAGAGGTGGAAAGCCTTCGAAGGCTTGAGCCAGATTCCTGGTTCAGTTCAACATCTTCTTGGACCTTCGCATCCCATAACAGGCCTAGCTTTCATTTGGCTTTTGCCTGTTGTCCAGGCTGTAACATCATGTGCCAAGTATGAAAGATAAAGCATTAATCTGTAATGCAAAACAAGAGAATTAGATACCCATTGAGTGGCTTAATTGCACAATGTGAAACTAGAAAACCTGGGATCAATCTTGGCTTCCATGCTTGACCAAATTGTGTGATCCTAGCCAAATCTTTATTTCCCTGAGCCTCCTTTATTTATCATCACAGAAGAGGGCACCTTCCAACACATGTGTTCAAGATGTGCAGTGTACAAAAACAGTTCGATTTAGTATACTATAATGGTACTTCATGTGTACTAAGAATCTAAGCCACAAGTAGGACACTAAAAGCTTTGAGTAGGGGGACACGAATGTTTCAGTTGATTTTAAAAAACTATCACTTTTAATAAATGCCTTTCAATGCATGACTGAGGGGCACTGGAAGAGAGAGTTTAATGCAGAAATAGCCATGGGTCATAACCCTGGACAGTGAACTCCGCTCCGTCAAGTTGGCGAGTGCAAGCAAGGAAAATCCACCTCCCACGAGATTTTTCCTCATTCGCAATTGTCAGCATCAAGTTGGTGAGTGCAGAAAATCAACTTCCCGGTGAGCTTTCTCAACGCGAGGGGTCAGATTTCTCAACGAGAGTGGTTGTGTATGCTCGCGACCGCTCGCATTGAGAAACTGTCCGCTCGCGTTGAGAAAGCTGCCTCTCGAGTAAAAATCGACTTGAGCGGCAGAAAGGGAAGCCAGCGCCCACTTGCGCTGTGCATGGTGCCGTTTACGATGATTGCATAGTGCGGACAAGCATCTGGCACTGACAATCACCGCGAACTGCATTTATTCAACACACTCCGGCACTTGCGGAGCACAGCAGAGTTTTTTTTTGCACTTGGAACTCCGCGAACTCCGCCCAGGGTAAGGCCACAGCCAAAGTGCACTCTAAGCACTTCAGGCAATATTTATTGCACAGATGGGCCATGGCATTTTTCCAGCAGGTAGGGGTGTGTTGTATGGTGTTTTAGATTCCGAATGAATTTTCCCGATTCATGCCCTTATATAGCTACAATTCACGTTGCCCTTATATAGGCATAGAAATCAAGCCCTTATTTAGGCATGGCCCGTGCTGCCCAAATACTTGCATCCGTTCATCTACGTCACAACGATTTCTTAGAAAACCAGCTTAAAGCCGTTAGGGACTTCCGTTTACTTGAATATTGATTTCTCCAAGAACTCAGTTACTTTACAATGAACATCTATTCCTTAGGGGTTCATTCACGACGTTCATATGCCCGACTTTACGTCAATTCTGGCATTCCTAAACACCTTCAAGGTATAATTATACCTTCACTTGCTATGGCAAAGCACGGTGTGGTTCGATGCAGTTTTACAACCTACTTGCCCGACGCAGCTCACTTCAGCAAGTGCCGAAGGAAGCCGACTCTCCAGCTGACGCACTGATCAGGAAGTTGCCCTCCTCTGCCGAGATTCCAGCTCCAGTGTTTCTGACTCCCCTAGCAGGGTGTTGGGAAATCGAGTCCGATGCAGAGATACCAGACTCCTTCATTCTAAAGGTAGGGAGCTAATTAGATCCTAGAGAAACCTTCCCCAAATTCTTGACAAAACTAAACCTATGCTAAAAGACCATACTTACTTCTTCCCTCGTACTGGACTTGGCTTAGAAACCATACAATGCTCTTACATTATTATTTCATATTACCTTTTATGCTGTACGCATTATACTTTACATTCTGCCTAATTATTGTAGCATTTCACTTCTCTTGCATGAGAAAGAAGACTGTTCAATAAACCCTTTTTTATTGAAACGCCCGTCTCTCTATTTCTGTGCACCCTCTGTAGAAACGAAGCATGCACGATTGACTGAGTGAAATACTTATCTATTGTTTCCACAACTCTGAAGATAGTTATTCCAGTCCTAAGGAGACAAAGTTGTCATGTTTATGCGGTTGTCAGAAACTAATCCCTTCTTATGTATTTGAGAAAGTTTCTACCTCTGAGCTAGCTGGCACTCACAATTAAGTTTAGTATATTCGATAGAGACCTACTGACCTAAGTCCTACGTCATCTCTATAGGATATATTATTCCAATGCGCAGAGCCTATTGCGAATATAGGAAGTACACTACATGGCGCCCAACGTTTGGTAAGGCACTAATTTAACGCTAGGTACTAAAGTAACTCAGTCGTGCTTTTCTCAGCGACCCCTTTTTTCCGTAATACTCCAATAGACGTCTGGAGTGGGTAAAGGGATAATATCCGCCATAGCTGAGTAGGACGAAAAATCCTATGTATTAGCTTTTTGGTTTGTTCAACGTTGAAGGATACAGTGTTCCAAAATATTGTGCACCTTATCTTTGTTTCCTTGAAACTTGCTCTGCAACTTTCATTAAACAATGTTGAATAACGGCAACAACACCAAGGCCGGTGGAGCTACAGGCGATGACGCCGTACAAGCTTTAGACTATACAGGTTTCCAAGAATCCGATGAGGATGCTATAATCATTCCTCCAAATTTAAGGAAAGCAATCACTATAAAACTTATAAAAAATGGCCTATCAGCAAGAGGTGATAGGGTAGTTTTTGTGATAGGTGGCACATGAATATCACCAGACAGAGGTATTCTATTCATGGATAATCTTCCCTAGTCTTTCACTTCTACAAAGAAGATGAACCACCAACGGAATAGATTCCTTTAGAAGATATTGAAATTCCACTAACATGCCAAGAGCTGGTTTAACGGCGCCCTAAAACATATAAATCACATTACCAGGCTCGAGCAACATACACCACATCCTGATATTAATGAAATGATACTTGTGGAACTACGAGCTCAACTCAGAGCTAATTAAAATCTATAGACAATTGGTTCAATATGTCATGCGGACTCTTACAGTCCAGCCTGAAATAACGATTCCACAACTTCCCCCTTACTAGAGGAACACAAATACAATTACACCTCAGACTTTACATTCAGTCGTTGGTAAATTACCCGCAAAATGGGAACAAATTCCATTCTGGATAGCTCAAAAAATTACTCAGAGCGAAGCAGTATTTACTAATGCTACCCCTCATGAAAAACTCCAAATTTTAACAATCTGTTTACCAATGGGGATCGCATCACATCTGGAAGACTGCAAAACTTGGGGTACAGTCTTTGCTGCAATCTACACTAAAACACATAGTGTTCCGTCGATGGCGGTAATACCGCCCTGAAACAGATTCAAAATGAATACGGGGCAGAGCCTGCTTTAAATCTAGGTATGAAATTGCTGAGTGATTTCAAACAGGTCTCAACGATAATATTAGCTAATATAAAAGGTGAAGCAGCATCCGTGGCAATCCGCCAGAAATTAAGGGAATTCGATGTAACTCAGCAACCTCAAGAACTAGCCAGAAGAATTGAAAAATCCTATGAAGAATTAGGCAGAGACAGTTTAGGTGGAAAACCAGGGAAACCACAACTGTCTGAAAGTCCTGAAAAGGTCTTTACTAAAAACACTCCTACTCCTTCTAAAAAAGAAGTGGGAAAACACTAAACAAACTTCTAAAGAGAAGCGTTCTCATTCCTGGGTTAGGTCTCCTCAAAAGGAGCCCTCTGAAAGGAGGTATAACCTCAGGAATAGGTCTAATTTGAGAAAACTTGATAGATATCAAGATGCTGATACACGTTCCTCTCGTACCTTTCAGACTTCGTCACAGAAATCCGAAAGAAGAGGACGGTCAGAAAACAAGTTAGAACACGTGAAGTCCAAAGACAAACAGCACGTTCAGAAAAACAAGAAACGTCAATTCACCAAAAAGAAGGTAGCAGGTCTAAAAATCAGACATGCAGAGGATCTTGAGGACATAACTCAAGAACAGGGAATGGGCTCAGGCAATGTTGGACAGCGCAGCAGAAGTCACCATAGCTCGCAAGAACTTGAAGGATCATCTGGAGACAGTGGACTTGAATGAGTACATTCAAGTTGAAACTGCAAATACCAGAGTTAGTTCTCCACGTAAGTTATATGAAGTAACACTCCGGATGGAGGGAGACATACCAAGAAAAGTGAGAGCACTCTTTTGGGAGCGACTCTCCCAGGACTATGATATTCTTCTTGCTGAACAAGACTGGCCACCAGAATTTGTCAGGGAGTGCCCACATGGTAAAGACATCATTATGCCAGCCTTCTCCAACCACATTCCAATTCATGTAAAATATACTTATGGCAGGAAATGGGCAGTTGCCCAAGCTCCTGCATTATACAAAAATCATGCAGAATGGGATGAGAATTCTCCTCACCATAAAATCTAGTTAAAAAATCAACCAACAGCACAACTGCAGTATCCAGTTAAGCAAGAAGCTAAAAAAGAGGTCAGGGAGATCTTAGATCAACTTGAATACCAAGGGGTGATTGAAACATGCACCTCGTCAATGAACAATCCTTTGTTTCCTGTCTCCAAACCAGACAATACATATTGTCTAGTTTTGGATTACAGATATATAAACTCTTGTTGCACTTTTGCAGTACAAAATGCACACAGTGCAGCATTAATAAATAATGTTGCGCGTAAAAAATATAAAACCACTTTAGATATTTCTAACGGTTTCTTCTGTCAAAACATTGCACCAGAAAGTAGGAATTTGACCGCTTTCTCAATCATGGGGACACACAGTCACTTCTGTCGTCTCCCTCAGGGATTCAAGAATAGTCCTGGGTTATTCTCGGCGAGGGTAACAGAGTTACTACAAACTTATGATGATGAAGCATTGCCATATGTCGATAGCATCTATCTAACAGACGATGAATTGGACAGGCACTTGAACAGGGTGAACACCATTATACTGGGCTTCACCTCTGAAGGGTACAAATTCAGTTTTAAAAAATTGAGAATTGCCCATCTCAACATCCTTTTTCTAGGATATGAATTATCAAGTGAAGGCAAAAGCCTGGCAGCAAACTTTCTAGAAATGTGTGCGCTGCTCCAACCTCCAAAAACGCTGAAAAACTTACAGTCGATTCTAGGTTTCCTAAACTTTAGAAGAACCTACATTCTAAATTATGCAGAAGGGGTTACACCTCTCTACAAATTAATCAAACCTGATTTTAAAACAAATAATTGGACACAAAAACACACTGAAATTTTGTGTTCATTGCAAACAGACATGTTAGCGACAAAACATTTGCAAACATGCGTAAACGTACGCAACTTAGTGATCCGGATCATTCCAGAAAAATGCGGATGCACATACTTAACTTTTAACAAAGGTGAAAAAATACCAATCGCTTACAAATCACATTTGTATACACAAGCTGAAATGAAATTCACTTCTACAGAAAAAATTCTGACAGCGGTTTAAACTGCAGTAGCAAAAAGAGAGAGCCCTCGCACAGGGTAAGCGCATTATGGTCGTTACACCTGTACCGGCCTTAGAAGCAGTGACAAAAGCGGGCATTCCAAATGCTAAAGCTTTACATCCAAGATGGATACAATGGGTTAATTCTCTTGCTGCTATGTTTTTGATCCTTATTTGAAAACACAAGAATTTCTGCAATACGAACAAGAATGTCCTCAGCCTACTGAAATTCTGCCTCTGGAACAGTATGAATGTATAATTTATTCTGACGGATCAGCAAAGCCCGCTACGGGGGGCAAACAAGCATATAGTGCTGCATGCGCTATCGTTAAAAGTCGTTGGCGCGATGGCAAATTCCGACCAATGGTCACTAAAACTAAATCTCTAGGAGATTGTACAGCTCAGCGAGCTGAACTACAAGTATTTAAGATGGTGCTTGAGAACACGGACTGCGAATTCCCCACACTCATAGTGTGTGATTCGTAATATTGTGTTCAATCTTACAATGAATACTTGCAGAACTGGATTGAAAACGGTTACAAAGATGCAAAAGGTGGCACAATCAAGCATAAATTGCTTTGGGAACAAGTAGTTCAGTTACAGCAAGAACTACAAAACACTCACGTTATACATACGCTGAGTCATCAACATGATGGTGTTCACGTTGAAGGGAATTCATTGGATGATGAAGCCGCGAAGGCAGCTGTGCAAATGGCTTCCGTAGCTGCAATCACTCGTACAAAAATTAAAATAGACGGCGAAATAATGCTAGCTGTCAGTGCCACAAACAAAGACAGTGGTAAAACATTACCAAAAGGCTTTCCACTCAAATGTTTATATCACAGAAAGTATCAGAGGGTCAAGGAAACAATGACAAGGATTATCTGGATGTCATTGCAGGAAACCATCCCTATTAATCTAAAAATTGACTGGCGACGTAGCAGTCCAGACGCCGCGCTCCAACACGTTATAGCCGGTGCATTGATATTACGCAGTATGCCGTAACACACTATAGTGACACTTATTGGAGTCAGTCCATTATACACAAGGAGAAAGTCCTATCCTTTGACCATTAAAAGCCCACACAGAGTTGGGGCAATAACTGAACAATATGTATGAAACCATCAAGAATGATTATTCATCATATATAAATATAAATAAAGCGTTTGTGACGGTATATGCAGGTGCATACCAACCTTACACTTGTCACGATTAAATCCACCCTGTACCGGAATATAAATCTTCCCCTTAAAGCATATAAATGTTGTCCTTATTGTTCTGTTGCAAATGACGGTCTCCTGATGAAGGCAGTGGCCGAAACGCGCATAGTGTTCCAACCCACCGCATTGCCAACTTCAATAGTCCCTTAACCAACTAGTCATTTGGTGTTGATTTATGTTTTCTTTTGTATGTTTTTTCTATAATTATTGCTGACCTGATTCACTTGAAATGATATGAATTTTTGAAATTAAGTATAATTGAATGAAGATAAAATAAGAAAATATAAATAAACAGAATATATTTTTATAAAATTTAGCTAGATATTGTTTGTTTTTTCATGTTGTTATGTGCACTGTATTGATACAGAAGTCCACCCTATAGGAAATGGCGTATGAGATATAAATTGTTTGCTACAGTTTCTCTCTTTTTCAAAGGATTACTATACCCTTCGCGTAGTGAACGCACTATTGGTAGGGGTCCCCTGTATTTCCAAAATTAGTGCTGTAGTCATTCTATCCTGAGGAAAATTCAGTTGTGGAGAGAAAAAACCGGGACATAAAGCAATCTATAACAGCTAGGGTATTAGGTTCGGGTGACGGGTGGGTCAAACATCTAATAAGTGTCCAACGTAGTTTTAGCAATCTGCCAAGAAGTTCTCTAGGGGGTATCACTCCATATGAAGTCCTTTTTGGGACCAGAATGTTAGTAGCGGACCTCGATTGTCAGACTTCAGTGGTAGACCAAGAACCCTTTGATATCAAAGACCGTTTGGCTGTTTTACAGGACTTAAATGAAATAAGAACGAAACAAAGTAACGTGTTCCTGAAGCCAACCACCACTGAAGAGAAACCGACCGTCCCAGCAAGGCCTGTCTGGATCCCAAAGCTTGGTGATCAGGTCAGAGAAAAGATCGCGGACAAGAAGGAATTTGGGCCTTCTTACAGACAACCAGTACCTGTCCTAGCAATCCACGGATCAAGAACAGTTTTACTGCCGCCCCTTGCTGCTAAAAAGGAGAACAGGTTTGTGTCAATCGACCTGGTCAAGCCACATCATGTGGCCGATCATAAGCAGAAGGCCCAGTGGACTCCGCTGATGTAGCAGAGCGTTTACTCTGGCTACTATCCAAGAGGTTCAAACTTAGAGACTCATCACCTTTGAAGAATCTGCGGTACGAAATAAAGGACTAAGCAACAAAGCTATGGAACGTGTACCTCTTGAAACCCAAATAACAGTTCGTCAATTAACACCTGTCTAAAATTAAATAGCAACTGACTATACAAATGTAACAAGTGATCCTGTGGTTCCAGCGATTTCAACGAATCCTGATGCAATCCCAACAATTGACAGAACTGCCTCTGGCTATTTCATTAACTTTGATACGTTTTCTGAGGATCCCAGTGAACCTGAAACAATGCTAGCTAAAAGAACTTTCAAAGAACAAGCAACAGACCTTTTTCGTCACCTGGAAAAGATTTATCTGGTTTCACCATGGATTGAACTTTGGATTCTGTTGGGTGTATTTTTTCTTCTACTTTGGTTGACTCTGGTGATAACTTTGGGAATGCTGATAAATGGAAGATATGTAAAAATGGACACAGCAAGTAACTATAGTTGTTGCTTATGAGAAGCAAGGCTGGCAGTAACTGCACCTCTTTTACAGCCAGCCCTACTTCTCGTAAGCAATGATTATAAGTACAAAGTGTGTGTTTAGGCACCGCTTGCCGGTTTTCAAAACATGAATAAAAAGCACTGTCGTTTACAATGCCAATAGTTCAAATTCTCGCAAATGCAAAACCTTTTTATTGCATTGCAAATGCTTGTTTTTCACGCAAACCGTGAGGGCAAAATTGGAGAGCCCAATAGAGACCTGTATCAGCACCTGCTTTTCAGAACAGCCGTTGCTGAGCACTGGCAGAACCCGGCCCATTTAAATAAGGCCCTGTATAGGGTATTAATCAGTGCTTAAATATCCCATATAATATGCCTATTTGCGGTTAATGATGCATTTGTAACATATGATCAGTTTGCCACTATATGCTTACAGGTTCTGCAGGTTTTCCACATAGCACTGGGCTGGCGCGGCGCAAGTCTGTAATTTAAAATTCAGGATCAGGGTCTGGGATTAAATTCCGAGTGATTACCCTTTGCTGCCGGCAGTAATCAGTAGCTGAATTCTGAAATTAATCTCACCTCAAGTGATGTCAATGTCGCTTACAAAATTGCACCCACTGGCTGGAATACCTTAAAAACGAAGGCTTCCAAATAAATGTCTTTGGGGCTCTGGAAACACAACCACATCAGAGCAGCATACCTAATGTAAGGAGAGGCTTTCCAAGGGGTAAAAGAGATTTTATGACAGCTAGAATGGAGCTGCCACACCAAGTTGAACAAAAATAAACCTCTCCAAGTTTGAGAAACAAACACTTTGTCCGCTGATACTTACAGTTTGAAAGGCTTGTCAAAGCCTCAGCAGAGCGCTTTGACAGCAGCAGAATCTATTAAAACAAGATGGTGAAAGTGTAGCAGTGCGGGGGGAGGGAAAGTGAAAGAGCATCGGCGCGCGCTGTGTAACGCCAGCCGACGGGGACAGGAGATGTGCATGCGTACAGAGGGCACATCTCCTGTCCACGCGTGCATATCTCCTATACGCGAATGCCACCTCCTGTCTCCCTTCGGCAAGGAAACCGGCGACTATAGGTCTCGCCACGGCGAGCAGCGCTTGCGTTGCGTCCCTAGACGAGACCTAAAAATGGACCCAGCAAGTAAGAACATCAACTTACTTCTCAAGCCACACAAATCATCTCATTCTGAACAAAAAGACTTGTCATCAGTGAACATCACAGCCGTTCCTATACCTGGTGGTATAGCTTGGGACAGAACTGAGTATGACATTTTTGACCCTGCAGAGCTTTTGAAGATTCCACACCAGTTCAAGATTTCCTTGAATGACTTTGTTTCATCTAGTACCTTTTCTGATGATTGGGACTTCGAGACTGTTAATAATATGATGTCAGACCTAGAAATGTCTGCAGTATTTACAAATCATGAATATTTAGAAGGTTCATCAGACTATGAACACAGGTATTGTTATTATCATTATGGTCATCATTTCTTGCACAAATCTGCAAATCCTAGAAATGTATTAATGTATAACCAATGGGAACAGTGTCCTACTCCACCAAAAGGTAGCTCAAAAACTTTTTTAGAACATTTCTGTACTTGTCAGGTTTCAATGTATCCAATACTGAATCCTTTCACTTTAAAAATGTGAACAAAACAGGAATGAAAACTATGTTAACAAATACCAAGTAAATTTAATCTGCAGCCTTTTATGCTCAACTGTCTACATTAGGTTTCGACTTTTGGAAAGACATCAGTGAGACAAAAACTGTCTGGGGCACAAATGATTGGCAAATGCAGGGGATAGAAGCTTTATTTAGAGCCTGCATAATCCCTGAGCAAATTATGTTTTTTAATGACACTGTCCAACAGACGTCTTGCCTTGGGTTAGCCAAGATAAAAGACATGAACAATCCGTCCATACCTACACCTACACCTGTTAGTGATAACACTTCAGAGGGGGAGGTCGACGTACATACTATTTTGCATCACAACAGAACAGATCCAGATTGGAATAAATGGTTAATCTGGCCCACAGACACAAACAACTGTCAAGATAGATTCCTGAAGAAAATACGGGGTTTCACATTCAATATGCCAGATCCAAGATATGTTCAGAGACAGCATCCAGGAATAGTAACAACATACAGTGTAGGGAAACTTAGCCTTGAATGGCTACATAGATCTACACTTAGGGATGTTAAGCAACACTTATCTTTCCTTAAAGATGCCGCTGATCTTAGGGAATTTTTGCTAGGACCAAGAACATCGCATCATAGATGTTTTATATTTGCCGGTCTCTATGCTGCTTATAATGAAGCATGGAAGATTACGCAAGCCGAGACTGCAGAACGAATACCAGGAATTGATAGTATTAATTTAGAGAAAACTTTCTCTGTGGTTGACAATGGGTTAACAGATCAAATTGGCACAAAGGGGAGCAGACTATATGGTGCTGAGCATTGAAAAACTGGAAAGATTGCAATTTACTGTCGCTGAACAGCCAGCAACCGAATGGATAATACATGGAACAATCACTCTGCCTGTTACAATTTTCCATTGTTAGTATTGCCTAAAACACATACCAGCAGGCACATATGAAAGGTTGGGTAAAGAATACATGAAGACATCCTGGGAATTACCATTCACTTACAGATGTTGGAGTGGGGGTCGTGAATTGCTTCTTAGCGAGAAAAACTGTGAAAACGCACTAAGCGGTTCCCTCCATTGTCAGGGTATAAGCCTACACGGGGCCTGCGATGGTTCTTCTAACAATTTATCCTGCCACCTGCAAGGTTCACCAGCTGCTGTGATTGATCCAATTTTTGGACAACTCTCGAATGGGAGTTACCTTATGTTGAATGATCATGGCTGCTGAGGCATGTTGCCAGGAATACCATATCTAGTTACTGCGTCAGCCAGGGTCAATTGCTGTATGCCAGTATTGTTTTCTAAAACCAAGACCATCACTGAACATCTCTTCTATACGAATTGATACTTTAAGCAGAATGAAAGCCATTCTTTTGCAAAAAACTGTGCCACTGACCTCGGCCAAAGAAACCTATGATCTGCAAGTCACAAGGACTTCTGCAGAGATACATGCCCTCTTAACTACAAATTGCCCTACACATATCTTAGAAATGTTACGTCGTATCTTAAACATGTCTGATACGAGCGGTATTGTACATGTATTTAAGACCATATTTTCGGGACTATTAGCACCTTTTGAAGCAGTCCTAGGAATATTTCCAAACTTCGTGCACTCTGTGTTTGGCGGACTACCTCTCATTTTGGGACTTGCTGTAGTGATACTATTTTTACTACTGCTGCTGCGATATGGCAAGTCAATTCACAAGCGACACCCAGTTCTCCATGGAAACAACTCTACTGTCCATGAGGTGTCGTGAGAGCATTGTCCAAATTTTGGAACTACCTCGTCTAGGAGAATTAAATACTACATGGTTTCTGTCATTCAGACCAATTTGGCAAGATTGCATCTTACCTGTTTTACGCTGCCTGCTATGCGGAGAAGAATGCGTGTTAGACACATGTCTGCCACTCCCATCAGTCATGCCAACGGATGTTGATACTTGGCTTGAAACAGTAACGGCCCATGCACTGTGTTGTCCCCAGCGGCTACCAATTCTGATGAGGGCATTCATTGAGATTTCACAGACCCAAATTGCAATTGCTGAGGTACGAGAGGAAACAAGCGCGCAGGTACCATCCATTACGAACATTGCTAATGCGACCAGTGCTGACGGTGATGCTTCACATCTATGTGCGATTAATCTTCTAAACAAGGTAATCCAACTTTCACCTACAATGGTAGGCGACTTTTTTACAGACTTAGAAGATTTGATATTTTCTCGAAATACCAACACTGACTTTTGAATTTGGCACACAGTGTTCTGAGAAACTTTGAATTCAACCTTAATATTTCCAAAACAAAGTTCTAACTTTGGGACTCTTTTTCCTATGATTAATTTTTTTTGTCAAAATTGTATTTTTGGCACAAAGTAATCTTCTTAAAGTAGAACTTTTCATAGAGAACTAGAATTCTTTGAAAAAACGTCCAAGGACAATATTTGACCTTGTCCACATACCAACAGCTTTATGTAATCTGACATGAAATGGTTTCGGCACCCTTTTTCTTCTGTATTTACGAGCCATTTCATAAATGTATATTTTCATGATTCATTCAAGATAGCATTTCAAATGTCAACTACATGCTTAGAATGAAACATTGATTGAAATGCGTACAGCACAAATGCTTTTACGTATGTACAACCAGTACCAATGCATTTTTATGTATTGTGGGTGGGTTTTAAACACTTGTTGTATAGATAGTTTTTAGATACATTTATACATGTTTAGAACTTAGTATTTAGTAGAAGTCTTACATAAGAAAGTGGAGTGGGTGTTGTATGGCGTTTTAGATTCCGAATGAATTTTCCCGATTCATGCCCTTATATAGATACAATTCACATTGCCCTTATATAGGCATAGAAATCAAGCCCTTATTTAGGCATAGCCCATGCTACCCAAATACAGGCATGGCTACTTCCATCCGTTCATCTACGTCACAACGATATCTTGGAAAAGCAGCTTAAAGACGTTAGGGACTACCCCTTGCTTGAATATTGATTTCTCCAAGAACTCAGTTATTTTACAATGAACATCTATTCCTTAGGGGTTCATTCATGACGGTCATATGCTCGACTTTACGTCAATACTGGCATTCCTAAACACCTTCAAGGTATAAATATACCTTCACTTGCTATGGCAAAGCACGTTGTGGTTCGGTGCAGTTCGACGACCTACGTGCCCGACGCAGCTCGCTACAGCAAGTGCCGAAGGAAGCCGACTTTCCAGCTGACGCACTGATCAGGAAGCTGCCCTCCTCTGCCGAGATTCCAGCTCCAGTGTTTCTGACTTCCCTTGCAGGGTGTTGGGAAATCGAGTCCGACACAGCGATACCAGACCTCCTTCATTCTAAAGGCATGGAGCTGATTAGAACCTAGAGAAACCTTCGGCAAAATCTTGGCAAAACTAAACCTATGCTAAAAGACCATACTTACTTCTTCCTCGTACTAGACTTAGGTTAGGTACATTGGGGTAGGCGTATTTTAGAAGCACCAGTTGAGTATTTTAGCCTATGTTATTTATGTATGTATTTTTATATGGCTTAGAAACCATACAGTGCTCTTACAGTATTATTTCATATTACCTTTTACGCTGCACGCATTATACTTTACATTCTGCCTAACTATTGTAGCAATTCACCTCTCTTGCATGAGAAAGAAGACTGTTCAATAAACCCTTTTTTATTGAAACGCCCGTCTCTCTATTTCTGTGCACCCTCTGTAGAAACGAAGCGTGCACGATTGACTGAGTGAAATACTTCTCTATTGTTTCCACGAATCTGAAGATAGTTATTCCAGTCCTAGGGAAAGAAAGTTGTCATGTTTATGCGGTTGTCAGAAACTAATCCCTTCTTGTGTATTCGAGAAAGTTTCTAGTGACCTCTGAGCTAGCTGGCACTCACAATTAAGTTTAGTATATTCGATAGAGACCTACTGACCTAGTTCCTACGTCATATCTATAGGATACATTATTCCAATGCGCAGAGCCTACTGGGAATAAAGGGAACTACACTACAGGTGGAGATAATAAAATTGAAAAAAAATGCAAATAAATGATAATGGAAGGGCCGTCTGATTCAAAAGTAGAATATTATTATCAATCAAATATTAAAGTCCATGTAAATTTCTTTCTTATTCGATTTCTTTATTCGCCAATTATAGAATTCCACAATCCAAAGCAAGAAAATTCAGGAAGTCCAAGTCCAAATTCTAAAAAAAAAGTTAATTAATACATAGATCCAATCAATATGACAATTATTCCATCCAGATCATTAATTCCACAAACAGAACAGCCTTTGTTAAGAGCAGCCTACACGTTTTGCCCTCCTTATGCCCTCATCAGGGCTCATTAAATTATACTTTCTGAATGCTGGTACTGTCTCCTACTTCTCCTTCTTCATTACGTACTCTTCACCATTAACAATTTTCCGTCTTTCAAACAGGATATTTTCTCTTTTCCAAGCTTCGTAAATTTAAGTCCTGAGCACAATAGCCAACCAAACGGGATATTTCTCTTTCCAAATTCCGTTATTAAAGTCCTGGGCACAGTGACTCAACGTTAATCTTAAAGCCACACATCTTTTTTACTGTTATAGTTCTAGTCGTCGTTGTCAGCGGGTCCTGATAAATCTGCTTAAGGGGTGGAGATACATTGGAGAAACTGGAAATATTTAATACAGAATCAGCACCGGAGGCAAGAATCTGAGTTGAGGTGCACCGAGTGAACTGCTTGTGAGTTTGAACAACATGTTAGTATTTATAGGTTCAAAAACAGTATAGCAGTAGGTCAAAAATCAGAAACAGCGCATGACTGCACTACACTGAAAGAGCTCTGAGGCAGTTTTCAAGAGGCAACGTAGGGGCACTATAGTCATATTTTAAACGTAATGTAAAAAACATTAGTGATAATTAATGCAGAAAAAGCAGGGCTGCGAATCAGGGCTGAGATGCATTGGAAGAGCTCCAGAATCTTGTTTACTCTGTGCTTTAAATGGAAACCCAGAAGTGCAGGAGCTCTACATTCGGAGTACCTATTTGCTCCAGGGAAGCACCAGAACTCTCTATTTTGCGTATCGATTTGCCCCTGAGTAGTGCTTGTACTCTCTATTCAGAGTAACTTTTTGCTTCTGAGAAGTGTCAGTATTCTGCATCTGGAGTAACTATTTGCTCCTCAGCAGTGCCGGTACCCTCTGGTCGGAGTATCTATTTGCTCCAAAGAGGTGTTGGATTTTACGTGCGGTATTTTGTATAATTTACAATGCAAACCTTTTCAGGAATCGGTTTGTTCCAAAAATTTGGCTCAACTGTCTCAACTCTTCCTGTTAATTTGTTTTCTCACCCACCTCTAGGTCTGGGCTCATATGTCTAGCCAGGCCTACTTCAGGGCACTCCTTTCGCTCTTCTTAGACTTAATAGGCCAAATAAAACAAACTATTTTCCAAGTCTTTTTCTAAATGTCAATTCACTCAAAAAAATATTTTCATGTAATGGCCCCTTTGATGGGAAGAGGACATTTCTGAGGTGGGAGTATCAGGCAAGTGACACTACTCAGGTTCCCTCTGTGCCAGCCTTCAGAGAAAATTTCGCTTCATTACTACCTCTACCTGACCCTGGACTCTGCTGCACATTCCCTTCAAGGCATGATTATCCACTTTTCTACCATCCCTCTCCCATGCACCTTATCTCACAGCTGACTTTGGGCCCCAACCCCATATAAGCTACCATCCGCCTCCACTTTCATTATTCCCCGTAAAAAACATCAGTAAAATCACATACAAACTTGAAACATTGAATATAGAGCAGTAAATATAATTAGTACGCACTTTAAAATAGGTTCCACACTTGCCTAATGATCGACTGCTAATTAAATAAACAAAAGCAGAAAAGCCCTGACAGGGCTTCAGCATTGGTGCGAAAGTCTTTTTTGGCACCCCACCAATGACCTCTTTCATTGCAGATACCATTACTACCCGCCTTCACCAGAAACTTTCATCTCTCCGTAGGCCCTCTCTCATATGCATTTCATTTGTTGTATAGCGCGACTCCCATCAGTGTAGAGTGTCACAGTACTTTACATCACACACACATTATACAGTGACAATGAATCATACAAGTATGTAAATCAGTCTATAAGGAATGTCACATAAGACAATGAGGATTACAAGGTGTAGAAATCACATGTCATCAATACTAGGGGCAGTATATTTTAAGAGGGTTTGGTCTGGAGAAGCACAAACTCAGAATTTAAAGCGTACCCTAGTGGGTGGGGGTTGGCCTTCCTAATAACATTTGTATATCTGCCCAAACAAACTCTTTTTAGCAACATTAGAATAATGAAAGACTGGGGAAGTTCTAACTATATTGCATCACAAAATGACAAAAAAAGCATAGTTCTAACTTTACCATTCAGTTTGTATGCAGCTCTTTGATGACAGTTCAGAGGTCATTGTCCTATGTTAAGATCGTAGCTTCTGAACTGCAAGTAACTAAAGGATATCTGTGACAAAGGCAGTAATCCACTGAACTATCCACATAAAATGCAGGGTATCTGCATTTCAAAAATGGCAACTATTTCTCTCCAGCAGGATCATTAAGCAACAGTTATCTGGACATTTTTATTGTTGCCTTGCATCCATCGCAGATGATAATGATAAAAACTATTTAAATGAAGCATACACAAAGTATGTGTCTTGTTAACCCCTGCAGTTTTTAAAAACAAGAAGAAATAGCCACACATTCTCTGACCTGCTTGGGACGTTAAACTCTGCCTTGCAGTTTGATCTGATAAAGCAGCAGTTGCAGGGGTCAGGAAAGGTGAATCAGTAAAGGGATAAACAAAATTCTTTTCTCCAGTGCTGAATCGAAAAGGCAAGATCCACGCAGCAGGGCAACAGGCAAAAGATACCCGCTGCCAAAGGAGATGATTTGTCCACTCGCCACGCCTCTATTGTAACTGCATGATTGGGCGGGGACACAGCCTCCTTTCTATAAGGAGATGCGTGATTGGGGGGTTCCTGTGAAAAAGAGCCCCGTCCAATCGCACAACTCCTGGAACAGGAAGAAACACAAAGTTCGGAGGAACGTTTTCTATTAATGTGGGCATTTTCTATTGGCCTTCATGTCATCACTGGGAGGGCCAAGGCTCATGTTTGGGTGGGCCTGACCCACCAGCTAGAACCGGGTCTCCATGACCTGACCCGCAAGTTCAATTCTGGAAATGATGCCGCATGTCTGCAGACGGCTGAGACTCTCTCGATTTCCCAGCCTAGGCCTGATAATCCCCTACCCCAACCCCACAGCCGGGCACAAGAAAGTTTGGTAATTTCCTGAGATCGGCCCGGAGCGGTCTTGGTAGTTGCGCCACACTCCCAGCAGCCATCTACCCTGAATCCCTTTTGTTTTACTTGAAAATCCCTGCTAGAAGGGGGTTAGGGTTTTCAAGCAATATACCTAACAGAGTATAGCTCAAATTCAATAGAATACGTTTCTATATCAATTTGAGGATCATGCATATGCAACCAAAGTGGACCTAAAATGAGCTGAGATTTTCATGCGAAGATTGGATCAAAACTGATTTCCTCTGAAAGATCTGCTTGAAATCTCATTAATAAATCTACTGTTTAACATACAATTGATCCTTAGATTAGTTCAGAGCGATTAATAGTTTTAAACGGTCTCAGGTTTCCTATTATCCTTTGTAGACATCTGTATGGTATTTGAGAAAGAGGCCTGCTGCCCGAGTCAATTAATGCTGATACTGCTGTTTCCAAAAAGCCCCTGCACAGTTACTGAGATAGATACTAGGAAGTGCATACTAAAATCAAATTCAAGATTCAACAGTTTATGAGAGGCTGGAACACTATTAAACTCAGAAGTATAACCTCATTCATTATGAAAGATTTCTTTTCCTTGCCCTTCTTGGCCAAGTACTCTAAGCTTATTCTTTGGTTATGTAGGACAATCTATCAAGAAATTATCAGATTATCCACAATAAAAACAAAGGTTCCTCTTATGACCTAAATCCTCCGATCTGCATTGGCTTGCTTTCATCAGTTTTAGGGATGGGCGCAAACTTTTTTTCTTTAATAACATTCAATTTTTCATGCCAATGTTCAGTCAACCGATGCTCTAATTCTCTAATTAATAATTCTCATTAATTTAACCAAATAGGCAAGTTGTAATATCTACCTGTACCTCTTTTGTCATAGAATGTATACCACAGCCTCACACAGGGCAGCCCCATGGTCCACTTCCATGCCAATCTGTGTGCTGTATGTGGATCAAGGCAACCCAAGGGCAACTCGAGAAAAATAAGGATGTTAAATGGTATGGTTCCTGATTTTAAATAAGCAATTGCCTATCATTTTTCTTCTTCCTTTTAACATTTCTTAACTTTTAACGAATCGTCAATGGGCGTGATTTAGATGATAATGGATCCACTGGCGTAGGAAGGAGGTGCGGTGTGTGCGGTCCGCCCCGGGTCTCATCACTGAGGGAGGTGACAAAATGGCAAAAATACGTGCTTAGGACTCACAACACTTTTTGGGAAAAAATTATATTTTTTAAAACGAGTTTAATAACTTAATATGACATTCAATGAATCTCAACAAGTCAACGGGGGGAGGGGTGACAAGACATTTTCCGCACCGGGTACCACCTGACCTTGCTACTCCACTGAATGGATCATAAACTCAAAGTTGTTGGGAACAGGTGTGGCCCAGGGACTCCAAAACCCTTAAGACATCCCTGCTAATTCTACCACTAGATCGATTAGATGGGAAAAAAATTGAGGAATCTCTGCTATATGTGCCAGTAGATTTTTCAAATCATCCTGAAACCCTCTATAAAAAGAATGCTTGTTTGCACTCTGGCCGCCCTCATCAGCATAATAGATTGAATTCTATAAGGTAAATTACGAGATCATTAGTGCTTTGCTTCAAATGTATCAAACGTAATAATTCCATATCATAGCAGTACAAGACACTCTAAGGTCCAATGCAGATAAGGATATCCATCAGGCCCTTGTGCTCCTCGATTTGTCGGCCGCGTTCGACGCGGTTGACTATGACATTCTGATCAACCGTGTCGAGCAGGCGGGCCTCCGGGGCCCTGCTCTGAGCTGGATAACCTCCTTCATTGAAGGCCGCACACAATCAGTGCAATTAGGGACTTTCACAGCTTCTAGATATCTCTCACCTGTGGGGTCCCTCAGGGATCCTCACTTTCCCCATTATTGTTTAATCTATACCTCCGCCCATTACTACACTCCCTAAAGAATTATAAAGTCACCATTTTTAATTATGCAGACGACCTTCAGCTTGTCTTTCCCTTAAATACTCCAGACTCTGTGGCCGAGTTCCAAAAGACTATGACACACATACAGAGATGGATGAGTGTCAACCATCTTAAGCTGAACCCGGGTAAGACGGAACTGATCTTGCCCGGGAAAAGCGAACTAAGCTGGGGTCCACACTTTTGGCCACTTGACCTGGGCCCCCCACCCTGCTAAATCTATGTCGGTCAAGAGCCTGGGGGTCACGCTCAGCGCAGATCTTTCTCACAAAGCACAGGTGGGAGCTGTTGTATCTGCCACCTTCTTCCAGCTTAGAAAGGTTAAAAAAATAGCACACTTGTTGTCACATTCTGCACTGATTCAGGTGACTATTGCACTTGTTCTCTCCCGCTTAGACTTCTCAAACAGCCCGTACTTAGGACTCCCAGCAGGTCTTTGGAGAAGACTACAACTGGTCCAGAACCAGACGGCCAGACTTATCTGGAAACAACCAAAATGGCAATCTATTACACCTGGCCTGCAAAAGCTACACTGGCTTCCGGTAGCTCAAAGAGTGGTCTTTAAAACCGGATGCATCACCTTCAAAGCTCTACAGAACAAAGGCCCCAATTTTATCAGGGAGCTAGTGTCAAAATATGTCCCCTCACGGAACCTCTGTTCCGCTCACAGGGCACTAGTAATTGTACCTCGGTTTAAAAGGAAACGACAGGGCGACAGCTGCTTTCACCACCTAGCGGCTTCCCTCTGGAACTCCCTACCACTGTCGATCAGACAGAGCCAGGATCTCCTGATATTCAGACAGACCCTAAAGACCTGGCTTTTCAAACAGGCTGGAAGTGCCGGTTCACCTATATTTTATGAACAGTTCTTTCATTAAACTGAAATGTGGTCGGCCTACTTGGAGGACAAAGGTCAATAGGTGGAGGAAGGGACCAAGAAGAAACAGACCATTAAAAGCAATTGAGACTTTTTGCTAGAGTGTGGCTAGCATCCTGGAGTTCTTTCAAGTCTTCAGATACAGCTTGATTTTCCCTTTGCTGCTACATAATCATTTGAGCTAAACCAGAAAGGGTAATGGCCTTAAGGTCCATTATGTCCACCCAGGAGAGTCATTTGTGAGCTCGTCGTTTTGGCTCGATCATGATCGTTATGTAGATCATGGAAAGACAATATGGATTTTAGAGCAGCAGAAACCACTCCCCCAACACTGTCTGCCCCCACCTCCATATTTGTATATACATAGGATATATAGACACGAGTGAGGAAGGGGAATTGGATAAGAGAGAAAAAAGAACATGTGGTGGCTTCTTATAGGGATTGCCTAGGACATCTTGCCATGAGCTCACTCATCTCACAGACGTTCCTTGAATGCATAAGGGTATATTAGCACTAAGTAATAAACCATCATCTAATAATGTTCAAAGTGTTCTGGCTATTACACGTCACCTGAGTAGTTTGTAACCAATAATACACTGCCATCCTTGAAAAGTGGGTGTGTGATGAACTTCCTAATAAGAAAGAAACATTTGTGTTTAGAAGCTGAGGTGTAGAACTGTTTACCACAATAAGTAGAAATAAAAACTAGAATCAGAACCTATAGCCACAAAGCCAAATGTTTTTACAGGAAATCCAAGAACTGTTCAAGGTGATGTCTGAGATTAAACTTGTAAAGAAGGTAATTAGGACAAATTGCAAGCTATCCCCAGTAAAAGTAAGTCTTTTGGAAATATTGTCCACCGGGATATATACCATACACATGGCAGAACTGTTCTACGCAAATGCAAGTAATAAAACAACAATATATCAATCACATGTACATTGAAACATTCAGCTTTGTTCAGGTGGCACTCTCGGGTTCTTCATCTGGCTAAACTACAAAATGCGAGTGGATGGATGGACTCAATCATTTTTTTGACTCAGGCATGATACTGGATGTCACACCTTTCACTCGTAATTGGGCAGATCGTTAACACAAAACTTCACCTTACCCCATGCCACACCTGTTCTTCCCTGTTGCTTAAATACTGCCATTAAATAAAAGGGCCAGTGAAGTTCCTGGGTTACGTGAGTGGAACCGAAATGACAGGAAAATAACTCTCTGTAGTTTCACTATTTATTTTATAGTGCTTCATAAGGCTTTTGAACGCCGAGGACTGTACAGAAAGGCAGACAGAGAGAGATAGAGGAAGAATAAGTTAGAATCAATTTCGAAGATTAAAAAACTCATCTTCCCAGGATGCTGTTTTAAAACGTAAATAGCTTTCTCCTCTGTGTCTTATTGCTAGCCGATTTTTGTATCTTTTTTGCTTATTGTTATCCGCTCTGTTACTGCTGGCTCTTTGTGGCATTTCTTATTATTTAATAAAGCTTATCAAACAAAATAAACTCATCTGATGTTCTTAAGTTGTGTCTGTTGAATGTATATGGAGTATCAGTTGAGAGCAGGTGAGAATAGTTCCATTTTCAAAACTTTCCTGAACAGCTAGTGGTTGGATTGGGATCTAAGACTAATGATGAAGGTGCTCTATCCTTGAGTAGTCGGGCCCAACTGCATATTTCATAATCCTGTAGGGTCTTGGAGTAATGCTAGCTAGGCTTCACTATGCAATACTCTAACAATACCCCAAACTGGGTCCTTTGGATTCATACTAATAAATCCCTAATTCAGACCTGGTAGTGTCGCACAGAGCAGTCAGGCTTTACTAGAGGAACATGTGGTAAGCTTTTCAGGGTTCAACATAGATAAGTAAATGACAGAACACAAAAGAAATCTAACACAAATTTCTAAAACTAGAGTAGGCTTTTGTATAAGTTTAGACACCAAAACAACACAATCAGATAAGTATAACTGGAGTTATAGATTTTCCAAGGAAAAAAAAATCAGTGTAATTCACTACTGCAAAATATTAAAGTTGAGGTCAATTGAGAAAACAGCTAGTGACAATCGATCACTTGCAGTTTTAGTCCAGTGGAAACCACTGGGGGTTAAGGTAATGCAGGTCACATGATCAAGTCTCAACAGTCAGTTAAATTGTACCTGGCTCCAGGGGGCCTGAGTGCAGAGTTGTCTTAGCTGTCTTTGGTGCTGAAGCGGGAGCCGCGACAGTGCTGAATTGACCAATAAACGGTGTTGGTGAGGAAATGGCTCCAAAATCTTGACAAGGGGGACACTGAGGTGGTGATCTAAATGTGTCGCAGGTACCCCTCGAAGTGCAGCATCGAACAAAGGTTGTGGCAGCTGGACTGGTCACCAACAAGCCTTGGCTGCAGTAAGCTCATCTTTGGGTTACTTCGATGTCCTGGAGTCTGGGGGAAAATGGTAGCCACCTGAAACTTGCTGGAGATCAGGGCTACATTTCCTACAATGTACTAGGCCATTTACTTTTGGGCGGGGCTGATGGCCAGTGATTCTTTGGTTCTGCGAGCGTTCAGTGCCTGCCGGCTGCAGGGGACTAGTACCTCTATTCCAAGGTAGTTGCTCAGAGAAGATCCTCTTGCTTTTGGAACTGGTCTCTGGTCCAGGACGAGTCTCAGTCATGCAGTTACAGGGTGGTTGCCACAGGTGCAGGTTATAGTGCCTTTGCTTTGTACAGGTCCTGAAGTCACAGACACAATCTCTTCTTTGTCCTTCGTTGCATATTGAATGAGATCTGAGGTAGTGGTGCCAGGGGTGCCCCGTAAATCCAAGATTTAGGGGCATTGGGAGTGTGGGTGCAAGTAGCGGATGGGCTACTAGCTCCAGCAGCCAATCCACACCAGAAGTGACCACATCCAGGGAGCATGCCACCTTTCCCTCCAGAATCCTCTATTCTACCACTTTTAAAAAGCAGAACCCATCCTCGGCTGCACAGAGCAAGCAGCCCACCCTAGGGGTGTGGCTAGCCTTCTGGGGGTGTACACCTCCTGCTAATTTTCCCACTTGCCCAGGTGCAAATGTACCTGAGGCAGGAGGATGGCTTTGTCCTCCTTTGCGAGTCAGCCTGATTGCTCACCGCCTTGATGTGCCACTTCCCTGGACATCCTGTCAGGGAGGGAGGCGACACTTCCCGCCCAGGCAGGCCTTTGTTTCTGACTCCTGGGAGTGTCAAAACCTCCTGGCAGGGGTCAAAATCCTGTCTTGGCGGCACCACTAGGCTGCCAGCCAGGGCACAGGAAAGGCTGGGGCAACCAGGAGGGCAACCTCTAAGGTAGCCACCTGGGTACATGTCACTTTAAATCTGACTTTGAAATTATGAGGTTTAATGAGACAAGTCGATTGATATTAAACATGAAATATTTCAGCGGGCCATAATGAAGTTCGCGACCCCGGATGCCCAGGGGCCTGCCCGGGTTAGGCTACGGTCCCCTGACCACTTATAGTAGCCCTTAATGGAAAGTGAATATTTAGGGATATATAAGCTTGACTTCTATGTCTTCACCTTTAATATAATGCACCCTGCCACCTAGGCTTAGGAGGCCTACCTTTGGAGGTGAATGGCAAATAATGTTGTGGCCTTGCCACTCATGGTGATGGCAAAATCAAATTAGAGCAGTTCACACTGCTCCTGCAGTCTGCGATGGCAGGCCTGCTGTCATCCGTTTATTTGAGTCACTTAGGGTGGCACAAACAGTGCTTCAGGCCCTTGTGACCACTTTAACTCCCATGCCCTGGGTATCACAGGTACCATAAGGGGGTTAAAGTATTTGCCAATTGGGGATACCAGTTTACATTTATCATATTTAGGGAGAAAGCACTGGCACTGAGGCCTGGTTAGAAGGCTCCAGTTAACCTTCAGAGTCATAATCATCAGCATTGGGGTAAAAGGTGTGGGGTGACAATACAAAATGGCACTTTCCTACATGACCCCACCTCCCAGATGAAAGGTGATGAGCAACTAACCTACACCTGTAGTGGTAGAGGCACTCTTGTGGTCTGACACCCTGTGATGACCTTGGACTACTTTATTTTAATTGACTTTAGTTTGTTATTTTATCCTAGTCTGAATGTATGATGTCCTGCATATGCTTGTTTCTCTTACAGGTTTCTTTCTTGTAATCTTGCAGTCTTTCAGTGGGAGCTGTCACGGAGTAGGACAGCCTTGCCAATACCAGAATCTGTGGTATGTGCATATGAAAGCGTGAGAGGGAGAGAGAGGTGTAGAATGTACTTTTTGGTTTCGAAGTACAGTGTTGTGGGGAGTGATGCACACATGTTATCGGTGTTGTACATTGAGAGATAAAGTATGTGATGCTATAGGACATTGAGAGATGAAGTATGAGAATCTATAAGCAGTTGTGCACAATTGTGCATTGTGTTGTACATTGATGAGAATTATAAAGTTCTTACTATTGGCTTTGACATGGCCTCATGTCATCCTTTTTTCTGCCTCTGCCTTGCTTGAGCTTTTTCTGCATGCACAGCAGTGCTTGCAAGTTGTTTGGGTTATTCACGTTCAAGGATTGTTTTTGTGAGAGACTGTTTAATGTACCCGGAAGGCTTTGTGAGCTTCGTCAAGATGAAGGCTGGAACATGGGAGATTTGGAGAGGGGGATGTGGGAACTCCTTCCGCCATGGGAATGCTTACTAGGAACCTGGCCAGTTCTGGTAAGATTCTTCTTGCGTGGGGAGGTCTCTCCTGAACCTTCTAGTGTGTTTTGAGATTATAAAGCTGAGGGTTGTTGAATTAGAAATCGGGAGTTTGGACTCCGAACGTGGACGGACTCGTCTACCTCCGAGTGTGGAACCCTGGCTGCTGAGGCGCTCAACCACGGCTGTTTAACTTCCCCAGTCAGGAGTGGGCTGAGATGCAGTGTTTGCACCATGATGAAGTATTGAGTTTTGACTAGTGCCATTGTAATGCGTGGTTCCAGTGGCTGTGGTCATTTGAAGTGTTGAGTTTTGGTTATTGCCATTGTGATGTTTGGCTAGTGGCTTTGATCATTTGATGTGCTTTCTTTGTGATGTGTGAGTGAGTCAAGGTGCACCTCCAAAGTACTCATTTGTTGTATTCAGTGTATATATCTTTCTGATCTCTTGCAGGACGTCCTGCATACTATATGTTCTTCAGTGTTATCTCATATTATTTGCTGCTTATTTATTCATGGCAATGTGTAATTATTGCTTGCATATAAACATATATATATATCTTTGTGTATTTGAATCTTGTGCATTTGCCATCTGGGAAACCTTTTTGTTAGAGAGCATTGTGTAAAATAAAACCCCAAGCCTTATTCTAAAAGAGAGATAGCCCTTGCATTTTGTAAAATAAAAACCTTTTCTAAAGGTGTTGTGTGTTTTATGTTAAAGTCTTTTGCTTCACCGAGTGTTGAGTCATCGTGTGGGAGCTGTAATATCTGAGAGGTGAAAGCAAGACATTTGGCGTCACTTGTCAGGATTTGAAAAGAAAATTAAAAGGGGAAAATGCTCTCTAAAATGCCGATATTTTCAGTTGCAGAATCCCAGATGCCAACTGAGTTATTTGAGAGGGAGATTGCCTCTTTTAAAGAGGGAAAACAACTTGTTATTTCAGACAAAAATAGTGGTGTCATTTTAAATGCATTGTTTAGCATGTATCAAAAATTTGAACATTTAGAAAAAGAATGTAGTGAGCTGAAAAGAGAGTTGGCTGACGCTCAGTTTGAAAACAAGTCTTTGAAAAAAAAGTTAAACATGTACCAAGCTCCGAAGCCGTTTGTTTTGCCGAACTGTTTAGATAGCCAGCAGAGTGATACATTCGTGAAAAATGTGAACTTAGAGATGTTGCCAGTTAATCTGCAGGCTTCACAAGAGGTCTTAATTAATTCTTTGGAGGACATTGCGCAGCCAGAAATGAATTTGAAATGAGAAAATGTGAATGTGCAGGAAGATAAACAGACCAGTCTCTTAGAATTAGCGATCGTTGGTTGCAGGTATAAATCAGACGTCAGTGAATGATGAATCTTTGTCTATATGGAAAGACGCTATTTTGGAAAAATAAATGCAGCAATGGGCTTTTGAATCTGCACAACAGACTGTGCAGTGTGTGTTAAAAGAGTGTCCAATACAGAAGTGTGGCAGTGAATTTGATGTGCCAGTTCAGGAGCAGTGTGCTATTTTTAGTTATTGTGAAGCACAGGGAAAGAAAAGTATGCTTTTAAACTTATGGACTGAAATATTTTCAAATGCTGGAGAATATTTTGCCACTGGGCAGAAAACAGTAAGACATAATGTGACAATAACTCAGGTCTCAATGGAGAGTCCAGGGGTGGTATTTGAGACACAGGATTCCCCAGTGAAGTGGCAGATTGTACTGCAAAGCACAGATACTGTGCATGCTTATGGTCCTATACATTCACTAGACAGAACCTTTAATTCCCTTACAGATGAAAAGGCTAAAATCTTAGAGACAGAGGTGGTGACACACGATTCAGATTTGGTGTGCATGACTAAGAGAAAAAGACCATACAAACAGGTGAGCAGAGAATGAAGGGATGCATTTCCCCTAGATCAGGGGTACTCATAGTACGGCCCGCGGGCCGGATGTGGCCCGGCAAGCCTTCCTTGGCGGCCCGCGGACCTTCGAGACAATCGTGCCTGTGTTTAAAAAAAATAATTTATTAGTGTTGGCAAACACCGCCGCAGCAGTGCTGGGTTTGGAGACCTTGATAATCACCGCTCCCCCGGCCCCCACAGAGCAGAGGCGTTGTTGTATTTCACCCCTTAGCGCCTCTGCTCTGTGGAGCCGGGCGAGATGTTTGTCAGAGTGGAGATGCAGGGGCACTACAACAAAGCCTCAATAATATGTAAATGGTCTTTTAACGACCTGCTAAGTACTTTGGTGCGACTGACGGACGGCTGTCTCTTTGGCCCCCCACCCCCCCTTAATCACCCTGATGTGGTGTCCATTCACTCACAGTCGTGTGGACACTCCTGTAATTATCAGAAGGGCACGCGCAAACTGCATTTTAGTCATGAGAAACTTCTTGCCAGATAGGGATCTTTCTGTGTGTGCGCTGAGGAAGCTGTATCAGCCCGGGCTGAAGGCTGACACAGACAGACACACACAGTGAGATGACAGAGAGGGAGGGAGAGGGAGAGCTGGATGGAAAGAGAGATGGAGAGGGAGGGCAGGAGGGAGGGAGATGGAGGGCAGGAGGGAGAGGGAGGGCAGGAGGGAGAGAGGGAGGGCAGGAGGGAGGGAGATGGAGGGCAGGAGGGACAGGGAGGGCAGGAGGGAGAGGGAGGGCAGGAGGGAGAGAGAGATGGAGGGCAGGAGAGAGAGAGGGAGGGCAGGAGGGAGAGGGAGAGAGAGAGAGAGGGAGAGGGAGGGCAGGAGGGAGAGAGAGGGCAGGATGGAGGGCAGGAGGGAGAGAGAGAGAGGGCAGGAGGGAGGGCAGGAGGGAGAGAGAGGGCAAGAGAGGGCAGGAGGGAGAGGGAGGGCGAGAGGGCAGGAGAGGGAGGGCGAGAGAGGGCAGGAGGGAGGGTGAGAGAGGGCAGGAGGGAGGGCAGGAGGGAGAGAGAGGACAGGAGGGAGAGGGAGGGCAGGAGGGAGAGGGAGGGCAGGAGGGAGAGAGAAGGAGGGAGAGAGAGGGAAGGAGGGAGAGGGAGGGCAGGAGGGAGAGAGAGGGCAGGAGGGAGATGGAGGGCAGGAGGGAGATGGAGGGCAGGAGGGAGAGAGAGAGGGAGGGCAGGAGGGAGAGAGAGGGCAGGAGGGAGAGGGAAGGAGAGAGAGGGCAGGAGGGTGAGAGAGGGCAGGAGGGAGAGAGGGCGGGAGAGGGAGGGCAGGAGGGAGAGGGAGGGCAGGAGGGAGAGGGAGGGCAGGAGGGAGAGGGAGGGCAGGAGGGAGAGGGAGGGCAGGAGGGAGAGAGAGGGCAGGATGGAGAGAGAGGGCAGGAGGGAGATGGAGGTCAGGAGGGAGAGGGCAGGAGGGAGAGAGAGGGCAGGAGGGGGAGATGGAGGGCAGGAGGGAGATGGAGGGCAGGAGGGAGATGGAGGGCAGGAGGGAGATGGAGGGCAGGAGGGAGATGGAGGGCAGGAGGGAGAGAGAGAGGGAGGGCAGGAGGGAGGGAGGGCGGGAGAGGGAGGGCAGGAGGGAGAGGGAGGGCAGGAGGGAGAGGGAGGGCAGGAGGGAGAGAGAGGGCAGGAGGGAGAGAGAGGGCAGGAGGGAGAGAGAGAGGGCAGGAGGGAGAGAGAGGGAGAGGGAGGGCAGGAGGGAGATGGCGGGCAGGAGGGACAGGGAGGGCAGGAGGGAGAGGGAGGGCAGGAGGGAGAGAGAGAGGGAGGGCAGGATGGAGGGCAGGAGAGAGAGAGGGAGGAAAGGAGGGAGAGGGAGGGCAGGAGGGAGATGGAGGGCAGGAGGGAGAGGGCAGGAGAGAGAGAGAGGGCAGGAGGGAGATGGAGGGCAGGAGGGAGATGGAGGGCAGGAGGGAGAGGGAGGGCAGGAGGGAGAGAGGGAGGGCAGGAGGGAGGGAGATGGAGGGCAGGAGGGACAGGGAGGGCAGGAGGGAGAGGGAGGGCAGGAGGGAGAGAGAGATGGAGGGCAGGAGAGAGAGAGGGAGGGCAGGAGGGAGAGAGAGGGCAGGAGGGAGAGGGAGAGAGAGAGGGAGGGAGAGGGAGGGCAGGAGGGAGAGAGAGGGCAGGATGGAGGGCAGGAGGGAGAGAGAGAGGGCAGGAGGGAGGGCAGGAGGGAGAGAGAGGGCAAGAGAGGGCAGGAGGGAGAGGGAGGGCGAGAGAGGGCAGGAGAGGGAGGGCGAGAGAGGGCAGGAGGGAGGGCGAGAGAGGGCAGGAGGGAGGGCAGGAGGGAGAGAGAGGACAGGAGGGAGAGGGAGGGCAGGAGGGAGAGGGAGGGCAGGAGGGAGAGAGAAGGAGGGAGAGAGAGGGAAGGAGGGAGAGGGAGGGCAGGAGGGAGAGAGAGGGCAGGAGGGAGATGGAGGGCAGGAGGGAGATGGAGGGCAGGAGGGAGAGAGAGAGGGAGGGCAGGAGGGAGAGAGAGGGCAGGAGGGAGAGGGAAGGAGAGAGAGGGCAGGAGGGTGAGAGAGGGCAGGAGGGAGAGAGGGCGGGAGAGGGAGGGCAGGAGGGAGAGGGAGGGCAGGAGGGAGAGGGAGGGCAGGAGGGAGAGGGAGGGCAGGAGGGAGAGAGAGGGCAGGATGGAGAGAGAGGGCAGGAGGGAGAGGGAGGGCAGGAGGGAGATGGAGGTCAGGAGGGAGAGGGCAGGAGGGAGAGAGAGGGCAGGAGGGAGAGGGAGGGCAGGAGGGGGAGATGGAGGGCAGGAGGGAGATGGAGGGCAGGAGGGAGATGGAGGGCAGGAGGGAGATGGAGGGCAGGAGGGAGATGGAGGGCAGGAGGGAGATGGAGGGCAGGAGGGAGAGAGAGAGGGAGGGCAGGAGGGAGGGAGGGCAGGAGGGAGAGGGAGGGCAGGAGGGAGAGGGAGGGCAGGAGGGAGAGGGAGGGCAGGAGGGAGAGGGAGGGCAGGAGGGAGAGAGAGGGCAGGAGGGAGAGAGAGAGGGCAGGAGGGAGAGAGAGGGAGAGGGAGGGCAGGAGGGAGATGGCGGGCAGGAGGGACAGGGAGGGCAGGAGGGAGAGGGAGGGCAGGAGGGAGAGAGAGAGGGAGGGCAGGATGGAGGGCAGGAGAGAGAGAGGGAGGACAGGAGGGAGAGGGAGGGCAGGAGGGAGATGGAGGGCAGGAGGGAGAGGGCAGGAGAGAGAGAGAGGGCAGGAGGGAGATGGAGGGCAGGAGGGAGATGGAGGGCAGGAGGGAGAGGGAGGGCAGGAGGGAGAGGGAGGGCAGGAGGGAGAGAGAGGGCAGGAGGGAGAGAGAGAGGGAGGGCAGGAGGGAGGGAGGGCGGGAGAGGGAGGGCAGGAGGGAGAGGGAGGGCAGGAGGGAGATGGGGGGCAGGAGGGAGATGGAGGTCAGGAGGGAGATGCAGGGCAGGAGGGAGATGGAGGGAAGGAGGGAGAGGGCAGGAGGGAGAGGGCAGGAGGGAGAGGGCAGGAGGGAGAGGGAGGGCAGGAGGGAGAGAGAGGGCAGGAGGGAGATGGAGGGCAGGAGGGAGATGGAGGGCAGGAGGGAGATGGAGGGCAGGAGGGAGAGGGAGGGCAGGAGGGAGAGGGGGGGCAGGAGGGAGAGGGAGGGCGAGAGAGGGCAGAAGGGAGAGAGAGGACAGGAGGGAGAGGGAGGGCAAGAGGGAGAGGGAGGGCAGGAGGGAGGGAGGGCGGGAGAGGGAGGGCAAGAGGGAGAGGGAGGGCAGGAGGGAGAGGGAGGGCAGGAGGGAGAGGGAGGGCAGGAGGGAGAGAGAGGGCAGGAGGGAGAGGGAGGGCAGGAGGGAGATGGAGGGCAGGAGAGAGAGGGCAGGAGGGAGAGGGAGGGCAGGAGAGAGATGGAGTGCAGGAGGGAGATGGAGGGCAGGAGGGAGATGGAGGGCAGGAGGGAGATGGAGGGCAGGAGGGAGAGGGAGGGCAGGAGGGAGAGAGAGAGGGAGGGCAGGAGGGAGGGAGGGAGGGCGGGAGAGGGAGGGCAGGAGGGAGAGGGAGGGCAGGAGGGAGAGGGAGGCCAGGAGGGAGAGGGAGGGCAGGAGGGAGATGGAGGGCAGGAGAGAGAGGGCAGGAGGGAGAGGGAGGGCAGGAGAGAGATGGAGTGCAGGAGGGAGATGGAGGGCAGGAGGGAGATGGAGGGCAGGAGGGAGATGGAGGGCAGGAGGGAGAGGGAGGGCAGGAGGGAGAGAGAGAGGGAGGGCAGGAGGGAGGGAGGGCGGGAGAGGGAGGGCAGAAGGGAGAGGGAGGGCAGGAGGGAGAGGGAGGGCAGGAGGGAGAGAGAGGGAAGGAGGGAGAGGGAGGGCAGGAGGGAGGTGGATGGCAGGAGGGAGAGGGAGGGCAGGAGGGAGAGGGAGGGCAGGAGGGAGATGGAGGGCAGGAGGGAGAGGGAGGGCAGGAGGGAGAGAGAGGGCAGGAGGGAGAGAGAGGGCAGGAGGGAGAGAGAGGGCAGGAGGGAGAGAGAGGGCAGGAGGGAGATAGAGGGCAGGAGGGAGAGGGAGGGCAGGAGGGAGAGGGAGGGCAAGAGAGGGCAGGAGGGAGAGAGAGGACAGAAGGGAGAGGGAGGGCAGGAGGGAGATGGAGGGCAGGAGGGAGAGGGCAGGAGGGAGAGGGAGGGCAGGAGGGAGAGGGATGGCAGGAGGGAGGGCAGGAGGGAGATGGAGGGCAGGAGGGAGATGGAGGGCAGGAGGGAGATGGAGGGCAGGAGGGAGATGGAGGGCAGGAGGGAGATGGAGGGCAGGAGGGAGAGGGAGGGCAGGAGGGAGAGGGAGGGCAGGAGGGAGAGAGAGAGAGGGAGGGCAGGAGGGAGGGAGGGCGGGAGAGGGAGGGCAGGAGGGAGAGGGAGGGCAGGAGGGAGAGAGAGAGGGAAGGAGGGAGAGGGAGGGCAGGAGGGAGATGGAGGGCAAGAGGGAGAGGGAGGGCAGGAGGGAGAGGGAGGGCAGGAGAGAGAGAGAGGGCAGGAGGGAGAGAGAGGGCAGGAGGGAGAGAGAGGGCAGGAGGGAGATGGAGGGCAGGAGGGAGATGGAGGGCAGGAGGGAGAGAGAGGGAGGCCAGGAGGGAGAGAGAGGGAGGGCAGGAGGGAGAGAGAGGGCAGGAGGGAGAGGGAGGGAGAGGGAAGGAGAGAGGGGGCAGGGGGGAGAGAGAGGAAGAGAGGGCAGGAGGGAGGGAGGGCGGGAGAGGGAGGGCAGGAGGGAGAGGAAGGGCAGGAGGGAGATGGAGGGCAGGAGGGAGAGGGAGGGCAGGAGGGAGAGGGAGGGCAGGAGGGAGATGGAGGGCAGGAGGGAGAGAGAGAGGGAGGGCAGGAGGGAGAGAGAGGGCAGGAAGGAGAGGGAGGGAGAGGGAAGGAGAGAGAGTGCAGGAGGGAGAGAGAGGGCAGGAGGAGAGAGAGGGAGAGAGAGGGCAGGAGGGAGGGAGGGCGGGAGAGGGAGGGCAGGGGGGAGAGGGAGGGAGAGAGAGGGCAGGAGGGAGAGAGAGGGCAAGAGGGAGAGAGAGGGCAGGAGGGAGAGGGAGGGCAGGAGGGAGAGGAAGGGAGAGGGAGGGCAGGAGGGAGAGAGAGGGCAGGATTGAGGGCAGGAGGGAGAGAGAGAGGGAGAGAGAGAGCAGGAGGGAGGGAGAGGGAGGGCAGGAGGGAGAGGGAGGGCAGGAGAGAGAGGGAGGGCAGGAGGGAGAGAGAGGGCAGGAGGGAGAGAGAGGGCAGGAGGGAGAGGACAGGAGGGAGAGAGAGGGCAGGAGGGACAGGGAGGGCAGGAGGGAGAGGGGGGGCAGGAGGGAGAGAGAGGGCAGGAGGGAGAGAGAGGGCAGGAGGGAGGGCAGGAGGGAGAGGGAGAGGGAGGGCAGGAGGGAGAGGGAGGACAGGAGGGAGAGAGAGAGATGGAGAGGGAGGGCAGGAGGGAGAGAGAGATGTATGTATGCTGGGTCTGGTGGCTCAGTGGATGAAGGCATCTGCTGCAGGGACCTGTGTGCAACCTCATGGTCACAAGTTTTCTTTTTGTTTTAGCCCCGCCCCCTCCCCCTCTGACCCCGCCCCCACCGGTGCGGCCCTCGGCCACAAACCACACTGTAAATTTGGCCCCCGAGAGAAAGTTTGTGAGTACCCATGCCCTAGATTTACCTAGATCTGTGATTCTTATGTGTCAATATGCTCAAGCCAGACCAGTCCCACAGACGGTGAGGGGCAAGTTGAAGAAAGGAAAATTACCAGAGCATACAAAGCAGATGGATTGCCTTGGGCTTCTGCCAATTGATAAAGTAGGTAAACATGGATTGATGTACCTTGGATAGAGGTTGGGTTGCATAACAGGGAGAGTATATGTATACAGATTGTTGGTAAGATTGTAAGCCCCATTTTGAACATACAGTGCATCAGAACGCCAATTTCTGAGATTGAATACAGGAACTTTGAAGCATCCTGCGTAGAGGTTGGTTTGCTGTAACACTCACAATGTATAGAAAGAATCTGTTATTTCACCATGAATTTACAACATTTGCCCCGCTTATACTAATAAGCAGCGTGTTTATGTGGGAGAGGTGTGGCGCCGCGGCCAGGGCGACTGACGCTGGAATCTGGGGATCAAGGTTCGATCCCCGGGTCCGGCGGCAGGTTAGCCCAGCACCATGTGACTCTGGGCAATAGCTTGCTTAATCTTCCCGACGGCCCCCAGCGCCTAGAGACCCTAACGGGTGGATTATTATTATTATTATTATTATTATTATGTATAGAAATTGGGCACTTACACGCATATCGTACTCCAGATATATTTTGATGGTCGTTGTGAGAGGATTACTATTCTCCGGCCACTTAGCAGTTCCTTTCTGTAAGTGGGGAAGCAAAGTAATATATTTTAGTAGATATATATATATATATATATATATATATATATGGTGATTGAGTAAACCATGAGTCTATTAACACAGGTGTAGCTATATCCATCTTTCCATGCACAGGAGAGTGGAGATATATAGAATAATTATCTTGCATAAGACACAGTTATCTCTGGAAGGGTGGTGATGCGAAATCAGACTGTTTACATTTAGTTTGACATCAGAATAAATGATGTCAGCGCCTGTTAAAATGATCGAGGGGGCCTCTGTACATACCCTTCTTGCTATTACATCAGTTGGGGCTAAATCTAATCGTATGTGGATTGCTTCATTGTTTTACACTGCTAGAACATCGGAGGAGTCTGTTTTCGCAAGTAGGCGATTTGTAGCACTTGAAATCCAAAGGCAAGTCTTTTGATAGTCTTCTTTCTATGTTGATAGCCGGCGGCTTATGGAGCAATCACGCACGTAAAGTAACTTCCGTATCTGGAGATCTTTTGAAATATATAGGTGCGGCAGCATTGGAGAGGACCTGACTTAATGACTGTGGACCTTGACGGCAGGTAACCAAAGTTGTGATTGTGACATTGAGAAACTTTGGAGCAGGAATCCCGATAATGTGGACGGCTCGAGTGTAATTGAAATGTATGTTTCGATTTAGGGAGTGAGGCGAAGGAACGGCCAATAATCTGAGGGAAGCAACTGTTAATATAAGCGGCATAAGGATTTGAAGGTAATTTTTAGCTTCGAAATCAAGTATACTAATAGAAAGATGATTCTAAGCTTCGATAAAATGGAGTAGGATGCTGTTTTGACCTATATTGGCATCCATGTTACCACCACATGCTTTCATACCAAGCATGGAACCACGCCATGTTGGGACTGCGTACCCCCTTTGAAAAGGATTCGTCTTGATCCTGAGAGTCAGGATAAGACTCCAGGTATTTTTATTAGACCAGGTGGTTAACCAGTTTCTCTGGGTGAGCACAGACACAGCTATATGAACTTAATACACACAGAGAAGGGTGCTGTGTGAGGATCTATTATTATCTAATATACACAAAAATATACACACACAAAAACCCCCCTCCACACCTCGTATGGGAGCGGATACCTCCACGCCATAGTTTATGACAGTTTTTATGAGCACTGTATGGGCAAATAAGGGATAGAACAAGATCAGTAGAATATATGTAGATATATGTAATTTAAAACTTCGATTATCATTGTACATATTGTATACCCTGGTCCTGAGGAAGCCGGAAGAAATTGATGGTTGAAACGGGACCTCGTCTACAGATATATGAGGAGTCCAATTATTTTTGAGTTTGGCTTTAAACTATAGGCGCACATAATTAAATGAGAGAGAAGTGTGATACCTCTTGTGTGAAGGGGACTACCTCTGAATGTATCACACAGATTGATGAGTGTACATGATTATAAGTAATAATTAGGGTATTGTACATGTTGTATATATTGTGTATATGTACTTTTGTATGTTAGGTTGTGATAATGATTTATGTTTGATTATTATTTATTTGTTTACTCTTTTTATATATTATTTTTTGTTTAATTCATGTGTAACCAATTGATGTGCCAGAGTCCTGCCGAATGATATGTGTTTCTAACAAAATCATGAATATTTATAATCACAAAAAATATTGAGAATGTCAGGGTAATTGATGGAGCCTTGAACGGAAATAAAGGAGTGATTGATCCCTCCATAATCTTTCCTTTTTCACATTTTGTAGATGTTTTATGCCCATGTATAGGAAGGTTATTTAGGTATACCCCCTCCCCAGTTGTATTGAATTGATAAGGGCAGCATGTATTCATCAGTGAATGGAAAAATGGTCAGGAAGGAGACTGCCCTAGCCCTTCTTACTGTGCAGGGAAAAGGAGAGGTTCATCCTAATACCAAGAATTCAGAGGCTATAGCGTGGGTAGAATTCTCAGATAATTCCCCAGAGCCAGCAGAGAACCGTGCAGACAGGAAGGATAAAATTGTGCCTTCAAACTCAAAACAGAGAAAGGAAAATGTGCGCTTTTTGAAAAATGTTTTTTGCAAGAAGAGTGTTGCTTGTTTCTTTTACAGATCATATTGCGATGTGTTGGTGTTGATGTCCCTGTCTTGTGAGAAGATGCCCGTGTCTGTATGGCCCACTGTGGGTGTGGGACCTCTCAATCCTGGAGTGATCACCGGACGGTGCAAGCTGACATGGTGTGGCTGAACAAACCAAACAAACTAACAAAGCAACGGATTGGGAACTGATAACATAAACATGCTGTAAAACACAGTTATAATTTTGAATGCAAGAAGGCTGTGTCCCTTTCACACAGAAGGACTGTTTGTTTAAAAAGAAAAAGAACAAAATGTTGTAAAATTAGAATTGAAGAAGATGGTTTTTTAGTTTAAAGGTGTTGATGTTGCCTTTATTTTTTAGCACAAAAGATATGTTTGGCTGCTTCAACAGTAGAAGTTCCACTATTAGCCATTTGTGACATTAGGAGCATTACCGTGTTAATATGTTTGATTCTATCTGTGCATTTATTTTGTGTATCCTTTATACATTTATTCTTGCTGAGTATCCAGATATGCATGAGCTATTTTTACATGCTTTGAAATGATTATTACGTGCCTTTATGATTTCACTGTTTTAATGTGTGTTGGAAATATATTTGTGCTTTCAGTTCAGCACATGGGTCTATATTGTTACTGTTTTGACATGTGTTTCAATCATAGTTGTGCTTTCAATTAAGAAATGCAGTTCTTTAATCATAATTGTGCTCTCAGATAAAAAGTTCAGTTTTTTTATATCTGTATGTCATGATAGTCAAAGGTCATGGGGTGGAATGTAGTGCTAGAGGCACTCTTGTAGTCTGACTCCCTGTGATGACCTTTGACTACCATTATTTTAATTGACTTTATTGTGTTATTTTATCCTAGTCTGAAGGAACGATGTCCTGCATATGCCTGTTTCTCTTACAGGTTTCTTTCTTGTAATCTTGCAGTCTTTCAGTGGGAGCTGTCACTTAGTGGGACAGCCTTGCCAAGAACAGAACGTGTGTGATGTGCATTTGAAAGAGTGAGAGGGAGAGAGAGGTGTGGAATGTACTTTTTGGTTTCAAAGTGCATTGTTGTGGGCAGTGATACAAGATGAGTGATGAGAGATAAAGTATGTGATGCTATAGGACATTGAGAAATGAAGTATGTGAATCTATAAGCAGTTGTGCACAATTGTGCATTGTGTTGTACATTGATGAGAATTATGAAGTTCTTACTATTGGCTTTGAAATGGCCTCATTTCATCCTTTTTTCTGACTCTGCCTTGCTTGAACTTCCTCTGCGTGCACAGCAGCACTTGCAAGTTATTTGGGTTATTCACATTCAAAGATTGTTTTTGTGAGACATTGTTTAATGTACCTAAAAGGCTTTGTGAGCTTCGTCAAGATAAATGCTGGAACATGCAAGATTTGGAGAGGGGGACGTGGGAACTCCTTCCTGCCATGGGAATGCTTGCTAGGAACCTGGCCAGTTCTGGTAAGATTCCTCTGGCGCGGGGGGAGGGCTCTCTCGAACCTTCTAGTGTGTTTTGAGACTGTAAAGCTGAGGGTTGTTGACTTAGAAACCGGGAGTTAGGAATCCGAACAGGAACTGACGTGTCTACCTCGGAGTGTGGAACCCTGGTGGCTCAGGCTCTCAACCACGGCTGTATAACTTCCCCAGTCAGGAGTGGGCTGAGATGCAGTGTTTGCACCAGATGAAGTTTTGAGTTTTGACTAGTGCCATTATGATGGGTGGTTCTAGTGGCTGTGGTCATTTGAAGTGTTGAGTTTTGGTTATAGCCATTGTGATGTTTGGCCAGTGGCTTTGATAATTTGATGTGTTTTTTTTGTGATGTATGAGTGAGTCAGGGTGCACCTCCAAAGTGCTCATTTGGTGTATTCAGTGTATATATCATTCTGGTCTCTTGCAGGACGTTCAGCATACTATATTTTCTTCAGTGTTATCTCATATTATTTGTTGCTTGTTTATTCATGGTAGTGTGTTATTATTGCTTACGTATGAACATATATATCTTTTTGTGTATTTGAATCTGTGCATTTGCCATCTGGGAAAGCCCTTTTGTTATAGAGCATTCTGTAAAATAAAACCCCAAACCTTGTTCTAAAAGAGAGAAAGTCCTTGCAATTTGTAAAATAAAACCCTTTTCTAAAGTTGTTGTTTGTTTTGTGTTAAAGTCTTTTGCTTCGCCGAGTTTTGAGCCATCGTGTGGGAGCTGTATTATCTGAGAGGCGAAAGAAAGACAACACCCTGGTAGTTCTTATCATCTAAGTGGAAGAACTTGAAAAGGCAATCTGCATTGGCATTGTCAGTGCCAGGTCTGTGTTCCACTAAAAAAACTACACTCTGTGCAGAACTGTACCACCTGAACAATTTGGGATTCTCTCCTCTCATCTGCATCAGCCACCTGAAAGGCCTGTAGTCAGTTTGACCCTTGAAGTGAGTCCCAAACAGGTAGGGTCTCAGATTCTTCAAGGACCAAACCAGCAAAGGCTGTTGAAATTTAAAATCTGATTTGATTGAGGTATGCATCATCCATTTTCACCCCTGCCCTACTTTCAGCCCTGGCTCTATCCTTGATACTGCACCTGCATAAACATTGGTAAAGAATCTAGATTAGGGAATTGTAGGCTATGTATACATGCGGAATCAGCGCAAAAGAACAGCTGGAGTCTGCTCTGGGTGTTTCAGACAATGATAAAGCCTCATGTAAAGTTTACCCAGATAGCATATCTTGTTGTGCAGCCTTAGGATACGACGACTGCAAGAAGACACCAAGGCTGTCGATTCATACCGTTACCTCATTTATGTGTTTTTCCCAAAGCCCTATTTACCTCTGGGCATCACTTGTTTGTGATCTTTTGTTATAAAAACCCATGTAACTATCATTCAGTGTACTTCCTCCTTGAGTATCTCTATAGTGTTTACCGGATGAGGCCCCATTCATGAATGCTAATAAATGATCATTGGTTTGTACCTCACTCCAGTGTCGATTCCTCCTTACTAGTCAAAGAACCCGTGGATGAAGGGTGAGTTTTAAATAAACCGCTTCCACAAGGCTTCCCTCTCAATGGCAAGTCAATGCTGCTCTCTAGGGTGGAGTCACCTGATGATATAGGCAACAGGTAGGTCTTGGCCTTCGTTTGTTTGTGACAACTCTACCCCAATCCCATATTCAGAAGTATCTGTTTGAACAATGAACTCTTTCCCATTGTCTGGTGCTTTCAAGACTAGTGCTGAGCACATACCCTCTTTCAGCGTGTCAAAGGCCTTTTGGCATCCTATTGTCCAGATGACCTTCTTAGGCTGCTTCTTGGAGGTAAGCTCATTGAGAGGGGCCACAATGGTATCATACCACTTCACTACTCTCCAGTAATTCCCAGTCAAGCCAAGGAAAGCCCTGGCTTGGGTCTAGGTCTTGGGAGCCTCCCAATCTAGAATTGTTTGTAGCATCAGACACTGCTCTTAACAAAAACAGTGGTTCTGTCAGGAACAGAACAATCTCTTTAATTCAAGATTTGCTTAACCAAAGGAAACCATACGAGGGTGTCGGCTGACACCCCCGTGAAGAGGAGCTACTGAAGCCATTACCCTAGCTTCCCACGTATTTTCAGGCTGTCCAACACACCCCCTGTCCTAATGAAGACCCAACACAGATGCATTTAAGTCTGCACTACTTCATAGGGTTGAAACGTCGACGTTGTTTATGTCAATCCGTCCATGCAAAGTCGCAACACAAATAAGGAAAAACTTCATTCTGTTGTGACTATTGGTTTCAAAAGTGGACACACAAGAACGTATTTTTTTTTATATGTATGAATATATGTCACCTTTCTTATCCTTGTACAGCACGATCATCACCACTCACTACCAGTCACTAAGCATTTCACAATTTATTTGTTCTTTATGTTACTTTGTTTTGGACATCCATTTATCCATTGATTAATACATGCAAGGTATATACTAAAGAGTTACCTTTGGTACTAAATTCAGTGTTGTTTGTCTTTGTTTACCATACACCCAATTTTGCTGCATAATATGTTTAAATACAGTGAATTAAAGAAATTGTTCTATTCCCGACAGAACCACTGTTTTTGTTGAGCTTCAAGACCCAGGTTCTGAGAGTCACTGGGTCACCCCATTATAACTAATGGCAGAAGTTGGTCTTGGCCTCCATCTAGAAGGTGGCCTAAGTAAACAACTGAGCTCTGCCGTATCTGGCACTTACTAGCTTTAATAGTTGGGCCTGCCTGCTGCAGGGCCTGTGATACTTCTTGCAGGTGGACCAGGTGATCCTCTTAGGTGGAATTAAATACAACAATATCATACAGATATGCTGCACTAAAGTTGTCCATTCCTGAAAGAACACGATTCACCAACCTTTGAAAAGTGGCAGGTGCATTTTCAAAGTCAAAAGGCATCACTTTAAACTGAAAGTGTCCTGGTGTTGAAAAAGCAGATTTCTCATTTGCTACTTTGGCAAGTCCAATCTGCAGTACCTGATGTTAAATCAAATGTACTTAAGAATTTGGCTGCACACAACTTATCTATGAGCTCACCTGCTGTTGGCATGGGGTGTCCATCAGTTTTAGTGACTGTAATCCACACAAAACATCATCTCTGGTTTTCCACCCTTTGTGTGAAGATTGAGGACCAGTCCCACTGGGCATGCCAAGGGACTGTCAGATGGTTCAATCACCCCAAGTTCTAGCATCTTGCTTACTTCAGATTCGATGCATACTTTAACTTTTGACAGGGAGGCTGACATCTGTAGCCACAACATTAACTATCCTACTCTTTTCCTTCAATAAAGTTTCACCTAAAGGATAGGGATAATTTTAATCTACTCACCACTGTCAACATCCAGACAGTCTCCCTCCTGGTGGAGGTTTTGAGGTCACTTGTAGAACGGGACACTCAAGTGACAAGACTCGATGATGACGCTATCCACCGAACCACACTATGCGGAGATTACATACACCGCAGTCTGTGAACATGTGGTTGAGTGTCTCTGAAAAAAAAAAGTTATGAGACTCTGGTATTGAGACTTATGTGGTTCATTCCCCCCTTTCTGATAGATAACCACATCATGAACGTACCAGGTTGTTTGACCAGCGGTTAAAGAGCACAGCAAACTGGTTGAGGACTCCCCTGCAATCAGTCTTCTGTTGTGCAGTGAGAATGTCTGACAAGACAATACCCTCCACCGAGGGTTTATTGACAGTATGTCAGGGAGAGGTTCACTTTCCTCCTCCTATCCTCCATCAGTGACCATGAGCATGGTCATGTCAGCTCTGTCTTGGTGAGAGTTTAGGCGATTTACATGGAGAACTCTGTGAGGACTCTAGGGGTGCCTAAGTCCACCCAGTAAGTGACCTCCCCTTCTCAAAGATAGGATAGCGCTCAGTGCCTTGTCCAGGAGGGCCCTGGTAGCAACAGGCTCCAACACCCACACCAACGGACCTGCTTGGTATTTAACTAGTGCTGAAATTTGGTCATACATAAGCTTGACAAGCTCTTGGCTGGCCTCCAAATTTTTGTTTGCCTTTTTCATGTACTCTGTCATGTATGAGCGCAGGCCCAGTACAGAGTCCACTATGTCCAGCTTGGGATCTTTGAGAAGATTTACCTAACCTTGCCTCATCATGCTTAGGGGACCTCTTATAGGATAGCCAAACTGAAGTTTAAAGCCACTAAAGCCAACCCCTTCTGAGGCACCTCTTTGTATGCAAACAAGAGGCAAGGTAACAGGACATCCCATCTCCTTCTGAGTTTTCAGGGAGACCCATTATCATGCCCTTCTTGTTTTTGTTGAACCTCTCAATGAAACCATTTGTCTGGGGGTGATACGGAGTAGTGAACTTGTAGTTCACACTACATTCATCCCTCATAGCTTTTAGGTATGCAACATGAACAGTGTCCCGCCATCAGATACCACCTCTTTAGGAAACCCCACCCTAGTGAAGATGCCAAAGAGGACCTTTGCCACTGCTGGAGTAGTTATTCAACAATAAAGTAGTCCCTATAAGAGAAGTGAAGCCTTTGACTTCCACAACAATAGTGTTATACTAGGGATAGAATAAAACCACTCAAATGAGTAAGTTATAGTTATTCGTTTAGTTTACTTATTTATACGTATCTCATTTAAGAATAAGTGAATCAATTTGAACAGTATAATGTAATACTTCTACAAGCTGCTCCTAAATGGTGATGGCACAGTGAAAGTGATATATGTTGAATAAGACCTGCATTTGTGCTATGTGCTACGCCCTCACTCTATCTATCTATCTATCTGGAGCACCCCGAGGAGCTGCTGGCTTGGGGATCACCTTCTGGTGAAAATCCCCGGTAAAACAACATCACCAACACACCACTTGCCCGCTACCTGAACCGGACTGCTGTACCCTCCAATCCATACTACCAAAACGAAGTTCGGTTGGGAACATACCTGGATTCTCGACCTCTGCAGCTCTGATCGGTGCCTTCACCGCCCGGACCCCAGCGCCGCCGGACACCAGCGCTGCTCGACTTGGCCGGTGTCAAGCCTTCAGAGTATGTAACAAGGGAGGTTGTACAAAGTTCCCCTAGATTAAAGCCTGTAACGGAGTCTCTCTCTCAGTGGGGATAGTGGAGGGAAAGGAGGTATGGGAAGCCAACAGGTCCCTTGTCGGAACTAAGAAACCTCATACAACTACAGGGCTGGATGACATGTCTCATTCAGCCCTTTGTGATGTTGTTTGCATCATCGGCTTCCTGCTCCTGCGTCAAGCCGGCGCTGCAATGCTTGACGGGTAACAACGTGTGTTACTCTCTGACGGAGATCTTTTGTTCCTTGCCGTGATTTACTGGTGTGTGAGGTACAAAAACAGGTGAAGTAGTGAGCAAAAATGTGGGTTTAAAAAAAGTTGGATAGTCCACTAAGAGACCTTTATTGGTGTGGCTAGCCACTTTGTTAAAAAGTGCAAAGAGTGGTATAGAGGCCCAGGGTAACCATTAGTTTGGCCTCATTTCAACCCTCCGACATGGTCAACATGTTTCATGCCCTAGAAGGCAATTCTTCAGGACCAGAAAGTGCTCATATACTTATTAAGTGCCCTAAGGTGAGCTCAGGAGTATGGTTTATACAACCTGGTTGGTCTATGACCGGAGCTAGCCAAAAGTACTGTCACACCGTCAGACCTAAGGATTAAAAACGGAAAACATCAACATTGTATGCAATAGCCGCTCAAAAATTAAGCGTCTTGAGTATCCCAATTTATAATGCAACACCCAGGCATCAGTGATTCACTTGGTCCTGGGACCGTTAATCTAGTGTGAATTCGTGAAGGGCGAGAGAGAGAGAGAGAGTGAGACTATCATTACAATACGGTCCCAAGTAATCTTTGGAACACGTGAGAATAGAAATGAAAATAACAATAAAACTAAAAAGTCTTAATCTTTGCAAGAGGTATGTTACTTGTTGGTAATAGCGCCTCTCGTGTCAATAAATAGGTAACTAACATTGAACAGCCAGGGGCCGCCGTGGGGGAAGGCATGGGCTTGAAGGGAAGACTACCAGCAAGGGTAACTGCCAGCAGTCGGGGCTTACCATTGCCAATCCTGTCTCGATCTGCACGGCTGTTTCAGGTGGGGCGTGCGCTAGAGATAGTACCCTGTGGAGACAATCGGCAGGGGAAAGAGAGACAGAACAGTCATGCCCAGCTCATGGACAGGGGGAGCATGAGAAAAACGGGATCGCCAGTAGGTCACATGGGGTCCCGTCACGTCAGGCTGTGCCGTTCGGTAGGGCTGGATCCCAGTCCCAGTCCGCGACTCTGCCCGTCGGCGCCCGTCGGCGCCGAACGAGTGCGCCGGTGGTCAGGAGTGCGACCAGCGATCTGGTAAGGCCGTGGGTCTGGAATCAAAGTAGCGTCCCCGGCCGACAGAGCAAGCAGAGCCGCAGGACCCGACGGGGGCAGTCACCATTGGCCGCAGCCCGGCGGAGCAAATAGCCCCACGTGGTCTCCTGGGGGGACCGTCACAGATGCAGCGGCGGAGCAGGGATGAAGGCCCTGATTGCTTACCTTAGCGACGGAGTGTCTGCGCCATTCGTAACCTACCCCCACTCACTCAGGCGTGTAGTGAAACGCGAACCAGCCGGTAGCGCACTTTCACCCAATCGCCAGTTAAATGCCGGGCTTGCGAGTGTCAGGGGGGGCGTGTCTCATGACGTATGTGCCAGGGCAGCCAATCAGGGGCCTCTCATGTTAGAGAGAGAGGTTGGCTGACTGTAAGGGATAGTGTGTAAAGTTGTATTGACTATTCAAAGCATTCATGTCTCATTAGACTGTGTTCCGTGGTCTCACGGCAGGACAGCCCGGTGCAAGGAATTGCAGTGAACCCTGGGGGAGATAATCGAAGGTGGCGAAGGCGACGTCAGTGAGCGCCCCAACGCTGGTAGGGCCATCCAAATCATAGGGTGTGGAATGCCCCACAACTAGCTTTGCCCTAGAGGAGGGAAGGGGGTTTGGGTGGTGGGGTGCCGGCACGAGGAGCCAGGCAAAACGGTCCGCGGGGCAGCTGCCAGTGGTTGACATGGACCCCTCGTGCAGGTGGTGCTATGGAGGGTTATGTGGGACGAGGGTGATCGAGTCCAACCGGGATGCGTGAGGGCACCATGTTGTATGTGGGGATTGGTTAAGTTTGTCTACATTGGGTGTCCAAAAGAAACAACATCCCTTGCTGGGCAGGATAAGAGTACTGCAGAAGGGACATGAAAGTTATTTTGCTAGCTGATTCCAAGGGACAGAGTCATTCAATCCACATGTGTCTAATTGTAATCGATGCACCCACCTCTGTTCCAGTCTGTGTAGTGATTGTTGACTGATGGATGGATGGCATTCTAGGACCACCCATTGCATGTTGTCTGCTGAGTGTCCGGCTTCTTTGCAGTGTTCATAAAGCCTTGTGTGGGTCTTAGAGCAGCGAATGTTGCTGTTGTGTTCAATTATACGTGTTTTCACAGTGCGCATAGTCATGCCTATATATTTGAGGCCGCAGGGGCATGTGAGCATGTATATGCATCTACTGCTGTTGCAGTTAGTATGCTTGTTCATATGCCACGTGAAAGATGGTGATAGAGTCATCTCTTTGCTTTGTATGGACTGTGGACAGACAATGCAGCTACCACATCTGAAATGGCCCACCACTGGTGGTAGATCCCAGAGTGTGTTCTGGTGGTGAGTACTAGACTTCTTGGGTCGAGTATGGGTCAGGGTATCCTTAAGGTTCCCTCCCATCCATTGATGACATGGATGGGAGGGAAAATGTCGATCTCATACTGACATTGGACGTAGAAGCCCTCTACACTAATATCCCTCAGCAAGCAACCCTTGAGGCAGTAGAGTCGGCTTTGAGGGCAGAGGTATGGACATCACCCACCCCTATTTCGTTCATCATGGCTCTTGCAAGTATAGCCTTAACAGAGAACTTCTTCAGATATGAATTGCAACTGTGCCACCAGATCCGTGGCACTTCCATGGGTTCGACCTTCGCGCCGAGCCTGGCCTGTATTTACATGGCCACCTTCGAGGAACATTTCATCTACCAAGCAGACACCAACCCATTCCTTGAACACTTGTCCCTTTGGCGTCGCTACATCGACGACATCCTGATCCTTTGGAAGGGGGATCGGACGAGTTGTGAGGCCTTTTGCTCATGGATCAATCTCCAAAACCCGTTTCTGAAATTTACGGGAACCATCTCTGAAGTATCACTCCCCTTCCTTGACCTAACAATCAGGTTGGACCCCACGGAGATCACCACCACCCTCTACAGGAAAGAGACCGATAGGAACAGTCTTCTCTTATACCAGAGCCACCATACCAGGGCCCTGAGGGATAATTTACCCTTCGGGCAATTCCTTCGGATCCGCAGAAACTGCACATCAGTGACTGATTACAAACGCGAAGCCACTACCTTACAGCACAAACTCCAGGAAAGAGGATACCCTACCAGACTTCTGAAACAATCAGCCAAACGAGCACTCAACAACAACAGAGAAGCCCTGTTGGAGACACATTCTAAGCCAGTAGATGATGCCATCACATGTGTAACCACTTACACCAAGAATTCCACCTTCATTAAGAAGACAATCAATTCCCATTGGGGTACTCTGAACTCTGCTGGCTTGGACATCCCACGTCCACGCTTTGCCTTCAAAAGAAGGGGGTTTGGGTGGTGGGGTGCCGGCACGAGGAGCCAGGCAAAACGGTCCGCGCGACCCAAGAAGTCTAGTACTCACCACCAGAACACACTCTGGGATCTACCACCAGTGGTGGGCCATTTCAGATGTGGTAGCTGCATTGTCTGTCCACAGTCCATACAAAGCAAAGAGATGACTCTATCACCATCTTTCACGTGGCATATGAACAAGCATACTAACTGCAACAGCAGTAGATGCATATACATGCTCACATGCCCCTGCGGCCTCAAATATATAGGCATGACTATGCGCACTGTGAAAACACGTATAATTGAACACAACAGCAACATTCGCTGCTCTAAGACCCACACAAGGCTTTATGAACACTGCAAAGAAGCCGGACACTCAGCAGACAACATGCAATGGGTGGTCCTAGAATGCCATCCATCCATCAGTCAACAATCACTACACAGACTGGAACAGAGGTGGGTGCATCGATTACAATTAGACACATGTGGATTGAATGACTCCGTCCCTTGGAATCAGCTAGCAAAATAACTTTCATGTCCCTTCTGCAGTACTCTTATCCTGCCCAGCAAGGGATGTTGTTTCTTTTGGACACCCAATGTAGACAAACTTAACCAATCCCCACATACAACATGGTGCCCTCATGCATCCCGGTTGGACTCGATCACCCTCGTCCCACATAACCCTCCATAGCACCACCTGCACGAGGGGTCCATGTCAACCACTGGCAGCTGCCCCGCGGACCGTTTTGCCTGGCTCCTCTTGCCGGCACCCCACCACCCAAACCCCCTTCCCTCCTCTAGGGCAAAGCTAGTTGTGGGGCATTCCACACCCTACGATTTGGATGGCCCTACCAGCGTTGGGGCGCTCACTGACGTCGCCTTCGCCACCTTCGATTATCTCCCCCAGGGTTCACTGCAATTCCTTGCACCGGGCTGTCCTGCCGTGAGACCACGGAACACAGTCTAATGAGACATGAATGCTTTGAATAGTCAATACAACTTTACACACTATCCCTTACAGTCAGCCAACCTCTCTCTCTAACATGAGAGGCCCCTGATTGGCTGCCCTGGCACATACGTCATGAGACACGCCCCCCCTGACACTCGCAAGCCCGGCATTTAACTGGCGATTGGGTGAAAGTGCGCTACCGGCTGGTTCGCGTTTCACTACACGCCTGAGTGAGTGGGGGTAGGTTACGAATGGCGCAGACACTCCGTCGCTAAGGTAAGCAATCAGGGCCCTCATCCCTGCTCCGCCGCTGCATCTGTGACGGTCCCCCCAGGAGACCACGTGGGGCTATTTGCTCCGCCGGGCTGCGGCCAATGGTGACTGCCCCCGTCGGGTCCTGCGGCTCTGCTTGCTCTGTCGGCCGGGGCCGCTACTTTGATTCCAGACCCACGGCCTTACCAGATCGCTGGTCGCACTCCCGACCACCGGCGCACTCGTTCGGCGCCGACGGGCAGAGTCGCGGACTGGGACTGGGATCCAGCCCTACCGAACGGCACAGCCTGACGTGACGGGACCCCATGTGACCTACTGGCGATCCCGTTTTTCTCATGCTCTCCCTGTCCATGAGCTGGGCATGACTGTTCTGTCTCTCTTTCCCCTGCCGATTGTCTCCACAGGGTACTATCTCTAGCGCACGCCCCACCTGAAACAGCCGCGCAGATCGAGACAGGATTGGCAATGGTAAGCCCCGACTGCTGGCAGTTACCCTTGCTGGTAGCCTTCCCTTCAAGCCCATGCCTTCCCCCACGGCGGCCCCTGGCTGTTCAATGTTAGTTACCTATTTATTGACACGAGAGGCGCTATTACCAACAAGTAACATACCTCTTGCAAAGATTAAGACTTTTTAGTTTTATTGTTATTTTCATTTCTATTCTCACGTGTTCCAAAGATTACTTGGGACCGTATTGTAATGATAGTCTCACTCTCTCTCTCTCTCTCGCCCTTCACGAATTCACACTAGATTAACGGTCCCAGGACCGAGTGAATCACTGATGCCTGGGTGTTGCATTATAAATTGGGATACTCAAGACGCTTAATTTTTGAGCGGCTATTGCATACAATGTTGATGTTTTCCGTTTTTAATCCTTAGGTCTGACGGTGTGACAGTACTTTTGGCTAGCTCCGGTCATAGACCAACCAGGTTCTATAAACCATACTCCTGAGCTCACCTTAGGGCACTTAATAAGTATATGAGCACTTTCTGGTCCTGAAGAATTGCCTTCTAGGGCATGAAACATGTTGACCATGTCGGAGGGTTGAAATGAGGCCATACTAATGGTTACCCTGGGCCTCTATAGCCCTCTTTGCACTTTTTAACAAAGTGGCTAGCCACACCAATAAAGGTCTCTTAGTGGACTATCCAACTTTTTTTAAACCCACATTTTTGCTCACTACTTCACCTGTTTTTGTACCTCACACACCAGTAAATCACGGCAAGGAACAAAAGATCTCCGTCAGAGAGTAACACACGTTGTTACCCGTCAAGCATTGCAGCGCCGGCTTGACGCAGGAGCAGGAAGCCGATGATGCAAACAACATCACAAAGGGCTGAATGAGACATGTCATCCAGCCCTGTAGTTGTATGAGGTTTCTTAGTTCCGACAAGGGACCTGTTGGCTTCCCATACCTCCTTTCCCTCCACTATCCCCACTGAGAGAGAGACTCCGTTACAGGCTTTAATCTAGGGGAACTTTGTACAACCTCCCTTGTTACATGTTCTCTGGACAGGTACACTGGACCCCTCTAAACACTGTCCCCCTTCGTCCCCCTCTTTGTTTAAATAAAAGCCTTCAGAGTAATCTGCGCGTTGCCTGGCAGATGTCCATTACCCAGGAAGGACGGAGCTCCAATGGCGAGACCCTGAACGACGGCATCTGGTCCCTCGTCCCCGCTGTGATTCCCTCGGTGTGTCGACCTGGGCTCCTCGACCTGAACCCTGTGGCCTGCACCGGGCCCGAGGAATCACAGCCTTGGCCCTGCAACTTGCACCGAGCTTGAGATCTGCCGGCGTGGTGATATCCACCCATTGCGTACCTGCTTCTCCCGCTCTAGTGCCGCGATCCGATCTCGCGATGCTGTTCCAACGAGCTCCTCTCTGTCCATGATTGGTTTTTGAGACGATTAGTGAGCTTGCGGTGCAGCACAATGGCGCTTGGTTACCGCAACGCATCTCACCCTTGTTCATCAACTGTCGCACACAATGCGGCTTCACCTGGATATTGCACAGTATCTCCGCCTGGACCTAAAATGGTGGCGTTGCTCTCACCCGATCTCCAGGATCTACAGCGCTTGGAGCTCGCCTGTTAACGATGCAGACAACGGCAGCTGTGAAAGCCAGTGCCCTGCCCTGCCGGGGGAAGCCAGAGCCAGCTCCAGGATCTGTGGAGGCTGAGGCGTGCACCGAGGCAGAATCGGCATTGGAGCCCTGGTGTTCTGACACAGCGTGTGAGGTGAGACAGCAGCGCAGCTGAGCCCTAGTGCTCTGGGCGCGCACAGGGGAGCCCGGCTTTGTGAGGATGGGCTCGGGGGATAAGAGGCTAATAACCATGCCTCAGAGACTGTATCTGGCTGATTGAGGTGGGGAGAAAGTGTTCCCATCAGCCAAGGAGCTGCGTTGAAACCACAGTTCCCTGCACCAGAGGACCTTCCTGGGGTCTCGATCTTGATCTGGGCCAGCTCCTCCCACTAGTTACTGGCTTCAAGGGGAGAGGGTGCCCCGGGTGACCAGGACTCAAATCCTCCATTTTGGGGTCTCTGCTGCCATAAGAGCACTCGGCTCCATGGGAAGACCCCACAATAATGAGCATAGAAAGAGGACTATATACACAAAGGAAAAGCGGCGGCCACCTTGGAATGGTGCATAACAACAGCCTGGAACAAATAGTTTGGAATAAAAATACTCTAACAACGCTACAGTGTCAAGAGACATGAGATACTGCTATTGTAGCAGTGTAAACTAAAGTAAATTCACCACTTACAGGGCATAAAAGGGCCCCCTATCAAATTGGCAGCCATCATACAAGGGTTAACTCTCACCCAACGGACACCCTAAACAGCTCCCTTCCTCTAATTTGGACTACAACTAGTACAGCAGGTATCTTGTTAAGGTTAACTCCGACTCATTCTCTTTTACCGGTTTGCTGGAAAGCAGCACTCCTGTCTGTCTTTGCCCTCTCTGATGACCTTCTTCGAAATTTGATCTATGTTGACCTCATCATCCCCTGCTCACCTGAGCAGTCGCCCATTTGGTGACTGACGAGCATCTCTCTCTAGTGATCTACCTCAGCCGCCTTAGCTCCATCACGCCGCGCTACCTGGAGACCCCTGTCCCTCCCCACACAAACATCATGTTGAGCCCTGACCTATCTGTGTCTGGTGACAACTCCTATACCATAGTCTACCCCCCAAAGCTCTCCAAAACTGCCACTAAATCATTCAAACACGCTACCCTAAAAAGACACTCGGAGATGCTGATAACCGACCTGCACTACAGCGCGGATATAGGCATCGTCATTAATGACCTTATCTTCTTTTCCAGAAGAACCGCCTCCTGGCGTAAAACCCTTGCACAACTTCTCAATATTCGCTTAACCAGGAACATTCCATACGGCACCAAGCTCACAATAGCGCCCTCCCATACCTTGCGAGCTGACCTCACCATCACCCTCTACAAAAACGGCATTGTTCTAATTCAAGCCTCAACCAACAACCTCAATAAATTCTCAGACCTTTTCCCCCTCCTCATAAACCACGTGAATAACTCGGATAGAGTAACCAACACCCGCACCAATGACCCTCCGTCCTGCCAGCCTAACATGCCTAGCCATCCACAGGCCAACCCTCCAAGGGCCTCTTCCTCTGCCCACCCTATCCCCCCCCCCAACATATCTCCTGCCCCGACTACAGAATCTCCCCTACACCTATGATCCCCTCCCACCAAGTGCCCCGCACTGATGGGGAGACCGATAGGCTCCCATTGTCCCCTGTCTCTGAGAAAGCTAACCCTCCAACAGCTCCCACCACCGTTCACCCCGTCCATTATAATTCGTCCCCTGGCATCTATAACAGTTCCGGCCCTAGACCTCCGAGCTCCTCCCCGCCAGCCATCCGCCAACATCGTGAGCTAGATACTCCTCCCTCAAAGACCCCGGAGCCTGCTCTAGCCAATCCTTCTCCCCTTCCACCTTTACATGCCCCCTGTGACTGCTCCTGAAACTTTGAACCCCTGTCCTTTAGCTCCCCCTGTTTATAACTACCTTGAAACTCTGCACTCCAGAGCGGCTAAACTCACCCAGAGCATTCATAGCTCCATTCTGGACCTCTTGTACCTCCTTCACCTTGCCGAGATCTCACTTGCTAACCTCAAACCACTGCTTACTTCCCCCCACCGAACACCGAGCCTCCCAAGCACCCACTTCCGCTGCCCTTGAGACATCTTCGCCCACGTAAACCACCCTACCTCCTATCGGAGGAGGAATGCCGCGCTCTTGCACTCTCCTACAACGCTCCTACAATCCTCTAGACCTCACAGGAAGCAAAATCCTAGCCATTCTCCAAGACCACAACTCTATCCCAGCCCTCCCCCATCTGCTAGATATGAGTCCTGAACATCCCATCAGCACAGTCACCATCAACCCTAACAGGCGAGCCACTCTCCAGCACAGAAGTGTGGTAAAAAGCAACCTCGCGCTTGTATCTCTAGCCACCCAGACTCCTGATACTCCTCCAGACTGTTCTATTAATCAACTGCCGTTCAGCAGTCAAACATGCCGCTGATATTGCTGAACTCGTCCTGGACAAAAACCTAGACCTAGCCATACTAACTGAATCTTGGCTAAACGAATACTCTTCCCACTGTCTGGACTTATTAATTCCGCCTAATTACTACATTGCCAGACTGGACAGACACTCCAACAAGAAAGGAGGAGGCATTGCCTGTATCTACCGATCCTCCCTGCTTGTCACAGAACTCACAACGGTCTCCACTGACTCCTGCGAATACCTCGCACTCTCCATCAGCAGCAACTCATTACACCTTTGTTACCTGCACATTTTCTACCACCCCCCAGGTTCCAGCGACTCTTTCACGGATCACCTCTTGGAAATCATGACAACAAAGATTTCCTCCAATGCCACAGAGGTTTTCTTGGGTGATTTCAACCTGCACTGGAATGACACTAAAGATCCCCACGTCAACGCCATCAAAGACCTCTTAAATGACCTAACCCTGACTCATGCCTGCTCACTGCCAACCCACTCAAAAGGGGCCCTCCTCGACTGGATCATCTCTAAGGACTCCGCAGTCAAACTCATCTCCATAGACCCTTGTGACTGGTCTGACCATCACTTCATCTCTTTCATTTTACCTGGGGCCCGCAAGACAAAGTCGTCTCAACCGGTGATTCCCAAACGCTGGACCAGAGATACTAAGAATATCGACCTGATGAGATTAGAGTCCCGTTGCAAATCCGACCTCCCCCCTCGCACATAACGATGGTCAGCGACCTCAATGAGCATTACTCGTCATCCATCTCAAACATTCTCGACGACCTTGCCCCCCTTAAACTAAAAAGAACTCAAATCAAAGACAGAAACCCGTGGTTCACTGGCTCCCTCAATATGGAGAGGATATCCCTGCGGCAATCTGAAAGAATCTGGAGACAACACCTCTCTGCAACGCATCTAAAACTCCTCCGCCAGGCGAGAAATGCCTACAATAAGCACATCCTCAATTGCAAAAAAGAATATTTCAGATCGGAACTGGGGAACGCCAAGAATAGACCCCAAAAGCTCTTCGAACTGGTCAAACTCCAATCTAATAAACTGGCAAAAACACCGAAAGAATCCCCCAAATCGCTAATATCATCAGATGAATTCTCCTCTTTCTTCGCTGATAAAATATCGGCACTTGGAATTGAACTCAGTACCACCACCTACTCCCAACCTCTTCCCGTCCTGCCCCATTCTTCCGCACCAACCGTCCTAGCCCCTCCAAAGAACAAAGCCCACTGGACTGACTTTGAATACTATACCAAAGATGCTCTCTCAAAAATACTCTCTACCTTAAAGCCTAATAACCACTTCAACGACCCGCTACCCTCAAACTGCCTCGCTGCTGTCTCCCAATCCATCGTCCCTTGCTGGACTACAATTATCAACGCCTCGCTTCAGCAAGGCTTGATCCCGGACCTCTTGAAAGCCGGCCAAGTCCTCCCCATTTTGAAAAAACCCTCACTGAACCTAGCCTCCCCATACAATTTCAGACCTATCTCCAATATCCCGCTTTTAGCCAAAATTTTGGAGAAGTGTGTACAACAGCAACTAAGTCAGCACATCAACAACTTCCACCTACTTGATGACTTTTAATCTGGCTTCAGACCAGGGCACAGCTCTGAAACTGCTATGCTCCACATCGTGGAGGATACCCTCCAAGCCCTAGACCAAGGCAAAACCTGCCTTCTAATCCTCCTTGACCTATCCTCTGCCTTCGATACGGTCAATCATGAAAAACTACTTGAATGCCTCAAATTCAGGATGGGATTGGATGGCCTGGTACTAGAATGGTTCAGGTCCTTCCTCCACAACCGTTCTCAGATATTCCTCATTAACGGCAACTTATCAGTTCCCACCCCGGTCATGGTCGGAGTCCCTCAAGGCTCAACCCTTTCCCCCACCCTCTTTAATCTTTACCTAGAGCCACTCACCGAAGTTCTCCGTACTGCCAACATCTCCTACCATATGTATGCGGACGACACCCAAATATACATCAATATCTCTTCGCTCAAGGAGATCCTCTGCCTGAATGAGACCCTGAAAATGACTGTGCAGTGGCTAGCCGATAACCAACTCAAACTTAATACAAAGAAAACTGAATTTCTCCTAATCTCCCCTTCAAAAGCCAACCCGGTGATTCAAAATTGGATCAAGGACATCACAGCCCTGAACTGCCCACCGACCATGGTGGACTCTGCCAAATCCCTGGGCATAATCCTCGACTGCAGCCTGAACATGCGAGACCACATTGACTCAAAGGCTAATGCAGCCAGATTCCACTTGAGCTACCCCTGGAAGCTGAAACCTTTCATCGATGCTCCTGACCTAAAATTGGCAGTTCAAGCACTAGTCATCTCCAGAGTGGAATATTGCTGTTCCACCCTCACTGGACTGCCCAAGATCTCCTTAGCACCTTTAAAAGCCTGCCTCAACGCGGCCGCCAGGCTACTTACAGGCACCAGGAAGTTCGACCACATCTCGCCACACATGAAAGCACTGAACTGGCTCCCTCTAGAGGCCAGAATTCAGCTGAAACTTGCATGCATTACACACAAGGCCCTATACACAAACTCCATGGGTTACTGGGTTGCCCTTTTTATTCTAGCAAGAACTGCCGGAGCAGTGGCAGTCCTGAGAGTCATTGCCTCTAGGTACCTAGTGGCACAGTCCACTACCACTGGTATGAACCTGTTCTCAGATGCAGTTTGAGGGTCAATCCCTACCCTCTCAAAGTGAGTCCCAACCACTAGAAGTGAAATTAAGGGAGCCTTTGGTTATCCCCTTATCTTGCCACAGGCCTGACAGGTGACATGGGAGTGATACAACTCTTTCACTATCTCAGACATCTGGGGCCAATAAAATGGGCAACCAACCTGTCCTAGGTTTTGGTCTGTCCCAAATGTCCAGCTAGGGGAATGTCATGGGCTATGGTCAGAATAAACACTGTGCACTTGGGTGACCACCGCTCTTCTGGTTGCCCCTGGATTAGGGTTCCTCGCCTCAGTATAAAGGAGTCCATCTTCCTAGTAGACCCTTTGAGTACCACTGACATCTCCCTCTTCTTGCCATGCACCCTGCTGCTAAGGCCTTCAAGCGTAGGACAAGACGTTTGTCCTTGGGACAGGTCCTCTCTGGAAGGTCCCTCTGCACTTAGGAGTTCAGCTAGGTCAGGGTATGTTCCTTCAGCTGCAGTTCCCTCCTTGGGCACCAGTGCATCTCCCTCAGGAGAACTCTCCTCCTGGTCCTGTGTCCTCTTTGAAGCTGTCTTAACAGTCCTCTTGCACTTTCTCTTGTGCTTGGATTCATGCACTATTATTTCAGGCTCTATAATGCCCTTGACCTCCCTGTTGTGCTGTTTTTGCCCTGGTTATCACACATACCCACTCAGGGAGACCCAGCATTTCTGCATGAGCCTTCCTATTTACTTCTGCCCAATCTTAAGTTTCCAGGTCCCCAAAACACACTCTACTAGGATGGCAGGGGACACAACCACCTTCCTTGGGCCAGAACCCCTTTCTCACTCTAAACGTAAGAAGGCCATTGAATGGAGGTTAGTCTCATTATCAGCATTGCTCACCTGATGATCAACATCAGGCGTAATTTGGTCTGGGGAAACTAGTCTACCTGCCACGATGGGGACACTGGCAGCTGTATTCCTCAGAGCCTCTACTTCAGTCGCGTTGATGTCAGGTCTTTGTCTCTACTTCTCCATGTTTGGAGGTAAGACTGCCAGGGCTTCAATATCCACACACCCAAGGGAAACTAAAGAAGCCTCAGTGTGACCTCTGGCTCTCTAGATTACACTTCCACCCTCACTCTAACGCTAGCAATCCCTTGGACTCTCCACCATTGTGGGACTTTTAGGGCATGCTCTCTCTTATGCCCAGGCTGCTGACAGCCATATCATACTCCACCTGCCTTGGTAGGATCCCAGTTTTTACCTTGATAACCCTTGCCCTTGGACTGGGAAAAGTCTTGTGCCCACCCTCCTTGGAAGAACTTTTAGGGACTTTTGAAAACTCCTTTTTATCCTTATTGTTGTGTGCCTCCTTCACCTGCTGGGGATTCTGAGCACCCTTCTTGTGGTCACTCTCACCAAGGGACTTCATGGTCTCCCTGGCTTTGACCCACTCTCTAGAAGACAACTTAAAATCCACCAGATGCTGATGCAATTTCTCTGTGGTACATTTAGTTAACAGGCTCTCTTTTATAATTAAATGATATAGTCCATCATAAGTGTCCACCTCATTGCCTTTTATCCAGCCTTCCACTGTTTTGAATGTGGAGTCTACAAAGTCTACCCTGGTCTGGTTTTGACCTTTTTGTGTGCCCCTAAACTTCAATCTGTACTCTTCTGCGCAGAGTCAAAATCCTTCTATCAAAGTTGCCTTCATATGCTGATAGGACTCAGCCACATCCTCATTAAATGTCAGAAGTCTGTCTCTGCGCCTCACTGAGAATAACTCCCACAATAGAGAGCCTCAATGCTGGCAACCTATCCTCATTCTGCAGGCACCCTCAAAGACTGCATACCATTTGTCGATGTCATCACTATCACTAAACTTTGAGACAATCCCTTATGGGATCTTAGGTCAAAGGTTTCCTCTTTTTCCCTATTAACAGTTGTGGTCTTCACCTTCTTCCCCATAATCAGTTTAGGCTTGGGTATCTTCTTCAGGGTAATCTTTTGAGCAATGACCCTGTCTCTATAGCTGTCCTTCCTCTTAGGAGCTGAGGGCTTTTTCAGTTATTCCTTTTGACTGTTGCTCTATAGTCAATGCGCCTAGCTTAGCAAAACACACTTGGATCACTGATCGTCAGAGCTGGCATGACAGACAGGTCAAGATTCTTATCCCCCTCCATTGTGCAATAACTTTACTTGAAAGTTGGTACCTTTTAAAAACTTTTTAAAACGTTTTAACATTTTGGCTAACTTTCTAAAAACGTTTGGATTATGTTAAAATGGGGGTCTACACAGTGCCCTAACAATTCCAAATAAAAAGCTCTTTTGGAAAAAATCTAAAATATCAATTTGGGTCTAATGCCAATAGTGGATTTCTCTTGCATATCCAAGTGGTACTGCGAAACAAAACTTCAGAATCCCACCGCTGTAACACTAATGTAGGGAAGTGGAATATTATGCAGTGAGTCTAGTTAGGCTTCTCTATGCAATACACTCACAGTTCCCCAAACTGTGTCCTTTAAATTCACACTAATAAAGCCCTAGCTCAGTCCTGGCACAGAGCAGTCAGGCTTAACTAGAGGAACATGTGTTAAGCATTTCAGAGCACCAACATGGATGATAAGTAAATGACGAATCAAAAGGAATTTCACCCAATTTATAAAAACAGAGCAGATGTTCATATAAATTTAGACACTAAAACTAACATAATCAGATAAGTATAACCAGAGTTATCACTGGCATGTAGAGTCCAGTAGAAACGACTGGAGATTAAAATGATGCAGGTCCCAGAACCATGCCTCAGCAGTCATTTCAATTTTACCTGGCTGGTGGGGTCTGGGTGCAGAGTTGTCCTGGCTATCCTTGGTGCTGAAGTGGGAGCTGCAGGAGAGCTGATTCTACCATTTAGACGGTGCAGGTGAGGAAACAGATGCAAAAGCTCAACAACTGGGCCACTGAGGTGGCGAGCTGAAGGTGTTGCTGTGTTCCCTCGAGGTGCAGTGTAGAACAAAGGTAGTAGTAGCCAGACTTGCCACCAACAAGCCATGGCAGCATCAAGCTCAGCTTTGGGTAACTTCGACGTCTTGGAGTCCAGCAGAAAAAAGTTTCCCACTATGCACTAAACCATTTACTTTTGGGTGATCCTTTGGCAGGCCCGATGGCCAATGATTCTTTGGTTCTGAGAGCATTCTGTGCCTGCAGACTGCAGGGGACTAGTACCTCTAGTCCAAGGGAGTTCTGGAGTTGATTTTGGTTCTCTCTTTTTGGAATCAGTCTCTGATCCAGGATGAGTCGCAGTCGTGCAGTTGAAGGGTGGTTGCCACAGTTGCAGGTTTTTGCACTCAGGTCTTTTCTTTGTCCTTCGTTGCACGTCGATTCAGATCTGGTGCCAGTGGTCCCCTTAAATCCTAGATTTAGGGACATTAGGAATGTGGGAGCAAGTAGCCAATGAGCTACTAGCCACAGTGGCTAATCTGTGCCTTAAGTGATCACATCTGGGGGGAGCCAAATTTTCTACCCAGAACCTTCTGTCCTACCACTTTTTAAAATGTCAGAACCCATCCTCGTCTACACCGACCAGGCAGCCCACCCTAGGGGTGTGGCAAGCCTTCTGGGGGCTTACACTTCCTGACTACCTAATTTTCCCGTCTGCCAGGTTGCAAATGTGCCTGGGGGAAGGGGATTGCTTTGTCCTCCTTTTGGAATCAGCCTGATTGCATATCAGAAGTGCTGTGGGCCTTAAAGCTCACCTCCTTGAGGTGCTACTTCACAAGCCATCCTGTCAGGGAGGAAGGTGACACCTTCCGCCCAGGTAGGCCTTTGTTTCTGACTCCTGGGAGTGTTCACACCTCCTGGCAGTTGGCCAGATTCCAGTCTTGGTTGCAGCTGCAGGCTGCCAGCCAGGGCACAGGAAAGGCTGGGGCAACCAGGCGGGCATCCTCTAATGTAGCCACCTGGGTACATGTCACATCAAATCTGACTTGGAAATAAAGACACACGCATACAGAGGAAGAGTAAGTTAGAATTGATTGAAAAAGTTAAAAACTTCATCTGATGTTCTTAAGTTGTGTCTGTTGAATGTATACAGAGGTTCAGTTGAGAGCAAGTGTGAATAGTTAGGTTTTTAGAACTTTCCGGAACAGCTAGTGTTTGGATTGGGATCTAAACGTAAGCGTAGGCACTCTATCTTTGAGTAGTCGGGCCCAATTGAAAACGTCATCATTTTGAAAGCTCTTTTGATCAGGTGGAAGGATGCTGACAGAGATTCGAGGTGGATGCATAAAGAGGTGTTAGTGTCTGTAAGCATTCTGTGCCTTTATTTCCATATGCTTTGTGACCTGTGGGGCAGGTTTGATATGGTTGCACATGCAGAAGGGGAGTCTTATTGCACCTGCCAAGTTCTCTAATCTTTGTAGTCTGGCAATGAGGTTCTTGAAGAGGCCAGTGTAAATAATGTTGCAGTAACTCTTATGCGCTTGCTACAAGACCAAATGACATACTGGTAGCAGTGTATCACTAATAAAAATCATAAATGTGAATATTGCCATCCAGATTAAAGTGTTACAAATCCTAAGTATAGTCAATTATAACTCTTCATATAGTATATCACTAGAGAAGATTCATTATGTTGTTCATGTTTTGGAGCATCTTGAACAGAATTGTTGCACAGAGTCATAACTGTAAGCTTGCGACAAGGAATCTAGAAGAATATAAAATACAGTGGTACTGAAGAAGAGAATGGAATTCAGGTCTGTAATTAAGGGTAATAGGTGACTCAATGTCACCATGCAGGGCAGTGCTTCGTTTTCCTCCAAATACGTCCTGGGAACTGTACTACTGGTTCACTCCAGCTGACTCACTCAACTTACAGACCTGAAAACAATGATCTGTAAAATATAAGTCCAGGACATGTGCATTGTATCCCTGGTGACATGGAGTAATCTAGAAACCTCATATAAATTTGGCAAAGCATGGCCATTACATTGGTAAAATCTACCATGGTCCATTGAGGTCCAGCAGGTAGTTGGTGGGGCAAAGTACTCTGATCATATGATTGATGCGTTGATGTGGCAATGGGTGGTTTCTTCAAGTGGGAGGAATTAGATCAGTTTAATAGTTTGCTTAAAGGATGGCACAGTAGTTACAGCTTCATTGTCAAATCTTCAGAGTTATCGTTGATGCTCAACACAGTAGGTTCTGGCGTAAAAAAACAAATCATGCAATCTACACCCGCACATTTCCTTAGAGACGAAAATGAGGCAGTTTTCTCTCCCATCTCCAAAAAAAATATTTTTCAGCTGGGCTTCCTCAAAAAGCTGCTTTGAACTCAGCTTCACTCTTGCATTCATACATTTTAACTTCAATATACCGATCCTTAACTTCACTGCCTTTTGTTTGAAGGGGTGGAGACTCAGGAGTCTACATCTGAGGTAGCTCCTCACTTGAAAATGGTGTATAGCAAAAAGGTGGAGCTGTACACCTGGTGTAGGAGTAGATCTACATGTGAGTAGATCTTACCTTGTAAACTTACCTTTGTGAATAAGGCCCCATGTCTCCTCACCACAGCAATGGATCAATATATTATTAGAATGCTCTGCAACACCATTAAACTCTGTGTTGTGCAGAGAGTAGCAAATGTGCTTTATCTCACAGCCTAATTAGACACTCGTCAGTTACCGAATAGGAGGTACATTTCCTTGAATAACCTCGCTGCTACCGGGTCCTCTTTTACTCTCACTCTAGACTCTCAACCATGAGCCTCTACTCACACACTCTCTGCAATCAGTACTCTTCACTACCCACTGTAAATCTTCACCATCTATTCTGGTCCACCAAAATGTTTCTCTCAACTGCCTTTAGTCATTGTTTGGCCCAAATGACCCTCTTGGGCCAAAAGAACTAATTTGGATTTAACAGTCTGTGCATTTTCACTTTGTGGTAGCACAAAAGATGGGATAAGGCACAGGCTGTCAGACAATGGAGAGGCATTTATTAAACAGCATAGTGAGGTGGTCCATCGACTACCAGCGCCAACTGGCAGCTTTACAGGCCCACACAGTACCGAACATTGGAACCCCACTGAATGCTGGAACTTTAACAGAACAGCCCACTACCATGGCAGCAAGCTAATATGTGGTTAATAACTTACAGCCAGATAAGCAACATATCACCTACTTTGAGAAGTAGGCCACATCTGGGTTTTCCATATAAACTTGAATGCTATCCAGTACAGTCTAACAGAGATTAATTTGTGTCAACCATTCACTTTTTTTAAATGTCGCTATCATATGCTTTTGAATGTTAGCAACAGGGTGAACAGATGAAATAATGACAGACTTGATAACACCATGAGAGTATGCAGGGCCAAAACTGTTCTCAGCTTCCTCTGTATGATCTGTTCGTTGCTTCCTGTGCTCTCTAATTGGCTGCTCTGTTTAGTTAGTCCTCCACTTGATTTTAGCAAGCTGAAAAGGGGCCAGTTTGAGTCAGAAATAAAAGCAAGACATTATATTTTCTTCATGGGCCACACTGAGCAGAAGGGATTCTTTAAGCCTTTATTGTCATCACAGTTACATTAATATAAACACCCATATTTCTCTATAATGCAAGCAAATTACAGTTTCAATGTTGAACAGTTTCATTGACAATAAGCCATGTTGCTGCAGCAGAAACATCCATTTCAACTAGTTAGTCACTCTATACGGATGTATTACCCCTCCTTCTCTTCCTCCTTCCTTCTCTATCTATTCAAAATCTATGCCACATGAGCATTCCTCCGTGTTGGAAGTGTACTCCAAAAACGATTTATGTTCATTGAAATAGCTCTACCTAAGAGCAATGCCACACTAAGCAAAAGCAAATCACATGTAATACCCAATTTTAAGTATCTATATAATATAATAAACGAATCCACAAAGGGAAGAGGGTTCTAGGGACAGTTTACCGACCAACTCACAGATTTAATCCCCAATTCAAATGATATCCGTTACAAACAAATCTGGTGGTCAAAAGAAGGGGAAAATGGGAGCAAAAAGACTAGTTACATACCACACAAAAAGAGTACAGAACCCCAACAGATATGCTTAATAGACAAGAAAGCGACCTTTACGAAATGGTCGGACTTCCATCAACTGCCAAGAGAGGCCAGTGTCATCACTTGAATATCCTTAATACTACAACACCTCTTGATCAAAGAGGGGAAAGATGTGGTTCGGATTTCGTATGGATCACTAAAATCACAACAAAAGGAAGTACAGCAGGAAAGTAAAAAGAATGTAAACATAGGATATCTATTTGGTTGGGAGATGGAAAATATTTGTGCAATTCTAAGTATCACCATTGTTCTATACCTCGTAAATATGCACAGCTGAAGAGATGAAAAAACATGTGTTTAGTCGCCTTGTTAACATCCTGGTACCTTCATCAGTAATTGTGTCATTGGATGTTCTTTGCCATAAAATATTTTCATAATACCATATGCTTCTTGAAACACAGACATAGATTCAGGGAACTTGGCTTGCTGCATTAGTAATGAGCCCATTTCCATCATATGCAGTGCTTGCGAAGCATTGATTCCTGAAGTATATTGTCTAAGGGGTTCCAGAGCTCTGTATCCATAGCGCAAAGCTTCTTCCGGTAAATTGAGTATCATGCAGGCCTCCATAGCATAAGTCAGTATTTTTAGCTGATAGATGTTCTCGTCTGGAACTAGTCCAGTGTTCCTCTCTAATTGAGCCCTGCACAGAGCCAGGCTCTCCCTCCACTGTTTCTTTGATTGTAGTTCAAGCACTTTTGATAGGCAGTCCTTGGTCTTATTCGAAGCTTGTCTGTCACCTGCCAGCATCCTCTCATCATTGGCATGTGTCTGACACAGACGACAGTCACATTCAAAGCAATATTTGACCTTGAGCTGATTCTGCCGTTCTACTGTGAGCATCAGTTGGTCAATATAGGTAATAGTAAGCTCCTCTCCTGCCTGAATCTTTCTGATTGCCCGCAAGTGGAGGTGCCGTCCTATGAAAATGGTTGTACAGTTTGGCTCACAACTGTGGTTGAGAAGACACATGCTCGGATACAGACCAACTGCAACACCTAGCAGTTTTCCATTAACAACTGAGCAACGGTTGCAGGTCACTTTCGCAAAGAGGCCAGGAAGGTTTATATCAGCGAGGAACTGGGAGGGATCTGAGATTTCTTCTTTCAGATACATCTCTAACAGGTCTGCAAATAATTCACACTCATTTTTATATTCCTTGCTTACTTTTCCAAAATTAGACTCAAGTTCAGACACAGAATAGAGCTCTTCTGAAGGACAAGGTGATTTTCGATTCATCTTGAAGACAATCTTGCCAACAAGCCTGACCGTGTCAGTGTCAAATTTAGACTTGGCACTCTTTAGACATTTGCACTCTCTCTTGTGGTCAAGCCAGGCTTCTGTCTGGCATGCTTTGCTACAGTATTTGGCAAACTTGCACTGAGAGCACTGAAGGAGTTTTTGTGTAGTGCACAGGCAGCACTCGCACACTAGTCCCCTTCCTTGCTTGTTGACAGTGTAGGCAAAAGGCTCAGCAACATACAGCACTTCTCCGGGTGACACATGCACAGTAGCCCGCAACCCATTTCCTTTGCCAACACTCTGAAATCTCTCCATCTTGCGCGTCATAGTAGGGAACTGGCTCATCATCAAATTGTGATCTGCTGAAACTAGGGACCAGACTGTCTGAAGAGGGCGTGAAGCTTTCCTTTTCTTCTTTTTCAGTGCCGGTCACTGTTATGTTTGAGTGTGAAAGCTCAGGTCATGGGCTGAATGAACAGCAACAATCTTCTGGACACTTTTGCTGTGAATAAAGACAGATAATGAGTTAAAATTGCTTTCTGGCCACCAAGCGTCATGACACTGAAATTGATGACGAAATTATACCCTACACTGATTACTACTATCTAGTAGGATTACTTAATGCAGCACACAATAGGCTATGGTTGTATGTTAGAATATCAGAGTTAAAAATATTGAAGTACAAGAATATCAACTGCAGCATTTCAACTACCACAACATTGTGAATGTAAGTATATGATGCAGCTGATAAGCAGCTAGATCCTTTGATATATATATGTAGTCATACATCAAGTACACAGGACACTTCCCTGAAAAACTCAACAAAATAGTATGGTGTGAGCACGACTGTTTTATTGTCATGGATATTTGTGCTTTATACACGAGTATAGAACATGAAAAGGGTTTGACAGGAGTGAAATATTATTTATCTAAACTTGATATAAAATACCATGCACACAACAAAATGATACTGCAGATGATTGAGATATGCCTCAATAATAATTTTTCCTATTTAATTCATCAGTATACCAACAACTCCGGGGTGTGGCCATGGGGGCATGCTTATCCCCCAGTTTTGTATGCTTGCATGTAGGCTGGTGAGAGGAGCATGTCTTGAGGCACATCCTGAAGGAGCTCTTCCCTGACAGTACAGTTGCTTGGTGGCGATTTATCGATGATGTTTGTGTAATTTGGCAGGGCTCTGTGGAATCTGCACAGTCATTTGTTGACAAAATCAATGTCAATGATTTGAATTTAAAATTCACGGCTAACATCAACAAAGAAAGGGTTGAGTTTCTAGACGTGGAAATCTACATCGCAGATAACGTGATTAATACTAAGCTTCATAGGAAGGCCACGGCTGGGAACTCAATCCTTCATGCGAGTAGCACCCACCCTAGACACCTCATCAAAAGTATACCGTAAGGAGAGTTTTTGAGAATCAAAAGAATTTGCAGTAACAGCAATGACTTAAAAGTATGCCTAGATGAAGCAGTGCAGAGATTTATAGCCAGAGGCTATAAAATGGAGGACCTCAAGAAATCCTTAACTAAATTGGATACTCCAATGATCAAACAAAATATAAGTGAGAACCAATCGGATATACCAAATGGGTGCAATGCAGAAGAAATAAACAAAAAGGCTCCCATCAGGTTAATAACTTATAATTGTCAACATAAACAAGTAAGACAAATAATAGCTAAAAGTTGGCCTATCCCAAAATCAGACATAACTTTGGCACCTGAAATTGAGGATGCTCCTAGTATTACTTACAGGAGAGCCCCATCTATGCGGGATGCCTTAGACAGGGCAATGCCGGAGACCCACATGAAAAGAAAAAGCGATTGGCTAACCAAAAGAAAGGGGTTTTTCAAATGCAGCTTGTGTAGAGCTTGTAAATTTGGTATTAATATCCGGGAAATCCAAGATGCGTTTTCCACAGATCTATATCAATTGAGTGGTCTCTTCACATGCAAAACTGAGTTTGCAGTTTATATTTTAGAATGCACTTGCAAACTTAAATATATAGGCAGCACTAAGTTACCTGTTTCCACACGCATTTTACAGCACTTACGTGCTATCGTCAACTCGGACGCCAGCTACCCTGTGGCCCGCCATTTTAAACTTGTACATAAAAACAAACTTAAAGATTTAACTTATTTTGTATTAGATGCGGTGCCAAAAGAAATAAGAGGTGGAAACAGGGAGAAAAAATTGCGACAGCTGGAAAGTCGATACATCATGCAGTTTGACACAAAAATGCCTAATGGATTAAATACAGGGGAAGATTTGTACAACGTTTTATAAATGTAATTTTTATAAAGGTTTTGACATCTTAGTATCTTATAGAAATTGATAGTAATGCAAATCATGTCATAGGCTGTAGATTAGCATCCATTGCGACCAATGGATGAACAACATATCAATTTGATTCTCTAATTCCCATATATGGGCTCTTATTCCTTTTATGTGTGTAGATGGTTTTTACGTGAACTTTTAGCTTATTTATACTGGATTTTAGCTGGTTTTACTAATTAGTTGGTTTTACTGGTTTTTATTCGGTGTCTATGAGTGGAAGGTTTACTGTTTTTGCTGTTTGCACATATGTTGGGAATGAGAATGATGTATATTCCTAACTTGAGATTAAGATGAAATATTTTATTACTTTATTTTGCACATGGTACTTTCATTTCTAATCCAGTACGCACAATAAGATAAATGAATTTGACTAGGAGACATCAAATACTGGTTAAATGCAATAACCTCTATTGTCAAAGATGGAAGTGCGGAGAATTACATAAAGCCGTTTGTTTGTTTGCTAGTATGATTTGTATGTTTTAAAAGCACTGGTTTTTTTTATACAACACATATTTCAACAATATACTGTTCCATGTACTCAGCTGCCAAGAGATTTAGTTGAGAAACAGTACCTATATAACACAGTGTCTCCTCAGCAACTTTGCACAACTGAGCTCATTTGGGCACTTGCCAGTTATTATATTATATATATTTTATGGTTTTGCATAACAAAATGAAATTTCTAATCAAACGAGATCATTTGGGCACTTGCCCATTATTATGTCTAATGTGTAAAGTTTATAACTGAAAATGGATTGTGAGGTAACCATATATATGAGACAGTATTGTAAACTCTGAGGTCTGTTCTCTATGCCCATGTTCGAAGGGGAGGAGCTTGCAATGTTTTGAACAGTATTTCTTCACAATGGTGGTCACGACATGTCATGTGATCACGTCCGGGGGTTACCGGACGAAACGCGTCATGTCTGCATTAAGGGAAGAATAAAAGCACTTTTATAATCTACTTGCCGTGTGGTCCGCGTCCTGATTTTGAGCCGTCTTGGGTGAGGGAGAGAGGGAGAGAAGGAGAGAAGGAGAGAAGGAGAGAAGGAGAGAGGGAGAGAGGGAGAGAGGGAGAGAGGGAGAGAGGGAGAGAGGGAGAGAGGGAGAGAAGGAGAGAGGGAGAGAGGGAGGGAGGGAGAGAGGGAGAGAGGGAGAGGGGGAGAGGGAGAGAGAGAGAGATCATGCTCCGTTGTGCGCCATGAAGCATGGATTTTAGGCTGATACACGGCTTTATTTATATGGAATCGAGGAAAAAGGCCAGCAACCGGCTATAGAATGGTTGCAATTGCCGATCCACGGCAAGATTGTGTGCACCAATAATTGCATCATATAAATGTATGTGGGGAATGTCGGGTTGTTATCTGATGTTTACCTGAGAAGCTTTTATGTGCAAAGACTATGTGTCTTTGAGTTTGGGGATGTTTGTTAAGATTGCGCCCGTGGAAATCGGACGGTGCGCAAGTCCCTCGTTAATTTCCATAATTGAGTATGCTTTCCTTTAAAAATGGCGACCGCATTTGAAAATGTAATAAAACTGACGAAGGAAAATGTATCCGAAACACGTCTGTGTGGAATAAAATTGCTGCTATAGAACGAAACCCCGCGAGTGCTGTTTTTCCTCCTACACGGACGGACGGACTGGGAGCTGGATTATGGATCCAAGATCTCAGTTAGAGATTGAAACGCGTTGGTGTTTGGAAAGTTTGGAGTTCCATTGAAATAAATGCTTTGATTCACTTTAAAGGAGCTTTGTAGTGCGACCCAACTTCTTTTCTTCGTGGGAAGAGATTATTGAATATATATATATATATATATATATATTATAAACACAATAAGGGGCAGCACAACCGGATACTTTTAAGAAGCTTTATTTCTCTTCACAACACCCCACCGACGCGTTTCAGCCTCACGGCTTTTCTCACGGTCCCTGACCGTGAGAAAAGCCGTGAGGCTGAAACGCGTCGGTGGGGTGTTGTGAAGAGAAATAAAGCTTCTTAAAAGTATCCGGTTGTGCTGCCCCTTATTGTGTTTATAATTGAAATTCGGGCTTTGATCCAGCCCTGGGGCAAGCACACACTGTCGAGCGCTCTTATTGCTTAAGGATCGTTTTGGTGAAAAAAAAAAAATATATATATATATATATATATATATATATATATATATATATACCGTTTGTGAGACATTTTGGGTAACTCACGAATAGACATGCGCTAATCACACATTAAAGAGTCATGACATTTAATATGTGTTAGAACTTAGTTACTGTATCATAAAAGCATACAGATACATTGTAGAATAGATGGAATCGCATGCATTAAATAATATAGGTTCATAGTTTAATCAGTTTTAGTTGCTATTTCAATGTCTATTAAAAGTAAAAGTGTCGCTCCTTTAGTCTGAGGGCCCCTCAGTTGTGGAACACCCTGCCTTTGGCGTTACGATCCTCCTCAAATTTGCTCCTGTTCAGGGAAGGCCTGAAGACCTGGCTTTTTAATCTTTAGGATTCTCTTTCTTTTTTTACTTTGTTTGTTGTCTGCATCGGTGTTATGTTTTTTATTCTGAGCTGCCTCGATAAAGCGCCGGGACACTCCCTTGGAGTAGCCGTGCGCTATAGAAATAAATATATAACATAACATAACATAACTTAGGTGCTATAATATTACTAACCATTCTTATCGAAATAATAATGGGTGTGAAGAATTAATGTATTCTAGCGTGATTTCGATTAAATTACAAGTGATATTGAAAGGTTTCATACTGAATTTTATCATTACATATGTGAAAATGTGCACCGAAAATGACAATGTGCACCGAAAATGACAAGAGAAAAAGTGGTGCTGCATTTTCATATTTAGTGCAACTGTTCATATATAAAGATCATATTATGATCTTTATATATTTTATTAATGTAAATCATTTGAAACCATAATATTTTATGATTTGAAATGATTTTATATGTTATTACTATGAAAGTGCAGTAATGTCGTATACTTACATGTGATTTCTGAAATTCAATAAAGAACAATAATCTGAATATAAGCTGAAAGAGTTTTAGAATACTGATTTCCTTTTATGAAACATATAGATCTGTTTTATGTTCTTCACATCTTAAATTGGCTTTCTTGTAGGCCTGCTTTATTCCCTATTCTGTGCTCCCTTACACTTGTGAGAAAGTTTCATAAACTTACATTGTGAAGCGAGATTGTGTCTTATTGGAGGAGTTCTCACTTGCTTACCAGGACTATTTGCTACAATGTTGACACTCTGAGAACATTTGCTATGGGAAACTGGCTTCTTGACCTCGTTCATGTGCCTAACGCTAAAGTATCATTATTCAGTAGTTCACATGTGCCAGATGCTCTGTCAAAGTATGTGCTCTGCACCACCCCTTTCTATAATATGTGTCTTCTTTATGTCTCACGACAATCATCTTACATGGACTGACAAGTGGACTGAGTAGTCCGACACGATGATGTTACTAAGGAGGTGTCACAAACGGAACTACAGGAATACAGTATACATTGACCTGGAGGGAAGAAGCAGATTTTTGGGGGGGGGAGCGGAGATACAGCATATGAGGCAGAAGATGATTTTTACAGATTGGCGGAACTTGCTTACTTTATGAATTGGATACTGCCTTTCAGAACTTTTCAGATTTCATGTGCCTTCCTTTTGGAATGATGCATACACTGTGAGTGACATTTGTGGACTCTTTCTCAGTGGGACACTGTCTATTAGCTTCTGCAGTACCAATAAGAGAAGGGAAATATCTTTGTGAGATTGAGGGTTGCGGTTGTAGTGCACGAGGAGTAATTGCATCAGCCTGAGTGAGAACGGGCTGATTGAGGTTTCACTTGAATCGTATGTTAAATAGATCAGATCATTGTAACTGGTTAACGTTCTTGAGTGAAAGGATCTATCATTTCTTTAGAGGAGCTGACAGAGTTTATTGAAAATAGCTTGCATTGTGTGAGGATATTGCTTAGAGAAAGTGCACGCTCAAAGGATTGTAAAGGTGGGGTAGCCGCTGCACGTAGTGAGACTGATGTCACAGTGTGCTGCGCTGGTATTGGTCGGTTGGTGTAACGCCGCGCTGTGATAGCTTGACTACGTCATACTGTGCCGTGCTGGTATTGGTTGAGAAAGATAAACAAGGAAGTGTAGTAGAAAACAATTTGTGTGGAATCATTTCTGAAAGACAAAATTGAATTAGACATAAATAAAAATCCTGCAGAATTTGGAAAGTTTGATTGAGGGAGATGTGCCCGTACCCATTAGAGGAGGAGTACCGAGATCAGCTGAGGGTACATCCGCTTTGTATATGTCACAAGAATGAGGATATCACACATGTACATGGCTTGAACATTGGATGAAATACACTGAGAACAATAGTCCCTTAGCTTTTCCACAATATGCAACCTTTAATTTTAAGATAAATGAAAATCTGAGACAATTGTATGAGATTGAACCACCTCCTAGACCCATGCAGTTTGAAGCACTTAGTGAATGGGAGCATATAGCTCATCAAAAAGAAAAACAGAAATATCAGGGAAGGTACAAGAACACCCTGAATAGATGAAGTTGAGGCCAGATGGAATGTACAACAAAAGGCATGGAAAACTGACATAGTAGAGGGAACTAGAATGTATCCTGTACTTTTTTCAGAGAATGAGGGTGGAGGGAAGTAAAAAAAACAAGCATTGGAAATGCAATAGGTCTCGCATTAGGAACGTTTGAGCGATTGGTATTGTAAATGACACTTTTTTAATTTATGTGTTGGTTTTGGAAATAGCAAAATTAATAGCTTTGTCAGTTACAATGTCAATATTTTTAATTTCGCAAATGTGACACCTATAGCATTTGTAATGCAATGTGTGTTGTATTTACGTGACTTAGATGTATTGATATTACAACTAACAATGGCTTTTCATTTTGTAAATAATTAATACTTAAATAAAATGTATTGTAATTTATAATGGCAATAGCTTAAGCGTTTGTAAATAACTTTTGTGAAGATTATGTTCAGTGTATTTTATTGTGACTAAAATCCAAGAACATTGCATTTGCACCTACACACACACAGTGCCCCACACACACACACACACACACACACACACATATAGATGTGGTGGTGGATCTGGGGGATATGGTGGTGGTGGATATGGTGGTGGATGTGGTGGTGGTGGTGATGGTGGATGTGGTGGTGATGGATGTGGGGTGGATGTGGTGGTGGAGGTGGTGGTGGATGTGGTGGTGGAGGTGGTGGTGGATGTGGTGGATGTGCTGGTGGTGGATGTGGTGAAAGTGGTGGTGGATGTGGTGGTGGAAGTGATGGTGGTGGATGTGGTGGATGTGGTGGTGGATGAGGTGGTGGATGTGGTGGATGTGGTGGTGGTGGGTGCGGTGGTGGAAGTGGTAGTGGATGTGTTGGATGTGGTGGTGGATGTGGTGGTGGATGTGGTGGTGGATGCAGTGGTGGTGCATGTGGTGGATGTGGTGGATGTGGTGGTGGTGGTGCATGCGGTGGTGGTGGAAGTGGTGGTGGATGTGTTGGATGTGGTGGTGGATGTGGTGGATGTGGTGGTGGTGGGTGTGGTGGATGTGGTGGTGGTGGGTGTGGTGGATGTGGTGGTGGATGTGGTGGATGTGGTGGTGGATGCGGTGGTGGTGGTGGATGCGGTGGTGGTGGTGCATGCGGTGGTGGTGGAAGTGGTGGTGGATGTGTTGGATGTGGTGGATGTGGTGGTGGACGCAGTGGTGGTGGATGTGGTGGTGGTGGATGTGGCGGTGGATGTCATGGTGGATGTGGAGGTGATGGTGGATGTGGTGGTGGATGTGGTGGTGGATGCGGTGGATGTGGTGGTGGCGGATGCCGTGGATGTGGTGGATGCGGTGGTGGTGGTGGATGCGGTGGTGGTGGATGTGGTGGATGTGGTGGTGGAGGATGCGGTGGATGTGGTGGTGGTGGATGCGGTGATGGTGCATGTGGTGGATGTGGTGATGGTGGATGTGGTGGTGAATGTGGCGGTGGATGTCATGGTGGATGTGGAGGTGATGGTGGATGTGGTGGTGGATGTGGTGGTGGATGTGGTGGTGATGGTGGATGTGGTGGTGGATGTGGTGGTGGATGTGGTGCTGGATGCGGTGGATGTGGTGGATGTGGTGATGGTGGTGATGGTGGATGCGGTGGTGGTGGTGAATGCGGTGGTGGTGGTGGTGGTGGATGGGGTGGTGGTGGATGTAGTGGTGGTGGATGTAGTGCTGGTGGGGGTGGTGGATGTGGTGGTGGTGGGTGTGGTGGATGTGGTGGTGGATGTGGTGGTGGATGTGGCCGTGGATGTGACGGTGGATGTGGCCGTGGATGTGACGGTGGATGTGACGGTGGATGTGACGGTGGATGTGGTGGTGGATGTGGTGGTGGATGCGGTGGTGGTGCATGTGGTGGATGTGGTGGTGGTGGATGTGGCGGTGGATGTCATGGTGGATGTGGAGGTGGTGGTGGATGTGGTGGTGGATGTGGTGGTGATGGTGGATGTGGTGGTGGATGCGGTGGTGGATGCGGTGGAGGTGGATGCGGTAGATGTGGTGATGGTGGATGCGGTGTTGGTGGTGGATGCGGTGGTGGTGGTGGATGGGGTGGTGGATGGGGTGGTGGTGGATGTAGTGGTGGTGGGTGTGGTGGATGTGGTGGTGGTGGAACACAAGATGAGGGCATGATGCCCGCGTACAATGACGAATGGCATAAAAGAAAATGATAGCAACAATGAAGTTTATCAATGGTAGAGATTGGAGGGCTGTAGGACCACAGATAGAACACAACATGTCTCTTTGAAACAGCACATGCACTGTGTGTGTGGGTGTTGTGTGTGTGTGTGTGGAGGTCTGTGTGTGGGGGGGGTGGGGTGTGTGTGGGGGGGCTTTGTGTGTGTGGGATTGTGTGTGTGTGGGATTGTGTGTGTGTGGGATTGTGTGTGTGGGGTTGTGTGTGTGTATGGGGTTGCGTGTGTGGGGGGGTTGTGTGTGTGGGGGGGTTGTGTGTGTGGGGTTGTGTGTGTCTTTGGTTGTGTGTGTGTGTGTGTGAACTGGGATACCTACTGGCCAAAAGCGAAATTGTGCGGAAATGTCGAAATACTGACAGACCAAGAGTGCACGGCTGGGCGAAGGAAATGTAGAGGTGTCGAGCCCTTGAAAAACTGGTGTACAAAGGCTGGGGATGCCCCAGGAATTTGGGAAGATATGGGATGTCTGGGGCACGGTGGAATGCCAGTGAACGCAGCTGAGGGGGGGTGCAGACCAAGAAGGGATAGGGGGGGCAAACACGCAGACGATCGGAGATGTGGGCTGGGAGAAGAGCGAGCACAGTTAGTGCCAGACAGGCAGGGGGTGTAATTAAGTCCCTGGTGAGGAAGAGCCTCTTGAGGTCACTCAGTGTGGCATCCCACGGGAGGAAAGAAAACACTGTAATATTATTGATTGCAATTAACCCCCTTACCCCATTCTGCATGTCCCCTCCCCAATCTCTCCCTGCCCCCTGTGGCTTCTGCTTCACAAAGGAAGTAAGACAAAAGCAAGAGTGTGCGAGGGGGCAAGGGGCGTGCTTTACAGATGGGTCCAGTAAAGGGTGACCGCTAGGAATAAGTGAACGAGAAGGGAATCGGATGAGAAAGGGGGGACACAGGAGGGGCACAAGAAACAGAACTAGAAAATGGGATTTCAAAGTGTGAAATGGTATAAAAGAAAGGAAGAGAAAGAGAAATACAGTAGTAAGCAAACAGATAAACAGACATAGAACAAAATAGAATGAGAGAATGGATGAAGTGAGGTGACGAGAAATATAAATAGTTGGAGAGAAACACAGGTGGAAAACTGTCTAGAGTATTAGAGACGGGTGAAGGAACAGAAGGGAGGATGGAAAGGGACGAAAGGAAGGGAGGGAAGAAGTGAGGGAAGGAGGTGTGGAGAGACAAGCAGAGAGGAGAGAGCAGAAAGATAGAGGGATTGAATAAGAGATGGGGAATTTGGGAGAGAAGGTGAAGGCACAGAAACAGGTAAAGAAAGAGGAAATAGTGAGACACGAGGGAAGCAGCAGGAAAGAAAGGAATTGATGATAAGTGAAGGTGGCATTGGGAGATATAGAGAGTGGGAAAAAGGAAGGAAGGGGAAGAGGGAGGGAAGAAACTGAGAAAATAAAGAAAAGAATAAAGGGGTGGAAGAAATGAGAACTGAGTAGGTAGCACGAAGGTAGCACAGAAAAGGGATGATATGTAAAGGGATCGGAAAGAGTTAGAAAGTGAACAGGAACCAGGTGAACGTAAAAATAGAAAGACGGGTGGGACGAGAAAGAGATAGCGAAAAAAACAAGATGCAAGGGGTGTAGAAGAAACAAGGGGGGAAGCAACACAGGGAAGGAGGACATTGAAGGAGTATAGGAGGACAGGACGGAAGGGGCAGTAACATAGGGGTTATTGTAAAGGAACACAGGTGATGCAGGTGGGGGAGACAGAAGACGGAGGGCGCGGAAAGGCAATGGGGAGAAAAATACAGGCCAACACAAATGAGGGACCGAATATATGTCAGCTGAGTGGGCGGTGCTAGCGGGTAGAAGTTAGTAATTTAGTTTTGGTGTCCGCCGCTGCTTGCACCCCCCGCCTGTGCCTCTAATCATGATACCATGTGACTGATCCAGGCTGCTGGAGACTCCTCGCCGGGCCGTGGTTTTCAGTCACTCTGAGCCTCAGATGCAGACTCGTACTGGCCACTGAGGTTAGAGTGTGTAGAAGTAAATGTTTAAATCATGTTGATTGAAGAACATTACTAATTTAGTTTTAGCTGTCTGCAACTCAGAACTACTCACGTCCTCAAGCCCATTCAGCTGCTTTAGGCATGATTCTAAATCCGGCTAAATCGCAGAATCACATATTGCTCACAATTTCATTTCTCCTGTGCTGCAGTCACCATGGACTTTACCCATTTGCTGACTGAATCTATAAATTATGTTTTTGACACTGGAGTGTGTCAACATGCGATACTAGCTGATCTTGGGAGGTGACCAGAAACATGGTGTTAGTCAAATATCTTTATCTCTGCACGCCCAAACCAGATTTCGTCATGCATTTGCTACTGTTAACATTAGTAGCAATGTTTATGTAATGTAGTTTCTTGATGAAGAGACCAGATCCTAATATTTTTTAAATAAAAATATTTAGCGATGAAGAGACCAGATCCTAATATCTTTAAAATAAAGATGCCCTAAACATCATCAAATACTATGGGACATTGCAGTAGAATAAAATTAGCAGCAGTCCTACTCGAACCCTTGCCTTCGGAGTGATTCGAATAGTAACACTGCTGCTAAGACCGCGAAGCCATTTTCGTTTCCATAGGATTGTTGTCTAATTTTAAAATACAGACTTCAAAAAGAAGGCACTTATGCTGACAGTGCTTCGCATTAAAACAGGGCGTGCAAATATGTCCACCAGCCATTCACATTGTAAAATAAGTGATTCCCAATGCAAAGGCCACATACATTTTGATTTCCTCTGTCTGAGCGGTAGCGCAGTGTGGGAGGAGGTGGAGGGAGCCATTGGGAGATGAGGTGATTTATGTCAAACATTCATGAAGCTCGTCCGCCGGAGCCTCGGTAGAGAAGGCAACGGATTCGAGCCTCGCAATCTGCGCCAGCTTACTTGGCACCGGTATGGGTGAGAGATGAGTGAGGGGAGTTCTGAAACCAATATAGAATGTGGCGTCTACTTTTAAGTTATGCTAGAAACGGTATTATCGCGGAAGCGGTGGCAGTACTGTCATCGTAAGGTAAGTATTCCAATTACTATAATGTTCACGCAGTCTTCAAAACTACCCATTAAAAGCAATACTCGGCAGAGCCGCAAACTCACAGACATCGATTTTGGTTAAAGATGGGTTTGTAAAGCTAGAATCGTTCATGGATGGAAGGCTTCCTAACGAACATAAAGACAAGACAAACAAGACCGTAACACACATTCTCAAACAGGGGACAGGGCACAATCTGAAAAGGAATGTACAAAGGTTCAGGGAGAGGAAGCGCCTCCAAGGTGTAAGCACATCAAGAAAAATATTAAACGCAAAACTATACTTAAAACGTGGAAAAGTGTGCAGAAGGTTGAGACGGTTCACATGCAGTGTAAAAGAAATGCGTGTAAAGAGGTGTAGGCAAAACACAGGGTAATAGAGAGCTGAACGGAAAACGCATGGTGAGCGAAATATACGGTGCTAAAACAAGTGCGTCAAGAAAAGAGTGTATCTGGAGATGCAAAAAAGGTTTGGAAAGATTATCAGGCGGTAAGGCGATTCAGTAAGTGGAGTGGATGGGAAACACCACGTGCAAGGGAGTACGAGTGAAACACGGGTTAACTGAAAACTAAACAAAGGAAAAAACAAGCAAAAAAAAAAAAACGTTTCATGGCCTGCCGGCCGTGAAAGTGAAAGTACGGCCGGCCGGCCGTGAATAATTAGGGGAGGAGCAGCCAGGAGAGAGCAGGAGCGGAGGCGCCAAGCTGGGGAACAGATGGCTGGCGAGTTGATGCTGTGCACGCGCATTTTAGTTCAATGCGCATTGACCTAAAAGCGCACGGGCACAGCATCAAATCACCAGTCTAGGTAAAGTCTGTTTAAGCCCCTATATATCTCGCTCCCGCTCAATGCGCATGCGCATTGAGATAGGTCGCTCGACCTAAAAAGAAAAAAGCTCCTTGAAGAGACAAAAACACTAGCTTTGGCTGGAGATAGTGACAGATGTGGCCGTGCAGGTAAGAGCGTTGGGGCTGGGTGGTGGGGGTATTTCGATGGACGATGATGAGAGAAATGTTCTTTTTTATTTAATGTTTCCTCGTCATCGTCCATCGAAATCCCCCCACCCGGCTCCACCGCTCTTACCTGCACGGGCCGCGGCTGGATAGTGATGATGAATTTGATTTCAAATTTCTAAATGAGTTATTGCAAAATCTTCTACCACCTTATAATGAAAGTCAGCCTCCGAATTTGCGAAACTAATTTCTGTGAAAAATTCCTGATGTGCCTTTCAAACCAATGGGAAGTAATGTCGAAAAATCAAATGCTACTAATCAGACTAATCACAATGCGCCAGATGCATTACCTGTACCAGTAACTATAAGTCCTATAGTCCCTTGATACCAGCCAGGTAGTGGAGGAAATCAGGCACACACTTAGCTATCCTTACTGGGATCCAACCTCTACTCCAGTGGATTTGAGATTGAGGCAATCTACACAGACACCGATGGTCCAGACACCAGTTGATGTTTCTAGACACGAATGCTGGTTCAAATATACATTCTGTGAAAAAACAAAGAAAGTCCACACTATACCTGTAGAAAAATGATATCCTTTCAAGATTGGTTTTAAAGGGAGTGGTTAGAAGACTGTAGATTTTTTTAAGAATGTATAGGAAAACAGAATGTTTTGTTAAAATAACCCTAACCCACCAAAGGGTCCCTTAGTGGCATCCTTCATTATGGGATTCTTCCCGTCAAGCGGCGTGATGGGCGTGCTGCGACCGACGAAGACGAGGGAGCACTTATTAGTTAGGTGATACTATGTGTTGGTTTGAGAGTGGAAGAGTTTGAAGAAATGTAGTGAGTTAAAAAATACCTGGCTGTGTATAAACTTAATTTTAATACTCCCTATAGCTGGTATTAGTAAAAATGGGGAGAGGAGGATGCATGTTATAATGGGCTGTTTCCTCCTTGGTCTACATGTTTCGAGGCCTTTCCCTTGGCTTCTCTTCAGGACCAAAGCGGTTGATCCCTACACCACTCTACAAGAAATCAAGGTCGGTTGATCCCTACACCACTCTACAAAAGTCAATGTAGTCTGCCTGATGAATGTCAGAGTCTTGTGTGCATATTGTAAAACATGCACACAATACTTTTGGAGCCAAACTAAAGCCCCATGAGCTTTTTACATGGGAGGGGAGGAGCACTTGCCCTTGCACCAGATTGAATTACTTATTATGCACCCACGCAATGCATACCCTAACCCAACTCATCGGAGCCACAGGTAGGCATTGCTTGGGTGAGAGAGCAGCTTTGACAACTTCCGAGCTGGGTACTGGGCTGGGGGGCCTATGATCACAGGCACTCAAAATAGAGTGGATATTAGACCGCAGCAGAGCAGCGGGCGGGCTCAGAAGAGAAATAGCACAAGGTCCAATAAGAGGGACAAGGAGACCCTCGCTCTTTGGCAAGGGCAGGACTAAGTGCGGTAAATAAATTAATTGCAGAAACCCCTAGCTGGTAATAGAAGCCCTAGGTCTGCAACCGGGAAAAGCCACAGCACAAGCAGAGACTACACCCTTGAGTAACCAAATGCACTGAAGAGGGAACAAGTTCCGTAGTGCGCTACCAAATTTCACTACCTTGGAATGCGCGTATACCGAGGCCCGTCAGATCTGTTAGATGGCAATTTAGGCAAAGCCATAACAGCAGTCCAATCCCAAATGGCCTTTTGGACAACTCTGCCACTGTCAGTAAGGGGAAGGGTAGCACTGACAAAAACGGTAATCCTTCCCAGGCTCTTATACTACTTCACAAACCTCCTATTACACATCCCCCCATCCCTTTTCTGGCCCTTAGAGAGACTAATCAGGGATTTCTAATGGGGTAGCCATCCGAAAGTGGGGTCTTAACGGAGGGCAGGAGTCTACTGCGAGGTACCCTGCAAGAGAAGACCCTTTGTCTTTGCAGACCGACGTGTTTTCGGGTTTTCCCGATCTGACGCTCCAGGTGATGGCCGGTCCCGACGGAGATCTCTTTTGGCATAGGTTTTTAAAGAAGACCGCTAGGTCGACCCAGAGCTTGGCAGGTGGAGGTTGAAGACTTTGGTTTGGTAAGGTCGCTGAAGCGACACTCTCGTTTTAGATTTGCTTGGCCACGATTCTTTTTTTGTTTGTAAATTTACTACAGTAAAGGCAGGTAATGAGGAGATCTTTCTCCACTTTTTATATACTCAGGATAAATACTATTTGACTATAATATTATATTGGATTATAATATTTTTGGCATGCCTGCTCCTAGCACACTTCGTAGAATGTGTTGCATTTTTGGTGGTACCAATATGGATTTAGAAAGTACTCAGCCGGCTCCCCTAGAGGGGACACCTAATACGTTTATGTACATTAAATACAGTATTTCTTCCATAATGTATAGTACATTGTCCAACAAATACACTAAAAAGGATCCAGATCTACGATGGCATGTCAATGGGTCGTTTGACCTTAAAATGATTCAGTATGTGGAGCAGTGTCTATTGAGGAAAAAGAGTCGGCAAGCTATGTTTGATTGTGTACAAATGTGGGTGAAAGAGGTGAATGAGAGCGTAAGGAGAGAAGAAGCCATAGCAGAAAAAGAACAGCGCAAGTCAATTTACCAGAAAGCATTAGAATTGAAAAATAAAGAGATCATTTAGAGGTAACTGGCCAGTACTCTATTCGGTGCCCCCTTTGTCCGATGCGTAATAGACCACAAGATGATTCCATTTTGCTAGATAGACCGCCGCCTCCGTATAAATTCCCTAGTGCCCTTGAGAATGAAGTGTCTGATGAAGAGCAATGGTCTGCGGATGAGAAAGATAAGGATTAATCAGACAGGCGGACAACTTGCTCTACTTTAACCACTGACCATAAGGCCACTCTTAGATCCGCTGCCCGTAAAGCATGACCCTGTTTCAGAGATTCTAGTTGTGATTCAGCAATGGTCAGAATTGGAGCAGTTATTTTTTTAGAGACATTTACATGTGAGGAAGTGGCTAAATTTAGAAAATATTCCAAAACTCTAGAGCCTCTTGACAGAAGTTCTGATTATAAACAGTTATACAATAGCACCTTTCTCCCTTCACGTGTGTCTGATCTAATCAGGCGAGTGGTTAAGTTGCCCGCTGATGTATTCCAACTACAAGAGGAGAAAAGGGCAGCTGAGAAAGAAGCAGCTGAGCAAATACTTCAGATCCCAATACACCAAGAAGGAGCTACAGGGACAGATACAGACACTGGTAATCCTGCAGTTACTGTGAAACCGATGCGTGCAGCTGCTCCTTTGTATGTTCCTCCAAAGGGCGCTGGAACGAGTGATGCTAAAACTTCAGATAACGCAAAAAGGATATTTCATTTATAATTGTGTCTATACCCCTTGGAGTAGAGCAGACGTGATGGCTCTTAAAGCTGCTTTGCCTGATCCATGCAAAAATCCAGCCACTTTTTTTGAAGAGGTAGAAGGAGCTATTAGTTCTTGCACTATGACATTGCCTGATATTGACAGGTTCTTTGGACTTATTTTACCTCTTGATATGTGGAGATCGATTCGGAAGGTAGATGATAATATAGCTTATGGTGATACATGGGTGAAGTTAGAGGGAATAGATGCTGATAGAGTGCCTGCGCGGAAACCACAACAAGTGATATTAGATCTTCCCAAAGCCATTGTAACTAAGTTGAAAGCTCTTATACCCCCTAAGAAAATAGATTGGACTACATTAGAGTCTTGCAAACAGAAGGTCAATGAGCAGTTTCTGATTTCTTTATACGATTCGAAGAGACATTCCATGACTTTTGTGGGCTGTCATTGACAGAAGACACGGGTAAGCATCTGTTCATCGACAAATTTGTCACTAACATGTTGCCAGAAATAGCTAATCGCCTGAAGGGCACTGAGAATTCATGGACTACATTCTCCCCCGTCTCCCTTTTAACTATGGCCCAGTATTATGAGCATCAGGCATTGGAAGCAAAAGGCAAGGAGGATAAAAAGGTCAAGGATCTAACAACGAAAGTCATGTTGGCTCAAGTCTATCGTTCACCGTTTAGAGGTAGTACGAGAGCTGGACGTGCGATGTATTGCCCTGGTGTACTCCCTTTCCCTCGAACAACTTTGTCTTCTGATAAATGTGCATATTGTAAGGAAATTTGACATTGGCGTTCTGTGTGCCCCCTTTTTGCAAGGTCAGCAGTGTCATTGGGGTAGAGGCAGTATGAGAGGACAGCCAGGGAACACAGGAAATAGGGGAGGCATGGATAATCGTACCAGATATGAGACAGCTGAATCTAATCCTACTTCTTTTAATACCTTTGACAGACGAAACCAATACCAAATGTCTGATTACTTGACTGATGGCCCTAAGGATTCTGATTATGCATAGGAATGCCTAAGATGGGGTAAAGAACCAGTTGAGTCCCTATGTCAATGCAAACGTTTTGGGTTGTACTGATCGTTTTCTGGTTGAGACAGGAGCTACTCGTAGTGCTCTGTCTAAACAATTGGTTCCTAGGGCTCCCCTGTCTGGCGCAATGATAACATCGATAGGATTCGATGGGACTTCCCTTAGCCCACAGTCACAGCAACTTGCAGTCAGTCTTGATAAATTCACCACAGCATGTCCATTTCTGCTTTTCCATAACACACCGGATAATATTGTGGGTATCGATATGCTACAACACTCTCGGGCTACAATGCGTTGTTTCCCAGAAGGTGTGTGTGTTATTTTAAATAACAACTATTCCATTGTTGAAAGGTCTTGTCTCATTAAAGAGGATGTTGCTCTGGCATCATTACCTAGCACTTTGTGGGCTACATCTGATACCGATGTGGGACAAATGGTTATCCCACCAGTATGTATTCAAGTAAAGGAAGGTGCTTCATTGCCTCGATTGCCCCAATATAAAATCTTTCGAGAGGGTGAAGAAGCATTGATACATATTGTTCAGGATTTGATCAGAGTGGGGGTTGTGGAAGAAGTCCCCTATAATACCTGTAATAGCCCTATTCTTCCCATTTTGAAAAAAGACACGGATACTAAGGTTTATAGATTTATCATTGACCTGACCTGTGAGAGGTAAACAAGATAGTTGTTCCTCAATATCCAGTAGTCTCTGACATCATAACACTTCTTATTATGGTTCCTCCTACTGCAACTACATTCAGTGTGATTGATTTGTAGATGCTTTCTTCTCGATACCTATTCACCCTGACAGCCGTTACTTGTTCAGCTTCACTTTGAATAATCTGTAGAGCTCCACAGGGGTATACAGAGAGTCCTAGCATTTATAGCCAGGCATTGAAAAGACAGCTTGATTATTTCCCTGTGTCGAAAGTGGTGGCTCCTATTCAATATGTCGATGATATCTTGTTGGCAGCTGATACCACTGAACAGTGTGAAGAAGAAACACTGTTATTGCTTTCTTTCTTGCATCCCATCATCACAAGGTCTCTCGAAAGAAATTGTAGACAGCAGGTTACCTATTTAGGTCACCTACTGTCTAAGAAGGGACATGCACTCACACCAGATCGCATTCAAACTATTTTGTACACACCTGTACCCTGTACTCAGAAGGATGTTCATGCACTGATTAGCCTTGCTATTTTCTGTAGGCAGTGGATTCCTGGCTTTTCCCACATTTTTTAGCCCTTGTTGGCCCTTTTGACTAAAGACACTCCGATGCCTCTCCCATGGACTACTGAATGTCAGAATGCTTTTCAGCAGTTACGTCAAGCTCTTTGTTCTACACCAGTATTAGGAACTCCAGATTACACTAAGGCCTTCACACTCTATGTGATATTAGATCTTCCCAAAGCCATTGTAACTAAGTTGAAAGCTCTTATACCCCCTAAGAAAATAGATTGGACTACATTAGAGTCTTGCAAACAGAAGGTCAATGAGCAGTTTCTGATTTCTTTATACGATTCGAAGAGACATTCCATGACTTTTGTGGGCTGTCATTGACAGAAGACACGGGTAAGCATCTGTTCATCGACAAATTTGTCACTAACATGTTGCCAGAAATAGCTAATCGCCTGAAGGGCACTGAGAATTCATGGACTACATTCTCCCCCGTCTCCCTTTTAACTATGGCCCAGTATTATGAGCATCAGGCATTGGAAGCAAAAGGCAAGGAGGATAAAAAGGTCAAGGATCTAACAACGAAAGTCATGTTGGCTCAAGTCTATCGTTCACCGTTTAGAGGTAGTACGAGAGCTGGACGTGCGATGTATTTCCCTGGTGTACGCCCTTTCCCTCGAACAACTTTGTCTTCTGATAAATGTGCATATTGTAAGGAAATTTGACATTGGCGTTCTGTGTGCCCCCTTTTTGCAAGGTCAGCAGTGTCATTGGGGTAGAGGCAGTATGAGAGGACAGCCAGGGAACACAGGAAATAGGGGAGGCATGGATAATCGTACCAGATATGAGACAGCTGAATCTAATCCTACTTCTTTTAATACCTTTGACAGACGAAACCAATACCAAATGTCTGATTACTTGACTGATGGCCCTAAGGATTCTGATTATGCATAGGAATGCCTAAGATGGGGTAAAGAACCAGTTGAGTCCCTATGTCAATGCAAACGTTTTGGGTTGTACTGATCGTTTTCTGGTTGAGACAGGAGCTACTCGTAGTGCTCTGTCTAAACAATTGGTTCCTAGGGCTCCCCTGTCTGGCGCAATGATAACATCGATAGGATTCGATGGGACTTCCCTTAGCCCACAGTCACAGCAACTTGCAGTCAGTCTTGATAAATTCACCACAGCATGTCCATTTCTGCTTTTCCATAACACACCGGATAATATTGTGGGTATCGATATGCTACAACACTCTCGGGCTACAATGCGTTGTTTCCCAGAAGGTGTGTGTGTTATTTTAAATAACAACTATTCCATTGTTGAAAGGTCTTGTCTCATTAAAGAGGATGTTGCTCTGGCATCATTACCTAGCACTTTGTGGGCTACATCTGATACCGATGTGGGACAAATGGTTATCCCACCAGTATGTATTCAAGTAAAGGAAGGTGCTTCATTGCCTCGATTGCCCCAATATAAAATCTTTCGAGAGGGTGAAGAAGCATTGATACATATTGTTCAGGATTTGATCAGAGTGGGGGTTGTGGAAGAAGTCCCCTATAATACCTGTAATAGCCCTATTCTTCCCATTTTGAAAAAAGACACGGATACTAAGGTTTATAGATTTATCATTGACCTGACCTGTGAGAGGTAAACAAGATAGTTGTTCCTCAATATCCAGTAGTCTCTGACATCATAACACTTCTTATTATGGTTCCTCCTACTGCAACTACATTCAGTGTGATTGATTTGTAGATGCTTTCTTCTCGATACCTATTCACCCTGACAGCCGTTACTTGTTCAGCTTCACTTTGAATAATCTGTAGAGCTCCACAGGGGTATACAGAGAGTCCTAGCATTTATAGCCAGGCATTGAAAAGACAGCTTGATTATTTCCCTGTGTCGAAAGTGGTGGCTCCTATTCAATATGTCGATGATATCTTGTTGGCAGCTGATACCACTGAACAGTGTGAAGAAGAAACACTGTTATTGCTTTCTTTCTTGCATCCCATCATCACAAGGTCTCTCGAAAGAAATTGTAGACAGCAGGTTACCTATTTAGGTCACCTACTGTCTAAGAAGGGACATGCACTCACACCAGATCGCATTCAAACTATTTTGTACACACCTGTACCCTGTACTCAGAAGGATGTTCATGCACTGATTAGCCTTGCTATTTTCTGTAGGCAGTGGATTCCTGGCTTTTCCCACATTTTTTAGCCCTTGTTGGCCCTTTTGACTAAAGACACTCCGATGCCTCTCCCATGGACTACTGAATGTCAGAATGCTTTTCAGCAGTTACGTCAAGCTCTTTGTTCTACACCAGTATTAGGAACTCCAGATTACACTAAGGCCTTCACACTCTATGTACATGAGAGGGACGGTGTGCTCTCTCTGTTTAAACCCAGACACATGATGATAAGCAGCACCCCTGTGTCTATTTTTCAGCTGTCCTTGATCCAGTCGCTTGTGCGTTGCCTAGGTGTTTTCGAGCAGTAGTCTCTACAGCTGTGGCCATACATCAGAGTGAGGGAATAGTCTTGTTACACAGTTTACTTGTGTTCGTGCCCCATGCAGTTGATGCCCTTCTGAACCAAACAAAAACACAACACTTAACTAGTGCTCGCTCGAAAGGTTAAGAACTGACACTTTTGGACCCTCATATCACATTGAAAAGATGTTCGGCCCTAGACCCTGCTACACTATTGCCATTTCCAGCTACTCAGCCTCAGTTAGAAGAGTCACATGACTGTATATTCCTTACTGAAGAGCAAACAAAGGGTCATGTTGACCTACAAGATATGCCCCTTTCTAGTGTTGAGGGGGGACTGTGGGTTGATGGGTCTTGCTTGAAATTGCCCGGTGGCACAACATATGCTGCTTATGCAATTACAACACTTCAGACTGTAGTTGAGACAGTTCGCATTCCACAGAAGTCAGCCCAGGCAGCTGAATGGATAGCGCTCACAAGAGCATGTGAGCTTAGCACTGATCTGTTTGTTAACATCGATACAGACAGCCGATATGCTTTTGGAGAGGCTCACGATTTTGTGCTCCTTTGGAAGGAAAGAGCCTTCCTTACATCACACGGGATGCAAATAGTGCATGAGGAATTAGTACATAGTCTCCTTACTGCTTTGACATATCATAAGAAAATAGCGATTTAAGTGTAGGGCACACAAGAAAGTGATTGATAAAATAGGACAGGGAAATGCCTTTGCGGACTACACAGTGTGTGAGACTGTAATGCAGTGAAGCACTATATCTATGTACGTGATTAAGTCTCAGGCTGAACGATGGCATGATGCCAGGCAAGAGGTACTGGACATGCAGCGATCTGCCTCTGCTGATGAATTTGACCAATTGTCTAAGGAGGGAACATTGGCTGATGAGGGCTGTTGGAGGACTAAAGGCATGACCAAGTGGAAATTGCCCACAGCCTACTTACATCCTATAATTCACATGGCACATGGGCCGGCACATGTTGGAGCATCCTCAATAGCAAAACTACTTATGCAGGTTTGGGATCATCCAGCACAGCCTGCACAGCTAAAAAGATAGTCCAATCTTGTCTGATTTGTCTCCATTTGCAATACCAACTGCACCTTTTGAGGTTCTGCAAATGGATTACATCCAGCTAGAATGCTGTGATAATTTAAATTATGTCATAGTGGTGCGTGCCTTTAGTTAGTGGATTGAGGCATACACTATGAAAGATAATACAGCTCTTACTACAACAAAGGAGCTCCTAATGGAGTTCTTCCCCAGATTCTATGTTTGTCGAGTTTTGTGGAGTGACAACGGACCTCATTTCATTGGACATGTTGTTGAGTATGTTTTGAAAAGATTGGGGATTAAGCAGAAGTGTCATGCAGCGTTTCACCTGCACATCTCTGAAATGGCCTAATGCGTCACCTGCAGGACCTGAGGAAGTCTTCCCGGACCCTACGATCCCTGGTGCATCTAGATATCAGCTGCGACCCCGGAAAGGAGAAACTTCATTGTCAAAAAGACTGGTTGAGTCACCGTCCCGGGTTAATGAAAGGCTGAGCTACAAAGGGAGGGACCCTTGTAGTGATACCCGTCTCAACCCTCAGTGAAGAAATCAACGGATGCCCAGGACCTTAGGACTCCATATGTTTTGTTTTCCAACATCGAGATGAATAGGTCTGTGGAGAAGAGATCATCTGCTACGAGAATCTGTGATCGAAAGACTATGTTTATTGTTGGACTTACTTCCATTGTTATCATCATTGCTGCGATAACATGGGTTATAGAGGGAGCAATTCCTGCTCGAAATCTATTGACTGTCACTACTCCTGTCCCCATTGAGCACCATTATTACACTCTCCCTTATCATGAGCAGAAGCACCGACAGTCCTATCTCAACAATACGTTTATTCAAATGTTGCATCACACCCACAATGCTACAAACATTACCAACTGTTGGGTGTGTGGAATGATGCCAGCTCATCAGAAAAAGGGAGGAACACCTTTTATTCCTTATTTCAGCTAAATAAGGTGTGTTACCCTGATGAGGAAGGAGATCCACAGGCTAAAGGAACTGTATGGGAAATGGAGGAGTATCGCCGAGGAAACTCCACCCCACGTTATGTTTTCTCGAATATTCGAAAAACCAAAGGAAATGGATCTCGTATTATAGCTGTTACTAGAGCTCGAGCAGACCTATGTGTGAGCAGTATTGGTAGCATTCCTGCGGGGAAAAGTGATTGCACTAAAACACTAAACATTACTGGAATAAACAATAGTAGTTTTTTGTCATCACACAGCAAGTATTTTATTTGTGGAAGTAAAGGGTATTACCACCTACCTATTGGGTGGTCAGGTAGCTGCTACGTGTCCTTTTTATTACCACCTGTGTTTTTGGCTCCTGCATCCTACCACAAAGAATATAAACTGTATAATGACATTTCTAAGAACCGATAAAAGAGAACAATAAATCATGATGAGATTAATCAAACTGATACTGCACTGCAGCAGTATGTTGACTTTAATTTGGGACTAATATTCTTTGTTGGTGCGGCCTTAAACAGTAGAAAAATGAGTCGCTTTACACGTGTTGTAGAGGCTGTAACCAATCAGACAGCCGTGGCACTTGGAAAACTCACAGAAGAACTACAAATTGCGAGAATTGTGGCGCTCCAAAAAACAGGATGGTCCTTGATGTGGTTCTAGCGGACCGTGGTGGAGCATGCTGCATCATATTAATAATAATAATCCACATTTGTATAGCGCACAATCACCCGTTAGGGTCTCTAGGCGCTGGGGGCCGTCGGGAAGATTAAGCAAGCTATTGCCCAGAGTCGCATGGTGCTGGGCTAACCTGCCGCCGGAGCCAGGGATCGAACCCTGATCCGCAGATTCCAGCGTCAGTCGCCCTGGCCGCGGCGCCACACCTCTCCCACATCATTGGGAGCAGTTGCTGCGTGTATATCCTTGACCGCGACCCTTCAGTTTTTGAGGCAATTTCTAAATTACATAAAATAGCCACTGAAATCCACCCCGATTCAGGGACATGGGCTTGGACTGGATGGATCTGGACACTATTCTCTGTTTGGGGCTGGAAGTTATTATCTGGTTTATGTATATTTATTGCGATTCTGTGTTCCTGCTGCCTGTGCATCCAATGTGGTCCAATGCTTTGTTCCTTATGTATTTCTACTTGTATTCCTTGTACATCAGTTAAATGTAAAGTGCCGAAAGTAAATACTCAACTAGTAATTGATCAAGAGATTGGACATTTGATGCTAATTAATATGGAAGATACTTTTCATGTATCCTCTATTGCATAGCGATGTCTTCAGCTAATGCTAAAAGGACTGTCTGTGGAAATTGCAGGAATTACTGTTAGCATAAGCTGAAGCCATTTTGTTTATGGCATTCATTTGCATTAGCCATGTGTTAGCCATGTGATTCTGACATCCTAACTGTTGCCTGCCTTCCTATTCTGCTTGAGTCATCAACTGTAGTTAACTCCTTCAGCACTGTGCCAGAGCACTGCGCATGCTCAGAAAGGCCCGTAGCTGCTAGAATGCACCTGCTTTAGAATGTAACTGTCAGGCTGTTTCAACTGACTAAGCTGTCCTATGCCCTCTCCCACGTTGCTGAGTCAGATGTTTTTGTCTGCCCATGTTAGTCGATAGTTATTCTTGTACATGCTTGTACATCCTCTTTGAGTCTCCATGCTTATTCAGCAACAAACAAGGTATATAAACCCCATGGTCTCTGTATTCCTTGTATTATCTCATACAGTGCCCGATGGTGTTGTATCGATGTAGTTCCACTCAAGAGTGATTAACAAACTTATTTTTTTGATATTCCAGCCTCTGTGCCAATCTCTATCTTGTTGGTTTAAGGACCAGTTGACTGATAAGGGTGAACCTCTGCAGCAGTGAGCCCCTAAAAATGCTTATTTTTCCACAGATCAAGACATTGGGGTCGATTAGGATCGCGGACGGACTTGAGTCCGTCCGCGACCCCTGAGGAGGAGGGAACGTCCGCATGGGCTGCGGCGTTCCCTCCGATCTGATTAGGATGTGACCGCCAGGGTGGCGGTCACATCCTCTATCTCTAACATTGCGGCGGGTGCAGCTTCAAGCTGCACCCGCCCCAATGTAAAAAATGCATGCACAGCATTTGCGTGCACAAAGCGGCAGGCACCGCGCGGTGCCTGCTGCATTGTGCACGCAAATGCAGGGGGGTACCATAGGTACCCCCCATGTGCACCCACCACCCCCCTTCACCCAGGGGGCCCGCAACGGGCCCCCGAAGTGAAGGTCCGTATGCTTTTCCATGGCGGCAATGCCGCCGTGGAAAAGCATATTTACACACACATCATAATATGGCGGACGGTGTCTCATAGACACCGCCTGCCATGTTATAGCTTTTCCGCCGCGGTCGGAAGCCGACCGCGGCGGAAAAGCGGCGGACGGATTTCCAGACCCACCAGCCATCCTAATTTGGCGGTGGGTCTTTGGAGTCTCCGCCGCGGTTTTTCCGCATCCTCCAGGCCGGCGGACACTTCCGCCGGCCCGGAGGATGCGGAAAAACCACCATCCTAATCGGCCCCATTGTGTGGCAATTAGAAAATTGTATCTACCAGTCAACAAAGGCAGATTAGCGGTCCCAAATCTGGAACAGTATTACCTGGCTGCCCAACTGCAGTGGGTGGCCAGATGGATGGCAGATAGGCAAAGAGAAGATATGGTGACCACGCTCCCACCCGAGCAACTCCCAAACCTGCGGAGCCTTTTCCACCCCTGTTGAAGAACTAAACCTCTAGACTCATTACTGCAGCGGGAGGCACATAAATGCTTTCATAAAGTACTATACATGACCCGAACATTCACCCCGCACGTGCCCGCCCTCCCACTAGAAGGAACCCCCAGGGGCAAAACAGTCACCTCAGTGACAGAATTACAGCACTGGCCGGAAGCAGGAATCCAAGACGTAGGAGATTTATACTGCGAAGGGGCGCTGCGTTAGCACACTTCACATGTGGAAGAAGAGGAATTACCACCTAGACAATTCTTATTGCATCGTTCACTCATGGCAGCACTTGCAACCACATCGGGGGACTTACCGGTCACACACCTTACCATTCAATATATACATGTCATCGGTCAGGGAGGTCACTTGATCAAGTGGTTTGCAGCCTCATTACGGCACCATACAGCTGCTCATCTGATGCCTCTAAGACAACATTTGGAAACTGAGATGAGCCGCCAGTTTTCAAATTCAGAATGGTCCTCAATATTACAGAGCCCCACACAAGTCCCTAGAAATATGCCTGTGCGCAGGATTCAATTATTTATTATGCACAGAGCATATCTCACACCAGCAAAGATTAACCAGTACTTCAAGCGCCAAGACGCTCAATGCCCCAGATGTTCGCTCACAGATGCAGATGTATTTATTTATTTATTTATTTATTTATTCAAAGTTTTATATAGCGCGAACAGGATCCTTACAGATATCAGAGCGCTTTACAAAGACAGGGTAGGGGCAGTAGGAGTCAACAGAGATAATGGGAACAGCATAATAGTCAATAGCATGGTAATAACATGGTTAATAAAAACATACATAAAACCAATCCATATACAATCAGGTAAGGAAGTAATATAGGACAGCACAGGTCATTGATCCCACTACAGAGGTGTACAGGTGAATCAGTAAACCAACGTGTATCACATCTTGGTCGGTAGTAAGAGAGTAGCGTAGTGGTGCCCCCAACAAGTAGAGTATAGTGCCAGGGGATATTGCGCAGTGATACAAGCAATGAAGAGTCTCTGAACCAGCATCTATAACGATCAGGAGATCTTGGCCAGAAGGATGGTTTTCACCTCTTTCTTGAAGAGTGCAGTGGAGGGGATCAGCCTGATTTCAGGAGGGAGCGCATTCCAGATCCTGGGTGCCATTCCTGAGAAGGAGCGCTTGTAGGTTTTCACTTTCCGGAATCTACGAGGTTTCAGGAGTAGATTTTTTGTACTCCTATTGGATCTCGAACCTCCTGATATAGACAGCTTTTGAGCGAGGTAGTTGGGTGCCTTGTGGTGCACGGCCGCGTGTGTCATAACTGCAATTTTTAGATGTATTCTGGCCTCAAAAGGCAGCCATTTTAGAGTCTTTAAGTCTGGGGATATGTGCGAATGCTTTCTAGAGCCAGTAATGAGTCTCGCGGCAGCGTTCAGGGAGGCTCTTAAGGGTGCTGTTGTGGCTAGTGGGAGACCGCTGAGGGCCGCAATTCCGTAGTCTATTCGAGGGATGACTAAAGCTTGTACAGCAGTTTGGAAGTCTTTGGCCGGGAGAAAGGGTTTAATTTTCCTCAGCGTGTTAATTTGAAAATTAGCTGCTTTTGTGGCTTTGCTGACGTGTTGCTGCATGTTGAGCTTGGCGTCGAGTGTGATGCCTAGGGATTTCGCCGAGTCCACAATGGTAGGTTGGACATTGAGTGCTGTTAGGTTGTTGAGCCAGGTTTGGGTGGTGGAGATTTTCGCCGGGGGTGTGATGAGTAGGAACTCAGTTTTCAGAGCATTTAGTTTGAGGTGATTATCGGCCAGCCAAGATTGGGTGTTAATAAGCGTGGAATTCAGATGTTTGATATCTTCCGGGGATTGTAACTTTAGATAGAGTTGTGTGTCATCGGCGTACATATGGAATTGAACATTGGATGCTTGAAGCAAGGTGGCGAGCGGTTCCATAACGAGGTTGAACAGTGTAGGGGAGAGGGTGGACCCTTGTGGGACACCTAGATCTGCAGGCACAGGTGTAGATAGCACATTGTCGATCTTGAACCTCTGAGACCGATTGTGAAGGAAAGACGAAAACCACTTGAGAACAGTTCCCGATAGCCCCATTCTAGTACTTAGCAGCTCCAGCAAGTTCTCATGTTTGACCGTGTCAAATGCTGACGAGAGGTCAAGAAGGATGAGGAGGCAGGACTCATTGCGATCCAGAATTTGGAGGGCGTCATCAATTATGTGTGTCATAGCTGTTTCCGTGCTATGTTTCGCTCTGAAGCCTGATTGATGATGGTTGAGGAGGTCAAATTGATCAATGTGTTTTGTTAGTTGGAGTTGGACACATTTCTCCAGCAGTTTGGCCAGGGTGGGGATATTGGTGATGGGCCGATAGTTGTTTAGGTCAGACGGATCAGCTGTAGGTTTCTTGAGTATGGGCGTGACTTGCCCCACCTTAAGGGAGTCTGGAATGTGGCCTTGTTGCAGAGAGCTGTTGATGATCTTGGTCCAGAGAGGGAGGAGCAAGGGGATAAAGTCTTTTACAGCATTAGCAGGTAGAGGGTCTGTGAGGTGATTAGAGGGCTTCAAGGTGCAGAGCAGTTTGTATATTGCTTCTTCTGAATAGGTATCGAAGTACTGCCAGGATGCCTTGTTTTTAGGTTGAGTGTCTGCCATTCTGGTGTGGTTGGGGTATCGGCTTACATCTATGATGAGGTCATTTTTTATGTTGTCAGTCTTTAGTTTGAAGAAAGCAGAGAAGGCTTCACAGTGTGGGGTGTCGTTTGTTGAGCTGTTTGATTGTGTGGGTTGTGCCTTTGTTTGGGTCTTGATTAGCTCGAACAGCTTTCTTGGCCTGTTCTTCGCTTGGTCCAACTGGCGGCTGAAGAAGTCCGACTTTGTGCGCTTTATTTTCCTACAGTAGGCATTTCTCTTGTTCTTAAGCTTTTTGAGATGCAGCGCTGAAGGGTCCGATCTCCAGGTGCGCTCTGCCATTCGCATATTACGCCTTTCATCATTGAGTCTGTCATCGTACCAGGGGTTAGATATTTTGGTGGAGACTCTCTTCAGTTGCAGAGGGGCGACTTCATTGACTATTGTGTTCATAGAGTCAAGGTAGTGGTCAGTCAGTGATTGAACATCTGAGGCCCCTGAAGGGGGAAGGAGGAGGTTGCCGATGTGGGGAGGTAGGGTAGAGGGATTCAGATTCTTCAAATCCCTTTTCCATGCTTTGGTTTTGATTGGTTGAGTAGGGTTAGGTTTAACTTTTTCGTTGATAAAGAAGGTGATAATGTGGTGATCTGACCAATCGCAGGGTAGAATCGCCTCCAGTTGAATAGCGTTCTCTTTGGCAATGATGAGATCGAGTATCGCGCCTTTGTCGTGTGTTGGTTTATCGCATAATTGGGTGAGGTCAAGCGCATTGAGGAAAGTTTTGAGACTATTCACCACGGTGTCTTTCTGATCGTTCCAATGGAGATTGAAGTCACCCAGGTAGACTTGAGTGGTCTGCCGACCGGCATTGGAAGTGATCAGGTCCATGAATTGTTGAGTGAATATGAGCTTGTCACCAGGCGGGTGATAGATGAGATGTAAAGCACAGACTTGTTTGCCCTCACTGGTGATGTCGAGGCAGAGGAGTTCATAGGAGGAAAGGGAGGGGGAGGTGACTTGAGTAACGGAGAGGTTGCTCCTAAAAATGCATGCAATTCCCCCGCCCGTCTTGCCAGGAGACCTGTCCAGCCTGATGATGTGATAATTGGGGGGGACTAGTATGTCCATAATCGGGGTAGAGGCTTCAGTGAGCCACGTTTCCGTTAGAATGGCTAGGTCCAGATCCCTATCTGAGACGAGATCCGCGATGTCGGAGGAATGTCTCTGGGCCGATCTGCAGTTTAGTAGGATGCATTTGAGTTTGGGAGAGAGAAGGGTGGTCGAGCTTTCTAGTGTGAGGGGAACTTTTCTGAGGTTGTTAGGGACGGAGCCTCTGTTGTTGAGTGTTGGGGGCCTTAGAGGGTTTGTAAGAATTGTGGGTATGGGGATGTGTGAGTTGGAAAAGTCTTTTACCGGACCTGGGCCATAAGAGCGTAGGAGAGAGCATAGGTCGCGGTCCGACAAGGAGTTGAGAACACGACGGGGGCGGTGGGAATTATTGCGCACGGGGATAGTAGGCCATTGCTGGTTACACATGCTCTGGGAATGCCCTGCTCTAACAAAAAACTGGAACACAGTAGTAGAGGATTTGGCACACTGCACAAACAGAGTCCTCTCCCCAGAATGGCACACATACATATTACATATACCGCAGGGGACCGTAACAATAAGGTAACGTCCCGTTTCCTTGACATAGGGATTGTGGCAGCAAAAAGACTAACCACTAGAAAGAGGATGGCTCTGCATCCCCCGCACATATAAATGTGTAGAGACGCTCTAGGATTATTTGAGCTAAGGCAGAGAGTGTATCGCTTCGTAGACAAGACACACTGGGGCGACTTAAGATCCCCATTTCCAATAGCTGGGATGTGATTCTAACTGAGTTGTCTGTGTCCAAAACAGAGACGAACCCTCAACGCCCCCAACAATAACGTTGACCCAAGAAGTAAGAGAAAGGCTATTGAATTAGGTAAAAACAATTACACATTAAACAGCAAAGATAGAACAGACGGCAACAAGAGGCGGCCCTCCTCACAGCCCAACTAACACTATGATATAGTCATTGACTATGTACAAACATTCACACAAGAGCCAAGGTGCCCAGGCGAAACCATTACAACCCAGAATAATAGCCAGCTTTTAACACCCGTTATCGTTATATTTTTTTATCCCTACGCAAGGTTTACCCTGTTTTTATTTATAATTATAGATGAAAAATCTGGAAGCAAAGAACAAGTTACACACACTTTTGAGAAATTGTACAGCTTTGAAAAAAATGAGCAAAATGTTATAAATGTAATAAAGTGTTAATCATCACAAAAACGGGCTGTATGGTGAATGGAAGGGGAAAAAACACGATGGTACTTTATGTTCATTAGATAGTCGATTTGAGCAACTATAATAAGCACCAACTGGATGTATATGAGAAATCAATGTATAACTTGATATAATGTGCAAATGAATAAAAACAGATTGTTTTCTTTAAAACTTGCTCACACTTCTCAAGAAATTGATGATTGGCTTAGAGGTATTGAAACTTCTGTCAATGGAAAGGATGTAGGAAGTAACAGAGCAAATGCTTTGGAATTGAAAAAAACTAGATTTCTTGATGTAGTGAAACTCAAGGTAGAGTTGGAGGATAATGAGCCGTGCAAGGATTCACAACAGAGCTTTTGTTTGACTGAACACTAATCAGTGTGCTGCACTGCACATTTACCAAAGTTTTGCAACAGTCTTGGCTGAAATTGCTGTAGGTGTGCAGTGTAATGACCTTGATGCTTCTATTTGTGCGTCCTTTCACATCGCACCACGAGCCACTTCCATGGGCCCCAACATCACTAGCACTTTCACTGCTGCTGTCTTTTTACATGTAACCACCAATTGGCCCATCTCTAATGGGAAGACAGAGCTGGAGGTGTAGGATGTAAGCTGAAAGCTGCACCTCTGCCCATTCGTTCTTAGGGATCGGCGAGCACCAGTGGAGTACCAAGTGTGTAACGGGCCATACTGCAAGCATGAGATGTAATGACTGGAACAGTCTTGTTTATTGCAACAGCTGCTCCATAAGGAGCGTCCGGGCGCTGTGAGCTGGGGGGAGATAACAAGTGGCTTAAATATTGAAAAGATGCATTTTTAGCATTTTCTCGAATGTGGCCATAGTAGGATAGGAGCCTGTGAGATAAGGGCCCTCTGTTGCCTTCTATGGCTGAGTAGTAAAAACATCCATAACTGCGGTGCAGAGGGCTCTTTAAAAAAAAGGTGGGTTTTGGTGCCACTGCACCTGTATCAAAATTGATACCTAAATCCTGGAGACCACTGCAGCATCACACACCAGCACGGTTGATAGACCCCAACATCCTCCTTGTGATATTATTTTATGTAATGTAGCTGCTGTCATGTCATTTCTTGTTATATATGTAGCTGCTATCTGTTCTGTTATTTCATGCTCTGTTATGTGATATGTAGCTGTTGTCCTTTTATTTCATGTTATGTAATACGTAGTTGCTGTCTGTCCTGTTAGGTAATATGCAGCCATTGTCCTGTCAGTTCATGTTATTTTATCGAATGTAATATGGTGCTGCGGTATGTTATGTTGTTTCGCTCCTGTTTATGTTATGAAAGTTTGCTCCGGTCTATGTTATGCTATGCTGCTGTTATCTAAGGTATGTCGTGTAGCTGCAGTCTAGTTATGTTGCTACTCTCTACGTTATATTATGTTGCTGGCGTCTATATCTATTTTTGCTGGCTCTATATCTTATAGCTGCTGTCTTTTATGCTATTTTATAATTTATTATGTAACATGTAGATGTTGTTTATGTTATTTCGTGTTATGGTATGTAGTATTTAGCTGCAGTGTTTTATGTTGTGTAGCTTCTGTTTAAATTATGGTTATGTTGCTCCTGCCTATATGAAATGCTAAGGTGCTGTTGTTTATAGCATGCTAGGTAGCTGCTCCATGTAATTTTAAGGTATGTTATATGCAGTGGTTGCTTTCTACATTGTTAAGCTATCTTAGGCAACATGAACCTGCGGTGTGCCTTATGTTATGTTGCTACTGTCTATGTTACACTCATACTACTGTTCAAGTTATGTTATTTAGCCACTATCTTATGTACTCTCGTTGTGTAGATACTTGTCATATGATGCTATATAAGTGCCTTTTTTGGCTTATTTGCATAACAGATCAGCACAATTTACCGAATTTCTATGACATAAAAATATCATTAATACTATTCAAGCCCTGTTCACGAAAACTGACTCCTGGCGACAAAATGTCATTTTTACGTCGGGACGGAAGAAACGATCTTCCGGGCGCCCTGGTTGGTTCCTCCTTCCTTCTGCCTAGAGCTCCCGTCGCGTGACCCCCATCCCACCTCTCGCTCGCTCGCTCGCTCGTTCGCTCTATGCTGTTCCCGCTTACCTTCCTGCTCCCCCGCCGCCTTTGCTCGCTGTCCTCCGCAGGGCTCTCCCGTCTTCTGCCTGATCTCACCAGCGTTCCCCCAACCTCTTTTTCTTGCAGAAGAAACGAAACTTACGCCAGTATCTTCTAATGAAAATTGTTGCTGCAGTAGTTTCGATTCCCTTTCTCCTCAGATAGAAAAGAAACAAGCATCGCCAACGCTAATAGGTGTGGCTCTTGTTTGAGAAGAGAAAAAAAAGTTTTACAAAGCGCCTCACTATGCGGCCCCCAGAGGAAGTAAAGGTCGCAGGCCAGTCTTCCCCTAGGGAATTTGCGCGAGACCGGAAAGACAAGGTGGAGGGTGGGATTAGGAGGGCAATGGTTGGGATTTAGAAGAGGTATAAGAAATTGGAAGAGGAGAAAACAGCCTCTTCTCAACTCCTGAGCACCACGGGGGGAGGGGGGATAAAAACTTTGTGGTCGGTCAGTAGGTGGGTGGTTGGGGAAGGGGCCGATTGGTCGATCGGCGGGTTCGCCCAAAATAAACAGACCACACACTTTATAACCATTGCAAAAAAGGCCACTTTATTTAGATCAGGTAAACTCTCTGAAACTAAGATATTCTTTATTTCATTATGCATGCACAATTTAGTAAAATGGGCCAAAACCTTTCACTTTTACTTACATGTTGAACTTTCTTGACCAAAACCATCAAAATATATCTTGTTTAGTAAATTTTTTCCAAAACCTTTTTTCCCCCCTTTTCTTTCATCTCGTATCCAAAAGGATGGGTAAGCCCGCTCCAGACTTACCCACCCCAAAATCGCCCTCCGAGCCTATCTCTCAGAGTAACCTGTCTAATAGTGGCATTGGAGGTTCGTTTTTTTTTATGAGTGGGAGGTTGGGATTTCAGAAAGCTAAGGAACCTCCCGCCTCCCTGCTCCTTCCTCACGACAAACTCACCTAATGCGCAGTTCAAACGTTGGTAGCGCGCGCCTGCCCTTCGCTCTCGCGCCGCTCCTTGCCTCGGTCTGTTCTATCAGGGCGAAAACCCCAGGGGGAGACTGCTCATGCCACGCTATGCTCCCCCTGGGGCCCCCAGTTTTTAGTTTTGTGGCTGCTGTTAATAAGAGTCGCAAGGGAAGGTTTTCTGGGCTACGGGCTCTGGGCGCCTTTCTGAGGGCAGCTGTCTGCGGTGTAGTGCAGGTCTGGTGGGAGGGGCTGCGGCCGGCGCGCTTAGGGAGCAGTTGTCGGGTCGGCCTGCGGGCATATGCGGGTGTTCGCGCCGGGGCCTCCGAAGGGAAGAGGTGTGGAGCTGCGGCCAGGGTGACTGACTCCGGAATCTGGGGATCACGGTTCGATCCCCGGCACCGGCGGCAGATTAGCCTAGCACCATGTGACTCTGGGCAATAGCTTGCTTAATCTTCCCGGCGGCCCCCAGCACCTAGAGACCCTTACGGGTGATTGTACTCTTTACAAATGAGGATTATTATAAGGTTGGGCTGTGTGGCCCGGCGCATCCTAAATGTATGTCAGGTAGGGCAGGGGCCCCCAGTTTTGGCCTACGGCAAGAGGGTGGGCGAGAGGCAGGTCTGGTGTTCGCCCACCTACGCGATTTGCGCTTTCTTTCCTTTGATGGGGGAGGCCCTGTGGTGCTCGTGGGTCGCTTCGGAGCGATGGCGGACGAGGCTCACGGGGTGATACGCCTGGCCGGGGCTGTCTGCGACTGGGAGGGGGGTGGTTGGGTGGTGTGGTGGCAGCGGCAAGCATCTGGCACAGGCGCGGCTCCGCCCGTTATGTGGGAGTGAGCTGGCTGGGGGTGGGGGGGAACAGCGCTCAGCCACGCATGGTACGTGTGCCAGGCCTTGGGAGGGGGAGGTTTGCAAATTTGAGGAAGATAGAAGCCCCCTACTGCGGAAACGCTCCCTGGGGGGGAAGGGGGCTGGCTGGAACGGGGAATCCCCTCAGAGTTCTGCCAATTCAATGGAGGACAAGCAAGGGTAGTTTTTGATTTATTAAAGTTGAGGGGAATGACTCCTCCGGAGTACAGCCATATTAATATATTACAGGGGCATTGCTTTGGGGTTTGCTGTATGGGAGGACCCAGGGATACGGGCGGGGCACGCAGGTGATGTTTTAAGGGGCCCTGGTAGTGGGGTGAGGAACCGCCTGCACGGCGCGAGGCCCGGTGGTGCTCGGGGCTCACCTGGTTGGAGCGACCCGGTGGGGGGGAACCAGGACCGGTATTGTGCCAGTGGTGAGTGGAATGCCAGCGGGGCGCACAACGGCCTCAGGGCGAGGGCAGAAGCTGTAGGGGGGTCCGCGGCGGCCTGCTCCTCCATCGCGGGATCGTGCAGCAAACCCATTTCAGCATATGGAATTTTTTCGAAATTACGACTAGTGTGTGTCAGTGGCATGGAGGTCTGCGGATGAGTAAGGGTCTTTGTTGACATGGATGTGGTGAGATGCAGTAGGAGTAGCGAGTGGGTTTGTGGACTGTAAGATGCAGTGCATATGGGGCGGAGGTTGAGTGGGGGCACCAAGGAGGGTTGGGGGGGTTTCCTGGTAACAACTGTTTTGTTGTTGCTACAGCAGCCACGCACGGATGCAGACAAGTGCAGACTGGACGGCGACGATTGGGAACATCAGAGCCGGAGTGGATGGTCCTGGATGGACACTTAGGTACGGGTATATGGATGGGGCTGGGGGGAGCTGCATGGACTGAGGGATTACGGCTGGTTGACCGGCTTGGCTGTGATAAATGAAGGGGGATGCAGGTGCTGCTGCGGCAGGCTGCCGGAGGACTGTTTAAAAAGTAAAAAAATAACAAGTACAAAAGTGTCTGTTAGGCATGGGACCAGTCAGGGGACTGAAAGAGCACACCGGTTACTGGAATGGAATGTTAGGCGAGGGTGTTTTTATCACTTCAGCATTGTGGATTTCTATGCCAATGGTCCCTGGGCATTATCGGTGTGCAGGGGATCGATGGGGCTAGGAAGTCCTTGGTTATTTGGAGGCCATGGGTCCATGGTGGTCGATGTGGTACGTGGGAAAGACGGGACGCTGGTGCAAATGCAGGTTTTGTTCTGATGGGGTTGTGGGGGAGCCTGGGGGTGGGGAGGGGTTTGTGCGGGTCCAGGGATGCTGGAGTGGTTTTGTGCGCAAATACATGTGCTGAAGGCTGGGTTCTGGTGGGACGTCTTGAAGTTGTGCTATAGAGTGATAGGTTTCTGACGGAGAAGCTGCTCCCCTGCCCCCCTTTTTAGGTTGAGCTATTTATAGCTCTGAACTATTGCAGGGGAAACAACACTCTTGAACAAGCGGATTCCTCCCAATGCATGTTGTGTACTGAAGCGTGACGCTTTGCCAGGCGCGCGCTTGGCCTCACACAGAAATCCGCTCCCCCACCAAGCAAGACAAGCCAAGAACATCAAAGAGACCGGCCGCTTTGAGTCCATTTGCCACCAGCCACTTCACGCGCTCCGCAGGTCATAAACAGGACCATCTGCTCGTGAATGCTGGCATGCTTGCCCAGCCCCCTCACAGCGCTCGTGGCACATGCATTCTTTTGTGTCAAATTTGCTGCTCAGAAAGCCAACCAACTTACGCGCTAAACGGAGTTGTAAACGTCACCACTTCCATGTCCAAAATTACCAACACAGTTCCATAATATTCTTAAACAATTACACCGTCAGTGCTGGTGGGTACAGTTTTAAACTTAATACGATACATACACTTTCGCACAAGGCAACCTTCGCCTTTAGTGAATACTTGTCAAAAAGCCATTTCAAAATGAATTTACGTTAAAGTGCGCCTGGACCAAATTAAAGGTTGGGTAAGAAGCTCAGCAGTAAAAAAAGAAGCAAATGGGGTGCCGTGCACTGCTGCTTTTACTGAAGCGGGGTTATGGACAAGTTAAACACACAAAGATTCAGTATAACCATTGCAAGCCCGGTTCTGGAATCAAACTTTCCTTGTTACATTTCTGTCACTGTCTAGTTCCCTGTGCAGTTTCATGGATGTTTACTGCCACCTGCATGTGAGGAACAGGTACTGCATACAGGGGGATTGCGAAGGGCTCTAAATAAAGCTGGTAGTTCAGCCGCTTCGAAAAGCTGACAACTGCCCACAACGTAAAGGCCAGAATTCCATCACTTGCTAACAAGGTCCATTTTTAACCAACGTAGGAGTGTCATAGCTTGATCATCGATAGCTATCCCCTTACATCTGGCGTCATGATGCCACTACTCTCTCTCTCACACTCTCTCACACACACCACACACACACACTCTCTCTCTCTCACACACACACTCTCTCTCGTACACACTCTCTGTCTCTCACACACACACTCTCTCTCACACACTCTCTCTCTCACACACTCTCACACACACACTCTCTCTCACACACACACTCTCTCACACACATACTCTCTCACACACACTCTCTCTCTCACACACACTCTCTCACACACACACTCTCTCTGACATACACACTCTCTCTCACACACACTCTCTCTCACACACTCTCACACTCTCTCTCACACTCTCTCTCACACTCTCTCTCACACCCTCTCTCTCACACACACCCACACACACTCTCTCACTCTCACACTCTCTCTCACACACACACACACTCTCTCTCACACGCACACACACTCTCTCTCTCACACACACACTCACACACACACACTCTTTCTCTCTCACACACACACACTCTTTCTCTCACACTTTCTCACTCACACACACTGCGCACAACATTTGGACAGTTAATGTAGCTCGTAATAATTGGGATCTGCAGACTTAGACACACATTGAGTTATGCTTCAAAGTGCTTGTTTGCTCACAGAGTCACGCTTGATCTCACTCATGGCACGAATATGAGATTTGGCAACACTTTTTTAATCACTCTGAGCACGCACTATAGTTTACCTTGACTTGATGTAATTTCACGTTCTTCATGGGCAGCTGCCCAGTGCTAAACAATGCTGACAGTGCATGGCAAAGTCGTGCTGTCTGAACAAACATATTTTGGGCTACGTTAACCTGTGATCTTGGCAGTATCGTAGCACCCAAATATTCAAAAGAACTTATGTATAGTGAATGGCATGCTGGTCTACCCAATAACTTATAATAGGTAATTTCAATGAGCGCCCCTCTCTTGGGTCAAGTGCCCATATGCTAAGCCATCCTAGTAAAGCAATCGGCACAACGTTTTAGAGCAATGTATATGTACATCGGATGGTATGTGTGCTGTCCAACACCCCTTTAGTGATCCTTCACCTCATCATTCTGCGTCTCCACGCCAACCCTTCTTTCACCCCTCTTCTCTCCTTTCTCTTTCCTACCCTCTATCTATCCTCCTTATTACCTTTTCACAGCATCACTCAACACCACAGCATCACTCAGCACCACTCAATGCCACAGCACCACTCAACGCCACAGAACCACTCAACGCCACAGAACCACTCAACACCACAGCACCACTCAACGCCACAGCATCACTCAATGCCACAGCATCACTCAACGCAACAGCATCACTCGGCACCACTGAATGCAACAGAACCCCTCAACGCCACAACGCCACTCAATGCCACAACACCACTCAACGCCACAGCACCACTCAGCGCACAGCATCCCTCAACGTCACAGCATCACTCAACGCCACAGCATTACTCAATGCCACAGCATCACACAATGCCATAGCATCACTCAACGCCACAGCATCACTCAGCACCACTCAACACCACAGCACCACTCAATGCCACAGCACCACTCAACACCACAGCACCACTCAACACCACAGCACCACTCAACGCAACAGCATCACTCAACGCCACAGCATCACTCAACGCCACAGCATCACTCAACGACACAGCATCACTCAACGACACAGCATCACTCAACGCCACAGCATCACTCAGCACCACTCAATGCCACAGCACCACTCAATGCCACAGCATCACTCAGCACCACTCAATGCCACAGCATCACTCAGCACCACTGAAGGCCACAGCATCACTCAGCACCACTGAAGGCCACAGCATCACTCAGCACCACTGAAGGCCACAGCATCACTCAGCACCACTGAACGCCACAGCATCACTCTGTACAACCATTCAACAACAACTGGTTTTAATATGTTCTCTCAATGTTTCAAGCTTTATTACAAATGTCACAAAAAGATGTTAATATTTCACTGCTGTTCTTGGATTTTCATCACAATAAAATACACTGAGCATAATCTTCCCAAAAAGTTATTTAAAAAAGTTTAAGTTATTGCCATTATAAATTACAATGACTTTTATTTAAGTATTAATTATAAAAAACAAATAAAAGCCATTGTTATTTGTTATATTAATACATCTAAGTCCTGTAAATACAACACATATTGCATTACAAATGCTATAGGTGTCACGTTTTCAAAAGTTAAAACTATTGTTATTGTAAATGACAAAGCTATTAATTTCGCAATTTTCAAAACAAACACATAAATAAAATATTTGTCATTTACAATTCCAATAGCTCAAAATTTCCTAATGCGAGACCTATTACATTGCAAATGCTTGTTTATTTAGTTAGTTACTTACGGTTTGTATAGCGGTGGCTCGACCCGTGGGTCTCAGTGTTCTACATACCCGAGGTAACGAACAGGGGGGGGGGCTGGGGATGTGAAACGTGTTGGGGCCTGGGGCGCAGGTGTCTTTACAGCATGTCGGGTCTGAGAGTGCTACACATGGGAGTGGGGGTTTTAGGCAGAGTGTCTAGCGGGGGATCTTTCATGGGCACGCAGAGCGTGAGGCTGAATGGGCAGCAGAAGGAGTATACGCGGCGGGGTATGTGTACGGATGGTTTGGGATGTGTGGTGCTGGGAGCCTGCGGGCGGGGCAGTGGCAGAAAGACTCTGGCGCTGTGCTATTCTAGAGGGTTAAAGGGGATTTAGGATCTCCAGTACTTTCTCCCAGGAGAAGGGTTGCTGGGGTCAACGGAGTGCAGCGGTTGCATGGGCGGTGAGTATGGTGACAGGCACGACAGCGCCAGGCGTGGTTTTGGGCACGTAACGGGGCACATGATTCTCGAGCAGGGCGACATTGGGGTTTTGAGGCGCATGGTGAGGATGGGTTGTTTGGGTACCATACAACGCACAGCTTACTGGCAATCCTGCCTCAAAAGTTATAAGTAAAGCGTTTTCACCAACGTTTTCAAATGTTTAAACATAAAATGTTTACATATTTATTTGCAATTTTTCACATAAATTCTTAAGCCATGAAAACTCAATGTATCTGCATACGTTACATGTAGAATCAAAAATTCAAATCAATACATTGCAAGTGAAAGATATCGATCAAATCAAAACAAAATCAAAACAACCCAATGCATTTCGGGTTCAACAGAACCCTTCTTCAGGGGTTATAATTGGGCTTCTATGTTCAAGTTCTCTGGGCTGGTTCAGGTCATGAATCTACAACAAAAGTATTGATAAATATCGCACGTTAATGACTTCCTAGGGTTTGCATTTTCTCATGATATCAAGATATCGGTGTAAAATCTAGAAAAGCCAAAAAGTGTCCAAGAACCAAGAAAAAGTTGAAAGCTAAAAATCAACCATGCCGTGATTCACACATCTAGTATGAATGCGAAGTGAAAGAGTTCCAAACCATAGTGAATATTAAGTATAGATATTGTGCTCAAGAGTTATAAATGTGCTCTGAAAACTATATCATAACAAATACCTCCACAGTTTTGACGTAAAAACATACTGTGAAACTGCTGTAAGAAACAAACAAACAGACCTAATTGTAAAACTGCACTGTGACTGACACCATTATCTAATAAATGTGAGATAATATGCCTACCATAACTGGTGAATTCAAATGGAATCAGCTAAATTATGCGGTACTCCATGTCTGGATATCGTGTGGTCCGTCTCACTAAAAATAGCCAAAGTATCCGGTGTAACAACTGTTGTTTCAAAATTGTTGCAAAATCTTAACAACGGGAAATCCATTCCCATCTTACCGGTTGTAACTCGACAAGTAAACCATCCACGTGGGCTATTCCTGATTCCAAAAAGCTCCCTCCCGGGAGAAATCTCTAAACAAAACAAAAACGCTATTAGAGGTCAGTGCGTGTTAAGCCTCTGTTCGTGCTGATAAAGCCCATGGCGTTTAAGACGGTACCTTAACTCCGAACGAATCCTGCTACAGCAGTGCCCTCGCTGACTTCACCATAAATCCACAGTTGAAAGACTCGGTCAAATTCCGCGAGTCTTTCCGATACTAAATGTGAGGTAGATAGTGTATGAACATAGAAAAAGGACTAACCGTAAAATCAACAACCTGCTCCAAAATGGCGGTTCTACTTAGCTCCTGAGTACAGGGTTCTAGACTACCCTCGCCGCCTGTGAGTGCCACAAAAAACGATGTAAATAGGTGAAAGTTGGTGAAAATAAATAGAAATAATAAACACTAACTTAGATGAATGAACCATTAAAATAAAAGAGAAACAAAATCAAATAGGTGAGTGACATGTGCATGCAGTGATGACTAATATGTGAAGAGATCACACTTCAACTCGTTTGGATAAGGAAATGCAATGTTACCCTGTACAATCTAATGGAAAGTCATAGAAAGCATAGTAATTCATAATGGTCATTAAGACCCCCCGGGATTATGGTCCCCAATTTTTTGATCCATTCTGTCTCTTTGCGCGCTAGTGTGGTGTTGGTGTCCATACCAACACCACACTAGCGCGCAAAGAGACAGAATTAGTCATCACTGCACTCAGGAGCTAAGTAGAACCACTTATTTTGGAGCAGGTTGTTGATTTTACGGTTAGTCCTTTTTCTATGTTCATACACTATCTACCTCACATTTAGTATCGGAAAGACTCGCGGAATTTGACCGAGTCTTTCAACTGTGGATTTATGGTGAAGTCAGCGAGGGCACTGCTGTAGCAGGATTCGTTCGGAGTTAAGGTACCGTCTTAAACGCCATTGGTTTTATCAGCACGAACAGAGGCTTAACACGCACTGACCTCTAATAGCGTTTTTGTTTTGTTTAGAGATTTCTCCCGGGAGGGAGCTTTTTGGAATCAGGAATAGCCCACGTGGATGGTTTACTTGTCGAGTTACAACCGGTAAGATGGGAATGGATTTCCCGTTGTTAAGATTTTGCAACAATTTTGAAACGACAGTTGTTACACCGGATACTTTGGCTATTTTTAGTGAGACGGACCACACGATATCCAGACATGGAGTACCGCATAATTTAGCTGATTCCATTTGAATTCACCAGTTATGGTAGGCATATTATCTCACATTTATTAGATAATGGTGTCAGTCACAGTGCAGTTTTACAATTAGGTCTGTTTGTTTGTTTCTTACAGCAGTTTCACAGTATGTTTTTACGTCAAAACTGTGGAGGTATTTGTTATGATATAGTTTTCAGAGCACATTTATAACTCTTGAGCACAATATCTATACTTAATATTCACTATGGTTTGGAACTCTTTCACTTCACATTCATACTAGATGTGTGAATCACGGCATGGTTGATTTTTAGCTTTCAACTTTTTCTTGGTTCTTGGACACTTTTTGGCTTTTCTAGATTTTACACCGATATCTTGATATCATGAGAAAATGCAAACCCTAGGAAGTCATTAACGTGCGATATTTATCAATACTTTTGTTGTAGATTCATGACCTGAACCAGCCCAGAGAACTTGAACATAGAAGCCCAATTATAACCCCTGAAGAAGGGTTCTGTTGAACCCGAAATGCATTGGGTTGTTTTGATTTTGTTTTGATTTGATCGATATCTTTCACTTGCAATGTATTGATTTGAATTTTTGATTCTACATGTAACGTATGCAGATACATTGAGTTTTCATGGCTTAAGAATTTATGTGAAAAATTGCAAATAAATATGTAAACATTTTATGTTTAAACATTTGAAAACGTTGGTGAAAACGCTTTACTTATAACTTTTGAGGCAGGATTGCCAGTAAGCTGTGCGTTGTATAGTTCTTGGTCTCAAGGACTCCATCCAACATTGTATCTAGGGATTGTGGTACCCCTTTTCCCTATACTTCGCACGCATATATTTTGATAACTTTAATTAGAATTTTGAGTACATTGGTTACTTTTGGTGTGCAGAACCACCCACATCTGAATTTGTTTGGGTACCAGGCATTTGGGGTGGTTTTTAGTGGTTGCGGTTCAGGGCAGTCGTCTAGTGTGCCGATATTGGCTTGCGAGTGACGGCCTAAGGCTGGGGGTTTTGTCTTTTCCAACGGTGGATGTTGGGATCTCTGTTCTGCTGGTCGCTCTGGGGTTCCTATGGAGGCTGGGCTGTTTGAGTGGGGGCTTCCTGCGGTGGTGCCAGTTCTTACGTTATGGAGGCTGTAGCATCGGTGGCAGACGAAGGACCTGGGGGGGGGGAGCTGCAGTTTCGGCATACGGTGTACGACAATGTGTTAAGGGACGACGTGACGACTGGACACTTGCTGAACAGGGGTTAGGGGAAGAAGGATGCACTTCATGTAGGACTAATTATTCTTTTCTACTACAGGAGTTGGGAGTGGAGCAGGACCCCAGGCGGTCGCCTGGCGGGGGAATGGCCCTTATCCTGGGCATCGATCAATGGAGGATGCTACCTAGACAGCTACATGAGGGGTGTGAAGTGTTGAGGGAATCTGGGGGACGTATGGGGGTGTTTTGTGGCCAGTACGAATAGCATTGTGTTGCGTGATGTAAGGAGTTGCCCTGAGCTGGGAAGACAGGTGGGAGATAGAAGTACAATGGGATATCTCTGGTATGACTTCGCACTATGAATCATGGAAGGGGACATGGTGCGATGTAGTGGACAATGGGGGTGCTTTGGTTCTTGTTTTGACCTGGGGCCTTGCAGCAGAGTGGGTCGAGGGGGGTGGGGCTATTGACCTGACTTGCGGTGCATGGGTCCGATGGGGGTGAGCGGGTGGTCATTGGCCGGGATTAGCCCTGACTGGTGACTTATTGACAGGATGCAAGATTTAGGTGGTGGACGGTCATCCACTGGGATGGGGATCACTTTTCACGGACGAGTTGGCCTGCTAAATGTCGCTTGTCCACACAGAATGCAGGTACAGGTGAGGAGAGGGGGTTTGCACCGTGATGGGGGGCACCTGCATGGTTGAGGATCAGCCTGTCCACGGAAAATGTTACCTGTTCCTCTGGGTGCGGGTACTGGATGGTCGTTCACCGCGAGGGGAACACTTGTCACAAGCAGAGTTTGTCCTAAATAACTTAGCGGTTTCCACTTGATGCAGGGAAAGGGGTGGATGGTCGTCCACTGCGAGGTGGGGGGGGTACTTGTCACAAGCAAAACTTTCAGTCCCATTAAAGCTTACCGGTTTACAATGGAGGCGTGCAAAAGGGTGGACGGTCGTTCACCACGAATGGGGCGCGTGCACAAACAATGTTTGGGCCCAAGGATCCTATCTGTCTACATTGGATGTGCAAAGGGGTGGATGGTCGTCCACAGAGGAGGGGGCGCTTGGCGCAATCAAAGCTTGGCTCAAAAATCTTCTCTGTTACACTGTGCGAGCAAATGGGTAGATGGTCATGCACTGCGAGGCGTGCACTTGTAATACACAAAGTTTCGGTCCCATCAAATCTTGTCTGTTTACAATGAAGGCGAGCCCAAGAGTGGATGGTCGTTCACCGTGTAGGGGGTGCTTGGCACGAGCAAGGTTTTTGCCCGAGAATCCTATCTGTTTACATTTGGATGTAGGCAAAAGGATGGATGGTTGTTCACCGAGGAGGGGGGGGATGCTTATCGCAGACTAAGTTTGGCCGATGAATCTTCTGTTACACTGGCTGCGAGCAAAGGGTGGATGGTCGTTCACCACGAAGGGGGCATTTGTCGCAAAGAATGTTTGGTCAAGATCCTATTTGTTTGTGAGGAATGCAGGAAAGGTGGTGGATGGTTATTCACCATGAGGGGGGCACCTTGTACGGGTGAAGAATGTCCCACTATATGTGCTTTGTTTACGCGGGACGCAGTAACAGGTGGTGGATGGTCGTTCACCGAAAAGGGGGTGTCTTCCTGGCCACGGATTGGCCTGACATGATGTGATTTGTATATCTGGGTACGGATGCAGGTGGTGGATGGTCGTTCACCAAAGGGGGCTCCGGTCACTGACATGGTTTGCCCCAACAAAGGTTTTGATTACACAGGTTGCAAGCAAAAGTGGCTTGGTCCTTCACCACGAAGGGGGCATCTTTCCCTGACAGGGAATGCCTCGGTTATGTTATTGGTGTGTGCGAGATGCATGGTATGGTGGTGGCTGGTAGGCCACCGGATGCCATAAGGTGGTGGATGGTCATTCACCGAAAAGGGGGCATCTTCCCGGCCACGGCTTGGCCTGACATGATGTGATTTGTAAATCTGGGTACGGATGCAGGTGGAGGATGGTCGTTCACCAAAGAGGGGGGCTCCTGTCACTGACATGGTTTGGCCCAACAAAGGTTTTGATTACACGGGTTGCAAGCAAAAGTGGGCTTGGTCTTTCACTGCAACGGGGCATCTTTCCCTGACAGGGAGTGCCTCGGTTATGTTCTTTGGGTGTGCGAGACGCATGGCTACGGTGGTGGCTGCTCAAGGGGGGTGGGGGCAGGGGCAGGGTGGGGCAGGGAACCGCCCTGCGGGGGTACCCTGGTTGGCGGTACTTTGGAGGGGTGGTGAGTCACATACGGGCGGATCCACCCCTCGGGGGGGAGAACGGTATACGCGTGACTGATAGCGGGGCGCGGGAGGCAATGAAGGAAATTCAACAGAGGATGTGCGGAGGGCAAGTGAAGGTGAGAATGGGGAGAGGAAGGAGGTCACCGAGTGAATGGGGAAGAGTCAAACAGGTGAGATGGTTTTGAGAAGGAGGAATGGAGAATGAGTCGGAATGAGATGGGGAAAGTATATTTATTGCATTTATGTACTATGTAATAAAGTTTAATAGGATTGCAACCTTGTCCTAATAAAATGGCCTATTACGCTTCAAGTAACAGCGTGGAGTGTGGTTCTTGCGTGAACAGGGTTGGATTGGTATTGAAAATCGGCCCGGGCAAGCCAAAACAAAAATCGGCCCACATTTGCATAATCACTACTCAAATCACTGCCTTGGCACAATCTTACAAAACTTTAGGAGGGGGGGGGTAAACAAAATGCATGCGTTGTTAGTTTACACTGGTGAAACAAGTGAGGCCACTCCTCAGGCCACCTGCCCCCGCTCAGTATGTGCACACATTAATGAGCCGGCCAGCGAGAGAAAGGGAGTGACACCTCTGCCTACTGCTAAACAGAGGTAATGAGCGCCCATCTGTCTCTAGAAAGGCCACTCAGACACCCACTGGGCCCCTGGCTGAGTCTGTATTCCTAACAAGAGACACAGCGCCCTAATGGCCCCCCAGACTGCTAAAAAAAAGCAGCCCACAGCAGAACTCGGACACCGGTCACTCGGGTATTGCCTGAATGCCCGTGTTACCAATCCGACGCTGCTCACTAACGTGTGACATGATTGTCTACTGAGGGTCTTACCAAGCGCCATAATGCAAACAAAGAGAATGAGCCCCAGTCGCCTAATTAAGGTAGTACAAATACAGCCATAATATCACACTAGGGGCCATAATATCAAGAAAGGGCGATACATTATCGCCGCTTTTATCGGCAGGAAACTGCCACTAAAGCTGCGATAATGGGCTGGATAATAGACCCTTGTGAATTCCCATAGAAGCCCAGGTTAACACCAGAACCTGGTATTATCAAGCCCATTACCGCTGCTTTAACGGCAGTTTCCTGCCGGTAAAAGCGGCGATAATGTATCGCCCTTTCTTGATAATAAGGCCCTAAATGTATAACTTGAGGCACTCCGACGCCCTTAGGGCGTTTGTGCTTTATAAACTTCCAAGAATAAAAATAAAGATGCCATTATAGGTGTCTCACCCTCTTCTCTGCCTCTCCACCCTCTCTCTGCCATCTTTCATCTCCGCCTTTCTCCCATTCAAGTAGCCATAAATAATGCAGTAGGTGCAGTGGCACCTCGCATAAGGGTTTTGAAGGGCCATTTGCAACCAAAAAATCATACATAATTATGCCACATATTGCTAAATGTGGCATATGGTGTGACGTCTTAGTGTCCACTGCATCCTGAACCACAAGGCGTGTGATCATAGCAGTTTGGTAGAGTTCCATCCTCTGAGAAGGAAAACGGTCTTTGGTTTTGAAGGTACCCGTTGGTAGATAGATTACTGAGAAGGGCAACCGATACATCAAAAGCAGAACAGAAAGTATCAATTATCAAAGCGTTGTTCGAGAAAGTGCGATCTTGGGGAACTCTTAAAAAGGCTGAAAGAGTTGAGCAGTCTAATGATACTGGTAGGCAGATCCGTATCCTGGAAGCATATTCAGAATAAAATCAGGCATTGCGGAATTTGTTCTTAAACCGTTTCCACTGTGGGCAATAGTTTGATTTGTTTCTTGACAGAAGTATGTATGAGTAGTGCCTTGTGTGTTACTCAGTTATATGAATGCCTCTTGCTTTAATCTGGAGTCACTTTCACGAGATGTGGACCAGAGTGATATGGTCATGTGTGCCAGAGTTTGAGACAAAGTGGTACAAAAGGGGGTGGTGATGGACGGAGCATCTGAACCAATCAAACACTCACACCCAGTCAACAGATCTGGGTTTAATCCATCACCGTTCTTTAGCCCACTCTGCCACCCCAGTTCAGACATAGCCATATGCAAATCAGTCTGACCCTGTGCCTCATGGGAACAGTCCAGCCCGAACTGCCAAGCCATGCCTTCCCTGGACCGGAAACGAGCTTCGAAGGACCGGTTTCTGGCATTCCAGCCGTCTTCAGCCCAGCTTGATTGAATCCAGTGGCAAAGTGAGCAAGGTTCTCACGTCTGAGCATACGCTGCCAACTTATGGCGAACAAAATGGTACAAAAGGGGGTGGTGATGGACGGAGCATCTGAACCAATCAAACACTCACACCCAGTCACCAGGTCTGGGTTTAATCCATCACCGTTCTTTAGCCCACTCTGCCACCCCAGTTCAGAAATGGCCATATGTAAATCAGTCTGACCCTGTGCCTCATGGGAACAGTCTAGCCCGAACTGCCAAGCCATGCCTTCCCTGGACCGGAAACAAGCTTCCGAGGACCGGTTTCTGGCATTCCAGCCGTCTTCAGCCCAGCTTGCTTGACTCCAGTGGCAAAGTGAGCAAGGTTCTCACTTCTGAGCATACCCTGCCAACTTATGGCGAACAAAGTGGTACAAAAGGGGGTGGTTATGGACGGAGCATCTGAACCATTCAAACACTCACACCCAGTCAACAGGTCTGGGTTTAATCCATCACCGTTCTTTAGCCCACTCTGCCACCCCAGTTCAGACATGGCCATATGCAAATCAGTCTGACCCTGTGCCTCATGGGAACAGTCCAGCCCGAACTGCCAAGCCATGCCTTCCCTGGACCGGAAACAAGCTTCCGAGGACCGGTTTCTGGCATTCCAGCCATCTTCAGCCCAGCTTGCTTGAATCCAGTGGCAAAGTGAGCAAGGTTCTCACGTATGAGCATACCCTGCCAACTTATGGCGAACAAAGTGGTACAAAAGGGGGTGGTGATGGACGCAGCATCTGAACCAATTAAACACTCACACCCAGTCAACAGATCTGGGGTTTTTTTGGGGGGGGGAAAAACCTTTATTGTAGCATTCAATAAAAATACAAGCATGGGCCTACAACTGCAGGGGCCGGCCGCTAAACAAAGTTTAAGACCCCCTATATCACAGTACAACACAGCTCATCAGCCGACAACCCTGAGGTCCGGCAGCGATACAGGATAGAACTTGTATTAGAATGCACAACTGTGTCCCAGGATGAGACAGAGGTTCCATTTTATAGTATTTAAGAAAGGATCAGGTGCCATACAATCAAACAGAAAAATACGGGGGACAGGGCAAGAGACAGGAAATGCACGTAAGAACCACTATGATGGAACATTGGCGCCAAAGCATATGGATCGATGCAAACGACAATACAATATACATTAACTGTTAAGCGCCAGTTCGCAGGGCCTGCCCACCCGGGAATCAGGATATCATAAAAGCATAAGCACTAAATACAAGTACACGATAAGAATCCAAATGATTCACAAGCTATACTGATCCTTTAAGGAAGAGAAAGGGAAGGAAAGAAAAAGGCCATAGAAAGTAAAAATTAGGCAAAATTAAAAAAAAGTTCAACCCCCCACCCTGCACCCCTGCAAATGGCTACAGCCTAACCCCACTAGCAGCGTGCCTGTCGCCCCTGATAACTAAAAACCCTAAAAGTAGGAAAAAGAATGGAGGAGGGCATATCCATTTGGGCTCCCATCCCCTTTAGTCCCACCACCAGAAACAGACACCCCCTATCACTAAAAGACCAACGTATGACAACACTTCTAAAAAAAAATTAGGGGGCACCGTTATACTCCGCCCAGCCGTTTAGATCAAACAGTTGCAGGTCGATCACCCGTAAAAGCCACTCTAACCCGTCCCGCCCTAGTTGAGCTTAACCTTGGCCCCTCCGAATCAGCACACAAACCCCCCCCCAGCGAGACCCAAAGGCACACAAAGGAGTAATAGAGGAGAGGGAAGTCATCAAGAATCAAGCTATGGCAACTCGTATGCAGTGAGTCCACAAGAACTTCAGACGCAGAAGAGCTCTCACTCTTAGATGGACAGTCCCAATGTATCTTGCCCAGGAGTCGTAAAGTCACCAAAAAAGGAGAAGACGACCACAGAATGAATGGAGAGTCAAGAACAAAAGTCTCCGGGAGGGGAACGCCATTCGATACCTCCAAAGTCGATAGTGGTGGAAGGTTCGGCAATACACTGACGACCTCGGGGACACCTTCCTCCAGGGCACCACCCGATGGTTGCAATACATGCTTCCTCACGGGGTTCTCGCACAGAGGCAAAATGGCCGCGGTTTGAATGGCTGCAGATTGTTGTTCCAACAGTAAGGCTGGGTCCGGTTCTGCCAGGAGCATCTCAGATAGGCGCGTGTCCAATTTGCACAATAAGACATCCACATGTGAATGAAACGCCCTAAGTTCTGCCAATATTGACCTCAGCGATGGCTCAAGCACCGTTCGATCCATAATTGCACACCCGAAACCAATCACAATCACCTCCCCGGGTGAATCTGGCATCCTCAGGGGGGACAAACAGGGTCACGAACGTGCAGATACGGAGGGTGACCAATCTTTATTCGCAGCCACGGTCAACCCGGTTGAGGCCGCAGGCCGGAGACCCCAACTCTCCGAACCCCGGAGGGCCCAATACCGGGTCCGCGGGACGGGGACCCACAGCCAACAGCGAGCAGAGTCACTCCTCCATCGATGCGAGCAACAGAAACGATCGCCGCCAAATTCGGGCTTAAACGAAGCCTCCACTCCGATTGACCGGCCCCAGCCTGGGTCTTCCGGCCGATGTTGTTGCACTGCAGCCCGGCTGTGAAAGTACTCGAGGCCCCGGCTTCACCACTGGAGTAGGCCACAATCTTCAACTCGATGTAACTTCGTCAAACCAGCCGATAAAAGTTCCCGGATTTCACCATCGGAGTGCCGAACAGTTCATGTACACAAAGGCTAGGCGTAAAATCAGGATAATGTACAAGATATTGCGGCGGGATACGGAGGTCGGCGGAGCCGGGAGCCTAAGCGACCATCTCGTTTGCTGACGTAGCTCCAGATCTGGGTTTAATCCATCACCGTTCTTTAGCCCACTCTGCCACCCCAGTTCAGTTCAGTTCAGTTTGAGACAAGCGTGGCTCTATGATGAAGAAAGCCTTAATGAAGCTAAGCTCTTTTTAGGTCTCGCCTAAGCGGCGTGCATGCGCTGAATAGGCAAAAAGACCTTTAGCTGTCGCTTTGACTTTTCAGCCAAAAACGTGCACGTGTTCCATTGCCTTCAATGGCAATACGTGCCCGTCTGGCGATTCACTTGTGGAAGCGAGCGCCGCCATATGGTAGCAATTATCGCTCTCGCAAGGGAATTGTGCAGCCCCCCTCCTCCCACCTTCTGCCGCGCGAGCCTCCCCCTGCTGCGCTTGTTATTAGCACACTGTCATCACGACCTACGGGGGAATTGGTCTCTGATGTTTAAAGGGAGGCATGTTATTCTGCTTCGGTTCATTAGACTTAGTACCCACCACTTTGAAGGTTACAATAGCAGTGCGCCTAGAGCGCAGCTCACTGTGATACCAACATAAGGAGCTATTATAGTTTGAAAAGCATCGCTTACAGGTATAGCAGTGTATTTAAGAAATCACTCTGATAACTCTTGGGATCTTGTAGCCAGAAATGCAATGGTGACTGCAAATGTTAGAACCAACATTTAAATATGCCCCACACTGCACGCGCCGTGACCAGTATGGGCAGTGGGGGCGTTGCTACATCACAGCAGCACACACTAATCTGATAACAGCCTTTGACCTTGCAGCCCACAGTGACTGCAAATGTTAAAACCGGCATTTAAACACGCCCCACACTGCCGAAGCCGTGACCAGCATGGGCCAGTATGTGAGTGGCTGCATCACAGCAGCTCACCCTGGTCTGATAACAGCCTTTGACGTTTCAGCCCACAAAGAAAATGCTAGAGTGGTGGAATGGCCAGGTATGTAGATACTTTTTGGGGAGTTTTATATAGCGTGAACTCTATCCAGGGTATCAGAGCGATTTACATAAGCACCAGTTGCTTTACAGACGGACACATTAATTTTGTTAGGCATGGGGAAAGTAAATGATTTGTCCAAAACCACAGGATGAGGATTCTTCCTGCCGCGACTCAAACCCTTCAAGGTTGACCGCTCTAGCCATTATGCCATGTCCTCCAGTGTAGGCTGTATTCATAAATAGTGTTTCGCGTATGTCACAGGAAATACAAGGCAGGACAATGCCATTTCACATTCTGTTTAGAAATATAACACAGCTTAATCTCGGGTGTAGTCGGCTCCTTTGCCCCTTTTACCCAGTGCCACTGCACATGCCACCTAAACCCCTGATACCAATTACACCCTATGGTCATCATTCCTAAAACTACTTTCACCTGTAATTGAGACGGAGATGGGCATATAGCTTGGCATAGAAACAGATGAACTTGCAAAACAACTGTTCAGATTCCTGAAATTTGGTTTCACCCCTCGGTCATGGATTTACTCACACCAAGTTCCCTGCCTGTATAAGTAACTTTACTCTAGTGGATGGGAAGAGGCCATTCCAAAGCAGGTGCACTCCTTGCAATATACACGTTGTGGGCATTCACAGACCATGTGTCTCCACTTCGTACCCTGGAAAAGGTTGAAGATTTACTCCAGTCAAGAGCAATCCCTTCCAGGACGGGAAAGGGCAAATAATTCCCTCAAACCTGTACAGTTCTCCACAAGGAAAAATGTTTCCCCTTGGAGAAAAGAAGTTACAAAAGGTATTTGCATTTTGGGTTTTTTAAATGCAAAGATATGCTTGTGATTTGTTTTCACGTGCATAAATGGTATTCCCCAAAACCTTCCCAGGATTAACCCTGGTAAACCATAACATATGCAGGTTTCCTTTTGTAGCCTGGAAGAGTTGTGTGAATTTCTAAAATTAGTAATTCATCTCCCATTATAGATTATAACCACCGAGGCAGATTTGCTGGCCCAATATGCATTGCCATTTGAGTGTGTAAGTCTGACTAACATGCCTAAAAGGCTCAATTTATGATTGCAACAGTTTACTTTTATAAATCATTTTATTCATGTGTAATATTACCTCCTGTGAATAAATCCTGAGTGTGAGTAACTCCCACTCAAGGGGTGAGTAGTATGAGCTGTAGCAAAGTTATGTAGTTGTGAGTTTTTTGGTTGTTACTTAAGTACGCCTCTGACCCCTTAAAATCCTGAAAATGGTTCACAATTGACTCCTGCCAAGAGCAGAAATTAATATTTTTTGAATGGGGGGAGGGAAATTGTACAATTAATTAATGAAGAGAAGGAGCTTCTCCACGAGAACAGTATTTTGCCCATGAATATCAAGAAAAAAATATTGCACAAAAGTGAGGGCATGAAACCATATGCAATATGTACAATTATTCACCCTGCATTGCCTCTCCATCGTCAAAATTAGGATTTCACAGACGTTTCAAAGGCATGTGCATAGAAAGCTGTGGATATTGCAGCACTCTAAGTTAAATGCTTTCGGGATTGTTGAGTCATACGTTTGTCCCGTGCTAGGCCAGATTGGTGAGGGCCTAGCTGTTTCCCAAAAAATAACGTTTTTCAAAAACCATTGCAGAACGAAACAAGCCTTGGCAAAGCCAAAAGGCTGGTGGCCGATGCCAGACCTATTGGATTTGCCTATGCTTGTTTTTCTTTGTTATGACACGAGCTCTGGTAAATACCGACAGCCGTCTCTTAATAAAGCAGGCCTCAATCAGCACTATGAGACCTTTCACTTGCAGATTTGTTTGTTCAACTTCAACTAATGGTCACAAACGTTGGCCCTTAATTGAGCGTCACCAGTTAAGCATTAATTAAAAATGTCCTAGCTTACGTAACGGAAAGTTTCAATTCTATTAAGGACTAGGAGGCGAGGATTATGCAGTCCTTTCTTCTCTTTATTGAAAACAGCATCTTCAAAGTTAAACATCAGAAAAACTGTATAGAACTACAGCCCCCATGAGCACATGGGGCCCAGTGTCCATAGCAACCACCGTCCAATGCCGAGGGCGTCCGCCGTATATCTGCTCATGACGTCCCTTCCGCTTCCTCTTCTTCTCTGTGAGGAAAAATCTCGGTAGATCCATTCAGTCCATCTTCTGGTCTTGTCCTAAACCAATACAAGACAAACCGTTATCCTAATTCCCTTCCATGGAAGGAAGCATAAAGAGGCAGTACACCCAAAACTTCCAATAACAGAAAAATTCTGCAAACACCATGCCATTGAGAATTTAGCACACAAGCAAACATATCTAGATTGGATCAATCATAGAACAAAACATAGCAGTATACAGTATAATCCCATCAAACCCATACTGTAAAATGTTACTTACTGAATTTACGGAGACTCCAGGGTGGGACGAGACCAGCAAGTCTCGGGAGGGATAATCCTCGCCTCCTAGTCCTTAATAGAATTGAAACTTTCCATTACGTAAGCTAGGAAATTTTTCATTCTATGTCAGGACTGAGGCGAGGATAATGCAAGTTTAAAGCTTATCCACCACCAACGCTGCTGCGCCATAGATGGGTTTGAAATAAAACTTCTTGAACGTGGATTCGGAAGACCAATCCACTGCGTTCATAATATCCTCCAGGCGACCACCTACCTGGACGGCCTTAGATACCATAGCCCCTCTCGCGGAGTGGCCCCCAAATCTGGTCACATCCACCCCCGCTTTGATCATGATCCAACGGACTCCTCTAGCGATGGATGGAGATGAAACCGCCTTAAAAGGCTTCTGCAGGGCGATAAGGAGTTGACGTTTGCCCGGAGGGCGATACTCCGCCGTCATTTCCTCATATGCCTTAAGACACCTTACCACACAAAGTTTGGGTTGATCCGGGAATACCGGATAAGATACTGACCTGATATTAGTCTTAGTCCTCCTCGCGACCGTGAAGGTTACTCCATCCGGAGTGAACATCCGAGACGTGATATCCAATGCCCTCACATCCAAAACGCGTTTACACGAAACCAGGCACAGTAGGATAGCCAACTTAGCTGACAATTCCTTCCTGGAGAGATATTGGTTATCCCGCCAAGAGCAGAGAAAACGCAGAATGATGTTGACGTCCCAGAGGCAGTCATACCTAGGCTCCGGGGGTTTCGACAATCTGGCACCTTTCATCAGTTTGCAAACCCAAGGATGCTCCCTAGCCGGTTTACCATCAATGTGGGCATGCCCCGCTGAAATGGCAGATCTGAAAGAGTTAATGGACCGGTAGGCCAATCCAGACTGCACCAACTCGGCTAAAAAATTCAGGATGTGACTAACGTCTGCCCCCACGGGATCGGTGTGTCTTCCCAGACACCAACGACGCCACCGTCCCCAAGCCGAGCGATACCTCTTGACAGTTCCTGGAGCCCAGGCTCGTTGGATGAGGTCCTCAGCGATCGCCAAAAGGCGGCCGTCTTGCCAATGTCCCCTGAAATCCTCCATGCCATGAGGTACAAGGTCTCTTGAAGAATCAACGGATGAGGCTCCCTGCGGGGGACCCGAGAGCAGAGAAGGGAACAAGGGCAGTCGAATCGGAAAGTCCCACGACAGCTCCAACAGTGGAGGGAACCACGCCTGGGCTCGCCAAAATGGAGTTACGAGGATCAGGGACGCTTGCTGTCGGCGAACTTGTGCCGCTACCCAAGGAATCATCAGGAAAGGAGGGAATGCGTAAGGCTGCTCCTGCAACCAGTCCTGCAGGAATTCATCCACCGCCGACGCCTCCGGATCCGGCCTCCAACTCACAAACCTCGGGAGTTGACGATTGAGCCGGGATGCGAACAGATACACAGAGCACGGACCCCACCTGGCCATCAAGGCCTGGAAGATTGACCGCTCCAGGCGCCAATCGATGAAGTCGTGGAAATTCCTGGAATGCCAGTCCTCGATCGAATTCTGTCGTCCCGGAAGATACTCCGCCGAGACCGAGATCTGCTACTCCAGGCAATAATGCCAGAAGTCCTTCGCCAGCTCCGCTAAGGCCCGAGACCGAGGGCCGCCCAGGCAATTTATGTATTGCACCGCTGACACATTGTCCATGCGTAGCAATATGCAACACGACACTCGGCTCTGCGTCAGAGACTTCACTGCAAAAGAACCCGCAAGGAGTTCCAGGCAGTTGATGTGAAGTTAAAACTCTTCCTCCGACCAACGGCCCCCCATTGTTATGTCGCCGCAGCGCACTCCCCAGCCCGACCTGCTGGCATCCGACTCGATGATCAGGTCCGGGCTGGATCCGAAGATCACTCTCCCGTTCCACGCACTAATGTGCTCGATCCACCAACGCAATTCCGTCCTCGTTTCCTCCGTAAGAGAGATGATTTTGGAATAAGTGAGCCCCTTCCTGAGGTGCTGCGCCTTCAGACGTTGAAGGGCCCTGTAATGAAGGGGACCCGGGAAGATCGCTTGAATCGAGGGCGAGAGGAGACCCACAATCCGAGCCAATTGTCGCAGTGAGATTCTGTCCTTCCGAAGAACCTGGGAGAGTTCCTTGCGAATCTTGGTCACCTTCTGCTGGGGAAGGCTGAGGGAGGCCGTCTCTGAATTGATTAGGAAACCCAAAAAAGTGATCTGTCTCGCAGGGCAGAGTACGGATTTCTGGGCATTTATCACGAACCCCAGGTCCTGAAGCAGAGCAATAGTCATGCTCAAGTTGCGCTGGAGACGGTCCGGCGACTGATCCAAAATCAAGATATCGTCGAGATATATGACCAGTCGTACGCCCCTCTCGCGCAGAGTCTCCACCACCGGCCGAAGGAGCTTCGTAAAGCACCACGGGGCCGATGAGAGGCCGAACGGCAGTGCCTGAAACTCGAAAATCTCTTTGTCCCAGAGAAATTGAAGGAACCGCCGGTGAGGCGGAAAGATGGGCACAGTGAGGTAAGCGTCTTTCAAGTCTAGACGCACCATCCATTCTCCCCGGAGGAGGATATTGCGCAGAAGATGGATCCCCTCCATCTTGAAGTGGCGGTAAACCAGCCACTCATTGAAGTCTCGCAAGTTTATGACCGGGCGAAACCCTTTGTCCTTCTTCTGGACCAGAAAGATGTTGCTCAAGAAACCCGAAGGATGAAGAAGGGATTTGCGTATCGCCCCCTTCCTGAGGAGCTCCGCCACCTCGTTGTCCATCAGAGCTCTGTCCTCTGTTGAAAAAACCAAGGGACGAGGGCGTACCCTCTGATGGGGAGTACCGTAGAACTCTATCCGGAAACCCCGGACAGTTTGGAGAACCCAAGGGTCTGAAGTGATCTTGCACCAGTTGTGAAAGTGGTCCCGTAAACCTCCCCCCCAGGACGGATGGGGAAAAAAGGGTAACACTCACCGGATGGGCCTCCCGGTGCCATGGCACCACCTCGATAGCCTCTGCCGCGCCCTTTCCCGGCACCTCTACTGGGATAGAAAGAACCCTGGCGGCCATCATTCCAGCTGTTGTTCCGACGCTGCTGATTCTTGTTGCTAGGGCCCTTTTGATATTGGCGGCCGGAGGAGCGACCCCGCCCTCTTCCGGCCCCAGCAAAAACCTGTCCAGGGAAGATCTTCTTGATCGATGTCTGGGCTTTATCCAGAGCGGAGAAGGTAGTTACAAACTTTTTTAGTTCTTTGATGAACGGTTCACCGAACAATTTGCCTTGTGCAATGGGCCCTGCTTCTCAAGTGGCCAGATCCCCAAGCTTGGGGTCGATCTTAATGAGAAGCGACCTCCTATGCTCCGCCGCCAATGCGCAGTTCGCATTACCCAAGAAACATAGGGCGCGCTGGGCCCAACCTGCCACGACCGCCGTGGATAACGCAGTCCCCGACTCCTTGACCCTCTCGGCCAATTGAATGATCTGGGTCACAAGACCCACGGCATCCAGGAGTTTATCCTGGCAGTTGCGCCAGGAGCGATCTATGCCCTTTTTCGGGACTTTCATGAACTTGGCAAAGAACGCGCAGAGTTTATCGTCAATGTCCTGAGTGACAGCCACCCTGCCCTCCAGCTTTGGGCGAGGGCATTCACCCCGCATAGGGTCCTAACCTCCTTCTCCAGCGGCTGGCGAACCGTACCCGCCATGTACGCCGTTACCTTAGGGTCAGGAATCCACTCCGACGACCTAGGATGGTAGATCCTTGTAGGATCAAACATGTCGGAGGCCTTTACATCCCCATCTTGGGACCCCGATGAGTGAGACGCCGGGCGCCAAGGTCGACCCGTGTACTCCTCGTCTCCTGAGGAAACTTCCTCCTCGGATACACCCTCTCCCTCCAAGGGGAAACCATCATCCTGGTCGGACTCAGGAGCGACCTTGTCGCTATCTTCTCCGTGGTCAAATCCCTCCCGGCAGGGTACATGCTTAAGTGACGCTTGGCAGACTTCTTACCACCACCCTGCGCACCTTTGGGTCCGCGATCCGCCAGCACCATGGGACCAAACACCCTGGGGATACTCTGGGCGAGAGCGTCCACTCTATCCCTCAGGGGAGCCAGTACCGAATCCAGGGCCTGCAACAGTGCGCGACCAACCGCAGGCGGCAAGGGTTGGGTGAGACAAACTTCTTCCGCCTCCTGAATTAAGGGGTTTGACTGGTCTGATGCCATCATTACAGAGGGTGAGAGCACTTAAACACCTTCAATAGATATATTTAGGTAGCCCCCTCGCCAGTGCTCAGACAGCCTAGCTGTCAAAACTGGATGCGGTACCTAATCACCGCCACCAGGTGGTGCTGCGCACCAGCGCGAGAGAGTGAAGCACCGAAGCCGGTGTCAGGCGAGGGTTGGTGAGGCAGAGCAAAACTCTCCTCAGCGCGCCGCCACACCAGGAAAAAAACAGCCGACCGGCAGTTCTTCCGAAGCGCCGGGCACCCCACAGAGCCAGGAAAGCGCAGGAATGCGCTAACGCGGTCCGCAATGAATCGGGAGGGCTGACGGCGCAAGCAGAGCCTGACACGCGTCCATCACCACACGACCCCTACCAGCGCGAGCAAAGCTTGACTCGCAATCAAAACACAACGGAAGCAGTCAATAAAATAGCGGGCATGCACAGGCACAATATAGCGCACAGAACATCAAAGCCAAAACACAGTACGTCAGTAAGAAAAGAAGTGACTTAACTGACGAGCAGAGAAGAAAGAGGAAGCGGAAGGGACGTCATGAGCAGATATACGGCGGACGCCCTCGGCATTGGACGGTGGTTGCTATGGACACTGGGCCCGTTGTGCTCATGGGGGCTGTAGTTCTATAAAGTTTTTGTGATGTTTAACTTTGAAGATGCTGTTTTAAAAAAAGAGAAGAAAGGACTGCATAATCCTCGCCTCCATCCTGACATAGAATTGGGCCTCCCTCTTGTAAGCGCTCAACCAGGGCACAGCTACACTAACCAAAAAGCTTTCACATGAAGCAATGTCATTTAGATATGCTATAAACTGAGATCTGGCTAACAATGGTGTGATAAAAGTGAATGATCAACAGTTCGATTGGGTTTATAATGACACTTAGTACGGGTGGGTCTACATGACCTTTTGATGCCATGATAGATACATTTTTATTTGGGAAGCATGTAAACTTCCCTGAAGTGGCATTTGCTCGTTTAACAATAAGTGTGTTCATACTTTAAACAGGGTCAAGGTGCACCACTTCAATATTTACAAAAACTGTTAACTTTGATAAGGTCAACAGAAAAAATCACATCAGTTGTTACTTGTGTTCTTTAAGAGTTCTTTTATTCAATTCAGTTGAAAATGAAAAGCACACACAGGAGCTACAGCCGACGCGTTTCGTCCTCTTGGGACTTCTTCAGGGCTGTTTACAAAAAATGACAATATACAAAAACATACAGTTAAAATTGACATTAAACAAGAAGCAGTTATGCTCATACAGAAAATGCCAGGCTTCATGAACAATACATTACAATATTAAAAACTAGTACAAGGCTTATGTACAAGCTGCCAACAACAATTGTAAATAAATGACTTGATTGAGTTACAGAAAGCATTCTGCAATTACTTTCAACTAAGATGAGCATATTCTGGGTTATCGCACATTGTTCTCCATATGGGTCTATCCCTCTTTGGACTGTCATCCTCAACTCTAAGATTTCTAGCACATCCTATATCTGTGAGAAAGTAGGAGCCCCAGCATCAAGCAATTAACAAAAAAAGGGGGGGTAATCAGTAGCTGTTGAGCGGGGATATTAGCACTAAAGAATAAAACATACCAAAATGAATCATAAGATAATGTTCTTAGGTCTTCTCCCGTGGTTATTGGGTACGTGGGTATATCCGTGACGTTCTATTATACTGAAAAGGGCATCTAGAAATGATTGATGAAAGAATTGATGGAACAACATTAGTGAGATGTCTAGTGACAGCCAACTTCTAAGAGGTTCTTGCGCTTCTGGGTTATTCCCCTGCATTCCTGGAATTGCAGGCGACAATGGCGCGCGCAGCCAGGCCTTGAGGTGCAGCTGTGCAGCGGTAATGCAGGGCGGAGAGGAGTGTCCTATCCTGTCCGGCAAGACCACGAGTGAGATGGCCACAGAGAGAGACAAGGCTTCTCGGAGAGGCTGCATTGCGAGAAGGCTAATGTGAAGGCGCTAATAATTATAACAACTTTACAAAAAATTCATCGATTTATGCGCAATGAATGTTAAAAACGTTAGGGTAGTCTATGTCAGTGATTTAGTTCCTTTTCATATTTCATGTTTTACTTAATGTCGCATTCTCCTGTGGTGTTAGCTATTTCCAGGATGTTGTGTTCCTGTCTTTTTTTCGTGTAGCACGTTACTCTTATATGGTGCTTAATGCATACTTTTAACTGAGTTACTTCAAGGTGTTTATAACGAGCCACGATTGAGCGGTTTGGGGTTGAGGATGAAGGCCGTGCAAGTTTCTCACAGGGCCTGCCACAGATTCAATCAAGCATTGGCATAGCCAATAGGTCTTGCTTTTGGAACCTTCTAAGTATTTAGTTATGCAGCACAATATCCTTAGTGCAACAACATCAACTGTTGCATGGCTAAACACTTATAAGGTCCCAAAGGTGAAACCTATTGGCTATGCCAATGCTTATTTTATCAATCTAGTGAGAAGCGCACTGTAATTTAAAAAAAATCTTTATTTACCATTTTAATCATACAATACAAGGTGTAAATGAGCTCACTGTGTCATATTCTTCAACTTGAAGGACAACCAATACTGTAAAGTAAAATGCCGCCAATATGTAGTTAATGGCAATCAAATAAACAAGTCCGAAGCATGCCAATTCCTGTATGCCCGAATGCCCCGCTCGTCTATCTGTTACTTTCTTATGTCAAATTTATCATCAGTGGGTCACTTTACTGAATAATATGAAGTCCTTTCCAGAGTAATGAAAGGGGTCCCATCAACCCACCCCTGTGGGGACCAGTCCCCGCTTCAATTGTGTTGCAGGCGGTGCGCTCAATGAGGTTCCATACTGTTTAAGTGGGCCCGAGATAACTTTCGGGCGTTAGGCGAGTGGTAATGTGCTAGCGTACAGCTCACTATTCGTGTTGCAGTATGTTAAGCCGTTTAACCATCTCTTTAATGTGGGTGCTGATTTGCGTCCCCATTTAATGGCGATCTCTCTTTTCGCCAATAGCAGGCCTATGGCAATGAATTTCCAAACCCCTTTAGGGAAGTTGGCCGCGTAACCCAATAGGGATACCTCAGGTGCAGGTGTGAATTCCAATTCCACCATCTTCCCTAATACACTAAACACTGCCTCCCAGTAGGTCTGGAACTTAATGAAGTTCCAGGTGAGGTGTGCGAAGTCTACATGCGGAGCCCCGCATTTCAACCAACAATGGGGTCTGCTAGAATCTATTCCATGTGATTTCTCAGGGGTTATGTAAATGCGTCGCAGGAACTTAAAATGAATTAATTTGTGGTGGCTGTTCAGGGAGACATTTTTGGTTTGTGCGCAGCACTCAGCCCATTGGCTGTCTAGAATGGGATGCCTCAGATCTACCTCCCAGTCTGCATAGATCTTGGTGTCATCTACCGGGACAGCTTGCGGCTCACGCTCTATGCAATTTGGAGACGAGATGCTCCCCCTCTACGTTTTTAATGATAATGGTAAGTGGGATGAACAAGTCAGGTTCAAGAGTAAATGTGGGCAAAATTGCTCTCAATACAAAGTATATCCATTTCATAACAAATGTATTCATAAACGAGGCCGTGCTGAAACTTTCCTCCTCTTCCACTGAGAATATGTGACCTCCAGGAAATAGGTCCCCAATTGTACTAATGTCGTACTTGGTAAGTGTACATTGAATCAGCTTCTCACCCATAATTGGGATCCAGCGATTATTTATAATCGGAAGGGCCGACGAATATAGCATGGGGGTGCCTGAAATTCTAGATATATTTTTCCAGGTCTAACTAGTAGTGAATACTGTTTGGATCTCGGGATATACCTCTAGGCAAGACCACGTTAAGGGCGTCAGGCAGAACTAAATCTGCTTCTGGACACAAATAGGAGATTCTGGCGTCTGGCTGGTACCAAGCGTGAGTAGAGTGTCATTGGGCAACCATATAATACAACTGAAGGTCTGGGACACCAAAGCCTCCTCCGTCGTAAGGAAGAGTCAGGATCTGCCAGCGAACTCTTGGTCTTCTCCCCCCCTAGGTTAATCTGATGAGGTGAGAGTGTAACGTTAAGAAGAAACTGTTCAGTAGGGGAACGGGGAGGTTATTAAAGAGATTTTTTAACAATTTTGGGAGTACAATCATTTTTATGAGGGCCACTCGACCCGCAAGCGAGAGAGGAAGACGTACCCATTTCTCAATCTGTGACTCAAGCTTGTGAACCGCTTGGCCATAGTTCAGTCTGATAACTTGTGCTGTGTCAATCTGGAGATGTATGCCTAAATACTTAGTTGATTCCTCACACTATTTGTGTGGCAATTTGCGGTCCCATTGTTTTTTTGCTGGGAGTCAGGGGCAATATTACAGATTCATGCCAATTAATTCCTAGACCTGAGACGCGCCCGAACCTTATAATTTCTATTATCAGGGGAGCAAGATTAGTCTGTGGTTGGAGCACATAGAAAACGATGTCATCTGTGTATAAGGACCCCAAAAGGGGACGTGTGTTGAACTGGAGCCCTTTCTGTAGATATTTCTCCTGGAAGTGCCTGACCAGCAGGTCCAGCGATAAGTATAAACAGGCGGGGTGACAAGGGGCAACCTTGTCTGGTGCCTCGAGAAAGCAAGAATGAGCAGGATAGCGTGCCGTTGACTGCGATGAACCCCCTGGGCATACCCATCCTGCCCATCACCGAGAGAAAGAAGGGCCACTCCAGAGAGTCGAACGCCTTCTCAGTATCTAATAAGACCGCAGCCACTGGAATGTCTGGACTTATTCTATGCAGGACTGCAAACAAGGTTCTAAGGTATAGATAGGTAGATCAATGTGTTATAAACCCTTATTGTGTTGCGGAGATAAGTTTATCAATCTGTAGGGCCAGTCGACGGGCAATCATATTGGCGAGGATTTTATAATCTAAATTTAGCAAGGATAACGGTCTGTGCAATCCACACAGTAATGGGTCTTAACCTGGTTTAGGCAGAAGAATAATGACTGCTTCCCTGAGGGTGAGGGGCAATTGTCCCTGCTCGAGTGCTTCATTGTAGACTCCAAGAAGCCGTGGAGCTAATAAATCTTTGTAAGACTTATAAAAGTCCCCGGTGAAGCCATCCAGGCATGGTGCAGTGGACCCATTCAGTGCCTCTATTTGCAGACTATCTCATCACTTGAAAAGGGTTCAGCTAGGAAGTCTTGCATGTATTTTTCCAGGTATACTAATGCAATTTCTGCAAGTAAGTTCTCCTGAGCCATAGGGGCACTAGTGACTTTGGAGGTATGTAAAGTGTCATAGTACATCAGGAACTCGTTACGGATCTCGGTAGTGTCAGGTAGCAGTCGCCCTGAAGAGGCTCTAAGTTCTGTAATACAAGACTTGCTATATGGGGCTCTCAGTAATTGCGACAAGGTGCGACCTGGCCTCTCGCCCTCTCCATAGCGGCAGGCAGTTGCATATTTGCTTAAAAAGAGGGCTTCACGTTCTGCTGCCTCTTTAATTTCAGTGGGGAGCTTAAGTCGTTGCCTCAATACCTCAGGGTGGGGATGGAGCAATAATTCTCAGTCCAACTGAAGCTCGGTATGGGCCAACGACGCACTCTGGTCCCTTAAAACTCCAGCATGTTTAGCGATGCAGACCCCCGTATGTATGCCTTAAATGCCTCCCAGAGCACAGCCCTGGTATCAACTGTGCCAGTATTTAAGTCAAAGTAGTCTTATATTGCAACTCCAATCTCGGAGTAAAACAGGTCATCATTAAGAGCTCTGCTTCGGAACCGCCACTGTTGCTCATAACCATCTGGCCTAGGGATGCGGAAACTTAGCATAAGGTGAGAGTGGTCAGAGTATGTCCTAGAGAAAGTTGTGGTATCCTTGTACTACGGGTAAAGAGCGGGCGAGATCAGCCACTAGTCCAATCTAGTCCATGTGATATGTGAAACAGAGAAATGCGGTGGATGGATTACGTCTTCGCCATCTATATAATAGCGCCAGGGAATCGCAGAGTTCTAAAAAGGCCCTGCACATGCACGGCTTAGTGTCGGGAGAGGCAGAGGAGCAGTCCAATGATGGGTCAAGGAGCATGTTAAAGTCCCCGCCCACAATCATGTTGGTCGCTCCCAGTTTTAAGAGTTGTGAATGAAAGTTATGGAAATACTCAGGGCTGTCAGTGTTAGGAGCATAAACGCGATTGAAAGCTATGCTATGACCCATTAATTTCCCCTCTACTGTTGTGTAGCGGCCGTCTCCATCACAGAGGACTTTGTGCAAGTGAAAAGGGTTACGTTTATGTATCAGTATTGCCGTGCCCCTGGCATAAAAACTGAAGTTAGTATAATATCGATGTTGGCCCCAACCCCTGGCAAACTGCGTAGTGTCTGATTTGGGTTGATGTGTCTCCTTTAAGAAGGCGATATCTATTTGGTGTCTCTGTAGAAAGTGTAAAACGTGTTTCCGTTTCCTGGTATTGTCCAGGCACCTAACATTCCACAAAATCAGAGACAGATCAGAGGGACCAGGGAAGATTGCCGTCTGTGCGCTTTGGCTAATAATGTAACATTGGGGTCCTGGAAAAAATACATGGCTTAGCAGTGAGCCGAATGGTAAACAAATAGTAATGGTAGAATCTAAACTCTAACCCCTCCCCCACCCAGCCTTGCGCATCCAAATGCAAGGAACAATTCCCATCTAATGATAATCCAATGCATCTAGAAAACTTCCCAACGGTAGTAGCAAATGTACAAAAAGATACATTCGAATCTGTACTGACATCTAAGTGATATACACCCTGGGGTGAGGCAACGCCCCGTCGATTACCCAGCATAGTAACACTATCAAATGTAAACTAATATTCATACTATCTAAAAAATGAACTTACAAAAAACTCAAAGCACATGTCGGCAAATCGTGTCCTAGAATCAGGGAGCATGCTCAGTCATTGGAAAAGAGTTTGTCGCTGGCATTCGATCCACTGAGAGCCTATCAGGAATCTGTGAGCTGCCAGTGTTTTTATAGGTTCTGCAAAATTCCTGTACTGCCGTGGGTGTATCAAATATGTGGGCTCTACCTCCTATGTCTACAGGTAGACGTCTCGGCTAGAGCATGCCGTATTTCAGTGCCAAGTTTCCGAGAGTTGTTTTAACTCTGTTATACTTCCGTCGGCCCTCCTGTACCATAGCTGTAAAGTCCAGGTACAATGCAACTGTTGAACACTGCCATGTAGTGTCGCCATGCTCTCTGGCAAGTCTTAAAGCAGTGTTTCTGTTCCAACAAGCGATGGGCCCGTTTGACTATAAAGCCAGGAGTGAAGCCCTCACTGCCAAATAGGTCGGTAAGTAAGGATTCTACGAATAGGTCTATGCAGCAAGTTTTGGTCTATACCGGGACACCAAGGATGCGAAGATTGTTGCGCCTACTGTGCACTTCCAAATCGTCATTTTTGATTGCAACTTCCTTCAGGATATGCTCCACTCGCTCCAGGCGTTTGAGAGATTGATCTGCACCATCTTCAAGTTCAGAGATTCTCCCCTCCGCTGTGTCTAGCCTTTTATCGTGAATGTCAATCAGTGAGAAACCCACTTGAAAGTACACTTGTTGTGGGGTGGCTTCTAGGCAGGGCAGGAGGTACACTCCACCAGCGGGCCAGTAGAGAAGTGCCACTGCACTGCTGTTGGTTGTCATATGGCAGCAGAGCAATAGCAGTCGAGGGACAACCATCTGGGTGACGCACTGGAGTGTTGTGCTGCTATGAGGAATGTATTATGGACCTGTAGATAGAGAGTGTCTTGTTGGACCTAGCGTGCGAAGGTCGTCAGTCGCGGGCACTAAGCAGCATTGTACTGAGGCGCTTCCTTGGCAAGTATCTAAAATGGTGGCCGCATCCTGTTTCTAGAAGATTCAATCATGGTGTGCAGTTCCGGTCACCGCCTTCGTGCCCCTTTTCAGACATCCACGATGTCGGCACTCTCAGTGCAGGGCAACCGGGAGAGATCTTACGCCCATGTGATTCATGCCCCCCACCCACCGAGTGCTCGTGCAAGCAGCCGGGCGGCTGCCTCCCAGGCAAAACCGCGGACCCTAATTTCCGCGGGGCCTCAGGGATGTGCACCGGTCTTGAGCGCTGCTTCCTAAACCAAGGGAATGGGAGGGCGTGTTTCAGCGAATCTAACGGGGGGAGCAAAGCGGCAGGCTCCCAGCGCACTCACCTCACACATAGTTGAAGCCAAGCTCGGGGTCCCTAGTCACGGCTGTCCGTAAAATCTTCATGAGCCACAAACTGCCAGGTCTCCAGGTCACTGTATCAGGCGAGGCTCCTCCCTCCGAAGGCACGGCACCGGTTACAGGCGATCCACTGCAGGCGGGAGCGATGTGGATGCAGCTTCCCGTTCTCTGCTACATCGAGCTTCCGCTGACACGACTCAGGGCATCCATACTGGGCTGATGTGAGAGATAGAGCTTCTGGGCTGGGTAGATTCGGCGGAGCTTCAGTGCTGCACGGCCTGGCCATGCCCCCAGAAGGGCGCTGTCATAGTCAAGGTCAGAGACTGCAAGGAATTGCACAGTAATTTTATCATTTACTGTTAGGAATTATTTGCAGATTATAAGGAATATGAGTAGGAAAATGCTGCTTTGGATACATTCTGAAGGCAAGTTTCACAATGAGTGTTGCTGCAGTTTAATGGGGTGGAGTGTTGTGGGAAATAAAAAAAACACTTACCTGCAGGCCGGCCGCCTCCCGGTCCTCTTCAGTTGTTGACATGCTGGAAGCACACAGGTTCTTATAGCCAATCACGATGCTGCTTTAACCATAACAGCATCGTCCTGACTGATCTAAAAGCCGTGGTTCGGCACTCAGATGGGGACTATGAGCCTCTGCATGTTCTACACCCAGGCTGTGCAATATAGCCAGTTGAGAACATCCAATGTGTGCATGACTGTTTGGCCGGCAACATATATCCTGGAACTTCGACATTCTATTTTGACTAGAAGATGGAAGAATCTCCCTTGGGGTCAAGGAGTGACTCCCATGTTCAAACAGGCACCAACAAAGCATCTTGCCAGTCTGCATTTCCAAGGCTCCCACCAGAACCGGGAGGTGTTGCGACACAGGACATGGACTTCCAGACATCTTTGACGCCGACACGAGATCCCAGCAAAGCTGAGATCTGTAGCCATCATGAGAGACGTGGGACCGGAACTCCTGGACACCGTGCACATTTGCTAGTGTATTGACTTCCCGAGCTTTCTCGAAGTTGTGCATTGGACTACTCATAGTCCAAGGCCTCAGTACCATCTGCACCGAAGATTGTTGGCATACACTCCACGAGTGTTCCGTGGGCCCGCTTCTAGCATTTCTGCTCGAGGAAGGTGCTTGACAATCTTCTACTTCCGGGATTTTTGGATGGCGGATGGTGCTCCCCGCCGGATTACCAGCTAGAAGCATTTGCAGCGTCGTTCCGGCACATTTTCAAAGGACTACAACTCCACTGAGGAGACTTCGTGGGAGGTGCAGGTATTTCCACAAGAACGCTGGTGTGCAACCTTGACATTGCCCTACCTTTTTTTTGTTACTTTTTGTTGAAAGCCGCGGCCTGAATTTCCGAAGGAACGCAGGAGCGTGTTCTTTGTTACCGCGACTCGGATTTACGTTTACAAAACCCCGCTGAGCGGAAGACGTTCAGGAGCGTTTTCTTCCGCTCGGGAATTGGCAGTAGCTTCATTTGTTTTTTGGTTGAAACGCTTTTGGACTGCCTAATTCTACTGCCTTGCTATTTGTATTTTTAGCTCTCGGGAAGACAATTCCTCTGGAATTAATATTCTTTAGACCTTGCAACGCAGGCATCAAACTTGTTATGTATGTGGGATAAAATTGTTTCATAAACTGCCAGTTGTTAGCAACAGTATTCCCACACACAGGAAAGCAGTTTGCCTTTTTTTTGTATAGCACCAGTCAGAATGGTATAGAATCTATCCTGGGCATTGTGAATACCGGACTAGTTTTCTATTACTGTAGAGCAACAGTGGTATAGTGTACGTAGACTGTTTCCTTTTGATGTTCGCTTGCCTGCTCCCAGGTGTATTCTAAGTGGTGTACTTTTCCAGTCTAAGAGAAGCTCTTCTTGAGATATCATGTTAGCTGCAATACTTCTGGTGAGTGAGTTTAGATACATTGTTATTACCTTGTAGGACAATAGAGTAAGGCTCTAACGTATGTTGTGTTTTATCCAGTCCTACAGTCATATGCCAGAAGAGTGACAAAAGTTCCCTAGACCAGACCAGAGGGGGAAGAGATCTTGCACCAAGTTTATTATTTTTGTTCCCTTTTTCCTTTTTCCCCCGGGCACGACCTCACACAGCAGTGTTCTATTCCTCTGTTGGGGCTTGCATTCAAGGGAATTAAGGAACATATCATCTACCATCGTCTCTGCTGGGCATCAGAGCAAGGTTAGTGGCGTGTTATATTTCCTTGTGCTTCTGACAACCCGACAGATTGGCAAGCCCAAGTTTATGCCCAGCCTGGACGATGGATACCAATGTGGTGTTGACCTCGCTGTTAGAGAGCCTATATGCTCTGCAGCAGGAGGTTCAAACCCCTCGTGCAGAAAACCAGAACCTACTAAAGGAGGAGAGCACATTACGTAGAGACGTGGCAGGACTTTCTCGTAGGGGTCATGGAGAAGGTTCCTATATCAGAGCAGCGACTCTCCCTCCTCCTACCCACACTACACAGTATCCTTCCCCTGCCATTCACGGGGGTGTTTTTTTTTCAACAACTCCTGTTCCCCCACCCACATCAGACACCGTTCCCACAGTTCAGTTGATACAGAACACAGGCATACCATTGGCACCCTCAGTAAGATTCCATGGAGACCCAAAGAAGTTCGAGACCTTCCTGAACCCGTGCAGGCTCCACTTTTTATGTAAACCAGCAGTGTTTCAAAACGAAGCGGCCGAGACTGCATTCATGATGTCTTACATGGGTGGTAATGCGGCCAGCTGGATCATCCACCTTATGGAAAGGAACGATCCCGTTTTGCAACGATTTATGGATTTCTGCTTCTAAATGAGGAAGTTATTCAATATAAAATCGCACATGATGTCCTTAGACAGAGAATTCCTCACCTTACAGCAAGGGTCCCAGGATCTGCTGACTTACATCACAACTAGTGGTAGAAACCGACTGGCCCTCCGAAAAAAGAATCACTCTGATTTATCAGGGATTATGAGGAGAAATTAAAGACGTCCTTTCTCAGGTCATACAGCTGCCACAAACATGTGAAGAGTTGATAGACTTAACTGTCCAACTAGACCACAGGATCCAGGAAAGAAAAAAGGATAAAAACAGAGGAGATGCTCGTTTCTTGTTTTCAAGACCAAAAAGCTCAGTGGAGGAACACCTCAAATCCCCAGAAGGACCCGAACCTTTGCAGATAGGAGGGATTCAGGGTCCCCTTACCCCAGAGGAGAAGGAAAAAAGACGAAAGATGAAACTGTGTCTATACTGTGGGAAAGGAGGACATTTCATTAGAGAATGCCGTGCGAGGACATCGCTCCCTGGGAGGACCGCCGTTCCACAGGTACAAGCATCTATAAGACAAGGAGAACCGGCGGAAAACTGAAAAGCCCAGATCCGATGGAGATCTCTGACTTGGGTCTACAACGTACAATGATCTCACCAGTCCTTGCCAACACCCAAAAACCCGCTATAGCACACATGCAGTGGCGTAGCTAGAGCTTGTGGGGTCCCGGGGCTATCCCTCAGATTGCCCCCCCTGGGGGCATGGGGGGGAAAGGATGTCGAGAACTTGAAAGAGGTCCAAGAGAATTGTAGTATCGCCGCTAATAGTTACCTCGATCATGCAAGTTACATGCACATACATGACACAGTCCAAGGCTACACCCTCCATTATTTCTGTTGCCTACCAGGGTTCAGTGAAAAGTCCTGCAACACTGATTTGTGGTTTCACTCCCTTATTTAAACCCTGGGAGTCTCCTGCCCAGAGATGAAACACTAAGGCACAAGGAACTGAAGACTTCACACTATGCTCTCATCAGCCTTTTGTGGAAAAAGAACAGGACACACACACCGCCTGCCAACTAGATGGGAGTTACACCTGAAAGAAACAAATACTATAACATGGCAAAAGGCTATGACTGCAATACTAACTGAACCTCTGTCTCCAAACAACAAACGCCACCTACTATCCTGATAGGGATTACACCTCACAGGAACCAAGAATAGGACATGGTAAAAGGCTATTCCAGCACGACTAGGACAGCTGCCTCCAGTCCTTTCATACTCTAGAGGTTGGCTCAACACAATAGCGTCAGGAACGCCAACAATAAATATCACTCACCTGGACGTCAGACCTACATTTTATACATCTTCTCTGCAGTGGAGATCCCAAAAGTGGGCTTTTCTTTGTACATTTCTGCTTCCTCAACTGTATTTGGGTAAAAAGCCTGCACTACTGCAGTCTAGTTCTTTTTTTCTCTCTCAATTACGCAAGATGGTAATTCCTTACATCTTACATTGGCACCTCCCCATTAAGCTAACAAAATTCTGCTACCACAAAGTCACATCTTAATGCTCCTCTTTCAGGGGCTGCACATTCATGGCCAAGAGACCGCTACTGCGAAATAATCCTTCTTTTCAAACTTATGCAATGCACAACGTTATGTCCTTTCCCCCACTGTTGAGCACCTAGTTTCTCTAGCTTCACATGAGTGATTTTCCAGCATCTCTTTCCTTTGGGAAACAGGTCAACTAGTTAAGGCTCTGGATAGCAATTGCTGCAGAAATTCAAAGAATTACAAGAACATCCACATTTCTTCCATGAAGTCTATTCACTGGCAAACAAGCATTAAGAACTGTGTGTCACTTTGTCTTAAGCACTGAGACTAGGGCAAATGAAGGTAAGAAGAAATCATGGTTTGGACACACCCGAATGGTTCTAGCTGATTCTAAGATGTGTTGCAGCAACAAATGATGGACGGAATGCTGAATGAATCAAACATTCACCCCATCAAGTGTTGTATGTTGGAACAAAGTGTTCCTCAACAACGACTACCTAAACAACGTGGTCTCTAGTATGACTGTGTCTCAACCACAATCTTTTTTACCACACATTCCTTTACCACAAATTTTCATGGTAAAGGAATGCATCATAAACGGCCTTCTAACCCAAACCCCTCCCCCCCTCTAATAACTTCCCCAACCCCTCACCCCCTAAAATTGAACCCAAATCCCCCACCCCGTAAAAACTAACCTGAATCCCTCCCACCCCCTAAAAACTAAACTGAACCCTCCCACTCCCTAAAAACTACCCCATCCCACCTCCTAAAAACAAACACGATCCCCCCCAAACTCCTAGAAACTACCTCGAAACCCTCTCATCCCTAAAAACTAACATCAACCCCTCCCATCCCCTAAATACTAACACATACCCATCCCACCCCTAATCACTAACATGAACCCCCCCACCCCCTAAGAAATAACACAAACCCCCACTCCTTAAAAACTATCCCGAACCCCTCCCAACCCCTAAAAACTAACACTACCCCCTCCCATCCTAAAAACTAACATGAACCCCCACCCCCTAAAAACTTACCCGAACCCCTCCCCACCTAAAAACTAACACAAACCTGCCACCCCTTAAAAACTACCACAAACCCCCACCCCTAAAATCTAACCCAAACCTCTCTCACTCCTAAAAACGAATACAAACCCCCTCACCCCTTAAAAGCTACCCCGAACTCCTCCAACCCCCAAAAATAATATAACCTCATAACTTTACCCATCGTGCCGAGATGGGCAACACGCATAACACCTGGTCCTCGTTCACTGAGAAAGGAATAGCAGTGAAGCTCTGTCACTGCCTAGTGCCCTGGCGAACACTCCAGATATTGGGCACTTCACAAATTAGTCAGTACTAGTAAGTAGTACTCTATACATAGGACTCTAGTGATTGGTGGGCGGTTTGGGCATGCTATTAATGAGTTAAACTAAAGTGTGGAGTTAAGAGTTACGCCGCTGCACACATGAACGTCTGTCTATCCCTCTGGATCACATCAAAGGATGTCTTAGAGGTGGATGCCCTGTTGGATTCCGGGGCGACCAGTAATTATTTTATTTTATTTATGAAGTTTTGTATAGCGCTAGCCTGACCGGAGGGTATCGGAGCGCTTCACAGCAATTGCATAGCAAAACATTCAGGAGCATAACATATTACAATAAAGTGAGCAAAAGGAGCAGAACAAATAGCAAAACAGTGAGACAGTCCGGGTAGAAGTCGTGGTAAAGAAGAAGTTGAGTGGGTCATTACAAGGACTTGCTATCCCGCAGCCGGGAGAAGTAAAGTGTCATTTTCTGCCCTCCGATGGATCCTATCTGATCACTGGAGATCGATCGAGGAAAAGGATTTTGAGCTGACTTTTAAATTTAGCGAAGGAGGGAATAGTTCTGATGTGGGGGGGCTAGAGTTCCATATTTTAGGCGCATTGCCGGCGAAGGATCTGGTCGCGGTTTTTTGTTTTTGAGGTTTTAGCTGGATAAGCAGTAAGGTATTGGAGCTTCTTAGGTTCCTGTTCTGACCTGCTTTTTTGAGTTTAGACGCCAGATATTGGGGTTTGCCTGTGTGAAGGGCTTTGTGGGTGAGGCAAGCGTTCTGAAGTTTGCCCGCATTTCTATGGTAAGCCACTTGAGTTCTTTGAGGGCAGGAGAGATGTGGTCAAATTTCTTTAATCCCGTTACCATTCTGGCAGCCGTATTGAGGGTTGTCTTTAGTGGAGCAAGGTGTGTTTTCGCAATTCCAGAGAGGACTGCGTTTCCATAGTCCAGTCTTGACAGCACCAATGCTTGAGTGGCTTGTTTAAGGTCGTTGGGTGGAATGAAAGGTTTTATTTTGTTTAGTAGCTTCATATTAAGGATGGCGCTCTTAGCCGAAATCCTAATGTGTTTGGTCATGTCCAGTTTTGAGTCTAGCGTGATGCCTAATGATTTGACAGACTCGGCCAGGGAGAGGTTCCCGTGGAGCGCATCGATCTCCTTTAGCCACTCAATGACTTGAGGGTTCTCTTCTTTGTTTGAGATGAGGAGTAGTTTGGTTTTGTCCGGGTTCAGTTTTAAGCGGTTGCTTGATAGCCAACGTTGCGCATCTCTTAGTGTTTCATTGTGTCTTTGTATATCTTTGTCAGAGGAGATTTCCAGGTAGATTTGGGTGTCGTCAGCATATAGGTGAAAGGGATGTTAGCTTTCCTGAGTAAGGCGGCGAGGGGTTCCATGTAAAGAGTAGGGGGAGAGCACTGATCCTTGGGGGACTTCCTTCAGGACTGGTTGCAGGTCGGATTCGAAACATCTGATTTTGATTTTCTGGGAGCGGTTGAGAAGGAATGAGGAGGACCATTTAAGGACCACCTAGTTTAAACCAGCCCTTTCTTCGAGAGCTTTGAGGAGAAGTTTGTGGTCAACTGTATCGAATGCTGCCGATAGGTCAAGGAGAATAAGGAGGCAGCTTTGGTCTGAGTCCAGTGATTTGTGAATATCATCAATTATGTTGAGGATTGCAGTTTCAGTGCTACATCCTTTCCTGAAACCCGACTTATGGGAGTCGAGGAGGTTGGTATTGTCCAGGTGTTGAGTTAATTGTTGGAGTACGCATCTTTCCAGGATTTTGGAAATATGAGGTAGGTTGGAGACAGGTCTGAAGTTATTTAGGTCATTTATGTCCAGGCCTGTTTTTTTTAGCAGTGGGGTGACTTGACCCACTTTCAGACAATCTGGGAGCTGTTTATAATCCTGCACCAGAGTGGAGCGAGGGAGAGTGTCAATTTTTGGGTGAGTTGAGCCGGGAGAGGGTCTAGGGTGTGAGATGAAGGTTTAGAGGTGGAAATAAGTTTGACTATCTCTCCCTCTGGAATGGGTTGGAAGAGTGACCAGGATTTGGTGTTGGGGGTGGGAGCGCAGCTGAGCGCCCCAGCTGGGCTGCTAAGGTGAGGAGGGAGCAGTTGATGTCTAGTGAACGCTCGACCTTGGCGATCTTGTTATTGAAGAAGGTGGCAAAGTTGTCGCAGCGTTCTGTGGAAGCTTGACTCAGGGACGTATCAGATTTGGAGGTTTACATCGACCAAGAGTTCGCTCTGAAGATAGAAAAACCCTGTGAAAAGAAAGAAACTCCTGAACATGTGAAAGCAGTAGATGGCAGGGCCCTGACTTCTGGTCCGGTGATGTCACCCTTTCCCTACTGATGAAAATCGGCTCTGATCACCAAGAATATATCCAATTCGATCTTATAGATGCCCCACAGTTCCGTCTTATCCTTGAGATGCCTTGGCTGACATTACATGATCCAGTTATGTTATGTATGTTAAATGGGATTTATAAAGCGTGCTGACACCATGGGTTTCCTGGCGCTGTAGGACAGAGGTGGGACTGAGGCCGGAAGAAGCGGAGTTAGCAGGGTGGCGGGAAGAGGAAGGTTTTGAGCAGCTTCCTGAAATGAAGGAGGGAGCTACTGGATTTGATGTTCGGTGGAAGAGGATTCCAGAATTTGGGGGCCAGGAGGGCGAACCGACGGCCACCGAATTTGTTGGTTTTGGTTTTGGGGACAGCAAGCATGTTGAGGTGAGCTGAGCGGAGATTGCGAGTTGGGCGGTGTGGGTTGACGAGTGAAGTCAGGAAAGCGGGGCTGATGCAGTGGAGGGATTTGAACGTGAGGCAGCCCAGCTTAAAGGTCGCCCTTTGTTCTATAGGTAGCCAGTGCAGCTTGTGCAGCAGGGGTTTAGCCAACTGCCATTTGGGGGTTTTGTAGATAAGACGGGCTGCTTGGTTCTGCACGACCTGGAGGCGATGAAGTAGGGATTTTGGGAGTCCGTGATACAGGGAATTGGAGAAGTCCAGGCGGGATAGTACCAGGGAGATGATTACCTGGATCAGAGCGGCTGGTGGTAGTAAATGACTGACTTTGCGGATTTTACGAAGCTGGAACGTGCATGATGCGATCACGGTGCCAACTTGAGGTCTGAGGGAGAGTTCGGCATCGATGGTCACACCGAGACTCTTTACTGATTTTGCAGGGATCGGGGGGGCCTAGTTTGATGGGCCAGAACTGCGAGCCCCAGTGGGAGGAGCTGGATCCAGGGAGAAGGAGCTCAGTTTTTCCAGGATTTAATTTTAGTTGATTGCAGTTCATCCACTCCTGGATGTGTATCATGACGGAATGGAAATTGTCCACAGCGTTCGGGGAGTTAAGTGGAAAGATGATCTGCAGATCGTCAGCGTAGTTGTACACTGTGATGTCCCAGTTTTGAAGCGAGTGGATCAGGGGCCGAAGGTAGAGGTTGAATAGCAGGGGTGACAGGGAGGAGCACTGAGGGACTCCACAGGTCGTGGGAGTTTTGGGCGCGGTGTAGGGGCCCAAGCGGACGGCTTGTGTTCTGCCGGTCAGAAAGGACTGAGTCCATTTGAGGGCAGGACCCTGGATGCCAGCCTGTTCGACACGGTGAAGAAGGATGTTGTGGTCAACCGTGTCAAACGCGGCCGACAGATCCAGGAGTACGAGAGCCTGGGGGATCCCTGTGTCAGCGTTCATCCTCAGCGTGTCAAGGACTGCTAGGATGACGGCCTCGGTGGAGTGGGCTGGCCTGAAGCCGGCCTGGTTAGGCTCCAGGTGGCAGGAGGTCTCGATGAAGTTGGAGAGACACCGGGTGACGTGGGCCTCCATTAGTTTGGAAAAGTATGGCAAGAGTGATATGGGATGGTAGTTGGAGAGTTCTGCCGGGTCCACGCCAGGTTTCTTCAGGAGAGGCACTAAGATGGCCTCTTTGAAGGTGCTGGGGACAATACCCGTGCTGAGGGAACCATTCAGCAGAGGTAAAATGCAGTCGGGTAAATTGAGACAGCAGGACCGAGGGGGGGCCAGCAGTCATTCGGAGAGCCTGATTTTACCCGGGTAGCGAGTTCAGCTAGTGAGTTGGGGTTGAGGGTAGGGAAGTGGGTAAAGATCGATGAGTTGTTCAGAGGAGTGTCAGGGGGGAGTGTCTGAGGGAGGGGGGGATGGAGTCCTTGATTTTAATGATTTTCTCAATGAAAAAGAGATTGAGAGCATTGCAGGTCTCTTGGGTGGGAGTCTGACCTGGGAGAGTTCTGTCGCCTGAGGTGAGTTTGTTCATGATTTTAAAGACCTCCTTTGATTTGTTGTCCGCGGACGAGATTCTATTTGAAATATGTTCCGATTTAGCTGAGGAAATTGCATTTTTGTATTCTCTGCGAGCTATAGTGTATTGTAGTCTGTCTGGTTCGGAGTAATTGCGTCTCCATGTCCGTTCCATCTGGCGCACCTTCAGTTTATGTTTCTTAAGGCCGTCAGAGAACCATCTGTGGGAGTTGTGGTGTCTGGTGTGGGGAAATTTGGTAAGGGGGGCAAATTGGTCGCTGGCCGATTTAAGCCAGGTGCCAATGTCGCTTTCCATCATGTCCATATTGGTTAGCTGATTGATGGCTGGCCGGGTGTCGGATAAGGTCGCGAGAAAACCTTGGGAGTTGTGAGAGCTCCATTTGCGTGATAGGCCGCCAGCCATCAGAGGGGCGGAGGTCCTACCAATGATAGTGAGGGTGGTTTCAACTAGGTGGTGGTCTGACCAGACGCAGGGGGAGACAGATGGCTTGGAGAGTGTTAAGTTTTGGGTCCAAATCTGGTCCAGGATGTGGCCCTTGATGTGGGTGGGCAAGGAGATTTGTTGGATCATGTTAAGGCTGTTGAGGGCTTCAAAGAGCTCGGTGGCGTGGGGCCCGGCGTTGGCGTCGTTAAACCAGTAATTAAGGTCGCCAAAGAGAGCTAATCTGGGATACGATGTGAGTAGGTCGGACACCTGTTCAATCAAGGTGACCGCGAAAGATGGCATGGAGTGAGGGGGCCGATATAGGAGAAGGAGTGTTAAGGCTCCTACATCCGTTTTTAGGCTGATGATTAGGTTGTCTACTTCCGGGAGGGTAAGGGACGATGTGGAGATAAAGTTGAGGCGTTTTGATATTATGGCTGCCACCCCACCCCCAGGGCGATTTCCAGAGCGATCGGCATGGAGGATGTAGTAGTCTGGGGGGAGGGCCGCCAGGATGTCAGGGAGAGAATCTGTAGTCAGCCATGTTTCTGTGAGCAGGAGTACGTCTTGCTTCTCGTGAGACAGAAGGATATAGATGTCGGCTTGGTGTTTTACCAGGGAGCGGGTGTTCAGATACAACACCCGGATGGAAGTGTCACTCCTGACCGGTTTAGCGGGGGGAGTGCTCCGGCTGGAGGGGCGTCGGTCTGAGCGCGCGAGGCCGGCTGTGGTGATGCGTCTGATGGTGGTGGGAGAGGGTGAAAGGTGGGGGAGTTGTAGTTCTCTGATGGAGTTGGCCGAGTATGAGATGAAATGGCCGGCTTGGCTGGCCCCTGGGCCCGGCCTGGCGCGGACGGGCGCAGACGGGCGCAGACGGGCTTGCTTTGGCGTGCCCTCGGCGCGCTGACGGCGCGCCCGCTGCGCGCGTCCGCTGCGCGTCCTGGGAAGGCACATTGTTTTTATGTAAAGGGGGCGTGGCCTCACGGCCGTGGGCATGGCCTGTGGGCTTCGGAACGAATGGCGGCAAAATATCTCAGGCCCGCGGAGCGTTTAGATCGGCTGTGCGGCGATTCTGCTGTAATTAAGGACGGGAGAGTGCTCAGGGGGAAGTGAACAACAGGTAAAAGCAAACAGTTTCAATTAGGATAATTTTTTTAAAAAGCGAGCGTACTCCCGGCTTCCGCCTCAGGAGTTTAGTAACCTCTAATGCGGGCTTCGTAAGTCAGCGCGACTTAAATAGTGGTCCAGGAGGGGGCGTGGCCTCACGGCTGTGGGCGTGGCCTGTGGGCTTCGGAACGAATGGCGGCGAAATATCTCAGGCCCGCGGCAGCGTTTAGATCGGCTGCGCGGCGATTCTGCTGTAATTAAGGACGGGAGAGTGCTCAGGGGGAAGTGAACAACAGGTAAAAATAAACAGTTTCAATTAGGATAATTTTTTTAAAAAGTGAGCATACTCCCGGCTTCCGCCTCAGGAGTTTAGTAACCTCTAATGCGGGCTTCGTAAGTCAGCGCGACTTAAATAGTGTTCCAGGAGGGGGCGTGGCCTCACGGCCGAGGGCGTGGCCTGTGGGCTTTGGAACGTGGTTAGCTGGGTGGCTCAAACAGTTACTGTGGCCTCTGACTACTGCAGAAAGCATTGCACTAAGAGGGAAAGCCATCCCAGAGAGAACAAAGTTAAACCTTCATCTCATCTGGCAACGGCCTGTGTCCAAGAACGATATTGCTGTTCTACAGCTCTACCTGACATCTACAGCGAATATCAAACCCTGTTTGACAAACAGAAAGCAAAACGACTACCACCTCATCGGGTGTATGACTGTCGTATCGAGCTGATACCAGGAGACGACATACCGTGTAGCAGAGTGCATGCTTTGACGGAACCGGAAACACAATACCTGAAGACATACCTTGAAGACAATCTTGCCTCTGGGTTTATCAGACACTCCTCTTCACCAGCATCATCCCCTCTTCATTCCGAAGAAAGACTGTGACGAATTAAGGATGTGTATAGATTACTGAGCTATAAATCAAGTGACCATAAAAAAACTGTATCCGCTACCCCTGATACCGGTGCTTTTGGACCGGTTGAAAGGTGCTCGATAATTCATCAAGGTCAACCTCAGAGACGCCTATCATTTGGTGCGAGTAAAAAAGGGGACGCATAGAAGACTGCCTTCCGAACAAAGTTTGTTCTTTTTGAATATCGGGTGATGCCCTTTGGGCTTTGCAACGCCCCTGCAGCCTTCCATTTCTTTATGGATGAGGTGCTGCGTGGCTATTTGGAAACATTCTGAGTGGTCTATATTGATGACATTTTAATTTATTCATCTTCATTACAAGAACACATAGCTCACGTGAAAGCAGTCTTGGATAGACTCCAACAGCATTCATTATATACCAAGCTCGAGAAATGCCTTTTTCATGTCCACGAAGTCGCCTTTTTAGGCTATATCATCAATGCCCAGGGATTCCAGATGGACACCAGTAAGGTCAAGGCTATCACTGAATGGAAAACACCACAGAACATCAAAGCAGTACAAAGCTTCCTCGGTTTTGCCAATTATTATCGGCGTTTTATCAAAGATTTCTCGAAGATGATACATTCCATCTCCAGTCTACTATGAAAGAATATCCCTTTCCTGTGGGGAGATGAGGCTTCCCGGTCTTTTGAATTGCTTAAAGACAACTTCACACAGGCTCCCATCCTACGCCATCCTGATCCACAGCTCCCTTTTGTATTAGAAACTGATGCCTCACAATTTGCAGTGGGAGGAGTGTTATCTCAGCGCCATCCCAAAACAGGCCAGCTGCACCCCGTGGCTTATTACTCACGGAAACTCACTCCCAGTGAAGTTAACAACACCATTACCGACAAAGAATTTTTGGCGATCAAAAGAGCCTGTGAAGAATGGCGACACTACCTTTTGGGAGCATTGCATACGGTGGAGATCTATACCAATCATAGGAACCTGTTGTTTCTAAAAACCGCAAAGGCCCTGACACCCCGTCAGTTACGCTGGACTCTGTTCTTCTCAGATTACGACTTTACAATCAAGTACCGGCCAGGACCACAAAACGGGAAAGCAGATGCCCTTTCTGGTATGAAAGAACCAGAAAACGAAACTTTCATAGACAAACCAGAACCTTCTTTGATCCTACCCGACGCAGCATTTCCGAAGCAATCCATTGCTTTGCTCACCTCCCAGGACATTCTGGAGGACGTACGTGTATCTTTGGCAGACCTAGATATACAAGCCTGGATCCAGGAAGACCCAGAACATCGAGCAGAAACAGAGGGTCTCGCATACCATTATCACGCACTGTACATCCCCAACAAGACACTGCAGCAGCAGGTACTGACGTGGGCTCACGACTCAGTACTGGGAGGACACATGGATGTATACAAGACTAACAACTGTGTGGAACGTTCCTTTTGGTGGCCATGTTTACGTAAAGACATCCACGAATACATTAACAATTGTGCTGTATGCGCACAGGGGAAGGCCAGTCACGCTAAACCCATGGGTCTACTCCGATCTTTACCAACTCATCCACAACCTTGGCATACAGTATTGATGGACTTTATCGTGGAAATGCCCCCCTGTGAAGGGAAGACCATAGTATTGGTGATTGTTGATCATCTCACAAAGATGGGACATTTTATTCCTTTAGTAAGTTTACCCACATCCTCAGAACTTGCTTTGGTGTTCCTTCAACACGTAGTTAGAACCCACGGAATCCCCTGTGTTTTGATCACTGATAGAGATGCACAGTTCACTTCACGTTTCTGGAAGGCTCTCTGCAAGACAATGGATATTGAAGCTCGACTCTAATCTAGCTACCATCCACAAACAGATGGTAAAACGTAATGTCTGAATCAAACTTTAGAACAGTATCTTCTCTGTTTTACTTTGCAAACCATACTGAACTGGTCCACATTGTTATGGTTAGCAGAGTTTGCCTATAACAACGCTACACACGCCAAACTTGGCTGCTCTCCTTTTTTTTCTCTCTATGGCCACCTTCCTAACATGCTCCCATTTGAATGGCCAACGCAATCCAAACTACCCAGCATACATGAACATCATGCTCATCTTAGGGCTGTATTGATTGATGCCAAACAGAATCTTGCAGCGGCTTAATCCGCACAGAAACACTTCGCAGATAAGAAAAGAACAAAGGAACCCGATTACCAGGTGGGAGACAAGGTATGGCTATCCACAAGGAATCTTCATCTAAAGGGTATAACCAAGCTAAAACCAAAATATGTAGGCCCCTAAAACATCGAAGAGGTTATCAACCCTGTCGCTATGAGGTTATCACTACCTCGTTCCTGGCAGATTCATCCTGTCTTTCATGTGTCCCTGCTCAAACCATGTCCTGCCAGCATGAGGCTACCTGAGAATCCTCTCCCTCTAGACATAGGTGGTCAGGAAGAGTACGAGGTAAAAGAGATTCTAGATTCCCGGCAATTAAGGGGTAGAATTCAATACCTAGTATATTGGAAGGGATTTGGGGTAGAAGACACAACCTGGGAGCCTCTCCATTGTCCTGAGTTAGTAGAACGGTTCCATGTAGAACATCCTGGTAAACCAGGACGACCGTCGAGTCGACGGTCCTTGAGAGGGGGTACTGTAACGATTACCCAGCAGGCAACAGGCAGACAGGCTACATATTGCCGCATATACCTTCCAGCGCCTGGACTTAAACTGAGAAAAACCCTTATAAACTACATTTCACACCAGGCAGCGGGGCGAAACAATCGGAAGGCAGTTCCGTACTTAAGCACCTCCTCTTCCTGAGGAAGGTGCTTGACAATCTTCTACTTCCGGGATTTTTGGATGGCGGATGGTGCTCCCCGCCGGATTACCAGCTAGAAGCATTTGCAGCGTCGTTCCGGCACATTTTCAAAGGACTACAACTCCACTGAGGAGATTTCGTGGGAAGTGCAGGTATTTCCTCAAGAACACCGGTGTGTGTTCTTGACATTGCCCTACCTTTTTTGACTCGGGTTTACTTTTACAAAACCCAGCCGAGCGGAAGACGCGCAGGAGCGTTTTCGTCCGCCTGGGAATTGGCAGTAGCTTCATTTGTTTTTGGGTTGAAATGCTTTTGGGCTGCCTAATTTTACTGCCTTGCTATTTGTATTTTTAGCGCTCGGGAAGATAATTCCTCTGGAATTAATAATCTCTAGACCTTGGAACGCAGGCATCAAACTTGTTATGTATGTGGGATAAAGTTGTTTCATAAACTGCCAGTTGTTAGCAACAGTATTCCTACACACAGGAAAGCAGTTGGCCTTTTTTTTCATATAGAACCAGTCGGAATGGTATAGAATCTATCCTGGGCATTGTGAATACCGGACTAGTTGTATATTACTGTGGAGCAACAGTGGTACAGTGTACGTAGACTGTTTCCTTTTGATGTTCGCTTGCCTGCTCCTAGGTGTATTCTAAGTAGTGTACTTTTCCAGTCTAAGGGAAGCTCATCTTGAGATATTACGTTAGCTGCAATACTTCTGGTGAGTGACTTTAGATACATTGTTATTACCTTGTAGGACAATAGAGTAAGGATCTAACGTATGTTGTGACTCCTCCTGTCCTGCAGAGTCATATGCCAGAAGAGTGACAAAAGTTCCCTAGACCAGACCAGAGGGGGAAGAGATCTTGCAGCAAGTTTATTATTTTTGTACCTTTTTTCCCTCGGGCACGACCTCACACAGCAGTGTTCTATTCCTCTGTTGGGGGTTGCGTTCAAGGGAATTAAGGAACATATTGTATTCCATCATCTCTGCTGGGCATCAGAGCAAGGTTAGTGGCGTGTTATATTTCCTTGTGCTTCTGACAACCCGACACTACTTGACTGCAATGTGGAAGAAGTGTGGAGTGAACTATAAGTTCACCACACCCTATCACCCCCAATGCAATGGTTTAGTTGAAAGATTCAACAAAACCTTAAAGGGTATGATCAAGGGTCTCCCAGAAAAGCTTGGGCGGAGATTGGACATCCTACTGCCCTGCCTTTTGTTTGCATACAGGTAGGTTCCTCAGAAGGTAGTTGGCTACAGCCCTTTTGAACTTCTGTTTGGGCATCCTGTAAGAGGGCCACTGTGTTTGGTGAAGGACGGATGGGAATTACCTCTCAAACCTCCCAAACAGGAACTTGTAGACTATGTACTTGGTCTCTGCTCCAGGATGGCTGAGTACATGAAAAAGGCAACTAAAAACCTTGAGGCTAGCCAGGAATTACAGAAAGCCTGGCATGACCAAAAGGCTGTACTGACTGTTTACCAGCCGGGACAGAAAGTGTGGGTGTTGGAGCCTGTGGCCCCAGCAGCTCTCTAAGACAAGTGGAGTGGACCCCACACTATTGTTGAACAAAAGAGAGAGGTTACCTATCCGGTAGATCTTGGAACTCCCAGGAGCCCCATAGGGTGCTTCATGTCAACAGACTAAAACCATATGTTGACAGGGCAGAAATGGGCTTGCTCATGGCTTCTGATGAAGGAAAGGAGGAAGAGAGTGACACTCTTCCAGACCTGCTCTCTCAGAGCCCTGATGATGGATCAGCAGATGGAGTAGCCTTGGCAGTCAGCCTACTGATCAGCAGCAAACTGATTGCTGACAAGTTCTCCAACAGTTCAGACATATTTTTTTTAGATTTCCAATCACAATAAGAGAGGCAGGGTATAGTACAATCGCCCTTCTACCCCAGACTAAACAATTGAAATAGCAACACAAGAGCGATATGATTGGGTACCACAGGTACTCAATCAGGCTATCAAAACAAGGGACTAAACCCAATGAGTGGAACAACACACACTTGGATGTTAAAAGAACCCTCACTCACCACCTAGTGGTGACATGCTTCATCACTGGGTTCTCACTGGAAGGACCGAATGTCCTCCCAGTGTGCTACTACGCCTGCTTACAGCGGAGCGGGTTTACTGTGTGTTGAATAGTGCCAACCAAAAGTGTGAAAAAACGTGTAGAAGTTAAAAAATGTCGAGTTGTGGCTATCAACAATTTTATTAAGAGTCCAACTTGCATTAGTTAAAAGAAGTGAAAAATAGGACTGCTACAGTGGCTTTTTTATTGAAAGCCCTTGGTCCTAAAATTAACGGTCAACATGTTTCTGCGATGAGCCAAAACAAACGCTCTGCATTTGTCAGGACCTATTAATTAATCTTCCGGCGGTATGCACGCACTAAGGCGCACCCGTCCGTGAAGATATCAGTGTGAAAAAAGTGGAATAAATTGTTAATTTACTCACGGTATTTCCCGTGGGGGCACTCACACTATTTACTGGATCCCATTTACTGTGAAGGAAAAGAATATGTTGGCAGGGTAAGCAGTCAAAACCATACATTGTTATACTTATCAATTCAAGCCCTTCACCATGAACAATGGGTTTAGTGGCAAGTTATTTTATAATCAAGCTTTAGTGTATGAGCAACCGGGGAAAGAGATTTTTATCAAAACCCGGCAGACCTAGATACTGGTCCGGAAACCGGTCATGTCGTGACTATTTCTGACATTTCCTAGCTATAAATTAACTTTATTTCCCTTCAAATTACTGAGAATAAAGTATAGCGTTAATGACTATCAATGTCAGAAAACGACCATTGTTTTTCAAAGATTTGAAAAGACATTGAATATTCAGCAGTGCATACACGTTAATTAAAACTTGTAGTTTTTTTTTTAAACGGAAAGGTCAAAATGGAAAGACGACTCAGAACTACTTACATAACAGCAAATAGTTCAATGTTTCATGGGCAATCACGGCAGAGGTAATCTTCACGCCGTGCTACCTAGAAAATAATGCAGTGTAAATGAATACCGTGCCAGCAGCACACCTTTGTCAATCCTCAGCGTTAAGCGTTCTGCCAACTGCAAAAAGAAACTCACAATTCAGCCGGCGGCTCCCTGCAATGAGCCTAATTCGTTCACTTCCGTGGCCCGAATGTTACAGCGTCCCTGTTGTCTCTGACAGCGCACAGCTGCGAGAGACATCTAACGCAGTGCATACCCCCTTTTTTATTTAATTTTCAATACTCTTAATCGTGGTTCACATTGGTCAGAATGGAGGACTTAGGGCTCTCATTCTCAAAGGAAGAAGAGGATGCCCTTTTGGAGGATGCATCCCTTTTTTCAGATCCATTATTGGCGCAGACTATCTCGCAAACAGGTGACTGGGAGAAACTAGGTGACCTTAAAAGAAGTCGCATTAGAGCCATTTTACATGGCACAATGCGGAAAGAATATCTAAACAACAACGCAGCACCAAAGGGTCTCATTGTATCAAATGCACCAAGAATTTTCTTGGATGACGCTTTATTTTGGAAAAAATGGGCACAGATAGCCTGGCATTGCACCAGAGACTGGGGCATCTTAATCATTAAAACAGCATTGAGACTATCTGAAGCCCTTCTTATCGAAATCCAAACCACCGAATCACATTTTAAAGCGACGCTGACGGGCTATAAAAAGAAACTAGAGGAGTTAAATAAAGAACAAAATGAATATAAAGAAAATCTTGCACAATCTAAGGCACAAAAACTCCAAAAGGATCTAAAGCGCTGGTCTTATACTCGCGTTTACCCTTATGTAAACCCTGAATATGTCCAACCCACAACGACTGATTATAACTCGGACTCCTCAGCGGATTCGAACACTAGTGGGTCAAGCTCCGGTAATAACACCAGGGGTAACAAAGGAAGGGGTCGTGGCAGAGGTAGAGGGCAACAAAATTTCTCTCCCTTTCCGGGGTGGAACCCCCATTTCCAACAACAAGGGATGATACCCTACCAACCCAATCCTTTCTAACCCCCCTACCCCCAATGATGGGGTGGAATGCACCATTCACCCCACATCCACAATTCCATCAAAATATGTACCAACAGCCTTTTTTAGGCAGGGGCAGACGAGGCAGGGGGAAACAAAAAGGTGCCAACCAAGTCCATTGGGAACAAACCGAGTCAGTGGGGGACAACACAAGGAGCAAGTCTGGGGAACAGAGAGCAGGCCCCAGCAACAAGTGAGCCTAGTAACCCACCTGCCCGGTTACACTCTAAATGCAGCAGAAAAAGCGGTTCTTGAAAAAGGCTTAGGGTTTATACCTACTCCTCGCCTAGACAGATTTAAATTGAATTGTGAGCTCGGGAATTTTTTAGAAAACTACGACTGAAGAGTTTTTTTGAAGACAAAGATACTGAACAAACGGGCGTCAGCGAGAGCGATACCCAGTTTAAACTCAAATTGACCTTTACACCTCCTCCCCACCTCACACCACCTGCAATCTTAGCTTTTGAACAGGCTGTACTGAATGAGGTTGAAACATTGACAGAACCAAACCTTTATAAAAACTTGAATGCTACTGAATATCAAGCCATCCAGACACTTAAGCAAAATACGGCAGTAGTAATAAAAAGTGCAGACAAAGGGTGTGGAGTTGTTGTGCAAGATAAGCAAGATTATGACAACGAATGCCGACGACTTTTGAACAACACTCAAAATTACACTTTCTTGAGGGAAGACCCCTCAGAGCATCTTCGCAGGGAGAGCTATGAATTGGTGTCCACATTGGAACAAGATGGGTTGGTTTCCAAACATGAATTGGACTTTTTAACATCTTCTATTGGCAGAGTACCATATTTCTATACCCTGCCTAAAACCCATAAAAATATCACACCACCCCCGGGTCGCCCAATAGTCTCTGGCATCAGGTCCCAATTGGAACCCCTATCACAATACTGTGATTTTTTTTCTCAAACCGCTAATACAATCAACAGAGACCTATGTAAAGGATACCAAAAGTCTTCTAGCTATGTTAAGGACTATTGAGATACCAGAAGAACCATGCTTCCTGATTTCTCTTGATATTGAGAGTCTGTATACATGCATCCCTCAAGATGAGACGATAAAGGTACTAGCGGAGGCTCTTGACCAGACCATTTGGAATTATACCACCACCCGCACATTTGTAGTGAATTGTGCCACTCTGGCACTCAAGATGAACTTTTTTCAATATGAAGATAAATTGTATCTGCAAAAAACAGGGACATCGATGGGCAGTACGTTTGCTCCTTCGGTGGCTGGATTGTATGTATATGATTTCGAGAAACAATTAATTTTAACTCCAAACAACCCACTTGCATCTAATATCATTGTCTGGCAAAGATATATAGATGATGTTCTCGTTCTTTGGAAAGGTGATGAGGATACTCTTGCGCCATTCTTTGATTGGATCAATACCCGTAATCCACACCTCAGATTCACCCATGAGTATGCGAGAGAAAGCATTACCTTTCTGGATGTAACAATCACAAAGCAAGACAATCTGTTACAAACGAAGACCTTCTACAAACCGACAGCCAAGAATAACTTGCTACACTTCGCGAGTTTCCACCCCCGTCCATTGAGGGAAAACCTCCCCTATGGACAGTACCTCCGCATTAGGAGGAATTGTAGCGAGAAGGTGGATTACAAACTTCAGGCTGATGATCTGACCAACAAGTTAGAAGCACGGGGTTACCCTAAGAAGATCCTAACAAAAAGTAGGAAAAGAGCCACTAATCAAAACAGGGAGGCGCTACTGGAGACTTACCCGAAAGAAACAGCCACAGAAATACCTTTGACCTGCGTTACAACTTATAACCCTATCTCTAATGCAGTGAGTCGTGTCATCCGAAAACACTGGAAGATCTTAACTAGCAACAAACGAGATTGGGTAAAACCAATGTTCTCGTATAAGAGAGCTGCCAGTCTAAAGGATTCAATAGTCCACACCCGTCCTGCACAAAACCAGAAAATACATGACACAAGTGTTTTGAATGCCTGGGGTTTTCCACCCGTGACGGGACATTTCCCGTATGGGGACTGTAGCATCTGCCATTTGACTTCACACACTAAGTCTTTGAACATCGAACCCAACAGACAATGGGAACAACGAGGCCATACTAATTGCAATACTAGCAATGTAGTTTATTTAATAACTTGCCCTTGTTCCCTACAATATGTTGGGATGACCCCAAGACGAGTGAAACTGAGGATCTGTGAGCACCGGAGTAATATCCGATGTAAGAAGAATACTACGAAACTGACAAATCATTTTTTGGAAATGAATCATACGCCTAACGACATGCGTTGGACCATCATCGAACATTTAAGTGGCGGGAAGGAAAAGAAGCTGTTCGAACAAGAACAAAGATGGATATATCGCTTATCGACCCATAGGTCGGGACTTAACGATGATATCCCTTGGGGTTCTGTTCTTCGCCGCTAGTACATTACAAGTAGAGTGGCCTGGTCTACATCAATGGTGGCTTGTCCTATATTGATATATGCCAGTATTGATACTGTCCACAATGGTTTTCATCTCGACAAAGTATATTTTTTAATGTACATACACAACGCTTTAACTCTGTCTATAATAGGCTTATGTACTAACCTGCACACAGACAAGATATGCAAATTGAGAAACGGCATAAATGTTTGTGAATTTTGAACCAGTTCCGTTTTATATGAGTAATCTAGCCAATATACTTAACATTTTTACACTCAAGGTCATCGGAATTATTGTTCCCTTTTGCACCTCTACATGAACATATAATGTTATGTCATAGACTAATAGATCAATAAAGTTTGTTCCCCGTGTTACACTACCGTGGGTCCAACGAAATATATCTCTGTGTCTTTAAGACACCAAACGCCCTACATCGAACGCCCTGAACACGTGATCACGTGATTACGCTCTTTTAGTCAGAGACAACAGGGACGCTGTAACATTCGGGCCACGGAAGTGAACGAATTAGGTTCATTGCAGGGAGCCGCCGGCTGAATTGTGAGTTTCTTTTTGCAGTTGGCAGAACGCTTAACACTGAGGATTCACAAAGGTGTGCTGCTGGCACGGTATTCATTTACACTGCATTATTTTCTAGGTAGCACGGCATGAAGATTACCTCTGCCGTGATTGCCCATGAAACATTGAACTATTTGCTGTTATGTAAGTAGTTCTGAGTCGTCTTTCCATTTTGACCTTCCCGTTTTTGAAAAACAAACCACGAGTTTTAATTAACGAGTATGCACTGCTGAATATTCAATGTCTTTTCAAATCTTTGAAAAACAATGGTCGTTTTCTGACATTGATAGTCATTAACGCTATACTTTATTCTCAGTAATTTGAAGGGAAATAAAGTTAATTTATAGCTGGGAAATGTCAGAAATAGTCACAACATGACCGGTTTCCGGACCAGTATCTAGGTCTGCCGGGTTTTGATAAAAATCTCTTTCCCCGGTTGCTCATACACTAAAGCTTGATTATAAAATAACTTGGCACTAAACCCATTGTTCATGGTGAAGGGCTTGAATTGATAAGTATAACAATGTATGGTTTTGACTGCTTAACCTGCCAACATATTCTTTTCCTTCACAGTAAATGGGCCCCAGTAAATACTGTGAGTGCCCCCACGGGAAATACCGTGAGTAAAGAAACAATTTATTCCACTTTTTTCACACTGATATCTTCACGGACGGGTGCGCCTTAGTGCGTGCATACCGCCGGAAGATCAATTAATAGGTCCTGACGAATGCAGAGCGATTTTTTGGCTCATCGCAGAAACATGTTGACCGTTAATTTTAGGACCAAGGGCTTTCAATAAAAAAGCCACTGTAGCAGTCCTATTTTTCACTTCTTTTAACTAATGCAAGTTGGACTCTTAATAAAATTGTTGATAGCCACAACTTGACATTTTTTAACTTCTACACGTTTTTTCACACTTTTGGTTGGCACTATTCAACACACAGTAAACCCGCTCCGCTGTAAGCAGGCGTAGTAGCACACTGGGAGGACATTCGGTCCTTCCAGTGAGAACCCAGTGATGAAGCATGTAACCACTAGGTGGTGAGTGAGGGTTCTTTCAACATCCAAGTGTGTGTTGTTCCACTCATTGGGTTTAGTCCCTTGTTCTGATAGCCTGATTGAGTACCTGTGGTACCCAATCATATCGCTCTTGTGTTGCTATTTCAATATGTTTTTAGGACTCCAAGTCAGACTACGTGGTGCACTCATGAAGTGGACACTGGGGACAGTCTGCCAGTTAAAAATAACATTTACAGGCAACCTGATCATGTCAGGGACTGTATCAGGACTGAAGTCCAGAAAATGTTGGATTTGGGAGTGATTGAACCCTCAGATAGCCCTTGGGCTAGTCCTGTAGTCTTGGTACCCAAGCCTCACACCCCTGGTGGTGAGAGAGAGATGAGGTTTTGTGTTGACAACAGAGGTCTCAATGCAGTCACTAGGACTGATGCCCATCCAATACCAAGAGCAGATGAGCTCATAGATATGTTGGCCTCTGCCACATTTCTGAGCACATTTGATCTTAAAGCTGGCTACTGGCAGATCAGACTAGCTGAATATGTAAAGCCAAAAACAGCATTCTCAACCCCTAGTGGACATTATCAATTTGTGGTAATGTCCTTTGGTCTGAAGAATGCACCTGCTACTTTTCAAAGGTTGGTTAATAAAGTCCTAACAGGCATGGAAGACTATAGTCCAGCATATCAAGATGATATTGCTGTCTTTAGCTCCACCTGGGAGGATCACCTGGTCCACCTGAGAAATGTTTTGGCGGCCATGCAGAAATCAGGCCTAACTATAAAGGCTACTAAGTGCTGATATGGCAGAGTCAGGTTGTGTACTTGGGCTACCTTGTAGGTGGAGGCTAGGTTCAACCATTGCAGAGCAAAATCCAAACCATCATGGAATAGGTTGCTCCAACTACCCAGACTCAGGTCAGAGCTTTCTTGGGCCTGACTGGGTACTACAGGAGAATTGTCAAGGGGTATGTTTCCATAGTGACACCCCTGAATGACTTAACTTCTTAAAGAATGCCTAAGACATTTCAGTGGACAGTAGGCTGTCAAAAGGCATTTGATGACCTGAAGCAGGCCATGTGCACTGCACCAATTCTGCAAAGTCCTAACTACTCCAAAGAATTCATTGTCCAAACAGATGCATCTGAGTTGGGGGTAAAGGTTGCCCAATCACAATTGAATGATGAAGGTCAGGAGCAGCCAGTAGCTTTTATTAGCAGAAGGCTGACCCCTAGAGAGAAATGTTGGTCAGCTATTGAAAGAGAGGCCTTTGCTGTGGTTTGGGCTCTGAAGAAGCTGAGCCATACTTGTTTGGCACTCACTTCACTGTTCAGACTGACCATAAGCCCCTCTTACGGCTAAAACAGATGAAGGGTAAAAAACCCAAACTTTTGAGGTGGTCCATTTCCCTACAGGGGATTAACTATTCAGAGGAACATAGACCTGGGAGTAACCATGCCAATGCAGATGGATTTTCCAGATATTTTCACTTAGAACATGAAGACTCAACTGGTCAAGGTTAGTTTGATGTCCCTGTGTTTGGGGGGGTGTGTGTGTAGGAGCGTAGGATCTGCTTACTATGGTTACCCCGACTTTTAGCTGGTGTTTCACGTTTTTTCGACTTTAGTCTGGCTTGGGCATCCTAACCAGGACCCCAGCCTAGCTGCTTGATGCATGTACATTAGGTACACTCCAGATTGATTACTGGGTTAATCTTGTGAGTCCCTAGTATATGGTACCTTAGGTACCAAGGGCATAGGTACCCCAGAGGCCTACCAGGGGCTGAAGCATGTATTATGCCACCCCTGGGAAGCCTTACAAAATGGCAATCCTGGTCTGCTACTGCAGGCTGGGTAAGGTGGTGCATGCACCCCTTACTAAGATATAGGCTACCTATATCTACCTTAAATAACAGACACGTATAACCTTTAAGTCACTCCTATGGCAGGCCTTAACAATCCTGAAGACAGAGTGCTTGGTTTTCTGTGAGAGGGTGCCCAAGCATGAGCTTTCCAACTTGTAACACATCATGAGTAACATTATGAATAAAGAGACTGTAGAGGCCTTTAGAGAGAGTGATTATAAGAACCGTTTTTTTATCAAGCTCTCTCTCTTCCCTTACAGTGAATGTTTTCCCGCACTATTGGGATCAGCCTCCACTTATGATTTACAAAACCAGGAAGAGTAGGGACCCAGTAGACATACTTCTTTCTGACGGTCCACGAACCGAATTACGGGAGGGCCTACAGTGGCGCTGATCGTGACAGTCCTGACGAAGACCGGAGTGACCTCTCGAGGCACATATTTAGCGGTTGAAACATGTTGACTTCAGCAGTGGTAGGAGGGAAGTCTTGAGGAACCTCATTTTCTCATTAAGACATCTCCCATCCTTTTCTTACTTTTAATCCTGGTAGGGGTACTAAACTATGGTGAATAAAGTATTGCTTTTCCATTGGCACCCTTAATCAGTTTTAACCACTTCCTCATACTGCACTTTTTTGTCGCACTATCAGTTCAGCCACAGGGTGTTTTACACAGCTTTTCACCTCATTTTGTGTTACGTGTTGTTTGTATTGGAATTATTTTTGGTGTACGTCTAGTAGTGTGGAATTTATTATTTTTTCCCCTCCCTAATGCTCCGCCCTGGATGTGGCTACACCAGGGCATTTGTAGCAGGCCCTATGATGAAGCATGTCACATACTTCTTCGGTATGTGAGTGAGGGCAGTTTTTCCAAATTGAGAAATTTGTCTTAATTGTGATGATTGTGTACTCTATACACCCCTCTTTGTGTGAACATCACAAAATGGATGCCACAGACACGGGTCTGACCTCCAGCTGCTAGACGAAATTCTGGCAGGGGAGGCTTGGACAATAGGTTTCATGTCACAGGGAGGTGTAACCACCTCCCAGACAGGCTTTAGTGTATTGGAGCTGGGTGGGTGCATTCATAGAAAGCTTTTTCAGACAGTGCTGGGGGCACACTTGGTGTCCCTGTGCATACCTCAGTTCAAACCGGTTGCAGGGGCACTCAGCCCCTGCTCTGGCATGAAACTGGACAAAGGGAAAGGGGTGCTACCACCCCCACCCTGGGTCCTCCCATAGGTGGGAACCTAAAGTAAGTCCAACCCCTAAACTTAGTAAAGTATAGGAACCCAGTCCTTAGGACTTTAGATTACCCTGGACGAAACTCTGCAACATATATCCTGGAACTTCGACATTTTATTACGACTAGAAGACTGAAGAATCTCCCTTGGGGTCAAGGAGTGACTCCCCTGTTCAAACAGGCACCAAGGAAGCATCTTGCCGGTCAGCATTTCCAAGTCTCCCGCTGGAACTCGAATGTTTAGGTACACAGGACATGGACTTCCAGACATCTCCGAGGCCAACGCGAGATCCCAGCAAAGCTGAGACCTGTAGCCATCACGAGAGATGTGGGACCAGAACTCCTGGACACCGTGCACATTCTCCAGTGCATTGACTTCCCGAGCTTTCTCGAAGTTGTGCATTGGGCTACTCGTAGTCCAAGCCCTGAGCATCATCTGCACTGAAGATAGTGGGCCTACACTTCAGGAGTGTTCCGTGGGCCCGCTTCTATCATTTCTGCTCGACGCCCCTTTGCGATCCCTGTCCGTCGTCTGGTGAGTCCTCACAAAGGTAACTCTTCTGTTTCTTGGGTTTCCTGGTTGCTTCAGACGTGCCGTGACTCCCTCAGACCTTGCTGGTCTGCACAGAAGCCTATCTTTGCTTTCTGTGTGGCTGCTGTTGCCAAGGCTTGTTGGGTCCAATCCAGATACCGTCACTTCAGCATTCGACATCCTTTGTGGGACAGCTCAAATCCAGCTTCAGCCACGAGTACCCCTCCTGGTCCTCTTGGCTGAAGAGTCAAGCTTCACCTTCACATGAAATCACCCGACATTGGTTGGCATCATCTCCTTGCCTTCCTGGTCACTGGCCAGTGACCCAGGCTCTGTCCCCTCTGCTTTCAGGTTCTTCAGATCTTCGATCCACCCTTGGATCCACCCGGACACTTTCCACTTGGTCGCCTGCAGCACTTCTTCGTGGCTCGCCATAGGAAATGACGACGAAACCCGACGCGAAAAGACACCTTTGCACCCGGCTTCCCTGGGTGAGGTAACACGAGTACTCCGGTGCTCCCGTGGGTATTGACTCTCGAACTGTCCAGTTCTCAAAAGGGTTTGTTCCAAGTCCACTCCTAAGTGTCCTTAATCTGTAATTTTCCAACCGCGACTGTCCCTATAGAAGTTAATGGTGATTCGCGGCTGTGTTTAGACACTGCACGTGGGTTCCCTATGTCACTACCTTGGGTGGTTCCTGGTGGCCCCAGCGGTTCTAAAGGCTCTAGGCCTTGTATCTATGTCAGTCATGGTTCTTATATCACTTTCTTAGTATTAGTTTGTGACGCCCCTAGGGCTAATCCTATATTGTGCTAATTTACTGTGTGTTGAATAAGTTTACTTGTGTACTTTTGCCACTAGCCTCATAAAGAGACTAGGGGGGTGTGTTTAGAATAAATACATATATTTTATATATACCTGGTGTGGTTCTCCTTTCATTTGGTCATCACATGAGATTATAGACTGGTAAAACAAGCTGCTTTACATTCCTTCAAGACTTAGCCTGAAGGCTGCTCTCCACAGCTACCACTAGGATAGCTTTCTAAAAGGTTGTCTTTAACCTACAATCAATAAGGGGTCGTTTGGACTGGTGCGAGGTACCCACTAGAGTAGTAGACAGCATATGCCAGGCCAACTTCTCCCAATGGCATTATTGCTCCCCGAGGTACAACGCTGGAAACAGGTACCTGTTTTGATAGAGATTCTTCAATTTTACCACATTTCTCTCTTTGTTGGTAAGATGGGAATCAAACAATTTTAGCACTATGTCATTAATTCTAAACTACTCTATGGGTGTGCTATTGGATTTTATGATCTACAATATTAGAGGTAGAGGATATGTCTAGAATTAGTGGACAGTGGTCACTGTCCTCACAAACTTTTAGGGCATCATCAACCACATCTAGCATTGATGTGTCGGTGGGGTTTCCAAGTTGGTAACCTGATTGGAAGTCACCAATAAGGTTGTTTTCTTTCCAGTAGTTGTTGAGGTGGGAAGTGGCACAGTTTTCCATGATTTTCATTAAAATGTATGTCCTATGATGGGCCAAAAATTATTAAGCCAACGTCAACTGTTGTTTTCCTAATCAGTGGTTTTAGATGTCCAATGTTCAGTTTGTCAGGAAGAGGGTAAAGATATATGGACGAATTGATGATTTCAACTGAGATTGGTGTTAAAGTTGGACTGTCTCTTTTAGCCAGAGTTGTTGGATTTGGCTCAGCTCCATAGCAGGAGAAGTTTGTTTTACAATGTACTTGAGGTGCACCTCTGTAACTGTGCTGAGTGATCTCTATTTCAATGCTATTTGATGCGGTAGAGCAGAATTCCCGTCTGTTTGAATTAATTGTGTTGGTGGAAAACTATACAAATGCATCACATTTCTATGCACCAATGTCAGTCTTGGTTGCTGGAGTGCATGACTCTTTTAACATTTGAAACAACTGTCTTGATCTGTTTTTGGCACATTTTAGTTGGTTGCTGTTGGACCTGGCCCTTTTTGCAGGGTTATCCCCAAACTTTTTGCCATCCGCCACCAATTTTCTGGCCCTTTTCTTGGCTTAAGGACTCTGGGCTTTTTAATCACTGCTAATCGGTGCTAAAGTGCATGTTCTCTCTCCTATAATCATGGTATGATTGGTTTACACCTGTTTGGCATATTTGATTTGCTTGCAAATCTCTTTTAAAGTGGTATCTCATTTACTCAAGACCTGTAAATTACATTCTACTAGTAGGCCTGCAGCACTGCTTGTGTCACCCACAGACGTGGCCTTTCAAACCTGTCTCAGGCCTGCCACTACAGTGCCTGCTTGCGCAGTTTATTGCCATTTTGACATGGCACTTAAAACTTCCTGTAACCACACTATCCCTAGGAGCTCATGGGGGAGGGAACTAGAGGCACGGGGAGCAAGGAGCAGGCCAGCCTCCCACATAAAATGTTCAACACAAAATGGGGCCGCTCCCAAAGTAGTGACCTAGGTGCAAGAAAAGGGGGGGATTAAATTGTGAGTGTGGGCATCTCACAAAATGTGAAGGACTGGTCTCACACGCCATCAGGTGTCATGCTTCATCATAGACCACTCCTCGCCCTCTAGAAACTCGGTTAGGTAGAGGGCAGGCATACACCTGACGACAGGAATGTACTTCTAAACTAAGTGGCGGCCCGTGGGAAATTAGTGAGATTTGAAAACCATTGTAGTTACCAAATTAATTTTTAATGTAGCAGGCAGCTATATGGTATTAAAAACAAGTGAACAGTGCTATGGAGAGACTACTGTCCCCTCACGGTTGTAGGTGCGGTCGACATGTTTCTGCCGTGTTGCCCAGTTGAGTCCGTGGTATTTATTAGGACCCTAAAGAAAAGAAAGGAGGGTTCTGTTCCTACCAGACTTGTGGTGATAAGATGCCACTAGGTGGGGTGACCTATGTCACACTCCACCAAGAAGGGGCTCAATTTGCAGCCTGAAAAACAATAAAAACACAAAAGTACAAGGAAAAGAACCAGGGTCACTTTGTCAATATTTCATTCAACCACATGCACAATTAATGAATGGTGAGTGGCTATATGTGTGACACGTGACACTCACCTCTGCACACACTGGAAACATTATAAGTGAGAGAGTATCTCACTGTCTTACCCTAGGACGTGAACCTAAAGGTCCCATGGGAGGAAGACCCCTGTAGTCAAACTCTAAAAGGGTGAAAAACAGAGAACAAACAGTAACAAGAGTTAAAACTTCATTGCAAAAAGTTAAGCAACCCAAAAGTGCTCCCTTTCCAAACACTCATTTCAAGCATGCCCGCAGTCATCCTCTTACTGCCTCAAGGTGTGTCTCGAGAGAGTGCACCTATATGTTTGCTCCTCTCCTCACCGACGATAAATGAATGTGGGTAGAGCGTGGTTTTAAAGTGCTCTTAACTGGGCAGATCGGCATCATTGGCTTTGTAATTGAATAAGTGTCTACCAGGTAATGGGATCCGGTTTCCCAAAATGCGCTGATACAAGTATGTGGTAAATAGCCTGACCTGCTCCAGCGCTTGGAATGCAAGTTTCCGGTGTCTGAGTGAGCATGGTTTCAAAGGAGGCAGGCAGGAGCCTGACAGGGGTGCGGTCCCTGACAGCCAGTCAGGCGCGACCTGTAGCCCGGGCGAGGTCGCCCAAACGTGGGTTGCGCTAAGCGGAGGAAGAGTGGACAGCGTCCTCCCTGTATCCAGGGATAGCAGCCCGTAATCTGAGGTCAGGGCGTGCTTATACCCACGTGTGTTGTGCCTGGCTGGGAAAGGGAGAGGCCTGCGTCATTAGTGAGACAGGGCGGCTTAACCAATAATCTGTCGCCCAAAATAACCAGACCCAGACACATGTTTATTAAATAGCAAAAAAGGCCACCTTTATTTTAGATCAGGTAACTCCAAATTCAGGCAATTGAGTTTATAGGATCAACAATTTAGTAAAACGTGCCAAAACCTTTTAATATTTTCCTGCGTATAAAATATTAGCATTTTCAGACAGAAACCATCAATAATATGTTCTAACATCCCTTCCAAACCTTGTGTTTGATTTCTCTTCATTTGATACCTTTACTCCTTTAACCTTTCTTTTCCCCAAAATCCAAGATGGGTAAGCCCGCTCCAGACTTACCCACCCCAAAACACACGCTTCAACTTTTATTAAGCCTGGGAGCTACCTATCTAACAGTGGCAACTGAAGTGTATTTATAAACAACATTTATTATTTTTTTTTGGGATGGGAGGGTGGGACTTACTAAACAAACACCTCCCGCCACCCTGCTGCCGCCTCTCGACTTCCCTCAGCGCACACAGCAACGTTCCACAGCGCGCGCCCCTGCTTAATACTCACCTGCCTATCGCTGCTCTCGGTCTGGTCCATTGGGCGAAAGATCCCAGGGGGAGACCGCTCACGCTCTGCTCCCCCTGGGGCCCCCATGGCCACGTCTAGTCACGTGAGCGCAACTTGCTCCGGGTACTAGAGATTAAAGAAAGAATGATTATACTGCTAAAAACGATGTAAATGAGGTTTTAAAAGCCCATAGTGGAATTGCAAAAAGATGCTCATGATAGGTATGCCAAGCAAAAAGTGAGTGACCAATGTCTAAAGATACTCAAAGTGCTGTACAGAAATAAGGGGGTCACCTAAAGTATAAAAGAAGGTTATTGAGGTAACTTCCTGTAAAAGTACGGTATACAGGTAGTCTGTTAACAGTGCACCAGAGAACCTACACAAGAGGTGCAGGGGTTGTGTCAGCAAATGGGTGGGCTGAGGTGCAGGGGTTGTGTCAGCAAATGGGTGGGCTGATATTCCGAAGACTGTATTAATCTATCTATCAAGAGGGCATCTGCCAAACGCCTGGCCGTATTGATACAATACAATATCAATACGGGCAGACATTTGGCAGATGCCCTCTTGACAGAGATTCAACAGAGTGAGAGCCGCCTTAAAACATCAGTGCACATCTCAGTATTTAAGAAAAAACGTGAAGAAATTAACAAGGACCACTCGGAGTACAAACAGCACTTGACTCCGTCCAAACTACCGAAGTTTAGGAAGGACGTGCAGAAATTCAGTCGGTCATCCGTATACCACTGATGAATATTACGATAAACCACCGCAGCCACATACGGGCAAGAAACAACAGTGCTTTAGACCAACCCCACAGAATTGGACATTCAGCTCGGGAGAAGAGAGGACCACAAGCGACAACAGTAGCAATGAGAGCACTAGGGGTCAATAAAGCAGACAACAACAGAATTTCCGTCAGCCAATGATGCACATGGCGATGCTGCAATTTGGATTCTGGCAGCAACCATATTACCCACCAGGTTTTGGCTTCCCACAAGGCCTGACGCCTTCTTTATACAGGGGCAAGGGCTGAGGAAGGCAAAAAGTACAAAACACACAAGTACAAGGGAAGGATGAAACAACCAACTCAGTGGTGACCAGGAGCAAGGGGAGAGGGAACGGCCCGGAGACCAGCAGGGACTAACAAACATCATGAACCTTAGTGACCACACACTTACAAGGGATGAGGAGTTGTTTCTCTCTAAAGGCCTGGGCTTCGTCCCTACACCAATCAATGATCCATTCACTCTGAATATAGAACTAACCCAGTTTTTCAGGAAAATAAAACTCAGGAATCACTTTGGGGACAGCAGGGATGATAAAACTGGCACAGGCCTTCGGAAAAAAATCAACATTTGTACCACCGATCCAAACCATTCCATGCCATACACTAGCATTCAAGCAGGCAGTTCTGAAAATAGTGTAGGAGATCAACCTCTGGAACAACAAGCGCTTCGAGAGTCTGACTAAGGGAGAAATAACAGCACTTCAAAAACTTAAGAACAATACTGATCTGGTCATTAAACCAGCGGACAAGGGGGGAGCCATCATCTTGATGAACCAGACGATGTACTAAGCAGAATGCAACCATCTACTCTTTGACACAATAAGTTATGAGATATACCACACTGATCCAAAGACTCGCCTTCCAAACAAAATCAGAACCATGGTTGACGAAGGCCTAAAACATTTATTTGTTTATTAATAAAGATTTATACAGCGCAACAAGATCCCAAAGGATATCAGAGCGCTTTACAAAAAGGATGGAAGGAGTGTAATACATACAATATCAACATTAATTAGGAATAAAAGGAAGAATAATCACATAAATACAAGACACATGGGTCAAAGGAGAGTAATACAATAAGCAGGTACATAGCGGACTAAACGAGGGGCACACTATGAGATAAAGAAGTGCAGCATCCAATGATGGTCCAATGGGTGTAGGATTAATGAGCTTGAGCAGGTGAACCTAGCGCAATTAAGTTAGGAATTTGTTCAATAAGAATCTTTTGACTTCCAGTTTGAAAGCAATCGTGGAGGAGATTCTTCATATTTCCGGTGGAAGAGAGTTCCATATCTTTGGGGCGGCGCTGGAGAAGGCTCGCTGGCAAGTTCTCATTTTCCTAAAGATTTGTGGTTTCAGGAGGAAAGTGTAAGAGCTTTTGAGGCTCTACCCCCACAGGATAATTAAAGTTTTTGCGCTAGGTACCAGGGAGTTTTCAAGTGGAGGGTTCTGTGCACCAGATGGCAATCTTTAAATGGATTCGAGCTTCGTAGGGCAACCATTTAAGAGATTTTAGGACTGGGTATATGTGCACATTTCGGTACCTGTAACCAGTCTGGCTGCAGTATTCAGAGATGCCCTTAGTGGAGCTAACAGCAAAACACACAAGATGATGGATGGAATGTTGCACAATGGCAAAACATTCACCCCCAGTCACAGATCTGGGTTTAATCCATCGTTATTTTGCTCACCAAGCCACCCGAGTTCAGACATGGCCATATGCAAATCAGTCTTGACCCTGTGCCTCATGGGAACAGTCCAGACCGAACTGCCAAGCCATGTCTTTCCTTGACCGGAATCAAGCATCCTAGGAATGGTTTCTGGCTATCAGCCGTCTTCAGCCAGGATAGCTTGATTCCAGTGGCGTAGTGAGCACGGGACCCACATCTGGGCCTACCCTTCCTACATAGGGTGAACAGCAAAACACACAAGATGATGGACAGAATGTTGCACAATGGCAAAACATTCACCCCAGTCACAGATCTGGGTTTAATCCATCGTTATTTTGCTCACCAAGCCACCCCAGTTCCGACATGGCCATATACAAATCAGTCTTGACCCTGTGCCTCATGGGAACAGTCCAGACCGAACTGCCAAGCCATGTCTTTCCTGGACCGTAATCAAGCATCCTAGGACCGGTTTCTGGCTATCAGCCGTCTTCAGCCAGGATAGCTTGACTCCAGTGGCGTAGTGAGCCTTGCACTGCACCACTGTTGTGTAGTCCGCCACCCTGAGAACAGCCAGGGACTCGAACAGCTACCCAGCTGGCATTTTCTGATATGTACTTTCCGATATGCACACATTTGATAAGTACATTTCTAGCCCATGCAACTAACCTTCTAATCCCCTGCTCTCCCGTGACTGCAGAACAAATTCTTTGCACCACTGCAGTGTATTCCTCCTCCCATATATCCAGTCCATATGAGTGCCCGGTCTTACTGCCATGCCTAGAGCATCCCTCCCTCTCCAGGACTATGCACATTAGCTGGGTATTATTTTACAATTTTTTTAGGCCCCTGGCCATTGTGCCGCCTTGCCCAAATAGCGCCAGACCCTGTTCTCCCCAGGTGGCCTCCATCACTGTATCATGGCCACCGCATTTGTCCCTAGCCAGGCTTGTACCGGACATGTGCAATTCCACTCCACAACCCGGAACTGACCGGGCTTCCTGTTTACTTAACTGGCAACTCCCCGTCATGGCTTCACCAGCCGGGATGCCGCGGGACCCGATCTAGGTTCCCCCGCAGAGGACACAGCAATACCAAGTAAGGCCTCGAACCCCGCAGATTCTGTTACTCGAGCACCCATTACCGCTCGGCAACAGCTAAAGGCAGCACTCCTTTTCTCACCATTATAGATCGGCCAACTGCAGTGCCTCTTCCCCACGCCCTGTATCTGCCAAAAAAACGTTGTAGCATTGTAAATATTGGTGCACTTTTTAAACTTCTTATATCTTGCAAATACTAAAACCCTATTTTCTATAATGTCATTATTAGCCTGGTAGCATCACAAAATACCGCACTCCTGCATGCCGTCATGAACTGACACATAATACATTTTTGCGGGACACTGCATGCCACTATAACCTTCATGCAGCGCGCCACGGACCATTGGTTTTTCTCCCCAATGGACCTTTAGCACGCCGATGTGCTACATATACTAATGTACATCCACGAGCTCATTTTGAGCTCATTGATACGCAGCGCTTCCATATAACGCTGTCATTGTTCTGGCAATGGCATGCCACACAGTATTGCTTGCATGCCACGCTCTGTCTGAGCCTAACCTCAGTCACTAGAACGGCCTATAGGACAAATATTGCATGACACTGATACACATCCAAAGATTGCATTTTATGTTGCTAAAACAGATGTGCTGTACATTGCATTTGATGTTGCTAAATCATATTTGTTATGTATTGTCCTTTTCTTCCTTACCGGAATTTTTTGCTACCTTAGCGACTGTGTAGGAATCACACTGTTTCATGTGGCAAATCCTTTTGCTAATCACTGTTTACTTATTGGTCCTGAAGAAAGTCCCGTAAAATACCTAGATGAGACCGCCACACTTAAGCCAACTCATAGGAATAACGTTCCTGAAGTAGTTGCACCACACATAGTTTTAACCAATACCCTGGGCCGCCAATAATAAAACATTAGGTAAGGATAACCAGAGGTATTTTTTATTAGTTCACCTTCACTCACATTACATTGTTGCACCACACCCGCTCCGCTGTAGTCAGGTGTCGAAGCACAACCAGGTGGCACTCGGCCGCCTGGTTGGTTCTCTGATGATGAAGCATGACACCAACCAGGTTGGTGTGTGAGGGGTCTTTTAACAACACCCAATGGGTCCAGTTTCTAGGCCACCACTACGAGTGACTAAGAGAATCACACATACATAGTGGGTTAGTCCACATTGTTTTCTACGAATGAATGAATTATTCAGTATTCTGTCTATCATTTGTTTGTGTAGCACTTTTAGAGAGTGGGTATTTCTCTCTTATGACTCTTTGTGCTTTGCAGCCTAACTCCAATACATGTCTGAGCTGGGTGACAGCTACACTCGGTGCATACTTTCCAGACCGCCACAACACAGGAAGGGCTGGGTGTGACAGGGGATACATCTTCATTTATCTGCATACTGATAGTCTTACTGGTCTTTGAGAGGGAGAGGGGGTTCACACTTTACATTTGTATAGGATGTCCTGCCCTCATACAAAGAGCTGATTTACCCCCTACTGAGTGTCTGGAGCCGGAGCTGGGCTGAAAGGGATTGTTGTGCACTTCTAAGAGTTCCTTTGAAGTCACCCCTTCATCAAAGCTGGTACTGGGGCTCTCATCCCATGTTTTAGACACTGCGTGAGACTTGTAACCAGAAGCTGCTGGCTCTAGATCCTGCACATTTCCAGAGGACTGCTGTGCTGCCAGGAGGAACCGTCATTTGGACTACTTGCTGCATTGTGTTGGTCCTCTGCCTGCTGGAGGGACTGCCACTCTGCAAAGTGACTTGATGTGCTGGCCTGCCTGCCTGCTGCTCCCTTTGTTCCACCAAAGTGATCTCCAAGGGCTTGTCTGCTTAACCCCTGTTCAAGAAACCTCAGGGCTATCAAAGGGTTCATCTTGCTGCCTCTGGAGTAGAATCTGACATCTGCGAGTCCAGCAGCTGGCTGGGATCAAGGGTCAGAATAAATCTGATGATCAGTGTAGCCTGGTTCCAAATTTGTGCTGCATTTTGAAGGAGTCCAGTGCCCCATAAGCAGAACTGGCTGACATCCCACCGTCCTACTTCATCGCCATTGGAGGATTCTGTGCCTGCATTGATTGAGTTCAGTTCATCCCCCGAAGCTGCTTCTCTTAGTTTCCAAAGATGCTTTGCCCCGGTAACTGAGGGCAGGCCAAAGATGCAGGCATAGTGTGTCATCTCCCCCTTTTGCTCAGGACAACCACGACCAAAGACACAGGCCCCATTCCTGAGCTCCACCAACACCCATGCAGCCCTTCTCCTTGCTTTAGGGACACTGGCACCAGTTTGGGATGACAGCCCTGACGAAAAGGTACCATGACCCTGACCCATGAGGTAAATTCTGCCATATTAAGCTGTGTGCCTGCAGACAGCGGAGACTCTCTTGATTCCCCAGCACTGGGGCTGTTTCCTGACCTGCGCTCCTAAGTCGGAAAATCTCCTACTTCCACCCCACAGGTGGGCACAAGAAAGTTTGGTAATATCTGGGATCGGACCCTAATAGTCCTGGTAGTTGCACCACAATCCTTGCACCCAGCTGCCCTGAATCTCTTTCAGTTCCCGCCCCGACATGGATCGCTAACATGATCGGAAGATTACAGTAAAATACCTAATAGTAGGGGTTAAGGTTTTCAGGCATTTACGTGATATTTTCAAGAAAGAATATCTCTAGAACATATGATTCCTCCTGTTTTCATCTTGTGTGAGTGGCAGCCCAGAAATTACCATATAACTGTTAATATGAGCGCAGGGGATCCAGTGCCCATTCTGAAGGTGGCTATGTTTTAAGTAATATGCACCCTGGGCATAGACTCCCTCTTTGAAGCGTGAGGGCGTCTAATCTCATGTTGATCCTGGTCTTTGGAGCGGAATTCTAGTTTGTCATTGAGTCTCATTTTACTGCCCTCCCACAGAGGGATGCCAGTCCTTAAACCTCTTGGACTCTCTACCAGAGTAATCTGACGTTGAGGGATCAGGAGCACCCTAGCCGGGGTCAAGAGATGTCTCCCCTAGTCACGGTCAAGAGGTGTCCCTGGTCACAGGGGTAGCCCTTTGGGAGACTGCTATTTCCTCCGGCTGTGTTTCAAGGGGCAAACCTAACAGCTTGTACAATTTCCCACTTGGTTCCACCTGAGTTGAGTGTCTTTCCTACCCCAGATGCCTACGAGGGAGCCCACCTCCACCTGTCAGGTACATTTGCGAGGGAACACTCTGAAAGTCCTCCTGGGCTGGGGCAGGGGCACCTTGCAATTTGTATAAGACTTTAGAAAAGGCCAACTGAACCGATTTGGAAACAGCCAGTTCAATCATGAAGGTTAAATCAGGGTCCATACCGTAGGATTTAATGACTCCTTCTTGCCTTACTTAGTAATTATCCTCAACCATTTTAATATGAGTGAGAGGCACAATATATGTTCACAAAGTCCCTAACTAACTCCTCCCCAATGCAATGCAGGGGGAAACGTACTATAACTGCTAAAATGCACAAACAGGAATAACCAACCCTTTAAACAGTATTTAAACTAGTGAGTCAGTAGTAAACTGCAAAGTTTTAACCAGGGCACAAGTCCTATAAAAAGAAGTGGGGGGACTGACCAAGTAAGACAATATGCAGATGACCTAATGACATCACAACGTAGTGCTATAAAAGAAATAAAATAGTTCTATTTAAGTTATTTGTGTAAATACTGGGACGGACTAACCCATCTGGCAGTCTTACAGTGTCTGCATTTATATACAGGGACAGAACAAAGGCAAAACATTTTTTTTTTAAATTATTTTATTTTAAGAGTTTTATATAGCGCTGGCTAGACCCAGAGGTATCAGAGCGCATTACATGAGGTTCCACAAAATTACAAAATTACATCAGTTACAATTTACATTAGTTGCTAGACAAACATTACAAGAGCATAGAAGACGAGATAAGTGAAGTGCAGGGGGGAAGGGTAAAGGGATAGGAGGGAGATACGGCAGAGAGACGAAGGAAAGTCTGTCTAAAGTCCAGCTGGGTAGGTCCTCTGCTTCTGTACTTACAACTCCGAACTCGCAGCAAAATGTAAGGGGGCAAAATGCTGTCCCTTAAAATGCAAGACAATCAGGGGCTGTGGGCTGGCCCAGTGACCCATGCTGTTTGCTGTTGTGGGGGGGAAGAAAAATGTGATGAAACAACAGACCAGTGAGTGAAGATGGCTAGCTGAAAGCTCAGAAAAGTAAGTATATTATGTATATATATTCTCAATTAAATCAAAAGGCCTTCACTAGCATTAGACCTAAAACAAGTATTTGCAATGCAATTGGTCTCGGCATCTGTGAAAGTTAGAGCTATTGGCATTGGAAATGACAATGCTTTTAAGTTCTTTTCTTTTGTTTGCAGTGGAGTAACTATTTGACCTATCTTAAGAGACAGGATGGATGGGGGATGCAGAGCAAACAGTGGAAAGCAGGGGTGAAAAAGAGCAGGGAAAAATGAGAAAAAAAGACAGGAGGTGCATGTTGGTAGAAGAAAGAGGAATAAGGTGGAATCAAGACTAGGTATCTTTGCATTTCATTCACATGTTTCAAGGGGACTGTCTGAGCTACGTTAGGTCACAGTCGGCACAATTACAACAGGCCCGCCTTGATTACTAGCCCATCCCTGTTACTGGCCAGACACAGACAGAAACAAGCATTTGCAATGCAATAGGTCTCGCATTTACGAGAGTTTGAGCTATTGGCATTGTAAATTACAATGCCTTTTATTTATGTGTTGTTTTTAAAGCAGATAAATAAAAGGCATTGTCATTTACAATGCCAATAGCTTAAACTCTCGCAAATGCGAGATCTATTACATTGCAAATGCGTTCCTGCTATATATTTTTTAAAGTGTTAGGAGAGAAAGCTATTTGAGAAAATAGTGCTCTGTGGCTGTAATTAAAGCCTACGAAGTAACAACACATGTAACAAGGGGTGTCTCCAGCGGAGGTTACAAAATGAGACAAGGCAGTACTAATGAGGGAATACTAAGCCTATTGACCAATGAACAGTCACAGTGTGCAGTAGACATGACACAAGCCAATGAAAAAAATGTGCTGAGAGTGGGCAGAGCTTCATGTCCCTACCTGAATACAGCATACCTCGCAGAGCAGTGCATGAGCTGCCGAGGCTAACCTTAAAAGCAATTGTACATTGGCTATTCTCCACAAAGATACCGGAACTACAAACTAGAAAGCAGCCATTTTGGATAGAGAAAGAGGAATGGTGAGACACTGCAGAAATAAAATGAGAAGTCATGTGGCAATGTGAATAAAATAGCTTGATGTAAACTGGAGAGCTAAGGTAGAGAGGCTAGAAACTATGCAATTGCATCGAAAAGATTTGGTTAACAAGGGTTATGTACAAAAATAAGCATTTACCTTTGGGAGTAAATTACTGATCTTGTTTAAAAATACGTGAAATAGAAAAGGTGACACACAAACAGCAACAATAATATAACCTACACCTAATTTTCTCCCATCTGCCAACAACAACTATCTATTTTCTTTTCTTCCCTCGTAACCATCTTAGGAGCATTTGGCAAAATTAGAAAACACCATGCGAGCCACTCTTGCTTCCAGAGCATTATTGACACTCTACTCGAAGTATTTCACCTACATACCAACTCAAAAATATTGTCTGAGTCTGACCATTATTTCTTGATCAAAATATCGCGACTACAAAAATGTAGTGGCCCAAAATATTGAAGGTAAGTATATTTTTTGAAATTATGTTACTAGTATGTCGAAGTTTTAAATTTGAGAACGCGGTAGGGATGAAACCATTCCGTTGTAGGGGACAACAGAATAAGTGTGCCCCTGTAGGCAACTGTGGCAGCAGAGAGCTGAAATAATAGAAAAGGAAGAGATAACAAATCCCCTCTACAGAAGTACCCTAAAATAACCCTAAACTCCGTTGGACGGGTAGGTACTGCAAGTAATAGCCTCATCTGAGGTAGACAATGTGGTTCGCAGAAGAACTCAGCAGATATACTCCACAAATGTCACAAAATAGAAAAACCCATAGGTGCAGAACTATCTATCACCTAAGTAACAAAGGTTGCCAGACCTTTTCTGTGTCCACAGAAGGCTTCTTATAGGAGGTGATGCAGGGGACCACACCTCCCCCACCTAGTTTTGCATCAAGTCAGCACATGGGTGTCACTATTTATGGCTGGAAAGCCAGTATGGCAGTTGGGATCACATTGTGGGTTATCCCCTACCCCTACAAGGTTTCATGCATTATTGGGGACACGAGACGTGTAAGGTACACAGTATAAAAACCATAATTTGCACCTTGTCGTGACTCTGAAGCATTATATAAATGCTATAATAGAATACAATACTACAATTGAGCCAAAAAGCTCCAGTGCAGTGTCCAGCAGACTCAACTAACACACTTCACTGACTGCACCCAACGTTCAGTCGGCGGAATCAGGAGTTGTCTAAAACAGGAATGCACAACCATCTGGTGCCATTGTAAGGATTAAAGACCTCTTGCTGGAGATGAGGGCAGAGTTAAACAGGAGGAGAGGAAGGGCTGGAAGGCAGCAGGCAGAGGACATCAGAATGAATATTAACTTTTAGAGACATATACACAAATCAGTGGAGAGCCAGGCTAAGGTTAAACAAGGTTAAGCGATTGGCATTGTAAATGACAATGCCGTTTATTTTATTTTTTAAACGAAAGCAAAAATAAAAGGCATTGTTATTTGCAATGTCAATAGCTCAAACTTGCGTAAATGCAAGACCTGTTGCATTGCAAATGCTTGTTTAATCTTTTGGTGTTGTCAACCGTACAGAAGAACTAGATCCCTAAGTACCCGCTAGTTTGGGCGTTGGGCCCACTTTGGGACGTATGTCCTGTCTCTCGAGCTTCCTTTATACAAATGTGCTTGGAGTGATGGAAGGGCTGCCTTGTCAGTGTTGTCCTCATTGCCACTCCATATACCATTGGAGTGACCATCACCAGATCTGTAAACTGTCTCTCTTCGGAACATGACATCACCAGGTCTTTAGCCTGCTTTACCTTTCGGTCTAAAAAGACCCTTTGACACTGACAGAAATGCAGGTGGTCTCATAAGAAAATGCAGCAGCTGGAACTGCAACCAGCTGATATTTTCAGGGAGCAAGATGTTGAGACAGAGCAGCCTGGTCTGGGCCATCAGAACAAGATATCATCTACTTATCTCTGAAAGTCCAGGCACAAGTATCCTCGAAGTCTGAGGAAGAACTGCAGGGAGAAGTTGACGTTTTCTACACAATGTCTAAGTCACCCACCATGCTCATCGTGAAGGCCGGGTGTCAGCACTTGGAGTACAGAAACATCCAGCCGCACTACCCCTGCCCTCGAGTCATGGTTGGCACTGGACAAAAACGTCAGAGCCGAGACAGCCCCGGATGGTGGACATGCAAATGAGCCGGCCTTGAGTCCGAAACGCCATCCTAAGCGTTCAAGGTCTCAAGACTTATTGGTTTCTGCACTGATAATTAAGACCGTGTTGGTGCCCAAATGCCACCACAGCACTGACACTGACTTAGATGCCAAAACCAAGTTCGACAAAGAATCAATCCTCGATTCTGAGAACCAAGTCAATTTCTGTGTCTAAAGAATGATCAAAGCAGAGATCCCCATCAAAACCGAAAAGGACCTTGTCTATGGTATGAGCCGATTCAGAACAACCCATTTTTGAGCATCTGTAAGATTAACTCAATGTCTGGCTGAAGCACTTGTTTATTTATTCTCAAACTGGCTCCATCAAAGTTTACAGACAATCTACCTAGAAAAATAAACTGATATTTGAAGAGGAGGTTGCTTCCTGTCCGCTGCCACACCAAAAGCAGAGACAAGCAGGCCTTGCAACAAGACAGGCGGATCGGACACAATGTGCATGTGACGGACAAGAAGCACACAAGACGTCAGCGGTTATTTCATTTAGTTGCTTCCCTGTGAAATGGATCCCCAAAAAAAAGCCTGTGAATGGTGTGCGCGCGCGTGCCACAGCGAGACATGTGATTTCAATTATTGCGCCCGTGTCTGGGCACGATAATTGAAACTAGATGGTAGCGGTGCATGTAATAGACACCAATAGGCCATGGGCGGATCAATTCGTCTGCCTTTGGCCAATTGCGTGCTGTTTTTGATAAAAAGACGCACGCAAAGGCCAATAGCCTGGGCCAAAAGGAAAAGCACACGCACGAGTGTGTGCGATTCCTAATTCAGTTTTCAAACCCCTGTACCTAAAAAGGTACAAAAGGAGTGCTTAAGATGATTAGATGGCATCAGATTTTTTCATGCATGAAAAGCAGGCGGGTTAATGGCAACGGGCAGCTACAGGTAGGAAGAAGTAGAGCAACAGGTGCAGGGAGAATGAGAGCTGGAACATAGGGAGAGCAAGGTAAAGAGCAGGAACGCTGGCAAATGGGAGAACAGGCAGAGCAAGGATGAGAGAGCAGGGGCCAGGGAGAGCAAAAAAGAGGGTTTCAAAAGATACAGGAGGCATCTTTATGTTACAGGGAGATCAATATAGTAGATGTGAACACGTGTAAAACAGAGTACTAACAATATTGTTATTTACAGCGCTGTAACTCTGCATTGTAAGAAGTGCTTTAAACAGATCTATAGCTTTGCATACATCCCTCATAGGAGTTACAGAGGGAACCTGTGGAAAAAAGTACAGAACAAAAAGTAGAGGAAGAAACAAATGGCGTAATAGCGCTCCAATACATTCGGCCGAGCGAGTTTGAGTTATGTTAAATTGCAATAAAAAAATGAAAACAAAACAGGCGTGGGAGGGCAGCAACAACAGAGAGTGGGGGCCAAGACAAGGGGGGAGGGAGCAGCGGGGGACGGACTGCTAACATGCACTCTTGGAGAGTGAATGATCACATCTACTAACAACTTAGAAGAGGCAAATCAATGCATTTAGACATGCTGTTTGGTCTTTCCCCAAAACACACACTAACTTTTTGCTGTCACCTCTTTCCTGTCCAGAATAGCACTGCGCTAATGTAAAGAAGCAGGGAAGAGGACCGTTTATGATTTATGTCAGTGCACATAATATTCGTCCTAGGTTAGGATCTTGGTGCCAGCTGAAAACATACTATTGACACAGGAGATCCCTGTTTAAAAACTTCAGAGGCATAATATGAAAGATGGTCAACATTATGGGGCAGATTTACAAGCCTTTTGCGCCTCTTTTACGCCGCCGTTGCGTCACTTTTGTGACGCAGCGGTGGCGCAAAAGATGAGCCATGGTGCGAGGTATTTACAACGTGACGCATCTGGGAGATGCGTCACGTTGTAAAGCCCTGCGCCACATGAAACCTGCGTCAGGTTTCATGTGGGCGTTCTGTCTCAGGGTGGGCGTTCCCTCGCAGGAAAGCCCCGTAAAACTGACGCAGTGAAATCTGCAAGATTTCACTGAGTCAGTTTTACGACGCTACAGCGTCAAATCCTTACGCCTGCTTGAAGCAGGCGTAAGGAATGAGGCACCATGTTGAGATTGGGCGGCCCCTGTGCATTGCAGGAGTGGCGTCGCGCTTGCGACATGACTCCAGCAATGCGCCGCCTGTGAACCTGAAGATGCGTCACGCATCTGCCCCTCCTTGCACCATGGTGCGCGGCATTGTAAATGCGACGCATCTGTGGTGGCGCAAGGGGGGGATTACGTGACGCATCTGTTCTGGCGCATCCCTGCTGATTTGCAGAGATGCGCCAGAATACGTAAATATGCCCCAAAGTTTTTTAAATGTGGCTCAGAAAGTGACAAATACCAGAAGAAATTCAAAACACCAGCATCCAGCTGAGAAAAGGAGTCTAAAAAGGAGGTATTTGCAACAAGTGAGCATTGAGAAGGGGCAGGTTTGCCTGGGAAGTGGCACGCTGAAGGTTGTGTATTCTTGGAAATATTGAAATGAATGTGTTTTCCATCCGTGCACACACACCGTACTAAGCTAACACCTTTGTATTACTTTTTAGGTCGAGCCTGGATAGTGCATGCGCTGCTCTGCGAGGCAATCTGTATTCAGGTATGGACTTGAAGCTGCGTCCCTTTTCTGCCCATCTTTTCAATTGGCTCCTGTTACTGTCCTTTCTAAATGGTTGCTTTTGAATCATGAATAGGCTTAGTAGTCCCTCCTTAGTACCGCCTTGTCTACATTAATAAACTCCCAGAAGGACTGGCCTTTTTACTTGTGTTGTAACTCGGTATGTTTTATTTAGTCTGTGAGCACTAATTTCTTGAATGATTTTCCTATTCCACCCACGACATGCTTTCCTACAACGCAGCACGCAGGCTGCTTATATATTTTTATTAGTAATAGTGACTGCGTCATATTTACAAAATGTGCGGCTCACCAAACTTGCACCTTTTCATCTACATTATTTGTTTCTGTTTGCTAGCACGGTCCGCTTTAACTATAGCAGCCTCGCTCCTTTCTTTATTTTATTTGCCATGCTGTCCACTTTAACTATAGCAGCTACGCTCTGGAAGCATTCACTTAAATTAGGTTTGTTTTTGTTTTTGGTTGAAAACACCCCATAACGTGCTTTCACTTTACTGGTGGCTGCCCCACTTTTTTCAGACGTTGTTCGCTGTATTCAGCATACAGCAAGCTGCATCTAAAGTAAGGTGCTTTTTCAAAAATAAAACATTTGTTTGTGAAGTTCACAAACAAATGTTTTTTATTTGTAAAAGCACCCCATGCCGTGCTTTCACTTTGTTTAGAACCGGCTCACTGTAAGCAGGATATGGCGATCAGCATCTAAAGAAAGGGGCACAGCCACAATTAAAGAAGTCTCGCATTTGCTGTAGTTTGAGCTATTCTATTGTGTTGGTTTTCAAAACACATAAATAAAAGGCATTTTCATTTCAACAGAGAGCAGCCACTTTGTGTCTCGAAAATCAATAAAGCTTAATCTGACTCCAAGGTTGTGTTTAAAGAACTTGACCTCGGGACCCCAACTGCATTATCTGAAATAAGGATACAATTCAGTTCTCCAAATCACTGGTCCTCCGACCTTTGCACGCTTGGAAATAATGAGCATTTGGATAACATTTCCTACACAAGGTGGAGACACAGTGGGTAGCTAGACCTTTGGGCCCCAGTGGATGTCCCTGCTTTTGTTGCCCTGCGACTGCATTGAAGAGCGCGGTGGGGGTGCTGGCGATTCCTCTGATTGCTGCTCCGCGGCAGCGGCATTGAAGAACGAGGGGGGCAAGTGCCGCCCAAGGTGGCAGGTAAGAGCAAGGGGGCCTCTGTCCCCAAAAATCATGCCGCCCGGGGTGGAACATCGCAGATCGCATATATTACCATATTTCTCTCGGGCTCCTGTTCTCAACATTGCCATTTGTATTTCTTCCTTAGACGCTTTCCCCCTGAAGAAGAGCCCACGGCTCGAAATGCATTGGGGTGACCTCTATAACATCATGCTACTGCTTCAATCTCAACTAATGTAATTGTACAGCTACTTTGGATTTTGTTCAACTCTTGGATTTAATTTGGATCATATGAAGTAATATGACTCAAATCACAGATTGAATAAAACTTTGAATATTCAGTCATACTACGTTTGGACATTTGAATTTCAAAAAACACAGCAATTTACTTTGCATATAGGTATGCTCAAGTTTCCATCCTTACACTTGTAAGGCATCAAACTTTTTCAGACATTTTTGTGCCTCTAAGGACAGGAGGCGACTTTCTTGAGCACCCTTGCCTTTGAATTTTCTGCTAAACATTTTGACTACCTTCCCATAAAATAGGAGTGCAGCGGTTTTCACTGACTTTCACCCTAGTTTTAAGCCACATCCTTAATTACATCGGCCATGGCACTTGAGAGACCCCCCACCCCGTTTTTCCACCCCACTTAAAGCCATGGATACTTCTGTCAGACCTACTTCTATGTCTATGACACCTGTCCCAGTTTTTTGTTTTGAGAATCTGGTCACCCTAGTTAACATTGAGGGATAAAAATGCCACCTGATCACCGGAATTTGTCGATACTGATTAGTTTGGCATTAAAATGTCCAAACCTAAATCAGTCATTTCTTTGCGCATACCGGCCCGAGGAGGGGTCTTAGCGCTTCACCGCCTGCTTGCCTGCCTTACCTGCACGAGGGAAGATCTCGCAGCGACGCTGGGTCCCTGACGCTGTGAACGGACTACAGCTCCCAGCGCGCCCTGCGTCCACACCGCTTCCTCTTCCTGCCAGGAGCGCCAGGAGGCGCACAAAAGGGAACAGCTCCCACTGAGGAGCTGGGAGTCATTTCTTTGCGCATACCGGCCCGAGGAGGGGTCTTAGCGCTTCACCGCCTGCTTGCCTGCCTTACCTGCACGAGGGAAGATCTCGCAGCGACGCTGGGTCCCTGACGCTGTGAACGGACTACAGCTCCCAGCGCGCCCTCCGTCCACACCGCTTCCTCTTCCTGCCAGGAGCGCCAGGAGGCGCACAAAAGGGAACAGCTCCCACTGAGGAGCTGGGAGTCATTTCTTTGCGCATACCGGCCCGAGGAGGGGTCTTAGCGCTTCACCGCCTGCTTGCCTGCCTTACCTGCACGAGGGAAGATCTCGCAGCGACGCTGGGTCCCTGACGCTGTGAACGGACTACAGCTCCCAGCGCGCCCTGCTTCCACACCGCTTCCTCTTCCTGCCAGGAGCGCCAGGAGGCGCACAAAAGGGAACAGCTCCCACTGAGGAGCTGGGAGTCATTTCTTTGCGCATACCGGCCCGAGGAGGGGTCTTAGCGCTTCACCGCCTGCTTGCCTGCCTTACCTGCACGAGGGAAGATCTCGCAGCGACGCTGGGTCCCTGACGCTGTGAACGGACTACAGCTCCCAGCGTGCCCTGCGTCCACACCGCTTCCTCTTCCTGCCAGGAGCGCCAGGAGGCGCACAAAAGGGAACAGCTCCCACTGAGGAGCTGGGAGTCATTTCTTTGCGCATACCGGCCCGAGGAGGGGTCTTAGCGCTTCACCGCCTGCTTGCCTGCCTTACCTGCACGAGGGAAGATCTCGCAGCGACGCTGGGTCCCTGACGCTGTGAACGGACTACAGCTCCCAGCGCGCCCTGCGTCCACACCGCTTCCTCTTCCTGCCAGGAGCGCCAGGAGGCGCACAAAAGGGAACAGCTTCCTCCGCGTCGCGGACGCGCGCGGGCGGCGCCGGGCGGAGCCCGGGCAGAGGGCGGGCCGTCTGTGGCCGTCAGGGGCTGTCAAGGCTGGGCTGGGCCACGTCCCTTTCCTTTCCATCAGCCGTGAGTACATACGTCCAGTGTGAGTCCCCGAGCTGTTCCCCGCAATCATGTCTACCCGCTCTGGGAAGCTTCTTAGGAGTGAAGGCGAAAGGGGGTCAATTGCAGCGAGCCCTGTTATAGGATCTATGGACCGTTTTATCACTAGGGTGGCAGCGGTGATTGAAAAGGAGATTGCTATGTCTGAGCGGCGTTTATCAGAGGTGTACCTCCCCTCAAGACGTTCATCCCTGGGGGTTGCTGCCCAGTCGCTTACACCGGCTAGTGTCCAGGTTCAATCTGTTTCTCCATCTAGTGTGCCTGACGTTTCCTCTGACCCCCCCCAGCTGGCTGGTATAGAGCAAAGCATAGAGCAAAATATAGATAGGCTGGAAAATCTGGCCGAACTTATACCCAGAGTTACTGAGGAAGACGGTGGACTTAGTAAGCTGTCTCCACCTTCTCCACCTAACCTTCCACACGAAGCCACCAGTGATTCTCTGCCCTCAAAACCGCTCACCACCTCCTTAGTTATATCAGAAGGGGAGTCAGTGAGGGTTTCCCCCAACAGCCAAACTCCCGAGATCAGTCAGGAGAATAGGCCCTTAAGTAAAAAATCACGTAAACGCAAAAAGGGTAGATTAGTGAGACAGGCTGCTCTTTATCAAAGAGCAAGAAAGTCTCCTGGATCTGGGATGAGAAACATAAGGGGTAGGCCTATAGTGAATGAAGCTGACTCTGAAGGGGATGTTCTGATCTCTTCTAAGGGGCTACACATAGATGCTAACACTGTTAAGGTTCCTAACTTCACTGACCCCGTAGCAGCTGAAAATATCCTCGAGAAAGTATACAGTCTCTTGAAACCGCTACTAATACAGGTCAAGGGTTTAGGGGAGCGGATAGATAAATTAGAGCAATCAACCCTTGACGGGTTCCACTCACTCAAAACCACATTTAAACAAATAACCAGAGTGAGTGAAAATAAGGACATGGGCGCAAAGGGGAACGAGCTACCATCACAGAGAGACCCTAAGCCCCCAATATGTCCAGATAAAGTTGTCTCTAATAGTCCATTAATCCCAGCTCCTAAATCTCCTCCCCGTCCGAAAGCAGGACCAAAACAGAAGGGGCCACCATCATATTTAGAGCCAGATAAAAGTAAGCCTAACCCTTTTCCACAAAAGCAGCCACAGTTAGCTAGTGGCAAAATGGAAGGCTCCCAAAAACTAGGCGCATGTAACAAAATTAACGGGTTAGCGCCAGGGAAATCCCCTAGACCTGTAGTCCAACCTGCTGCCCCAACCACCACCTTACCGGTGCCTAGAAATCTAGTACGACGAATCCCTCCAGTAAACCTCCCACCAGACTGTCAACCTTTTGTTGTTGTTATGGTTAATGTGCCTCCACTAAAAGAAGGCCAGTCGGAAAACCATCAATCACTTAAGAATAAGTGTATCCACTGGCTGAAGGCAAACAGGCCAATCCCGTTGGATGTGGATGGAATCATTCTGGGTGTCCGCAGAGTGGGGTGGGTGGGGCAGGGGAAAAAGACTCAGGAGGGGGATTGTATAATTATAAATTTTCAAGACCCAAGAGTAGTGCCCGCGATTTGTACTCCTATTAAAAATATGGGGGTTCCAGGGGTTAAACTGGTAGATCTTTCTTATTTTTACCCCAGGCAAAGTGTTGTCCTAATTGGAGGAAGTTCAAGTCCCCCTGTTTCTGGTCAAAATTGGGCTGGGGTCACGGGAGGTCCAAGGGAGAACCAATTGTGGGCACCAGGGCCTCATTGACTGGAAATCGAGAGTAGAGTAGAGCCATCAGGAGTATCATCTACCCATGCAAACCTTGTAAGTGGGATAGCAGCCTCTTTAGTCACCCCCAAGATCGCTGCTCCCCTCAAATACCCTTGAGGAGGACCATAGACAGGGACACTCTGGCGCCCAACGACACTTCAGCGGTGACGGACCTAGTTTTTAAGGTTTGCAGCTGGAATGTCGCAGGGATTGCAAGAAAATTGGCTATACCTGAATTCACTGCATGGGCTGATGAGCACTCTCTGTGCCTTTTCCAAGAGACATGGAGCTTGGTGCCGGTTCATAGGGTGGGTTTTTCTTCCTATTCCTCCCCGGCACAAGTCTCGGTATCAGGGAGAGGGCGACCTTCGGGTGGCCTTCTCATATGGGTCGCAGCCTCCTTAGACTGCAGAGTAGTGGAGTTTCCCACAGGCTGCCCGGACATACAGAACATTACCCTAATAGATCAAAGGGGAAGAATTGTCTTAAATGTTTTCAATATTTACGCCCGGGGAACCAAGGGAGGGAGGAAGTCTCCCGTAATATCACTCCTCGAGACCCTGCTAAAAAACTCCCCTCACAAGACGCGTACATTGGTTGCGGGCGATATGAACTGTACGTTCGAGCCCCTGGGCTCGGACGTTTCCCTCGACCAAGATGAGGATGATAGTAGGTTGGGGATTCCGGTACTGGAAATCCCACCGATTAGAAGGTGGACAGAAGTGGCGCTCCAGATATACTCCCTGAGCCTTGAATTTAATTTAAGGGCAGCAAACGGGAGGACAACCTCGGATAGGGGGGGTGTCCACACGTACAACAGGCCAGGACACACCTCTAGGTTAGATTATATCCTGATAGATGTGTGTCTATGGTCTTACGTAAGGGACATGCAGGTGGTCCCTACGACTGAGAGTGACCACAACTCACTCTCTTTAAGTATGGACCAGTGGTGGTGCCCCTTAAGAAAGGATAATGTTTACCCGGTAGCTGCACCCCCGGATGATTCTGAAGTCTCCCCCTGTGGAAGACGAATAAAATGGGCATAATTGGTTCTTTCCGAGGGAAAGGTAAGGGAAATTCAAACCCTTTTAAATCATGCGGTAACAAACCTCGGAACCTCCCTAGAAGGGGTGGGCAGAGCGAGTGGGCTTTTTGTCTCCTTGGTTGAAGCCTTATCTAGCGTGTTTACCTCACATCCCAACAAGTTAGGCAACAAAGAATTTAGAAAACCTGTTGATGGTTGGTATACCCAAACATGTAGGGATCTCAGGCAAAGTTAGTTGAGGCAGTTAAACACAAATCCCGAGGTGAGATACAGGAAACAAGGAAGGCCTATAACAAGTCCCTCAAATTTGCTAGGGGGGAGTGGGAAGACAAATTCTGGGAAGACCTGCTCCAGGCTAGTAAAGTTAGGGATTCAAGGGCCTTTTGGAATCTCATAGCCACACGGAATAAACCTGATGGATCTATGAGACCCTGCAACATCCCTCCTCAAAACTGGATAAAACACTTCAGGACCCTATACCTCCCTCCAGATGGAGAACTAAATGCCGGGAGGGAGCTTACACTAGCAATTGAACCCCATGCCTATGATCTCTTCACTCCCCTAGAGATTGAGGGGGTTATAGGATGGGTAGCGCCTCGCAAGGCAGCGGGCCCAGACGGCCTTCCAGGGGATCTTATGAAGGCATACCCAGCGGAATGGGGAAGGGTCATTGCCGCTCTCTTAAACGACATCATGATGGGAGGGGCAGTGCCAGAATCCTGGAAAGGGGCGGTGGTGGTCCCGATTTACAAAAAAGGGTGTAGGGAAACCCCGGGGAACTACCGCCCCATAAGTCTGATAGACTCCACCCAAAAGATAGCTGGTAAAGCTATCCTTGGAAGGATCCTACATTGGGTGGAGGAGAATAAAATCCTATCAGATTTTCAGGCAGGTTTTCGGGCTGGTATGGGGACAATAGAGCAGGTGTTTAGGTTGGCACTACTGGGGTGGAAGGTGGTGGAACTGGGCAAGGGTAGTCTTTACTTGGCCTTTATAGACCTGAAGACTGCCTTTGACCTAGTCCCCCGGGAAGAGCTTTGGAGGGTGCTTAACGAGTTGGGATTACCTCCTTACATCTTGTCCCTCCTCATTAGTCTCCATGCCCATACCTTTGCACAGGTCCGTTGGGGTAAAAACGGAGAGCTCACTGAGAAGATACCAGTGTCCAGGGGCGTAAGACAGGGCTGCGTCTTGGCGCCCACCCTATTTTCACTATATGTGAATGGGGTGGTAAAACATCTTCAACAAGAACCAGCCGACGCCCCCTGTCTCGGAGGAGTCCGTATCCCCACCTTGCTTTTTGGGGACGACACGCTTCTGATCTCGAAGACCCCTCAAGGCCTGCAGAAATTGCTAACACGTTTTCAGGAGTTTTGTGCTGCAAAAGGTTTAATAATAAATGTGGACAAAACAAAATATCTAGTTTTAAATCCACCTAGGAAACTGGGCCGCCCACCTACACTTAACTCAGTTGCCTTAGAGAAAGTAGCCGAATTCGATTACCTGGGTATTCGGATTACGGATAAGTTGACTTGGGCAAATCACATTGACAAAATGGTCCTAAACCATAGGAGAGTTGGAGGAGCCCTCATAAAGGAGTTCCGGACCTCACCTAGGAGATCGCTTACCCCAGTAATCAATATCTACAAGGCCAAAGTAGTGACATCAGCCTTGTATGGGGCAGAGCTGTGGGGCCACTGCCGTTTGGATGCCCTAGCGATAGCGGAGAGCAAGCTTCTAAAGTCCATTATCTCTATCCCATTGAGCACACCAACTGTACCAGTGTTGTTGGATACGGGCTGTAAAAACATTAAAGATCAGGCTCAGCTTCGCCCGCTCCTGCTATGGACACGAATCTGGAGGGGTGAAGAATTAAAATCCTACGCTGAGGGTCTGGGGGAAATAATGAGTCTGGGGGGTTGGGCTAAGATCAGATGGTTAAGGGAAACTAAAAAGCTCTTGGAGAAGATCGGACTAGGGGACTGTTGGTCATCGCGTTCAGCCCCTCCAAAAGAAGTGGTCAAGACGCTTTACTGGAAATGGACGGCGGAGCGCCTAATTACAAACTCGAACCACTGTAAGTCCACTGTCTCCTTCCTACAAATTAAAGACTTTGTGGCCTTTGAACCCTACCTGGACCTGATCACCCTCCCCCTTGACCGAGCTCTTTATTTTAAATTTAGAGTTGGATCTCTCCCGCTAGGTGCTGTGGTATCGAAGTGGACATCAGCGGCCCGATCTTCCCCTAACTGTGCTTGTTGTCCGCACAAGGTTGAATCCATTGCTCACGTCCTATTTGAATGCCCGGACTATGCAAGGCCCAGGAGCTTCTGGTTGAAACCTCTCTTCCGAAATATGGGTACACGTAGCCACCTAGTAGCCTTGCGCATCCTAATTACGGACACTTCCCCCCCTATTGTGTGTGGAACAGCAACATTTTTAAAACAGTTTTGGCTTATTCGTTGTAAGAGATTGTCAGTAGCGGTTTAATTCTTTTTTTTAGCTAATTTATCTATGGGCACTTCATGTCCTTTTATCCCTTTTAAATGTGTTTTATACTGACTTCTTAAAGCAATGGTTTTTTTGTACACTGTAATGATTATATTGTAAATGTGCTTATAAGATATCTTGCATATCGAATAAAAGCTTATGACTGACTGACTAAATCACCAGCCTCAGTAAAGTACAAAATGCCACCTCCTTTGGATGGAAAGGTGTGAATGAGGGTGATTCTTGACCAACCCACTCACACAGAGTGAGACTGAGAAGGGTTATCGCGAGATTTAAGACAAGCTGGCGATAATGGGCAAGGCAAAGATGGCAGACTAAGGAAGCAGGGTCTGGTGGGTCAGTGGACTAATACATCCACTGCAAAGATCTGTCTTTGGCCTCATGGTCACAGATTCAAAACCCAACAGGCCCAGTCAGTCATTCTTCCTTTTGAGGTTTTTATTAGGAGTATCATTGAGGTGGGTAACAATAAACATATTATTCCGCACCAAGAAACCCTTCTGGATGAACATGAGCTTCCCTTATACACATTATGTTTAAGCTACTTGTACCTCTGCATGAGGCTTTTTTCCCCACTATAGGATCTCTCTCTCTCCTTCGCTGACTTAGGAAGTATAATAGAGAGGAAGTACAGGATCCTCATTCATACTGCAAGGCTCAGGATTATTTGCTTTTTGAGAGACTGGGTGTACCTACTGCCCAGAATGAACCTACAATTCAATGGCTGTAAGACCATGCCAGCTCCATTATGCGATCCCTGCCACTGCCAAGTCAGTATCCAAGAGAGTGGAGTATAAGCAGTGTGCTCTGAATCCAGTCCGTTGTTTTTACATGAGAGAGCTCAGCTGCCGACTTGCTGGTGGTTTCAGCTGTGGCTAAGACATTCCAAGGAAATTTGAGAGCTGCGATTCCTCCAGATAGTGAGAGTTGACTCCTCAACGTCTTTGGCAAGAGACTTTGCACCACAGGGGTGCCTATCACCCAGGAAGCCAATGCTATCTGGGTTTTGTGTAGATTAGAGAAGAGTAGATGGGATATGATGGAGGCTTTTCCCTGATGGGAAGATGGTAGAGGTTGAGGATCTCCTGACTGAAGGTCAATTAATAATACACCAAACCATTTGCTCTTCGGCGGATATTACACATTTGTCAGCCCACCAAGTGGGGCATCTCCAAGAAAGCTTATCAACCCAAGCAAGGGCAGATTTCAGCACCCCTTGCTTCACAGATTGCTCCTGATGTACCACCACAAAAAATATTTAACTTGGTGCAGCATCTCAATAGCCTTGGGCACGTGGTGACTTTTCTTTAAAAACATGTGTTGGAGTGTGTTCCCCTGTGTTCCTTGGGGAGATGAACGTACTTCAGAGACTTACTGGCGGACAAGAAAGGAGTGAAGGGGAGGAAGATGCACATACTACACATAAGGTGGCGCAACAAATTAGTTTCATGAGATAACTTGAAATTGTTGACCCTACAGTTCATCACTCATTATCTCAATTGAAGAGATTCTCCAAAATGCTTACTTCCATTTACTAATCCGAAAAGCACACTACAGATGTATTTGGTTCAAGGAAGGAGTGTCAAGCCACCAATATTAAGCCGGCTCAAGGGTTTTCACAAAGTGCTCTGTGGTAGTAGTGGCTGGAGCTTGATGGAAGGGAATTCATGTCTAGCCTTGTCTGGAGGACTAGCTGCTATCCGCATCTTTGAGGGAGGCGGCTGTACATGCCCTTTCGAGCAGATTTCCTTCTGAGCTAGCTGGGGGTTTCTATCAACTGTGAGTGATATTCTCTGGTTGTCTCAATAAGGCTTCTCTTTCTGGGCACTATGCTGGACCCTGAAAAACAAATATGATTATATTCCCATCTCTGGAGATGTGCCTCTTGTTTGCGAGGAAGAGTCTGGAGATCAGGAAAGACAATTCAGCATCTTCCTGGGGCATCAAACGTGCAGATGGACACATGAAGCAGGCATTATCTTGGTGAATACAAATTCGAACTTCCAGACTTTGATTGCTCACTTTTCAACTCTTGAGGAGAGATGCTCAACAATCTGTTCATTACGAGCGAAAATTTAAAAAAAATCTTCTTCACACATCCAGGCTGTAAGGTGCAAGGTTTCTGGGAATGCTCTGTCGATACATTCGTCCATGGAATACTTGTACATAGTGAAGGGAAAAAGGAGGCGAAAGAAAGAAAAGGAAAAAGTAACACAGCCGGAAATAATAAGCAATGTTATAACAATATTAATATATTCGTAACACTTTAGACAGTGCACTATTAAAAATGTAACTGTAATACAGAATAACAAATTGTGTAAAACCGGAAAAAGAACAAAATAGACTAATAATGAACAACTATGTAATTATGAGATGGATACATATTTCATAATCAATAAATGTGAATAGGACAAAGTATGAATAATGTAAGTCTGTACAATTTGTAAATAAATGAATACGTAACGCATGAGCACCACAGGTTGATTATACAGAAACTTCCTAATGTGCTGATGGATAGATAAGTTTTAACCCCTTGCATGCGGGGCTCATTCCCCGATGTGATGGGGGGAGGGGGATGTATTGACAAGAATAAATATAGACTAGGTAGTTACTATATTCTTTGTCCAGCCGGACAGTATTTAATGATGCTTTTTAACAATTATTACAAAGAATTATAGTGTGAATTCAAGCGGGATACCAGCCGATGTCCAACTACCACACTGTGGACAAAACAAACAAGGGGTCGGGGTGAAGGCAAGTTGACGGTCTGTGGATCATATGAATAAACAGACAATTTGTAAAAGGTACACTATTGCTTCAAATCATACAATGCAATTATGGGCATATAGTGTATTATGGTCGATGACGTTTCGAACCATATATGAAAATACAGAGTTCATCTTCAGGACATACTATTCATGCCTACAAATTGGTAATACATAAACATAAACATACCCCACCAGTAGGTGGGTATGTAAGCACGCGCTTTGAGTTCAAAGCCGCGCTATGCGCTTCGGTGGGGATGGCTGAAGAGTCAAGGTGGTCTCAGATTAGCCGTAAATGATCGTCACTGGATGGGTGCGATCCGAAGTTAAACGGTTCCAAGGGGCTCAATGGGGTCCTCTCAGGTCGTGGTCAGTGCTCACGATCGTGGTATTAACCAATTTGTAGGCATGAATCGTATGTCCTGAAGAAGAAGGGTAGTGCATTGGATATTCTTTTTCAGAAGAAAAGTAACAGACACACAGATCCAAGTACATGAAAGGTACATAAATGCACAATGGAAGTATGTACATGTAGACCAAAGATGATTTTTATTTATTTATTATTATAATTATTTTTTTCTCTCAACAACATAATTTTACATGTTTATACAAAGTAATACATAAAGATAGGTACATATCTATAGTGAAAAAAATGGTTGTATACAGATGGATATGCTGTAAATTTCTGTTTGCGTATGGTGCTTATGTGGGGAAGAGCCAAATCTTGAGTAGTTTTCTGAAGATAAGGTGGTTGTCGGTGGACCTTATGTTGGGGGGTAAAGAGTTCCATAGTTTGACTGCTTGAACAGAGAAGGATGTGCCACCCATGTTTTTTTTCTTGTATGGTGGGATTTTGAGGCGAGATGCTCCTTTAGAGCGGAGGTTCCTTTGTTGAATGTGTTTGGTGATTTTATTCCTGATGAAGAGTGGTCCCATTCCATGTATTGCTTTGTGGGTGATACAAAGCAGCTTGAACGTGGTTCTTCTGGCAACCGGTAACCAATGCAAGGCTTTCAAGGCAGGGGAGATGTGGTCTTGCGGTTTGATATGCAAGAGTAGTCTGGCAGTCGAGTTCTGAATCCGTTGTAGTCTTTTCAGGGTCGTTGAAGGTGATCCGTGGTAGAGGCTATTGGCGTAATCGAGTTTAGACAAAACAAGGGAGATGGTAGCTTGGACCTTGTATGGAAATCCCAAATGAGGGAAAATTTGTTGCAGCGTTTTTATAGTAGCAAAACTTGATCTTGCTAGTTTATCCAATTGGGCATTCATTGACAGCTTGGAGTCCATGGTCTTTCCGAGGTTTCTTAGTTCCTTCGATACTATAGGCAGTGATCCCAGTTCATCAGGCCATGCGTCAAGCGGGTTGTAATGTTTCCAATCACCACACGTGAGCATTTCAGTTTTTGAAGCATGCAATTTGAGATGGCTCCAGGTCATCCACTGATCCACGGCTCTGAGACAGCTGAAAATTGGTGATTTTCCAATGTCTTTGGGGCATTCCAGTCCAAGGAGTATTTGCATGTCATCTGCATAGTTATAGCACGTAAGGTGAAATGTATTGATCAGTACTGGTAATGACTTCATGTAGATTTTGCAAAGAATGGGCGAGATGATAGAACCTTGAGGGACCCCTGCTTTTGTGGAGTATGGTTTGGACCAGAAAGGTGGGGTATGGATGACATTAGTTCTGTTTCTAAGGTAGGACGCGATCCAGTCTAGAGCAGTGTCCTCTATGCCGCCTTCATAGAGTCTTTGTTTCAAAGTGTCATGGTCAACTGTGTCAAAGGCAGCTGAGAGGTCCAAGAGGAGTAGCGCAGCAACCCTGTTGCGGTCAACTGTATTCTTTAGGTCATCCCGGATGGTTAGGAGGGCAGATTCAGTGCCTCTTCCTGGACGGAATTCTGTATGGAAGTCTGAAAGTATGTCATTCTCTTCAATGAATTGTGACATCTGGGCGACCGTTGCTCTTTCTATCAGTTTGCCCAGGAACGGTCCATTTGTAATGGGTCTGTAGTTGTCAGGGTCAGCGGGTCCAAGTTTGTTTTCTTCAGTAAAGGGTGTATGTATGACTTTTTGAGTTCTTCTGGAAATATTCCATTAGTTAAGGAATCGTTGATGATTCTTCTTACTGAAGTGGCAGCAGAGGTTGTTAAAAGAATTGTCTTGAAAGATTGTGGCGGACAGGGGTCAGAAGGGCTGCCGGCAGGCCTGCTTACTTTGACCAGGTCCATAAATTCATCGCGTGAGATGTGTTGGAAGGAACGGAGAGGCTTTATTAGAGCATTCTTGGATTGATGTTTTGTACAAGGGTTAGTGCTGGTGCTTTGTTTCTGTTTTAAGTACAATTCCAACGTGTCTGCTTTGTCCGTGTAATGATTTGCCACTTTGACTGTGAAATCTTGAGTAACAGGATGAGTTCCTTCAAGGCAATTTGGTTTGCGGAATTCATTGAGTATTTTATAGAATTCTTTATTTGCACATTTAGCGTTTTGCATTCTGTCTGAATAGTACCTTTTCTTAGCTTTTTTGATAGCAGACTTGTATAATCTGTTAATTTTCTGTAGGTGAAGTTTGTCTTGTTTGGCGTTTGTTTTGAGCCAGGTACGTTACAGCTTTCTAATTTGTTGTTTTATGTCTTTTATATCTATGTTTCTCCAAGGCGCTTTTTTTCTTTTGTTCTGTTGTGTGGTTTTGAGTGGTATCAGGATGTCAAAAGCTTCCTGTAGCCACTCATATAGATTTTGAACAGAATTTATGGTTTCCACACATTTTGCCACAGGATTCAAATTCCAACTTCTCCCAATTCTTAGAGCTAGACCAACCAGCCATTGGTTAATTGAAAATAATTTCTTCATCTCACCTGAACATTCACTTTCACAATTTCTCCTATTTGCATGCTTATTTCAAACACCGTTTTGCTTGTATCGTGCTCTATTGTCCTATTTTTTTGTTATGCAACTATTTTTTTCTCCAATTGTCATCAATTCTCATTCCACCATGGCCAACTAGGACATACGGTAATATTGGGTATTCTCCAGCGAAATAATTACAAATGGGTTTCCTTTGCTATTGCCTGTATTGCCTTCCAAATACGCAAGGAGTGTTTTTTGTAACTCTTCCTTTCGGGCAATAACACCTATCCAATTCTATACTTCATTTATGGTCCAAGCTAAATCTCTCCACCATTCCATTTGCTTCCAGATGATATAATACACGCTTCTTATGTATAACAGCAGAATCTCTCCAGAAATCTTCTATTTCTCTGAAAGTTAACTAGACCCGATTATCTGTTAATATCCTGGCCGACAACCTTTTCTCTAAAACACATCAGCCACATTGAGAGCATGTCCACTTTCACAAGTGTATATGGCGCATGTTGCCAAAGGACCAACACTATCCAATGCTATTTCCTCCCATGCTTTCAAAGTTAACCAATGATACTCAAAGAGGGATGTTTAATTGTCAGAAACCTTGTCATCAGTACATCATGCTATCCACTCTCTCACCCTGCTTTGAACTTCATGATCCGGATGAGGCTACAAAAAACGGCCTTCAAATTCTCTTTTGTTGTGGAAATGTTCAGATCTCCATCATGATTTAAATTAAGTCCTATTCCTTCCTGCACAGGCTTCGTCTCCTGCATCCAACATCCAAGTAGAAGGCGGTCCTCACACCTTTATGACGTCATTACCCCCTGGCCAATGGGAAGACGAACCGGGCTGACGATTCCGGAAAAGGACACAGGAAGTGATCCTGAAAGCTAAACAAAACCTGAACAACACAGAGAGTCTCCGGAGAAACAGAGAGCGTGGAGTACAACTGGGATTCTATGGCAGGACCGGAGGATTCTGATTATGCTTTCTCATTTCTTTACTGCACAAACAGCAGTCAATGAAAAGTAAACTACAATGAGTAAAAAACAACATTTCCCATGAGGCTTTGAACCATGCCTCCATAACAGTAACCAATCACAATAGTCACAAGCATATAAAGTATAGAGACACTAATCTGGCCTCCTCTTTCTTTGCTGCTCCGCAGCCCAGACAAGTGCTCTTTACTTTATATGCTTCTACTGTACTACGATAGGCCTAGGCCTATGAGATCGCCTTTGGCGCGCTGCATTGGTTAATACTGTTGCATTAATGTAATTTGATATTGTTGTCACCTTGTGCGCTGCTTGTGCAGCTACTGCCGCTTATTTGAAGGACTACGCTGTCTCCTTTCCCCCTTTTTTCCCTTTACTTTCGGGACCGGAGCTTCTCCCGCTCCGTTTCCCGACTTGGTTTGGTGCGCATGTTGCGCCCGTAGGCCCCCGCTCTCTCCCCCTGTATCGCTGCTTCCAGCGGCCGCTTGACTCGTGGTCCGCGTCTGTGAGGGGTTTAGCCCTCCCCTCGGGGAGGGAGGCGCACGTCGGAGCCCGGCGAGGCCCTGCGTGCGTCTCTGGGGTCTCGCGCGCGTCAGTGTGCACGCGCAGACCTCCGATTGTGCCTGCTTGACGCTCTGCCCCCGGCTGACGTGGGGATCTACGCAGTTTTGGCCAGGAGCCGAGGGGCAATTTTGAGATCTATTGGCAGCGTTTTACACCGCAATTTGCACCGGAGCTTCCCAGCATTAACTCCTTGCTTCCCAGTGACTGTGGAAGCATCTCTAATTTTTGGAACACCTTCTCTGGATGGGAGAAGGGGTTATTCCTTCCATTAGTCCTAGAATTGGACTATATTCTATGAATTTTTTCCTGGTATTTCCGGCTCCTGTGCCTGGCACTTCCCCTTATCGATGCCCTCGCCTGGGCTGGTAATTTTGCTTCCCTCTGGGGTCTGGAGTTGAATTGGCTAATTCCTTGTGATTATGGCAGATACTGAGTACTGCGATGAGGAGGGTGCTGCGTGTGATTACCAGGGCAATGAGGATTTCTATGAGGAGGAATCCATGGAGGATATTATTGACAAGAAAATGGACGCTAAACTTGATAAAGCCCTTTCCTCAGCCCTCCTTCCCTTGGCCAAGAAATTAGAGCTGTTAGTCCCTGGTAAGCCTCTTCCCCTTCCTGGCAAGGACTCTTCTCGTCCCCCCCTAAGAAGGTGGCTGTTGACCAGACCTGGCCCCACGCCCAATCCTATCATAAACTTTATAAATCAAAAGAATCTTCCTCGGCGGACAAGGACCTTTCTCCCCGCCCGCTCCCCTCCCCCTCCCCTACTGACACCACTACTGACACTGGCACTGATACGGACTCCTCGGACGCCGCCCCTCGCAAACGCACTAAGAAGCGTAAGCATGCCTCTCCTACTGTCACTCCTTCCCCCTTCTCCTTTGACCTTGCGGACATTGTACATCCTAGGTCCTCCGATTGGGTCCCCCCCCCCCGGCGGTGGCAGAATACCTGGAGGCCCACCTCCGTAAAGGTTTTGATAAGGAGGTAAGAGCCCGCCTTAAGTCCGAGTGCCCCGTCCCGATTTGCCCCACAAGGTAGCTGTTACCCCGGACATTGACCCCTCCATGACCACCTTTCTGAAAAAATATAAGAAGGACCCCAAAAAGGGGATTGATCGCGCCCTACGAGCGTGCCAGGATAAGGTCCTTGACCTTTCGGGACCTTTGGCCAAGATCCTGGAACTGGCCCTGAGGAAAAAGCAGCCCAATCCACAACCGATGCCCAGGCTGCCGGCAGTCGACGCCTCTTAGTTCCCATTATGACCAGTTACCAATAAAGAGACGGGCGCTGGAAGCGGGAGTGCAAGAACAGGGTTAATTTATTTCTCATGAGGAGAGCCTGTCGTTTCGGACATATGCACAATGTCTTCAAGAGGTGCTCTAAAAGTTTCTCTGAGGCGACGTCTTTTATACACAGGTTTATGATGTACAAACATTCCTTATTGCAATAAAGGCACTTTGAAGTACGATAAGGCGTGTTTGGAATCCCAGCTTCAGGCCTATTCCCATACCAGTCGTCTGGATGTCGTTTCCCCTCCCACATGTAACATGTGATTGTAATCTTGTAGCCGGACACTCCAACAGGACACGAGGGCGAGAGGGGGTGATCAGATCTAAGGTTGGGCAGGCGATAAGATCGGGCACTTCGGTTGGTGTATCACGCTTTGCTAGGCGGGGCCAGGGGGGTACATCCATGAGGCTTTGTTTTATGACTTGGGACCGGGTCGGGAGGCCAGGTGTAGCCGGGGGGGGGGTCATCAAAAGAAGGGAAGGGTGTTCCTGGGAGGAATGCAGGGGGTGTTGGTCAGACAGGGGTGTCAATTTTAGAGCAGGGTCGCACAGTGGGAGAGGGTGTTTTATGGCCTATGCATGAGAGACCGGGGGCGGTCGGGGATGCTTGCGCGGCTGGGGAGTGAGGGGGAGAGAGAGGCTGGCTATCAGGAGTGGGTAGAGAGGCCTTGGTGTCTAAAATGGCTGCCGTGTAAGTGCGTGCATGGGCCTATGCTGGCGGGATGATGCGGTCAATGCCTCGTGGTACTCGTTCTGCTTACAGCGAGGGGTATGGTGAACACAAATGAACGCCGCTTATGTACATATACATTGTCATTTTCCACAGTCGCCGCTTTTTGACATAAGTTAGTTCATTTCCGGGTTTAACATAACTGACGGGGTGTACATATAGCCATGTGTGGTCAATGAAATAGCATTGTTAATACTGGCGGATTGCATATAACCATGTGCAGTCGATGCGATAGACGAGGTGCAACACATACGAATTTACATTTGTCGATATATATATATATATATATATAAGAGTCTAGAGAACGGTATACAACTCAGTCGGGGTCAATCAAGGAAATGTTCCGGCACATTATGGAACCATGTTCTGACTCTCTCTCCGGCGGTATCAAAGTACAGTTAAAAGTGACCGATGAAACATTTTGGAAGCAATACAAAGTCGTTGAGGGAGGAATTCAGTTTGATACAAGCAAGTAGTCAGAGGGGGGGTAGAAAGTTCGAAAAAAGGGGGGGGTCTTCGCCACAGTGTCTTTTTAGCAGCGAGCCATCACTGTTAGGCTCTGGTAGTCCGTTTTCTTCCGTTGGCGCTGTTGAGCACCGGCGGTGGAGCTATAGGTCCAGCTCGGATCAGTCCTTACACGTTGCAGGGTGCGATCTGTCCTCTGCTGTTAGACCACAGTCCTGTTTCCTAACTAATCTTTTTAAGGGTGCCTCATGCTGGGCACCTGCATTTCTTTCTCCTTTCGTGGCAAACCCTAGTCTACCTAAATGCTGGTCTTCTTCTCAGAGTCAAAATTCATGCGAAAGAAATGGGATTGTCGGATAATCGAGGGAAGAGAGGGCGGAGTGGGATCAGATCTTTGTGACAAACCAAGGGAGCAAAGGGTAACGAGCAGGCAGGCCCATCGAATCGGGCTCAAAGGGGCGGGGACTTCTGGCACGCGTGGATCAGCAAACAGAGGGCTTCAAGGCAGCCCTCCATCCTTTCATTTTCCGTGTTTGAGAGTAGTGCTTCGTCCCGCGTCTCATTGCTCTGCGGCTCCACCTTTGGTCGAGGTCACATGTGCTTCATGATCTGTGGCTAGGCTGTGCGTCACGTCCGGCCCCTCTGCTCCGGTGATTGCGTATCTTTGAATGGGTACAAAACAAGCTTTAGAGAACTGGCAGGAGAAGACAATTTATACATTTCAATTCCGCCCCCAATCTTAAGTAGTTGGGGATGCGTTTCATCGGTCACAGTCAGAAGTTATCACTATGGAGTATGTATGCGGGCATTTCCACTGAGTTTGTACTAAGTTTATTTGGCGTTCATTCATGACGTATATTGGAGAGAAGTCAGACTCTTATCAACTGCGTATTCCATCAAACTCGAAATCGGATCCTACGGTAGAGACTCGTCTTTCTAACCTAAGCCCTGGCAGTCTTATATCACCATGAGAGAGGAACAGAGGCTAAACATTCTTTTCTCGGGGAGCAACGGTTAATCAGGGTCATCAGTTATACTTCGGGACATGGAGCTGGGGTCAATCGGGAGGAACGAGGACGTTTTGGACATCCGTACTTGGGTGCAGAGGGGTGGGGTAATCTGAGCATTGGGTATTATGTTTCTAACGGACTGAGAGCAGAAGGCCACTGACATATAGTCCCCTTATAAAGGCCAGATTTGGGGGCATCAGTCATCTTACCTGTCCTTTCCTTCTTAGCCAATTCAAGTTCCATCATTTTACAGAAAGGAGAGGTAGTAACATGGCAAATTACAATTGTTTTAGTTGCTGTCAATTTTGCCGAACACCTTTGTGTTCAAAAACCAATTAAGCTTGTGCCGGCGGGGCACAACGTTACCACACAAAGGAAGAGAGAACAGGGGGACCCTCAGAGAGAGAGATTCGTCCGCATTTTAAACGAACTATTCAGTACACGTACGACATGGAGAGAGAGAAAGAGAGAGAGAGAGAAACGTGTACAATAATAGGCCATTTAGTGCGCACACAACACAGAACAACAGGGGTCAAGAAATATAGAAACACAGACTGAGGGACGACGTAGATCCATGCATTACGTGCACATGAATTCAGGCGGGGGGGAATAGTACATCTATTATATACAAAAAAATCCAAGACAAAACATAGAACAGTACTTGGCAAAAAGGTTTCTTCCTGCATGCTGCGCATCCTTAGTATCCTACTTAATTCATCTGGCTGCCTTTGCTGGTGGCTTCGGTTGCAAATACTTACACCTTTGTCAATTGTTCGGGAACTAACCTAGTCGGGCTAATACTCACGGTGGGATCTTCGAATAATTTTTAGCGAATGGGTATCCAAGTTGAGGCAACGGAGGGTGTCAGTCGGGAGAACAATGGGGCAGCTTCGAGTTTCATGTCTATGAGGGTGCAAGAGGGAGGTGGTAAATCTTAAACATTGACAATTTTCCTAGTCTTCCAGGAGGAGTGTACTCGGGTAAACCTCACCCCGGGATATTCCTGAACCCTTCTCTATTTAGTTATCGTGTGAATTTACTCATGGGTGCACGTCATTCTTGGTTGCATTATTTGGGATGCCGGTTGGAGTCATATTTTGTCATACTGCAATAACCCGTCCAGTTTCTGCTTCAGGCCACCCTCCCAGTCGTTGGGTTCAGAGAGAGAGAGACAGTCGTTTCTAAGTAAGGGAGTGCTATATCTTTGTTTGCTCGTCGTGTATAGGAACCATGTTCAGACCCCTTTTCCCCATTCCATCGGCCGTTCGATCATCACTTAAGTCATACATAAAACATTTCTCTTACTAATCCAAACGTGTGCAACGCGTATTCAGTCGAGCTATACACATCAGGGCATACACGCGTGCATTCATAGCACACAAATTCGTCACGTTCTCAGGGGCCGTCCCCATAGACAATATACAATTTTTCCGTACGGAACCATGGCGTGTTGCTTAGGTCTTCTCCATACTTTGTTTGGCGTTTCGATGGGTCCTGCAGAGAGAAGGGAAAAAGAAGGGGTGGGGGGCAGCGTAAAAACACATCAGCGCGCATAACCCGAAGATGCTCTTACTTACCACATACTCGACCTATTTCCGCGGGATGCAATCCCCTTCATCTCGGCGTTTAAGCCCAGAGGGATCGGTAGTGCGGGTACGTTGCACATAAAAAAATAGAAATATAATAATAATAAAAACATATACCCAACAAACCTGGACCATTCGCATTTGCAATATTTCTGTGTATTTTGCTTTTTAGCCTTTAAGTAATCGAGTTGCTTCATTTCACCTGTACTTTACTTATATCGGAAACAGTGGCCGTTTATTCGAAACTTTACCAATTTAAGCGCTGCAACCATGTTTGCTTTTCACAAAACCTTTATTAAAAAATGTTGGCGTACAAATACGGGTCTACAACCACGTGGGCCAGCCACGGAGCAGACTGGAACTGCACATGAGGGGATATTTATTTGAACGGAGCCGGTGACCGTTTATTTCATAAAGGTGCGACAAGTGCAATAAAATCATATCGAAAATTCATTGTGGGTAAGTACCATAAGTGTCAAAACTTCGAACTTTCAATAATACGGTAATCAATGACGTGTCAGGACTTAATATCAATTCATCGTCCAAGTGTTCAATCAGTACTCATCCCCTCCCTCCATGCGCTTAAAAAACTGCATACATCTCTCATGATATCAAGGCTGAGCGACCGGAACACAACGGGGAGTTGCGAGTTTCATTTTTACCGGCGCCATTTTGGGCGAGGTCAGGCAGGTCCAAGTATAGTCAGAATGTCTCCACCAACTCGTGGTTGGACCAGAGCCTCTTTCGGCAGTCTAAAAAGTCTCGTTAAAGGGCAACAGAAGGGGCTGTCGATAAGAACCATCAGTAAAAAGGGGGAGGGAGGTAACAATCTTTCCTACCGGGTCATACTGGTGTTCTACCGGAACTGATCAAATTGGTAGTCTGCAGGATTTTGGTCATTCAAACTGAGGCTGGCGCCAGCATGAGAGCGCCGACGTCTCGTGGCTACGTCTTGGTTGTGCCGGAGGCAATCATGGCAGTCATTCCCCATCGTGGGGAGGGGGCCGGGGGGCCTGCAGCTCTCATAGAATCTTCAAAGCTGAGGAGAACGCTTCTGGACGGGGTATTCATGTTCTAGCTGGCAAGCGACCTGGCCATCCTTGTACGCCAGGCCCACTTTCCCAAGAGTCGACCATTAGTTTATGAGTTCCTCAGCAGCCGGCAGTCGCTGCACCGCAAGAGTGGACGAACCCTTGTCGGGTGAGTGGAGCGTTGGGGGGTGCAGCTGAGGGGCCTCCACCTGGGGAGGTGGGAGAGGCTCGTCCGCGCCGCCTCTCCCTCCCAGTGCACCCCATGCCGTCTCCCGGTGCTGACTTTCGTGAAGGCCGGACCAGGCGATGAAAGAGGGGGGGGGGTCGGAGGCATAAGCAAGACATCCCCCCCCCGTGGCCTGCAAGGCATCAGAAGAAGAGGATGGGAATACCAGCACATTCCGGGCCATCCACTCCACGACTTCTCCGGCCGATGGCATTCGTGATGGCCGGACCAGGCGATGAAAGAGGGGTGGGGGGTCGGAGGCATAAGCAAGACATCCCCCCCCCGTGGCCTGCAAGGCGCTAGAAGAAGGGGATGGGAAGACCAGCACATCCCGGGCCATCCACCCCGTCTCCTCTCCGGCCGAGGGCGGTCAGCCGGGCCCCGCCCTGCACGTGTCGAGACCTCGTCTTCTGGATGGGCGTGACCGTGGACCTGTTGCACTTCGGGAGCTTCCGGAATGGGGGTAGGTATCTGCTGACTTGTATCTATCTTATGTTACCGTTATTGGGCGTGGCGGGCGGTGGGACAGACATGTTTGGAGCAGTGAGGGGCGGCGGAGCCTGGCTACCTCGTGGTTGCCGTGATGTCAAGCTTGGCTTCTCTCACCACTTTCATGTTTCTTATTGCGGGCTATTTCTAGCGTTTCTTATTTCTAGCGAAGTCAAACAAACTCATCAGTGGCCTACTGATTTTGCTCGATTTCTTTTTCCTTCCTTTTCTAGCGTGTTTCGTGCTAAAGTTTCTGTTAACAGGATGCGGTGATCACTTCGTATTTTACGTATGTCCTTTTTATTAGGGGCGCCCTCCGGTTGAGCCAGATGGTCTACCTCTAATAAATGGTCCGGGTGGAACTAGTTTACCAATCAGTGGGGAGTAGATAGGCATGACAGATTACAACGGGGGACAAAGGTCCGCATTACCTACCCTTCACTACTTGCAAAGACTAGACAGAATATTTCTATTCTACGTTATTTGCAAACAGAGAATACCTCAAAAGAACCATTCCTTGAACAATAAATGTCCAGACAATCAATCAATCAGTGGGGAGAAAAACAGGCATGACGGATTACAACGGGGGACAAAAGTCCGCATTACCTATCCTTCGCTATCTGCAAAGGGAGACAGAATATTCCTATTCTTCTCTGTTTGTAGACAGGGAATATCTCAAAAGAGCGATAATCAATAAAAATCGATAACAAACAATCAGTGGGGAGAAAGATAGGCATGACGGATTACAATGGGGACAAAAGTCTGCATTACCTACCCTTCGCTATCTGCAAAGGGAGACAGAATATTTCTATTCTTCCCCGTTTGTAGGCGGCGAATGTCTCAAAGAGCAATAGAGCAACCAATCAATCAGTGGGGAGAAAAATAGGCATGACGGATTACAACGGGGACAAAAGTCTGCATTACCTATCCTTCACTATTTGCAAAGAGAGAGGAACGTTTCTATTCGTCGCTGTTTGCAAACAGAGAATGTCTCAAGAGAACCAATACTTCAAGTAGCACCCAAGGCTAAATGAACCAATCAATGAACGATACCAGTATTTCCAATATAAACAATCAATCAATCAGATGGATAAAGCCATCCTACCAATCAGACGTAAAGACGTCCTACTTAACCTTACCCGGAACGGACCGTGTGGATAGTTCTCCGCCTTCCCTTTCCAGCGCCCGATCGTTCTCTTACTCCGTTTTTACCGCGGCTTTCCTGTGGGATCCCAGTCAGGACAGTAGGTCGCTTGAGAGAGGTCCGTTCGGAATCGGTGAAGTTCATTCAATCGGCAGCCGGACGAGGGCCCTCTCAAGGCAGGTATACTCCAATCGTTCAGATGTTCACCCCATCGTCTGGACCTCTCTTACCGGACCTTATGTCGCTGATGGGCCCCGCGTTGGGATGCCAATTGAGGAAAAAGCAGCCCAATCCACAACCGATGCCCAGGCTGCCGGCAGTCGACGCCTCTTAGTTCCCATTATGACCAGTTACCAATAAAGAGACGGGCGCTGGAAGCGGGAGTGCAAGAACAGGGTTAATTTATTTCTCATGAGGAGAGCCTGTCGTTCCGGACATATGCACAATGTCTTCAAGAGGTGCTCTAAAAGTTTCTCTGAGGCGACGTCTTTTATACACGGGTTTATGATGTACAAACATTCCTTATTGCAATAAAGGCACTTTGAAGTACGATAAGGCGTGTTTGGAATCCCAGCTTCAGGCCTATTCCCATACCAGTCGTCCGGATGTCGTTTCCCCTCCCAAATGTAACATGTGATTGTAATCTTGTAGCCGGACACTCCAACAGGACACGAGGGCGAGAGGGGGTGAATAGATCTAAGGTTGGGCAGGCGATAAGATCGGGCACTTCGGTTGGTGTATCACGCTTTGCTAGGCGGGGCCAGGGGGGTACATCCATGAGGCTTTGTTTTATGACTTGGGACCGGGTCGGGAGGCCAGGTGTAGCCGGGGGGGGGGTCATCAAAAGAAGGGAAGGGTGTTCCTGGGAGGAAGGCAGGGGGTGTCGGTCAGACAGGGGTGTCAATTTTAGAGCAGGGTCGCGCAGTGGGAGAGGGTGTTTTATGGCCTATGCATGAGAGACCGGGGGCGGTCTGGGATGCTTGCGAGGCTGGGGAGTGAGGGGGAGAGAGAGGCTGGCTATCGGGAGTGGGTAGAGAGGCCTTGGTGTCTAAAATGGCTGCCGTATAAGTGCGTGCATGGGCCTATGCTGGCGGGATGATGCGGTCAATGCCTCGTGGTACTCGTTCTGCTTACAGCGAGGGGTATGGTGAACACAAATGAACGCCGCTTATGTACATATACATTGTCATTTTCCACAGCCCTTCAGGCTCAAGAGACAGGAAATGTCATCCACCCGGAAGTCCTAGCGGGTGGGCACAACGGGCCATTTGCATGCTGGGAAATGCCAACTGTGCTCTAGCCTCTGAAAGACGGAAGTCAGTCTTGCTCCGGATCGATCCTCAGTTAGTAGAGCTGGCTTCCTCGGAGCCGGGTCCCTTGGCGGAAGGACAGTTGTTTGGGGATAACTTTGTGAAGGACATTGCAAAATTTGTCAATACGTTTGCATCCCTTGATAAGTCTCAGGCCTCCCTGAAGAGGGTGTTGCACCAGGTCTCTAATAGGGCCGGGCGTGGCAGAGGACGCTCGACCGGCCGCTGTTCGAATTCCAGTCCTCAAAGAGGGTACGCCCCTAGGCGTGGCAGAGGGTACACGCAAGAACCGGAACAGGCTGGTTTTTACCCGTCAAGATCCCGCGGTTTCAGAGGCCGCTATAATTGAGGGGTCAACAGAGGTTACAAAAACTTCGACACTCAGTCCTCCGGTAAGTCAACTGTGTCATTTGGTCCCTCTAGGGGGAAGGTTGCGTCACTTTGTAATGAATTGGACGAGTCTCACTGCAGATGCTTGGATCCTTCAGACCGTCCAGGGCTACGAGATAGAGATGGTGGAATGCCCCCTGCAACCCTTGCCCCCTCAGCCTCTCCTTTTTTCCCGTCTCGAACAGAGTTTTATCGACTCAGAGCTGGAAGAGCTTTTGACAAAAAAGGCTATTGCAGTAGGTCCCTTCATTCCAGAAGGCTTCTGCAGCAACGTCTTTCTAGATCAAAAGAAAGGAGGCGGTCAGCGCCTTGTACTAAATTTGAGAGACTTCAATCCCTTTGTAACCTATCGTCACTTCAAGATGGAAGGCATCCATCTTTTACTAGACCTTCTGTTGGAGAACGACTGGATGGTCCGCCTAGACTTAAAAGATGCCTATCTGACAGTCCCCATCTGCCCCTCTCATCAAAAATATTTACAGTTCCCTTGGAAAGGGCGTTGGTATTGTTACAAGGTGCTTCCCTTCGGTCTGTCCTCAGCCCCTTGGGTGTTCACCAAGCTTCTCAAACCTGTGATCTCTCGCCTGCAAGAGATGGGAGTCCGTCTCATTGTTTACCTAGACGACATGCTAGTCCTAGCCCAGGACCGGTCCCTTCCTCTCACTCACCTGGAGTGGACGACGTCCTTGCTGCAGGATCTGGGATTCGTTATCAATACCAAGAAATCGGTGATGATACCGAATCAGCAGATGGAATTCCTGGGTTTCCTGATAAACTCTGTTTCAGCTCAACTGCTCCTTCCCCTTCACAAGATCAGGTCCATCAAGAGGGAAATAAAATCCACTTTGACCAAGGAGAAGATTTCCTTGCGTGTGCTGGCGAGGATTGTGGGCCTTCTGGCCTCGTCGATCCAAGCCATTTTTCCCGGCCCCCTGCATTACAGGGCCCTGCAGAGACTAAAAATCTTTTATTTACAGAGGAAGTTTCACTACGATCACCTAATCCCTCTTTCCCCCGAGGCCCGGGAGGAACTCCAGTGGTGGCTGGAACACATGTCAGCCTGGAATGGCCGAGCCATCTTCTGCGCAGCCCCAGATGTGGTAGTCGAATCAGACGCCAGTCAATGGGGCTGGGGCGCTCGCTGTGGAGATTTTACCACAGGAGGACGGTGGTCAGCAGACGAACTCTCACTACACATAAACTGTCTAGAGTTGTTGGCAGGGTCCTTTGCCAGCCGGTCTGTTTCACCGCTGAAGAGCAGTTGTTGTATACTCCTCCGAATGGACAATGTCTCAGCGGTGAGATACATCAACCTATTAGGGGGGACGAAGTCCCGGATGTTGGTCCACATTGTGAAGGAATTTTGGCACTTCTGCCTGGATCGCAAGATCTCTGTGGTAGCGGAATATCTTCCGGGGAAACTCAATCAGGTGGTGGATTGGAATTCCCGATTTCTCCGAGACTTCAGCGATTGGAGACTTCACCCATCGCTGTTCTCTCAGATCATGACTATGCGAGGCCCCTGTCAAGTAGACCTGTTTGCCTCTCGTCTCAATGCCCATCTCCCCTATTTTACAATTGGAGACCGGACCCAATGGCGATGGGGACGGACGCGTTCCTTCACCATTGGGGGCAACGGAGGAATTATGCTTTTCCTCCGTTTGCGCTGATTCTGAGAGAAGCGGCGTTAGTGCGCCGGCGGAGGGCGACGATAGTGTTGGTGACTCCGTTCTGTTCGACTCAGTCGTGGTTTCCCACACTGTTGGAGTTATCTGTGGATCTACCCTTCCGGCTCCCAGTCTTCCCGACGCTCCTGCAGGACCCAGTGGGAGCTTGCCATCCCTTAGTCCTGCAGAACCAGTTGACCTTAATGGTGTGGACGCTCTCCGGAGACATGAATGCCTTGCTGGCCTTTCACGAGAAGCTTCCGGATTTATGCAGCAAGCGTGGGCTCCTTCCACCCGGAAACGATACTCTGCATCTTGAAAGAAATGGGTGGGTTGGTGCCTTTCAAAACAGGTGGATCCCGTGGGATCACATGTGACTGATGTTCTGAATTTTTTGTCTGAACGTGCAGCTTTAGGCCTGGCTTACAGGTCGGTTAATAATTTCAGGTCTGCAATTTCTGCTGGTCACGACTACATCGAGGGTAAACCGGTGGGGATGCATCCCTTGGTTTGTAAGTTGCTTAAAGGTGTGCGTGTGGCCAATCCTCCTCGGCCCAGGTATTCCACAATGTGGGATGTTGCAAAGGTGCTTAATTTGTTGGAATCCTGGCCCGATAATAGTGCTTTATCTTTAAAACAGCTCTCTGCCAAGCTCACTATGCTTTTGTGTCTCATTTCATGTCGCAGAGTTTCAGATGTTAGAGCTTTAGATTTGGCTGGTAGGATGTTTTCCCCTCAGGGTGTCTCCTTTGTTATTTCACGAAGAACTAAGACCATGTCACGCTCGGTTGAGTACCCCGCCTTCCCGCTTAACAGCAAGCTATGTGTGTTGCAGTGTCTCAAATGCTATGAGGAGCGTACTATTGCACACAGAATTGATCCTTTAGGTCAGTTGCTGATATCTGTACAGAAAAACTTCAAACCTGTCGCTGCGGCAACCTTGGCCAGATGGGTTAGGTGATCATGTCGGAAGCTGGCATTGATATATCTGTTTATGGTGCTCATTCAGCTAGAGGTGCGATGGCCTCTAAGGCCTATTTGTTAGGTTCCCGCTTGGAGGATATCCTAAAGGCGGCTGATTGGTCTTCGGACTCAATGTTTAAAGTGTTTTATTATAAACCTATTCCTCATGTTTCTGATGCTGTGATTGAAGAGCTTTGATTGATGAGCTTTGAACCAGCATAATCAGAAGCCTCCGGTCCTGCCATAGAATACAACATTTTCTAGCTATCGCAACAAGAATTTTAGATTCTATTAAGGACACGGAGGCGAGGATTAGCCCACCCGTTAGGACAGTTATATAACTGCAAAGTTGTTTATAACGCTGTTGTTTTCTCAACTTTGTACCCGCCCTTTGAGAATTATAGTTTGTGGACTTCTTTTTCTCAAACTTCTTTTTCTGTTTCAGGAAACGACTCCAACAAGAGTTAATTGCCTTCTGTGGATTGCTGCTGCCCCTTCCTGGGGGAAGATAATTCCTTATGGTTATGGATATTTTCTCCGTTGAGAAATCCCAAGGAACTGTTCTCTCCGTTGAGAGTTAAAGACTTGTTCACTGTGACTAGACTGTTCGCGCAAAGAAAGAGGAGGCCAGATTAGTGTCTCTATACTTTATATGCTTGTGACTATTGTGATTGGTTACTGTTATGGAGGCGTGGTTCAAAGCCTCATGGGAAATGTTGTTTTTTACTCATTGTAGTTTACTTTTCATTGGCTGCTGTTTGTGCAGTAAAGAAATGAGAAAGCATAATCCTCGCCTCCGTGTCCTTAATAGAATCTAAAATTCTTGTTGCGATAGCTAGAAAATGTTGTATTCCTATTCCAGTGGAAGGTGGAGTAGTTATCTCGGTAGGGGAGGAGACGCAAGGAGGCCACCAGTCCCGTGATTCACCTCGCCACGCTCTCGGAGGAGTGTGGTGGACCAAGATATGGCTCTGAATGCGAGGGTTCACGGGGAGCTGCAGGGGAGCAAAAGATGTAAGGGGAGGACACACCCAGGCCCGTACTGGCCATAGCGGGCACCGGGCAATCCCCCGGTGCGCCGCACGGATGGGGGCCAGTTTTGGGCCTCTGGGGCCGTTTTTGTTACAGGGCCGTTATTGCAGCATAGCTGCAAAATCGTCCCGTAACAAAAACGGCAGAAAACCGGCCCTGGCAAAGAGCTCGGCGGTAACCCCAACCCTCCACCTCCTCCCCCCCCACCCCGCGGGGGCGGGTGGGGGGTAGCCGAGCACTTTGCCAGGGCCGGTTTTCGTTCCCAGTCTGGCCCTGGACACACCTCTAAAGTACTAAAACCAAAGCCGGTGATTTAACCGGACTTCACGTGGTGGTGGTACCAGGCATATCCTTTGCAGCCCTGGATGTTCCTCCTGCACTGACACCCTACCCTACAACCTGTTATCGGTTTCCCGATGGTCACCCGTGGCTTTCTTTTTCCTCCGCGGGGCATAATCTCTACCACAGGTCCGAGTGGAACCCCGAGCTCAAAAGATGAAGAAAAGTTTCAAACGGAGGCCCAAAAACTCTTGAAAAAAAGGATCCGGACTATATGAAGGACTCACATGGTTCTCAGTAATAAAAGGGATTCTAAGAAAGAGCCAAGTAGCACGTTGTTCCCTTCCGGGGTTAACCCCCCCCCTAATCCTGCTGACACACATACTACCTGGGTGTACAGGCGTAGTGCCTCTAACTAATAAACCTTCATTACGGAGCTGTTCTTCTTTAACTGTCCGAAGCTTTTTGAACTATTCACCTGTTTTTCTGTCAATCCATTTAGTTTTCGAAAATTCTAGCACAAGTTGTAAAACTTCACTTTTACTCGAATGCTCTTTCCATTCTTCCTCTTACACTGTACCCTGTGACATTAGACACACCTTTTCTGTGGACAAGGCACCCATCACATCTTGATTCTGTTACCTCACCTCCATTCTGGCTACACTACCAATTTAGGAAGACCATCAACTGTTATGTTTCAGTCCTGAAAATAAATGTAGCCTGTATGACTAAGTGCTCATTTGCAAATCCTCGATGACACTGTATCCAATCCTTTCTTCATCGTAATCTTGCAGAATGATTTGTGATCCGTCATAATAATAATACACCTCATCATGCACCACACACCACATTTGAACTTGTTAATTGCCCAAATCACTGCTGAAGCATCCCTCTCTTACAGAGTAGGTTTTCTGCCTCTTTTAACCCTTTAGGTGCTGCCGTCGGCCAACGGTCGTCACGGGCACTACCTCCCCAGTGCTGCGTGCGACCGCTGGACGTCCAGTTCAGCACTGGATAATGGACAGCGCAGCACTGGGGAGGTTTGTTTACTAGCTCCTAAGGTGTTAATGATCTTGAGGAAAAAGGAACTTGCTCAATGGATCTTGCTAATTCTTCTTTTGATTTGATGCCACTTTCAGCAATCTGATGCCAAAGGTCATACATTTATAATTTTTAAGTTTAGAGAGTCATTACTTGCTCTTGAGTGTGTCCTAAAAATTCCTTTACTCTCATATTATGTGCCTTCCACTTTCTACCATGAATCAAAACATTATTTGGGAAGAGCGGAAGTCATTCCAAGTCAGCCACCATTCGTGTAACATAGCACACTGAAAGACTGAATCCCTTGAAACTAACTAGCCCAAAACGCATATGCCAATATCTGTATGTTCCCATTATAAATGCTCTCTTGTCCTTAGTCTCTACGAAATGGCCCTTGAAAATTAGCACATAAATATAACTGGCTGCCTGTTTTTTCGACATCGAACTCACCCATTCAGTGACTACAACTGCTTCAATTACCTTCCTCCGGGACTTCCCTCAAACTGATGGTTAACCTTCTGATTTTACTTATCACTATCATGTACATATTTAAAAATAATTATGTTAGTGTTTTTTTCCAAACACTCTAACTTATTGCTAAACTCTTCTGGAAATTATTTCTCAAAGTTAAGACTTGCCTTTTTTATTTCACCTATAGACACTTGTGGTTATGAATTAGGACCCAACAACACTTCCAGCTCATTCTGTTCAACCAATAATAATATCATCTTTTAATGATTCATACACCTTTCACGCAGTGAATCTGTCTTCAAAACTCAGTACCATCGCATTTCTATGGGTTCAGCACCATACCCTCCAGGTGCTATACCAATTATTTTAGCTTGAATGTATTCTTACATTTATCCTCATATTGTTCATCAGGCAAAATTGGTACTCATGAAAATACATTAATCATAGAAACTTCCTCTCTGTCTCATCTAACTAGCTTTGTTGGATTACCTTTGTTCCTTTCCACCACACTAAAGACAACCACATTTAACTCCATCTGAATCTCTTTTGCATCCCAGCTTCCCTTAGCACGTCAGCATATCTGCAACATTTGGTAAAACATCCCTTCTTGCTACACAGATTTCATGACTGGACATTCTCTATTATTAGCAATATGACCAAGACTTTCACATCTGAATAAGGTTTTTTCTAAACCTTTCACTCGTTTCATTTTTCCATAAACAACTTGGACACTTGGATTTTTTCTACTGCCCTTAGTGTCTTCCACAAATGCCAAACGGTATTTAATCATCCTGGCCAACAAGTAACTCTCATGTGATAGTTGGTCATCCTTAGGGTATAATTCCTCTAATGCTTAATCACTGAATGTTAACATAAAATGATAATGATTCTCTCACTCACTTGCTCTCTAAATTTACATGAAAATACTACACATCTCAACTATGTTAACATACTGTGCGACAGGCTTTCCTTGCTTCTATATCCTCCTACCAAAATGCCATCTTTCAAGTATTGTACTCACTTTTGGTAAGCAATGATTATCCATCTTTAATACTGTGGTGTTGGGATCATCAGATGAGACAGAGACCTCAAAATAGATCAAGAACACTACTTTAATGCACATCATCCATCAATAGAGCTGGCCCAATTGTCAGTATTCAAACATTAACAATCTATTAGATCAATATGAGAGAATGCTTCAACTGAAAGGTTATTATCTAGAACTTCCCTCTGTCATCTCCCAAATATATTTCTCAAATCCATTCAGGGCTCTACACCATGCATCATCTAATTCTAGCACATTTTCAAAGACTACTTGTCCCACTGCACCTAAACTTTGCATCAGTAGTAATTTTTCTCTCTGCACTCAAATTAAACCACATACTCTGACATGATTAAACACGTTTTTCTATTTTCCCCACTTCATATGGGGTTCTCCATATATAATAAAAATGAAAGATGCTGCATGCTGAAAAAAACCATGTCTATCTTATTCGCTTTTGAAAATTTGACAGACAAAACAGAATGACAATGCAAAATGTTTTTTTTAAGACACTAACAACATACTTCACAACAAAGAGTTCTCTCCTGGACCACCTCCAATATCCGAATTTTCAACAAACTTCCTCAAAGTATGTGTTTTTATTAATGTAATTACATTTTTGTCTTACAGTTTAAATCTCACCACCTAAGTACTTAATGGATATCTGAATGCATATTATGCCCCGTAGTCATGCACAAAACAATCTTAAAACAAATGCATTTCTTTGGAATCGTATTACACATAAATGCAGAAGCAGATATCTATTATTCTTTGTTGAGAATTTCTCTCAGTATTCTTTGGCATCAAACGTGAAAGAGACACAATTAACAGCCCATTCCCTGAAAGTGTCTGAACCAGATATGTTTGTAGTCAACCTACGCAACTGAAGCATCTTGCACTCACTTCCTATATGCTCTGTTCCATATGACCAGACTGCACTGCATGTTGTATTTGCCTCCACTTCTAAAGAAACACATTTTTAAAAATTGCTTTATTTTTTAACTTTGAATCTGTTTCTGTTATCTCACATGGTGAATTTTCAGTGTGCACCCAAAATGGCTTTTACACAATAAATAAAATAATGACACAATATGTTACTCATGTCATTTCTCATTGAGCATGGCTCCAGCATCCGACATGATGACCAGGGGCATGTTCCACTTCTCTCTTTGTGGCTGATTCCTCTTTCGTGCGCCACAGCTCACTGGAAGACACAACTGATGGAAAGTTGGAATGTTTTATAATCCCTCCCCTGGGAGACCACCATGGACTCCAATGTCATGAATGATTTCCCACATTAAGCTCCAACAGTTCACGCCGCAGAAATAGTGGTGGGTTTCCAATCAGGAGGTAATGCACAGCTTCCCAAAGGCTCTTCTGCAGACACCTTGGGCAAGCCCTGTATTTAGGTTGTGTTTCTCCACACAGATGAGCCACATCCCGGGCTTTCAGCTCTGAAAGGAGAAAGTCCTTTGTCCGACCCTCACAAGTTCCCTGCAATGATTGTTGAGAAGCTTGTGAATCCCCTACTGAACCAGAATCTTGTGAATCCCTTTCAGAACACAAGTATCAAAAGTGTAGCCAGACTACAGAAGGACAGAAAAGAGTACTAGCTTTGATAACAAATAAAATAATGTGCCGATGATGTGGAATGTTCAGGGAAAATGTTTTATAACAGTATGTCCCTCATCCTCAAAACACACAGATGACTGGTCGAGGTCTGTTGTTATGGCACAAAGTAGGAAACTGTATCTAACTGCAAGGGCACGTGTGGGAAACCTCACTCGTCGCCAAAAAATGTTGCAAAGACACAACCAGGATCAGTAACAGACGCCCCTAAGGCATCAACACCTACCGCCAACTGTCTCCTAACTATTTCAAATGCTCTCACCCACCAACATTCTATGGAAGAAAAATTAGAGAACATTTCAGTGGAAGAGTGACGATGGATATGTGAAACTGAGTGAGGGAAATGGAGAGAGCAAGGCTCAAGGAACAAAAAAAGGGGAACCAAGAATCCAAGGCAATAATATTACATATTACATTGTATATTCTTTATCAATGGGCTGAACTACTCCCTGCCGTACTCTAAAAGGATATTACAAGTCATCAACGAGTTCCATGCTAAGTTCCTTTTTGGGTTTCGCCTGCCGAAGGCTGCGCTCTGCGCAGCTCTTCAGCGCAGGTGAAATCCTATGTCGTCAATAAGGACTCCTGGAACGTCCCCCGGCTCTCATTGGTTAGCTCCATAAATGGAGGCTAGCCATTGAGTGCCGGATCTGTCCATCAAGGCTGGACCAGATTCGGGGGCGTTCCGGAGATTTTTTCCCAGGGCGGAGTTACGTTTTTTCCCGTTCCCTCCCCTTTCACTGAAAGTGAATTCAGATGCGCTGTCCATTCCCGCCCCCTCCGTGTGCCTTTCCGCCCCCCTTGCTGTCCTGTGCACGTTTCCCGCCGTCCGTGTCCTCTCCCGCCCCTTCCCGCCGTCCGTGTCCTCTCCCGCCCCCTCCTGCCGTCCGTGTCCTCTCCCGCCCCCCTCCCGCCGTTCGTGTCCTCTCCCGCCCCCTCCCGCCCCCTCCCGCCGTCCGTGTCCTCTCACGCCCCCAGCGAGTGCCCACCTCGCGATTTCTGCCCGCCTGCCTGCCTAGCGAGGGCCGCCGCGCTGCCCGCGGTGACCCGGAAGTACCTGGCCGGCCGGCCAATCCCTTCGCGGCCGGCCGGAAGTCCCGCACCCGCAGCCCGGGGGAGGGAAAGGGAAGCCTTGGTGTTTGCCGCTTCCCCCTGCCTGGGGGAAGCCTTTGCCGGTGTTGCCGGTCTCCCATGCCTGGAGGGAGACCGGAGAGGAGCCTGACGAGGGTGGAGCGGAGGGGGCGCGGGGCACATTGTGGTGCCCGCCCCCACCGCAAATCCGTACCGGCAGCAAGGAGGAGGGCAGCAGCAATCAGGTAAGGATCAGCGGAAGACGTTAGAACCGTGCAGATCTCACCACCCACGGAGCACGGCTCTCCTCGCGGAGGCTCCCTTCCCCCACCGCCTGGGCCTGCCTTTAGTCACGGCGCTTCCTCGAGCACTCCGCTGCCCCTGGCCACGAGCACAGCGTGGAGTTGCTGTTGTGTGTGGGGGGGGGTAGTGATCCTCTTAAAAGTGCACTACCTTTATGCCCCAGCTTTTCAGCAAGTTGCTGGTATTTAATTTTGAAGGGGAAGAGAAGTTTAGCATAACCAGGGTAGGTTCCGATGCCTGTATACCTCGAGTGGGTAAGATTTTGACGGAGAAATTGTCTTGTGACTCCACATGCACCAGTTCCGGAAGACCCTTGATCAATTATAGGATGTTCACTCAATTTGAAGTATCTTGAGTTCCCCTTGGGAGCGAGGCAGGGTCCGGCTTTGTTTCCAGTGAACCCGGGCACTGCTCTGATAACAGGATTACTCATTGCTTTCTTTTCGGGTGTGGGGGGGTGAACGATGCAGTATTTTAAGCCAGGAGTGGCCCCAACCTCCAAGAGGCCCCGAGCTTCAGACCGAGACGCTGTCATGGCGACTTGGATGTAGCTTGTTCCCTTGTGCCTGAAAAATGCGAAAGATAAATAAAAGTGTAGGTTTCGTGATTTTTTTTATTTTAAAGTAACAAACGTTATAGATGGAAATGAAAATTGGGTTCTGTTTTGCCTGAGATGACTCTTGTTGAATACAAACCTACTACAGCCGTGTGCCGCTTCAGCAAGTATCAGTAACACTTTCTAAAAAGTTTGGCTTACAGATTGATCACTTGCAACAGCTCATACAAATGCATGAGCACGCTCAATGCAGCTTCAAGTTTAGTTGCTTGATTCAAGTTAGCAGGACATCAAAACACAAAAACGTGCATGGTCAATCCCTTCTGGCACTTTAAAATCATCTGCTTCCAAGGCTGTGGAATGAAAAAAACAAATATTCATGAAACTCCGCACTTCTAGCCGCACCTTTCCTGCCACCACGTGCGTACATGCTTTTTCACTGTAACTTAAGTCTGGTTTGGGTGTGATTGAAAACTGACTCCTTGCAACACCCTTTCGACAAGAGCAATGTTATGATGAAGGCCAGATTTAATTACATTTTATCAGGCTTGAAGTAGTCGTAATTGCACACTGTTAGGTTTCCACGTCCAGTGCTACCCTGTTTTCCCCTCCTGTGTGGGAAAGGGCACGTTGTAGGTAATGACTTTGATAACTTTTCCTTTAAATCTGAATGTTTTTTGGAGAAAGAGCTGTTGATATTTAATGTCCTAAATTTCAACCTTGTAACTGGCATGACTGGCTTTGCCTAGGTTTGTAGTAGTGTCTGCCAATACCGTTGCAGCTGAATACATACCTGAAGACACAAATCAGCTAATTTAATGTGTGTACCATTAATGGTACACCTAACCCCAAATGCCTTGGAAGCTCTATCCGTTATAGTGTTAGAAAAGTGACACACTGCATTAGAGAGCAAGCGTTTGATTTCTGGAGCAGATCCACTCACTTTATGCTGTGGTTCTAGGCCAATAAGGATCAAACTCTCTGTGTGTGTGTGTGTGTGTGTATGTGGGGCTCTGTGTGTGTGGGTCTGTGTGTGGGTCTGTGTGTGTGTGTGGGTGTGTGTGTGGGTCTGTGTGTTTTTGTGTGGCATTTGCCAGAGATTAAACTATTGGCATTGTAAATGACAATGCCATTTATTTATCTGTTTTCAAAACCAACACATAAATACAAATGTTGTCATTTACAATGCCAATAGCTCAAACTTTTCAAAAGGCGAAACCATTGCATTGTAAATGCTTGTTAGGGTTATGAAACTCTGATGTGGCTTCCAGCAACCTTATCGTGTATGGCAGGTGGTACTTTATTCCTTATAATATATGGTGACACAGGCCACCTAAATCCTTGGTGCGTAGCTCTTTCGTATAAAAGAGCGTACATGTTCGCAAACGTAAAGAAAAAAAATAGAATCTCTAGCAACAAAATGAAACATCAAAAAATCTGAGAGCGTTGTGTTACATGCAGTTCGGAGCGACCGTGTGCTTACTTTCAGAAGATAATACTGTGATACCATACTGTATACATCCCTCCCATTGCATGTTTGTTTTTCTGCTCAATTCTGCTTATTTCTTGCCTACACGTCTCTTTGATGAATATCTGTATTGTTTCATACGGCTCCCACGTACTGTAAAAAAAAGTGTCGTGCAATGGGACGCATCCGGGTGGCAGACATTTAAATTAAAAATACGTCAATGACATTTAAAATTTAATTCAGTTCATCTCCTCCTGGGGCCAATCGTAGAAAGGAGGTTGAAGTTGCCGCCAGCCGAGTTATCTTCAGACTCTTTTAGCATGCCATCAATGTCTCCCTCACTATCCTAAGGGAGAGCGGACTGTGACACCAGAGTTGTGTCAAAGGCGCGCTTGTTCTGTGCTCCTGACAAGGTGAAGCGCTCCCGCCTCCCCCCGCCTCTTAATTTGAAATTAAAACAGAGAATATCGTTTTGTTCTCCCCTTCTTCCCTTGGCATCTGTCGCTGTCGCCACCGCCGTCCATCACATTTACACCTAGCCTGTCACTGCCACACAAAGGCCTGCGACAACTGTCCTTTTCTCTTCCATAATTAGCCAAAATACCGTGGCGTCCTCCACAGCCTTGACTGCTATGCGGGCTGCGATGCTGTGGTCTAATAGCAGACCACGGGTGATTATTATTATTGGAGGGTGATGTTCGTTAGACCAGGCAAGCCAAGCTGCTCCCTCGTGGAGCAATTAATGTTACGCACCTGCCGAGAAAGGCAAAAGCGCTGATGGAGGAAAAGGGACCGAAAGGGAAGAGGGACGCCAAAGCTTTCCAAGAAGCAGTGGGTGAAAAGGAGTGACGTGCAACTTATCTTAGGGGCATTTGACAAGCCTGAGAAAACATTGTTTTTCTTTTTATTTGGTCTGGCTTTGAGGCGCTGTTGTTTCTCTGAGTTACTGTTACAAATTCTTTAAAATAAATATATCGATGTCCCATCCAAACCATTTTATCATGTGCTATTGGCGGTCTGCTGTATGGTTAGGTCCACTAGGAAGTACTTCCGTTGACATGCACGAGGGAGTACTTTACGTCTGAAAAGGACACTCAATTATCACACTATTTCTCACTTTCAGTTCTTTATATCCTATATGAATTCTGAACTAAAAACAATCATTTTTTGCTACATTTTCCACAGCTTTTGCAAAGTCAATAGATACAGCTCTACCATGCTAATCACCATTTGCACATGCTACAGATGTAGCTAGCAATTGCGCATTTCAGTGTTTACATGTGTTAGCACATTAAAATCAGGTCTAGTGGCTTTGACAATGCTTCATTTAAAATTCAGCTTTTGATTCACTTCTGGAATGGCAGGAATCATTGCTTTGTTGGCAAAGAATTTTGGTACTGCAAGCAGATTAGTATTTTGCCAATGGTGCACCTCCCTGCCACCTAAAGAAAACGCGATTTCTTTAACATGTATTGGAACTCGGTGCCACCAAATGATAATATGCAAAAGCAGCATGACCTTGCTTTAGGGAATGCTGGCTCTGTTCTTTTCCCAAACATTATAGAGAAAAGTTCCACGAACTCTTCACTAAATGCTAAATAAGCAACACTTAGTTTTTTCCTCGGAACACTTCAGGCAGGTATTCTTTATCCAGGCTGAGACGTTCTTCATACAGTGGAAGCTGGTCTTCGTGGTGGTGGGGTCCCCTGAGAACGAGAGGATAAGCTGTGTGTCATTGGTATAGAAGACTCTGTTGATGTGGTTTCTGACGATGTTCGCAAGGGGTGTCATATTGATGTTGAAGAGGGTAGGACTGAGGGAAAAAACTTGCGGGCACTGCAGATCGTGTGCTTGGTTTGAGAGGTGTAGGGAGGAAGACTTAGTTTCTGGGTGCGCCCCATGAGAAAGGATACAATCCATATGGGCGCGTCGTCTGTGATTCCGATCTGTTGTAGTCAGGTGATGAGGTGTCGAAAGCTGCGGAGAGGTCAAGCAGGATCAGGGGGGCTGATTCTCCTATATCGAGTTGTATGCGGATATCGCCTGTTGCGGCGATTAGCACCGTCTCTGTGCTGTGGTTGTCTCTGGATCCTGATTGGGAAGGGCCCGGCAGGTTTTTTCTCTCCAGGTGCTCAGTGAGTTGAAGGTTGATGGCTTTCTCCAGGACTTTAGTAGGCTACGGGAGAAGAGAGATGGAATGGTAGTCCTGTAGATCACTGGGGTATGCTGATGGTTTTTTGAAAAGGGATCTGACCTCTGCGAGTTTCCAGGCATCGGGAAAGGTGGCTTTGGTGATGGAAGTGTTGAGGATGGTGGTGAGCTGGTGGCTGATCTCGTCTCTTCTGAGATTGAAAAGTCAGTGAGGGCAGGGGTCAGTGGGTGCTCGAGAGATGATGGAGCTCATTAGGGTATATGTGTTCGGTGTACTGAGGTGTTCCCATGTGAAGAATGTGTGGTTGGGGGCTGTGGTTGATGGAATGGTGTGGAAGTCAGTGGGTTGGGGATCGAAGTTTCTGTAGAGGGTTGCTATTTTGTTGTGAAAGTTGTCTGCGAGAGCATCGCAGAGTTCCTGTGAGGATGAGATTGAGTTTTCAGTGGCGTACAGGGAAGGGAACTTGTTGACGATGGTGAAGAGTTCATTGATTTGGTTGGCGATGAGTATTATCTACAATCATGGATCATGGGGGAAGGCGTTCAGAGGGGAGGGAGGGAGGGAGGGAGGGAGGGAGAGAGGGCGAGAGAGAAGGAGAGGGAGGAAGGGAGGGAGGTGAGGATGGAGAGGAGGGACGGAGGGAAGGGAGGGAGGGCTACTTTTGGTTGCCAGTCTGTCCCTGAATACCTTGCACAGAACTCCCTGGTTGAAATACCTTGTATCTCTACTCTGCTATTTGCAGATGGATACATTTATACAATATGTTTAGTACTTTTGTAAACATTTACTGGTAACACATTACAAAGTATCTTGTGGAGACATGGTTTGAGGAGTCCAGATATCCATTACATGTGAGGCGATAGGCGATAGTACTGGGTGCATTTACCAAGTTACAGATTACTCATTACAGTTTTTCAGCGTACATCTATTCAAGAAATGTACTTGCGTAGTGTACTCTTTCTTGGGTGGTTGAGAGGTGACATAGTGCCAGAAGTGCTCACACAAACATGTCTATTATTCAAGCCCCATCCCTTTTTCTAGCTGAACCTGGGGAACCACACAGAGCTGTGGATTGACTTGTTACAGGCTTACGCTTACATTTCGGAAGCAGATGGGTGCACACTTGAACTTACTGAAACATTGTGTTAGAAATGGGATCCCTGGCTGGCCAGGGCTTGCGCCAAAGTCAGTCAGAGACCACCACTCCTAAGTCAGGGGAAGGGAGTTACACGCCAAGATAACCCCTGCTCACCCTCTAGGTAGCGTGGCGCGAGCAGCAAGGCTAAACTTGGAGGCGATGTGAGTTAGGTATTTGCGCATGCACCCCAGCAACAACACCCAGGACCCACCACAAAGGAAACTCCACACAAGGTTATATAAAAATAGCCTTTGTATTACACCAAAACACATTAGATAAAAACACACACTTTACAATGTGCCAGAGGCACGGGCAGAATTTACAGGGGATATGTACAAGACAGGGCCACCTGGACCACTGTCAGGAATCAGCACTTTTAGAAGTAACAGTTTTGGAAATAGCACTTACAATGTTAAATCACTGTAGCACAAAATAGCACATAAAGTACACAACCAGTTAGTACTGGTAACCAGGACCTCACTAGTACCACCTGCACTAGGAGAAAAACAACCACCAAAGTATCACAATACCTGTAGGGGTGTAAGAACATGACACATGATGCATAAACATACATTCAGAGGTGTAAGGAAGGAAAACACATGATGCATCAACAATACATTCAGAGGTGTAAGAACAAGGCACATGACGCATAAAAACACATTCAGAGGTGCAGAGGAGGAAAACACATGATGCATCAACAATACATTGAGAGGTGTAGCAATAAAAATTGTGCAGTAATCACATGGGCACATAAATCATAAATGTGCCAGAATCACATTAGCCACAACCTGTGGCAGTCCCTAGGCCAACTGGCCTCTCTAGGGCTAGGATGCCCTGTGTCCAATGTCAGGGGCCTAAACGTGGCAGCTGCCCACGAAGTGCTGGGCAGCTGTGTCTCCTTTGGGTTCCTAGGAGGAACAATAGCGCAAAAACGATATGGGAACCTAGCAGGCTCTGAAATAATTTACTGGGCCCTCAGGAGCCTCTCAGGCTCCAAGTAAATAAATGCCCCCACGAGCCTCTCAGGGCTCATAAACCAAAGAAATGCCCCGAGCCTCCGGGGCTCTAAACAACAAATAGGGCGCATTGAGCCTCTTCTGGGCTCGTAACCAAAGTGTGCCACCTTTTGCTGGGGCCCCCCCCTGGGGGACTTGATACGCAACAAATGCCCAAGGCAACGTAGGAGCCCCGCTCGGGGGGCCTGAACACAAGATTTGCCCCTGAGCCTCTCGGGCTCTAAAACAACAATGACCTCACGTTGGGGGACCCTCTCAGGGCTCTGAAAACAACTGTGAGCCTCTTTGCTGGAGTCCCCCTCCTGGGGACTCAAAAAGGCAATGATCCCTTCTCTGTTGTTTTAGGCACTATCTTTAGGGCCCAGGTGCTGTGTTTTCGAAGTCTGGGCCCTCTGGAACGCTCCTGTGCGCTCCGTACGATTACCGGCAATGGACCCTACCAAATCTCACGCATCTGGCGTGAGATGTGTACACCGCAGCCGGTCCAGACAAGGGAAGGGGTACGCTTGGGGGCCTGGAGGGGCGGGCACCGGCAAAGTGCCCCGACGCCCTCCTCGTTGCTTCTTAACCCCGGCCCCCCACTCACCAGCTTGTAGGCTTCCTTTCTCGGCTACGGGCTGTGTTGGGAGAGAGACTTCCTGCCCCTCTCTCTCTCTGGGCATGGGCTGACTCGGCAGCGAATAGCAGCGCGGCCTCCCTGATGAGCCTCCCTCCTCGGCTCTGGTCGCGCTGCTGAGGCAAATCCCGGGGAAAGAAGCAGGGGGTGAGAACTGCCGGGTGGGCACCGGCCCAAGGTGAGAAAAGCGCTCCGAGCGCTAGCAGGCCATAAAGCTCCCCCTGGTCTAGGTTTTCAGCAAAGGCCCAAATGAAAACAAAGCGCTCCCAGCGCTAAAGGACGTAAAAGCGCTCCCAGGCGCTAGGATGAAATAAAGCGCTCTCAAGCGCTAGAGGCCCCAAATAAAGCGCTCCCAGGCGCTAGGGGCCAACAAGCCAGCAAAAGTCCTCCAGGGATGTAGAAAGGCAGGGGGGGGCAGGCTGGGCCAGGGACCAGCTCACTGACCCTCCAGACAGGGAAGCAGTCCAAGTGGCGGTTCCTCCTGGCACCAGCAGCAGCAGCAGCCCCCCTCAAGTAGGATCAGGAAAAGAACCACTTCTGTGGGGACACAGCCCCATTTTTATACACCACATTCCTTTGTTCTGGCACAGGGTGAGGGGAGAAACCAGTCGCAGCTGGTTGGTGAGCACTGTTGATGTGCTCATTCACCCTTTTCATTCACTGGCAGGGCTAGGGTCATCAGTCGCACCACAGGGGGCGGAGCCAGCATTGTCTGGGGAAAACCCAGCCTCATTCAGGACACAGGTACACTCCTCCCCAGCCATCAGCATGCTAATCTCCCACTCACCACCGGGCAGACCCATCCAGCCTTCCTGGAGCCAGGCTCACCAGCCAGCTCCAGCCAATCACACGCCAGGCATATTTTACACTAATATGCCAACTCCTAAAAGTGGCATTTGTACACAAGACACAATCATGCCACATACATCATTGCGAAGCATTCACTCTTACGAGTTCGCACATACCAAATTCGAGCATGCACACCTCACGCATCAGGAACTACCAGGGACACAGACATTCCCCATGCATTCCTATGGGAGGGCAGGCCAACCTCACTCCGCGGACTCAGAGTGTGCACGCACTTTCCACTGGGACACAGTGAAAGTGCGCAGAACCCAAAAATCACCATCACCAGGTCACCATTAAAATCAAAAAGTCTAGGGGTGAACCTGCCAGAAGGGCCAAGTCCAACACAACCCCCTTCAAGCCAAAACGCAGGGTAGACCAATCACCACCGTGATGGACTTCCCTGCTTGGGGCGATAGAACACGGACGCGGGCCCGCAACTGCAGGGACACCCTCCTGTTCTATGCCACGGTGAACCCATGGGATTCCTTCTAAAACCATTGTCTGGGCTACCCCACTGGTACTCCCAAGCTGTCCGCGGCCAGGACCAGGCCCTGGGCCACCCAGGTGCCACCGGTCCTTGCCTATGCGCAGAGCGGGGGGTAGTAACCCCTGGCACATAGGAGCCATTCTCCACTCTTCCTGTCTGCAAGACAGGACTACACTGCCACTGGTTCTCCAGCCTAGGGCCTACAACCTCAGGCGGACCAGGAGTCTCGGGGAAGGTTCTCCTCCCCCTACCTCTTCTTCTAGGGTTCCTCCACCTCCGACGAGGGGTACACCTAGAACGCCCTTCCAACTCAGGGCTTATCCACTCAGGTTGCACCGGGGTCAGGGGTGAGCTCTCCCACCCTCTGCACCCCCTTCAAGAGGTCTGCCCTCTCCCAACTGGAGAGGTTCCTCTGGAAGAAGAACCGGTCAGGACACTGGTTACAGTCGTCCTACCCTTCAGGTCAGGCTGATCCTGAACCTGGCCTCCCAACCTCTGGTCTAAAATCTTTGGTGGAACAATTGCCTGGCACTCCAGGACTTCTGCGGACTCACCAGATATCCCCCTGAGGCTGACACATGACCCATGTGTCGTGTGACTGTCTGTCTGGCGCAGATCTCCCGTCCCCTGTCCACCTGACAGTGCACGAAGATCCCCCAGAACAGAAGTGGTGTCACCATGGTCACTACACGGGAACCTAGCCCAACTGGGTAGTCCCTGACCCACTGGTTCTTTCACTGGGGAACTCATCCCCCATTCACTCCTTGCTCTGGACTCCTGTACCCTCCCTACCAGAGCGGTACTGCCAGACTCTAGAACCACAGGAGCTCTGTTTACAGACGCTCCAGGTCCTCTACTCACTAGGAGATCCTCCTCAAATGGACTAACAGGACAGCCTAGGAACCCAACCTGGTGTTCCCTAAAGAAACCATCCAAGTCCTGAGGCAGGGCATCGGGCACCTGGGGACCCTCGGTCACCCACTTACTCCTGCTCCACTGAGCCAGGCAGTAAGCCCCTACACCCTCCTCACTATCCTGGGACCTAGCTGGGCTACACTGAGCCTCTTCCACCACGCTGGGCTGGAAGATCCCTGAACCACTACTTTTGGAATCACTCCCTAATGACTCTAGAGGACCTCTGGCCCTCTCCCAGCGGTCCACTTCCTCTGCAAGCTCACAAGCTTCAGACAATCCACACCCCAACAGGTGTTGGCGCAACCCTGGTGAACAACAACTGAGCACCTGCTCTTTGAGAATCATTCCAAACAATTCGTCAAAATCATCGTCCGTGCGAACCTGCACCCAAGCCCACAGTGCTCCACAACATTCCTCCTCAAACTCCTCCCAAGACTGGTGAGACAGTTTCTTACTGTCCCTGAATTTCAACCCATACTCCTCTTCCTGGGAAACAGGTACCATACTCTGGGAACTGGGAGTGGGACTGCTCACACTGGGCTCTCTATAGCTGCCACCACTGGACTCAACCCTCCCCGGGGAATCCAGAAAATTAAAACTGCGCGCAGGGGATAGTCTACCCTCCAGAGCTACCTTGCCTCTGGTGGAAGCCCTCTCAGCCTCCTCTATCCTTTCCTGCGCTAAGACCCTCTCGGTCTCTAGCTGTTGCTTTCTAATGCCCAGCTGTGCCATAGCCTGGGCATGCTCTAACCTGAGCTTCTATAAAGCCAGCTGGTGCTCCCTTTCTCTCCTCCTATCCTCCAACTCCTCTGGGGACAGGAAAAGGGATGAGGCGCTGCCTCCTACGCTGGACCCAGCAAGGGACTCCCTATCTATGGGGTCCTCACAATCTGCTGGCGTCCCTGTGCTATCATTTTCTTCCTCCTCCTCAGACTCTTCAGGGTTCCCCTCAGACCCACCACCCTCATGGTGTGAGACCCGGGCCCTCTCCTCACTGTGCTCACGCTCCCAGTCCTCCTTCTGCCATTGGATTAGGTTACCCCTAAGTTGGGACTGGGTGTCTGACTCATTCACTGCAATGTCTCTCTCTTCGCAAAACTCTCTCAGTTCATGCATAAACAGACCCCAGACATTAAAAGCAGACTCCATCTTGGCAGGATGCTCACAGACACGTACAACACGGGGGACTTAACTGTCAGAGCTGAAGCAAGAGTACAATTCACAAAGGATTCAGAAAGCTCTCTACCCCAGAGAACTCACACTCACTTGTCTAGTGCCACACACCATTCATCCACACACAACCCTCCCCTCGGACTGGTAAGGCAGTTTCTACCACCCCTGATTCCTCAACCTGACCACACGTGACACAGGTACCGACTCTGGGCGGGGGACAAATGTACTGGACACAGTTACACAATGATACCTTCAGGAGCAGAAAATAATGGAACTTCAAAAAAACAATCCCCAAAAATGTGGTCATCTAAAATGCAGAGTTTTGTAGTGCGACCAGTTGCCACTGTGGTACAACCGAAACACAAATCCTCATCCTCACCGCTTGCCGCCAATGTTAGAAATGGAATCCCTGGCTGGCCAGGGCTTGCGCCAAAGTCAGTCAGAGACCACCACTCCTAAGTCAGGGCAAGGGAGTTACACGCCAAGATAACCCCTGCTCACCCTCTAGGTAGCGTGGCGCGAGCAGCAAGGCTAAACTTGGAGGCGATGTGAGTTAAGTATTTGCGCATGCACCCCAGCAACAACACCCAGGACCCACCACAAAGGAAACTCCACACAAGGTTATATAAAAATAGCCTTTGTATTACACCAAAACACATTAGATAAAAACACACACTTTACAATGTGCCAGAGGCACAGGCAGAATTTACAGGGGATATGTACAAGACAGGGCCACCTGGACCACTGTCAGGAATCAGCACTTTTAGAAGTAACAGTTTTAGAAATAGCACTTAGAATGTTAAATCACTGTAGCACAAAATAACACATAAAGTACACAACCAGTAAGTACTGGTAACCAGGACCTCACTAGTACCACCTGCACTAGGAGAAAAACAACCACCTAAGTATCACAATACCTGTAGGGGTGTAAGAACATGACACATGATGCATAAACATACATTCAGCGGTATAAGGAAGGAAATCACATGATGCATCAACAATACATTCAGAGGTGTAAGAACAAGGCACATGACGCATAAAAACACATTCAGAGGTGCAGGGGATGAAAACACATGATGCATCAACAATACATTCAGAGGTGTAGCAATAACAATTGCGCAGTAATCACATGGGCACATAAATCATCAATGCGCCAGAATCACATTAGCCACAACCTGTGGCAGTCCCTAGGCCAACTGGCCTCTCTAGGGCTAGGACACCCTGTGTCCAATGTCAGGGGCCTAAACGTGGCAGCTGCCCACGAAGTGCTGGGCAGCTGTGTCTCCTTTGGGTTCCTAGGAGGAACAATAGCGCAAAAACGATATGGGAACCTAGCAGGCTCTGAAATAATTTACTGGGCCCTCAGGAGCCTCTCAGGCTCCAAGTAAATAAATGCCCCCACGAGCCTCTCAGGGCTCATAAACCAAAGAAATGCCCCGAGCCTCCGGGGCTCTAAACAACAAATAGGGCGCCTTGAGCCTCTTCTGGGCTCGTAACCAAAGTGTGCCGCCTTTTGCTGGGGCCCCCCCCCCGGGGGACTTGATACGCAACAAATGCCCAAGGCAATGTAGGAGCCCCGCTCGGGGGGCCTGAACACAAGATTTGCCCCTGAGCCTCTCGGGCTCTAAAACAACAATGACCTCACGTTGTGGGAGCCTCTCAGGGCTCTGAAAACAACTCTGAGCCTCTTTGCTGGAGTCCCCCTCCTGGGGACTTAAAAAGGCAATGATCCCTTCTCTGATGTTTTAGGCACTATCTTTAGGGCCCAGGTGCTGTGTTCTCGAAGTCTGGGCCCTCAGGAATGCTCCTGTGCGCTCCGTACGATTACCGGCAAAGGACCCTACCAAATCTCACGCATCTGGCGTGAGATGCGTACACCGCAGCCGGTCCAGACAAGGGAAGGGGTACGCTTGGAGGCCTGGAGGGGCGGGCACCGGCAAAGTGCCCCGATGCCCTCCTCGTTGCTTCTTGACCCCGGCCCCCCACTCACCGGCTTGTAGGCTTCCTTTCTCGGCTCCGGGCTGTGTTGGGAGAGAGACTTCCTGCCCCTCTCTCTCTCTGGGCATGGGCTGACTCGGCAGCCAATAGCAGCGCGGCCTTCCTGACGAGCCTCCCTCCTCGGCTCTGGTCGCGCTGCTGAGGCAAATCCAGGGGAAAGAAGCAGGGGGTGAGAACTGCCGGGTGAGCACGGGCCCAAGGTGAGAAAAGCGCTCCGAGCACTAGCAGGCCATAAATCTCCCCCTGGTCTAGGGTTTCAGCAAAGGCCCAAATGAAAACAAAGCGCTCCCAGCGCTAAAGGACATAAAAGCGCTCCCAGGCGCTAGGACGAAATAAAGCACTCTCAGGCGCTAGAGGCCCCAAATAAAGCGCTCCCAGGCGCTAGGGGCCAACAAGCCCAGCAAAAGTCCTCCAGGGATGTAGAAAGGCAGGGGGGGGGCAGGCTGGGCCAGGGGCCAGCTCACTGACCCTCCAGGCAGGGAGGCAGTCCAAGTGGCGGTTCCTCCTGGCACCAGCAGCAGCAGCAGCCCCCCTCAAGTAGGATCAGGAAAAGAACCACTTCTGTGGGGACACAGCCCCATTTTTATACACCACATTCCTTTGTTCTGGCACAGGGTGAGGGGAGAAACCAGTCGCAGCTGGTTGGTGAGCACTGTTGATGTGCTCATTCACCCTTTCCATTCACTGGCAGGGCTAGGGTCATCAGTCGCACCACAGGGGGCGGAACCAGCATTGTCTGGGGAAAACCCAGCCTCATTCAGGACACAGGTACACTCCTCCCCAGCCATCAGCATGCTAATCTCCCACTCACCACCGGGCAGACCCATCCAGCCTTCCTGGAGCCAGGCTCACCAGCCAGCTCCAGCCAATCACACGCCAGGCATATTTTACACTAATATGCCAACTCCTAGAAGTGGCATTTTTACACAAGACACAATCATGCCACATACATCATTGCGAAGCATTCACTCTCACGAGTTCGCACATACCAAATTCGAGCATGCACACCTCACGCATCAGGAACTACCAGGGACACAGACATTCCCCATGCATTCCTATGGGAGGGCAGGCCAACCTCACTCCACGCACTCAGAGTGCGCACGCACTTTCCACTGGGACACAGTGAAAGTGCGCAGAACCCAAAAATCACCATCACCAGGTCACCATTAAAATCAAAAAGTCTAGGGGTGAACCTGCCAGAAGGGCCAAGTCCAACACATTGTTTGAGGATAAATTGCTAGAGAAAGTGCTTATCCCATTGACCTATTTTTGTCATATTTATTTGTTTGTGCAGCACTTTATAACACCCTAAATATACCTCGGATAAAGGAGCAGGAAGGATCGCAATGAGGGAATAGGATAGAAGGGAACAAGACAGAAGAAAAGAGGAAACGAGGCAGAGGAAATAAGCGGACTTCTCGACCATTTGACACCAGACCATGGCTCTTTCTACCTCATTGCTTCAAAAGCCCCAAGGAGTTGGAAAAAGTCTTTCTAGTCTCTCTAGTCAAACAGTTCTCTGTATAAGGGATGCAAGACCTTCTCTACTGCTAGGTAACTTTCCTGAGCTATACTAAACCTCATCATCCAGTTAACGTCCCTTGTCCAGAGTTCAGACTTCGTGTGGGGCTCTGATCCTATCATTGTATCAGTGCTATGGTATCCAGCGTCGGCGTCAGGGTGTTTCACACATTTCACTTGAAATGGTCCCGAAGTGCCCCACTTCCATGAATGAATATATCTACCCAGCAGAGGGAGAAAGCCTCTATGGTTCCCCTGTCCACTGGTGATGGCTCGTTCCAAGGCTGAAGGTACCCCAGGAGCCAGACAAGGTGGGAGCACTCTGCTTTTTTCTGGACTCCACTCCCAATGAGAGACTTCCCTCTATGGCCCATTATCAGCTGCATTTCAAAGAAAATGACCCAATTTTCCATTGCATTAAAAAAAAAATACAAAGAAATTCACAAGGGGAAGATTTTTTCTTCAAAGATGTCTAATTTTTCAAACATTGGAATTTTTTTATTTTACTGAAAAGTTCCATACTTTATGGGTGCGCTTAATTTGTATGTATATCTTGCATAACAAGCTTCATGGGTGATTGTAAAAAAACATCACAACGGCAGAGCACTCCAACAGTCTAAGTGTTTGGAAGTGGCTTATGAAAGGTGGCCCATGTCTGGTGGTTGCTACATTGGCATTTTAAATGTACGTCTGCCTTTATGATGTATTTAAAATATTCCACAGTCCAATCCAGAGATATATTCAGAAATACATTTTACCTTCCCTTTCTGGTACTTATAATTCTGTATTTCCACATGGAAAACGACAAGTACCAGAATTCAGAGGACAAAACATGAACGAATTATGGGCATATAACTAAGCAAGTTCACACTTTCAGCCCGTTTCGATCTCCCGAAAGCTCCCAGAGTCAGGAGAGTACCAATTAGGGCAGGTGTAGTTGCTCCCAGCTAGACCGGCACTCCTCACACACGAGGGTGCGACACGAAGCACGTGGTAGGTGGTTTCTCCGACTGCACATGACTGAAACTTTGTGCCCCGCCTCATCCTGCTAACCTCACGCCTCCAGGCGGGCCTCGTTCTTACTTTGAGATCCGTGCAGACTGTTCCTATCTCCTCAGTTGCTTTTGGAGGCGTCCCCTGCCAGACAGTTTCCACTGGGAATGATATTCCTGACAGGTTTGGGACAACTTCGTAAAGCCACTCTTTCACAAATGCGTTCAATCTAGTTTGCATATTTAATTACAATGAATAGTGATACTATAGTCCCCTTTCCCATATAGGCCCTGATTATGAGTTTGTCGGATGAGTAGTTGCTATTTATCTCGCCGGATAAAATCCAACTCCCTGGCGTTTCTAACTCACGGTACGACGATAGCACCTATTCTGAGTTCTTGGGGAAAAACATGCAGATTTTGGTGTTTATTGAACCAAATTTCGAATGCTACCATAAATACCATTGGTTATGTTATGTTAAGGTATTTGTAAAGCGCATGGCTGCCCCAGCAACTGTGCTTCCCAGCGCTAGTATACTATTTCCTACTGTTTTTTTTATTAATTCTGTTTAATGAATTTCAAAGGCAAGAATGCTTGGTGTACAGTAAAGGCTGTTCATAATAGTTACTTTGCTACATTTCCAACAGCACAGTCAGTATTTACTGTTCCCTTCCGTACAGTACAACTATAGGGGGACAGGGAAAACAGAAGGGAGAGGGTGGATTGGGGCCACTCAGCTAGTGGAGCAGGGAGGCAGCAGCAGCAGCAGCACCATAGCTTTACAGATATGGCTCTTACTGTATAGCAGGCCACATGTTCCACTGGGGGCGAACTGGAACCCTTGTAATGCCTGCACTTCTGCAGCAATGAGCTCACGCGGAACAGCCGCTTCATCATCATTCACAGCCTCACAGCCTCTCCAAGATTGGGCGTTAAGATATGACTCCAAAGGGAGCCAGATATTGTTGGTGAGGGTGAGCCAGAATCAATGCCCAATAGTCATTCAGTTGCTCCTGTCAGTATGCTGCATCTTTGAGCCAATCAACTGTGCGCTGCGTCATGCACCGGCCCTAGTGCATCGTCACCCGCTGCGTAGCAAGCAGGAGAAGTAGTGTCGTCAACTTGCGCCCCTCCAGCGGTACATCCTTCACATATCCCAGGAGGACAACACACAGGGAGCAGTGACCACCTCCAGTGCCTCAAAGACAGCCCCCCAGAATTATTTATTTATTTATTTATTTATTTATTTATTTTTAAGACTTGTAAAGCGCAACAAATGCCCTTGGGTGTCTCGGCGCTGTGAACTAAGCAAAGTCAGGTACTAACTTATTGGTTGAACAATCATGATTCTATCAACTTGCACAAGTATAACTGCTTATTGGTTAAACAACCATGTTTTAATCAGTTTACGAAAGTGCAACAATGAATGGCATGAGCGGATCTGCAGTGGCAGAACATTCCACAGTCTAGCCGCTGTAACCACAAAGCGCCTGTCTCTCCATGATACTGTCATTGCTCGTGGTACCTGTAGCTGATATGCAGTCATCGAGCGAAGTTGCCTGTTAGGACAGTATATGGATAACTGATCTATCAAGAACTGAGGGCCTAGTTTATGTGTGGCTTTAAAGGCAATACATAAAGCTTTAAATTTTATGCGATTTCTGATGGTTAGCCAGTGATAGTTCCTGATCACATGTGCTATGGGTTTAAATTTGGGAGTCCCTGACAGCAGTCTTGCAGCTGCATTTGGAACCGTTTGTAGTTTATTTATTACCCTGCATTGTGCATTAGCAAATAGTCCGTTGCAATAGTCCAAGGATGACATCACTAGCGTGCTGACCAAAGTTTTTCCTGCACTTTCTGGAAGATGAGGAATAACTTTCTTAATCAGTCTAAGTTTGTGAAATGCAGTGGAAACTACTTGGTTGGCGTGCGAGACAAAGTTCAAACTGTCGTGAAACATAACTCCTAGGTTCCTGACCTTAGTAACCGGATTGGGCAGAGTTCCCAGCAGTGGTGGCCACCAGGAGCTGGACCACGACGGAGATAGCTTTCCGAAGATAATGACCTCCGTTTTTTCAGAGTTGAGTTTAAGGCAGTTACTGGTCATCCACTTACTGATGGCCAGCATGCCTGCACGCCAGGGCAGTCCCATGCAAAGATGCAGGAAGTCTCCAGTGAGTGGTATAATCTGTGCAGATATTTAAAATGTACATGGTGCAGTCTAAAGTTAGGGGCGAGCACATGCGACTGGGTACAATATCACCATTGATCATCAATGGGGGGGTAGGCATTAGGTCTGTGTCTCATGGAATCCAGGTGGTCGGGATGCATATAGGTGTGGTGGTCTCCTGCATCCCGGCATATAGCCTCATGATCAGCCTGTGAGGGTGGGGAGTTAAGAGATGCTTCAAAGTCTTTCCTCCAGGAATGAGTTGTGGGTCTCATCGACAGCAGCTCGTAATTGATAGTATGTCAAAGTGCCTAGGAGGGTGATGTCGGGACCCTGTAGTGCCTGTTGCTATAATATAAAGTTAGCGTCTGAGTAGCTTGACCCCATGGATGTCAGCTGTAGGTTTCGTAATCTAGTGCGAGTGCCAGTGTCGAGGGCAACGGGAAGCCAGGGGTGCCCTATAAGTGGTACCAATTGGTGTTACAGACAGGCCCTCCGTCGAGTGCCATCTGTAGGGGACACGGCACAGCCTAATCGTGTTCAGGAGTTGTGTGGGCCTGAAACTGTGTAGGGAAAAGCCAATGGTGTGAAAACTGCGCCTGAGCACTATAATAGTATAGGTCCATCTCCAGAGATTCCGGTCCCTCATGTTTAAAAGGAAGTGTCAGTATTTCCCAAGCAATCCAGAGCTGCCCACCGGCCCAAACAAGGGACACCAAGCGCCAACGGAGCCACCGACTGAAGTAAAGCAGCAAGGTGAGTGTTAGGTTAATAAACAGATATAGGGATTTTGAAAGGATCACCATTTTCGCAATGGCCAACCTCCCTGTTAGAGATAGTGGGGGCCTCTGCCAGTTGTCCACATGCTCATCCAGCCATGCCAACAAGCACCCGTACTTAGCCCTCCAGACACCATCAATATGTCTGCTAACCTTTATCTCGAGGTATGTTTACTGGTCCATCTGCCCATTCAAGCGGGTATTTGGGGGAAAAACTCTGTTGTCACACCTGTCAAGGGAACAGGATAGACGTTCCCAGGTTTGAACATAAAAATATGACCAGGGGTGACTGGGAAGCAGTCAAGAGCCTTCAAGATAACTACAACCTGACAATAAAGTCAGCAGACAAGGGTGCGGCGATCGTCCTCCTCAATACTACTGACTATGATGCAAAAGTAATGCGCTTATTGAGTGTAAGGTCTAATTACCAACCACTCAGCAAGGATCCGTTGGAAGATCTATTGAAAATCATCCGTGAGATGGTGGGGACAGCGAAAGAGAAAAAATGGATTTCAGTAAAAGAGGCGGAGTTCCTGGTTAATACCAACCCCAGGACTCCGTCTTTTTACATACTCCCTAAAATCCATAAACCCACACGTCCACCACCGGGACGTCCTATTGTTGCTGGGATTCAATCGGTCTTGGAACCGCTCTCACAATATGTGGATTACTTTCTAAGAGAATCCGTGGTAAATCAGAGATCTTTTGTCAAGGATACCACCGACATTCTCAATATTTTGGAGGATACACAGTATGATCCAACTGAAGAATTCTTTGTCACAATTGACATTGAATCCTTGTACACCTGCATACCGCAGGACGCGGCGCTGGTGGCAGCAGCCCGCGCCCTGGGTGACCAGGAATGGTTTTATTATACCACCCAGGCATTTGTACTGCAATGTATTGAGTTGGCTCTCACAAGAAACTATTTTAGTTATAAGAACCAGCTCTACCTCCAGGTTTCGGGGACCTCTATGGGGGCCACAATGGCTCCCAGTCTAGCCTGTATCTACGTTGGGCAGTTTGAGGAGCACGTCATCTATCCTAATAACAACCCCTTCCAGAGTAGTCTCCGACTCTGGAAGAGATATATAGATGACGTGCTATGCATCTGGTCAGGCACCGAGGAGAACTTGCTTACATTTCTGAATTGGCTCAATGAGCAAGATGCTAATCTTAAGTTCACCTGGACCTATGATAGGCACAAAGCTGTATATCTAGATCTGGACATCGAGTATAGAGACAACATGATCAATACCTGTGTACACCAGAAGCCCACAGACAGAAATTCTTTACTCTCCTATAATTCGTTCCACCCCAGGGCGTTGAGCGATAACCTGCCTGTGGGACAGTTTTTAAGATATAGACGCAACTGCTCTTCCACTAACTCTTTTTTGGAGCAATCGGAAGAACTGGCATCCAAACTGACGAATAGGAACTACCCCAAAAAAGTTGTTAGACAAGCTAAAAAGAGAGCAATAAACACACCAAGAAGTGCACTTCTGGAAAAAGTTGTCAAACAAAGAGAAGAATGCGTACCAGTGGTGATGATATTTGACCCGTTGGCGACTAAAATAAGACAATCTATCCGGAAGCATTGGTCCCTTTTATCAAACAATGAATTCCAAATGCCGCCACCCAGATTCGCGTTCAAAAGAGCACACAATCTGAAAGACAAACTTGTACATTCTCGTGCCCCCACTGAAAGAACCAGTTCAACCTCTACGGTCCCAAATGGTCACTATCCCTGTGGGACATGCTCCGTTTGTCCGCTCACGAAGAAGAGTACGAGTGTGATGCTTACATCAGGAAAGGAATGGTTCCTGAACCACTTCAGTAATTGTAATTCTACCCAGGTGGTGTACAGACTGACGTGCCAATGTGGTTTACACTACATAGGACTGACCTCTCGTAAAATCAAAGTCAGAGTGCAAGAGCATTTAAGTACCATAAGGGCAGGAAAATTAACAACTAAATTGGTACAACACTGTTTTAAAGAGAAATATACTTTTACTTGGACAGTGTTAGAAAAGGTGAAAGGGACTCCTCAGAACATAGAGAGCATTTTGCTCTCAAAGGAAGCACGATTGATCTACAGCGAAAAAACAGACCAATGGGGGCTCAATGAAATTATTGAATGGAACAGGATTAAATTGTGAGTCCATGGGCAGGGTCGTTACTATCTATGGAGACCCGAGAGTGGGAGGTAGCCAGTAGGGTCATGTTGACAAGCTCTGTTCCTCTCGTTACCATCCTGAGCCGCCCTGTGTTGCAATCTGGGTAGCCGCAGGTTTGATGATGATCCAAAACACCTACTAAAAGCCACAATAGGGTTCCACACTAGATGAACGCCCAGGCCTCTATTGGTGCTTGCAGTACACTACATGTATGTCCTCAATAAAAAACATATGTTCTATAGGTATTCTCTGGTACATGCAGTTCTGGTTAATATGGAGGGTCACAGAAATGCTATACAACTAGATTCTTGTTTGGTTTCAACTAGATGCGCATGACACGTCGTTATGGCAATTATGTATCCTATTGGAGCGCACAGTACTGTGTCTGTATTTTACTACATTGGGACTAGTCTAAGATGGCCGCCATTTACAGTACTGCACTCTGCTTTTGTGTTGTTTAGGGGTGCAAACTACTAGGGGGTCCCCTTAGTCTATTGAGTATTTGAGACTCTAGGCGACTACTATACCAACACGTTGTAATCTCCACGGGCACTGGCATTGATGTCTATCTGCATCTGTTCCTCAATAGTTCCATACCTTTCCAAGATGGCCGCTATTTTGGCTACCGCGACATGTGACCGTTTGCGGGGGCAGAGGCTGCAGCAGGCTGTTATCAGAGCGAGGCCGGGAGACACACATTGTGAAGGAGACGCAGCGCGCATGCAGGGACTTCACGTGAGAAGTATCGTAGTAGAGTAATTGAAACTGAGGCGTGTGTGTTCGTGTTTCGAGCTGAACAGTCAGGGACAAGACAGAGAGAGGCTTTGTCCCAAAACGCAGGCTATTGCATGATGGTGTGTGAGGGCTAATGACCTGATAAGCGAGGGTGTGTCACCTCTACATTTGCACCCCGCATTTGAGCGTAAATACGCGAAGGTCAGAGGCTAATATGTGAAAATTGCTGAGTGTGCCCAATGTCTAATATGGACACGTGTTACTGTTTGACAGCATGAGTTTACAGTTGCAGGAACTTACAGTTCCATAACTTTTTTTAAAGTGAGCCACAGTATGTATGGGTGTGCCCGTGTGACGGCTCGAAAAAGTGGTCTTTTAGCCTCCTAACAATAAGATAGGCTTAAAATATTTCTGACAGTTGAAAATTCCGTTTGTTTACATCGTCAGAATGCTAAAGGCTACGTGAAGGCGAGAAATCACGTTTGGAGTACTCCTGCATCCCTATCAACCCCTGGGCGCCTGGTATGAATAATCAGGCTAGCTCTGGGTAAAAAAACTTTTACATATGGCACCATATATACGGCTTCCGTAGATGGGTTTACATGCTTTTAATAGTTTTTATGTGCCTGTTTACTTGGCAGTGAACACAGAACAAGTGTCCAAGAGTGGAGTGGCAGCCCATAGTGCAGCCCTGATGAAACTGCCTAAATTGATGTGGAAGTGAAACATGTCGGCATTGGCAATAGGTAATGGTATGCACGAATAGCTACCAGCCTTTTTATATGTACAGCATACACTCACTTCCCTACGAATAAAGTTGGTTAAGGGAACTGGATGCTGTGTTTTATGCACTTTTTTATGTTGTGTGTTTGTCACTAGCAGATGCTTTCTGCTTTCCACTGTTTGTCGCACATTTTTGGTTGTTTGTTTTGGACACTTTCCTTCTTCTTTCTTTGAGAAGCAAGTGACTACCGATGATGAGACAGGGGCTTGTCTGGAAATTACATACCAGTTACCCCGTTGGTGGTGTTTCCGTGAGGTGTCACTTGTTTTTCGCACATTTTTTCTAAGTAGAAGTTGGTCCAACACTGAGGATGTGGATCCCTGTTATTGACCTAGATGGGTCAGACGACTTGTACTTGTTGTTCTGTGTATCTGTCAAGTAAAATGGGCCTTTTTTAATGTGAACTTGGGCGCAGTGCAGTGAAGTGTCCCCTCATAAATTGTAGGGTACCAGAATAGATATCAGTACACATAGACTTTGCTATCCTTTTAGTAACTGACACATGTTGTCATCCGTTGGACAGGGTCTTTTGTTGATTGGTCACATGCTCATCCAGCCATGCCAACAAGCACCCGTACTTGGCCCTCTAGACACCATCAATATGTCTGCTAACCTTTATCTCGAGGTATGTTTACTGGTCCATCTGCCCATTCAAGCGGGTATTTGGGGGAAAAACTCTGTTCTCACACCTGTCAAGGGAACAGGATAGACGTTCCCAGTTGATGGTGACCCCTGACAGGCCCTCAAATCTGGTAAAATTCCCATATTAGTGGGTCCAAGTTGTTCTGTGGGTCTCCGACATAGAGGGTGATATCGTCCGCATACATTGACACCACAGTTCTGCAGGATGTAAATGCTGTGCCCTGATGTGCATGGTGATGTCACAGCCAGGCCGCAAGCGGCTCTATAGCTATAGCCAATAATATGGGGACAAAGGGCAGCCCCGTCAAATCCCCTTTATCACCGGAAAGGGGTGGGGGGTGATTCTTCCATTGGCCCGCAATCTGACCACAGGTTTACCGTAGAGGAGCCCAATTATCAGTATGAACCAGGAACTCATTCCAAGGTGCAATAGCAGTCTAATAGGTATGGCCACTCGAGCAAATTGAATGCCTTAGTGGCATCTAAGAGCATTGCCACTGCGCTCAGGGTCAGCTCAATTGTGTGGAGAAGGGCGAAGAAGGTTCGCCAAATGTGTGATGTTGATCTGCCTGGAATGGAATCAGATTTCTTCAAATGCACCATAGTTGGCAGAAGTGGGAGGAGCAGCGAAGAGATCAGTTAAGCCAGAATTTTACTGTCCATGCTAATTATGGACAGGGGTGGTATGACTGAGTGATGGAGGTTCTCGCAATACCCCAGTTTGCATTGCAATGCATGCACCTCTTATTATAACATTAAAAGCCTCCCAGAGGGAACAGCGAGCGATCTCAGATTTATCATTATACTCAAAGTATTCCGCAACTGCAAATCTAACTGTCTCTCTGAACAGTTAGTCACGTAAGGCTCCATCCGTAAGCATCCAGGTGAATGCATTCTAAGGACTATCTGGGAGGACAACTTGCAGAACAGGAGTGTGATCGGACAGCATCCGAGGCAAATTGGAAACCTTCATGGTTCATGTGTCGTTATCACGCAGCTCCAGCCAATAGTTGATCCACGGCTATGTGGTGTGCACCGCTGCTATGCTTGTACCGTTAGTGTAATTTAAGTGTCCGCAACCTCATTGACCATCTAGGTCCGTGGTACTCCTAGTGCGGCCCGCGGGCCGCCAGCTGCCCAACATGCCTTCCTTGGTGGCCTGCTTTTGTGGAGAGAGAGACAGTGGAGAGAAAGAGTGGAGAGAGAGAGGTTTTTTTTAAAACTCTTTATTCTTGACTGGTACAAGGTGTTATACATTACTTCGCATTATTACAGCTGTTTACATTTCAGTCTTTTCCGTTTTCGTCTTTAGTGATTATACATTTCGTATCTATTCCAGTATGTGTCGTTTTCTCATTCAGGCTCTGATTAACATTATTTATAAGCTATAACCATCAAGATCTTGAGTTACATAACTTCTAATCCACAACTACCTCTTTGTCCCACCCTCCCACTTTCCGTCTCCTGGTCGTCCTCTCTTGTACACTCTAGATTACGGATCAATGTGTCTCAAACTGTCCTGAAATAAATGGATGGACTAGGCATGTAAAGGTATTGATGCTCGTGAGTCCTAGCCCCCCTCCGCTACATGTAAGTGTTTTACCCCACTTGGTCTCCCGGGATACCTAGATCCGTCTCTTCCAGCTCAATTATCATCAAGTCCCAATCCTGCGCGATAGGGTATTTGCGACGGCCCTTGTTCTCTTCTTCTCGCAGCACCGCAGATTCGGCTTTGCCCCATTTCAGCAAGTCAGTCCGCCACAGGTCTACCTGCGGGGCCCTGGGCGACTTCCATCGCATAGTGAGCACCCTAATAGCCAGTACGAGTGCTAGGTCCGTGAATTTCAGTTGTGCTTTGCGTGTTTTGGGTCTTTTCCTATTCCCTATCAGGCAGGGTAATGCTCCCTCAGGGATCCGGAGCGAAGTTATGGAGTGTATCGTGTGTTTGATCGTCCCCCAGTAAGTATGTAATCTCGGGCATGTCCAGAGCATGTGTAGAATATGTGCCTCATCTTGTTGACATCTCGGGCAGCAATGTGCGGCAGTAGGGAACATCCTATGAAGTCTCTGGGGTGTAAGGAGAGAGAGAGTTGATACAGGAAGTGTGAGAGAGAGTGGAGAGAGAGACTGACTGACTGAGAGACTGACTGAGAGACTGACTGACTGAGAGAGAGACAGGGAGTGAGAGCCTGACTGAGAGAGACATAGACTGACTGACTGACACAGAGAGAGTGACTGACAGAGAGAGAGAGAAAAAGAGAGACTGACTGGCTGAGAGAAAGACTGAGAGAGAGAGTGACTGACAGAGAGAGAGAGAGAGACTGACTGACTGAGAGAGAGAGAGAGAAACTGACTGGCTGAGAGGAAGAGACTGACTGACAGAGAGACAGAGAGAGAGAGAGACAGAGAGAGACTGACTGAGAGAGAGTGAGACGTGATGACAGAGAGAGACTGGCTGACAGAGAGAGACTGACTGACACATAGATAGTGACTGACAGAGAGAGAGACCGACTGACGGAGAGAGAGACTGACTGACAGAGAGAGGCTGACTGCCTGACAGAGAGACTGACTGACTGACACAGAGACTGACTGACACAGAGAGAGTGACTGACCGAAGGAGAGAGAGACTGACTGATGGAGAGAGAGACTGACTGACAGAGAGAGACACTGATGACAGTGAGAGAGAGAGACTGACTGGCTGACTGACAGAGACTGACTGACTGACAGAGAGACTGATTGACTGACAGAGAGACTGACGGACAGAGAGAGAGACTGGCAGACAGAGAGAACGAGACTGACAGAGAGAGACTGACTGACTGACAGAGAGAGACAGACAGATAGAGAGAGAGACTGACTGACAGAGAGAGAGAGAGACTGACTGACAAAGAGAGATTGACTGACACAGGGAGACAGACAGATGGAGAGAGACTGACTGAGAGAGCGAGAGAGAGAGAGTGAGAATGACTGACAGAGAGAGAATGACTGACACAGAGAGAGTGACTGACTGACAGAGAGAGTGACTGACTGACGGAGAGAGAGACCAACTGACAGAGGAAGACTGACTGACGGACAGAGAGACTGACTGACTGACAGGGACTGACTGACACAGAGAGAGTGACTGACCGACAGAGAGAGAGTAGGCAAGCAATTATGGGCTGGTATGGGAATTCCAGCAGGGCCTCTGTCCAAGGGACCTGTGAGTCCGCTCTATGGAAAACAGAGCCGAGAATGCCTCTCCGAAGTGCACTTAAAGCATCCCTTCTTCATAGTCCTCCATTCTGCCCATTGCTGTCAACTCAAGTACCCCAAGTATTCAAAGGTTGTTCCTCCTCAAGCGGGCCTCCAGGTCCTCATTTTTATTGCGGATAACCTCTAGCACCTTCTCCATGCACAGAAGCTTCTCTCTGTCTGTGGAGTGCCCATCTTCTACATCCGAGGTATGGCATTCAAGCTGCTCTATGTGGGCATCATATTTATCCACTTTTTATTTAGAGCGGTCAAACCTGTCCTTAAGGAGGTCCATTTTAGTATTTATGGGAGTTAGACTCTGTTTCAAATCTAGGACCATAGAGTGAATATCCATCTCCAGGGGTGAGCCATTTGCGATTTGCGATTCTCCGGCCAATCAAGGCTCCTCAGTAGGGGGGTCCATCCTGAGCACCTGCCTACGATTCTCAAGGACAGTTTAGCTTGGTTTGCATCGACGTTCCCCATCATTCATTCAACTAGACACTTCAGGCAACCAGTGCCTAACAGTCAGTTGCCGGTCTGAGTCCGCCACCAGACCCTCACCACCCCCAGGGTCCTGCCTCTCTCCCCCTCACTTACAGACAGCAGGAGCACACTAGCTGACCACCACCAACCCTGCCAGATGTGAATACCACCCCACGGGCTGGCAGTGTCTGTCCCAATCAAATCTGCAGACACAGGATCAAAAAGTCCCCAATTTCCAGGACCTGCCTCACGCCAGCTCCTCCCGGGGACATGAACAGGCCAATGCACCCTGCAGTATTTACATAAGTCAGCAAGGTCTTTGAGCTGGGCCCCCCCAATGTGCACCCCAATGTCTCCAGTTTCAGCTTGTTGCCCAATTGAAGGGCCAGAGCCAGGCACTACGCAGTGGGCCGTGGGGCCAACAGCGACAGTAGTTCATGGCGGACGGCACCCAGGTGTCCAGTCTCCCCAAGAGGCCAGCAGCACAATGTCAAGTGAATCAGCAGGACCCGTAGTGCCTCCCCGCAGTAGCGCCTCACACCGCTCAGGCAGCAATGGATCAGAAGCACAGTGCGGTCAATATATATTCCGTGCCGTTGCAAAATAGGACACTTCCCGCTCTGCACTACTCCTGTGCTGCCTCACAGCCCCGTCATTGTAGAGCACCCTTCTGGACCATGGGCCTCCTCACATTCATGCCGGTTGGACACTGGACCGTCTTGGTCCCTAACTCTGTGGCAAGCACCACTGGCAGGCCCTCAGCATTCAGAATAGCCCCAAGTGCACTCACTGAAAGGGCACTGTCGGTCTCAACCTCTCCAGCCCCAGAAGGGGCAAGACTGGTCCACATGTCAGCAGTAGTCAATGCAGACCTTGCAGTACTCCCGAGGTCGTCTCAAGGCTCAACTCCAATAACGCGGCATCGAGCAAAGCCTTTGACATTTGCAGGCAAGTTCACACTTGCTCTCACTCAACCTGGGAAACGAAATGTGCAATACTGTGCGGCGGAGCCTCAAGGGCACAGTCACAGTCCGGCAAGCCACGAAGCCCCAGTTATGCAGGATAGAAAACCAGATGAATTACTCTGTCCAGCAGAGCCTCATGGTTTGGTGGTCATCTTGCGGCCAGGCTCTCTAGTGCCCTTCCTATTTTCTACTGTTTAATTCTGTCAAAATACACACAACTTGGAATTCCAATCTCTATGCAAACAGGGGTTTGCATATATGGCAGAAAACACCAACTAACTCATAATTAGTGCCAAAGTATATTAGCAGCATGCACACCTGCCTTTCATTTTTTTTTTTGTTTACATTTGTTTATTGGGTTTGGTTTTTTTTGCATTCATCATGACAGTTATAGTTCGGTACATTAGTACAATGCTGTGAAGACACAATATCAATAAAAACCAGGTATACATTCTCATACATGAGCATTGTGTTGTTCGACCGTGCTGAAACTGTTTGGTCCATTATTACACAAGTCATATTCCTGCAACATCAGCGTCATACACCTTATGATAGTGAAGGCCTGTCTGAGGTAAGTGACCCATCACTCTTAGCACAATAGCGGCCCTGCGTCATTTTTAGGTGTAATCTTTCATCCTGGGTGTATCTGAGGGGGCCGTCGTGATGTGTTTCCTTGAGTGTTGCAATGTCAACCTTGTCTGTATGCATTCCCAATAAATCTCTGGCGGGGAGGAGGGCGGGGGGAGGGGGCACCCCTTCCAGTTCGAACTTGCTAACTTTTCTGACCGTTGGAGCAAACCATTGGGAGGGAGGTACTAAGGGGGAGCGGAAGTTTTCCAACTGTACTTTGGTGGGATTCCACTTATCCCTAGATGCGTACTTCGGTGATGTGTGGGGAATCGGTAGCGTGCGTGGGCCGAAGGTTCAAGTCTGTGCGGTGATCGGCTGACTTTGTTGTGGCGTCTCTGAGGTGGAGGGGGCTGGAGCGGTCGGTCGGGTCTGGGACTGTGAGGCCGCAGGTGGCTCCGGTGGGTTTGTTGCCTGTGTGAATTCGTGCATTAATTGTGCCCACTCTAAGGGGATAGGGTGTTTGTGGAGCCCCTTTAATTCTTCCTCCCAGAGTGTCTCCTCCTCAGCTTTTCCCCATTTATTCATGGCGCCTATCCAGGCTGCTTTCGGAGGCCCCGTAGGGGCCCTCCAGTGCATGGCTATTCTCCTTTTTGTCAAGAGGATGGCTAGGGACATGAATCGATATTGTACTTTCTCGGTTTTCCGCCTGCGGAAAATCCAGAGCGCATATGCCTCCCATGTGGACATAGTCGTCATGTTGGTGACTGCCGTGAGTGTCCGATGGACCCTGTCCCAGAAACCATTGACTGTGGGGCAGTCCCAGAACATGTGTTTAAAGTCTGCTGCTGGGGCTTGACAACGGGGGCATGCAAAGTGTGTATCTGGGAAGAATTGGTGTAGGCAGTGCGGTGTGAGATAGGCTCTATGGAGGATATTAAATTGTATGTTTCGGAAACACGCATTTCTGGAGACTTTTTTGGGGTATTCCAGAGCTGTGCTCCATTCTTTGTCATGGACTACCCTGCCTATGTCGGTTTCCCACTTTTGATGCAAGGGCTGAAGGGATGGGAGGATCAGTGCACGCACTGCCTTGTAAAGCCAAGTGACCAAATGACGCCCCACTCCCATGTGCAATATCGTGTGGATCACTGGGTGTGTTAGGGGTTCCCCTGTGTTAGGATTCCAGTACCTACGGCTGCTATCTAGTATCTGTCTGTGTACTAGAAATTGCCCGGGTGGGAGATCATACTGCTCCATCATCTGTTCATATGTCTTCAACTGTCCATCTTCGAAGAATGATTCTACCTCTGTAACTGCCAGAGCTGTCCATAACTGGAGCGCACCCAGTGTGTAGTACGTGTCCCCTCGTGGAAAACCCACCAGCGGTAGCAAGGGCGAGTAAGGTGGCCGTGTTTTAGACATACGGTGTATTCTCATCATACAGGTGCTGGCAATGGACATCTACGATAGCCATTGGAGCTGTGCCGCTAAGAAGTATGTTTCAAATGCCGGCGCTCCCAAGCCCCCCTCTGTCGTAGGTAGGTATAGTGTTGACAACGCGACCCGCCGCCGCCAACCTCCCCATACAAGCTCCCTGAGGAGACTGTCTAGCTCTTTAAAGAATGGTCTCGGTGGAACCACTGGGAGGTTAGTGAAATGGTACAATAGTCTGGGGATCATTATCATTTTTGCTATTGCCACTCGCCTATGGGTGCCAGCGGTAACGTTTTCCAAAATCCTACTGCCGACCTGAGACCTGCCAGGGTTTTACGATGGTTCCCCTCAAACAGATCCTCCGGGGTGTGGTACAGTCGTACTCCCAGATTTCGGGGGGCCTCTGAGTACCACATGAGAGACTGGGCACCAATCCGGGCTTCGAATAGGGCCATGTGGGGGCTCAGCGGGTAGAGCGAGGATTTCTCTCAGTTCACCTTGAGGCCCGAGATGTCCGCGAAGTCTTCTAGTGTTCCCCAGATGGCCGTCAGGTCTTTGGTGGCGTCCCTGACATATATTAAGAGGTCGTCCGCATACAAGGACACACAGTGCATTGTACCTGCTAGGGGAATTCCCCAGTCATCTCCCTCCCATCGCAGGCGGATTGCCAGGGGTTTGACCGCTAGGGTGAACAGGAGGGGTGACAGTGGGCACCCCTGCCTGGTTCCTTTCTCCACTGTGAACTCCGGGGATATGTAGTTGCCCATCCGGATCCGAGAGGTAAGGCGCGTGTACAGGAGCCTTGTGTACGCTGACAGACCCGGGCCAATATTGTTTCTTCGAAGGACCTCGAATAAATATGGCCATAACAGGGTGTCAAATGCCTTGTCGAGATCTAAAATTAGGCATGCCGCGTTGGGGAATCGCCACCCTGTCGTGTCTTGAATATGGAACAGTCTGCGTATATTTTGCAACGTGTTACGGTGTGGAACGAACCCACATTGGTCTGGATGCACCAACGGGGTCAAGATTTGGGTGATTCTCTCTGCCAGTATTTTACCTAGTATTTTGCAGTCCGTGTTGAGTAACGTGATCGGTCTGTAGGAAGACGGGAGTGTAGAGTCTCTGTGTGGTTTCAGAAAGGTAACTATAATCGAGTTCCTAAGGGATCCTGGTAATTCTCCTTTCACGAGTGCTTCATTATACATGATAACCATTCGTGAAACCAAATGGGCCTAAAAAGTGCATAGTATTCAAGTGGGAAGCCATCTAGCCCTGGGGCCTTGTTCCTAGCTAATGCCCTTATCACCTGTTTGACCTCTTCAGGTCGTATCTTTTTCTCTAGCAATTTCTTATCCACTTGCGGGACCTGAGGGAGTGTCAGTGCATGGAAAAATCTATTGATTGCTTGGGGGTCTCCCTGTCTCGGGGCCCGGTAAATGCTGGAATAATATGTGTGGAAGACTTGTAATATCGCAGGTTGGGATGTCTGGAGCCGTCCTGTCTGATCCCTTACTTCCGTGACTGGTTTCAGGTCGGGGTCCTGCCTAGCAAGCCAGGCCAGAAGTGTCCCTCCCCTGTTGCCCTTCCGGTGTACTTTGGCTGCGTATACTCTGAAATTATATTTGCGGAGGTCCCTTAGTGTTTCCGCATATCTCGTTTTGGCTTCGGCCACTCGCTCCGGGGTGGTCTCGCCACGGTCCTCTTTTTTAGTAGGGTTGCAAGGGTGCGTTCCGTGTCTTGTAGCGCCCTCTCGAGAATTTTGGGCACACCCACTACTTGCTAAATACAGTGACCCCTCGCCACCACTTTGTGTGTATCCCACTCCAAGAGTCTAGAGGATGCAGTTCCCGCGTTGATTGTGAAGTGTTCCTGTAAGTGTTCCCCGTGATCATGTGTGAAGGCCTGATCCGTGAGACATTCCTGGGGTAGCTTCCATGTGGGAACTGGGGGGTGAGGCGGTTTCCACCTAAGGGTCAGCGAGTGGGCATCGTGATCCGATAGCACCCTCCCCAAATAATCTGTGTGTTGCACCTTAGAGTGAAAGGCTGCCGAGCATAAAAATCTGTCTAGGCGCACCCGTAGATCATGGGGAATGGAATGAAATGAATACAGTTTAGTGGTGGGGTGTTGTGCCCTCCATACATCTAGCAATGCCCATTGTTTCACCCATACATTGAAGAGTTCCGTTTGTTTATAAAGTGGTGAATGTGCCGGTGGGGGGCGGGAGCGGTCCAAGTCCGTGTCTAAGACACAGTTGTGAGCTCCGCCTAATATCCAGGGGGTGTGCGTATGGTGAGCTAGTATTTTCGTGAGGCTGCTCCAGAACACGTTCTGCTCTACATTAGGGGCGTAGATACTGCCTATCAGTACTGATTGCCTGTCCAATAATCCCTCCAGTAGCACATATCGCCCTTCCTTATCCACCACCCTGACCTGTTCTTTAAAAGGGGTACCTGGCCTGATCCAGATTATTGTCCCTCTGGCAAACGCTGAGTACCCAGTGGCACAGACGGTGCCCCTCCATTTCCTCTGCAATCGCTCGACCTCTACTGTCGTCAGATGGGTCTCTTGTAAGAGGGCTATGTGCGCCTGCTGTCTCTTTAGATAGGCATACACTGCGTAGCGCTTACTTGCCCTGTGTAGCCCCCTCACATTTAGTGTAATAAATGTAATGTCCCTGTTAGGGGCTCTCGTCATGTCTGTGACTACTTACGTATGCCTCCATTCTGCCCTGTCCCACCACATAGCCAGGGCCTCCCCCGCCGGCACAGCCGCCCCCCACATGTCCAATAGTAGTCCAACTGTTCGCTCCCGCATGGGTATTAGGAAAATAATGGGGAAGGGGGAACTTAAAAGCAACTTTCGGGAAACATTCCCAACATAAGGGGCCTATTGCTCAACACAATAAGTCCAAACTTTACATCTCGTACTGTCTCTAGTCCGTTTCGTGCAGGGGGTGTTTCGGCGTCGCCGCTGGTGGTCAGTGTTCTGGTTACCCACTGCATAGTGTATCTGTGAGTGTTCTCACACCTGCCATTACCTTTGTCGTTGGTTCACAATGGCTGTCGGTGTCCATCTGCATGGAGTATCTTGATCTTACCATGTTGCCTTCCTGTTGCATTTCATATCAGCGTGTCAGCCGTTTGTGGGGTCACTAGTGGTGGTGAGACTGAGCCCTCTCTGAAGGTGTGGGTGTCGCTGTGTTCTTCCTCCTCTGACTTGAAGATATGTGGGCGACGCTCTCCTTCCGATTCATCTACCGTGCGCCGGGCTTCCACCGCCGCCTGCAAGGCTCTTCTGCGGTCCACTATTATTTGTTCCAGGTCCGGGGAATTTCTGGTGTTGGGGACCCACGGGCGATTCAGCTGTGTGAGGGCGACCCATTTAGAGTGCAGTCGCCGCTTATTGGGGAGTTCATGCGGTGGTGTGGCTCTTCGTTCAGGCAGGTCATCACTGTGTCGCCCCAACCAATTTCTCGCCTCCGCTGGGTTTGTGAAGAAGTGCGTTGATCCTCCATGTATAATCTTAAGGCGGGCTGGAAAAAGGAGCGCATACTGCACGTTGTTTTGACATAGGGTTTGTTTGACTGGCTGAAATGTGGCCCATTGACATTGTACTGCCTGGGAATAATCCAGGAACAGCATTACGTGATTGTCCTCCACTCTGAGTGTTCTCGCTTGTCTGGCTGCTCGCAGTACCGCGTCCCGATCTTGATAATGCAGCAATTTGAGCAAAAACGGCCGTGGTGGGGAGTCCGCGGGTGGCCTCCGGGCTGGAACCCTGTGCGCTCTCTCCACGGAGAAGAATGGTGTTAGGTCCTGGGCCTGTGTGACAGTCTTTATCCAATTTTCTATATATCGTATGGGGTCTGCCCCTTCCACTCCTTCCGGTAAGTTGAGGACTCGTATGTTGCTCCGGCGGGAGCGGCCCTCCAAATCATCGGTCTTGCGCTCCTGGGATTTCACTTTGCTCTGTAGCTCTTTGATGGCCTCTTGATGTGTCTGTACCTGCGGCCCCATTCCCTGTAGCGTTTTTTCCCCTTGGTTTACTTTTTCAGCCAATTTCCTGTGATCGTCTCTCAACAGGTTGAGGTCTGTGGCTAGCTCTCCGAATTTACTCTCCATGGATAGCCGGGAGTGCTCTATTGCTGCTAGTTCTTTGTCCAACTTGGTCGACATATCTTCCTCATGCGGTGGTTTTCCATTCTGTTTTCTCCCCGAGGGCCCTGGGGAGGGCAATCTCCTCACTGCCGGCGCTGGCGCTGTCGTCATTGTTCGCTGATGCTCACCATTTCCACCTCTGTTAGACGACGGACCCCGATGGCGAGTCCCGCGCAGCTAGGCCCCTCGGATCCCTCACGTGGGGGCGCAATCTGTCTTCTCCTCACCCACTCAGCGGTTTTCCTGGTCCCGTGCGGTGGAAAGGACCCCTATGGCAGTCCGGTGGCTGGCGGCACCCACTGCCACCCTCGTCAGGGTACGGTCCAGATCTGCTGCACCTCCGGGATCCCACGGCAGAAGGGGGGCTTCTAGATCCACCCAGGGTTCTCCTGCGCCCGCTGACAAGGCTCGTCACCTGAACCCGTCTTCAGCACCCACCACCCTATGTGCCGCCGGGGCAACTGCCGGACTCGGGCACTGGTCTGCCCCGAACCTCTCAGGATTGGCCAATGTGCACCGCCACGTTGTGTAGGCCCAGATGGTTATGCGCAGCGTCCTGACCCTCTATGCCAGTGATTATTTGGGGATTGGGAGAGGGGTCCAAGGCCGCTCACTGTCTCTCGGGACCGTACCAGGGGGTCTCCTCTTCCAGGCCGTGAGCCGACTCAGTAGCTGGCTTGTGCGGGGTTGGCAGGTTCTCTCCTGAATTGTTCTCTGTAGCTCCCCACCGGTGGGGCTGCTACGGCAGTGCCCCCACCGCCGTGCCGGTGATATGTGGGTTTATGGGGGATCCCCTCCCTCTGCCTGCGCCACAGCTGCCAGCGGGGGTCCGACTCACAGAGGCAATCGCACGTTCTCCTGCTTGATGGTTTGTTGTCACCAACGCTGACCTCCGATTTTGCTGGCACTCATTCGATCTCCATGCAGGCAGCCTCGGGGCACCCAGGGCCCCAGTTCACGGTGCCCGCACTCCCCCCCCTGGTGGATGAAGGAGGGAGGGGGTGTTCTCCTTGGGGGGGTGCTCCCGTCCCGTCCCCCTCTCCGCCGCCCCCTGGGTGCTGGAACGGTGCTGCTCAGATGCGCATCCCCACCGCGCCTCGGGTCCCGGTGTTTTGTCTCTTTGCGCCCGCCTTCTCAGTCACCCGGGGCCGCCCTGGGAGGCAAGGATCCTTCACACCGCACACCTGCTAGACCTCCGGGGTCTCCAAAAGTGCTCATGACAAAGTTGGGGCGGCACGGGGGCCAGTGCCGGTATAGCTTCCTCAGTGTTGGCGGGCCTCCACGCGGCGGCGTAGTGCCCACGGTTGCCGGATTCCCCTCCTCCGGTCCCCTCAAGGTCGGGTGATGGGCGCCGCCATTTTAGGTGGGCCTGGGTGCCGACGGGCCAGCCCTGTAGTTCCTCTCCTGGGGCAGCTAGGTGATTTTCGGGGACACCGCTGGCATCCTCATAAGCTCCCTGCTGAATCACGGAGCAATTTGGCGTGGTGTTGGCATTCTGTGCGGTTCTGGGCGATATTCCCGTGGCAGCCGATCGGAGCACTAAGAGAGTGCATCCACCATCTTGGCTGGCTTGGCCACACCCCGCACACCCGCCTTTCATAATGAGTTTTAGCCAGTCAAGAGGCACATAAATACACCAGGGTTATTATTGGAATAAACAAACATCTTATTTGGCCTTTTAGGTCCCATCGACTGTGTTGTGGAAAATCTCTATTGTACAAAACAGTACAAATAATGGGCTTTGGGTAAGTCCCTTGTTCCTGATTAAAAACCTTTCTTGTCTATCTCAATTCAATGCTTCTTATTTGATGACTTCCCTACCTAGTGTTGTGTTTGTCCCTCATTTCTTTTTTACATGATTTTTGAATGGCTGAGCTATATCCTACAACCACTCATGTATAGGGACTAGTTTTTAATTTTTCTTTCATCTTTCCATAGTAGTCCATAACTTTCCTCACTCTCTTCTCTGTCTCTTCCTCCACACTATAGTATTTTTTACAGTGTAGTATTTTTTACAGTGTTTAAATATTTTTTGCTTTCTTTTTCAGATGGTTCAGCAGCTGCACATGCGACTGGGTTACTCGCTTGCCCATTTGCTCCCACGTTGTCAGCTAAACCTGCTCCCCACTTTTAAATTATATATATTTGTAGTATCCTGCATATGTATTGTAATGTATTTTCCGCCACCTGATCAGCCAGTGTCTGTGCTCTGAACTCAATAGAATGTTGGAGTCTGCATGAGCCTCAGAATGTTGGGACACAGAGGGGTGAAGTGACAGTTGGGCCTGGGCTGAGCAGCAGACAGGCTGCTCCTGATGGGGTTCTCCTTCTCAACTTAACTACCTGTTGTTTAAAACTTTATTACTTGTTACCTGCTTGAATAAATCATATTTAATTACAACCTTCCTGCGTGGACCTCCTCACCACATTTATTTGGCGACGAGGATATTCTTCCCTACACAGGGATGGGAATGGATCCAGCCCCATCTGCCCATATACTTTTTCCTACATGGGTTACATACGGGTTTCACCCTTAGGCAGGGCACTGTCTTATGGGTTACAGTCCCAGTTACATTTACACTGTCACCCTCACCCGGGTGTCTTATGGGTCATAGTCCCATCTCTACATGGCACTACTCTTTACCTCTACATGAGGGTTGACTTTAAACCGTCTGCTATGGCATGGGTTTTTTGTCCCATTCACAGTGCTCCTCACCCTCTTGCCTAGGAGTAGAGGATGGCCATGGGTCTCTGTCTCATTGGCTGTTATTTTCTCTCTATGTAATCGGTTTTGTTACATTGTCAATTTTATTACGCAACGCTATAAATTTTATCTTAATTGGTTTGTCTATTTGATAATAGGGAAGGATAAGTGATACTGTTTGTATTTCTTCGCTTCTTCTTCTCTGTTTATCATTTGTTCAGATTTCCTCTTGATGTCATTGCCTTTTCATCTTTGGAATATAGAGCAAACACATTTCGCTGTTATTTCTTCTTTGGTCTTCAATCTTTCCTTTTCTGCAATGTTCTTCTTGTTCTTCCTTGTTCAGAAGGAATCTCTTCCTTCTTTCCTTGCTTGCTTGCCTGCCTGGCCAGAGGGTGTGTGCAGGGGTTGTCTTTGGTACGTCTGTCTCTCTCTATTTCTTATTTCCACTCTTGCGTCTCACTGTCTCCTTCTTTCTATTTCATTGTTGTAGAGGATGGGTTTATTCTATTTTCTTACTTAAACTTTACCCTCTTTTCCTTGTCTTCTCCCATCTATCTCCTTGCTCTGCCTTGCTCACTCTTTTCCTTGAAGTTCTCTCTGTCACACTGTTGTTCCTTCCTTGCTTTCTGTCCTTTGCTCACTCTTGTTATATTTTAGCATATATTGTATTTGCTCTTCTGTTGGAAGGAAAAGGGATATGTAGTATCCTGCATTTGTTAAGTTATGTATTTCACCACTCCTGCTCAGCCAGTGCCTGTGCTCTGTACTCAATAGCATGTTGGAGTCTTGATGAGCCTTGGATTGTTGGGACACAGAGTGGTGAAGGGACATTTGGACATGGGCTGAGGAGCAGACAGGCTGCTCCTGGTGGGGCTCCTCTTCACAACTGAACTACTTGTTCTACTGAACTATTCAACATGTTATCTACTTGAATAAATCATCTTTGATTACATCCTTTCTGCATGGACCTCCTCACTTTACAGAACTGTACTGTTTTCCTCAACTTGAGGGTTTACTTTACACAGCCTGCTTTGGCATGGGTTTTCATCCCATTCACAGTGCTCCTCACCCTTCTGCCCAGGAGTAGAGGACGGCCATGGGTTTTAGTCCCATTGGTTGTTTTTCCATGTATTTTCTATGTTTTCTATACACATAGTTATACTCAATCCTTATTTGTATTATCCATTTGGAAATGGGGAGGAGTATTGTGATACTGTTTATGTCTCTTTGCTTCCTCTCTGTTTTTTCTGGCTCAGCTTTCTTATTGATGGTCTCTTCATTATCATCTTTGGAATCTGGACCTTACACATTTCGCTGTTATTCATCTTTGGTCTTCAGTCTTTCCCTTTCTGCAGTGTTCTTCTCATTCTTCCTTGTTCTGGAGGAATCTCTTCCCTCTCTTCTCCTTGTGCTTGGGTATGTCTTCTGTTCTGTTCCCGTTGTGCCTTGTCCTTCTTTCCTTGCTTGCCTGCCTGGCCAGTGGGTGTGCGTAGGGGTTGTCTTCGGTATGTCTGTCTCTCTCTGCTTTGTATTTTCTCTCTTGCGTCTAACTGTCTCCTTCTTTCTATTTTATTGTTCTAGAGGTTGCATTTTCCATTTTCTTCTTACACCTTACATTCTTCTCTCTGTCTTCTCCCATATATCTCCTTTCTCTGCTTTGTTTGCTCCTTCTTGGACGTTCTCTCTGTCACTCCATTGTTCCTTCCTTGGTATCTACGCCTCGACCCTGATTGCTGGTAGGTCGCTCCCCCACGCCGCACAGCACCACCTGTGTGACCGTGTCCCTCTGCTCCTCTGCTCCGTAGCCTTGGCCCCTCTGCCTAAGTTGCGCTCTCTGTGGATTTTCTTTTGTTGATTTTTGTTGTTTTCTGTTGTTCCCTTTTGGCCCCTTTGTCCCCCTTGCCTTGTTACTCCGCCTGTTTTCTTTTTCCACCGCTGCATCCCCTGCGGCCCCGCCCCCCTGCTTGCCCATTCGCCCTCCCGCCTCGCAGCTGCTCCTCCCTCCCACCCCCCTTATAATGGGGGCCACTGCGTGGCTGAAGGCACACCTAAGGCAAGCCTGTCTGCCCCCGTCCACACCTGGACTGTGCCCAGTGCCAGACCCCCTAGCTCCCGCGATTGCCGCAACACCCGACACCACTACGATGCCAGCAGACTCCACGCACTCAACGCTGGCCTATCCCAAACCTGCTTCCAGGCCACCCCGAAGCGGTACCTTGGACCCTTCTCCTGCCTGAACTGCCACTATACCAGCCTCCAAACCACCTCCACGTCCACCGGGGTAGGTCACAACAGCCTCAGATGCCTTCTACTCAACACAAGCTCTGCCCGCAAACACGCCATCGAACTCTGGACCTACTCAACTCCACCTCCCCAGACATCGCCTTCCTGACGGAGACCTGGATGACCCTCTCCTTGGCACCATACATCTCTATAGCCATCCCTGACAGCTACAAGATCACCCTCAGGGACCGCTCCAACGGAACAGGAGGAGGAATCACCATTGTCACCAGCACCAACGGCATGCTTATCACCGCCGAAAAAACACCTGCACTTCAAACTCCACACCGACCCCAACACCACCCTTAGAGGAACCCTCATCTACAGACCACCCGGTCCTCGGCCACAGTGCAGCGACTCCATCGCTGACTTTGTCAGCAGGCACGCCCTTGCGTCCATGGACTACATCCCCCTCAGAGACCTGAACTTCCACCTCAACAACACCAATGACAGCAACTCCACCACCCTGCTCGACAACCTCACCAACCTCGGACTCAAACAGCTCATCATGACTCCCACCCACTCCGCCGGACACACGCTCAACCCCATCTTCTCAGCCTGCAACCATGTCACCTTCAGCCACACCACTAAACTCCACTGGACTAACCACCTTTGTGTCCACTTCAGCTTCGAGAAGCCAACAACACATCACCACACCCAACGGGCCCTCCACCGCAGCTGGAGCAAAGTTACCGAAGACCAGCTTGTCACCACCCTCACCCGAAACCCACCAAAAGACACTACCGACACCACCACCTTCAACCTCAGACAATGGATTGACGACTGTGCCAACACTCTCGCCCCGATCAAAAAACCCTCGAACAGACAGTCCGACAGAAAAACCATCTGGTTCACTGCCAACCTCCAGGCATCCAAGCAGGTCTGCCGTAGGCTCGAGAAGAAGTGGCACCACGAACAGACACCAGACAACAACACAGCCTACAAGAACACCATCCACAGACACCACCAACTCATCCGTACCGCCAAAAGAACATCCTTCAAAGAGCACATTGACAACAACGCACACAACAGCAAACAGCTCTTCAACATCGTGAAGGGACTCTCCAACCCCAGCTCCAACTCCAATGACATCCCGTAGTCACAGGACCTCTACAACTCCCTAGGCACATTCTTCCACTGCAAGATCACAGACATCCACGACAGCTTCAGCAACCAGGCCTCCCCGACTGACACAGATACCTCAGACCCACCGCCCCCCAGCGACATCAACATCAACCCCCTGCTTTCCTGGACCCACGTCAACGACGAAGACACCATCAAAACCATGAACACAATCCACTCCAGTTCACCATCCGACCCCTGCCCACACCACATCTTCAACAAAGCAAGCTCCACTATTGCACCCCATCTTCGCAAAATCATCAACAGCTCCTTCGAGACCGCCACCTTCCCAGAGAGCTGGAAGCACACTGAGATCAACGCCCTACTCAAGAAACCCAAAGCTGACCCCAAGGACCTCAAGAACTTCCGGCCCATCTCCCTCCTCCCTTACCTGGCAAAAGTCATTGAGAAGATCGTCAACAGGCAACTGACCTCCTTCCTCAAAAAGAACAACATCCTGAACCCATCCCAATCCGGCTTCTGCAGCAACCACAGCATCGAAACAGCCCTCATCGCCACAACCAACGACATCAGGGCCATGATGGACAATGGAGAAACCGCGGCTCTCATCCTCCTGGACATCTCGGCCGCCTTCGACACCGTCTGCCACCACACCCTCCGCACACGCCTCCACAAGGCAGGGATCCACGACAAAACACTGGACTGGACCACCTCCTTTCTCACCGGCAGAACCCAGAGTGTCCGCCCCCCCCCCATTCTGCTCTAAAGACACCAAGATCATCTGCGGCGTACCCCAAGGATCGTCCCTCAGCCCAACACTCTTCAACATCTACATGGCACCGCTCCCCAACATCGCCAGATTGCACAACCTCAACATCGTCTCATACGCCGACGACACCCAGCTGATCCTCTCCCTCACTAAGACCCCCACCACCACCAAATCCAACCTCCACGAAGGAATGAAGGCCATTGCTGAATAGATGACGATTAGCCACCTGAAACTGAACTTAGACAAGACGGAGGTCCTCATCATCGGATCCAGCCCCTCTGCCTGGGATGACTCATGGTTGCCAGCCGCACTGGGAGCTGCACCAACGCCCACTAACCACGCATGCAACCTGGGAGTCATCCTGGACTCCCCTCTGTCTATGATCCAGCAAGTGAACGCCGTCTCCTCCTACTGCTCCAACACCCTCTGCATGCTCCGCAAGATCTACAGATGGATCCCCACCGGTACCAGGACAGTCACCCAGACCCTTGTCACCAGGAGACTGGACTACGGCAATGCTCTCTACACAGGAACATCAGCCAAACTCAAGAAATGACTACAACGCATACAGAACGCCTCTGCACGCCTCATCCTCGACAGCCCCCACCACGGCCACATCGCAGGCCACCCGAAAGACCTTCACTGGCTCCCCGTTAACAAGAGGATCACCTTCAAGCTCCTCACCCCCATCCACACAGCTCTCCACAACACTGGACAAGCGTACCTCAACAAACGACTCACCTTCTACACCCTGAACCGCCAGCTTTGCTCCGCTGACCTCACCCTCGCGACCGTCGCCCGCATCCGTCGAGCGACCACCGGTGGCAGATCGGTCTCCCATCTCGCTGCAAAAACCTGGAACAGCCTCGCCATCTGCCTATGACAGACCCAGGACCTGCTGGCCTTCAGGAGACTCCTCAAGGCCTGACTTTTCGAGCAGTAGCAGCACCCCCCACCTCCCAGCGCCTTGAGATCCTCATGGGTGAGTTGTGCGCTCTACAAATGTACTGATTGATTGATTGATTGATTGATTGTTCACACTCATTATTTTATATCATATATTGCATTTGTTCTTCTGTTGAAAGGAAAAGGGATATGAAGTATCCTGCATATGTATTGTAATGTAATTTCCACCACCTTTTCAGCCAGTGCTTGTGCTCTGAACTCAATAGAATGTTGGAGTCTGGATGAGCCTCAAACTGTTGGGATACAAAGAGGTGAAGTGACAGTTGGGCATGGGTTAAGCAGCAGACAGGCTGCTCCCAGTGGGGCTCTCCTTCTCAACTTAACTATCTGTTGCCTAGAACGTTATTACTTGTTACCTGCTTGAATAAATCATCTTTATTTACAACCTTCCTGCAGGGACTTCCTCACTACGATATTCTTTTTAAATTCTCCGATTTTAATCACAAGCAATTTGGGAACTCTCATACCCTAAACACCTCCAGGTTACTTGGGTATAGAGGCCAGCGCCGTAGCTGCACCACCAAGATTAGGGTAACCTAGTACCAATCTGCAACACCATCTCGCCACTCCAGAAGATTTCTAGCAGCCTACAGGGATGCCACCTGTGTGATGGAGACCAGCCCTTTTCCGTTTTTTTCTACCCTCACGTTTTTTTACCACTCCCCCCTCCTCTGTACAGTCTGCCTCCCTCCCCTTTGCAATCAATCCTCTCCAGCATTCCTGTTTCCTTCCCTGTTTGCGTGCCTCCCTAGCATTTTGGATGTGGGTGAATGTATGTGTTATTGACTACAATGAATAAAAAGATATAAACCATAAAAAATATTTTTGCAAGAGCCTGGAAACTGCACACTGCTATAGCATTGTTTGATTGTTCACATTTGTGCGACATTTCACGTACATACCTTATTTTTTTTATTTATCTATCCTTCGTAAATGGCCCTCCAATCTTGAAAATGTATATTAAGAACATAGTAGAGAACTCATCCAAGATGCCCACCACCTATGTGTAGGGACAAGCAGGTGCAATCTTGAAAAGCTTTTTTATTTTTTTATTTGCTTTATTGCCAGAAGGGCTACTGTGGCAGTGAGTGTGTGAGCCCGGTTTTGGCTATTTTTGGGCCTGATGTGTGGTCTGGCAGGCCTGTATTTATCAGTACTTACAAGCACTAATGGCTCTAGTCTCCCATACTATGCAAAACACTTTTGCAGCTAGTCTTTTCAATAAAAAAACTATCCATATTTGCAAATGTGGGTTCCCTGATGGGAGCCACTTTTATTTTGCGCCTGGGGCTATTGTGTGCCTCAGTACGGCCCTAACGGCTTAACCTTATTAGGACCCTGAAATGTGCTGTCCTGTGACTTTTGCTGTCCAGAGGCAAACGTTTGTTTCCCTGTGCACCTTTTTAGATTGCAGCCTTCCAGACAGCACAGCAGTGTGGTATGTGAAAGACATCTTGGGGAGTTTCAGAAAGTTGACCTGGGAAAGCATTGTACCCATTGCTTGCCATTGACTTTGTGGTTAGTAGCTCACGTTTTCTGGCTTTCTATTTGCTGGCTTTATTTGCTTTACCTGTGCAGCTCAAATGTATACCTCCTTATGCAAAAGTCGCATTTACAGTATTCTTCCACGAACTTGTTTTCTATAATAAACAGGCCTGTAAATCTTGTTCTTATCTCGTCACAATTGTTTTTTTTTTTTAACTTTAATAAATGCGATGTCGAAAGGTATAGCATTCTTCAACTGCGCAAAACATTTGCCTTTCATTCATGAGGCATGAAGTTCACTATTGGCATTCTCAGGGTGAGTGAAAGCATGAACGTTTCTAAAATCATGTTTGAAAACTAACACTTAAAAAAGAAAATCTTGCACTGATTTTGTTTGATGTACTAGTTACTTGCTTTCTTTCACGTCAGTTAACTTGTAAATAATGCTTGCCTGTTTTCAAAGAGAGCCATATGCAAAGTTCAGGAGGGCGCTTGCGGACTGCACTGATTTAGTCTCATGTACAAGGACTAATAAGATAAAACAGTTCTCCTTGTTAATAAAATGCAATTTTTGAATTTGTGGAGACGTTTTCATATTTTACACGTTTTTGCAAAATTCCTCTTCTTTGGTGAGTCCATTTAATTTTTGAAACTGCCTTTTTAGAAACAAATTACAAACCAGTATTTCACCCTCTGCGTCAGCCTAACATATGGTGATCTTGGGCAATTTACACAATTTATGGTCCATTCACTGGCAAGTACAGGATAAGATCTTTTCAAGGTAAAGATTTTCTAACACAATTTAACAATGCTTGTTTTTCCCTTTAATGTGTAAAGCATATGCTTTTTTTTTATGACATCTGTGGCAACTCGTTTGGAGATTTGGAGAAGTGTAAAGGCACTTTTTATGAAAGCCTTTGTATTTATGTTTAGCTACACAATAATTATGTATTCCATCCGCAACTATGCCTTTTTCGGATTACATACATTACTAAATATAAACTATTTCCTCATTTGTCCTAGCAGGCACTAGGGTCATAATTAGAATAGTAAAGCATGTGCAATGGTGCAGCGACCCATTGAGCACTGATTATTGATATATTTTACTACTAAACAAGCAGTCAAGCGCAATTACCTTGCAGGTATTAGGGTCATGTTTTGAATGGTGCAGCAGGTGCAGTAGCACAGGGGTCAAAATGTCTTGGAAACCCACTGAACCCAGATTATTGCTGCATTGTACTACTAAACAAGCAGCCAGAAGTGCAATTCATTTAAAAGCATTAGGGCCTTTATTTGAATTGTGCAGTGGGTGGAGTGGCACGGGGGCCAAAAGGTCTAGGAAATTCACTCACACCGATTATTGCTATATTTTAATACTAAAGAAGAAGTCACATTTGAAATTACTGTGCAGGCACTAGGGCCATAATTTGAATGGTGCAGTGGGTGCAGTGGCACTGGGGCTAAAAGGTGTAGGAAACCCACTGAACACTGATTATTGCTATATTTTGCTACTAAACAAGCAGTCAAGCGCAATAACCTTGCAGGCACTAGGGCCATGATTTGAATGTTGTAGCGGGTGCAGTAGCACAGGGACCAAAAGGTATTGGAAACACACTGAATGCCGATCATTGCTACATTTTACTACTATCGCCAACTCGGAGCCAGATCTAGCCGATATCGCCCCACTCCATACTGACCGTCTGCCGTCCCAGTGCTCACTATGGCGCAGTGTGAGTGTGTATGAATCATCTTTTTTATGGTATGGTCAGCTTTTCTAAAATGCAGTTAAAAGATCTATAAAGAATTTCAGCAATATATAAGAGCACTAGTTTTATTGCACAGATTTTATGGCACTGGGGAGATTACATGATTTGGCAGGGTCGCAGGATGTTAAAACAATGCCAAGACTCGAAACTGGTTCTCCAAGTTGCCAGCTCCTTCCATTATTTCACATCTTTATTATAGTCATCCGCAACATGTACAAAACAAATTGACAAAGAAAATAGATTTTGCACATGCAAAACCTATTGACTTTGCCAATGCTTGTTCTTTATAATTTCATATCATACGATCTTGAAATACATACCTTCAGGATGTGCCCTGTATGAAAAATTCTCCAACATTTGATTTTACTCAACTGTTGTCCATGTAGAGTAGCAACCCAAGCTATCCAAAGAACTGACTTGCCTTTTAGTTCACTATTGCCATTATCAGGGTGGGTGGCTGCATAAATGTTTAAAAATTCATGGTTGAAAACTATTCCTTGAAAAAATACTTGCACTGATGTAGCCTGATGTGCTACTACTGCTAAGATGGAACAGTTCTGCATGTGAATAAAAAATATTTTTGACATTTTTAAAGAGACTTTTTCATATTTTACACGTTTTTTGCAGAATGTCTTTAAAAGAAGTGGCTCAAAAGGTAACTGTGCTACTTGCTTTCCTTAATGTCTATTAACTTGTAAATAAATGCTTGCCCGTTTTGAACAGGGGCCACATTCAAAGGTCAGGAGTGTGCTTGCTGCCCCCAAACTAGAGATCTACAAGGACGTTATACTATAGATTATAACCGCAGCGCTGGCTTCAGTGCAGAATAGCTGCAAGTAAAAAATAGAAACCGCTATAATGCAGTCAACTTTGGCTTTGTCATAAAGTTTTTTTCTTTACTTGCAGCCATTTGCAACATGAGTTAAAAACATTGGCAAAGACAATAGATCTGGCATAGGTAAGACCTATTGACTTTTCCAAAGCTTGTTTGCAGATGATTGCTGCTGGAACTGCCTTACGGGATCTCAGGAGTTGCTACATTCTCCCCTGTGGCCACCCACTTCCTCCAGCACCTCTGCTCAGCCGGATTCCCACTCACACACATCCCTGCTTACGCAGACATAGATCTGGCAGCTGTGCTTTTTCCTTACATGCTCCTGATGCCTGGAGTGACTTGCCCCTGCACATCAGAGCCTCCTCCTCAGTTTATGAATTCCACAAGAAATTGAAGACTTGGCTTTTCACATGACCCTGACCCTGGCTTATGCCATACAGCTCCTGCTTCATCACCAGGATACACACCACCAAGGTGAGTTGTGTGCTATACAAATTCACATAACTTACCAGAAAATAGCATAACAACATAACATATTATAACATAACAGGAGCTTTGCATGGATTGATGAGTGTTGTCACTGCTTCACTGAAAGCTTATTAGAGGGCTTCACTGGCCCAGAGTTAGGTCTCTCTTTTGTGTTTAGGACAATGACATTACTCCATAGGCAAGAGGGAAAGGTCACAGAGATACCCCTACTCACCATTGTTGTTGGTGGGGGGGAGGTCCAAGCTCCCACTTCCCACTCTAAATAGTGAACATAGATTAGCATACTGCTATGGAACTGACCCTCAGTTGTACTTCCCTTTATTTACGCCCCTGGCTACTTACAGCCTTTAGAGTGCATGTCACAGATTTCCAATGTAAGGGACACTACAAGTGCACATACCACAGTTAGCAGCTCTGCAGACTTGCAAATGCACACTTGCCTCAAACACAAACATAAATGGCTCTGATGTCTACATTATGCAGACTTTCTATATAAACAAAATATGTACTTCAGAGGCAGCGGTGTAATATTCCATCAGAGAGGGCCTAGATATAATTATCCTCTGTCTTTTGTGTAATTTTGAAATGCTTGTTTGAAAAGTACACATTTCACATAACAAACAGAAGCCCCCCCCTGAGTTTTGTGGGGATTTCAGGCCTCATTTTATGCCTTTCAAGCAGCACAGAACAATGGTGTAATAACAAACGATGTAGCGCCCCTGCAAAAAGTGTTGATGAGCATCTCAAAATTCTGGAAAAAAAATTCTTCAAGTGGTGGGTGTCCCTCTAGACCAGAGGGGCTGCGTGGTTGCAAGGTACTCTAGCTGGCAGGTTTTGAGTGAGATGAAACCAGATGCTGAAGTGTGAAGAACCGGGTTTTTGAACCCAGCGGCGCCAGGGGCACGCCCAAAGTCTTCGGGTTCACCTGTCTTAGAATACAGAGACACGGGATACTTCTTGGTGGCGTCAAAGATCAAATGTATTAAATCGTCAACATACTGAATAAGAGCAGCACCAGCAGGCCACATAAGAGTATCAAGTTGAGTTTTCAAAGCCTGACTATAGATAGAAGGACTTTCGCAATAGCCTTGAGGAGCTCTCTTAAACCGGAAGCTTCGGCCTCCTAAAGAGAAGCCAAAAATATCTCTACTTTCCTCGGCAATTGGAATGCTGAAGAAAGCATTCTTCAGATCTATAACCGAAAACCAGGCAGCTGAAGCAGGAATAAAAGTCAACAAAGCAGTAATATCCGGAACAACTGGAAACTGTGGCACAACAATCTTGTTAACCTCTCTAAGATCGATCACAAACCTATAAACAGGTGGCTGAGAAGAGTCAGTGCGTTTCAGGACAGGCAAAACAGGACTGTTACACACATTAGTTTCAAGAAGCTACTAAAGACTTGGCTCTTTGCCCAGAAAAGCTAAGCACTCTCCCACCTTTCTTGCTTATTCTGCCTAACAAGAAATTTTCATTTAGCGCCGGGACACCTCCTTGTGAGGTAGCTGTTCGCGCTTTACAAATATCAGTATTATTATTATTATTACCTCTCGTTTCTTCAATCACATCTTTCTCAATCAAATCATAGATGATCGCTAAAAGCGCTCTTTCACCATCGCTAGAAATCCGATATTGGGGAATACGCGGCATTTTAACATTCGCTTTAAGCGTTACAACATAAGGTGGAGTCTCCAAAAGACCCACATAATTAGGACCAGTAGCCCAAAGAGTATCAGGGAGAGAACGCAATTCCAGTGGAAGCCGATCTTTAGACAAATACATCGGAGAGATCACTTTCTTACCCAATGTAAGCTGTACTCCCGAAGGAGAACAACGTAATGTTGCATGCAACCTTTTCAACAAATCCAAATCCAACAAATTCTCACCACAACCTGTCGTTAAAATGAGAGGTGCTTCCAATTCACAAGGCCCTATAGGAAGAGACAAGGGACTAGAAACTGGATTACGAACTGGGGCGCCAGAGAATACTACCAAAACATTCGTTAAGCCAGACAAAGGTGCGCCAGGGAGTTTAGAGTGCATGATAGAACTCTTCGCTGCACCAGTATCCAAAAGAAAAGGCTCTACCACACCCGATGTGGCTACTGCAACATAAGGCCCACTCTGATCTACTGGAACCGACACTACTCCCTCTCTTTGTCCATGGCTGTCCTAGCAATCATTATAATCAGCATTCTCACTCTCAACATAATAGTCATCAGCATAGTACTGAGTCGACTGACCAGATGCAATTTTCTGTTGATCAAAACAATCCATAGAATTCTGCGGGGGAAAGGAACGTTCGTTCTGAGAAAACGCACCACGTCCTCTACCCCTAGACACTTGCTGAAAACCACCACGGCCTCTAGGGCCGGCATACCACTCGCGCGTTGTCGTAAAACAGGGCACTCATTTTTATAATGACCTTCCTCCCTACAGTACGCACACTGATTCAAACCCAAGGGGGGTCTTGGAGGAAAATACCCAGCGTTCTGTTGCGGTCTCTGAAACTGTGGAGGTTGCTGAAACTGTGGGCGTTGCTGTGACTCTTGCTGATTCGAGCGAGGCGGTTACGCCTGCTGCAAAAGAACCTTTGTCTTTAGGTCTTTAGTCCTTTTCTCAACTCTGTCTTTTTCATCCTTATCCCTATTCTCATAGTACTGTGCAGTCGCCAATATCTGGGCCGACGAGGAAACAGCCCAAGAACTCTCAGAATCTTTCAATTTATTACACAGTTCAGGAAGTAAATTAAAGACAAACTTATCTACGAACAATCTTTGTCCACCTTCCGTACTCATATCTTGGCCACTATGATCTATAAATGTCTCTTCAAACCTAGTGAAGAAATCAGATACACTTTCTTCCTTCTTCTGCCTACATGCTGCTAACTTGTCCCAATTTACTCGTAATGCTGGCATCATCGTTTTCATAAGATTTATAATTCTGCCAGGTAGATCTGCCACTAGAGCCTCAGGCTTAGCACCACCAACTTGTCTAGCGTCCGCAGCAGCAATATTGACCCATGAGTCACCTAATTCAATTGCATGATCCTCATGACAAATTTTTGCCCACAGAGGTTGAGGTACTACATTACCCAACAGCATATCTATAGCGGCTAAATTCATTTTTTTTTTTTTTTTTTTTTTTGAAATATATTTTTATTGCAGAATCAGGAATAAACACATCCAACAAGCCAACCTAGACACCAACGGCTCCCAGCATACAGTGCGACAGTAACACAATACACAGCCATTTAGCCCACATCCCGGAGGTTGGGCGGCGCTTCAATGAGTCAGTTCACTGGAGGTACCTCGGTGCGTGCCCCATCTGGGGCACAGGTCAGGTGTAGCACCTTGTTTCTGCTTTTATCCCAAAACAACCAACCCACCCTCTCCATCTAGTCCTAGGCCACTCCAATGTCATGTCATGTAAGCATCCCGAGTACCTTCCCGGGCCATCCAGTTCCGGGAGGTTGCCGCTAGCCGGCAAACCACCCCCTCCTACGACACCCTCCCAGTGCCCTCCCCCTCAACTGCTGCTAATGCGGGTTCCACCATCTCCTACCTGCTCTAAGGTGACAACTATCAGGAAGTTTCGACAAGCAAGTGGTCACACGGAATCCCTGCCTATAACTGATCAATTTCTTCGCCTGCAGTTAGGTAGTCCCTTAACGCTTGCACCACCAGTTCCCAGGACCGTGCCAGTTCCAAACTCTTCTCGTTACCAGTTCTAGTCGCCTGGCGCATTCGTTACACACTCTCACAACCCGACCACTTCACCAGTTCATTCCTCCACCTCCGCACAGACGGCCCCTCTTTGGACTTCCAATGCCAAGTGATTTCACGTTGCGCCAGTATCAAACCCAACCCAATGAATTTGCTCGTTACCTTGGTTTTTTTGGTGTGCGGGAACCAGAGAAGCAGGCAAGCGGCCATGTCAAAGTCCACCTCCCGATCCGTGACAGCATTCAAGAGGTCCCCTACCTCAGACCAGTAGTCCCCCAATTTCGGACAACCCCACAGCATGTGGTCAAGATCTACCTCAGGTTCTAGACATCGTGGGCACATGGCATCAAGCACCTGGAAGTGTCGACGCAATCTCTCCGGGGTCAAATACGCCTTATGGAGCACGAAAAAATGCACCTGTTGGAATCTCGCGTTCCTCGTCCCCTTCCAGGTCCTGTGTAGCACCTGACCCCATACGGAGTCCGGAATTTGTTTACCGACGCTGGTCTCCCAACGCGACTTCAACTCAACTAACGGGGCCAGACCTTCATTTAACATCCTATTGTGAAGGCATGTCACCGCCTTGACGGTGCCCGCTGCCATTACCACATATTGGCACACCATTGTCACCTCCGGCTCAGCCAATCCACCCCCCCAATGCCTCTGCATAGCCGCTACAACCACCGCATGCAACAGGAAGGTACCACTCGGCAGACCGAATTGCTCTTGTAAGGTCTGGAACGGGGCCATCGCCCCGTCCACATAGAGGTCTCCCACCATCTGCAAACCCAGGTCCTCCCATTCTAACAATCGGAACCAATCACCTCCGTGCGGTAGGGCAGTGAGCATTCCCAGCGGAATCTCCGGTGCGTATGGCCGGCGCTTCCCAGCCCTCCTCAGGTTCCTGTTCCAACACAACCTAAATGTCCTCTCCTCCATCGTGAGGTCCCTACTAGCCAGTCTCTGTTGCATCACGATAGACGACAAGACATGCCTCTGAACGCCGACCCCCCGGCCATCTTCAGGCCCCCTGAATTCTCTGGCCACGTTCTGCGTCAGGACCTGGAACTGCGCTGCCAGATAGTATAACTCGTAGTCGGGGACAGCCATCCCTCCCTCACATTTGGGTCGCATCAAGGTGGTCAATGCCACCCGTCGGAGACCGTGGCCCCAGAGAAAGCCAGTCACCAACGTCTTCAACTCTCGAAAGATACCCTGCGGGATCCACACCGGCAACGTTCGAAAAAAATAAAGGAGCCTCGGGAGTGCCACCATTTTCAACAGTGCTACACGGCCCAGGACAGAGAGCGGGAGAGAAGCCCAGAAGTCCATACTGCCTCTCAGCGCTCGAATACAGCGCCCCACATTCCCCTCAAGGAGGTCTGCCGCGGCATGGTAGATGCGCACTCCCAGGTAAACAAAACAAGAGGGTTCCCACACTACCGGCCTCGTGAGCAGCGGGCAGGGCGTGGCCTTCCTCAACGGAAACACACAAGTCTTAGTCCAGTTCACTCTGAGGCCCGAAAGCCTCCCGAACCTGCCCAACATGTCCACCGCGCCTTCTAGAGCCCTCCCAGAGTCCGCCAGGTACAGTAACAAGTCGTCGGCATATAACGAAATATAATGCGAGTCAAGTCCCTGCGCAATCCCGTCGAAAACAACTCCTGTTCTCGCCTCCGCCGCTAGTGGTTCCATTGCAAGGGCAAAGAGCAGAGGGGATAGTGAGCAGCCTTGCCTTGTGCCCCTACATACCGGATAAACCGAGGAGACCAAGGTCCCCAGCCGCACCCGCGCCTTAGCCGACGAGTATAGCACTCTCGTCCAGCTCCGGAACCCCTCCCCAACCCCGAACTTCAACAGCACGCCATCTAGAAACTCCCATTCCAAGCTATCAAACGCCTTTTCAATATCAACCGTCAGCACTACCGGGCCTGGTTCCGCCGTGGCAGCACTATCAATGACCCCAATCAACCGACGGATATTCATCGAAGTGCTCCTAGAGGGGATGAATCCCGCTTGATCCCTATGCACTAAAGAGGTCATCAGTGGTAAGAGCCTGGTGGCTAAGATTCGGCTCAGAATCTTGTAATCGACAGTTAGCATAGACAACGGACGAAAAGAAGAGACATCTAAGGCATCTCTGCCCGGCTTCAGCAGGGGCACAACCAGCGCCTCCGTCATAGAGTCAGGCAACCGCCCCAATTGTTTCGCCTCCGCATACACAACCTGCAGTCTGGGCGCCAACACTTCCATAAATTTGGCGTAGAACTCGATCGGCAGTCCATCCACCCCAGGGGTTTTGTTCCATGCCATATGACTAATCGCCCCTCGTATTTCCGCTAGGGTGATGGGGCCCCCCAGATCCCGGGCGTCCTCCTCATCCAATACCGGCAAAGGGATCCGATCTAAGTAAATACCAATGTCCGCGGCCTCCACTTCGAGGTGGCTGGCGTACAGACCCGTGTAGTAGGACTGAAAGCGCCCCAGGACCGCTGACTGTGAATAAACCACCTCCCCATCCTCCTGTCGCACACTCATAACCGGACATCCTCTAGGGGACGGATCAGCCAACTTCGCAAGGAGCGTGCCCACCTTATCTCGCTCCTCATGCACTTTCACCGCATACAACTTATAATCATAGCACCGCAATCTCTCCGTCTCAGTTGCCACCGCCTCTTTCGCACGCAACAAGCTGTCTTGCAGCTCCGGCCTCTCGGGTCGCTGCCGCTCCACCCCTCTCAACACTTCCTCCGCCTTTGCGAGGTCATTCAGCACTGTCCCTCTCACAGTCAGAAACCGTCCCATACATACCCCCCTCACCACCACCTTCATCGCATCCCATTCGTTCGCTCTAGTCGCTGTCGACCCAGCATTGACCGTGAAGTAGTCGTCTATGCCCTGCCGGACCGTCTCACAGAACGCTGGGTCTTCCAGCGTCTCCGGACGAAGTCTCCAAGTAGGGACCGCCGATCTCGCCCGCTGCCATTGCACAGAGATCAGCAGTGGGTTATGGTCCGAAATGGTCCTAGACAAATACTCCGAGTGAATCACCACATTCGCCAGAGATTCGCAACACAGCACCGAATCCAGTCTAACATGCAAATCATGCAGCGCTGAGAAGTAGGAGTAATCTCGAGTTTCGGGGTGCTGCGCTCTCCACACATCCACCAAGCCCCACCTCTCCTGCCAGTCTCGCCTATGGGTCGCAAGTCTGCGCACTGGGGAGTCCGCCAAAGGCGGGTGTGACCTGTCCATCAGTACATCTGAAATGGAGTTAAAATCCCCCGCCAGTAAGATAGGGCCCGCCAAATAATACGCCAGTGAGCGCGACAAACCCTCAAAGAAATGCGCTTGATCAGCGTTGGGGGCATAAATGTTACACAGCACCACTTCCCTACCACACAGCCGTCCTTCCACCACCACATAACGACCCTCCGGATCTATTCTCTGACTCGTGACTTGGAAGGGTGTGCCTGCTCTGATCCATATTAACACCCCCCTGGCAAATGCCGAGTAAGTCGTGCCAAACACCTGACCCCGCCACCTCCTCTGCAACGCCCCACATTCCTGCTGTGTCAAGTGAGTCTCCTGAAGCATCGCTATCTGAATGCCCCGTCTCACCAAGTAGGCATGCACTTTGTGGCGCTTAACCATAGTTCGAATACCCCGGACATTCCATGTGACACATTTCAAGTTAGGTAACGTCCCCATAAAGCATCAATCCCAACAGTGGCGCACGCCAATAAATGTGACCCGCATCGCAGCAATTGTACAACCCCTTCAAAACACACCCCATAACACCCATCCACCCCCTCCCCAGGACAGGGCCTAGTAACCCAGCTTCAGCCCCGTTCCAAACCTCAAACACCCAACACATCACACTAGTCTGTAGTCGACACCACAGAAGACCTTAAGGGTCTGATGAGGACTATGGAGCCCCAAACCAGGACGACAGAGCAACCACCCCGCGCCCACAGCCCCACACTGCTAATGCAGCCCCGTACCTGGCAGTCCAATAGAAGTCAGGAGTGTCCAGGCCTTACAAACAGTTCAGCGGCCACGAGCCTCACCCATTGAATATACCATCTGATGTTTGTGGGGTAACCTCCGGCCCCTGCGCTCCCCCCACCTCCGAGTCTTCATCACCGGTCTTCTCCCCTTCCACTTCCGAAGCCGAACCTCTGGAGGCGTCTTCCTGCTGCGAGCCCGTGATGTTCGCCGTGGCCTCCAACGCACTCTGTCTATCGGCCAGCATTTGCGCCTCTCGCTCGGCCCGTTGGCGCCTATTCCGGGAGCGGATGCGCTGCGACTTCCTGACCCTGACCGGCTGCGCCCGATCCCTGGCGTGCCTGTGTGCACGATCCGTCCCCGCACGATACAGCTCCAGCCAGGACCATGCCTCATCCGGTGATTGGAAAAAGTGAGTTCTGTCATCAACGATGACCCGCAGCTTGGCTGGAAAAAGCAGGGAGTATTGAATCCCCTCCTCTCTCAGCTCTTTCTTCACCGACAGAAAAGAAGCCCCGCCCCGCTGCACTTCCTGTGTGTAGTCCGGAAAAATCGTCACCTTGCTGTTTTCCACCTGGAAGGGCCCTTGGGATCTCGCCCTTTGGATCAGCAGATCCCGGTCCTTGTAGTGCAGCAGTTTGACCACCATCGGTCGGGGCGGTCTGCCCTCCAGGGGCGGTTTGGCGGGTACCCTGTGCGCTCGTTCCAGCGAGAAGAAGGGGGACAGACCTTCCGGCGCCACCACTGTCCGAAACCAGTCCTCCATGAAGGCCACTGCGTCACCCTTCTCGATTTTCTCTGGGAGCCCCACCACCCGCACGTTGTTCCGGCGGTTGCGTCCTTCCGCGTCCTCCGCCCGACGCTCCAGGATCACCAGGCGACGAACCACGTCCTCAAGGTTATGTTCTGCGGTGACCACGGCCGGTTTCAGCTCCTGGAGCAATTGTTCGTTGGATTTCACTCGGTCAGAGAGCTTGGCGTGGTCCGCCCTCAGCAGGCCCAGCCCCGTCGCCACCTGCGCTATGTCGTGGTGCAGCTCGTCCTTGGTGGCAGTGATCGCGGCCATTATCGCATCCAGGCGGACATTCAGCCGTTGCTCCTGCGACGAGGGCTCTGTCGCGGAACCGTCCTCAGCCCCCTCCGACCTCCTTTCCCCCTGCGCTGGCGTCGCAGTAGCTCCAGTCCCCTGCGCGGCCATCTTGAGCGCGGGACGCCCGCCTCGCGAGCAGCCACCACCGGAGACGGCCGGTGGCGATAGGTCCCCCAGACGTTCCGAACCTGGGCCTGCCCGGCACCAACAACGAGACAGCCAAGCAGGCGCAGATCTCTTATCTCCAGGGCAAGCTTGGTAATGCAGAGCCAGTCGTCCCACGCCCTCGCTCAGCCGCCAGCTTCCGGTCCCGAGGTCGTAGGCCCCGCCGAGCGGGTGGGCAGCCGTGAGTCCTTATGCCCGGGCAGATCGAGCCCCCTGCCCCCAGCAGCACCGGGTTCCGTGTGTCGCAGCTGGGGCGACCAAGCTTCTCCGCCGTGTTCAGACGGGCTCTAGGTTAATCCGTTGTCCCAGCAAGTAGCAACAGGGCATCACGTGGGCCCCTGTGTGGAGAGGCCAAGCTAGAGCCGCGGGAGGCGCCCGAAATGTAGCACCAAGCAGGGACAGGCAACCGTGTCCGCTAGGAAGCAGGTCACACCATTGGCAAAGTACAGGGCAGAAACGGTGGGCTCATGATGGGTCTTTTGCATATCCCACAGGGCACTGCCAGCAGTCGAGCCCAGTACCCAAAGCCCAGATGCAGCACCAGGAGACGCCCCCAGATGGGCAGGAATGGTCCGGCCACCCCGGTCACAGCACACCTCACGGCGCCAATCCGGTGCACTCACGCTGGTCACTGGGTGGGGCCTCCCCCGGCGACCGATCCTCCAGCCGCTGCTACGCCCGCCCGCTCCCCGGGGCGTCCAAGCGCTGTGGTCCGCCGCTCCCCCAGCGCTCCGACGACTCACCGCTCGCCGCCGCACGTCAGCGGCCTCCTCCGCGGCACACTCAGCGGCCGGGCGGCCCCGCACTCCTGCAGTGTCCCTGGCCGCGCTGCTCGAGCCCAGCTCCGGCGCTCCAGCCGGCCGGAGGAGCAGGTGGGGGAGGGGGCGCCGCTACCTTCAGTTCTCCGCGCCGTCCTCCGCCGTCGCACAGGGCCCGCACCTACTGTCCGTTCCTCGGCGCTCCGCCTCACGGCGGACCTCCAGGCGCCTCCAAGCAGCCCCGCACCGCTCCCCCCACAGGTCTCGGAGCTTCACTCCGTCTGCGCCGCCATCCTGTTTCCTCCGTCCAGCCGAGCCGGGCCGATCACCAGGTCCGTTCCACGCGGCTCCCAGGGTCCGACCGGGGCTAGACTGTCCCCATCAGGTCAGCGACCTTCCACGACCATACTTGTAGCTGCCAGGTAACATGGGGCAGGGTAAATCAGGAGTGAAGACGGGACTCGGCGCGGAGCAACTCGCTCACGCTGCCATCCCGGTCGGCGCCGAAACCACGCCCCCTATAGCGGCTAAATTCATGATGCATGCGTCAACTGTCTGAGACAATTCTTTGTAATAGCCAGCTGGATTCTTACGGGGATCAGGTAAAAACTGTTTAAGGGCCAAAACTTCTACTCTCTTCCATGGCACTTGTACCCATACTCTTTGAAAATGAGGCAGAACAGCTGGACGATTTGGCCGCTGATGATGAGAAAACTTGTAAAAAAGCTACTCTTTCTTTGTTGCGACATCTGTCGGACTTGCATCATAAAGTGTCACCTTCTAAGTTGCAGTATTGTCGCCAAGAAGTGACCTACTTAGGTCATCTCTTGTCGAAGGAGGGAAGGAAATTGACCCCAGAAAGAATTCAGGCGATTGCGCAAATGAGTGTGCCAACGACACAGAGAGAAGTTCGTGCCTTTTTGGGTATTACATCGTATTGTAGACAATGGATCCCTAATTTGTCATTGTTGGCGAAGCCTCTGTTAGCATTGACTGTGAAAGATACTCTGTATCCTCTTCCTTTGTCTGATGAATGTCAGAAAAGTTTTTCGGAATTACGTGATGCATTGTGTTCGGCTCCTGTGTTGGGTACTCCAGACTATAACAAGCCTTTCACGTTGTATGTGCATGAGAGAGAGGGATGTGCGTTGTCAGTGTTGACACAATCTTTTGGGGACAAGCAGCGTCCATGCGCGTATTTCTCATCAACTTTAGATCCAGTAGCTAGAGCGTTGCCGAGTTGCTTGAGAGATACAGCGGCAGCGGCTGTTTCTATCCGACAGTCTGCTGGACTGGTGATGGATAATACGTTGATTGTGCTGGTTCCACATGCAGTGGATACCTTGTTAAATCGTACCAAGACTCAACACCTTACTAGCGCGAGGTTGTCGGGTTATGAGTTGACACTTTTGGCTAGTCATGTGCATATTAAGTGATGCAATGTATTAAATCCAACAACATTGTTGCCGACGTCTGTGGATACAGATGGTCAGGAACAGCACAATTGCCGAAGCAAGTTGCGATTGTGAAGTGTAGTGCTCATCGGAAGGTTACGGATGATGTTGGCCGTGGTAATGCGTTTGCGGATGAAATTGCGAAAGACACAGCAAGAAATCTGATTAGTCGAATGTATGTGGCAGGCCCTGCGAGATGGATTGGTGATGTTGGAATGTGGGAAGATACAATTGAGAGTGTGAAATCGATACAGGCTGAAGCTACTGAAAGTGAGAAGAATGTTTGGAGAGAAACTACGGGTAGATTGGATTCGACTGGTTGTTGGGTTGAATTGTCAGAACACCAAAGATGGATGTTGCCAGATGCGTACGTGCTTGCAGTGGTTACTATGGCACATGGTTTGTCTCACATCAGTGTGAAAGGGATTTGTAAGTTGTTGGCTCCAGTATGGCAGAATGCTTGAATTCCCAAATGTGCGGAGAATGTGGTCAAGAATTGAATGGTGTGTTTAATGTATAATCCTGGCAAGGGAACCCCAACTCCAGCTGGTCACTTTGCTCCTCCGACGTATCCGTTCGAGGTTTTGCAATTGGATTTCATCCACATGGAAAGGTGCAATAATTTAAAGTATGTCCTTGTAGTTGTTTGCGCCTTTTCTAGATGGGTAGAAGCATACCCCCTAAAAGATAATACTGCCTCGTCCACTGCTAAAGTCCTGGTCAAAGAATATTTTCCTAGGTTTGGGTTGCCAAGGATGGTATGGAATGATAACGGGAGTGAATTCGTGGGGAAGGTGATGAAGAGAGTGTGTGAAGGGTTGGGAATTCACCAGAAATTCCACTCTGCGAAGCATCCCCAATCAGCTGGTTTAGTTGAGTGCTATAATGGCACGTTAAAGTTAAAGCTGGCTAAGATTCAAGCGAGCACCGGTCTTCAATGGCCTGATGCTTTACCGTTGGCACTTTTGTCGACTAGAACTACAGTACATTCCCGGATAGGCCTTAGTCCGTATGAGATTGTCTTTGGCCGTACGGCAAACGTTTGGAGAGTGCCGAGGCCAACAAAGTTTAGTGACATCGAATACCCTATGCTAGTGGACTACTTGTGTGACTTGACGACTAAATTGCATATCTTACATCAACAGGTTCATGATAAATTGCCGCCAGCTTCTGCGGACCTAGGTCACATCCTCAATCCCGGTGACTGGGTCCTGGTGAAAAGTTTTCAGCGGACTAAGAATTTCTGGAATGGACCGTACCAAGTCCTGCTATCTACGAGGACTTCAGTAAAGGTTTTCCGGAAGAAAAACTGGATCCACGGCGTACATTGTAAGAGGGCGCCGTTGCCTCTGCCGTACGACCAGTGGGTCCGTGAAGGTATTGCAGATTCAGAGACTGAAAGGGTGCCGAAGTTTGCACCGTTTAGCGACGCTGAGTTGGTGTGGAGAGGCTCCGAGAAAGAAGATGACGATGTCCTTCAAGAAGCCGTGCCTGTGTCTCAAAGATTAGACACTACTGAACCTGAACTGTTGTTTCAGCCTCAAACGAGGCCTGGAAAAGAGCGTTATAATCTACGTCCTAGAAACAATGGGCTAATAAAATTAATGAATTCCTTTTTTTGATTTTTGAAACTGAACTCTCTCAGGAATTGAACTCTCTCAGCCAAGAAACTTTTTTGGCATATTTTTGTGAACCACCATCCGGGTTCAGCTGTAGGGTCACTGTGTAAAGACTAGAGAGTGCAAGCCGAAGACGCAAGGTTCTGTTCTGGTTGGTCTAAGGGAGTTCCTGTGGAAAAAGGGTGGCACTACCAACCAGAATATAAGATCCTTAAGTATTGCCCGGCGGTGTCGCCTCTTGAACCCACAAAGAAGTTAAACTATTGAAGAGGCAGGCGCTGGAGACTGGAAGGCAGGAAACAAGGTTTTTATTCTCTCCGGAGGAGAACACAACAAAACGGGCAGAAGGTATCGTTCTGAGGTGCTCTAACTGCATCCCTGAGGCCTGGCCTCTTATACACAAGTTTATCTCTTTATTGCATGTAACACATTCTCGTCGATACTTTGATGTACGGAAAGACATCCTCAGAATCCCCCCTTCCCAGCCCGTTCCCACGCAAGGTTACAGTGGAAGTCCCCGCCCCGTTCACAACAGGTGATGATCATCGCGCAGCTGGATATTCCGCCGATTCACGGAGTGTGTGGGGTTCGATCGGATCTCGTAGGGCGGGGGGCTTTGATCAACCCGGGGATCCCTTGCTGGGGGGAAACTTTCTATTGTACGGGGAGGGGCAAGGAACATTATCGGCAGAGCTGGGTGTCGGCCTGGGAACGAGGAAGACGAACAGGCACACGGGGAAAAGGGGGTTTGCATCAAAGGGCCGGGGATCATAAATGGGAAGAAGGGAGGTGTCGCGCTGGGAACAGGACGAGGGCCTGGGGCAGAGCAGCGCTGAAGAGGGGTTTTATGATTCGCGGCAGGTGCAGGCAGGGGGGTTGTCAGTATGCGGGGGATGCCGGCGAAGCTAGGAGGGGGAGAGAGGCGCGCTGGCTCTCGGCGGGACCAGGGAAGCCATGGTGTTCAAAATGGCGGCTGTTTTACGCGCACAAAAAGGTTAAGGAGAGCAAGAGGGCGCCGATAATGTTGACGGTCTCAGTCCAGCTTTCAACATTCCCTGGGCTGACAGAAGCATTCCTTAGCAGAAGAAAACCAACCGCCGTGAACAGCATCAGTTAGAGGATGGAGTTTTTTGAGATTGAGAGAGCCGTTGAGAAAATGAACATTAAGAAGAAACTGTGTAAAATTATGCATAGCAAATGTTTTCTGATCACATGTCTTTTGATGTTTTTTAGCATGACGTTAGCTTTGGTGGGTTGGTTTGTATTTTCTCTTCAACTGATTTCTGCACCCATTTTCCAACCTATGACTTTACCTGCTACTACTTCTTTGCATTCTTTTCATACTTTACTTGAACACGAACAGATTAGAAGGTCAGAATTTGTAAATAACTCATTCATACAGTTATTGCATCAACATCAGTTGGTGGTGAACATCACTAATTGCTGGGTGTGTGGTCCTATGCCACATACTACGGATAGAGGTGTTCCCTATTTGATTTTACCGTTTAGTCAGAACGGGTCTTTGTGGGCTTTTCAGACTATGTTCCTTTATGCCCTTGAGGTTTATCCGCGTTTTGGAAGAGAGAACACGAGTAACCAAGCTTTGGTGAAAGGAGTTTTAAACATGAGTAGAGATATCAAAACATATAGAACTATTCCCAGAGATGAATTACTAGCATATGTTGGTTGGAATGCAACCTGATATAGTATTAGTCTGGGTGAGAAGCAGAGACGAAAAAGGTCACCTCCGATTTGGATTGTACCCCATCGTGGTCATTTTTGTCTGCAAGGGAAAGGCAAAAATCCAAGAGCTCAGTTAGGAAAGAGTATTTGTACTCAGACGTATGTCTTTGCGTCCCAAACTTCCCCACCGTTTTTAGCAGCTAAGGGCACGTATTTTGTCTGCTATGATAGAGCATATACATGGTTGCCCCCTGATTTTTCGGGAACATGTTATGTTGCATATTTGTTGCCTCCTACGTACACTGCTGCTGCAGATTACCACAGAACGAGAGTCGTTAGGGGTGTCTTCAGTAAGGAAGATACCACTGGACAAGAAGTGGGAGACTTTTTCAAGGGTCTCCTACCGTTTTGGGGACCTATGGCAAACAGTAGAAACTTACGGCAATTAACGAGAGTGGTTGAATCCACCATAAATAAAACTGCCGGTGCCCTTAGTAATCTGACCGCTGAGCTTCAAGCGGATCGCCTTATGACGTTACAGAATCGAATGGTTTTAGACGTCATACTTGCAGATCGAGGTGGGGTATGTAAAGTGATCCAATCGAGTTGCTGCGTTTTCATACCAGACAATGCTCCTACAGTATTCCAGGCCCTTTCTAAGTTACATAAGATCTCTGAATCTATAAATGTGGATAAAGGAGATTGGTCGTTGATTGGATGGTTTTGGGAACTGTTATCCACCTGGGGATGGAAGATTCTGATGATCATTGGGATGGCTTTAGCGATTCTTTTCCTGTTCTGTCTTTGTGTGCAGTGCGCTCCTGCTATATGTGGCCTCTGTGCTACTTCGTGTGCAAGGAGACCTGTCCCAAGAGAGGTACTAAGTAATAGGATTATGCTCCAGCAACATCTTGATGATCTGATGAATATAGACCTGGATTCAGATTGACGTGAGTTTAGGTTATTGCCTATGTAAGGGCAAAAGGAGGGGCTGAGGTTCCGTGAATTCTGAACCCGTTCCATAAAGGTCATGGTTTCGTTATGAATTTGATATTAGCGAACCGTAACTAGTTAGTGCGGCAAGTATGAGTGTTTTCGTCATGTTAGACTGATGGATTCACTACGTATTTAGGGATTTTGTTCTGAACCCTTGGATTCCATTTTGTGTATGGCGGCCATTTTGTGGTTGCCCTCACATAGGCCGATGACTGTGGCTGAACAAGTCTTTTAAGTACATGTACACCTTAGCTCCAGTTCGTGCTGACTCCTGTTTGACCTGAGTGAACTGACCCTGTTGCTTGAAGCCGACCTTGTTAAACCAGTTCTTGCCCTTTAGCTGATCAAGATTAAGGATCAGAGCACAGGACATCGTAAACTTTTACTGCACACAAATATGCCTTATCCTACTCTCACCTGTTTCTGCTCCTTTCTTTATGGTCTATTTACGATTGGGTAGTGCCCTTTTTTATTATGGGTTCGTCCGACCTGTCTAAAGAAGATTGTTGGGTTTGACCGATGATTGATCATGAGCTGGGCAACTGAAAAGTGGGTTTTACCGTCATGCGATACCTTTGGTGTGAATACATGTGATTGGACAGTTTGTAAATGTTAGGTATTTGTCTGGAATGTGATTTTTGGCATAAAAAGGGATGAATTGCTTTGTAAAATTGAGCAGTCTCCTGAGAACTCATACCGTGATGACTTCTAGGACTTCTGTTACTGGCTGCAGCCAATAAATTTGATCTTTGACGCCACCAAGAAGTATCCCATGTCTCTGTATTCTAAGACAGGTGAACCCGAAGACTTTGGGCGTGCCCCTGGCGCCGCTGGGTTCTAAAACCCGGTTCTTCAAGTGGGCAGAATCTATTCGAACAAAGTTCCTAAGCTTTTTTTAATTTTACCGAAACAGTTCCCATACTTTTTTTTCTTTAAAACTAACTGTTTGTACTAGGAATAGTCCGATTGCATATTGCTAAAAATATAACTTTAGAAAACACTGTTAGCATCTAAGCCCTGAAACTGTCTGTCTGGACATTTTGCTGCAGCCTTTACGCATGCAGCCTATTTTATACTGTGTGTCATACATGTGTTTACTCCCCCAGTCTATTTTATACTGTAACGCATTTTTAGGTTGAGACTTGCTCAACTTTTAGTAAAGGGCTTCCTAAAACCCACCAAGCTCACCACATGCTTGTGCGTGTGGTTTTTTTTCCACACAGGCTATTGGGCTTTGCGTGCATCTTTCTAAGAAAGACAGCACGCAATTGGGCGAAGGTGGGTGCATCTCCCGCCTTTGCTCCGCCCACAGCCTATTGCTTGCGGTTACCCACACAGGCCACATCTGTTTTCAATTATCGTGCCCACACATGGGCCCGATAATTGAAAACAGATCGCTCGCTGTGGCGCGCTGGCACCATTCGCGGGCTTGTTTCCTTTTATGTTTCCCATGTGTTATTTGATCCAGTGAACCTTAAGGACTCCGAAGCGTCCCTGTAGATGTCTGAACTGAGGCCTCTCCATGTCCCCAGCCTCAGTTTAATCTTCCCTCCAGTTCTGCAGGTGCCGTTATAAATGCTGTGACTTGTTTTGCTATTATTCCTTAAGAGCCAGTGAAAACGAAAATCGTACAAATAATGGTATCCATACACATAAAACTGTGACCAGCAGCTGTGTGCCACGGTCCTGCCTGGGAGAGAGCAGCCGTCGATGGCGGGAAGAAGGGCTGAGCTTGTACCCATTTAGTGCTTGGCTTCTCGGCAGAGATTACCAACACTGCTGGAGAGGATGGGTATTTATCTATCGTTCTTCTAATAGCGCTCCTTGACAGAGTAAGGTTTGAGAGCGCTTTTACAGTGTCAGTTAGGATGGAAAGGCGAACGAGAAAGGGTGCTTATTGTTTGCAGTTTTTAAATGGTGTGAACTCCACCCAAAAGGGTTGGTGCTCTTTACATGAGGGCCTGTTACATTATACAAGCACATAATCACGTTGGGATGCAATATTTTTGCTTTTATTTTTCAGGCACTGGGAGACTAAGGGCCAGATGTAGGTAGGCTAATACCGGTCGGTAACGGCCGAAATTACCGAATTTCGGCCATTACCGACCAGTATTAGGCTTTTCAGATGTACGAGCAGGCACGGCCCGTGCCGGGCGTTATACTGGGGCGGTGACATCAGGCAGGGGAGGATCAGGGTGGGGGGTTGTAAAATGAGGGATATGGACCATTAGAGGTAAGTACCGAAATAAATAAATAAAACGAATTTCGTTGCCCATGCTGCATCACCAAATGTGATGCAGCGTGGGAAACGAAATTCGTTTTATTTACTTTTTTCGGTACTTACCTTTAATGGTCCATATTCCGCATTTTACAACCACCCACTCTGACCCTCCTCTGCCTGACGTCACCGCCCCAGTATAACACGCGGCACAGGCCGTGCCTGTGTACGAGGCCAAATTGAAGAATTTGATAATTTACCGAATCGGTAATTTAAGGAATCGGTAAATTACTGAATCCTTACGATACCGAATCGGTAATTTACCGAATCCTTGATGCAGGGAGCACTCAAGTGAGTGCATTTCTCATTTACCACCAACTACAAGTTGGTGGTAACTATTGAAAACCGTTAAGAAAGCAATTTTGTGCTTTTTTAACAGTGCCACATGGCAGACATATGTGTGCCACATGTGCACCCATGCACTATTCAGGGGTGCAACAGGGTGTCAATGTGACACTCTGCCACCCTTGTAAGTCTTCCTCCTATTACCGATTCGGTATTTACCGAATCGGTGATTCCCATTCATTCCTATGGGCCTCCACACCCATAGGATTGAATGGGAATTACCGATTAGTTTAACTTGCATTTATTTTTCATTTAAGGTGCGTCCATGACATGTTTTTTGCAGTTACCTGTAGATGAAAAGCCAACAAAATATTTACTGATTGTGTACTTCGTTTTAGCTATCTGACCCCACCCCTAGACTCACTCATCCGCCCCATTGTGCTCTTAATCACAGTCCCCATAGGTTTTATTATGCGGTTCGGTCGTTCGATGAAAGGGACTCCTTGCATATCTACATACTTACTACGCGGCAGCGTTGCCCTAATTAGTAGATTTCTTGCAGAACGAGCACGTGACCGGCAGAAGAGCGAGTATGACAGATTTTCTCCACTATATATGCATTTTTGTTTCAACAACTCCATGCAAAAATTTCGAATAATCCCATAATTTATAGACACTGTGATTTGACGTAGTTTTGTTACAGAAAGGCCCTTCACCGCGCTTGATATAGTGCTCCGAAAACAGTCTTGTTGCATACTATCAGATCACCACTAGATGGCAGTATTGCATTGCGTGACCAACACGTAAATACGGGCTAAGGCAATTAAAGAATTCGTTTAGGTTAGCAGAACAGAACCTGTACATGAACTTCAGAAGAGCGTTTTTCGGGAGCTCAGCGATTGCTAAAAGGATGATAGTCAAGCAATGACCATTTAACACTTGAACAGACTATCTCCAATGTGTAATGCATAACATGGGCGTTTGTCTCGTGCATATTAATCCTGAACCCAACCCTCTACGGGCTGAAGGTTGGGTTGGGTACTATTTGTAACCAGCCGCCATATCTTTGGGATATCTTATTTAGGTCATTCTGAAGTTTGCAGTTCTGAACAACTTCGGTAGAGTGCTATGCAAAGTGTTACTATAAGTTGGCAAAACATCACGTCCCACTGGATTTTCGTACAGTAAATGACGCTGTGCAACCTTTTCGTAGTACGCACATCGACTTTAACCTGCATACAATTGGCAGAAAATTATTTTATATAAGGTTCCCAGAATAACTAGTTGGAGTCACCTGCTTGCAGTATGATGACCGTCATCTGCACTTGATTACCACCAGGCGAAAGCGGTGCTGGGAAGTAGTGTAAATATTGACAACTTTCTTTTAGCAAAAAGCAACAAAAAAAACAACTCACACTGCCCTCTAGTACAGCCATCGCTACTTCTCCTGGACTCCACTAGTGCTTTGAGGAAGGTTTCAAGAACCTGAACTTTACATGAAATAATATACCTGTGCAAAAAAAAACAATTTTCCTCAATTATAAGCACTGCCCCTTTCTACATATAAAACAATAATCGTTTTGTAACTTCGATTACAGGGCGATAATGCAAGAAACGGTGGGTGTAAATGTAGATCTACATTGGAAGCTATTAACTAATATTCAAATCACTGTACTATTTATTCAAAAAAGTCAGTTGAAAAGTTAAAACTTAGCCTTTCCGTCTCTGTCTGAGTCTCTCACCTGGTGTCCAGCGCCCAGGAAGATGGCCTGTGGACTGTGTGGCTGTAGGTACCTACTGCCCTGCCCACTACACTACATCTCTCCCCTTTCTTAAAAAACAAGAACTCAGTGATATCTAGATGGAAAAAGTGAGTTATTGTTCTTCAATTGTCACAAAATAGTCAGTGGCTGGTGAGAACAACTGATAGCCAGTGTTCCCCTCATTTGACTGTTTAGGTGTCATCAGGCATTTGTAGGCGTGGGTGAGTGTCTTGAAAGTTTCTCTCTTCTCAATGGAGAGTCAGTTTTGGAGGTTACACAAGTGTTGGGTGATATATTTGTGTCGAGAGATGCCGAGGATGAGTCTGGCTGTGGTGTTCTGAACGGTCTGGAGTTTGCGGAGCAGAGATTTGTTGATACCGGCGTGGATGGTGTTTCTATAGTCCAGTATGCTGGTTATGGGTGCGTGGGTGGTGGTCTTCCTTGCCTCAGGGCAGGGGGAGTGGCTTGCCCACTGTTATTAATACTGACTGTTTGGACAGCCTGAGAGGCTGTCCAAACAGATAGTATAAGCAACAGTGGGCAAGCCGCACTCCCAAGCCTCCTCCCACTCTCCGTTCTGCAGGATGCAGACTAGGAGAAATGACGTGCTTAGGGCAGCCGGCCGAACCAATCAGTGCCGGCTGTCATGGAGGGGAGGGAGGCTGCCTGCAGCCTTCAGTGACGACTCTGACGAGGCTTTCAAAATCCAGGATGGCGGGAGTCTGCAGTCTCGGGACAGGACTCGAGTCGGGAGTCAGAGCGGGAAGCCAAGGTAAGTTTTTTTACATTTATTTTATTATTCTGAGTCAGAGTCTGTTTATGTTATTAACTGGGCCGTTGTGATGGTTTTATTTTTGTGACATTCAACAGCAAGGGAAACTGTTTCCTCTGCCATTCACAAGCTAATTGGCCTGGAAGTCTGTTGTAGTTTTGGGGTAACGCTGGTGCAGTACCATCTGTTTTTTTCATGTGGGCCCTTCAAACGAGGTCTGTGTTTACTGTGCTGTCGGGCAAATTGATCTACATGTACAGCATCTGTGATATGACACCGAACTATTCCCTTGAACTAACGCTGCAGACCCGCCAGACTCTATACTACAAACAGCCGTCCATTATGCATGTCACGCGGCATTTACATCGTCATTACGGATCATTTCAGAAGGGAAATTGAGATCTTAGGCTGATCATAACTATTTCAAAACCGATTCATATCTACCGAGAGGGCATACGTCAACAGTAGAGCTGGAAAGGGCATGCGTGGCTCGTATTGGTAACTAGTCAAGTTTGTATAGGGTTATGCAGGACCAGCTAACAAGAGGAGTGAACATAGAAATCTTGGCCTTCTAAGTTCAGTGGCAGAGACATGAAACAGGCACTTGGAATGCATATTTGGCTGATTTGCGTGAGGTTACGGGGTGGGAATGAAGAACCTTAATTGTCCAATTAGAAGCAGTGTCCCTTATGCAACACTTGCACCAACACTTGAGCACCCTGACTCGAAATCACGTTTGCCCCTCTTTCATGTTTGCAGTTTGTTTTTATTTTATCGTCTTCAGGTTTTCACCTCAGTAATAGTGTGAAGGTGTTCAGGCAAGCTTGTGCAAGAGTCAGACAGATTTGAAAACATGGCATGCATTTAAAAGAGGTTTTAAATTAGAAATCTCCGGAGTGCCAGAACAGGCTGCAGCCATCCTCAGAGACCCGGCAGCCTGTGGAGGCTTAACAGACTGTTAAGCTTGTACCCCTGCTTTATGTGCTGTCTTTTTCATGTGTGAGTGTGTGGGAAGTCTGCAGGACTGTTATCTCGTGTGGCGCATATTATGAAATCACCGGCCAACTTCTCTAACATTCTAATAGCCTCTGGTCTTTGTTCCTGTATGGACTTTTCTCCACCGTCAATTTTATGACCCGCCTATTTCAAATGTCACCAGCCGCCACTGGTCGAGGATGATTCCCATGTTCCCTGCATGGTCGGTGGGTGTCGGGGCTGCCCCCAGTTCCTTCGGCCACCAGGAGTCCTCCCAGGCTAAAGGGTTGGAGCCGAGGATGAGGACCTCCGTCTTGTCTGAGTTCACCTTCAGACAGCTGATCTTCATCCAGTCGGCGACGGCCTTCATTGCTTCGTGGAGGTTGGCTTTGGCGGTGATGGGGTCCTTGGTGAGGGAGAGGATCAGTGGAGTGTCGTCGGCGTAGGAGATTATGTTGAGGTTGTTCTGTCGGGTGACGTGTGTGAGCGGGGCCATGTAAATGTTGAACAGTGTCTGGGTGAGGGAGGATCCCTAGTGGGGAGGCGGATGCTCTGGGTTCTGCCAGAGAGAAAGGAGGTGGTCCATTCCAGAACCTTATCTCGGATCACTGCGGCTTGGAGGTGTGTGCATAGAGTGCGGTGGCAGACAGTGTCGAAGGCGGCAGAGAGGTCTAGGAGGAAGAATGCTGCGGTCTCACCATTGTCCAGCAGGGTCCTGATGTCGTTGGTAGCGGTGATGAGGGCGGTCTCGGTTCTGTGGTTGCTGCTGAACCCTAACTGGGAAGGGTCCAGGATTCTGTTTCTTCAAGGTATTGGGTTAGCTGTCTGTTGACGATTTTCTCGATGACCTTGGCCGGGAAGGTGAGCAGAGAGATGAGCCGGAAGTTCTTGAGGCTCTGGGTTCTGCCGGAGAGAAAGGAGGTGGTCCATTCCAGAACCTTATCTCGGATCACTGCGGCTTGGAGGTGTGCGCAGAGAGTGCTGTGGCAGACGGTGTCGAAGGCGGCAGAGAGGTCTAGAAGGAAGAATGCTGCGGTCTCACCATTGTCCAGCAGGGTCCTGATGTCGTCGGTGGCGGTGATGAGGGCAGTCTCGGTGCTGTGGTTGCCGAGGAACCCTAACTGGGAAGGGTCCAGGATTCTGTTTTTCGAGGTATCGGGTTAGCTGTCTGTTGGCGATTTTCTCGATGACCTTGGCCGGGAAGGTGAGCAGAGAGATGAGCTGGAAGTTCTTGAGGTCTCTTGGGTCTGCCTTAGGTTTTTTGAGTAGGGTGTTGATCTTGGCGTGTTTCCAGCTCTCTGGGAAGGTCGCGGTCTCAAGGGAGAGATTGATGACGTTGTGCATTTGGGGTGCGATGGGAGCTGCTTGCTTTGTTGAAGACGTGGTATGGGAATGGGTCTGACGGAGAGCCGGAGTGGATTGTGCTCATGGTCTTGATGGTGTCATCGACGCTCACGCTGGCCCAGGCTAGCACGGGGTTGTGGTCAAAGGTGTGCGGAGGGTCTGTTGTGTACTTGTCTATTGGGGCTTTCTGGGTGTTGAAGCTGTTGTGGATGTCTGCTATCTTGCAGTGGAAGAAGGTGGTGAGGGCGTCGCACAGGGCTTGCGACGGCGGGATGTCGATGGTGTTGGAGCTGGGGTTGGAGAGTTCCTTCACGATGTTGAAGAGCTCCTTGCTATTGTGTGCATTGTTGTCGAGGCGGTCTTTGCAGGAGGTCCTTTTGGCCGCCCTGATGAGGAGGTGGAGGTTGCAGATGGCATCCTTGTGTGCTGCGTGGCGGTCCGGAGTTGTTCACTGTGACATTCCTTCTCTAGTTTCCAACAGACTTGCTTGGAGGCAAGGCGTTCTGGGTGACCCAGCTGGCCCTCTTGCTGGTGTCTCTGTGGGGGGGTTTCTTCAGCGGGGCGAGGGTGTTGGTGCAGTCCTCGATCCAGCGTCTGAGGCTGTGGGCAGTGCCGTCGGTGTTGGAGGGTTCGGTGGGTGGGCTGAGAGCGAGGTTTGCATGTAGTTGGTCTTCGGTGATTTTGCTCCAGCAGCGGCGGGGGATCTGTTGAGTGCGGTGGTGTGTGGTGAGTTTCTGGAAGGCGAAGTTGATGCAGCGGTGGTCGGTCCAGAGGAGTTCGGTGGTGTGGCTGACGGAGACGTGCGGGCTTGAGGAGAAGACAGGGTCGAGAGTGTGGCCGGCGGAGTGGGTGAGCGTTTTGACGAGTTGCTTCAGTCCGAGGTTGGCAAGGTTATCGATCAGGGTTGTGGAGTTGTTGTCGTTGTTGTTCTCAAGGTGAAAGTTCAGGTCTCAGAGGAGGTTGTAGTCGGTGGAGGTCAGGGCGTGCGTGCTGATGAAGTCGGCTATGGAGTCGCTTAACTGAGGACGGGGGTCGGTAGACGAGGGTGTCTCTGAGGGTGGAATTAGGGTTTCTGTGGATCTGGAAGTGCATGTGTTCGGCGGTGCTGAGCTCATTGTGGATGCTAGTCTAGACCCTGCTGCTGTTCTTGTGGATGACATGACAATGCGGGTCCATATTTGTTCGAACCTAACCTTGCTACCACACGCATTGAACCTTTACGTATAGCTATACTTACCTTGTATGTTTTTATATCATTAGACCAGTATGATGTAACTGTGAACATTACCACTTATGCTGTCTTCTCGCGGCTGAATTTTGTACGGCATCACGAACATTTGCGAGACAAAGCAGAGTCCAGTATTTCTTCTCTTTCTTCCCCACCTCCCCATTTTCCACTGACAAGCATGAGTAGGTTCGAGTTTTTGTTGTACCCAACTTACAAGTCTAAATTGGTGGAGGACTGGTGGAAGTTCATGAGTGTTCTACTGAAACTTCCACAATAACCTTATTGGTTTGTGACACCTTGACTAGTGTATCCTTCAGTGGGGTGTCCTGAAACTGGGCATCAGACTATGAGCTATTGCAGTTGACATAACTCTATCGCTGGTTCTCATGATGAGCTTTGCTTCGCTAAGGAGGACATTCTGTTTCGATTCACAGGCTAGTTCCTACAATCAGACTTGTTGATTGATTCACTGCCATTAAGCAATGGTAAGGTAAGGTAAGGTAAAGTTTATTATGCATAGTTAATTAAAACCAGTGCAAAGCATAGTACAAAAGGATCCTAAAATATCATAGATTAAAACCGTTAAACGTTAAGCATGTGATTAAATAAAAGTACAGTGTGACTGTCAATGCGCCTTTTTACAAGGGTTGCACAGTGAGTTCCCTTACTTCCTTCTGACCGTCTGCTTGATAACCTGTGTCTGTATTGTTAATCCCCGGTTTTGGCGGTCTTGGAATTCTTTGCTCGACCATCGCGAGGAATTTGACATATCTGCAGTTCAGTTTAGTGTTTAGAGGATTCAGGCAGGCAAGCACCGCTTGCCCTCGCTGCTGTACGTGATCGAGGGAAGCCGCTTCGCCGGAATAACTTTCAGATAAGGGGTCAGGGTCGGTCCCATCAATTGGGTAGCTAGATTTTTCAACATCACGGTGATCAATGCTCCTCTCCTTCTTGTTTCCTGCTTCTGCTGCACAAATGAGCCTTCTCTGTCGAATATGACTCCCAAGTATTTATACTCGCTGGCTGACTCGATCTTTAGACCCCCAAGAGACCAGGTCTTCTGTTGTTTTTTATTGGTGTTGATTGATAGTGTGCGAGTCTTGCTGAGATTTATTTTTAAGGTGTTTTTGTTGCATAAATGTTCATTTCCCTCAGAAGGTGCTGAAGACCAATATAGGTATGGCTAAGTAGTACAATGTCATCAGCATACAGAAGGTTGCTCGGAGTTTTCCCTCCCAACCTCGGGGAGTGGGAGTTGCAGGTGTCGAGTAGTCTTGGTAAATCCGCCAAGAAAAGATTGAACAATATTGGAGCAAGCACACACCCTTGTTTGAGTCCTTTAGTGGTATAAACTTTTGAGGACAGACGGGAGCCACTTCCTAATTTTACCTGCACCCAGGTGTCAGTGTGCAGAAGCTTCAACATATTTAGAGTCGGATGTGGTAAACCCCATTGTTCCAATTTCCCCCATAGTCTGCCTCTCTCGATATTATCGAATGCTGCACTGAAGTCATTATAGCACAAGTGCAGCGGAAGTTTTTTGGTTTTGGCTGCGTCGATAATTAATGAGATGGCAAGGATGTTGGTTGCTGTACCATTCTTTTTCCGAAAGCCGGTCTGGTTCAGTGGTATAATCAGGTTTGTCTCAGCCCAAAGAGTGATCTCCTCTAGGATGGTGCCCGCAAAGTATTTCGCCTCGTTGTCGAGGAGGGCCACTAGTCGGTAGTTGTTTGGGTCCATCTTGTCTCCTTTTTTATAGATAGGGACGATCTCGACCCCCTCCAGGATTCTGGGATTCTATTTAGAAGTCTGACTTCCGAAAATAGGGTTTGCGTGATATCCGCCCACTCTGTGTTTTTTGCTTTAAAAAGGGCTGGTGGTATGCCGTTCGGTCCTGGAGCACCTTCTTTCCTTCCTTTGGTTATCCGCTGTTTGATTAGGGCTGTCTGCTGGATTCGAGCGGTGCCTTGGCAGTTGATGAGTGGGCCTTGATCGACCTGACCCAATGTCTCAGGCATGTGCATTTCGCAATCTGGCTCTATGCTCCTGTTGTACATTTTTTGAGCTCCTGCATACACTGTGTGGTCGTTGAAATGGCTGGAGAGGTAGTTAATCCAAGTCGCTTCCGTAATGTGAGATCCTAACTCTTTGTGCTGTGGGCACAAGATCCTATTCACTGATTGCCAGAATCGGGCACTGTTGTTAGTTTTGGTGTCATGTAGTAATTTTGCCCAGACCTCGTTTTCAACATCTTTTTTAATATTCCATTTAGTTCGGTTGAGCTCAGCCCTTTGGTGTTTCAGCTCCGCTCGTGCGTAGATGTTATTAGGGGCTAATCTCAGCTTCCGTAATGTCAGGTTTAAACATCTTTTAAGTGTCTTAAGTTGTGCTCTCTGTTCTTTCTCGGAAGCTTGTTTCCGGTCCAGGGAAGGCATGGCTTGGCAGTTCGGGCTGGACTGTTCCCATGAGGCACAGGGTCAGACTGATTTGCATATGGCCATGTCTGAACTGGGGTGGCAGAGTGGGCTAAAGAACGGTGATGGATTAAACCCAGATCTGTTGACTGGGTGTGAGTGTTTGATTGGTTCAGATGCTCCGCCCATCACCACCCCCTTTTGTACCACTTTGTTCGCCATAAGCTGGCAGGGTATGCTCAGACGTGAGTCCCTTGCTCACTTTGCCACTGGATTCAAGCAAGCCGGGCTGAAGACGGCTGAAATGCCAGAAACCGGTCCTCGGAATCTTGTTTCCGGTCCAGGGAAGGCATGGCTTGGCAGTTCGGGCTGGACTGTTCCCATGAGGCACAGGGTCAGACTGATTTGCATATGGCCATGTCTGAACTGGGGTGGCAGAGTGGGCTAAAGAACGGTGATGGATTAAACCCAGATCTGTTGACTGGGTGTGAGTGTTTGATTGGTTCAGATGCTCCGTCCATCACCACCCCTTTTTGTACCACTTTGTTCGGCATAAGTTGGCAGGGTATGCTCAGATGTGAGTCCCTTGCTCACTTTGCCACTGGATTCAAGCAAGCCGGGCTGAAGACGGCTGAAATGCCAGAAACCGGTCCTCGGAAGCTTGTTTCCGGTCCAGGGAAGGCACGGCTTGGCAGTTCGGGCTGGACTGTTCCCATGATCAATCAATCAATCAGGAGTCTGTTAAAGCGCAACTACTCACCCGTAAGGGTCTCAAGGGCTGGGGGGGGTGCAGGTTCCATTCCAACAAGGAGGGGGTCCGTCGAAGAGCCAGGTTTTGAGGTTTCTTGCGAAGATGGGGAGAGATGTTGTCTATCTGAGGTGGAGCGGATGGGCGTTCCGTGCTTTGGCCGCGAGGAAGGAGAAGGAGCGGCCTCCCGATCTGGTCTTTCTGGTGCGGGGGACCACGGCGTAGGAGAGCTGGGCTGATCATAGGGTCCTTTGGGGTGCGTGGAATTTGAGCCGGCTGTTCAGGTATGCTGGTCCGGTGCCGTGGAGGGCCTTGTGTGCGTGGGTGAGCATCTTAAAGGTGATTCTCGCCTCGACGGGGAGTCAGTGAAGTGTGCGCAGGTGCTGGGAGATGTGGCAGTGTTTTGGCAGGTTGAGGACCAGTCTTGCGGTGGCGTTCTGGATGTTCTGTAGCTTGCGGATGAGGTTTTTGTTTATTCCGGCGTAGAGTGCGTTGCCGTAGTCGAGTCTGCTGGTGACTAGGGCGTGAGTGACGGTCTTTCGGTGTTCGAGGGGGATCCATTTGAAGGTCTTAAGAAGGAGGCGGAGGGTGTGGAAGCAGGAAGATGAGACAGAGTTTATCTGGCGGTCCATTTTGAGCTCAGACTCCAGGATGATTCCCAGGTTGCGTGCGTGGTCAGTGGGGGTTGGCGGGTTTCCGAGGGCGGTGGGCCACCAGGTGTCGCTCCAGGCGTCGGGGTTTGGGCCCATGATGAGTACTTCTGTTTTGTTGGTGTTTAGTTGTAGGCAGCTGTTTTTCATCCATTTGGCGACGGCTTCCATGCCTTCTCGAAAGTTGCGTCTGGCGGTGTTGGGCTCGTTGGATAGGGAGAGGATGAGCTGGGTGTCGTCTGCGTATGACACGATGTTGAGTCCGTAGGTTCTGACGATGGGGGCAAGTGGAGCCATGTAGACGTTGAAGAGCGTCGGGCTGAGGGTGGAGCCCTGGGGGACTCCGCAGGTTGTAGGTGTGGGGTCTGAGAGGAAAGGGGGGAGTCTGACCCGTTGCATCCTGCCGGAGAGGAAGGAGTAGATCCAGTCGAGGGCCTTGTCCTGGATTCCTGCGTCGTAGAGTCTGCGTATTAGGGTGCGGTGGGAAACTGTGTCGAACGCCGCTGATAGGTCTAGGAGGATGAGGGCTACTGTTTCTCCTTTGTCCAGTAGGGTGCGGATGTCGTCTGTTGCGGCGAGGAGGGCGGTTTCCGTACTGTGGTTTTTTCTGAAGCCGGATTGGGAGGAGTCGAGGATGTTGTGTTCTTCAATGAATGTGGCGAGTTGGCTGTTGATGGCTTTCTCGATGACTTTCGAGACGCACGCACGCATGAGGCACAGGCTCAGACTGATTTGCATATGGACATGTCTGAACTGGAGTGGCAGAGTGGGCTAAAGAACGGTGATGGATTAAACCCAGATCTGTTGACTGGGTGTGAGTGTTTGATTGGTAAACATCCTTTACAACGCAGCTTTTACCACACAGTGCCTTTACGACGCAACTGTTACAACGCATGTCATTACAATGCATAGCGCTGGGGGGCGCTCTAGGATAGGGAATAGATTTAATTTACTATCCAACACCTTCCCTACTATCCACGGGGCCTGGAGTTGGAATAGTAAATTAAACTATTCACTATCCAGCACCCCTTAACGCTATGCGTTGTAACAGCATGCGTTGTAAAAACTGCGATGTAAAGGCATGCGTGGTAAAACCATGCATTGTAATGTCGTACAACCGCTCAGACGTGAGTCCCTTGCTCACTTTGCCACTGGATTCAAGCAAGCCGGGCTGAAGACGGCTGAAATACCAGAAACCAGTCCTCGAAAGCTTGTTTCCGCTCCAGGGAAGGCATGGCTTGGCAGTTCGGCCTGGACTGTTCCCATGAGGCACAGGGTCAGACTGATTTTCATATGGCCATGTCTGAACTGGGGTGGCAGAGTGGGCTACAGAACGGTGATGGATTAAACCCAGATTTGTTAACTGGGTGTGAGTGTCTGATTGGTTCAGATGCTCCGTCCATCACCACCCCCTTTTGTACCACTATAATTAGTGGTCAGCATATACCAGACCAACTTCTCACATTGGTATGCAGCCGTTGGGATTCAAGATTGCTATTGTTTTACCAGATAATCTCATTGGGTGACTAACTGAAAACCACTAAAGGTATTTAGGTACATATAAATGAAGTCTAGAATAAAGTAAATTCTACTGAACTTAGAGTTGGGTAAGGCAAGGGTCTAGCACACCCTTTCTCCATCTCAAGAAAGTTTAGTAGTTCCCACTAGGTTAGGTAGGTGCCCACATCACATAACACTAGTATGTCTTCTAGGGCCGAAGCCAGTGGCTCCTTGCTTGCAAAGTATGACCATATCTTATTTCAGGAATTGAGAAATATGTGTGCATCTAGAAGGGTGAAGACAGGGAAAAAACCCAATACCCAACGCCTCATAGAGGCTTTGCTGTTAGATGACCTCAGAAAGACCCCAGGTCTGATGAGACAGGCAGGTTGGGTGGGCCAGTGGAAGAGGACAGGCCAGGAAGTGAAAACATCCAGGATCTAGACTCTGAAGCTGACCAGGAGGATCGTGATGATTCTAACCTAGACAATCCAAATCTTCCTGGGATTGGAGGAGAAGGCCCAATGGGTCCTCTCTTCACTCCACCAGGAAGAGTTACAGTGTACCAAGAAGATATAGATCTCCTTCTCGGGGGTCCAATCATTCTGGTGTATCTGTAGGGAGCTCTGTTTCTCATAGGACCTCTGCTTCTCAAAGGGTGGAGTCCTCTTATGATAGAAAGTGCCAACTGCTTGACTTTGAGAGAGCTAAGCTCAGAATCAAGAGAGAGCAATTGGCCTTAGACAAGAAATCCCTGGAGCTTCAGAACACTACCAAAAAGTTGGGACTAGAGCCCCATTGTGGCGGCAACAGTGTCCCTAGAGGTAGAGAACATACTCATGACCATAGGAACATGAACAAGATTGTCCCTCCCTATCAGAGTGGGGATGACATCCACAAATGGATAACTGCACTTGAGAGGGCCTGTAAAGTACAGAGGGTCCCCAAGGAGCAGTGGGCACAATCTTGTGGCTCTCCTTTGCAGACAAAAGTAGAGACAAGCTCCTCACTGTTAAAGAAGAGGATGCTGATACATACAAAGTCTTAAAGAGTGTTCTGATTGATGGGTTTGGCTTAACCCCTAAGCAATACAGAATTAAGTTCAGAGATACCCAAAAGGCACAGACTCAAGACTGGGTTGACTTTGTAGATTATGCTACTAAGGCTCTGGAAGGCTGGTTATTTGGCACTAAAGTGTGTGATTTTAAAGGATTACACACTTTAATTATGAGGGAGCAGATCCTTAATAATTGTCAAAATCAGTTGTTGCATCAGTACCTGGAGGACTCTGATCTGACCTCTCCCCAAGAATTGGGTCAAAAGGCCGACAAATGAGTCAGAACCAGGGTGAGGCAGAAGGTTCAGAACCCAGGTGGTGACTCCAAGAAGCAAGATTCAAAACCCTCAGACAAGGGTGGGGAAAAGGGTAAAGACCATAAGTCTTCTCAAGGGCCCTAAAAATCTTCTAATGGTGGGGAGTCACAATCCAACAAGGGAAAGGCAAGAAGAAACCCTGGTGTCAAATCTGTAAACAGAAGGCCCATTGGACAAGTGACTGTAACACTCAACTTCCACCACCACTGCCCCTAATGCAACTGTTCCCGCTAGTTCAGCTCCAAGTGGTGGTACTCAGAATAAGGGTATAGTAGGATTAACCCTGGGATCTGAGATGGACTCTGGCCTAGTCAGAGTTCCAACTCAGGTTGTGCTGGTCTGTGATGGAGGCCTGGATATGAGCTCTTCATTTGTCAGCCCTAGTAATCTGGGCAAAGCCTTTGATAAATGGAAAAGAGGTCTTGGCATTCAGGGACACAGGAGCAAGTGTCACCATGGTGACAAAAGATCTTGTGGCCCCTGAGCAAATCATACTTGGTAAGATGTACCAAGTGACCAATGCTAGCAATGTCAGGACAGACCATTCCTTGGCAGTTGTTAATTTCACCTGGGGAGGGGTAACTGGCCCTAAGAAGGTTGCGGTAAGTGCAGACCTCCCTGTTGAATGCTTGTTGGGCAATGGTTTAGAAACTTGAGCTTGGGCTGAAGTGGAGCTCAATCAATCAATCAATCAATCAGGTCATTTATAGAGCGCACTACTCACCCGTAGGGTCTCAAGGCGCTGGGGGGGGGGGGGGTGCCGCTACTGCTCGAACAGCCAGGTCTTGAGCTTCTTCCTGAAGGAGAGGTGGTCCTGGGTCAGGCGCAGGTTGGTCGGGAGTGAGTGAGTTCCAGGTCTTGGCGGCCAGGTAGGAGAAGGATCTTCCTCCTGTTGTCGCTCTTCGGATGCGGGGGACGGCGGCGAGGGCGTGGTTGGTTGATCTGAGGAGGCGCTTGGGAGTGTAGAAGTTGATCCGGTTGTTGAGGTAGCTCGGGCCTTGGTCGTGTAGGGCTTTGTGCGCGTGGGTGAGGAGACGGAAGGTGATTCTCTTGTTGACCGGGAGCCAGTGCAGATCTCTCAGGTGTCCGGAGATGTGGCTGCGTCGGGGGATGTCGAGGATGAGTCTGGCCGAGGCGTTCTGGATCCGCTGGAGTCTCTTCTGGAGCTTGGCGGTGGTTCCGGCGTAGAGGGCGTTGCCGTAGTCCAGACGGCTGGTGACGAGGGCCTGGGTGACCGTCTGCCGCGTCTCGGTGGGGATCCATCGGAAGATCTTGCGTAGCATGCGCAGGATGTTGAAGCAAGATGAGGAGACGGCGTTTACTTGTCTGGTCATGGAGAGGGAGGAGTCCAGGATGAAGCCCAGGTTGCGTGCGTGGTCCGTCGGTTTGGGTGCGGTGCCCAGGGCGGGGGGCCACCAGGAGTCGTCCCAGGCGGAGGGCGAGGAGCCCAGGATGAGGACCTCCGTCTTGTCCGAGTTCAGTTTCAGGCGGCTGGTCGTCATCCATTCGGCTACATCTCTCATCCCTTCGTGCAGGTTGGCTCTGGCGGCGGCGGGGTCGTTGGTCAGGGAGAGGATCAGCTGGGTGTCGTCGGCGTAGGAGATTATGTTGAGGTTGTGTTGGTGTGCGATGGCCGCGAGGGGGCTCATGTAGACGTTGAAGAGGGTGGGGCTCAGTGAGGATCCTTGAGGGACGCCGCAGATGACTTTGGTGGCCTCTGACTTGTACGGTGGTAGGCGGACTCTCTGTGTTCTTCCGTCGAGGAAGGAGGTGATCCATTCCAGAGCCTTGTCCTGGATTCCGATGTTGCCGAGGCGCTGTACTAGGGTGCGGTGGCAGACAGTGTCGAAAGCCGCGGAGAGGTCCAGGAGGATGAGGGCCGCTGTTTCTCCGTTGTCCATCAGAGTTCGAAGGTCATCGGTGGCAGCGATGAGGGCGGTCTCGGTGCTGTGGTTCGCTCGGAAGCCCGACTGTGAGGGGTCGAGGGATCCATTCGTCTCGAGGAAGGCGGCCAGCTGTTTGTTGACGGTCTTCTCGATGACTTTGGCCGGGAACGGGAGGAGCGAGATGGGACGGTAGTTCTTGAGGTCGGTGGGGTCTGCTGTGGGTTTCTTGAGAAGAGCGCTGAGTTCGGCGTGTTTCCAGTTCTCAGGGAAGGTGGCGGTGTCGAAGGAGGTGTTGATGATGTCCCGCAGGTGGGGTGCGATGACAGCGTCGGCCTTGTTGAAGACGTGGTGAGGGCAGGGGTCAGTCGGAGATCCGGAGTGGATGGAGTTCATGGTGCGGATGGTGTCTTCGGTGCTGATCGGGGTCCAGGTGCGGAGGGTCGTGGTGGGTGGCGTTGTTGCGGTTGTGGCTTGCGTAGGTTGGTTGTTGAAGCTGTTGTGAATGTCCGTGATCTTGTTGTGGAAGTAGGCCGCGAGGGAGTTGCAGAGGTTTTGCGACGGGGTGATGTCATTGTTTCCGGCGTTGGGGTTGGAGAGCTCTTTCACGATGTTGAAGAGCTCCTTGCAATTGTGTGCGTTGTTGTCCAGTCGCTCCTTGTATGTATTTTTCTTGGTGGCGCGGATCAGTTGGTGGTGTTTCCGGGTGGCGAGCTTGAGGGTGGTCATGTTGTCCGTGGTTGGTTCCCTTCTCCAGACTTTCTCGAGGACTCGACAGTTCTTCTTGGAGCTCTTGAGTTCGTCGGTGAACCATGGTGTTTTTCTGCTGCAGGGTCTGCTGGGTGGTGTTCTCAGAGGGGCGAGTTCGTCCGCGCATTTGTTGATCCACTTCGTGAGGTTGTCGGCGGCCTGGCTGGGGTTCGCTGAGCTGGCGGGAGGGCGCTGGCTCAGGGAGGCGGTGAGTTGGTCGGCTGTGATCTTGTTCCAGCTTCTTCGGGCAACCTGTTGCTGGTGGTGGTGGATCGTCGTTTTTCGGAAGGTGAAGTGGACGCAGCTGTGGTCCGTCCAGTGGAGTCCTGTTGCGTGGCTGAAGGTGACGTCTTTGCTGGATGAGAAGACGGCGTCGAGTGTGTGTCCGGCGAGGTGGGTGGGGGTGGACACCAGCTGCTTGAGTCCGAGGTTGGCGAGGTTGTCGAGCAGGCTGATGGTGTTGCGGTCGCTGTTGTTCTCCAGGTGGAAGTTGAGGTCCCCCAGGAGGATGTAGTCGGCGGAGGGGAGGGCATGCGGGCTGACGAAGTCGGCGATGTCCTCGCTGAATCGTGTGCGTGGTCCCGGGGGTCGGTAGATCAGGGTGCCTCTGAGGGTGGTGTTCGGGTTGGTGTGGATCTGGAAGTGCAGGTGTTCAGCGGTGGTTAGGGTGTCGTCGGTGTTGGTCGTGATGCGGATGGTGTCTCTGTGGATGATGGCGATGCCTCCTCCGGTCTTGTTGGCGGTGCGGTCCCTCCGGGTGATCTTGTAGCCCTCCGGGATGGCGATGGCGATGTCTGGGGCGGAGGAGGCGTTCATCCAGGTCTCGGTGAGGAAGGCTACGTCAGGGGCGGTGGTGTCGAGGAGGTTCCAGAGTTCTACGGCGTGTCTGTGGACGGAGCGGGTGTTGAGCAGGATGCACTTGAGGTGGTTGCTTCTGGTGTTCGGCTTGGCGGGTGCAGGGAAGGTCCGGATGCAGGTGAACTTGCAGGCATGGCAGCTGAAGGGTCCGTGGGTGTGCTTTGGGGCGGCTTGATGACATCCTGGGATGCGGCCGGTGTTGAGTGCGATGAGATCGGCGGCGTTGTAGGTTCGTCGGGTCGGCTTCCGTCGGTGGGGGACAGGGGTCCTGGCGCTGGTCGCGGTCCGGTCGCGGACGGGCGCAGACGGGCTTACCTTTGGCACGCCTTCGGCGCACAATCGGCGCGCCCGCTGCGCGTCAACGCTGCGCGTTCGCACGGTCGCCATTTAAGGCGAAGTGCGCAGGTGGGCGGGGCAGCTGGGAGGCGGGAGCGGGGAGGGAACAGAAGGAAAGAAGGGGCGGGGTCGGCGGTGGTGGCGGGAAGCGGGGGCGGCGAGGGAGGCGGGAAACAGGACGGGGGACGGCCAGAAACTTAAGGACAAGCACAAATTACCGTCAAAACAACGCTGAACACGGGCACAGACTAAAGCAGCAGAGACAAGCACAAATTACAGTCAAAACAACGCTGAACGCGGGCAAAGACTAAAACAGCAGAGACAAGCACAAATTACAGTCAAAACAACGCTGAACATGGGCACAGACTAAAACAGCAGAGACAAGCACAAATGACAGTCAAAACAACGCTGAACGCGGGCAAAGACTAAAACAGCAGAGACAAGCACAAATTACAGTCAAAACAACGCTGAACACGGGCACAGACTAAAACAGCAGCGACAAGCACAAATTACAGTCAAAACAACGCTGATCACGGGCAAAGACTAAAAACAGCAGAGACAAGCACAAATTACAGTCAAAACAACGCTGAACACGGGCAAAGACTAATAAAGCAGAAACAAGCACAAGTGAATGGAAAACAGCCGGCAGCGAGGCAGGGCACAGCAGAGGGGCACACGCAGCAGCTGGTGGCCGTGCGGCGCGGGGGTGTCCCACAAGTGGGTCACACTTACCTGTGTCGCACGGTCGCCATTTAAGGCCAAGTGCGCGGGTGGGCGGGGCAGCTGGGAGGCGGGAGCGGGGAGGGAACAGAAGGAAAGAAGGGGCGGGGTCGGCGGTGGTGGCGGGAAGCGGGGGCGGCGAGGGAGGCGGGAAACAGGACGGGGGACGGCCAGAAACTTAAGGACAAGCACAAATTACCGTCAAAACAACGCTGAACACGGGCACAGACTAAAACAGCAGAGACAAGCACAAATTACAGTCAAAACAACGCTGAACGCGGGCAAAGACTAAAACAGCAGAGACAAGCACAAATTACAGTCAAAACAACGCTGAACACGGGCACAGACTAAAACAGCAGCGACAAGCACAAATTACAGTCAAAGCAACGCTGATCACGGGCAAAGACTAAAAACAGCAGAGACAAGCACAAATTACAGTCAAAACAACGCTGAACACGGGCAAAGACTAATAAAGCAGAAACAAGCACAAGTGAATGGAAAACAGCCGGCAGCGAGGCAGGGCACAGCAGAGGGGCACGCGCAGCAGCTGGTGGCCGTGCGGCGCGGGGGTGTCCCACAAGTGGGTCACACTTACCTGTGTCGCACGGTCGCCATTTAAGGCCAAGTGCGCGGGTGGGCGGGGCAGCTGGGAGGCGGGAGCGGGGAGGGAACAGAAGGAAAGAAGGGGCGGGGTCGGCGGTGGTGGCGGGAAGCGGGGGCGGCGAGGGAGGCGGGAAACAGGACGGGGGACGGCCAGAAACTTAAGGACAAGCACAAATTACCGTCAAAACAACGCTGAACACGGGCACAGACTAAAACAGCAGAGACAAGCACAAATTACAGTCAAAACAACGCTGAACGCGGGCAAAGACTAAAACAGCAGAGACAAGCACAAATTACAGTCAAAACAACGCTGAACACGGGCACAGACTAAAACAGCAGCGACAAGCACAAATTACAGTCAAAACAACGCTGATCACGGGCAAAGACTAAAAACAGCAGAGACAAGCACAAATTACAGTCAAAACAACGCTGAACACGGGCAAAGACTAATAAAGCAGAAACAAGCACAAGTGAATGGAAAACAGCCGGCAGCGAGGCAGGGCACAGCAGAGGGGCACACGCAGCAGCTGGTGGCCGTGCGGCGCGGGGGTGTCCCACCATGGACCCATGCAGAAATGTTGGGCATCCCTGCAGATGTGTTTGCAATGAGCGGGTCACAGGCAAAAATGTCTTTCGCTAAAAAGGTCCTGGATCCTGGAAAAATGGACCAGGCACCTCCAAGAAAAGGAGCAGTAGGGGTAAGGCAGTGTCTTCCCCCTGACTCAGAGTCCAGAGCAGTCTCATGAGGGAGATGATCTCAGTCCTGAAGAAGGAACTGTCCCAGAGGAGCTTGAGCCTGATCAGGTTGAGGTCTTGGGGAGAGGGGGCCCTTCCAGAGCAGATCTGAGCCAGGATTAGCTGAGCTGCCTTTCTCTTGAACCCCTCAGACAACAAGCTGTTGCTGAAGCTGCTGGGAGTGCTAGTGGGTCCCATAGGATCTACTGGGATGATGGACTCCTTTACTCAGAGAGCAGAGACCCCAAGCCTGGAGCAGCCAGGAGGTTGGTTTTACCTCTGACGTTTAGGGGCTTCCTATTGACACTAACACATGACATCCCGTTCGCAGGTCACCTAGTCCAAAACAAAGACTTGGGACAGAATTGTCCCTCACTTTCATTGGCCTCACATGTCTGAAGACACCAAGGAGTTTTGTCGCTCCTGTGTCACCTGTCAAGCCAGTGGTAAGGCAGGTGGTACAACAAAGGCCCCCCCTGATACCACTACCTGTGGTGGGGGTTCCCTTTGACAGGGTTGGGATATATAGTTGATCCCATGGATCCTCAAACAGCATCTGGGCACAGATTTATACTGGTGGTGGTGGATCATGCCACTAGGTATCCAGAGGCAATTCCCCTTAGAACTACCACAGCTCCTGTGGTGGCAGGGGCCCTCCTGGGAATCTTATCCAGAGTGGGTTTTCCTAAGGAGGCAGTAGCAGACAGAGATGCAAACTTCATGTCTAGTTACTTGACTGCTATGTGGAAGGAGTGTGGAGTAAATTACAAATTTACCACCCCTTATAACCCACAATGCAATGGATTAGTTGAAAGGTTCAACAAAACCCTCAAGGGCATGATTAAAGGTCTCCCAGAAAAGTTTAGGCGCCGATGGGATATTCTTTTGCCCTGCCTTGGTCTTTGCCTACAGAGAGGTTCCACCCACACTCCATTTGAACTTCTGTTTGGACATCCAGATAGGGGTCCATTGTGTCTAGTGAAGTAGGGATGGGAGTTACCTCTCAAATTCCCTAAACAGGATATTATAAACTATGTACTTGGTCTCCGCTCCAGGATGGCTGAGTACACGATGAAGGCAACTAAAAACCTTGAGGCTAGCCAGGAATTGCAAAAGGCCTGGCATGACCAAAAGGCTGTGTTGACTGTTTATCAGCCAGGACAGAAAATATGGGTGTTGGAGCTTGTGGCCCCAGCAGCCCTCCACGACAAGTGGAGTGGTCCTCATACCATAATTGAGCAGAAGGGAGAGGTTACCTATCTGGCGGACCTAGGAACTCCGAGGAGCCCTCATTGGGTGTTCTATGTCAACAAGCTCAAACCATATGTTGACAGGGCAGACATGGGCTTGCTCATGGCTACATATGAGGGACAGGAGGAAGAGAGTGATCCACTCCTTGACCTGCTCTCACAGAACTCTGATGATGGTTCAGTAGATGGTGTAGCTTTGGCAGACAACCTCACTGACCAGCAACAAACTAATTGCAGAAAAGTTTTACAACAGTTTAGACATATGTTTTCACTGACTCCAAGTCAGACTACCTGGTGCACTTAGGAAGTGGATACTGGGGACAGTCTGCCTGTTAAAAATAAGATTTACAGGCAACCTAACCATGTCAGGGACTGCATCAGGACTGAAGTCCAGAAGATGTTTAATCTGGGAGTGATTAAACCCTCTGATAGACCCTGAGCTAGTCCAGTAGTCTTATTACCTAAACCTCACACCCAGAATGGTAAAAAAGAGATGAGGTGTTGTGTTGACTACAGAGGTCTCAATGCAGTCAAAGGGACTGATGCTCATCCAATTCCTAGGGCAGATGAGCTTATAGAAACTTTGGCCTCAGCGAAGTTTCTGAGCACATTTGACCTGATAGCTGGCTACTGGCAAATATGATTAGCTGAGGATGCAAAGCCAAAAACTGCATTTTCAAAACCTAGTGGGCACTACCAATTTGTGGCGATGCCCTTTGGTTTGAAGAATGCACATGCCACTTTTCAAAGGTTGGTGAACAAATTCCTTACAGGTCTAGAAGCCTATAGTGCAGCATATCTAGATGATATTGCTGTATTTAGCTCCAACTGGGAGGATCACCTGGTCCATCTGAGAAATGTTTTGGAGGCCCTGCAGAAAGCAGGCCTCACTATCAAGGCCACCAAGTGCCAGATAGGGCAGAGTCAAGTTGTATACCTGGGCCACCTGGTAGGTGGAGGTCAAGTTCAACCGTTGGAGAGCAAAATCCAGACCATCGTGGACTGGGTTACTCCAACCACCCAGACTCAGATCAGAGCTTTCTTGGGCCTGACTGGGTACTATAGGAGGTTTGTCAAAGGATATGGATCCATAGTGACCCCTTTGAATGACAACTTCCAAGAGAATGCCAATGAAAGTTCAGTGGACAGTTAGCTGTCAAAAGGCAATTGATGACCTGAAGCAGGCCATTTGCAATGCTCCCATTTTGCAAAGTCCTAACTACACCAAAGAATTCATTGTCCAAACAGATGCATCTGAGTTGGGGGTAGGGGTTGTGTTATCACAATTGAATGATGAAGGTCAGGATCAGGCAGTAGCTTTTATTAGCATAAGGGTTACCCCCAGAGGGAAACGTTGGTCAGCCATTGAGAGGGAGGACTTTGCTGTGGTTTGGGCTCTCAAGCTGCTGAGGCCATACTTGTTTGGCACCCACTTAATTGTTTAGACAGATCATAAGCCCCTCTTATGGCTAAAACAGATGAAGGGTGAAAACCTCCAACTTTTGAGGTGGTCCATTTCCCTACAGGGGATGGACTATACAGTGGAGCATAGACTTCGGAGTAACCATGCCAATGTAGATGGACTCTCCAGATATTTCCACTTAGAACATGAAGAATCAACTGGTCAAGGTTAGTTTAATATCCTGACATTTGGGGGGGGGGATGTAGGAGAGTAGGATCTGCTTCTTATAGTTACCCTCACTTTTTTCTGATGTTTCACTGTTTTCGACTTAGTCTGGCTGGGATCCTGCTATTCAGGACCCCAGCCTAACTGCTTTTTCCCTACACTGATTGCATGTACTTTAGGTACACTCCAGATTGGATTCTGGGCTACCCTTATAAGTGCCTAGTATATGGTATACTGTATACCAAGGGCATAGGTAACCCAGAGGCCTCCCAGGGGCTGCAGCATGTATTATGCCACCCCTGAGAGGCCACTCAAATTGACACAACAGGTCTGCTACTGCAACCTGTGTAAGGTGGTGCATGCACCCCTTACTTAGATATAGGTTCACAATATCTACCTTATCACTGCACATATATACTAATCAGGCCTTATCAATCCTGAAGGCAGGGTGCTGGATTTATGTGAGAGGGTGCCCATGCATGAACAGAACCCCTCTGCAGCCTTCGGAATACATTCTCCAGGGTTGTTCTGTGATGCAGCCATACCATATACTCTTAAGTGCATTATAACCTCGCAGTAAATGCTAACTTTAAAACGGTAAACAACCTTTACAACGCAACTTTTACATCGCAGAGCCTTTACAACGCAACCATTACAACGCTAACTATTACAACGCATTGCTCTGGGGGGGCGCTCTAGGATAGGGAATAGGTTAATTTACTATCCAATAACCTTCCCTAGTGTCCACGGGGACTGGAGTTGGAATAGTAAATTAAACTATTCACTATCCAGCACCCCAAAGCACTATGCATTGTAATGGACTGCGTTGTAATACTTGCGTTGTAAAGGCATGCGATGTAAATGCATGCGTTGTAATGTCATACATCCCTTTAAAACAGCTGCACAGAAACATGTTGTGTTTGGGTGTTTATCATTGAAATAATGCAGGCGAGGTGTATTAGGAGGTGTGAAGGGGAGCAGGAGGAGAAATAGAGGATTGGGCTGGGAGTAATACTTAGAGGATTGGGAGATGGCATGTGAGAGAAAGACTGTTTCCTTTGTTTATTAAGTCAGGTAAGGAAGGATTAGCTCTGTTACTAGGTGGTTTATATTATCTAGAGTGCCCAAAAGAAGGCACCAGATATGAAGCACATGGAGCTCACTGGAGGATTAGTGGAGGTTTGGGAGAGAAGGTAGAAGTAAGGGTATTAGACGAGGTTGAAGAGATGAGTAGAGTAAGAGGAAGAGAAGGGTGCATGCAAGAAAGTTTGTAAAGGAACAGCCAGGAAAAGATAAGAAGCAAGTAGGAAGTGGCAGAGGAGTTAGAAGGGGAGTGTACCGGTTACGGAAGAGGCGAGGTGGATGGAGATTGGGAAGGTAGATAGAGGACAGAGTGATCAAAGGGGATAGGACATTTATCTGAAAGGCGTCGCAAAGCATGAATTTACACTCCTAAACGGATTTATTCTCACATAGCCTGTGTGAGTGGTACAATGTTACATGTGAGCAAATTTGCTACTTGTAGTCGATCGTGCGTGTTCTTTGGCAGGGATGTTTAGCTTCCTAGGTGAGCAGGCATTAACTTGTGAGTTTTGCAGATTTATAACCATTTTGGCAGGCACATTCTACACATGTTGCTAGGCTTGGATATTTCCTTTTGTTCATGGCCAGGATGTGAATGGTGAGATACCACAATCAAAATTAGTGGTGGTGTGGGTGAAGGTTAGTACCACTGGACATATTGTTCTCCATTTCAGAAGAAAAAAAAAAAGTTAGTATGTGCAATTGTACTTGGGCGGTGGATTTACACCTGTGCAAATGTACAAATGTTACTTTTATGCATGTGAAAATCCTTTTCGATTTGAGTTGCTTGAAATTCACCAAATAATCCATATGTACTTCAGACAGACTGCAACTGCGGCAGATACCTATCAGTGCTCCTTGCTCTTTGTGAGAATTCAGAAAAAGTCCAAAATTTATTCCAAATATATATGTACAGTTTACACGCCATTCCAAGTCACGAGTCAGAAGATAGATCCGGAGGGTCGTTATGTAGTGGTGGAGGGACGGCTGTGTGGAAGGGAAGTAGTGCTGTGTAACATCTATGCCCCCAATGCTGAGCAAGCACATTTTTTTGAGGGTTTGTCGCGTTCACTGGCGTATTATTTGGCAGGCCCTATCCTGCTGGCGGGGGATTTTAACTCCATTTCGGATGTGCTGTTGGACAGGTCACACCCGCCTTTGGTAGACTCCCCAGTGCGCAGACTTGCGACCCATAGACGGGACTGGCAGGAGAGGTGGGGCTTGGTGGATGTATGGAGGGCGCAGCACCCCGAAACTCGTGATTACTCCTACTTCTCAGCGCTGCATGATCTGCATGTTCGATTGGATTTGGTGCTGTGTTGTGAGTCTCTGGCGAAGGTGGTGATGCACACTGAGTACTTGTCTAGGACCATCTCGGACCATAATCCACTGCTGATCTCTGTGCAATGGCAGCTGGCGAGTTCGGCGGTCCCCACATGGAGACTTCGTCCGGAGACGCTGGATGACCCGGCGTTCTGTGACACGGTCCGGCAGGGCGTGGACGACTACTTCACGATCAATGCTGGGTCGACAGCGACCAGAGCGAATGAATGGGATGCGATGAAAGTGGTGGTGAGGGGGATATGCATGGGCCGGTTTTTGACTGTGCGAGGAACAGTGCTGAATGACCTCGCTAAGGCGGGGGAAGTGCTGAGAGGGGTGGAACGGCAGCGACCAGAGAAGCCAGAGCTGCAAGACAGCCTGTTGCGTGCTAAGGAGGCGGTGGCAACTGAGACGGAGAGATTGCGGTGCTATGATTACAAGTTGTATGCGGTGAAAGTGCATGAGGAGCGTGATAAAGTGGGCACGCTTCTTGCGAAGCTGGCTGATCCGAACCCTAGAGGTTGTCCGGTTATGAGTGTGCGACAGGGGGATGGGGTGGTGGTTTGCTCGCAGTCAGCGGTCCTGGAGCGCTTTCGATCCTACTACACGGGTCTGTATGCCAGCCACCTCGAAGTGGAAGCCACGGACATTGGCGATTATTTAGATCAGATCCCTTTGCCGGTATTGGATGAGGAGGAGGCCCAGGATCTGGGGGGCCCTGTCACCCTGGCCGAAATCAGAGGGGCGATTAGCCATATGGCGCGGAACAAAACCCCTGGGGTGGATGGGTTGCCGATCGAGTTCTACGTCAAATTTATGGACGTGCTGGCGCCCAGACTGCAGGCTGTGTACGCGGAGGCGAAACAATTGGGGCGGTTGCCTGACTCTATGACGGAGGCGTTGGTTGTGCCCCTGCTGAAACCGGGCAGAGATGCTTTAGATGTCTCTTCTTTTCGCCCATTGTCTATGCTGACTGTGGATTATAAGATTTTGAGCCGAATCCTGGCCACCCGGCTCCTGCCACTGATGACCTCTTTGGTGCATAGGGATCAAGCGGGATTCATCCCCTCTAGGAGCACTTCGATGAATATCCGTTGGCTGATTGGGGTCATTGATAGTGCTGCATTGGCGGAACCGGGCCCGGTAGTGCTGACGGTTGATATTGAAAAGGCGTTTGATAGTTTGGAATGGGACTTTTTAGATGGCGTGCTGTTGAAGTTCGGGGTTGGGGAGGGGTTCCGGGGCTGGACGAGAGTGCTCTATTCTTCGGCTAAGGCGAGGGTGCGGCTGGGGACATTGGTCTCCTCGGTTTATCCGGTCTGTAGGGGCACGAGGCAAGGCTGCTCGCTATCCCCTCTGCTCTTTGCTCTAGCAATGGAACCATTAGCGGCTCAGGCAAGAACGGGAGTCGTTTTTGACGGGATTGCACAGGGACCTGACTCGCATTATATTTCGTTGTACGCCGACGACTTGTTACTGTACCTGGCGGACGCTGGAAGGGCTCTGGAAGGCGCGGTGGACCTGTTGGGCAGGTTCGGGAGGCTTTCAGGCCTCCGGGTGAACTGGACTAAGACTTGTGTGTTTCCGTTGCGGAAGACCACGCTCTGCCCGCAGCTCACGAGGCCGGTAATGTGGGAACCCTCTTGTTTTGTTTACTTAGGAGTGCGCATCTACCATGACACGGCGGACCTCCTTGAGGGGAATGTGGGGCGCTGTATTAGGGCGCTGAGAGGCAGTATGGACTTCTGGGCCTCTCTTCCGCTGTCTGTACTGGGCCGAGTGGCGCTGTTGAAAATGGTGGCACTCCCGAGACTCCTCTATTATTTTAGAACGCTGCCGGTGTGGATCCCGCAGGGTATCTTTAGGGAACTGAGGACATTGGTGACTGGCTTTCTCTGGGGCCACGGTCGCAGACGGGTGGCATTGACCACCCTGCTGAGACCCAAGTGTGAGGGGGGGATGGCCGTCCCCGACTATGAGTTATACTATCTGGCGGCGCAGCTCCAGGTCCTGACGCAGAACGTGGCCAGAGAATTCAGGGGGCCCGAGGATGGCCGGGGGGTCGGCGTTCAGAGGCATGTCTTATCGTCTATCGTGATGCAACAGAGACTGGCCAGTAAGGACGTCACGATGGAGGAATGGACACTCAGATTGTGTTGGAACAGGTACCTGAAGAGGGCTGGGAAGCGCCGGCCATACGCCCCGGAGATTCCGTTGGGAATGCTCACTGCCTTACCGCACGGAGGTGATTGGTCCCAATTATTAGAATGGGAGGACCTGGGCTTGCAGATGGTAGGAGACCTCTATGTGGACGGGACGCTGGCCCCGTTCCAGACCTTGCAAGAGCAATTCGGCCTGCCGAATGGTACCTTCTTGCTGCATGCGGCGGTTATCGCGGTTCTGCAGAAGCATTGGGTGGGCGGACTGGCTGAACCGGAGGTGACGGCGGTATGCCAATATGTGGTGATGGCTGCGGGCACCGTCAAGGCGGTGACCTGCCTACACAATAGGATGTTAAACGAAGGTCTGGCCCCGTTGGTCGAGTTGAAGTCGCGCTGGGAGGCCAGTATCGGTAGGCAAATCCCGGACTCTGTATGGGGTCAGGTGCTACACAGGGCCTGGAAGGGGACTAGGAACGCGAGATTCCAACTGGTGCATTATTTTGTGCTCCATAGGGCTTATTTGACCCCGGAGAGGTTACGTCGTCACTTCCAAGTGCTTGATGCCATGTGCCCGCGATGTTTAGAACCTGAGGCGGATCTTGACCACATGCTGTGGAGTTGCCCGAAATTGGGGGACTACTGGTCAGAGGTGGGGGACCTCTTGAATGCTGTCACGGATCGGGAGGTGGACTTTGATATGGCCACATGCCTGCTTCTTTTGTTCCCGCATACCAAAAAGACCAAGGTTACGAGTAAATTCATTGGCCTGGGACTGATGCTGGCGCAGCGAGAAATCACTTGGCATTGGAAGTCTAAAGAGGGGCCGTCTGTACGGAGGTGGAGGAATGAATTGTTGAAGTGGTCGGGCTGTGAGAGTGTGTCACGAATGCGCCAGGCGACTAGAACGGGTAATGAGAAGAGCTTGGACCTAGCACGGTCATGGGAGTTGGTGGTGCAGGCATTAAGGGACCACCTAACTGAAGGCGAAGGCACTGATCAGTTATGAGCAGGGATTCCGTGTGACTACTTGCTTGTTCAAACTTCCTGATTGTTGTCACCCTGGAGCAGGAGGGGGATGGTGGAACCCGCATTAGCAGCAGTTGAGGGGGAGGGTTCAGAGTAGGAGTCGTAGGAGGGGATGGTTTGCCGGCCAGCGGCGACCTCCCGGAACCGGATGGCCCAGGAAGGTAGTCGTGTTGATCTCGTGATATGACATTGGAGTGGCCTAGGATTGGATGGTGAGGGTGGGTTGGTTGATCTGGGATAAAAGCAGAAATGAAGTGCTACACTTGACCTGTGTCCCGAATGGGGCAAGCACCGAAGTACCTCCAGTGAACTGACTCATTGACGCGCCGCCCAGCCTCCGGGATGTGGGCTAATCGGCTGTGTATTGTGTTATTACCGTACTGTATGCTGGGTACCGTTGGTGTATGGGTTGGCTTGTTGGATGTTTTTATTCCTGATTCTGCAATAAAAATATATTTCAAAAAAAATATATATGTACAGTTTAAGGAGTAAATTTCTGACTTTTTGAGTGTGCAAGCATTGTGATTTCAGTAGACACGCTTTTGCATAAAAAGAAATCTTCAAGAAGATGAAGAAAAGATGGCACAGCTTCAAATCTGGATGGCAACAGCTTTTTTGGGAGCACCCAATATATAATTAAACCACCAAGTGAAAGGAAACAACCTAACTGCATTATAGGCATTACTTTTTATCATACCTGCAAGTACTGAGAAGGATTTCATGCGTCAGATATTCATCAGCTATAATTTGTAATTTGGCCCATCACAGCATCTTGGTACAAGTCATTGAATTGAGTCTAACTTAATTGATGGGTAGCAAGTAAAACATGCATTGACAAAGCCAACAGGATTGGCTTGCTTTTTGAGTATTAACTAAAACCTTACGAGCCATAGCTAAAGTTTGGCAGATGTGATAGTCAATCATAAATGTGGCAGATGTCCCTTCCACTGCATTACATGCGTATTATAGCCTATGGCACTTGCGATAGGGCAGGTGGGATATCCTTCACGTTTTGATAGAGGATCCTGTCTGTCAAAACCTAAATAAGGCCTATAAGTCTTCTGCAGTGACAAAAACCCATAATTGATTACTTGCTGTATACAATACTGATAAAAACCTTCATATTCGATGATTTACTGTGCTTTTGAAATGTAAAATGTAGGTTTTCTAGCTTAAGACTGAAGGTCTGTTTTATGTTAAAGACCCAGAGGCAAGAGTTGTTATCCTTTTTTAGTTTCAGCAGCGAAGAAACAAAGATAGTGCAGTTCGTATAGGGCTTAACAGAATCCACAGAAGAACAGAAAAGTGGCAAAGCTTTCTTGCGCACAAGATTATAGTCCCCAAGTTAACATCGATTAACAATCACAGAGTGCTTCCAAGGGCGGGGACAGCCACTCGTACCCCCAAATACGAACCAGGAAACCAGTCCAAATTCAAAGTTAGAATAAGAATGTCCTGAGCACAACTTCATAAGTCCAGTCAATCTTCTCGTATGATGATTTTATTCTTCAAATCAGATAAAATCTTCTTGATAGACATATGTGGAGATCCTCAAATCATCCAAGTTAAATAATCCAAAGCCAAAGCCAACACGTGTTTTGTCAGTGACGATGCCTCTGCATCTCTGACTTCTTCAGGGCTATCAGGATGTTAATCCAGATTCAATATTCACCGCTGCTCCACAGTACAGGAGGAATCTCGCTATATCCAACTAATATTCAGCTCGATCAGTATTCTGTGTAGCATCCAAGATAAAGTTTAGACATTCACACGATCTGTTGTCAAATGTCCGATGATCGGAGAGTACTCCTCACCGCGTTTGACTGGCGTTCACAGTAAGTCTTACTTCACATCGCAACCGTGACAGTTGCCATAATCGTCCCTCCCCAACGTGGTCTGCTCGAACCCAAGGTACTGTTTACGAGTCTCCTGACACTAACGCCGGTCTGCACCACCGTGGTTGGCCGGAGCTGTTGGATTCTGTTAATTTCAGCACCACGTTAGCCCTGGATGGAGATACCAGCTTCAAGGAACTGCATTTTAGAGTTATTCTTACAAAGTGCATATTTTTGATTACTGTATGTTGGTCTTTTATCATTTTGGGCTTGTTTGCACAGATAAATATTGGTTATTTTTCTAAAACTGGTGTGGTGTCCATTTGGAGTGTTTTCACTGTATTACTGTTGGTTATGTGCAAATGCTTCCCAAACTGCCTCTGACTGCCTGACTACTCGTGCCAAGCTACCATGAGGGTGAGCAGGGGTTATTTCAGTAGTGCATCCCCCTTATCCTAACTAGAAAGAAGGGTCCCTATTTGGACAAAGGTGCAAACCATTGCCAACTTGAGACCCCCATTTCTAACACTCACTTTCAGGTCTTCAAGGAAATGTCGAATTTCCATTACTAAAGCTAGGACAATCTGTATTTTATTAGACCATAGGCTCTTATTGTGCTAGTTTAGAGCATATCAAACTTCTACAAGCAAAGTTAAGTACTGATTAACAATAGGAAGTCCAAAAGATTGAGTTGTTAGACCATTCTGCAGAACTAAAAATGTCCTCCAATTCTGAACCCAATCAAAAGGCTTTGTATGACATAGCCACTCTGGGGGAATGAGTTCTGAAGAAAGATACATCAATGTCAGCTACGGATATGACTGGTTTCACCCGACAACCTAGAGTTGGGAAAAACACAGGTTTATAAAGTTTCCTAATAAAAAAGTGATAGCAGAAGAAATGCATAGATATTCAGATTTTTGTTCATAAACTTCAAGGCAAGGGCCCTCAAAAACTTTGGTTGATATGAAAAACAAAAACAGAAAATAATGTGTTTTAATTGTTCTGGTGACATTGAAACAAACTACTGTTGGAGTAAATTGTGTAGAAGAAATATCTAAGTTCTGACAACGAAAATACATTTCTCCTCCTTCAGGCCGACTAGAGGCACCATATTGGAATGTAGGCACTCTAGTTGGCCAAAGAGGCTGATGAGTACTCCAGTTAAAAGGAAGGTTGTGGTGATCCGTAAATTGTATTTATTTTTAACCATTACGTCGGTTTTATCAAGTTGCACTTTTTATCTGTTAGCTTCATTATTGATATTGTATTGTATTGTACTTTCCGGACACTGTATTATCAAGGGTGACACTGTGATATTGAGGATGGGCTCTCGTGGCCAGTGTCTGACGGAAATGGAACACTCTTTCTTACACATTGCCCATTGCACTTAAGGGGGTACAGTTGGTACCTAGGCTGTTGGTGTTCTGTGGGGAGAGAGGCATTATTAAGTCATTGTTGGCTCCCGGGTCCTCAAAGTTATCTGCGGAGAGAGCTTTCTTGCAAGGTGGCCATTTCTCCTCCTTTATGCCACCTAGATGTACCATATTGGATAGTATGAGCTCTAACTGGCCATGGAGGCTGATGAGCACTCTAGTTAAAAGGAGGGATGTGACACAGATGCGCATCAGCTGGGTGTATTGGTTGCACCACTGGTGCACCAAAGGCTTGCAAAAGCAGGCCTGTCTAGACCGATCCGTGTCTGTTTTGCCAGCACCAGCCATGCTGCCTGTGTTGGCACAGAATGTTTACAGCGTCTCTGTTATTTAACCCACAGGCTTAGACCAATATCTGAGGGCCTAGGTAATATATCTGTGGAACACTGTAATGGGCTATTTTCTTTTAGGCATTGTCATAGTGTTGTGATCATTGAATGAGTGCTCTCTAATGTCTTTAGAAGAAGGGAGGTCCACCCAGGATACACTATCCTGGGTCTCAAGTTTCCGTTCATCATGGTACATCCGCATTAGTCAATGTGCGTTCTCTACATACACATGCTCTGTATATCTACAATCTCCTCTTGAATTCCAGGGTAGATGCCTTACTCATGATCAAAATGTGGCTGAATGGGTCATCAAATCCAGATATTGCCACAGCAACTCCCATGGGATGCTTTCCAATGTGCCACTTTTCATCTGGACATGGAGAAGGAAGGACTGAGTTTTTGTCTCTCAGTGCCTCCACAGTTGTCACCTTCTGATGCTTTCATCTATCGCCCACCTGGATATGCTGGGTAGTTTATCAACTCACTCTATGAGGTTCTGGCTCATTTGTGTATCCAGTATTCTAATTTCTTGGTACTGGGAGATTTAAATTTTCATATTGATGAGCGCAATTTTAACCGGCCCAATCTTTAGTTGACACGCTAGCGTTATTTAATTTATACAAATTAGTACCCATCTAATTAAGCTGGTGATATTATTGGCCCTATATTTTACAACTTTCCTCTTTTGGTTGAGGGGCCTTTGGAATTGACTTGGTCTGCCACGTATTCTTTTTATATGGACCAGTGTTTCCTGAAAGGGCTCATAGGAAAATGACTTTGCATGAGTGGATCAAAATGAAACCCCATGAACTAGTATGCTTTCTCTCTGTTTCAGCTCCAATTTTAACTGGGAATATTGAAAGAGATGTGGAATCTGCTAATGAATGCTTGCAGTCTGTAGCAAAAATACTTGAGCCTCTGAAATATTTCAATGACCGCAAATGCTGTCCATCAAGCCCCTTGGTTTTCACAATCTCTGGCCACTGAAAACACGCCCTGCAAGAAACTGGAAAGACAATGGCATAGATACTTTGTGCCTATAGGAAAGGCTGTTTATTAAATTGCCCTGAAAAAATATCATTAAGCCATCAAAGCCGATCAATCCACCTTTTTTGAATTAAAAATGTATCTGGCCACAAATGGTCACAAGAATTTTTTTAAATGACAAAACCCTTTCTGCAACCAAACTCTTGCAGCCAGATAATCACTCCCTCTTCTGTGCTTTGTGTTGAAATATCTGACTTTTTTAAGGAAACTTCATAAAAATTCAGATCAACTTCAGTGAAGTTAATTTGAATGTTACAGAGGGAGCTGGACTGGCTCCCAGTGTCATCCCTGCTAAATGTGACCTTACCAGTTTAATACAATTTCATTAGAAGAATTGGAAAAGGCCTTATTGATCTGTATATCAGGGTCATGAGGTGATCTGTGTCTGCCCCCGCTTCTTGTTTTTTTGGTGACTAATGTAATACTGTGTAATACCTCTCACTGACTAATCCCAAATCTCATTCTGCTACTATGATCTACAAAATAACCCTTTCTAGACTCTTCCCTCCTTGCATCCCCTCAAACCTCATTTTACTACTAAGATCTCCCTAACAACCTTTTCTGAATTCTTCCCTCATGTATCCCTCCTTAGACTCATTCGACACCTCATTTTACAACTATGATCTCTCTAATGCATTTCTAGAGACTCATCCCTCCTCTGTCACTCCTTTACTCATCTCAAACCTCTTACAACTATGACATCCCAATAAACACTTATAGAAGGTTCCCTCTTCTATTTCTCCATTCTCCTTTTCAATCCAACTAACAGACTCACATGTCTGCTACTCAAACTAATTCATATTTCCATATACTAATTCATCACTAATCCTCTTTTGGGTTCCAGAGTAGCTTGCTACTCGCCGAAAAACGCTTCAACGCCTCATCAGGGGTAGTAAGTGCTACAGAAATACAATTACAATTAACCCTGTTTTCAATAATCTATTTAACGTTTTATTGCTCTCCTCTAGGGTTCCCCTTTTTTTTCCTTTTTTTGTTGTTTTTTAAATTTTTGACAACCATGAGAATAAAGAAGTACAAACAAATTGTCGTTCCCGCCCCCCTCACGATTAAGAGGCACAACGTTTTTTAACAGGAGCAGGCGCAAAAAAGAAAAAAGAGAAAGAAGAAAAGAGTGACAAAAAAAAGAAATATCATGTTTAGCAGCTGCATGGATAAGCAGGAGGAAAAAGAAAAAGAGCAAAAGAAAATACAAGGGGTACACAGGGATAAGAAAAAAAAGAGCATGTATCGAACAACATAGCCCAGTGAGGGCATCCAATGATCGGCAGGAAGAACCCTATGAAATATATTAACCTGGGTGCCCCTGTTGTTCTAGCCAAAGGGAGAATTTCTCCCAGACCTCCAGACCTTTTTTCCGGCTTTTGCGCCCTTTTTTTAGCATATACAGCATTTTCTAGGTGAAAAGTAGCTACTAGCCTAGCCAACCATTGGGAAAAGGAGGGGGGTTAGCGTCTAGCCAGCCAGAGGAGGCACAGATCCTCCACACTGCCATTGCAATAAAGACCAGTCCTTCATTTTTGATCCTAGGAGAATCGGACTGGGTCCCCAATAGAATGATTGTGGGGTTTAAAGAAATAGGTTGATTAATGACTTCGCTTAGCAAGTCCTGTACTCTGAGGAGTATAGGGGCAAGTTTTGGACAAGTTGCAAAGATGTGGACTGAATCAGCCCCAACCTCCGAACACCGAGGGCACAACGTCCCTTTGCCCGCTCCCCATTTAATGATTTTGCTAGGTGTCATGTACAGAAAAAAAATAGTTTTAAAATGTTGTGCCTGCAGTTTGGCAGAAAGTAAAATCTGTTGTGATAAGGCTAAGGAATTATAGAAGATACTTTGAGAGATATTAAGTTTTGTATGCCACTTGTTTGAGATGGATTCGAGATCGTCTGGGGTTTGACTATTAAGCATATTGTATATTCAGCCGATGCGTGGGGTTGTGGTGCTACGCAGTGTGTGCAAAAATTCGACCTCAAAAAACCCAGCAGTACCCCCAACCTTCCTGGAGAGGTAATCATAAATGGAGAGGTATTTAAAGGTGTCTTGGTTTTTCAGATTAAATTTGGACTGTAGACTAGCAAAGGATTTGATTCCCTCGCTGGTAATCAAGGGCAAGATGTAGGTATCCAAATACCGGTCGGTAACGGCCAAAAATACCGATTTTCAGCCATTACCGACCGGTATTTGGATACTGAGATGTAGAGCATCTTAAAATAAAGATTCAGTAATTTTACCAAATCGGTAATTTTACCGATTCGGTAAAATTACCGATTCTGTAAAATTACCGATTCGGTAAAATTACTGAATCTGTATTTTAAGGTGTAGGTGGCACTGTAAACAGTGTCACAGGGCTTTAAGGATTCGTTATTTACCACCAACTATTAGTTGGTGGCAAATAACGAATACATGTGTATATGCAAATCTGTGCATGTACACCTGTGCCATGTGGCACACATACATGCCCTTAGGGCATGTATGTGCACACAAGCCCTAATCAGGGGTGCAACAGGGTGTCAAAGTGCCACCCTTGAATTATTCGGTATTTGACATTCATTCCTATGGGCCTCCAGGCCCATAGGAATGAATGGCAATTACTGATTCGGTAATTACCGAATCTTACTGATTCGGTAAAAAATACCAAAAAATTACCTACATCAGATTTACCGATTCTAAAATACCGAATCGATGGAGCATGGCGGTAGCTTAAAGAGGGAGCTCCTACAGGCACAACGGCCCGCGTTAACTATCCGGACATCCATCCGACTTCTGCCCGCTCGAAGGAGCGACATCGGCTCGGGGACCCGAGCGGCGCTGATTGCCCCGACCCCGGCGGCTCTCTGACGCCGGGAACTGTTCCGTCCTGAAACGGCGATCCGAGGCCTGCATCTGTCTGCCAGCACCGGCCTGTGGTGGCCGTGGAGCCCGGGCGGAAGTCGACCATCCCCGGCCCGGGCACTGGGACACTGACCGGTCGCTGCTGTCTTCTTGCCGCGAGAGGTGCGGGACGACGCCGCGCCTCCGGCTCTCCCCCCCGGTGTGGCGCAGGGGAACGTTCCAGGCCGGGACTCACACAAGCGCTGTCTGGGGGCACATCCCACATCGGCAAGGGCAAAATCCTTCATTGGACTCCGACGGGCGCCATTTTGGAGGCCCGGAGCGACTGACCCCGCCGCTCTTCCACCGGGGTAAGGAGATGAAAGCCGGAGCCCCCGTCACCTCCCAGCACTGCTGACCACACGAGACTCACCCCATTTGCACGGAGAGGCGAGCCCCGGCCACATCATCCTGGCGCAGAGGCGGCTTTCAGTGTGAGAAGCGGAGGCGGCCTGCACAGGGACCTGTTGGTCTACGCGCTCCTGCGTTGGCGCATCTACCTTGGGGGGACAGAGACACTGCATGAGGGACCCCCCCCATGATAAGACCCACTACAGCGGCGCAACGAAGCAACAGTTGGCAGCGCTATATTACACGCTGATTACCGGAGTAGTCCCGCCACAGACCACACCTGCGATCCTCGGAGACCGACGTCCTGGCCGCCAAGACCACTTGATACGCTGCATCTCGGCCCTGGGTGGACCCCAGCGAACCCCCTTGAACCGTCTGGCACACACGCAGCAAGACCTGACACCAGGGAGGTTTCCGCAGCCCATTGGCCAGGACCTACCCAGCAACCAGGTACCCATCGTTCCTTCATCGTCGCGACGGCATGGCTGGAAAAGGTACTCGGAGCACGACGACACAGGCGAAGCTTGACAAATTCGCATACGGCCAGCATGCCCATTCACAGAATAATGGCCGCCATTCGGCTGGCGCGACTCTGGAACCGAGTGGCGCTCCGAAGGTGACCTTAGAGGACATTATGAAAACTCTCAACGAGGTCCGAACGACTGTGGGTTCCATCTCCACCGAGGTTACCCTGCTGCGGGCGGACTTCCAGAAAATGACGGAGAGAGTGTCGCAAGTGGAGGTAGTCACCAAATCGCTCATGGAGGATACCTCGGATCTACAAGTGGCTATGGAGCGCATGGAGAGAATCACTAAGCAGTTGCGAGAGAAGCTCGACGACCAGGAAGGGCGTTCCAGGAGAAATAACGTCCGAATCCTTGGCCTGCCGGAGACGGAGGGTAAAGCTGCGATGGACTTATACGTCGAGGACCTAATCAAAAATCAGCTAAAACCTAAAGGCCTCTCGCACTTCTTTTCTGTTGAAAGGGCGCACCGAGTCCCTGGAGGCACGGCCAAACCGGGTGCCACTCCGCGGCCTGTACTGGCCAGGCTTTTCAACTTTAGAGACAGGGACGCGATCCTTCAGGCGGCGAGAGTCTCCCCACCTGTCCAGGTCCAGAACTCAACCCTAGCATTCTTTCCTGACTACACGGCGGATGTGGCCAGGCGTAGAAAATCGTTCATGGAGGTGAAAAAGGCCCTGCGTGACAGAGACCTGCCATACTCCATGCTATTCCCCGCCAAGCTGAGCATTGTGGCCGAGGGGAAAACTTGGTTCTTTGACACGCCTGAGGTTGCTAGAGAATGGCTGGATGGCTGGAGGCAGGTGGGCCAACCCCAGCGGCCACACAGAGACCGACAGCGTCAACGCAGCGGAAAATCGACGAGTCAACCATCTAGAGACCCCCCGAATGGAGAAGATGTGACAGTGCTGGATTCTGATCTTGAGAGGGACCCATTTGACTCTGGACAACCTGTTAGGGGCTGATCGCACTGGGATGTCCGAGACACTGCAGGTTTGCAGCCCTTGGGGACTTGCCGCTGATGGAGCTGAGTAGGGCGGGCATTGGCCGGTGCCTGTAGGGGTCTCACCAACCCCACGAGCAAGTAAGATGACCGGGGTGGGACTTAAGCACCCTGCCAAGTTGGGGAGGCGGGCGGGTTTTCGCCCGTGGTGCAGGGGAGCAGGGAGGGGGTTGGGGAGGGTTGTAGTACTGTTACGGTTATGGTTATTGTTATGGTTATTGGTCATCACTACGTACATTACTTATGTTAGACACACAGTCACACTGCAGGCCGTTCATACCCGGCACTCCGGAACGTGTCACTACATGCAGGTAACATCATACTGCTGCACATTAGTATTACTGGTCTTGCCTCTACATGGCACAACATACACAAGTAGCACGCACTGAGGGCGCCCCTGCGATGACACTGGTGCCACCGCTAAAACTGCTTACGTGGAATGTCAGAGGACTGGGGGATAAAATTAAAAGAGGTTTGGTATTGCAGACCATCAAACGCCAGGGGCCTGAACTGGTCCTGCTTCAAGAAACACACCTGGTAGGGAATACATGCAAGGCACTTGATAGGCGCGGGTATGCCATGGCGGTGCATGCTGAGTTCACCACGGGCTCCAGGGGCACTGGGATACTCCTAAAAAAAACTCATCCTTTATGGTTAATAGTCACAAGACGGATGAACAGGGGCGTTTTGCTGCGCTCTCTGGACAGTGGGAGGGGAAAACCCTCAATGTGGTGTCCGTATACATCCCCCCAGCACTGCACTCTACAGCGCTGCCAGCGCTTGGGCACTTTCTCGTTGGCCTCCCGGAGGGTGATATAATTATTGGCGGAGACTTCAATGCTATAGCAGACCCCTTACTAGACACCTTTCCCGTAAGGGCGCGCCCGAGGGGGGCAGCCACGCTTCCTGGCTTCCTGAGCGCGCTGGGTCTCACAGATGTATGGCGACAATTGAACCCTGCGGCGACTCAATATACGCATTACTCATCCACACACAACAGCCTCTCACGTATCGATTACTTCTTCTTTTTGGGGATGGGACTGGGGTCCATAGACAAGCTAGAAATTTTACCCAGGGGCGTCTCAGACCACTCCCCAATATCCATCCATCTTACTACCAGAGAAAAGAAGCGCGCTAGAACATATCCGATCTACCCTAATTATTTACTGGTCCCTGGAATCAGGAAAAAACTTAAATCGGCCACAAAACACTACTTTAGTGAAAATGCGGGAACAGTCTCCTCACCCACGGTGCTCTGGGAGGCATACAAAACGGTTCTGCGCGGCGCAGCCATAGCGGCAATCACTGGTCATAAGAGGGACTCCAATGCTGAACTGGCTAACTTGGAATTGGCCCTACATGCAGCGAACACTGCCCACATGTCGGACCCCACCCCTGACAACACACACACGCTACACCTACGACAGGAGCAGCACCGGGCGCACCTTAAGACGATCGTTCAGGGTCATTTAGCAAACACCGCACACCGAATCTATGACGTTGGAGATAAGGCCGGGAAGATGCTGGCGTGGTTGGACAAAAGGGGCGGCACTAACAGAGGGATACAGAGACTATACGATCGTGAGGGCCGGCTGCAGACACACCCGGAACACATAGTTCGCACCCTAGCAGGCTACTTTCAAGAAATATACACCCCGGTTCGGTCCGTCACGGAACAGGAGGCACTGGCCTCGCTTGGACACATCGATATCCCTGAGCTTTCACACACTGCACAACAAGAACTAGACACGGACTTGACGGAGGATGAGATCCAGTTGGCGATACAGGCATTACAGTCCGGCAAAGCGCTGGGGCCCAACGGGATCCCTGTAGAGTGGTATAAAGCGAATGCCTCGGCATTGGCCGGCCCACTGTTGGATATGTACACTGACAGCGTAGAGAAAGCGTTGCTCCCACTCCATCAGCGCACGGCCACGATAGTAGCCATCCCGAAACCAGACAAACCACCTACTGAATGCACCTCCTATCGGCCCATTTCCTTACTGAACATTGAAGCGAAGATTTTGGCGAAGCTCCTAGCCAGTCGCCTAACCCAGCACCTGAGTACTCTGATACACCCCGATCAATCGGGCTTCATGCCACACAGGAGTACGGCTCTGAACCTACGGAGGGTGCATGGGGTGCTGGCTCGGGCACATCGACTCTCGGACCCAGCTGTGATTCTATCGCTGGACGCCAAAATGGCGTTCGACATGATGGAGTGGGAATACTTATTCGCGGTCTTGACCCGCATGGGCTTCGGCCCAAAATATCTTGCGTGGGTGCGGTTGCTCTACACGTCACCGGTTGCGCAGGTGGCTGCGAATGGTCACATTTCGCCTCCATTCCCGCTAGGGCGCGGAACTAGGCAGGGGTGCCCACTGTCACCCCTTCTCTTTGCATTGGTGATAGAGCCGTTGGCAATTCTGCTTAGGGCAACGCCACTATTCCGAGGCATTACCTGGGAGAGCGGCTGGGAAGACAAAGTCTCCTTATATGCGGACGATATGCTAATATACATGGTCAATCCAACCGAGGGAATCCCAGCCCTACTGGCGCTGTGCGATGGACACCCGGGCGTCAGGGTATACCCTGAATTGGTCTAAATCCATAATATACGTACTTAAGGGCCCGAACCCACTTCTACATGACGAATGCCCCTTAACAGTAACAACCACCTCCTTTAAGTATTTGGGAATTTTCATTACCACTGATGCCGCGGAATTTTATATCAAAAACCTACTGCCACCTCTTGCGCGCTTACGTGCAGACGTTAAATACTGGGCTACCCTACCGTTAACCCTCCTTGGGCGAGCGGCACTGTACAAAATGATGGCTCTCCCGAGGTTCCTATATGTGCTGGAAAACTCTCCATATGTAGTGCACCAGCGATATTTTAAGCAGGTTGCTGCACTGATCTCCAGCTTGCTGTGGAGCAATGGCCCAGCAAGGATAGCGCAGGAAAAACTGGTGAAAAGCTGGTACGAGGGAGGGATTGCGTTACCCAATCTCCAATTATATTATTGGGCATCCCAACTTAAAATAATAAATCACTGGATACACACCCCGCGGGGGGACCCCGCATACAAGGCTGATTGGGCACAACTGGGAACAGACGGCATGCTTGCAGTGTTATACAATCAGTCACGTGTGAGGAACCTACTCGGCCCAACATTTCATACGGCGACACTATGGCACACAGCACAATCCTGACTGGGCTGGAAGGGGAAGATAACCAGGATGACGCCACTGTGGGACACTAGAGCGCTGGGTAACTTGCGGTCTTGTAGGGGCTTCACGCAATGGGACCACATCGGGATCTCAGTGGTTGGGGACCTCTGGGACAAGGGCGCGGTGATTGCATTTACACAACTCCAACGACAATATGGCATGGGCTCCACTGAGGCATTCCGATATGGGCAGATCAGACACGCCCTAATGCAGGCAATTCCACCCGAAACCACACTCCCTGAATCGTCACCCCTAGAGGACAGGTTGCTGACGGAATTTATGGAGCAAAAAGCGACCTCTCTCACTTATAAAAAACTGATTAACAACCTGCCAGAGCCCACTCAGAAGCTTAAGGAGAGGTGGGTTGAGGAATTGGGTGAGATGGATGACACAGAGTGGAACGAGGCCCTTGCATCGCCGCGAGAGGTAGGCATATCGGCACGGTTCCGTTTAGTGCAACTCAAGATCTTACACCGCACCTACTACACCAGAACACTTCTCCACAAAATACAAAGGGCACCACACCCTTACTGCCTCAGGGGATGCGGGGAGGAAGGTACTCTGTTTCACACATTGTGGGAATGCCCTCAAATCCAAGAAGTGTGGAGACAGATCATGCGCACAGTCTCTCAGGCCATTGAGGTGTCGGTCCTACCTGAACCCCGTAAATGCCTGTTGAACATCTGGGACCCTACTGACCTGAACAGGTATGGACAGCTGTGGGTTACTTTAGCTGTGACTGTGGCGAAACGTGATATCGCACAAAAGTGGGGTGCCCCGGAACTGCCTACGGTGGCTGGCTGGATCAGATATATGGACCTCCTAATGGTGAAGGAAAGGGCAGTTTATGTGCTACGGGCTTCCCCCCGTAAATGGAATAAGGTTTGGTTACCGTGGAACAGATATAGGGGAGAGCCGTGTGCACCCTTGCCGGAAGGTGAGGATTCGGAGTCCGAAGAGGACGATGACTAAACAGTATGGATACGTACACTGTACAATGAGATGTGCGGGGAGGGACCGGGTTGCCACTGTACCTGGGATACAGTGAAGAATGTATGACGAGGCCTACCATTGACTGTGAGAATATGTGCTTCATTGTCGAGTGATGACCTTAGTTGGGTTTTATAGTTTTTTGATGTTTGCTACACGTTGAAATTGCCAGGGACGGGTACATGTGCCTATTAATGCTCTGCTTCTCCGTTACCTTCAAGGTATGGAACTGAATGCTTTCAATGTAGTAATTGGTTCTGACAACCACATGCCATACTCAAGGTAACAAACGTCATATGTTGTAGTACGGTCTATCTTATCGTTTATTCCTCAATATGCAAAAACTGATACTAGAACGTGAAATGCCTATGTTATTGTAACTATGTATCCTGTATTCCTGACAATAAAAGTTTAAAAAAAAAATAAAAAAATACCGAATCGATAACATTCGGTATTTTAGAATCTGTAAAAATGATTTACCTACATCTAGCCCCAAGTCCTCTAGTTTCACCACTCCAGCCCTGTGCCAGTCAGAGAAGTAGGAAGTTCCAAAGATGGCTGGTAGATTATTGTTGTTACAAGTGGGAGAATAATAATTAAATCTGCCAAGTCCAAATATTCTCCGGATGCTGCAGAAAACCTTATAGGAGTTCATTAGAGTCTTGAACCATACATGCTTGTAGTATCCGTACGCGATCTCGCGAAGCAGACATCCCCAATGCTGTTCCCCCAATAAGAGTTGAAAGGGTGACGAGAGCCCTGGTGCTGTGGAGATAGTAGGTTCTCTCACTAATGCCAAGCTATACTGCAGCACTGAGGCCCAAGAATATAATACAATGTTTGGAAAAGACTAGCCTCCTCTTTCTTTCGGCAGTGATAACTGTTTTAAAGCCCGCCTGGGTTGGGAGCAAGCCCATATAAACTGAGTGAAGATTTGCTGGAATTTAAGCAGGTTTGCTTTGCTAAATCCAAAGGTATAGTACGGAAAAAGTAGAGTAGTTTCGGGAAGTATGTCATTTTTATGACGTTACATCTACCGACTAGCAATAGGTGCAAATTGTTGATCTGTTTTAAAGCCTTCTTAGTCTGGGCAGCAAGGGGTACCAGATTGTCTGTTACTATTTCGTCTAGCTTGGATGAAATGAGCACCCCCAGATATTTAGCCTTAGGCACAACCCTACCGTCAGTCCAGGTAATTTCATTGTTATATCCCCGGTACTATCCAGGCTAGAGCTTTGCCCATTAGTCCCCTCGAAGACCATCAAGGAGGGGATATAGTGAATAGTAGCCATGTACATGTTATAGGCAGGTCACTAGCGGTATTCAATGAGTTGCACGATCCTACATCTCCCCACGAGTCTTCTGATGACTCCAATGAAGGGGTAATACTAGACATACCTAGTGCGGGTAATATTTGCCCCAGTACCTTAGCATCATGCAATTTAAATCGTGATATAAAAATCTTGTCATGGAACATTGCAGGGCTGTCTAGAAACCTGTGCGATAGGAATTGGAGCTCCTTTATGGAAGAGTATGATATCATTCTTCTACAAGAAACATGGACAATTAACATGGTGCACAGACTTGGATATAAAGCATTCTACTGTGGGGCGATTGCGTCTGTAAGAGGTAGACCCTCAGGGGGCTTGTTAATTTGGATAAAAGTATGCTTGGATGTTGTTGTATCACCTTGTAATATTGGTTCAAAAGACTTGCTCGGGGTGAAGATCTCCACGAAGGATATTGGGGACATCTATTTGATAAATATCTATAATAGACCAAATCCACAGAAAAAGGAATCATTGGTTGTGGAACAGCTAAGTTTGTACCTGAGCACCTTAGAGCAGAACTCCAAAACAATTATAGGCGGGGATTTTAACTGTCAATTCGAGCCTGTGTTGGGGCTAGAAAATTTATTAGAAAATGAGGATAGGGCCCACGACATACCTTGCCTAGACAGTGTAAAAGCAGTCAAAAGCTCAGTGGCAGTTATGCAGATTTATGAGCTGACGGTATCTCACAATTTAAGGGCTTGCAACGGTAGATTGGACCCAGATAAGCCATCTAATTATACTTATAGTAAAGGGAACTCCAAATCACTTATTGACTTTGTATTGGTCACTACTAACTGGTGGCACTTGTTGTTGACCTTTTCTGTTGTGAACAGACCAGAAAGTGATAATTTCCCTCTACAGGTAGGGTTACTCTCCAAACCATTCCGATCATCAGATAGTGGACTAGAATCAAACAATGAGGTGGGAGAGGTTGAGGTTTCAAATAATAGGAAAGCCATAAAATGGCCACATATCCTGGCAAAAGAGGATATACTTATAGGTATTTATAATATCTTCTCTAACACTGTTTCCTCACACAAAGACCTTTCTATGGGATCCCACGAAGTTCTCAAAATGCATTATCATTTAGTAGAGGAATTAATCCCCCTTCTGAGCAAAACTTGTAGTAACAGTAAAAGCAATATAAAACGGCAATTGGAACTGGAGACACCGTGGTATAATAAACAGTGTCGTCTAGCCAAAGGTAACCTAATCAAAGCCGTAAAATCTAAGGATCAGAAGAGGGTGAGAGAGTGTAGAATTGAATATAAAAATCTCCTCTCCAAAGCAAAAAAAGAGTGGGACGACTCAATCTGGGAAGATCTTTTAAACGCTGCTAGGAAGCACGACCAATGCACCTTTTGGAGCCTGATAACAAAAAACAATAAATCGGGGAGCTCCAATAGAGATTTCTTTCTAGATGAAAAAATCTGGTATGACCACTTTTTCAAATTATATGATGCAATCGAGGTGCCCCCAGATGACACCTGCACTGGATCTCCCCCCTCCTACCCTAATTCGGAAAAATTCACCACTGAAGAAACACTGTGTGCAATAAAGGCAGTTAAGGCGGGTAAGGCGCCAGGCCCTGACAAATTACCTGGGGATCTGTTCACTCATGATATTGAAATATGGTGCCCCTACATTAACTTTTTGTGCAATTCCATTTTGCTTGGTACTCCGATCCCGGAATCATGGAAGGGGGCGGAAATAGTCACCATTTACAAAAAAGGAGATCGTTACAATCCCGGTAATTACAGACCGATAAGTTTAATAGATATTTTACAAAAAATCTTTGCCAGACATATTTTAAATCGTCTTTTAGATTGGGTAGAGGAAACTAAGATCCTCTCAAAATATCAAGCGGGCTTTAGAATTAGGACAAGTACTGTAGATCAGGTACACAGGTTTATGTGTATTTGTTGGAAATATGTCCAAATAAAGAAGTGCAGTATATATGTAGCATTCATGGATCTACGCTCCGCGTTTGATCTTGTCCCTCGCACTCTGTTATGGAATACCTTAAGGACCATGGGTGTCCCGGAAGAACTGCTGTCTAACCTTATAAAACTTCATACTGATAATTTTGCAAAAATAAGATGGGGAAGAAATGGTGAACTCACCCAAGCAATTCCAGTTAGACGGGGGGTAAGGCAAGGGTGCGTGTTGGCCCCGACCCTTTTTTCCTTATTCGTAAATGATATCCCCCCCTACCTGGCACAATGTAACCATGATTCCCCCAAATTATGCAATGAGGCAATTACAGCGCTGCTTTTTGCAGATGACACCATTTTAATATCCCATCACCCAAAGGACTACAAAATTTAATAAATCAATTCGATAGCTATTGCAAAAAGAAGGGGTTAGAAATCAATTCAACTAAAACTAAATATATGGCTATTAATCCCCCAAAATCTTTTAGGAAAAATTTGGCACTAAACAATATTAAACTGGAGTACGTAGAATACTTTGATTATCTGGGTATTAGGTTTGATAGTAAATTGACCTGGTCAAACCAGCTTGAAAAAAGTAGACTGACACTAAAACACAACTCCCTCCCTATTTTAAAAATCCACCGAGGGTGTACTTCAAAAGCTATAACACCTGCGATTGAAGTGTTTAAAGCTAAAGCACAAACCGCGGCCCTATACGGTGCCGAGATTTGGGGGCCTTACTCAAATCAAACATTCCAGTCTGAGGAAAATGTGTTCTGTAGGCGTTTGTTAAGGCTACCAAAAAGAACACCTTTAGTTCCAGTTTTTTTAGACACTAACCTAAAACGTACAGACTATTTGTGTTGGTTGAGGCCACTGATCTACTGGGTAAGATTATGGTCCACCCCGGAACTTGCAGACTATAGAATGGGACTGATGGATGTTATGGAATTAGACACATACAACTCCATTAAGTGGCTGAGACATATATCTGCATGGCTAACTAAAATAGGTCTCTCACACTTTTGGAAAAACCCAACATCTATGCAACCAAACTGTAAAGACCTGGTAAAAATTGCTTTCTGGTATTATATGAACACTAATATACATGAACGTGCCACTGGTTCATTAACAATCAAGTTTTTGCAATTTAAGGATATCCCCATATTTGAGCAATTCATGGACGAGGTGGAACCACCTCTGGCTAAAACCATGTATCTCCAATATAGGTACGGGGTCCTACAAATAAACGCTAATACTTGTAGGTGGGGAAATTCTAATCCCAATAGGTATGATTCACACTGTAAACTGTGTGACCTGAATCAAAAGGAAGATGAGGCACATATCCTTTTTTTTTGCCCATTGTATAGACTTCAACGTACAAAATGGATCAAACCCCTTTGTAAAAACTTGGGCATACGTTCATATAAAGAGGCAGAAAGACTACTTAGATCTTCGACTATTCGCCTGATAATCTTTGGAGTCAGTCGATTCCTTCATAGTATCTGCTTGATAAGAAAAAAGCATGGTCTTAAAACATAGATACAAGTTTCTTTTTAATACTGGCTTTTTAACTATTTATAGGTTGTATATAGTCGTTTTTTATAGTAGGTCTGTAAAACCGCCTTAAGGTGAAAATGTAACGTAAAGGTGTAAATGCAATGCATTGTATTTAGAATGACAAATAACTTAGTATGAATTGTAGATAACCTGATTTGGTATGGGGACTGTATATTCGTTTATTCTGTATTTTTTGTAATCTTGTTTTTGTTTTTAAGAATCATGTTTAAATGTATTTTATATGTGTTGGCTTTATGACAAAATATCGAATAAAAGCTTTACAACAACAAAAAAAATGTCATTGTTCACTATAATTTGCGTTTTGTTTTTGTTAAGAGCGTATCCGGATAATCTCCCAAATTTCTGAGCCTCCTGTTCTATTGCTAGTATGGTGTTAGCGGGATCAGGGGAGGTGATGGCAAGATCGTCAGCATAAGCCAGAATTTTGGTGTTATTACTCTGGTAGCTAACTGGGGAGATGTCACAGTTTTTCTCGATTTGTTTAATGAATGGGTCTAGGTAGAGAGCAAACAGCAGAGGGGAGCAGGGACAGCCCTGCCTGGTGCCCCGAGAGATGCTAAAGAGGCCGGTGAGTTGCCCGTTTATGGTAACACAGGCCGTTGGTTTAGAATAGAGTGCCTGTACCGCCTGTAAGAGCTTTCTCCTGAATCCCATCCTGCTCATAACACCCCACAAGAATCGCCAGGAGACTCGGTCAAAAGCCTTTTCGGCATCGAGTAATGTAAGTGACATCGGGTCTCCGGCAGCCTGTGCAGCGTCAAACAGGGTAATCGCCCTCCTGACATGTTCGGTTGTCCCTTTCTTGGGAATGAAGCCGTGTTGCCATTCCGAGACTAGAGACTCAACTACTTGGGAGATTCTAGAGGCCAATACCTTTAAAAAGATTTTGGAGTCACAATTGATAAGAGTGATGGGCCTGTAGGAGCTCATCTCTAGAGGGGATTTGTCTTTCTTTGGGAAAATAGATATTCTGGCGCTTGCCCAAGAGGCCGGGGGGAGAGACCCGCCAAAAATGGAGACAACTACCTCAGTGAAAATTACTTTGATTTGTGGGGCAAAGATTTTTAGAATTCTACGGGGATGCCGTCAAGGCCTGAGGCTTTCCCGTCCGGAAGACTAAGAAGGGATTCCAGAATTTTCCCCCAAGCTGGAGTAAGATCTAATAGCTCGCTGTCCTCTGGGCTAAGCCGCTTAAGTTCGATCTCATTAAGGTAGTTAGAAATCTCACTTTCAATAGTGTCACTGGCAGAGCAGTTATTCTCAGTGTACAACTTGGCATAGAAATCCTGGAATCCCCTCAGTAATAAGCTAGGGTCTTTGGCCTCCGTACCGGAAGGAAATTTTATTGCGTGTATTTCACTGCTGGTAGCCTGTTGTCTAGTCCTGACGGCAAGGTGATGCCCAATGCTGTCGCTACACTCATAGTTTTTTTCCCTTGTAGCTGCCCATTTTGCTGGAATTTTTTCCGTAAAGACGGCCCCTATCTCGGCTTTGGCAAGTACTACCTCTTTTTTAACAGATTGGATGTCTTGTCCTGCGTGGATCATTTAGGCTAGTTTGGTTTCTACTCTCCTTAATTTGTCCTGCAAGTCACTAATTATGAGTTTTTCTCTTTTGTTTTTCTGAACTGAGAACCTTAAGGTTTCACCTCTGATCCCCGCCTTTAGGGTGTCCAATACAATCATGTGGGAGGCAGAGCCAATGTTTATTTCCAGGAATTCCTGGATCCATCCCTGCATGTGAGCTCGATAGCTGGCATCGTATAGTAGCGCTTTCTCAAAGCTCCATTTAGTAGCCTCCTTCCATTGCCCAAGACCCTTGATGTTGATAATGAGGGGGTTGTGATCAGACATGATGCGGGGTGCAATGTCGATGGTGCAACTATTAGCAAGTTAAGCTGAAATGAAGAAGTAATCTAATCTGACTAGTAGTTGGTGTGGTGCCGAAAAAAAGGTATATCCGTGCTGAGTGGGGTTTTTACTGGCCCAGCCATCTCTTAATCCATGAACCTGAACGAGGTTGGCTAGGGCTTGGAAAACTAGGGGTTTCCTACCTTTATATTTCCATTTCTTATCAGCCTCCCAGTTACAGGGTAAATGGATATTGAGATCGCCACACAAAACAATGGGGGTGGGCCAGTGTGCTAATTCCCCGGAAACCTGGTTGAAAACCCCTGGGTCGTCGGCGTTGCTCCCATAAATTGAACAGAGGGTAAAAGAAGAGTTGTTGGGAAGAAGAAACTCAGTAATAACCCATCTCCCCAATGGATCAGATTTGGTTTGGGGATTGTTAATAGGAAATCTTCTTTCTGCCATGATTCCGACCCCTTTTGTTTTGGCCCCCTGTGTCGTGGTACCAACTACCTTAAACCCTAAAGTATCTAATAAGTGCTTTTGTGAGCTTTCTATGTGAGTTTCTTGCAAACATATGATGTTCCCACCAAGGGACCTTGTCCTTGAGCCACCTTCTGCCTTTTAGAGGACTTGTTCAATCCACAGATGTTAACTGAGATAATTCGCAGTGAATCTACATTAGCCATCTGGGAAATGGGTAGAAGGAAAGTAGGAAACGGTACAGATCCTTTGCTGTTTCTTTAAAATACTTAATACTTGTAAATGTGCTTAGAAGTGTGAGTACGTGTGCGTGTTGGTGATACAAAATGCTTTTATGGGTGTTGCGCCTGAGTGATTTCTTTGTGCCCGCCTCCGATCCCCCCACCCACCCCACCCACCCCTTACATGAGCAATCAGGAAAAGCCTGAGTGATGGTGGTCAGACATGAGCCTCGGCTGCTGGTCACGCCAATAGAAAAACAAACAAATAAATCTAGGATTGGCCAGTGGCCCTGTCGAAGAAATTACATCGTGGGTTAAGTGCTAGGATAAATTGAAAAAAGATTTAAAGAACGATTTACAAAGAGAACAAAGAGAGCAAAAGCAGCAGCCCCTTAGTTAGAATAGATTTTCGCTGTAAAAGGACAAGTCCAAGAGTTTTTTGTGTGTTTGTAATGTCTGTTTCCAGTGACCGAGCCAGTGCATATGAGGAAATTTGGTAGAAGAAGGGTAAGGGTAAGTTAATTTGGTCATTTGTTGCCCTTCTTATTTTTGACCTCCTCCAGGTACTCTCTGGCTTTAATTTCAGAAAGGAAGGCCTTGGTTGTTCCGTTGAGGATAATCTTCAACCTGGCCGGGTTCATAAGGTAGACTTCAGCTCCTTGTTGCTGGAAGGGAGAAATCAGTTGCCTCAAATGCCATCTCCGTTCCACTGTCTGATGGCAGAAGTCTGGTTTAGCAAAGAATGTTATCCCAATGCCCCCTTTCTTGGAGTTGGGACGGGCCTGGTCGCATACCATTTGTCTGAGGAGGAAATTGCCAAAATACACAAGAAATACCCTGGGCTGGCCTCCAGTCGAGTTGCCATTGTTATACTGCCGTTTCAGAAAAAATGGGAAGCGGTGTGCCCGCTGGACTTCTCGGTCCCAATCCCAGCCCGGGTGTTTCGGGAAGGAGTCTTGTAGCAGCTTGACAATAAATCGTCTGGGGTCATCCCCCTCTTTCCCCTCCGGAATACCAAGCAGGCGGAGGTTGTTCCTGGGTTGACGATTTTCCTGCTCTTCCATCTTAAACATCAGGTCTGTAAGGCAAGTGGTGTTGGACTCGATCTGCTGTTTAGAGGCCCCCGCTTCTGTTTCCAGGTGCTCTGTTCTAGCTTCCACAATGGATACCCGGTCACTGATATTCGTGCAGGTTTTGTTCAGCCTTCTTAGGCCCCCCTGCATTTTTTAGCTGCATTCTTGGCTGTGCGATTGTCAGCCCTCATCTCCTCCTGAAATTCCTTGATCGAGGCTAGTATTGTGGCGAGCGAGGGTTCGGTTGTTTCAGTCGTTTCAGTTTGTAGGCTTTTTAGGCTCTGCCACTGAGGTTGGCTAGTACCATCTTCCTCCAAGGGGTAGGACATCTGTGAGTCGGAGTAGTCCCACTTGAGTTGGCTACGTCGCTTGCTCTTACTCCTAGGCTTTTTAGGACGCACAACCTTGCCAGTATTGTCGCGTTAGACCTCGCTATCACCTTCACTAGCATCATCGTCGTCGTCGTCGGATCCCCCCCCCCCACCGGAGGAACTGGGTGTGCTGACTGAAACTGAGTAGAAGTCCTCAGGACCAGCTTCTGGGGTCCAGGGAATCTGTGCGCCAGGAGGGACCTCTAAACTTTGGATGAAGAGATCCGTTCCTGCCGTATGTGTTTCTGTTTCTGTAGCGGTAAGAGAAGTATACGCACCATCATTACTAGGTCCCTTGTATGGCTCCTGTTGTTGTTGAATGGCGGGTAAAGCCTGCGATGAAATATCTAGTGGGACAGCACTGCCAGTGTTCCACTGGGCTGGTCAAGGTCAGGCACCCCACGGAAGGTATCTAGAACGGAAGCAGGTTCGGACAGACTAACAGAGAAGTCGTTAGAGCTTATATCTTTATCGGTGCAAGTACTAATAAGTGAAGTCTCCCTAGGGTCTTCTTTGGCAGTAGAGCCTTCCTGCCGCGAGTGGACTTTAAGTGTGGCAGGGGAGGGGGTGTTGATTTTGGTATTAATGCTAGAAAGCTGGCTTTTAGCTGCCATAAACATTTTTGCGAGGGGGGAGAGAAGATCCTGGGTCTTTAATGTCTTTACAGTCTCATGGAGGAGCCCCCCCCCCTGTTTTGCCCAAGTTCAACTTTTTCAAACCAATGACCTCTTACTTTGGCTTCCCGGCTCCCTCGCTTGCTGGCGTATCCTTAGCATTCACAGGTGACTTTTGCTTGAGCCCCTTCCTTGTCCCGCGGGCGCTCATCTCTGGGTAAGTTCTAAAATCGGTGATCGATGACGGCGTCAAATCATCCAGTGTTGTGGTGCTAGCAGCCGAACCTGGAGCCTTGGGAGCCTTGAATGCCAGAGGAGTGTGCTGGAGAATCAAACCCACAGCCGTGGCCGCAGACAATGAGGACCAAGCGTGTAAGATCAGGACCAGCGTCAATGAAGCCTTGTCGCATGCCTCGCCCCTTCCCCCGCGAGCCGCGTGAGATCGGCAAAGTTTGTGTCCCCAGAGAAGCAGGTCAGCAGGTGGATTGAGGGGAGTCTTACGGAGCGCCTTGCTGCCACTTGCGGGTCCAAAGAAAAGCTGATAGAGATCAAAATCCCCGGGGAGCAGCCACAGCGTTTTCCACGGTCTCAGCGTACAGGGCAATCTGTGTGTTCGGCAGCCCAGCATCTCCTTCCACGACGCAGGGCGGCTAGCTGATCATCTCCGCATCTGGCGTGAGCAGCCGAGCAGCGTGAACACTCACGCTGACTCCATCTTGCTCAACTACCTCTTCCGCCTCCTCTAGGGTTCCCTATGCATGGAAACAGGCTAAGGTTGTCCTCTTACTTGAAAATCCTTTGGTGACCCCTGTTATACTATCCAACTTTAGGCCAATCTCATTACTGCCTGCGGCAACTAAGATGCTTCAGAAGTTGAATAACGGCAAGCCATCAAGATATTTGGACCAGTATAGTCTGTAACACCCCAGTCAATCGGAATTCCACCCCCAGCAGCACACCGAAATGTCATTATTGGAAGAGTTAAGTACATCAAAATGGACCAAGGAAACAACATTGTCCAAATTTTATTAGATCTGTTTACTGCATTTGATACTGTCTTTCATAACACTCTTTTGCAACGCCTCTTCAAGATTGGTTTTGGTGGTCCGGCACTCAGTTAGAATCAGTCTTTCCTGAAAAACAGACAGCAGGTAGTTAGGATGCCCCCCTACTCTTTGGGCACCAAACTACTTACCTGTGAGGTGCTGCAGGGCTTCTCTTTGAGGCTAACTTCATATAACATCTACATGGTCAACTTAGTAACCTATTCGAGTCCCTTGGTTTCAAAGTCATCTCATATGTAGACCGCACACAACTGCTCTGATCTATTGAGAATGGGCAGTTACAGTTAAGGAATCATTTAAAGCCGGTGTATCTAGGATTCTAGAATGGATGCGGCAAAGCAATCTTAAATGTAATCTGGATATGACTGAAATCTAGCTGTTCGGGTTTTAGGGTCTCTCCAGGACAAGTGGTGGGAGAATGGCTGGCCTGCTGTTCCACCTTTCCTACCTGGCCTGCCATTATAGCTAAGAATCTAGGTGTCAAATTTGATAATAAACTCTCGTTCCAGCCCCAGGTTGCTTCTGTGGTGGGTACCTGTTTTGCTCTTCTACGGTCTCTCAAAAAGTTTATTTTCCTTCCATCACTTGCGAGTCGAAAGAGAGGGGTACGTGCTCTGCTTACATTGAGACTGGCCGGACTATGTGAATATTTGAATCACGGTCTTAAGGGCCATTTGATTAAACGTCTGCAGATTGTACAGAATGCAGCAGTGCGCCTGATCCTGAAGATTCTCCTCTGTGCAACCATTTTGCATCATATTACGGTTGGTTACATGTCAAAAAGAGGATACATTTCAAAACCTTGTATTGGCACAGAGTGCATTTTCTCCCTCTGGTCCCAAATACCTATGTGAGAGGCTCATGCATTATTCCCCATCTAGAATGCTCGTTCTTCGTAAGATCTTTTCATTGCGTTACTGAGGTTTAGGAGAGGAGTAGACGAGGCGGCTCCTTCTCCTTTATGGTCACATAAGCAGGGCCGGTTTTAGCGCTGGTGGCGCCCGGTGCGATATTTGTTTTGGTGCCCCCACACCGCAAAACTGCCTCCTCGATTCCCTCACTACAACCTGGCAAAAGTGCCCCTCATATCTCCAATCAGAAGTTATTGGTAAACACAGTGCCCACCCGATGAGGCCTTGCCCCCTCCATAGGTCAGCTCCCTGTGCACCCGCACCGGGCGCCACCAGCCCTGCACAATACCGTGGAATAAGTTGAAGGCTTATCTCCGGAGTACTAGTAATGAGTTGCAATTTTTAAAACGTTCCTAAAGAATTGGCTTTTCCTCGTCCTAACTGATAGCAGTAGGAGTTTTCTCTGGCCCTGCAGTTCCAGGACACTCTTAGGGATAGTTGTGCTCTTTAAAAATACTGACCATTCAGTCAGTAGTCCTTTATGCATTACAATGTAAACTCTTTAAAGGCGGCAAACTGAACAATAAACTGCTAATATCCTAAGGTGACAAAGAGAGTCCACTGGGCGGTGCCAACGCCCACTTAATGTATATTTTTGAACATTGCAAGAAGTCATGTAGGCATCTGCGCCATGAAGCCTGGCCTAATATAAGAAGCGAGGGAGGGGTCTGGAAATATAACACGATTCTATTTAAAGGCGATAAAATACACAAAAAGGCGACATTCCACACTTGAGGGCTTTGTGGCAGCCAGCAACACCAAGATGTTCCATATCCCACTGGAGGAAATGGGAGAAGAAAAACAAGACCCATGTTTTTGAGGCATTGCTCGGAGCACTTCTTATCTCCAAGCTCCAGGCTGCCTGGAAGGAATCCGGTGTTTCCTGTGAGGGCCGTAAACTGAACCCACAGACTGGGTTCTGCGCTTTAAAGCAGCTCTATTTCGAGTCCTCTCCCCCTGGGGACTCCCCGGCTCTCCGGCCCAGGGCTTGGAGGCTGGCGCACTCTGATGGGAATCAAGGAAGCATGGCGAAGGAGTGTGTACACGGGAGCGTCCTGGCCACGCCTCGCGTGGAACTAAGAATACGTAGGTTTAAATGTGAGTTAAGGCCGTCCTCGAGAAGTTTGCTTCGCCCAGCCAACCAACTGCACTCATTCGTTGCTTAGTTTCTGTTACACTTTTGAAATATGGTAACACAGTCGCAGCTTCTCTGGTAAATACAGCTTCAGCCAGGGCTTCAGCAGAGGCCTCCTGAACAAAAGACCTCTCTTACCAACAAGGGTTTGGTTTATTGTTGCTGCGCAGTGCTAAGTATAGTGACAGCGTGTGGGTACATGCCAACATTTTAGAAAAGGAAAGTGGGAGATTTAAAAAAATAGGAGAAAGTATTTCTCCCATTGACTTCAACTGAGGCCTGAACCAGGATTTTGCATGCAGGAATTGGGAGGCGGGAGAGTAGCCTTGAAATTGGTAGACTCCCACCTGAATCAGGAGGGTTGGCATGTATGTGTATGTGCTGTGGTGTTTTTAGTTCGACATTAGCTAAACATTGCACACTGAACTCCCACTTAACCATCGACTAAATAGTGTGACTGATTCTTTTGTTTGGTAATTTGGGAAGGAAGCTATATTGTTCTAACCGGAAACATGCCTCATCGGGAAATATTTAGGGATCACAGTGAAAACAGACCTGCCGAACTACTAGTCTGTTGAAAGGGAACCTATGAAACTAACAAGACACATTTTGTATCACATTCTCTACAGTGACTAACCTATTCAAATGACCAGCCATCTCCTCAAAAGGGGCTTCTTTAATGTGAGAGCTCTCACGTCCCTCCTCAGTATCTGCAAACACCTCCAGCCGCTGTGCACATAATGCCCGTCCCTTTCCTCACCACCTGACCCATGTTCTCTAGAACCAATGCACCATCCCACTACCTAATCCTCACACTTATTTATTCTCATTTCATAAGAGTGTAATTAAGATCACCTCTTCTTTTACCTCTCATTTATCCCAACTGCTAGATTCCCTTCTCTCCCTGAGGAGTTTCTAACCCTTCACTTTGTCACCAGTGTCCTCCAATCTTGCCCAGCAAATTGCCATGCCAGATTGCAACAGAAGTGAGATTAGCATCATAAAATGCTGGGTTCCTTACCTACATTTTAAAAAGGTTTTCTAAGTCCTATCCAGAGGCCCTCATGTCTCCTATTCCCAAACTGTGGATAGATTCCCCAGCAACAGAAAAGAAAGGGAGAAAGTGAAATACAACATCGTGAAGCCAATGTCTTAGGCAAACACGTTTCTTAAAAGATCAAGATTAAATTAAATGTCCTTGGTGCTGCCTAGGTTCTGGTAGAATATGTATTGCCATCACCGGCATGGCGCATTAAACTGAGATCCAGGTCGTAATTCATCTCGCAAACAAATCTCGCAAACACTGCCTTGAATGCGAGTTTAACTACAATCTATACCACTGTAGATTAAACAAAAGCAGGTCAAAAATTGCAAGTCCATGGTTCTGGATAGATACTATAAAATTAGGTCCAAGCACGCATAACTGAGACAGAGAGCGACATCTTTTATTAAGGCGAAATTTAGTCAAAACCATAAAGATGAAAATGTGTGTCTTATATATTAATCTGTTCCAACAAAATTGGTGTGTTGGCTCAACAGTACTCAGAGTTTGGAATCCGCTAAGGTGCCTTGCTGAGTGATGGCAGTCAAAAAGGCTCGTCTTCAGCAAAGAAGCCGCATGTGGCGAGATACATATCGGGGCCAAATGAGGATAGCTGTGAACAATATAAAAGGCAAAGGCTCCCTAGATATCACGGGTAAGGAATACTTTAGGTTTTTCAGAAGTAGGGACCCCTGACAGTAAGCACCAATAAGTATATTATCGGATTTAAATATACAAAATAAAAGCATTGGCAAAGTCAATAGGATGCACCTACGAGGCAAGAGCTATTAGCTTTGTAAATTCTTTGCCATATTGTACGGCATCATGGCTGCCATGCAGCAAAGCTGAAAGTTTAAAAAAACCAAAACTCAATGGCATGGCCAGTGCTTTTTTATTGATGGTGGGCAGAAGAGAGTGCAGGGTAGGAGGCAGCACAGAAAATACAGGGTGCGTGTGTGTGTGGGGGGGGGGAGGGGTGGTATTGTGACGCCATGATGCGGCATGGCAATTTCTTTGAAATGCTGGTGGGGGAAGCAAAAATAAATAAGTGCGGATGGATTGGGGAAAAGAAACAACATGGATGAGGGAGGGCAGCAGGTAAGCAGCAACATGGACCAGTGAAGGTAGAGAAAAGCAACAACACAGATGAGGGAGGGGCAGCGGTAAAGCAACAACACGGATGACAAAGAAGGGTGGATAGCGGATGCAACAACCCGGCTGAGGCAGGCCGGGGGGGGGGGAAGGGGTAAGCAAAAACACAGATGGGGAGGGCATTTTGTTGCAAGCAACAACACGGACAAGGGAGGGAAGATGGTGGGGGCAAGCAACAGGATGAGGGAGGGTGGGTGATACATGGAGAGGGGAGACGTGCACAAGGGAGCCAGCTGCAAAAGGTGCAGTCTTGTAGAGTGCTTAAACACAAGGAATAAACTAGACCTTCCAAAAAGAGCAGTGGAAGGATACAAGTAATGCATCCATGCTCCAGGGGAGCATATGAAGAGAAAGGAAGCCTACATATGAAGAGAAAGGAAGCCTACAGCAGCTGACCAATAGGAAGCAAGCAACTGAGTGTGACAGTGAAGCAGACTAATGCTAAGCTGTGATACGGCCCAGCAGGTTGCGATCTCCTTACTCACCTCGCTAGGATTGCCGCCCCTCCGAGGCTCACCCTTCCAGGAACCGCGACCAGCCGCAGCCACGAAGGCGTCCATGACAACTGGAACCCCGCCCCTCTCTCTGTTGCAGGACCCAATCCGGGGATGCAGCGGACCGGAAACGCTTCACCCTGACCCCGGGAGTCCCGCCTCACCGCCGACGTCAGGACAGAGAAAAGACGGAAGCCAGGATCCAGACGTCGTCGGAGTATCGTGGCAGGAGATTTCGACTGGAGCTGCGGAAGAAGAAGACGGGAGCAGAGAAGCAGACGAGTGGTCCGAACACTGGTGGAGTCCCCAGGAGGTGGCTGAAGAGCGGCCGCAACTCGACGGAGAGTTGCGGCGGAGCACGTGAGTACCAGCCACCCTCCTTAAAGCACGCTAGGTGCTCTGTGTAAATACTCCGCCCCCTTTTGTAAATACTCCTTCTATTCTAGGCACGTTCTCCTTAGTAGCTCGACACCGTGTATAAAGTGTACAGCACCTCGCACTGTAAAAAGACTCTCCCTACACGACCCTCATTGGACACCCTCTTTTGCTTTGCCTTCCCCCGTCCTCCCCACCCTTTCCTCACGGTGCTTTCTGACTCCTCACCCCCTGGTGACGGTAACGGTTGTGCAAACCTCAAGCCCAGTGGGACTAACGGCTCCTTCTCTTTTTTTTTCTTGCTGCCCTCCGAGGACCTTTCCCCCACCAACCAGGACATCCCGAAGACATCTACACCCAAGACCCGGACCCCTACCGAGACCCTACATCACCCCGAGGAGGAAGAAGACATTTCACCCCGTTTTGTACACTGGAGCCATATCTTTTGTTCACCCCTGTTTTGCTAAAAGAACTGCCTCGTGTGCAATAAAAGACCACTATTGCCCACTATATCCGGCCTCCTTGCCTGCTTTTCCGGTCCGCTGACCACCCACGTTCACATCAGCAATGGGCGGCCTTTGAGCCCACTGGTAAAAACGCGAGTGCTCTCGAAGCAACAGCACATGCGCTGTCTAGGCAAGCCCTAAAAAATAGGCCAAATTCACTAGTATGCAACAGAAACTTATAAATTCCCTTCACATGCCCGGTATATACAGAATATAGTGCAGTCGGTACAGTGCACATTTTAACAAGTGAATGAACAATAAAGAGTAGGTGCAAGATAACTGCAACTCCAGTAGAAGATGTAAAATGTCTCTCAAGGGTGGCCTTGGATCGGAGAAATAGGCGACATTTTGACCTCAATGGAAAAAATCCAGGGGTATCTCCATGGCAAAAGCTGCATATTTGAAGCCCATGTCAACTAACAAAAGGGGCCATCAGTGCTTACCTACAGCAATGCTTGAAGGGAGTAACCCTACAGGAGGCAGTACTCACAAGAATCGTTGGGAGGACTTCACCCTGTGCATCAACACTGTCAAGAGTCCTAAGTGTTGCATATCGTAGTGGTGCATAATCTTGAAAAGTCAATGAGTAAGTAAATATTTATTGTGGGTGAGAGCAATTTATCTCAAAATAAAGATTGATTTACTCATAGATGGTGGAGGAACGTCCCACATCCAAAAGATCTGTTAGAAACCAGCAGATCACATATTAAAAAACAGGCAGGGGGTGTGGCCAAGCTCAAGATGGCGACTGCAGCATAATCAGGCGGCTCCCATCCTGACCCCACTGATACAACACTTCCAGTGGACCTCTCTGCCCAGGTGATAGCTCCCAAGGAGTCAAGGAGACCCATGGGGCCTCAGAAGCATTCTAGCACCCCTGGGGACAGAACAGACCATGATGACTGTGGGTAACTTTGGTGGTGGTTGTGCTGAGGACTGCAGGCCAGCAGCTCTGCGATGACACTGCAGGGACCTTGTGCGGGGGGTATGCCCTGTATCCCCTCGAGCAATGACCCCCCTACTGAGCGCTTTAGCCCTGGAGGACCTAGCTTGCCACTATCCCTACCAGCCTATTGCCTGCCAGAGGTGGCCTACTGTGGGGATAGGAGAGAGGTGAGCACCAGGAAGTCTCCAGAAGACTGACCAGAAGATTGGCATCCTTAGGACTGTCCTTTTGGTACCCTCCTCCACCAATTCAACAGTAAATGCAGAGGATTGATGGTGCCTTCCCCTCCTCTTAGCAGTATTATTGGACCCTCTCTGCACCAGTGCCCTGCAGGGGGTGGTGACCTGCCAGTTCCCAGATTTCAGGCCCTTTGGCTACAACTCAGCAACTACGATCCAATCAGGAGACCCCTGCCCCCGTCGCTCACAGGGAGACCTGGTGACACCTGATCTTTAGACGAGACCACTGTGATACCCCACTATGACTTTAGTTTGACAGCCTGCTTGACTCCCTCATAGGGCAGGGAATCAACACGAAGTCCTTTAGACTTTAAGTGGGACATTTTTCTATGCTGTGTTGGCCATCCTCAGTGCTTGGGCCCCCTCGACATGGCAGGCAGTAAGGCAAAGAAAGAGAGCACTTTCAAGGACACGCTCCAGGTGGACCCCGGAAAGAAGAAGATAGAACTACTAAGGTGCCTCTGCTTCGGTCAGGGGTGGGGTAGCATCACCCACAGCCCCCATCATCGACAATGAGCAGCTGACCATGACCTTTATGATGCAACTCTTCATCTACCTCATAAACGATATCAGTGTTGGATCCGAGCACATCTTCAACGCGGCCTTTTGGAGATGTACTAAGAGGTGGGAGATCTGGGCCACTGGGGTGAATCCCTTGAGAAAACCCAGGATGAGTGTTGCCTGGACCTGGAAGAATATAGGGCACAACCGTGGACCTGAGTGAGCAGGTCTTAGTTCTACAAGAGAAAGACGAGGACCTTGAGAATTGTCGAGGTGCTCTAACCTCTGTATCAGGTGGATCACCGCAGGCAAAGTGGGCAAGGACATTCAGGGATTCAACTAGGGCCTCGCGGAGTCCCTACTAGATGATTCTGGGTCTGAGCAACTTCGAATTGACTGAGCACACAGAGCAGGGTTGTCAAGCAGGAGATCCAACTCCCCACCAGACATTCTGGTTTGGTTCCATAATTACTCAGACAAAGAGGACAAGCTGCCAGCAGCTAGGCGAGGTGACCCTATCCACTACAATGGTTGTAAGCTCCAGATATTTTGTGTCGTTTACCCCATCACTTTAGCTAAACGCTGGCCTTCCACCCTGTGACCTTATTCCTGCAAGAACACGGCCTGTGCTACCGTTGGGGACACCTCTTTCATCTCCCTTTCGAGATGCAGGGCTGCAAATGGACCACTGAATCCTTGTAGGAAGCTTGTCATATCCTCGACTTACCTCATCAGGATTTGGGAGGGGGTCCACAACCAGACCTCTCCTGACCTGCCAGCCCGGAGTGGACAACAATACACCGCCCACGCCAGTGCGGATCTCCTAGCCTAGGAAGGAGAATATTCTAGAGGGATGGAGGGCAGCATTGGAACATGCTCAGAAACTTAGCAGGCCCTCAACTCCTACCCAGGCCGATGGATCAACAGATGGTTCCTCTATGTAGATTGAGGGCCTGGTGTGGCTACCGCCAGACTCAGAACTTCTGAAAACTGTCCCTGATGAGGGAGAGAATTGTTGATCCCTACAGCACCCATGTGAACTATGATGAGCCTGCGGCCGGGAAGGGCCTTTAGACACATGCCTGAAACAGAGGCCATATGACCCCAAAGAGTTCTGATAAGGGTGTGCACGAAACATGTGCAAGGATATTAACCCAGCTAGGCTCCACCTGTACTCTGAGCAAGGGACAAAGCATCATTATTGGTTTGGTTGTTTCTTGTTCATTGTTGATTATGCTGGGTGTTTGTGAGCCCATCAGGGCTGTTTTGAAAAAGGGAAGGAAGGCCTGACCATTCATTCTTTGCCACAAAAGCCTTTAGCTTGACATCACTCTCTTCTGCAGCTCACCCTATAGTCCACACTCTGTCATGCCACTGCTTAACAACCCCACATACAATGTAGGGGCTCAATAATCCACTCAAAAGGAGCTCCCTCTTAAATGAGCTATCTTCTATCTCTCTCTACGGATCTGGGTTTGATCCAGACCAACCTACTAAGGGAGGACCAATTTCGTCCCAAATACCTCAGATGCCTAGGACAATACTTTTCCACAGCCAGAAAAAAGGCGGCGGGCGTGGGGATCCTGTTAGCGAAGAGCTGACCCCTTCGGGTTGACCATATTTTGAGGGACAGGGCTGGGAGGTGTATGGCCATCCAAGGTATGCTGAGAGGTTCACTGCGGATCATAGCCTTTCTCTACTGCCCAAACCACAGCCAGGAATCATTCCTTATCAAAACCATTCGCACCCTGACTTAATGGTCCATGGCCCAACGCATCCCGGGGGATCTCAACCTAGCCCTCAATAAAGAAACAGAGCTCTACAAACCTAGTCATGGCCACATGTTGAAGCTCTCACCGGCTGAGAAGGTGTTTCTGGAAGAAGTGGGTCTATTGGATGCATGGAGACATCGCCACCAATTAAGTAACGACTTCTCATATTATTCTGGTGCACACAAAACGTATGCTGCCTGAATTACATCTTACTCGATTAACGCCTCCTTTCAGACATCCTCGAGGCCACACAAAAATCAGTGAACCCTATCAGACCATGGCTCGGTAACTTGCACACTTTCCAAAATATTCAACACCCAGGCCCGTAGTACCTGCCTCTGGCGGCTCCAGGACTATCTTCTCAAAGACCTACAGACAATGACACGGGCAACACATCAGCCACTACTCTGATAGAATGCAGTAAAGGCCATTCTTGGGGGGAACATTATAGCATAGGCCGCTCGCCTGAAGCCCTTGCAAAGTGCCCTCTTCCAGGAGCTGAGGGATGGTCTGATTGCTTTGGAACAAGAGCACAAATGCACCCACTCCCAGAAGACATGGAGGAAAATCCTCAAGACCCGAGGCCAACTCAAACTCTAAGAATTAGATACAGCTACCTATTCCATTGTCAAACTTGACAATAAGTGCTATACCCTAGGGAACAAGTCGGGGACACTATTAGCCACTCTGCTCAGAGCTAAACAAGCCCACACTAACATTTAAGAAGTCCAAGATCATGATGGACAGGTCTTCACATCAGACCCTGATAAGGACGAATGCTTTTGGTGCCTTCTACTCAACCCTCTATTCAAAGGAGGCCACTGACCTTCAATTACGGGTTTCTTATTTAGCGGCACCAGACCTCGCCAAGATTAGCGCTCCAGATTGATAGCGGCTCAAGCAAACTATAGAAAAAGAATAAATACTGCTTGCTGTTGTGAAACTGTCCCCCTCCAGAGTGTCAAGGCCTGAAAGCTTTGCAGTCGCTTTTTATAAATGCTTAGCTTCCTCTCTCCTTCCCTATGTCTATCAAGCAATTGTCCAAGAGGGACGGGTGACACCTTTCATGTCTGAATATACCGTTTCTCTGATTCTTAAGCCTGGAAAAGATCCCAAGGAGTGTGGCTCATATCGCCCAATATCTTTGCTAAATATTGATGCCAAAATCTTCACTGAGATAGCCAAACTTGATGGGAGATCTCATTCACCTGAACCAATAAGGCTTTACACCTTGGTGTCAGGCAGCTGACAACACCAAAATGAGATGTGCTCATTCCCTCCAAGTCTCCTTGGATGCAGAAAAAGCATTCAACAGGGTAGAGTGGGAGTTTATGTTGGATATTCTGCAGCACCTGAGGTTTGGGGACTGCTTTGTGGATTGGCTTCGATCAGGCTATCATTTCCTGAGAGCTCGCATCTGGTTAAATGGTGTATCATCTATCTGGATTTCTATTTCCAGCGAAACCTGGCAGGGATGACCCCTTTAACCTTGCCTATTTGTCATCGACCTGGAGCCCCTAGTCCAACATATTAGAGCGAATCCCCTCATTGGGGCATTCGGTTTGGCATGTAAGACAGGAAGATCACTATGTTTGCTGAGTACATATTGGTCTCACTAACTGACCCCGGCTCATCTCTACTCCATCTAATGACAGAGCTAGAATCCTACCAGAAAGTCACTGGGTACAAGACCAAACTAACAACATTGGTGATCCTTAATATCTGTGACGGCTCCTCTGCTAAGTCGGAGTTGTGGTGCCCCACTGCTCTCGGAGCATTGTAAAAGTAACAGAAGTTATTATCATTTTATTTGTAGTATCTTGCAGCCAGGATAGGGCTGGTCAGGGCTGGGCTCCTTTGACGTTGAGGGAGGGGGAGTGGTTGCTGCACCTTAAGTGCCCATGGCGGTTTGGCCGACTGTCTTAGGCCGGCCAGTCATGCGCACTTTGCATGTTCTCCACCGGGCTATAATGAACGGGCACTCTCTATAGATCCCTTATCATTACGGCTACTCTGGAGATATGGGACAAAGTGGTGACCAAAAAAATCTTTCCTCTTTTCCCTCGCCCTTAACACCCCTGGGGGGAACAACAAGCTTTCTCCAGGCCAGGAACGAGGACCCTATAGGGCTTACCTCTGGGGGGGGGGGGGTAGCAAAACGCTGCGAAATATCCTAAACGGGGCTCCATTAAGCCATTCAACCAGCTTAAGCTCAAATAAGGCATATCCGCGGCAGAGACATTTCATTACCTCCAGCTGCAGCACTGGGCCCTCTCCCCAGAGATCCAGGATGGTATTACCCAAGCACTCATACCCTTCAAGACATACCTACTCCATTCTTCAGATGACACCCACATCACATCTAAGATCTATGCTATGCAAAACATCAAGAGTCGCACCCATGAATTTCCCTCTCAACGTGCCTGGGAAGAGGCTATAAGCATAACTTTGTAAGAGGCCCAATGGGACGAAATACTCATCTGCATACACACACACACACACACACACACACACACACAACACATGAAGGGAAACATTGGCTAAGATTCTCTACCAGTGGCACTATACCCCTAGACAAAATGTAGACAGAAAGGGACCCATGCTGTTGGCGAGGTTGCAGGGAAGATGAAACATAGCTGCACCTGTTATGGTCCTGCCGATCCATTGTCCCCATTTTGGGATTCAGTCCTTGCCACCAGAAAGCAGATCTCAGGGGCGGACATCACTAGATGCCCAGAGGTTATTCTTTTGGGTTGGCTAGATGACAAGATGCATCCCCTATGGGGACAGAAGAGGCATTTAATCTCCCATCTGTTTCTTGCAGCCAAGCAATCTGTCCTGTCCCTCTGGGTCAGCCAGTAACTCCAGCTGAACTCCATTGGATCAAGAGACTATAGTGGGTCATAAGCACGGAAAAACATACAAATGAAATTACAAGCACTGCTAAGGAATTTGTGAAGCAATGGCTGGCAAGATGGCGGATTGAAGACGCCGAGGAGTAGCAGCTAACTCGGAGGCTCCCAATTTACCCTATACTTCGATCTGCGAGGAGGAAAGATGTTAAAAGGGCACAGATGAAGTACTGAAGATGCGTGTTTTCTTAAAAAGAGCTGGGGGAGAAAACGAGTGAGCTTTTGTAAAATCGCCTGCGGAGAGGAAGAAATAATCAGTTTACCAGTTTACTCCGGGTCACCTTGGTTTGGCTCGGACTCTGCCACTAGTCTCAGCTATCTGAACTTTTTTTCCTCGAATGTTACGACTGCTTCAAGGATCCCTGCTGTATGCCCGGCTCTCGTTCTCGCGGCTGGTCAGCGGGTCTGTGCTCAGCTGGTCAGGTCTGCGGCTGCACGGGGATTCAGTGGAGGCAGCGGGGCCAGCGTCTTCAGGAGGCAGTGCAGGATATCGTTTACGAGCTGTAATGGCTCCGAAAAACGCGCCCAGAGCTGGTCGCGCCGGCAAGAATACGTCCTCGGAGGGGGTCGCAGTTACAACTTTAACGTCCAGGTCCCCTGCTGATTCTATCATCTGTTCTGCAATACCGACACCACTGGCTTTGCCGGCAACATCCTCTGGGAAAACTGAACGCCCGCTCCCAGGTAAACAAGTGCTCCGACCACCGCAGCTTTTGATTACAGACTCCTCTGTTACTAAGTGTATTACTAAGTGTGGACTTGAGGGATCAAGCAAGGGAGGTTTCGCGACTGCAGAACTCGAAGGCAGCACTGATAGCAGCAACATTGTATCTGGAACCTCCTGAGGCGCAGCCGGGAGTAGTGATAGCTTGTGATTTTTACTGTGTTATACTGTGTTTTTAAAACAAAACTTACCGATCCCCTGGGCACCTAATCCCTTCAGGCACAGACATCCCCGCACAGCGGATTTATCGCTGCCGCGGGCGAGTGTTTTTGTCATTCCTGCCGCCATTTCCTGGAGCCACAAGACACGCCCACTTGTGCTGGCCACGCCCCCTTCACCAGGTACATAACGCGCGCTGAGCACAAGCGCCGCACTGTAACTGGAACCTCCTGAGGCGCAGCCGGGAGTAGTGATAGCTTGTGATTTTTACTGTGTTATACTGTGTTTTTAAAGCAAAACTTACCGATCCCCTGGGCACCTAATCCCTTCAGGCACAGACATCCCCGCACAGCGGATTTATCGCTGCCGCAGGCGAGTGTTTTTGTCATTCCTGCCGCCATTTCCTGGAGCCACAAGACACGCCCACTTGTGCTGGCCACGCCCCCTTCACCAGGTACATAACGCGCGCTGAGCACAAGCGCCGCACTGTAACTGGAACCTCCTGAGGCGCAGCCGGGAGTAGTGATAGCTTGTGATTTTTACTGTGTTATACTGTGTTTTTAAAACAAAACTTACCGATCCCCTGGCCACCTAATCCCTTCAGGCACAGACATCCCCGCACAGCGGATTTATCGCTGCCGCAGGCGAGCGTTTTTGTCATTCCTGCCGCCATTTCCTGGAGCCACAAGACACGCCCACTTGTGCTGGCCACGCCCCCTTCACCAGGTACATAACGCGCGCTGAGCACAAGCGCCGCACTGTAACTGGAACCTCCTGAGGCGCAGCCGGGAGTAGTGATAGAGCCACAAGACACGCCCACTTGTGCTGGCCACGCCCCCTTCCAACACTCTCCCCACTTCCATAAAGTATGTGCACCTACCGGAAGCGCAGCGGACGAGCGCAGCGGGCGCGACGTTTGCGCGCCAAAGGCGCGCTTAAGGCAAGCTCGTCTGCGCCGAGACCGGGCCCAGGGCCACCCCCCCCTGCCCGCTTTATTCTGGATAGTGAGACTCACAGATATAGTAGGGAAACATTGATAATGCTTGATCCATTGGCCGGTAAAGCAATCTGCCCACGACTAGCCCCTAATATAACATCCAAGGATAAGAATCCCTGCCCAAACTGTTTAACTTGCCTGCCACATATTAACCCCCTCCCACTCCCACTCGAACTATTATCTAAATCTGATCAGGCCTCAGGTAAAAGCCACATCTTGCTAGACAAGACATCATATACAGAACAAGGACATAGACCTAAGGGAGAGTTAAAAAGTGGGTTACTAAATGTTAGATCCCTCCCAAAACATGCCACCGAGATACAGCTACTGATCGAATCCAGTAACCTGGATATTCTGTTTCTAACCGAAACATGGACGGTGGCCGGACTAGAGTCAGAGCTAGGGCCGGCATGCCCAGTAGGGTATAAGATTGTTCACAACCCTAGGCCTAAGGGACGAGGGGGAGGAACGGGAATTATCTTCAGGGAAGAATTGAACATTGCGACGTTGGACATTGATACGGTCTCATGTGTTGAAGTTCTTGGGATATCGATCAAGCATGACTCAGGTCATTGCCTCACTGGCCTAATCTGCTACAGGCCACCAGGGTATATCAATGCTATGCAACAGCAGGAACTGATCGCTGTCATTAACAACCTGACAATCACCCATAGCAGACTACTAGTATTGGGAGATTTTAACCTGTGGACCAACGGCAAACTAGACACAGCCTTCTACAACATCATACAATCCTGTGCCAATTTAGGGCTAAAACAATGGATAACAACCCCCACACATAGGGAAGGAAACATTCTGGATCTAATATTCGCTGCAGAAGATCTTATAACCATGGGAATAATACAACCAGTAGGATGGTCAGATCACTATCTCTTAACATTTAATATCCACACTTTGGTTAATATAGGACTGGCAAACACTCAGATCAGGACCTTCATTAGTCGTGACTGGAAGGGACTATTAAAAAGAAAAGAGGAAGAGAAGACTGACCTCTTTCAATTGGGGACCTTGTTTAATCCAGAGAACGATATTACCACGAACTATCGCTTACTATGTGATGATGTAACCAGAAAACTCGATCATATTGCACCTCTGAAAGTAATCAGAAAAAGAGGCAACCCTTCCGCGCCCTGGTACACGGAAACACTGAAAGATCTGAAAAACGTCTGCAAAAAGGCGGAAAGGCATTGGAGGAAAAACTATATAGAGCAGGATAGACTACTCTGGAGGCAGACAATAACTAAGTATAAGAAAGAGATTGCCACAGCCAAAGCAAACTATTTTGCAGATATTATCCTAAAAAGTTCCAACAAGTCACGCGACATCTTTAGGATAGTAAAAGATCTGTCCCATCCTGAGTGCGCTAATAGCAATATCAAACCCTCACAGGAATTATGTGACGGTTTGGCCTCCTTCTTCCAGGAAAAAATTACCAAGATAATAGAGAGTATGAAGGATGCCCCCACTTCCCTAGTGCAGCACAAAAGCAGCATGGAGAACGAGAAGAAGAGCGAAGGAATGGAGGGACACCTCATGCCAAAGGCTATTTTGGATAAATTCGAGACTCCGGCAGAACAAGAGTTTGTGCAAACAGCCCTCAACATAACATCGGGATCCCCACTGGACCCTCTACCTCACAAAATAGTAAACGAGTTTGGGGCTGAATTCTTTCCAGTACTTCGTCAGCTATGCAATCAATCCTTCGACACAGGTATTGTACCAAAAGAATGGAAACAGGCAGTTGTCACTCCCCTGCTGAAAAAATCAAATTTGGACCCCAGTTGCCATAACAACTACCGACCTATATCGCTCCTGCCGTATCCAATTAAGATCATGGAACAGCTGGTCAGCAGATCGTTGTCCCTCTTCCTGGAAACCAACAACATCCTCGAAGAGGAGCAATTTGGTTTCAGACCAGCCCATGGGACCGAGTCAGCTCTGCTGATGGTCCTGGACAACCTGCGAATGAGGGCGGACAGGGGAGAATCAGCAATCTTAATTTTGCTGGACCTGTCCGCCGCATTCGATACGGTGAGTCCCGACATCCTGCTGACAAGGCTGAAAAGCTTTGGAGTTGAGGGAGTAGCGCTCGACTGGTTCCGCTCTTACCTGACGGATAGATGGCAGGCAGTGGCACTCCCTCCATACCAGTCTGAGTTTGCTATAGTTCCACATGGGGTTCCACAGGGGTCTGCAATCAGTCCGATCCTTTTTAATGTTTACATGCAACCCCTGATGGGCATCATCAAGGCTCACGGCATTAGCGTGATCAACTATGTGGATGACACGCAGCTGATGATCTCTCTTGATGGTGCTCATGCAGAATCACTCGAGACCGTCCACACCTGCATGCTGGAAATGGCAACTTGGCTAAAAAGTAATTCACTACAATTCAACAGTGGTAAAACTGAGATAATGCACTGCAAAGTAGGAAGAATCGCCAGAAGCCTGCCTGTTGACTTTTGGCCTCTGGAGTCAGGTGAGTTACTGACTCCAGTAAAAACAGAGATGAACCTAGGGGTCAGCTTTAATGACAGCCTGAGTCTAGAGACCAACGTTAACAAGCAGGTGAGCAGCTGCTTCGCCTTAATGCGAGGCCTTCGAAAGCTGCTGCCTCTCCTCCCAGCACAGACTAGAGCCACCGTAGTCAGGAGCACTATTCTCAGCCGCCTGGATTACTGTAACACTCTGCTACAGGAATCTCCTGCTTACTTGATTTCCAGACTCCAGAGCATCCAGGTGGCGGCAGCGAAAATGGCACTTTCCCGAGGACGAAGATCCTCCACCACACTTGCATTGGCTGAGCTACACTGGCTGCCCGTGCATCAGAGGATCCTCTTCAAATCTCTATGCACTGTCTTCAAGGCAGTGCACGTGCTGGGTCCTAAACCATTACAAAACAAATTCAAATGGTATGAGCCCACACGGACCCTCCGCTCCTCTTCCACTAACCTCATCAGTATACCTAGGATCAGGAAAGCCACTCATGGTGGCAGAGCCTTTAGTATAGCGGCAGCCCATCTCTGGAATAGCCTCCCTATTGCAATTAGGAAAACAAGCGAACTGATGCCTTTTCGAAAAAAGGTAAAGACATGGCTCTTCCCCAAAGTTTAACGGCCCAGAAGTAAACTGATCACCCCCCATTCTGCCCATGATGCTCTTTTTTCAGTTACACTTTCACAGCGCCAGGATGCCCGTAGGGTTGCAGAGCGCATTATAAATAGTATAAATAAATAAATCCTCGCCTCCTGTGCTGGCGGAGACCTTACGGGCTGACACAGTTGCCTTGGCAGATTTAGTTTCGGGGCCAGATAGCAATTTAAAAACGCTATGTCTATCTGTTAAAGAGGTGGATGTCTCAGAGTCTCATGAGGGGGCTGCAGATAAACATGATATTATATTACCTAAGGGGGAAACAAAAGCTGGACTTGCTCCTGATACAAACTTTTCTGAGCCTTTAAATTCTGAGATCAGCTCTGCCTTCATTCATATTATCAACGGCTCAGAGGGATGCAACTCGACCTCAACCTGGCCAACCGGGCTAACGAATATAAGTAAATCTTCCACAGAGGTAGGAGCCGATCTTTCGATTATATCCACTGATCCCTCATTGGTCATACGAATTGAGGAGGCTGAAGGCGATGATCCTAGCGAGGATTGCGAGGAACTTATTGATGAAGAGCTCTCTAACTCAGCGGATATAGTTAAATTTCTGGCTGGTAGAAGGGAGAAAGACAAAATTAAGAACAAGAACAAAAGTAAGAGAGGGAAAAAATCCAGCTCAGTTAAGGTGTCACCTCCAATAACTATTGCTGTTTTGAGAAAGAACCCTCTTCTTGATAAATGCCCTCTTAGGAAAAGGGTACAAGCAAAGGGATTAGTGAAAAATATGACTATGCGACTCTCAGGTGCTAGTCCAACGGACCCGCACTCCTCTAAGGGCTGTCCCCCTTCTGGAGGTTCCCCCTCTCCCACTAACAATCTATCCTCAACTTCTCCTGTTAAAGCTATTTCTCCAATGTTATCATCCGAGCTGATCCCAGTACTCCCAGTACTTCCTGGCTCGGCCTTGACTATTTCTAATGAAACACCAATTACGAGCAAGTCAAATCCAATAGCTTAAATATTGCTTCCAGTCCTACTCCCTCTACTCCCTCTGCCTCTCCTACATCTTTAGTAGTCGATTCGTCTGGGTCTCTCCCAACTCCAACCATCACGGGAGAGTCAGAGATCAATATTTCTCCTTTTGATATAATTTTACAGACTCTGACAAATCACCGCCAGGAGGCACAAGGACATTTTCTGCAGCTGCGGGAAGACAATAGTAAGCTGCAAAATTCTATGCAAGAGATGACTCTCACATTAGGCGGGATCACACAGGAGATAGAGGACCTGCAACACCGGCTAGTCGGTATCGAAGAGGGGTCAGTCCGTACGGAATCCATCGTGAACCAACATGAGACACAGATTTCGATCCTTCAGCTGAAAGTCGAAGATTTGGAAAATCGTCAAAGACGATCAAACTTGAGACTCTTTGGTATCCCCGATGGGGTAGAGGGGTCTGATCTAAGGGCCTATGTCGTCAAATTGTTCCAAAGAGCATTCCCAGATCTATCTGATTTGGATTGGGACTCCAAAATCCAAAGAGCCCATAGACTGCCTCTAATTCAGAGGACTAAGGAAAGTAAATTCCCTCATCCTCTTCTTATCAATTTTGGTAACTACCTATTAAGGCAAGCAGTCTCATTTAAAGCACGGCCTAACTCCCCAATTAAAACTGAGAATGTCTCCTTTTTGTGCGCTCTGACCTCAGCAAGGCTACGATGGATAGACGGTGAAAGCTGCGCAAACTTATCGATCCATTTAAATCCCTTGGAGGGCAAGTATTTTTACAAGAGCCTGCTCGCCTTAAAGTTATTAAGGGTGGTCAAACTTATTTGTTTACCGATGAGAAGAAAGCTGAGATCGCGCTCTCTAAGTTTGCTTAGCTGTAAAGAACAGAGAGGGCAGAGAGGTTTAGATAATTAACCAGATAATTAACTCCGTTTTTATACGTGGTTAGATTCGCTACTGCATTTCTTTCCTACCTTTCTGCCCTGAGTGTTTGTTCCACTTTCTATATCCTGGCCTCATTGATCTATTCTCTTCTTTTACTATAAATGTTCCTTCAGAAACACTTCTTCAGATATTTCTCTCTTTGTTCTCTGTATTTTTCTTTCTCTATTTTCTTCTTTTCCTCATTTTTTTTTTTTTTTGTGTAGTTGGTTGAGCCTCGGCTGCTCCTCTGTTAGGCTGCATTCAGCGGCAGCAGAAGACAGTGGGGTGCTCCCCGGGCGGGGAGTGGGGGTGGGAGGTTGCTGGGTTTTTGGGGGGGGCTTGTATGGGGTGTAAAATTGATTAAAAAAACAACACGGGAAGGAAATATGTTGAAAACGATAGGAGGGACACTACTATCTGTTGCTTCTTGCAGAATGACAAAGAAAATGTATATTATTTTTTTCTATGTTTTGGCTAAGATGTTTAGCATGGAACGTTGCGGGTCTTAACAGTAAAAATAAAAGGTGACTCGTTCAGGAAGAATTAAAAATGTATGATCCTCATTTAGTTTTTTTATCAGAGACTCATATTGCTTACAAAGATAAAAAGTTATTGGGGCAACTTGGTTACGATTTAATAATTTGTTCTACATTAAATGCCTCAATAAGAGGGGTTGCTATTCTTAAAGATAGAAGATTTAGAGTCGAAATTCTTAGAACTGCTATAGATAAAGATGGAAGATGGGCCATTACTCAATTGTTTATTGAAAAATGCAAATATGTATTTTGTGTGATTTACGGACCGAATTTGGACGAATCTATAGTTTTTGACCGATTAAACATGGAATTGCTGGATTGGGAAGGGGAGCTAGTCATAATGGGAGATTTTAATTGTATTATGGATTACAGCCAAGACACTACCCGGCCTGGCGCTTTTCATCGTATGCGCAAATCACACGCTGCCATTCTCGAAATAGCTCGCATCCACAACATCAGGGATATATGTTGAAGCATCTTCCCTAACGCTCCTGGGTATACTTATTATTCCGCGCCTCATAAAATTTGCTCACGCATAGATATGGCTTAGGCCTCAGACAGGATAGTTAATACTTGCTCTATCGAGATATGCCCCCGGGTCACATCTGATCACAATCCTATTTTGCTCATGTTCAACATCCCACTAATCCATCAGGGTCCAAGGCAGTTCTTCTTTCCCATATACTTAAGCTGCATCTCATAGAATTTATCAACATAAATCTTAATTCCACTTCATGCACTGTAGTTTGGGATGCTTGCAAGGCCAGTATAAGAGGCTTCACACAGCAATTTGTTCTTAGACAGAATTCAGAGCGGCGTAAAACAAATAAAACACTGACTTCTAACATCATAGTGCCAGAAAAATTGCTGTCTGACGCTCTTTTTCTAGGCTCCCCCAACTCGGTAGAACTGGGGTTAAAATTAGTTGATCTCAAATCTGCACTAAAAACTATCTTTAGAGAGAAAAGTGTGGAAGTTGCCCCTTAGCTTATGAAATAAGGACACGGAGGCCAGGTGTTGAGTAAGCTGCTTTAATTATCGGAGCGCCGGGGAAAAGCGCACTTTCTACATCGGGCTCGGCCGCTATCTAAAATGGCCGCCCTTCCGGTTCCGATCTTGCCCTCGCTCGTAACACTAGACCGTCACCACATATCTCCCCCCTTCGGATATCCCCTTTAAACATGAAAATGTCCAACATAAAAGTCTTACTTGATGCGCATTGTACAGTCCTCAAACTTCTTAGGAACTCTTACGACTCTGCCAGCTCTTGTTCTCACTACTTCCTTTTCCTTCGCTCCTCCACTTGATCCTTGGTTGCTGTTCAGCCCAACTCTCTCGCCATAGCTTCTTTGCTCTGAATCCTCTTTGTCCTTGTTTAGCTCCTTTCTACCTTCCTTCTGAGCCATCTCTTCTCCTGTCCCTTTGTCTTCTCCTTCCCAGATGTTGCCATTCTCACTCTCCTCTCCTTGTTCTTCTTCTCTTCTTTCACCTGCACCATCTTGCCTATGTACTTCAGGATCCAATCCTCTTTCCTCAGTCGTTTCCTAGTTCAGTATCTTGTTACATTTTGCCATGCGGTCTTGTGACAATACCTTGCCATCGCTTAACAACGCTGATCGGGTGTAGGGTTCAATGACTTTGAGGGGTGGCGTGAACTTGCTTTCTCCCTTCCTTTTCAGTGTCGCTAATTTCACCCTCACCCAGTCTCCTTTTTCTAGGGTCACTCCTTTTACATTGCGTCTTTTGTTGTAGTTCTCTGCGTATACTTCTTGTGCTCTCTCAATGTTTCCTTTGACCACTGCAGGCGACCATTTACTTTGAACTACCATGTGCTTCCATGCTAGATTGTCCTTGGTAAACGGTTCTCTCCCTTTCAACACCTTAAACGGACTGTACCCAGTGGTACCTGGGGTGATGCGATATGCTCATAACATTTTGGGAAGTTCCTTATCCCAATCTAGACCAACACTGATTTCCGCCTGAATGGTCCCCATGATCACTCTGTTAAAGCGTTCGGCCAACCCGTTGCTGGCTGGGTGGTAAATGGGAGTATGCTTCACCTCAATCCCATTACGGGCCATGAATGCCTCCCACTTGGTTGACACGAACTGTGGCCCATTGTCACAGGTTATCACCTTGGGGATTCCTTCCTTCACAAGTATGGCATTGAGGAACGCCAGCACTGCGTCCGTGTCTACTGTCTCCTTCACTTCCACCTCTGGCCATTTGGAGTACCTATCTACCATCACAATGGCGTATTTCTGTACTCCTTCTATGTTGAGAATGGGACCTATGATGTCTATGGATACCATCTCCCATGGACTGCTGGGCATAGGAAACTTCCCCAACGGGGGCCTTATCAAAGTCTGAGATTTGTCCGCTCGGGAGAATGATTCACAATTTCTTACGTACTTCTCCACTTGGGCATCAATTGCAGGCCACCAGTATGTCTGTTTCGCTAAGGCCTTGGTCTTTGTAATCCCTTGATGCCCCTCATGTAGGATTGTTAACAGGTGTTCCACCAGTCCCTGGGGGGGGATGACTTTGTCCCCTCTCAACAGGAATACGGGTTCTCTCCAATCGACAGTTCATCTCTCACTTCCCAATACTTCCTCATCTGGCTGTCCAGGTGTCTCTTATCCGGCCATCCGTGCTTCACATACCCCTTGATTGCCTCAATGGTCTCATCTTGGCTGTACGCCTCCGTCCATTCCTGCTCACTGATGACTTGTTCTAAGTCTTGCATGGTCGCTACCATGTACCATTCCCATCCGGGGGGTTCCTGTTCGTTCACTCCTTCCTTGGCTGCAGCTCTACTCAAGAAATCCGCAACCCGGTTCCTGGGACCGGGGATGTACTCCACCTTGTACACATAATCCAAAAGTCTTAGTGTCATCTTTGCTATCCGCGGTGTCGCGCTGGCCTGTCCACTGGAGGTGAGTACTTTTATCAGGGGTTTATGATCAGTGCGCACCAGAAATATGGCTCCCCATAGGAACTGCCTGAAACGTTCCATTGCCCATACCACGGCTAGCATCTCTTTTTCGATTACGCTAAACTTCTCTTCATTAGGCGCCAGCGACCTGGATGCGAAGCATACCGTTGAGACCTCTCCCTTGTTAGCCTTCTGCATTAGCACTGCCCCAGGCCCCTGTCACTGGCGTCAGTGGTTAGTATGAATGCAGCAGCTTGGTCAAAGCCCTTCAGCGGTATAGCTGCACTCTTCTCCTGTTTTAACGTTTCGAACTCCTCTTGCTCTTCCTTGTTCCATTTGAACCCATTTCGTTCCTTAAGTAGCTGTCGGAAATGGTGGGTTTTTGTTGCAAAGTGGGGTATTAACTTGCTATAAAACTCTGCCATCCGCAAGAATGACCTGACTTCTTCTTTCCTGGACGGGGCTGGTGCATCTCTGATCGCTGCCATGTTGGCTCTCTTTTGCTCTATACCTTTCTCACTGATTTCGTGTCCAAGGTATGTCACTGACGACACGCCGAACTTGCACTTCTCCCACTCTGCGGTGAGTCCATTATGTTTAAGTTTTTCCAGCACTGTATGTAACTTGTCGTTGTGGTCTGACATGGATCTTCCCATAATGAGGATGTCGTCCTGGAAATATTGGACGCCTTCCACTTTTTTTAACATCTTGTGCATAAGTTTTTGGAAGACCGCGGCCGCTGATGCCAGCCCAAACGGCATCCTCACGAATTTGTTACACCCAAACGGTGTGATGAAGGATGTGAGGTGGCTACTGGTGGGGTGCAATGCTATCTGGTGGTAAGCCGATGACAGGTCCACCATGGAAAACCACTTTATCCCTTTTGTCTTCGTGAGCATCTCGTTGATGCGTGCAGGGGAAACTTGTCAATCAGTATGTTTTTGTTCAACTCTCTGAGGTCCACGCATAGCCTCACCTCCCCGTTGGGCTTTTGCGCCACCACCAAGGGCGATAGCCATTCAGCACTTTCAATGGCCTTTATGATGCCACTCTTCTGAAGTCTGTCCAATTCTTCTTGTACTGCTTCTCGGCATCGGAACGGAATGTTCCTGGCTTTATGGCTCACGGGTTTGGCTCCTTCCTTCAAGTGTATCAGGTGCGTGAATTTGGTCAGTTTACCTATCTTCCCACTAAACACTTCTGGGTATGCTCTCCTCCATGCTTCCCCTTCACAGCCTTGTTCAGTATCCGTTAGCATGACTTTTTCCACTCCTCCCGGATTGAGCTTAATGCCCAGGGCTCCTTGGTCTTTCCATCCTAGGACGGAGGGCCCCTTTTCTGACACATACAACTTGCATTCTGCCTTGCGTTCTTTGAACTCGAACGTTAACGGACAATACCCCACCATCGGTATTCTTTGTCCCGTGTAGGTGACTGGTCTCAAATCCATTGGATGTAGCTCTTCTCTAAGTGCCTTTTGGAACTTCTCTTCCCATACCTTTCGCTGCACGATCGTGATGGGAGACCCTGAGTCTGCCACTATGTCGATTGTCACTCCCCCAATGGTTAGTTTTAGCACTGGTTTGCTTGAACCCTTGCAGTCTACGTCCAACACTTGGTCCGCTATATAGAGAACCTCCTCCAGGTAGTCCTCTCCTCCTTGCGCCTCTTCTTCATCCGTGCATCCCTGGTCGACGTACTTGACTGCTGCTCCTCTGGGTTTTCTCCTGCAGACTTTTTCATAATGGCCGAAGATGCCACAGTACGCGCATTTTGCCCTGAAAGCTGGGCACACCTTGTCATTGCCCACGTGTGACATGCTGCCGCACCTGTAGCAACTTGTTCTCCTCTCTCCGCTTGGCTTCTGTGGCGCCCCCCCCCCATTCTGCTGGGGTCTCTTCGAGTATTGGTTTCTGGGCGGTACTGAGTGTTTGGTTTTATCTCCCTTGCTGTTCACCACCACTCTGCATACCGTCTGTTTGATCCCCGTGTCTTTTATGGCTGCCTCCGCGCATCTTTTGGATAATTCCGCCTTCTTCACTAGAGCCCATACCTCCTTGAGGGGCGCGTCGCCATTAACCCACATTTTTTTTTGTACTGCATGGTTTGACGTGTGCATGATGATTTGATCTCTCACCAGATCATCGTGTAGAGCCCGAATTTGCAGGTTAAGGCTAATTTTTGTAGCGCGGCGACGTATTCATCGATAGTCTCGTCGCTCTCTTGCTTTCTCTGGAAGTAGTTGCATCGATCAATGGCCACACACACGACTGGCCTGTAATGCGCATCCAGGTCTTCTATTGCGTGTTGGAAAACATCTGTGTCCATCGCTGGCCTTGTGACCTTTACCAAGTTGTCGTACACTCGTATGCCTTCCGGCCCCAAATTGTGCAGGAGTATTTTTTTATTTCTTGGACTGGTGTATGCTGCTTTACCCTCTTCTTCTAGTGCCGACAAATAATTTAGGAAGTACCTCTTCCAGTCTTCCCATGGCATCGTGGGTTCTCCTCTCTTAGGCAGGAATGGCACCATGCTGGTGAGTGAGGTAGACGGAGTAGCCATCCTTCCGTTGTCCCGTGGCTGAGCTCGGGCTTGTCCGCTGACACTGGGCGGGCTACCTGGTGCTTGCCGTTCGTCTCTTTCTTCCTCCAGGTTCTGGTTGCTGTCATCGCTGTCCGATGCCTCTCGGGCGTCCAGGATTGCTTCCCTCCTTTCCTTCCTGGCCGGGTTGTTTGCTCTCCCACAGACCCGTCCGCTCGTTGGGCACACTCCGTGTTTCTCAGGAGTTGCAGGTGGCTACTGCACGAGTGTCTCCTCGTGACTCCGAGCGTGACGTGTTGCCCTGTGCTGGGTACCTTGCTAGCGTGCTCTTCCTGCGTGCAGCGCGCGTCAGCCTGCTTCTGCTCGTTGCTGGGCCCCTTTTTTTTTTCGTGCGTGCAGTTGAGCCCTGCCCTATGGGCGATTGCCTCTGCTTAGTGCTTGCTCCAGCTTGGCTGTACTGTCTCTGTGCTCGCCCTGGTGTTTGTGCTCTGCTCACCCTCTGCCGTGCTCCGAGTTCGTGAGGCTCTCCTTAATTGCCCTTTTGTTTCAGTTTCCGCCGTTTTATAATGTTCGAAATATATATATATATTTATTTATTTTTTAGAGCCGCTGGTCTACCTTTGTTCATCCCGCCTCGTCATCATTGTGGAAGTTGCCCCTTAGCTTATGAAATAAGGACACGGAGGCCAGGTGTTGAGTAAGCTGCTTTAATTATCGGAGCGCCGGGGAAAAGCGCACTTTCTACATCGGGCTCGGCCGCTATCTAAAATGGCCGCCCTTCCGGTTCCGGTCTCGCCCTCGCTCGAAACACTAGACCGTCACCACAAAAAGTAGTGCAAAATTACATACATTTCAAGTTTCCCAATACGAAAGCGGGGATAACATCGGGAAAATGTTGGCTTATAAAGTCGCGGACGATCAGGCTAAGACCTTGATCAAAACATTAAAAGGCCCCAATAACACTATTTATGATCAGCCTGCACAGATAATGGAACAATTTGTGGAGTTCTACAGAATTTTATACACCCCGGAAAACCACCCCAGCACGACTCTACTACAATCTTATTTGGACAATAATATAAAAAAAAATAGAGGTTTATTAGGGCTAGACTTACTGTCGGATCACATCAGTTTAATAGGAATTAAGGAAGCCATTCTCTCTTTACCATCTGGAAAAGCGGCAGGTGAGGACACCCTACCTCTAGAGTTATATAAACTTTGTCTGAATGAGTTATTGCCCCTTTTCCACCAGGTAGTTAGAGCTATCGGCGAGAATGGGAAAGCCCCGAGCTCATGGAACATCGCTAAAATTGTCTTTTTTTAAAAAAAGGGTAAACCTGCTGACGAGTGCGGGTCCTACCGACCTGTCTCACTCATAAACACGGACGCTAAGGTATTCGCCAAAATCTTAGCAACCCGACTCGCCCCTCTCATACCAAAAATAGTGAATCCACAGCAACATGGGTTTGTTATTGGTCGAGATACCACCGCTCATATCAACATGGCCACAACTGCTTTTGACTTGGCAGAGACAAATTCCACCCCACTCGGGATGATAATGCTGGATGCGGAGAAAGCGTTCGACCGAGTGGGGTGGAATTATCTCTGGTCAGTTATGTCAACCATTGGGTTTAACGGTCAATTTCTAAGATGGACACGTGCCTTATACGACAATCCCATAGCAAGAATTAGCTATGCAGGTTTGATGTCTCCTTTTTTCTCCATATCTCGAGGCACTCGACAAGGGTGTCCATTGTCACCCTTGCTATTTGCGCTCTCAATGGAACCATTTATTCATGCCTTACAGGCACAGCCCCGAATAATTCCTTTTACATCTGGCGCTCACTCCCTGAAAATTACCGCTTATGCCGATGATAAGCCATTTACTCCACAAACATAGTGGAGGCATTAAAGGGGATTACTGAAGAGGGCAATAAATTCGGCGCTGTGTCAGGATATAAATTAAACAACAACAAAATGCAAATAGTTGTGAATTACAAACCTGTGGTATCTATCCCAGGGATCTGCAGGACTGCCGTTTATCTGGGTGTTAAAATTTCATCTAAAATCAGTGAGGTCATTTCAATTAACTATGATTCTTTATTAAAAACAACTGCTCTTTTATTTAAAAAATGGCACAAGATTCCTTTAAACATTATAAGCCGGATTAATGTAATTAAAATTAAACTACTCCCCAAATTTCTCTATCTATTTCGTTCCATCCCGCTACTTCTCAATAATTTGTTTTTTAAGAAACTTGACGGGATATTCAGTAGTTTTATTTGGGGGTACCAGAATGCTCGAAGATCAATGACACTACTTAAGTGTTCTTTAGATAAAGGTGGTCTTAACTTCCCCGATTTCAGATAATATTTCCTGGCAACTTTTATTAGTCGTCTGCGTAGCCTACTTCTTACTGATCACCAACTCCATTTCCATATATTTATGTTAAACTCTGACTCTAATATGTTTCTGTTAAGAACCAACGATCCAAACTATTTCAAAAGGATGAAATTTAAGACGCCTAGAGATACAGTCAAGAGTTGGTCTAAAATTCTGGCAATCTGCAAAACATCCTTTTTTCATTCAAAACTTTTGCTCTGGGGAAATCCGGGACTCCCCGGGATTTTTAACGATGGCTCGGCCAAAATATGGTCTACTCGTGGAATTAATACTTTAGGAGATCTATATGGTTCCTATGGCTTTCTAGATTTTGAGACACTTAAAAATTTGTACAATCTCACAGAAGCTTCGAGATTTAAGTATATTGAAATCCATGATTATTTAATACGGAAAATGAAAGTGATGGAAATAGCGGAATCTGACATATGGAATTGTTTCTATTCGTCTAAGAACAGATCTCTAATTAGTGATGGCTGTAAATATCTCAACGTCTATAGAAACAATGACTGCTCTAAAATATCAGAGAAATGGAGCAGTATGCTGGGTTTGAATATTAATCCTAATAAGATCACCGCTTCTCTATGTAATATCAATAACGCTGTCCAATCTTCTAGTTTAAGATTACAACAATTTAAGACCACATGCATGTTATATCATACACCAGAAAGGATTTCTAAGTGGTCTACTAATACCCTCTTCAGTGATCGCACTAAGTGCCCCAAATGTGCTTTAATTGCAGCTGATTTGGAGCACATGCTATTCTCCTGTCCGGTCTTAAACAAATTTTGGTCGGCTCTGGATAAGATTCTGAAACAAAAACTTGTCAGCCCTCCATTACTCACAGCATCTACTGTTTTATTAGATGTACATACTGTCCCTGTCTCGAATAAAGACGTAGTCACCATTCTATTATCTTGTGCTAAATTAGCTGTCGCTCGAGTTTGGATCTCTCCGAAGCCTCCTCATATAATGGACTGGTGGTCAGTAGTTAATGAAATACACTCCATGGAGTATGCTTTGGCTAGAATAAGAGGTGTCCGATCTTTATTGAAATGTGAAAGAATATGGGGTACTTTTATATAAATTAGGTAATCATGCTCCAAGCTGTTAGATGTTATCTGATTAAGATATGTTCATGTAATTTTGCCCCGAAACGCTCCAATTCTATTTTCATTTAAATATGTTTTGATTAATCTATCAGTATTAATTTGAAATATATGCCATTCTTATCTTCATTCTGCTAAATTGTTTCTTTTTTTAATCTGTATTTCTTTCTGTGCTGTCAATAAAAAAATGTAAAAACAAAAAAAAAGCAATGCCGGCCATTGTTGGACTTTTTCCCCTCGGCCTTATAAGGAGAGGACATATGCCTGAAGCAACTCAGGTTCCTAAAAATCCTGGTGGACTCCAAGATAGTGGCCTACTACTCCCCCATCCGCCTATCTACGGCGGAGGAATCTCAGATGCAGACAACTTAACGTTTCCTCTAGGACTTGTGTAATCCTTCTCCTTATCTACTGTTATCGTCATGCCAATATTACTGCTCCTTTCTCATGGACTATGCATTCTACAAACTTTGGAAGAGTGGGCGGGCCTGGGGGGTTGGGGGGGGGCGTAGGTTTTTAGTTGGATGCGGGGTTTGTTGTTTTCAGGAAATGCCAATAAAAATGATTTGACCTAATAACCCAGCAGAATTGACTCAGACCTTTAGCCTGCAAAGGTGTATACAACGAGCACCCTTGAAATAGGTACCATTAGCACCTGTCATTATAGAACTTAAATGCTGGTGATATTTTGTATAATTTGAAATCTAAAGAAATGTCACAATAAATATCGCCTCCTTGTGGGCGTTTATTCACTTCCCGCCGCCTCTTTTTGGGACCAATTTCTTTTTTCTCTCTGAATTCCCCCTTGTGCCTTTTCATACAACAATATTGCACACTTTGTCAGGACGGTTCAGTTTGGCTTTACTTTTATAAGCTTTAACGTTTCCATTATTCTCAGCATTCAATTTCCTTTCGCTGTTGCTAAGAGCTTCGCCAATGACGTACTGGAGGCACGCAGGGGTAAGCCAAAAGGGAGAGGGGCAATCCTGGTTTAGATTAGAGCGAGGAGCGAGTGAGTGAGAGCCTTGTTTCCAGGACTGATTCCAGGGACGCCCTCGGTGATTGTTTTAAGAGATGGATGGGTGTGGTCCCATTCTGTGGGGCCTTCCAGGATAACAGGCACACGATGTTCTGCTGTGTTTGTCCAACTTGAAATTGTGCACCAATGAGAGACGTGCACCATAGCACCTCTAACACGGAGTGATGCACACGTTGGTTGTGTTCTCCAGATGCACATCGTGCTTTCTTCGCACTGATGACGCAAATAAGAGTGGGATAATCTAATTTGTCGAACTTTTCTGACCTTACAAATATGTATAAAAATCAATGTCTGCCAGTCTCATGTCCTCTTGGCGCTATCTTGACAAGCAGGGTCTCTTCGTCTAACTGTGGGGTTTCCTGGAATGCCTGGCTGCACCTTAGGTTGGTTGCATAAGCCGACCCTTTCCAGCACCCACATAGGTATGGTTTGTGGCAATGGGCCCAGTTATGGATGTTTCTGGTGAAGCCCTGTCATGGGGCAGTCGAGTATTGTGCTCTTCTCCACAATTATCCATGTAATTGTGTCCAGACCTCATTTGTTCAGCATTGTGTGTCTTTCTATGGTGATGGCATGAGGGGGCACTGTGGCCTTTCATAACGTCAGTGTGCACATGCGCCCAATATGTAATCTTCGCCGTAGCTGCAGTTTCTTTTCATAGGACTCCATTGCCAGTATTTGTCTTGTATCCTCCATGACACATGGTCACTGTCCAACACTTGCCTATGTATTCTGTATTTATGGGTTTCCCTGTGGTGTGCCCATAGGGTAAGGTCAGTTCATGCGATCTTCCCCTACACCCATGTGTGTGGACAGTGGGATACATATTCAGGGTGTATGTGGGTGGCCGCGGCATACTGCGATCCCCCGGTGGTGGCATTGGGTCTTATGCCTTTCTCCCATGAGTGTAGTTATCACTTGGGTGGAGATCTTGACTGCGTTAGGGTGTGAGGGGGCGTAGGGTCAGTATTGTCACCAATGGTTCTACCTACCACCTCAGCGTCTTTTGCTCTGTGCCCCCGTGTCCCCCTATTCCACTGTCTGTGCCCCAACCTGTTCCGGAGTACGTATGCACGCGTGACAGAGTCTGTATATTGTTCACAGGTTCTGGGATTACTCTTCCTGCTGTTCATGATCCTGGCTCCAAATGCACCGGCCTCTGTGTCCTCCTAGTACCCGTGCATCCCTGGTCACTATGTCCACCTCTGCCTGCTGCAATGTCTGTCTATCCTCTCGTGTTTTTCCAATCTCACTGACCCAATATCACCGTCTGGGTGAGCTAGAGTCCATGTCTCTGCCCCAAAGTCTATCTGCCTGTCCCAGTGAACCAGCTCCTTTATCAGTGTGTGTTTCTCTGTGTCCCAGTATCCAGGTCGCCCTGTCCTAATGTTTGTCTCCCTGTCTAAGGGCCCAACTTTCACTGTCCCACAGACTGTCTCCCTATCTCAGTGTCACTATCTTCTCGTTTCAGTATCCACCTGTCCCTGGCCCAGTGTCTGTATCTGCAGGTTTATGTCTCTCTGCCTTAGTGTCTGGGTCTGTATGTCCCAGTGTGTGCACCTCCGTGTACCAGAGTCTCTCTAGGCAGGTTTCTGTCTCTCTGTCTTAGTATTTGTGTCTCTAGTTAGTGTATGCACCTCCCTGCCACGCCACTATTCACCTCCTTGCCCCAGTGGCTGTATATGTGACTCAAAACTATAATTTATGTGAGTGAGTATCTTTCCTAATGTTGGTGCCTGTGTCTCTCCCTGTCTCAATGTTCATGTCAATTGTCATGTCTCGCTGGCCAGGTTTGAATGTTCCCGTATCCCCATCTGAATGTCTGTGCTCTGTCCCATTATCAGAGCTGACATTAAGGAGGTGCGACCGGTCCCACAGCACTGGGCGCCGAGCTCGGGGGGTGGGGAGGGGAGGTCTGCATTTAGAAGTGTCTGGTGGAGTTACAAGCACCTGCTGCAGAGTTCCTGATATGCCGAGCAATTTTCAAGCAATAATAAAAACATCAAGATAGCGCTGGTGATTAGTATACAATCTACCCGCTAGAGAGAGATGGGGGTTTTGTCTATTTGCAGTTTTGCAGATTTCACTCACCATAAAGTAGCGCGGAGGGTTAATCTGGTGCAAAGAAAGTGTACAATGCAGATCACAGAAATGTTTTTTTATGTAGATAGCTCAGCGGATTACTGCTTTTTGCCACAGAGATTCTTTTTGTCGCTTGCAGTACATATGTCACAAACCTAATATGAACAAGCATTAAAGAGCTGCATGCAAACTCCAACATATAGTTTATAAACGTACGTGTTTTCTTCCCAGTCTTTCATTATCTTGAAGCTTCTAAAGAGAGTTTGTTTGGGTAGAAATACATTCTTATTAGTAAAGCCAAACCAACCACTGAGTTACGTTTTAAATCTTGGGTTTGTGCTTCTTCAGTCCAAGCACTTGTAAACTATGCGGCCCGCTACATAACATGACTCCTACACGGTGAGCCCTCATTGTCTTAGGTAACATTTCTATTACACTGATTTATACATGTAAGATTCATTTTCGATGTATAAAATGTGTGTGATGAAAACCATTCTGACTTCCAACATTAGAATCTGGTTGAGCCCTGTGTAAAATGTACCAAGATAGAGCTGGAATCAACTCTTTCAAAATCATATACCCTCCTAATCTCTCCAAATCCTCGATTTTAAAACAACACCCTGGCAGACTTTCCAAATATACTATTTGCTTATCAGTATTGCAGCAGCTAATATGGGAAGCTTATAACAGACCTCATCTGCTCCATACATAACACTACATCTGGTCTAATAGCTTCCGTGACAAACTCGTTACTTCGTCTACTTCTATTCCTTTTACCTGAAAGCTCCAAATCTCATCCTCACCACTATTAAATGGAACCACCACTATCTCCATCCACAACCACTACCACACCTCTACAAGTCACTTGTGGTGTCCCCCAGGGTTCTTCTCTCTCTCCCTTATTGTTTAACCTTTATATTTCTCCTCTAATCTTTGCACTTCAGCAGCTGGAGGTCACCGTGTACAATTACGCGGATGACCTCCAGCTCATCTTTAATCTTTCCTCCTCACCCCTTTCTATCTTAAATTTCCAATCTATTATGATTTTTATCAGGGACTGGATGAGCCACAACCATCTCAAACTGAATCCCGGACAAAACCGAGTTGGTCCTCACTGGTGGTTCTTCCAGTCCCTGGAATTCTCTTTTCTGGCCTTCTTCCTTTGGTATTTCCCCCACTCCTTCTTCCACAGTTAAAACCCTGGGTGTCAAAATCAATAACCAACTCACTCTACACTCACATATCAGTTCAGTTGTCTCTTCTTGTTTTCTCACTCTTCGAACTATTCGTACTGTCTCCCGTTTCTTTTCCCCCCAAGCACTTAAGCTGATCATGTCCGCACTGGTGATCTCGCGGCTGGACTATGCCAATGCCATTTACAACGGCATCCCTGCATACAGCCTGCGGAAGCTCCAGATGATCCAGAACCAAGCAGCCCGGTTGGTGTATGTTCTCCCCCGCTTTCACCACTCCACACCCCTTCTAAAGGAGCTTCATTGGCTCCCTGTCAAGGAACGCTCCCTTTTTAAAACCGGCTGTATGGTTTTTCAGGCTCGCCAGGGCACTGCCCCCGCTTTTATTTCCTCTCTGATCCAAGAGTATGTCCCGATCAGAGAGCTTCGCTCCTCCTCTAAATCCCTCCTGCATATTCCATGTTTTAAGCGTAAGAAGTGGGGTGGAGCCAACTTCTCAACTCTGGCTCCCACCTTCTGGAACTCCCTCCCTGATCACCTACGCTTGGCCACACAATATTTATCTTTCCGCAGAGATTTAAAAACGTTCCTATTTCGACAGGCTTTTCCCTTGTAACCTGCCCATTTTCCTTTGCGCTTGGTTACTCCGCCCTCTGTTGCTAGACCTTCTATTATAGCGCCAAGAAACCGTTTGGTGAACGCTGCGCTTTACAAATGTTTTAAATTCAAATTCAAGAATGGTAAAATTCTGATTCAGTCCAAAGATTCACACATCTCACTATTTAACCATTTCACATAATCTTACTCCATACAACCAACTTAACCATCAACTTCCCACCAATTTACAACAAGTGGTCTTGACACTTACCACTTACAGGGTACCCTTACCCGCACAATCATACCTCACAACTTTCACTATACCCCTCACAATGACCCCATCCCCTACTCCCTCCTCTTTCTCCAATCATTTACTTCTCATCAACTTGTTACAACTAGCTGCTCTCACAACCAGACTCCACTGGCATAACAGTATCCCACCGGATCACGTACAAACAAGCCCATCCTACTACACCTCACCCTGTCACGCCAGTCCACAGTCCTACTTGCCTTGCATTCATAGACACAGAACACCCTTTCTCCACAATGACAACCCTCCAGCTACAAGCTACACCCCATTTACCTTCCACACTCATCACTGACCCATTGTGGGCTAGTCCTCCATCCTACATCAACATCTTCACATCCCTCGTCCACACTAGCTACAATTCCTCTGTCACTTCACCTCATCTAATGACTCATGATCTCCTGAACACCTTACCTCTGCCCCACATGCCCTACGACTTCACAACAACTCTTCTCCCTTACAGACCCCACACACTTACAACCACACCTGAGCAGTTCTTCACTGTCGCCCGCTAACCGAAACATATAACGTGATCTAAATCTACCTCTTTCCAACTATGCGCACACTCTCTTCACTTACTTTGGCTACACATCTCCCTCAATCGCTCACTGCACTCCTTTCCCTCACATGACATCAGCACACAGTAATTGGCAACCAGCCTCACCTCACATAATGACCACCACTAACCTTTCACAGTCCTGCTGAGCCCACATGACATACCTCACAATGCAGTGCTCCACCTCTTTAAAACTCACACTCCTCTCAGGCTTCATCATCCTCACACCTATTCACCTCCCACACACCAACAAAACACGCCACACCCCCTCCCGTCTAACTCCTCTACCTCATCCCCGGTCTCCCGAAACCCACTATGGCATAAACTATATCCCCTCCGCTCAAAATATTCTCAGCTCGATGAGACCATAATCCAGTCAAACACCAGACTATCATATCTCCTAGACTATCTATCCCCCCAGCCAAAGACACACTATCCTCGTTCAAAACTTAGGAGTAGTCCGTTACCTCGCCCCACAAAATTTTGACCCACTCTCTCACAAGCTGACAGTGCCAACCTTCTCACAAGCTAATGCACCCAGCTACCCCCAATCACCTGTACTCCCCTTCCTTCTACCACTAACCCCAAACCTATATAACTTCAACCAGCAGAGAATTCTAGCAGCGGCGGCTCCTCAGCTATGGCAGACGAGCGGCTCCCCCCACCCCCAAAACATCAGCAAAATAAAAATAAAACGAATATAAACACTTGTTTTATTCTTTCTTTCCCTCTGAATCTTGGGAGCAGGACATGGGAGTGACAGGCACTGAGGGGAGTGGTGATGCACTCTCCTTCACTGCACATGGCGGCTTGGCTGGCCGTCCGTCTGAGGCCGGACAAACCGTCATGCACAGTGAAAGCTCTCTTCAACCCTTAAACGCAGCTGGGTTGAAGTGAGCAGGCACCGAATTACAGTATGTCCTGGAGTGCAAATCGGGGGCGCTCAAGCCAATTCTGAAGCTGCTCTGATGCGTGAAAGCAGCTTCAGGATTGGCTGCAGTGTATTCTGTGAGCTTGTGCCTTCAAGCAGTGAAGAGGAGCAGAAGAGCGCGACAGGGACGACTGAAGAGCAGAAGAGCGCATCGGGAATGGCTGCAGGTATGTTTTTTTTGTTTTTCACCTGTGACCCTTATACCTCTCCGACCCGCACCCCCAACGCCCCTGCCCCCTGCCGCTCGTCAAGCACACCAGCCGCTACCGAATCCCAGCTATCTCACTTACTCAATTCAAAGACAAGTCTCGTCCAAAGCAGACGCCTGCTATTGAGAACAATATCTCTATAATAACCAAAACCCCTGACACCCCTCACACCAAATCTATTACCTCATCTCTAAGCGCCATGCTTCACCACTGTAGGTCTCCTATGAAGCAGAACCTGGAAATCTTCAATACCATCTCTCAATACAAACTTTACCTCTTATTTCTGACTGAGATCTGGTTCAGTGACAGATCCAACAACACCTCTGATCTGCTACTTATTCCAAACTAGTCCATCATTAGAAAGGACCGAGTAGGCAGTGTCGGGGGCGGGATCGCAGTCATCTACAGAGATTCACTACAATGCAAGTAGATACCAAGTGGCCCCTTCTCCATGTTTCAATGCCTTACTCTAGATTTCTGCACTATACACAACTCTTTTTTCAGAATAAAGGCAATCTACCATCTATCAGGTTGTGGTGTTTGTGCAGGAATGCACTGACCTCATAACTGACCAAATCACCTGCAGTGACAAAGTGATCGTTCTGGAAGACTTCAAACTTCACTGAGGCATCACAGAAAACATCAACGACCTCAGCAACTATTGCCCAATCTCCAAACTGTTTTTCCTCTAAAAAATCATTGAAAGATGTGTAGCAGAGCAACTCACCCAACACATGAAAAACAATGACCACCTAGACAAATCTGAATCTGGTTTTAATCAGGGATTCAATACAGAAACTGCTCTACCACAAACGGTCAACAATGCTCTTCAAATTCAAGACAGAGACAACCCTTGCCTCCTGATTCTTCTCAAGCTATCATCCGCCTTCGACATGGTGAATCACCACATGCTCCTTGACACACCCAAAAACCGAATGGACAGTGATGGCATGGTCCTGAAATTGTTCATCTCATTCCTCATGGGCAGGTTACAGCGTAAATTAATGATCATCTCTTCTCACCGAATATGGTGAGCTAATAGGTCCTTCAGGGGTCCATCCTTGCCGCAACTCTATTAAATCTATACATCGAGCCACTAGGACACCTTCTTAAGAAGTCAGCATCTCCTATCATCAATATGCAGATGACACACAACAATATCTAAAGGTCTCCTCACAAAACGATATCCCGCTACTCACCACCACCCTAACCTGTGTTCACGACTGCATGACCTCTCATAACCTACAGCTATACTGTTTTAAAACTGAATTTTCCCTTATCTCTCTGTCAAAATCAATGCCTCCGCTGCCATCCTGGATGGACACACAGAACATCCTCAACCTTAAACCCACCATTGTTTACAGTGCTCAGTCTCTGGGAGTCATCCTGGATAGAAGAATCAACCTGCATTCTTAAAACAGCACCATGGCCAAAAATGCTTGTTATCATCTACGTCTTCTGTGGGGAATCCGCAGTTACATCCCAGAACAAGATCTTCAGTTTATTGCTCATGTACACTGGTGCTCACCAGAATAGACTATTGCAACGCTCTCCTGACTGGTCTTTCCAGACCATCTCACCTCCCTGTATCTATTCTACACTCGGCAGCATAGTATGTCTATGGGGAAAAAAAATTATAAACACATTACTCCCAAGCTGACCACTCTTCGATGGTTGCCCATTGAAGCAAGGGCTATTCACAAGACTAGTAAGAGAGAAGGGGGGATACCCTTATGTTAAGAGAAGGGACAGGGTGAATTTGCACAAAAAACAAGGGTCCCTAGTCAATATTTAAACTTATTTGGATCATGGGATTCACACAATGCTATAACAAAAATTAAAATCAAAATGCAAACAATCATACAGTCTTTAATGACAAGGGTCAGTATCACATAGGAAACTAATGACAAACTAAATGAGACATATGAAATTTGTTCCGTAAAAAATACTCAATCAAAGTTAAAAACTTTTCATAATAAAATACAATTTACAATCATATACATCACAAGAAAATTAAAAAGTCGACGCAGCGTTTCGGTGAGTTGATAGTCTTTCAACTTCTTCAGGACAGTTTTCTAACGTAGGAAGTCGCTAGGATTCAATTTCACTAGATACTTGCAGAATCAATGTTCTTAGATGAAGTTTGGGATTACAGATGTCCCTCTTTGTATTTGTATTTTTTTTTAAATTTCCTTTGTATAAAAAAACGATTAATATTGGTTACGTTCGTTGGTGCCACCGATATATTATTGTTCAGGGACTACGAATAAAAAACGAAGTCAGAAATGAACTGGTACATTCATAACACCAGCTGATGTGCCGTGATTAGAGGTACAGATTAAAAACGTCCCTGCCAATTTCAGATTGTAGCAGCAAAGGAGCTGATCAAGTTGCTGTAATAGTCATGCAACCGGTAGCATTAAAAATCCGTTATGAACAATCCGGCCTCCCTGCGACCAACGAACAGCTTCAGGGTCAGGATACTGCTTGCATCACCCATAAAGCCCTGAACACATCCACTCCCCATTACCTAACGGGACAAACTCAAGCTATTAGGTGACTGCAGACCATCACGAAATGCTAAAGCAATGCTCTTTGAAACCCCATCCTTTAAAAGTAAACAACTGATGGTATAATCATTCTCAGAAAGCGCAACCAGGATCTGGATTTCAATACCTCCAAATGTATGCTCAACTATCTCGCTGACAATGTTCAAAACGGACCTGAAAGCCTTTCTCTTCCAACTGAATTTCAGCTACAACACGGTAATCAACTCTTAGCTCAGACCCCCATACTCCCTCAACCTTTTTAAGGCTGTATAATACCTCAACCTTTTAACAGACATATATACCTTTTGGTAGACTCTATATACTACCTCAAGCTTCTTACAGTTTTGTACATGTAATGATCTACCTTGTATTTTCAACCTTGTAATTATTTATTGTTATTGTATTGTAGTTGCATTTATATAGCGCTTACTACCCCTGAAAAGACGTCAAAGCACTTTTTCGGCGAGTAGCATGCTACTCCGGAATCCATAAAAGATGTGGTAAATTAGTACTGTGAAATATGAAATTAATTTGAGTGGTGGGCATGTTAGTCTGTTATTTGGATTGAAAAGGATAGTGGAGGAATGTTTTGGAGCTCATAGCAGTAGAAGGAGGCTTGGAATGAGTAAAAAGGAGGTGAAGGGGGAAGAGTCAGAGGGAAGGGTTTAGAAAGGCTTGTTTTAGGGGATCCGAGTAGTAAAAGCAGTATGAGATGATGCAAGGAGAGGTGGAGTAGGGAAGAGTCTAGAAAGGGTTATTTTGGGGATAATAATAGTGGTATGGGGTTTGGGATGAATGAGAGAGTGGACATAGAGGATTTATTGATAGAGGTATAGGGTGAGAAATAAGGTAGTGCATTGGAAAGAGCAGTAGAAAGAAGTTTGAGATGAGTCACAGTTGAGGTAGAGGATATGTTGAGAGTGGTATAGTGTGAGAAATAGGGTAGTGCATTGGATAGGCTGAATTAGAAGAAAAGTAATAAATATATAGATCCATAAGTACATGGAAAATATATAGATACATAAAGAAAGGTCGCATATGTAGATTAAAGATACATTAAATAAACTCCAGCTTTCAAGTGTTGTTGTACTTTAAATTATTTTTCATTTATTGATATATTTTTTGCAATTCATTAGTGAAGCAATTGTAGCTAAATGGTTATGATAAAATATTTACTTATTTATGCAATCACATACATGTTAAAAACATAGAATAATGTAACTATCAGTAATATGTACATTAATTAAACAGAACTAATGAGTATCTATATTTTTTTAACGGAATTATTCTACATGTTTATACAAAGCAATACACATATATAAGCACATATCTATAGTACAAATAAATGCTTATATACAGATGGATATGCTGTATATTTCTGTTTGTGTATGGTGGTTATGTGGGGAAGAGCCAATTCTTGAGTAGTTTTCTGAAGGTAAAGTGGTTATCCGTTGATCTTACGTTAAGGGGAAAAATTTCCATAGTTTGGCTGCTTGAACAGAGAAGAATGTGCCACCTATGTTTTTTTTCTTGCATGTTGGGATTTTGAGGTGAGGTGCCACACTAGAGTGAAAATTCCTTTGATGAATGTGTTTGGTGATTTTATTCCTGATGAAGAGTGGTACCGTTCCATGTATAGCTTTGTAGATGATACAAAGCAGCTCGAACTTGGATCTTCTGGCAACAGGTAACCAATGCAGGGCTATCAAGGCAGGGGAGATGTGGTCTTGTGGTTTTATATGTAAGAGTAGTCTGGAAGCCGAGTTCTGAATCCGTTGTAGTCTTTTCATGGTTGTTAATGGTGATCTGTGGAAGAAGATACAGGCATAATAGAGTTTGGATAGAACAAGGGAGATGGTAGCCTAGACCTTGTGTGGAAATCCCAAATGGGGGACGATTTGTTGCAGGGTTTTAATAGTAACAAAGCTTGATCTTGCTAATGTGTTCACTTGGGCATTCATTGATAGCTTGGCATCCATGGTCATTCCAAGGTTTCTAACTTCCTTCGATACTTTAGGTGGTGTTCCCAGAACACCAGGCCACGCGGCAAGCGGGTCATAATGTTTCCAATCGCCACAGACAAGTATTTCTCTTTTGGAAGCATTCAATTTGAGATGGCTCCATGTCATCCACTGATCCACGGCTCTGAGACATCTGAAAATTGACGTGTTTCCAATGTCTTTGGGGCATTTCAGTTGAAGGACTGTTTGCGCGTCATCTGCATAGTTATAGCATGTGAGGTGAAATTGATTGATCAGTGCTGGCAATGACTTCATGTAGATGTTGAAAAGCATGGGCGAGATGATAGAGCCATGAGGAACCCCTGCTTTTGTGAAATTCTGTTTGGACGAGAAAGGGGGGTATGGATGACATTAGTTCGTCATGAAGGTAGGATGCGATCCAGTCTAGAGCAGTCCCCTCTATGTCAGCTTTGTAGAATCTTTGCAGCAGAGTGTCACTGTGCCTCTTTGTCTCTATGATGTTGCAACATGCTAATCCACTCTGGGTCAATCTGGTGGTTTTCTGCCCTTGCCCACACTACGGGGCGATTCTGATGTCGTTAGGAAAGGCTCTGAATGGGTTTCGGTTTGCAGATTCTGATTGGGAACCCTTGTTTCCAAACGAATCGTACACATTTCCTAATGATCAATTACGATGCCCGGAAACCGTTCAAGCAGTCTGAATCGGTTCCGAAAGGCATTCAGACAGCCCAAGTCTTTCAGAGCCCATTCGTATAGCTCTATGGACACGGTTTCCAAACGAGCGATTAGGATGACCGATTTGGACAGCCGTTCCGATTCAGTCTGCCAGACACGAAATGGCTGTCAGAATCTGTCTTTTGGGACCCGTTGCGGGTCCCCCTCCACCCGGAGGTGTACAAACGGGGCCTGTGGGGAACCCAAGGAACCCCTCTTCCCAACCATGCACAATATGTCAGGCACCATGGGGTGCCTGCCACAGGGTGCAAAGTTTTCCCAAACCACCCCTTTTTTAATGAGAGCCTGTGTTCTCGTTCGGAACACAGACTCCCATTGAAGTCATTGCGCGTACGACCGAACGATGTTGGGTAGCATCGTAATCGGTCATCCAGACTCACAGGACACTATTCGTTCGGAAATGAGTCCGAGACCGATTTGTTCTGAGCTGTTTCCTAACGACATCAGAATCGGCTCCTTAATGTTAAAGGAGAGGCAGCAATTCCTCTCCTGCAATACCAAGGTGCATAGGCAAATGATAAAATGTTCTCAGTTTGGATAAATATGGTACTATTTCTCCTTTGGGGTGTACACACACTTTATGCAAGTCAGAACTCGATACCTCTGGGATAGCTACTTAGCTACTTATTCAGAAACAAGCTCTTCTCTTTTAATAACTAGTGTTTAGTATCCCACTGGTGACTCACGGGTTTTGCTATTTTGTAGTGGGTCATCATGACCTATCAAACTGGAAAACCAATAGGAATCATTTCTCCCCTTCAGCACCTAAGAAAGATTGGCCGAAAAAAAGGCCTGCCTCAGACATCCGCATGCAACCTGGAGGGGAGAATATTGAACAAATCATGATCTACTGAGCCTTTTATCTTTCCTGGGTTGATAAAATGACAATTATTATTAAAGGGGCAACTCAGTTTGTGGCCTGAGCTTTTTAAAGGGATCCTATGAAGGCCTAGCTCTATACTGAAATCACTGATTTCCTGGAGGGCGATGGGTCTTCCCACCTGCTCACAATATGCAAATATAGCCCCTAATTCTGTTTCGAGCGTGGAGGAGAGAACCATATTATGCGGCAGGGCTGACTAAATTATGCCTTTAGAACCTCATGGCGCTCACTATATCAGCCGGGAAGCTGATGCAGTGAGGTCTGTTTAGGATTAAAGACTGAATCTACCACGGCAGAGTTCGAAATTCTTTACTGCAGGTTACACAAAGGTCATCGAACCGGTTTTAAAATGCTCACTTCTGACCAATATTTTCCAACTAAATAAGGCAGAAAAAAGCGAAAAAGAAACAAAGAGCTCTAATCATATAAAGAAGAAAGTGCCATCTCTTTATTTTTCAATCCATAATCTTGCCAATAAGGGAATTTGTGTCCTTTTGAGTGAAATGCTCATGACAAAATAAGTATATGTGGCCTCCTTCATATCTTACATTGCCCAGGCTATATTTAACAATTCACCTGACATGCACGTCTCTTCCTCAACCATGCTGCCTGCCCTTTCAATACACCGACTGGTGGCGCTACACTAAATTATGATCCTCCCGCCCTGGTAGAAGTTGCGTGGGTACCTGTGACTGCCATATCTCAGAGACATTCAATGACCTTAGGCTGAAGTGGTGCTCCTCGGATAAAATGTCCCCTCTGTGGCTCAGGGCTACGCTATAGGGGGTTGTGTTGCACCCCTGGCCTATCATAAATCGATCTCTAGCCCGTAAGGCGTATCCATTCCTGAGTCTGCTGGGGGTGGGGGCCTGTGTATCCCTGGTTGACAGGCAAATAGTGTAAAAGTAGTGGTTAGTGGGCAAAACATTATCTAGAATGCTTTCCATAAGAGGAGTTTCTGAACAGGATAATACAAACTGAAAGCAGTTACAGAAATTTCTAAGACTAGGAGAAAACCCAATATTTTGTGGCAGATTTCTCAACACTGTGCACCACCACAAAGTCACGCAAAGTAATTCAAAGTGGCACAAAGTGTTGACAAAGTGTTAAACGTTCCATCATCGCAAAACTTGTTTTGCTCTGGAAAGTTGCCGGAAAAGTACCGTAGATAGCGCTTTGCGCTACGTTGCCCTACATGAAGTCAAGAGGGCGTTTCATGAATGGTACTTGGGTGTTCCCACGCTACCATCCATGGGTTTAAACACAAAGCCTGATCTACAAAGAGTGTCAGACCTGGAATTGACTTTGTGTCAAAAATAGCACCTCCTTAAAACCGGTGTTAAGTAGGAGAATTGTTTAAATTTCTCCAAATGTTTCAATCACTGCATTTGTGCTACACTGTACAGCACACATCCAATGAGTGAAATGTTAAAAAAATTCTATCCATAGAATTTTGTACTAGAAGGATACATTTTCAATACAAAACCAATGCTAGACAGCGCACATTCAACTTTGAACTAAGGTTCGAAGGTGTGTGAATGGCACTAGGCAGGCTATTTGTGCGCCATCGTTTGGAAAGAGTGAAGCAACAGGCCATATTTAACTCCTTAACCGGGACGGTTTTTCCGCTGCGGTGCGGGCGTTCTAAAGGGTGGACAGGGCTTCGTCGGCCGTTGGCAGACGGCAGCACTGGGGAGGGCCGACGGGAGCACGGAAGGGCTTAATAATCCTGGCTTTGCACTGTTCTACTTCCCTAGTGCATCGCTAAATTGCACTATTTTTTGAGTAAGTTTACCCCTTTGAGTTGCTCAAAACAAATTATTATATGGCAAGTGTAAAAAAGTGGGTTTTTAAAGGCCTCTTCCAAGTAGCCACAATGGCTACAGGCGCCTAAGGCCAATGTCCTACTCCCTTCCATGGAATACTGGGGATCTCGCAATCTCAGACCATCATCACAATGGATTCCAACCTTAGCCTCCTGTATCATTGTATGTAAATGAAGCAGGAGTGTACTTACATACGTGACCCTGTCAACTCTCAGCACGAACAATTATGAATGATGTGCCGAGTGGTGAATTTGTGGACTGATGAACAAGGGGATTAAGGATTTGCAGTCCCAGCTTTCCCAAGCCAATAAAGTGTGTAATCTTGGGGAAATCCATTTATATCCTTGATCAGTATTTTCTCTACCTTTCAAAATTGGGAGTGCCTAGGAAGAGGAGCACTATAGATCCATAGCCCATTACTGCACGTGTCACATTGTTGTAATTAAAAGAGTATGTGTTCTTGTAGGCGTGAATAAAGCAAGGGGCGCCGTTTATCTATGTGGTTCAGCGTACAGCTGTCGTTCTGTGCCCATGTGACACTTAGCAGTAAAGGAGTACACTTCATGGCCTAATGGATAGTGCCTACCTGGGTCGGACTGGCCAATAGGGCAATCAAACAGTGTCAGATGGGTTTGTCTGACAAGTCAGGGTATGGACTGGTTTTTGGCAGCTTGTGGGCCTGTTTCATGTTTTTACTGTTGAGTCCCCTGACATTAAAGCAAACATTGCCCGCAGCAAGCTCAAATCCATGCAGTTTCCCATACCTTGCTAAACATGCATATAACATGTCCTTACAAGTTCAAAACTGCCCCAATTTACATACATGTGCCACTTTTTTAGCTATCTAACTCACTAATGGGGGCACTTTTATTTTGATGCCTAGGCTTATTTCCTGTCCCAATCCAACCCTGGCATTCACCACTCCAACAGTTGCTCAACGGGTAGAGTTAAAAGGTGACTCCACGTCATTAGGTCACCACGTCCCCTAACCCGAGTTTTTCTCTTCACACCCCTCTAATCTACAGTCTTAATCCACAACTCCTAGAATGCTTATGGGATGTTAAAAGAAAGCCCATATTTTAGAACGAGAGACTGGTGAATGGAATCATCTGTTAACCCAACAAGGGCTCAAGTAGAGCCTGCCTGCGTTGACACCAGGCCCCAGTGCAGGCTGCATATTTTACACTGTTGAAGAATGCCAGCCGACTTCATGCTCTGCCCCCTTTTCCTGTCGTTCATGTCGTGGTATTTAATCCTGCCTTCCTGTTTCCCGCCCCACCCGGCCAGCTCTACTTCACCCAATCCGAAGCGTCTAATCTCACTTCCGGGAACGGGTAAGTATGGCGTTCTAAACATTCCACTCCCTGTAGGATCAGACATGACCTAACCCTGAACTCCTGCTTTTAGATGGAAACGCCCTGGAAGAAAATTAGCTCAAACATAAGCAAGGATCAAGCTGATTTACAATCCTACAAATATACAATCACCTTCTACCTGATTCAGTGCTTTTAATGGACCGGTACTAACAGGTACTGAGTACCGGCACTTTTCATTGTTGTCCTTGTGCGCACTGGAACTCTCCAGGCCTGATGAGAGTACTGGTGCTCACTTGGGCCTGTCCGGTTTTGGGCAAAACGGTCACATGAGCATGCATAAGCACTTTAACATTACAATTTTCCAGTAAGCAGCCCCTGCTTCAAATGTGACTCTTGGCACCAACCTCGATGCTGCAGGGTGGCAGAAACAAAGAGAATCCCTGCAGAGGGAGCTACTCGCTGTGTCTTCCCCTTCCTTCTTTGCCAACTGCACCTGTGAGCGCCCTCGTTCCCAGCATAGGGAGGAGCAGCAATTTCCTGGCAGGACCCAGGGAGGAATCCTGAATAGGATGCCGAGGAGGCCATCATGTCCCCTGCAGGTGGCCGCCCCTCGGTAGCAGGATCAGCCTTTGCCTCAAACTGGAAGTGAGGTGCAGGTGTATAAAGGGGAAAAGGGCCACTGTCAGAAACTTAAGGAAAGGAATAGGAGGTGACTACAGCTGCCTCCAATGTCAGCCAGAAAATACCAGCTATGTTTGTCTTTAGTCTTCTTATTCTGGACCAGCCAAGAGCTTGGAGGTGACAAACAATTCTTGTAAAATTGTTAGGACTGTTTTATTAAATGACAGTTATCTCTGTTTGTTTTGTTAAGCACCCTCAAACATTTTAGACAGGCCTCGAAGACGTTTTAATAGATTTCTTCATCTAGTTGCAGGTTTATGTCTCGGTAGGGAAAGAATATCGGGTTTCTCTGGTTTTCCCAATATTTTTACAGGCCTATATCTAAAAATGCAGCAAAAACTGCCAGGTGTGGCGGCAATCCTGCTGATGAGATCAGGAGACTGGCATCAACTGTCCCTGATGCAGTGAGATGAGGTGACTGTTTTTTTCCTCTTACTGGTGTGGTGAAATGCAGAGACTCCCATTCTGCCTGGTGCAATAGGACGCTCACCTTAGGAAGGTCAGCAGTTTCTACCAAGATCAGTATGTAATGTGCAGGTCTCACATTCAAATCCTGGTGAGGAAGTTCCAGCGGTTAATCCTTCTAAAGTCGATAGACTAGACATCAATTTCGAATCAGTACTAAGAATTTTATATAATACCGTTTTATGTAAAGAGTTTAGTGAAAGCGGTATAAAATTACTGATTTTAGTTTTTGGGTATGGAAAGGCCTTCCTTTGTCACAGTCCAAGGGAGTAACATAAAAAGAGGTGCTGTGGGTTAAGCAGGGAGCTGACTTGCTGAATCCCATGAAAAACTCAAGAGTGTGGACTCTGTGCAGGTTTAGGGCAACTCCTCATTTATCTGCTTTACATGGCACAGCAGGCACACGGCTAGAATCTGTTGGGCCTCCACATTCCAAAAAGAGATGTAAAGTTATCTGTTGGACTTGGCCCTTTTGGCAGGTTCACCCCGAAACTTTTTGCATTTGCCTAGCCTGTTCCTGTAACCTGGTGTTAGTGATTTTAGGCCTCTGCGCACTTTTTCACTGTGGTCCAGTGTAAAGTGCGTGCGCTCTCTGTGTGGTGAGACTGGCCTGCCCTCCCATAGGAATGCATGGGGGATATGTGTGACCATGGTAGTTCCTGATGTATGGGGAGTGCAGGGTCGAGTTTGGTATGTGCGAACTCGTGTGATTAAATGCTGCGCGATGATGTGCGCGGATTTCTTGTGTCTAGTGTGGAAGTGCCACTTTTAGAAGTTGGCATGTCTGTGCAGTATATGTGAATTGTCTGTCTGGCTTGTGATTGGCTGGAGGTGGCTGGTGACTTGTGTTTGCTCAGTACCACAGCGACAACTGGTTACATTGCAAAACTCTGCATTTTTAGATAGTCACATGTTGGGGATTATTGTTTTTGATTTTGCTTTTCCTCAAGAGTATCATTTTCAAATGGTGTTCCTGCGCTTTTATGTTTAGTGGCAGAAGAGAGAAAATAACAGGGCGGGACCCAGTAGATAGGGATTCCCTTGCTGGGTCCAGTGCCCAGTCCCTGTTCCTGTCCCCAGAGGTGTGGGTAGATAGGAGAGAGATAGTGTGGAGGAGAAATGGCTAGCTCGAGAGGGTGGTTGTCCCCTGAGTGTAGTGTGTGTGTCTGGATTCCCCAGTATGGTAGGTGGTATGGTGGTGGCAGCTAAAGTGTGTCCAGTGCGTGAAATCCCATTTCCAGTTCCCAGAGTGTGGTGCCTGGTGCTCAGTAAGAGGGGTACAGGTTGAGAGTCAGGGGCAGTGAGGAACTGCCTCACCAATCTGGAGGGGGAGTATGGATGAGTGGTGTGTTGCACTGGAGGAGTTGGTGTGAGTTCTTTTGGTGATAAAAGGAGCTTGCATGGGAGGTGTACCTCTGGTGGTGTGCAGGAGGTCCTGCAGAGGCACTGGATGAGAAGGTGGACATCTGGCGGTGTGCTAGAGGTCTGGCAGAGGCATTGGGGAGTGATTCCAAAAGGAGCGGCTTGTGTATCTTATGATCCTGTGTAGGGGAAGAGGTTCATGTGTAGCCCAGCTAGGTCCCAGTAGAATGGGATGGGTGTAGGGGCTCACATCCTGTCTCAGTGGAGGCGGAGTGAGTGTGGGACAGTGTGTCCCATGGTGGCTCGAAACCCTGTCTCAAGGCCTGGAGGGTTCCCTAAGGGAGCTCCAGGTCGGGGGCCTAGGCTATACTTACAGGTTATTTGAGGAGGATCTTCCTTTGTCTAGAGGACGGGGAGTGTCTGTAACCAGAACTCCGGCGGTCCTGGTGTTGGGCCGTACCGCTCCTAAGTGGAGGGTGCAGAAGTCCTGGTGAGGAGTGAGAGGGAGAAAGAGTCCCCAGTGGAAGAACCAGTGGGCCAGGGGCCAGCCAAAAGGGCAGAGCCCCCAGTGAGTGATCATGGTGATGCCACTTCTGTCCTGGGGATCTCTGCACCCTGTCAGGTGGACAGGAGGTCGCGATATTAGAGCCAGGCAGATTGTCACACGAAACATTAGTTATGTGTCACCCTCAGGGGGGCCATGCGTGCGCCCCGTGAAGTCCTGGTTCACTGGGCATTGGACCGTCTAGAGTGCTTGACCATTTGTGGGGCCTCTGTAGGTCGTTCCCCGAGGAGGGGAAGGCCAGGTTCAGCCTGACCTGGAGGGAAGGGCATCTGTAATCATTGTCCTGACCGGTTTGGCTTCCAGGGGTACAGCTCCAAGGTGGGAGAGTGCAGAACTCTGGAAGGGGATACAGAGAGAGGGCGTCCTTGCCTCTGACCCCGGTGCAACCTGAGGGTTTAGACCCTAGGTTGGGAGATTAGGAAACTTCCAGGTCAAGAAGGAATCTCTGCCAAAGTAGATCAGCTGAAGAGACTGAGGGGCTGCCCTTGCTGTGTGTTCTGGGGCTCACCTGCAGTTTGTTGTTTCTACTAAGGTAGAGGAAAGGGGACTTTGCTGTGTGCTGTGTTCCCCACCTGCTTGAAGAGGGACTGTGCTGTGTGCTTTGTACCTCCGAAGTGAAATAGTTTCCAGATCCCAGGTGGTAGACCAGTTGATGGAGAGAGGTCCTGAACTGGTGGGAGAGTTGTGTTCTGATGGGTGCTTCCCTGGGAGGGTGCGGAACCCCAGAAGTAGAGGTAGGGTGGGGCATTGTTGCCCGTGACCTCTATTCAGCCTGAGGGTGTGGACCCTAGGTGGAAGGATCAGTGGTAGTTTGGAACTACACTGAGAGGGTGAGTGGAGAATAGCTATTGTGTGACAGGGGTTACTACCCCTCACTCTGTGGATTGGTCAGGACCTGTGACATCTGGATGGCCTAGGGCCTGGTCCTGGCCGTGGACAACTAGAGAGTACCAGTGAGGTACCCTAGTTGGGGGCGGAGAGGTCTTGTTTGGAGGAAAACATGTGGGTTCAGAGTGGTGTAGAACCGGAGGGTGTCCCTGCCGTGCGGGCCCGCGTCCGTGTTCTATCACCCAAAGCAGGGAAGCCCATCAAGGGATTGATTGGTCTACCCTGCGATTTGGTTGGAAGGGGGTTGTGTTGGACGTGGCCCTTTTGGCAGGTTCTCCCCGAAACTTTTTGCATTTGCCTAGCCTGTTCCTGTAACCTGGTGTTGGTGATTTTAGGCCTCTGCGCACTTTTTCACTGTGGTCCAGTGTAAAGTGCGTGCATGTATGTATGGTGAGACTGGCCTGCGCTCCCATAGGAATGCATGGGGAATATGTGTGACCATGGTAGTTCCTGATGTGTGGGGAGTGCAGGGTCGAGTTTGGTATGTGCGAACTCGTGTGATTAAATGCTGCGCGATGATGTGCGCGGATTTATTGTGTCTAGTGTGGAAGTGCCACTTTTCGAAGTTGGCATATCTGTGCAGTGTATGTGAATTGGCTGTCTGGCTTGTGATTGGCTGGAGCTGGCTGGTGTGCCTGGCTCCAGTAGTCAGGATGGGTCTGCCTCGGTGGTGAATGGAGAGATCTGCATGTTGATAGGAGGGAGGAGTGCACCTGGGGCCTGAATAGGGCTGGGCCTTCCCTCCACAATGCTGGCTCCACCCCCTGTGGTGCGTCTGATGTCCCTAGCCTGGCCAGTGAAAGGGAGAGAGGGGGAGAGCAAAAAAAAGTGCTCAGGAGTTCCCCATAACCAGTTGTCGCTGTTCCTCCCATTGCCTGCACCCTGCTAGACAAAGGATTTTGGTGTATAAAAAGGGGGCTGTGACCCCATGAAAATGTTCTTGTTTGTGGACTTGAATATACCAGGGGCATGTTGCTGCTGGGGCTCAGGGGAAGGCTTGCCTCCCTGGGCCCTGCCCAGCCCCTGGATTCCTGGAGGACTTCTTCTGGGACCCTTTGACCTTGCTTGCTATTTTCTGGACTTTGCAGAGTCTTTGGGAGCCCCTTTTTGTGCCCTGGGAGCGCTGTGCTCCTTTTCTTTATTGACCCCCTTTGGGAGGGAACCCCCAGCGTGGGGATTCCCCCGTGGCACTGGCCTTGCGGGTGCCTACCCTGCTTATTGGGATATTTAGTTGCAGGTGCCCACCCTGCTTGATGGCCGCTGGCTGGTGTTGAGTGCGCAGGTGCCTACCCTGCGTCTTTGTTTTATTTTTAAATTATGTCGGGTGCCCACCCCGATCTTTACTTTTGTTTAAGAGGGAGCCTACCCCTCGTTTTGTAGCTTAAAAGTAATCTCCGCGGCGGCCCGAGTCGGAAAACAGGAAGCCAGGTGATGTTTTACCTGACGGCGGGCCGGACTTCCGGTTTTGCGAAGGAAGTCCCTCGCCCGCCGCCGGCACCAGAGAAGGAAGGGGAGACTCCAGCCGGGAGCCCACCCCGGGCTGGACTGTGCCGGGCAGGAAGAGAGCCTGCGCCCTGCCCGAGAATAGAGGAGAGGCGGCTGGGGCCGCTCATGGCAGCGCGGGGCTCCCCGTGGTCCCGGGAAGCCCCGCGAGAGAGGTGCTGCCTCCACAGAAAAAGGGAGTTGTCTGGGGCCTCGCGGTCTCCCCTGCAGAGTCCCATGTCCCCCAAGGGGGACCGGGTGAAGGAGTGTGCATGGGGGAGCCTCGCGGGCTCCTCAGAGGAGACGGAGCCTGCCGTGGTCCCTGCGCCATGCAGAGAAGTCGTCACCTGGAGGCGGAGTTCCCCCGCGAGATGCCCAGTGAGTGGAAAAGGGCTGGGGGAGGCCCGTGCGGCCAAGTAGGGTGCCGGCTCGTGGCACAGTCTGTTGGTGGCATTTAGAGCGGCCCCGGATGGCAGCGGGCCGCTCCAACTTCAGTGGCAATTTCTTCTACCATGGGGGCCTGTTTTGTTTCGTGTGCCACAGTGCTTAGAGGGTCCAGATGGGCCCGGTCCTTTGCCACAGCACTTTGGGGGCGAGATTATTATTTTCAGAGCCAGGTGGCTCTGTGGGGGACATCTGTCTTCACAGAGCCCTGTGTGGCTCCAACGTCTGGCCATACTGGTTTACTTGGGCCCAGAGGGGTCCACGCTTGTTATTTGAGGAGCCAGTGTGCTCCAGGGCACCTGATTACTGTTAGAGCCCCGTGGCTCCCACATCTGGCGCAACCCCTGGGGTCAAAGTTATTGGTAGAGCCTGCGGGCTCCAACGATGGGCTAGCCAGAGGGAGAGGGCCCCAGTGGGGGTCCCCCAGGCACAGTGGTGCCAGATCGTTATAGGCATGTTTATTCTCAGAGCCTAGAGGGCTCCACCCTGCAGCGCAGTTGTCCCTGAGGGCCAGTGAGAGCCCCTGCCGCAGTTTTGCTTATACAGCTGCCCAGCAAGCAGTGGGAGGCTGCACCGTTTAGGCATTTCTTTCTAGGGGACATGTTCTTGGTGAACCCAGGAGTGAGACGCACTCCCTTCGCCACTACTTTGGCCTCCACAGCTGCGCAGCACTTAGTGCCAGCTGCAGCGTTTAGGCCCTGTTATTGTTCTCAGCTGCCCAGCAAGTAGTGGGCAGCTGCAACGTTTAGGTTTGCGCCGGTGGCGCACCCCTGACTGGCGCTGCATTGGCAGCGCGCCCTGACATTCTGGACACAGGGCATTTGAGCCCCTTCTTAAGATGGCCAGTTGGCCAGGGGGGCTGGTTTATGGATAGGGCGCAAGGCCCTAAATGTGATTTATGTGCTCTAAATGTGGCGCAAGGTGATTGCCTACTGTATTTATACTAGTTAGGCCTTATGTGATTTATGCATAATGCACAATGCCTTTATGCATGTGATTCCTCTAAATGTGTTTTCAAGCTTAGGAGGTTGTGTTGCCTAGTATAGTTTATACTAATGAGGTTATGTGTCCCTGCGTGATCTATGCCTATGGTGATTAGTATTGTGTACCCAACCAGTGGGAACTGGTTGTGGTCTATAATTGTTATTTGGTGTTACAGTTACTCTAAGTGCTATTTCTACTAAGTGCTGATCCTGACAGTGGCCCACGTGGCCCTGTCCTGTGTAAATAATCCCTTGTGAATATTGCCCGTGCCAGTTGGCACAATGTATAGTGTGTGATTACTATCTGATGTGTTTTAAGAATACAAAAGTTATTTTTATATACCCTTGTGTGGAGTTCCTTTTGTAGTGTGCCTGGGATGTTGTTGCTGTGTGTGTGCGCAAATGCTTTACACATTGCCTCCGGGATAAGCCTGTCTGCTCGTGCCAAGCTACCAAGGGGGTGAGCAGGGGTTATCTTTGGTGTGTAACTCCCTTGCCCTGACTAGAGTGGTGGTTTCTGCCTGGCTTTGGCGCAAGCCTTAGCCAACCAGAAATCCCAGTTCTAGTAGTATCTCATCCAGGTGGATGTTAATCTTAAACATACATTAAGAACAGTAAAGAGCACTGTTTTTATGTTGAAACCAGTAAGAAAAAGTGAAAGGTACTGGGGACTCTGATCTCAGATTTGCATTCTCACAGTGGCGAGCCTTTTCTGTGTGTTTGTGGAAACCATGTGTGGCACAGTACTTGGGCATCTCCAAAAATGATTACAAAATCAATTTGATAGTGATGCTCGGCGCACCCATCTGAAGTAAGCCGCTCTGGGCCTGGCTCCAGTTTGCCCACGCCTTAAGTCTGCCTTGCTCTGTAAACCCACTTTCGTGCGTGATTTTATTTGTGTTATTTTCTTTTTGAGAAGATTCCAGACTGATTAAAAATGGTGAATTATTTGTTATTACTGGGCTTTAACATTTACTGGCCGACTCAGAATTGAGAACTGTGAGTCTTACCAACTTGATTGGCAGCAGATTCTTGTGCTGGAGTGTTGAGTGTGGTGCAGTGGGGAGTTTTGGATACTTTGGATAAAGTCTGGGTGTTCTTTGGCAGCACTCTCTTCAGATGCCCAACTGTAGTTCCCATTGAGATTCTACAACATCCTCACATACCTGCATGACTAGTACATTCCTTTTTGTTCTGAGGAACAGCTCAGCCTTTTTGTATCACAAACACTCTCTTCAGATCAACAATCCTAAGGTGCCTGAGGGATGCCAAGAAGGGGCATATAAGATAAAGTTCCCACTCCCAAAAAACCATTTAACCCCACAACTTAGTAATGTCTGCTGCATATCTTGTATTTTCATAGTACTTCTGGACTTTATTAATGAAAAGTAGCCTGGGGAGTTTTCTGTCTTTGACAAATACTCCCACAGTAACATGCACATTGTTTTTAAGTTGTAAACGCCCTACTTATGTGAATTCCCCCTGGGACTGTCCCTACCCATGTCCATCACTTCCATTTTTAGGTCTCTTGAGATATGTCTGAGTTGCCTCTAATTACGTCTTGGTCCTGGGTCCATCTGCATTAGTAGGCAGTGTAATCTAGCCAGTCTTACAAATGAGGCTTTATGATCTGGGTGGGTTCAGGATGTGCATTAGTGTTCACAATGGGATAAGATTTAATAGCTTTAGATTTAGGATGAAGGAAGTGTGAGCTTCTCATTGTGCCTGCCAGTGGGACACAAAGGTGCACATCCAATCATTGGCTCCTCAGCAGAGTGATCCAAATTTCAAAAGTAGTGAGGAAGAAGCAGTGATTCATTCTGCTTCCATGCTTGGTCATAAATAATCAACAAGCATTAAAAATGCAATAGGTCTCGCCTTTGATTAAGTTAAAGCCAATTACTTTGCTATACAATACCATTAGCAAAGCAAATGGCTTTAACTTAATCAAAGGCGAGACCTATTGCATTTTCAATGCTTGTTTGGAAGAAGGTGCCATGAAGCTTTCAGTTGGCTGGCTGGTAGCTTACCCAACCACATAAAATAGCCTTGTTTTTCTCCACACACATTTACCACAGTTTTTCCAGATTTAAAATGTAAGTGAAAAACACACCGTATTCTACGTTTTGCAGCGTGATACTGGGTTGAATATGAGCAATTACCAAGTTATTCCGATTCTGACCCACGGAGATCGTAAAGGAGGTAATACCACACAGCAGGGCTACCGGAGGTCTCCAGGCGGTATTAGCTTCCGGTGTTCCAATGCATCGTGTGTGATGCATATTCGTTATAAAGCGAAGTATCACATCGTATAGGCCAAAAAATACAAAAGTATTTTGCAAATGTAATGAAATATCCAATTACAGCTCGCCACACAGCTAATTGTGCTGTGTTGTGATTTATAGAGAAAAAACGAATGCATTGTGCTACACAGTAACATGCTACCCTCCCACACGTGCAAACTCTGATATCTTTTAATTCAATGTTCATTGGCCCTTAATGGCAACCATCTCGGGTATTGTTATGGGTTTACATTCATATAGTGCTTTATACCCAGAAAAGGCGCCAAAGCGAACTGTTGCATGTCACTTTGTGAAATTGCGTTGTTTGATAGGAAATCCCATGGGGAGTGTGTTTCAGTACATTGCTCAATGCTCCATGAGAAGAGTTGTTCTCGTGCTGTGCTAAGTGCCTGCGCCTCATCGTGTCAGTATGTGAGGAAGTGAAAATGAGTGGCAGTTATGGTTAAGCTTAGAAGGCACTGATGTATTTGGTGGTTTGCTGTGTGCCATTGGCAGAGAATGCATACACCAGCTCCCTGCTAACACGTATATTTATTTTACGGAGTTTTAATTAGCGTGAACTTGACCCGAATCGGGTATCAGAGCGCTTTACATAGCACCAGTTGCATTACACGAGGACACATTTATTTATTGTTAGGCACTGGGAAATTAAGTGATTTGCCCAGAATCACAGGATGTTCAGCGTTGTTGCCAAGACTCGAACCCAGTTCCCCAGATTGTAAGAGATGATGCAGACTTTGGGAGAGTGCAGAGACTGCCTGCAGGAAAGATCAGGACGTCCTGTGGATCCATTAGTGAAACAAGAACTTAATGCTTGGATCAAACATCTATGTAAAGAAGACCAGAAGTTCTCATTGGAGCCTTCATCTAGTGGTGCAAGTCGCAGTAAAAATAATGGAATGGCCTTGCGGGCAGAGGATGTAACATTAATACAGTATCTTGAGAATTTATATATGATAACGCAGCATTACATACTGAAGATATAGTTGAAAAGTGACGGTATCTCGATAAAATACTGTTTTCTCTAATGAAAACAGGTTTAAATGTTTAATGCGAGACTCACGGATGAAATAACGTGGACAGAGAAACGCTGCAATGATAGTCTGCCATCAAGGATTGCCTTACCAGTAAAGGGACATGATAAAAACAAGGCAGCGCTGGAAGGAAGGAGAAATGCGAGTCACGGCTGGAGGCCGGCCGTGAAAACAATGCAGGCTCCTGAAACTGAAAGCACGGCCGGCCGGCCGTGAAAGCCTTTGATGCCGCAGGGGGTGGAGCGGCAAACTGAAAGCACGGCCGGCCGGCCGTGAAAGCCTTTGATGCCGCAGGGGGTGGAGCGGCACCAAGCTGGGCAACAGATGGCTGACGATTTGATGCTGTGCACGCGCATTTTAGGTCAATGCGCTTGTGCATTGACCTAAAAGCGCACGGGCACAGCACCAAATCGCCAGCTAGTTAAACCTCTGTTTAAGCCCCTTTATATCTCGCTCCCGCTCAATGCGCATGCGCATTGAGATAGGTCGCTCGACCTAAAAAGGGAATGAATCATGTGTCTGACACAAGTCAGGGTCTATAAGTGATTGTACAAAGGCCCTCGTACACTCTAACTGGTTGGTAGCAGTATATCTTGATTCTCCTCTAGGGGAAGTTACGTGATGGTTTTATCATTAGGCACTTTTCCACCTGAGTTTCCCGTTCTCAAGGCAGTCAACCTTCCTCCACCTGGAGGGAGACCATCTGGTTCTGTGATGGTTGTGATTTGTTTGGTTTAAGCAGAAAAAAGGGAAATTAAATATACCTCCTTCCCTGTACAATTTATTTTACTCAGCAGAGAGGGGTAAGGTTAAAAACAGCGTAAGGTGCTCTTGTGGATATGTAAATGGTCCACCGCACCTAAATGGTAATTGTATCAGTGGTCGACATGTTTCAGTCCGAAGTTATCCCTAAAGATCGGTGGACTTTCATCAGGTCCGTAGTCATAGCGATGGGGAGGTGGATCGCTCTATCAATAGGATAAGTTAATGTCACTTATCCTTCGTCTTCATTATTTCATTGAATAGACAAATATTATAGGTTGAAGTTACACCTATATCTTGGGAAAGAAAAAGAGGGAAAAGGAGAATATGCAAATCGCTGTTTCACGTAGAATTAACATGGTGTTGCCATATTCGGTGCTGTGGTTAGTCCTATTGACATATTATGTGCATTTATAATGCAATTTGAGAACAATACTGGCAGATTTGAACATATGTTATGTCCTTTATACACTAAGTGTTGATCAGAGAATGGCCTCAAATTAGTGTACATTTATCGTCGTGAATATGAAGAGCTTCAATGTGGACGTGATCGTGTAAAATATTTCAAAGTCGCTCTGGCCATTATCTCAATGTGTTAGTAATCATAGGGGAAAATTAGCGGTATATCATTAGTCATTATCTGTTACTCCGAAAACCCACCGAGGTAATAATGTGAAGTTATGGTGCATATGGCTAGCTTTAACCATCTTTAGTTAAAGAGTACAATAATGTTGCGGTAATTGTAAGGGAGGTTTCGCCTCAAGTTTGAATTAATGAAGAGGGGTACATGCAAACAGTTATTTGACCTCTATGTTCATGTTGTGAAATAACTAAATAATAAGACATAGTGATACTGGTGTCAGTGCATGTGGTCGCCAGCAAAGGAGCTTGTACCTTAAGGGGAGTTTAATTGAAACTCCGACGGGTGCGGCGGGCGCTTTACGATACAAATAGGAAAAGGTATGAAGATTCAGCCAGTCTGTGTACGATACCTTCGGTTATGGCTATCCTTTCTCAACCAGTTACCTCAAGGTGCTGTTGGCACATCCTTTCTGTAACTTCCTCCCATGACCCGGTGTCGGAGGGATGGTCGGAAGCAGAAGCGAGGAGGCCGTATGGGTTCAATAATGAGAGTTTAATTAAGGATAAAGTTATGATTTGGGATAAAGGAACAGTCCAGGCAAATCAAATTGGGTTGGTTGAAAGGGCGGTCTGCTGGCACCAGGGCGATGTAGAGGCTTCCTCCGGGTCTTGGGGAACTTGACGGGTGCTCTCTCTCTGTGGGGTGGTCACGAAACCTATTACGGGTTTCCACTGCTGTGCCGGGATCCTGGAGTAGGGTCGAAAAATAAAAGAAAGCAGCGGTCAGAACCTTGTGTCTCTTATAATGTAGGACACCATCACCAAGAGAGCGTACGGGACGACAGACCGAGACGATTGGATGGCAGACTTCTAGTAAATGGAAGAAAAATAACACAGAAGAACTGCCAAACTACCATTGAATCACATGAGGGTTCTAAAGCGTCTTACAGTAAAAACAGTGTATTTGTCCATGTCAGATATAAGAAATTGACGGTTTAGAATTGCCATGACATACGACCCATTGAGTGTCACTGGAGACTTTATTAACTGAGTCCTCGCCAATTCAGAAACGGACTCAAATTCTAACAAACCCCCTAGTGAAGAGAAGTCCACTAGACGTTGATTGAGATTTACTGTTTGTGAATTGAGGGAACGTTTATCTCTGACTAAAAGAATAATTGAAATCAAGAAATCCCTGAACGTGTTCGACCGGGATATCCACACAGAATTTACATTTGGTTGGAAAGAACATCTGTTCTGCTAAAGGTCCTGAGGAAGGTGGTCCTATTCCACCGAAACGCGTCGACCTAGCGTAGAAGATCACACTACAATCTGTGATCCCTCAGACACAGAATAAGGGATGAATGTAGTATGTATGAGAGTGTATGGATGAGAGATATGTGAGATTTTCATTGGAAAATAATTTTTTCTTTGTGTGGATTCATTTTATCTATTTGATTCATGTCTTTTTCTGATAAAATAATTGTAAATGTATTTGGATAAGATAATTGGAATGTAATTTGGAATCACTGTGAAAAATAGAATTTTGTTTAAAAAAAAGAAATAAATAAAAAAAAAACTTTTGATAACTATTGTGTTGTCACCTTGTGTTAAAAAAACTTTGTAGATAAAAATAAGAGAATTGTCGAGTACTAAAGCATCTAGGTCATGAGGGAATTCCTTCTCTTTAGTGGACACCATCACCAAACCATGTGAGGGGGGTTTGAAGGGTGAAATGTGCACTTTAGTCTGCTGAGGGGGGATATAGTGAGGGTATTAGGCTTGCTGGCATTGGGTTTGGGCGTGCATAGGAATTTAACAAAGCGGTCATGTGAACAGGCTATCCTAGTGTTACCCGTTCTCCACTGATTACTCCCACCACCCGTATCATTCCCTCCCCCTCCCTAAGTCCGTTCGCCTGCCACGTACCGCTAAGAGCCACAATGCTCCTGAGTTGTGGCGGCTTGTACGTCCTCCGGGATCCACCACTCTTCGGACCACATCTACGGGCTCTCCTCTTCGGTTTCTCTCATTCCGGCGTCCGCGTTGCTGTTCTGCAGCTCCTGGGTCCCTCGGCAATCTTCTTCCGGGTTCTCTCCTGCTGACTCGCCTGCTGTCCCGTCACCTCCTTTTTCTGCCACTCTTGACCTCCTATTGTGGCTCCTGATTGGTTGATGAAGTTTTCCGTCCCGCCTTCCAGACAGACTGCATCTGGGTGACTTCCGACGCTCTGCGGGAGGAGGGAAGAGTCAGCCATTAGCTGCGCCAGTACTGGTGTCTCGTACTCTTCATTGGAGTAAGGAGTCAACTCCGTGGTTTTGGGGTTGTATTGTCACTAGGGGGAGTCGCCCGGTGTCTTCCTCACATTCCCCTTCCCTAACTTTCTTGTTCACAAGAAAAGGCTTGGCGGGATACTTAGACAAAAAATCTGCATTTGCATGTTCTTTTCCCTTTCGGTGATATACCGTGTATCTGAAAGGTTGAAGTGTCAGAAACCATCACAGGATTCTTTGATTCTGTCCTTTGTTCCGAGAAAGCCACTCAAGGGGGGCATGGTCTGTGTATAATAGAAACTCTCTTCCATCGAGGTAATACCGGAGGGCTTCTACGGCCCACTTAATGGCTAAGGCCTCTTTTTCGATGACTGCATACCGTGTTTCTCTTGGAAATAGCTTGCGGCTAATAAAGAGGATAGGATGTTCCTGTCATGCCTCATCTCTTTGGGATAATACTGTGCCTAGACCCTAGTTTGAGGCGTCAGGTTTGTAGTATAAACGGTTTCTCATAGTTAGGATTGATAAGAAAAGGTCTGGAAGTGATGAAGTGTTTCAATTGTTGGAATGCGTTTAGCTCCAACGGGGAAGGGTTTCCCAGACATTTCTCAGTTTGACTGGTTTTCCTCAATAGATTAGTTAAAGTAGTGGCTACATCAGAAAAACTAGGGATGAGCCGTCTATAGTAACCTAGAAGGCCTAAAAAGGCCCTGAGGTCTCTCTTGGTTATGGGGAAGGGAAATTGGGCTATTGCTGTGACTGTTTCTTCCTGGAGTCTCATGCATCCTCCTCCCAAGAGGAACCCTAGGTATTTGACTGATTTAGCAGCCAAATTACTTTTGGCTGGGTTGATGGTTAACCCTGCGTCCCTTAAGGATTGGATAACCTGGGGTAAATGGTGGAGGTGTTCTTCCCAGGAATTGCTGTAAATGATGATGTCATCTAAGTAAGCGGCGGCAACATTTTGGTGGAGTTGTAGGATTTTGTTCATTAGCCACTGGAACGTTGCGGGGGCGCCATGTAATCCAAAAGGTAGAACCTTAAAATGGTACAATCCTCGGGGAGTACAAAAAGCATTTTTTTCCCTATCCTGACACATAAATGGTGCTTGCCAGTACCCTTTACATAGATCAAGGGTACTGACGTACTGGGCTTTTCCTACCATTTCATCCACTCTAGGGAGGGGATATGCATCAAACTGTGATATCTTATTTACCTCCCTAAAGGCAATACAGAAACGTATAGACCCATCTGGTTTGGGCACTAGTACCACAGGTGAACACCATTCACTTTTGGATGGTTCTATGATGCCCATCTGTAACATTTGATGGATTTCCTGGTCAATGGTTTCTCTCCGGGCTTCCGGTATATGGTAGGGTTTCAACCGTGCTGTTTTTCCAGGGGGTGTGTGGATCTCATGTTCCACCAAGGTGGTTTCACCAGGTGTCAGGGAGAACACTTCTTGTAGTGGGACTAAGGTTGCCCTTAGTTCTTTTTTTACTGGTTCCGTCGGGTCTGGGTTTATACTCTGTTTTGTCAAGGGTTTGGTCGGTTGTGCCTATAACACATGAGTAGGTCCTTCCCACTTCTTTAATAGATGTATATGAAGAATCTGAGTGGTGTTGCCCTGGGGATCCATTTCTAACGTATAGGTAACTGGCGTAACCTTCTCCATAACCTTAAAGGGACCCTGCCACTGACTGAGTAGTTTATGCTCAGAAGAAGGACGTAACAACAAGACCTGATCACCTATGTCTAAGAACCTCTCCCTAGTGGTTTTGTCATACTGTTTCTTCTGGGCTATTTGGGTCTGTTCTAGATTAGTACGTACAATTTCTCATACTTGATTCAGATGGGATTTAAGACCAATCACATAGTCTAGTAGGGGTTGAGGGGAATCGTTTTCCTCTTCCCACTTCTCCCTGGCCATATCCAGAAGGGTACGTGGTGGTCTTCCGCATAGCAATTCAAAAGGGGAATACCCCAGGCTTTTCTGCTGGCTGCACCTAATAGCAAAAAGGGCTAGAAGAAGCATATCCTCCCATTTGCGAGCCTCAAGGTTCAACAACTTCCTTAAGGTGGTCTTTAAGGTGGAGTTATAACGTTCCACCAACCCATCCGTTTGAGGGTGGTAGGCTGCTGTACGTATCTGTTTGATGTGTAACTGTAGACATACCTGTTTCATGAGTCTCGAGGTAAAGGGAGTGCCTTGATCTGTCAAAATTACTCTTGGAAATCCGACTCGGGCAAATATATTGATCATGGCTTTGGCGACCTGGGTAGTATTAGGTTGTCTCAAAGCCACAGCCTCTGGAAATCTTGTAGCATAATCTACTAGTACGAGTACATAGCGACACCCACTACGGGGGGTAGAAGGGGGCCTATGATATCCATTCCCACCCTTGAGAAAAAAATTTCAATGGCGGGTAGTGGTCTTAGTGGTACCTGGGGTGGAATAGAGTGACTGGTCTTTTGGCATATTGCACACTCTCTACAGTACTTTTTGACCTGATGATAGATCCCTGGCCAGTAAAACCTCTCTAGTATAGTTTCTCCCCACCAAAATGACCCCTAATAAGTAGGTATGGGCCAGATATAGGACCTTCTCCCGGAAAGGGTACTGGGATTAGAAGTTGGGAGGGGAGTGTTTTTCCTCCTTTTCGGTATAATAACCCTTTATGCTTAAAGAATTGGGGACCTACTTGGAGGGGGTCTTCCTGTTCCTGGGCTTGCTTCCAGGCTTGTTGAAGGATGCTATCCTCCCTTTGAGTGGAGCGATAGTTCCTGTCATGTTCCCATATAGCGGGGACTGTGTTTGTCAGAAGAACAGCCTTCCCTTGTTTTTTTTCTCTTAGTCTTTGTTGTTTACTTTTTCTGTCTTTTCCAGGTTCCCAATCAGGATGAGGTTCTGAAAAGAATCGTGTTTCTTCTCTCCACTCTTTATTCTCGGTTTCGGGGTCTGCCAACAGATTGTTGATGTGAGGATAGTCAGTCCCAAGGATCACGGGCTCAGGCAGATGGGGCAGAAGACCGACTCTCATTTTTATGGGACTTTGGGCTGGCTGACGCTGTATAGCAACCTCAGTCATGGGATATACTTTACTGTTGCCATGAATACATTGTATATTCACCATACATGTGGTAATGGGGATTCCCCCAGGAACAACTTGGTGTCTCGTAAGGGTTTGTTTACTTTCTGTATCTACCAATGCTTCTCTGTACTCCCCGTTGACAGCTAATTGTCGGTGGAACTGCCATGGTTCGTCGTCTGGACCAGCATATAGAATTCTTGTATAACCGACCTCCATATGTTCTTCTTTTTGCAGGCATACTCTTGCTATATGTCCATATGTGCCGCAATGGTAACATTGGGGTCCTAAGGGCGCGGCGGGTCTAGGTAAGGCTGGCAAGGGATTCTGTATCATAATTGCAGTTTCTGTTTTCCTAGCATATATGGCTGATCGGGGTGGTCTAACAGATGAATGGCTGGGCTGCTTCCAAGAGCCCTCATCTTTTCCTCTTTGTAACTCTTGTGCCCTAAAATAGGCTGCTGCGACCTCAACTGCTATGTCTAAGGACAAATCGGCATGCTGACGCACCTGTGATGTATTCCTATAGGTTCTGTATCGATCCCCCTATTCCTGACCCTGTTCTGGTTAATAATTAATTAGCAGCCATCCCACGGTACAAAAAAACCGTTATCTGATTAAGCCACACCACGGCACAGGAACGCGTTATCTGATTAGGTCATAACGCTTGCCATCTAATTAGGCAAGCACTATTCCTCCAGCCCCTGATAAGGCATACGGAGTTCTCAAAACAAATCAAACCTATGACAACCTGGGAAAATCCCTGCGGCCATTGTTTTGATTTCACCGAGAACTTCAGTAAAGAATGTGCTAACGACCAGTCCGTATGACATCCTTATTGACGTATCTATGTCCATCCTTACGTCAATCTCGGCACCTTACAGGTATAAATATTACCGACATTTCCTTAAGCAAACACACGCGGTGGTGACGAGATCAGAGCAGCGAGACTTGCCGAAGAGGCCAGCACAGAGCGGACCCCGCTGGCGCTGCCCCGCCTTCCTGATGCGCTGAGAACAAGACGCTGCTTTTCTCCTGCCGAGAAATCCAGCTCCGGCGCTTCCAAGCAGCCCTCGCAGGCAGCTGGAATATCAAGACCAGAGACGAGAGATACCAGCCCTCAACCATTCTAGATCTCAGGTACAGAACTGAATAACCCCTTGCAGAGAATTCTTGAGTCAGTCACTTGGCAAAACAAACTTAACTTAAACTGCTACTTATCTACTCCCGCCCACGTATTAGGCTTAGGTCAGGTACACTGGGGTAGGCGTGGTTAGAAGCACCAGTTGAGTACGATTAGTCAAATGTATATATGTATGTATCTATTTTATCAGTTTTAAATATCATATGGCTTAGAAACCATATCAATGCTTCTGCAGTATTATTTTATACTCCTGCTTTTATTGTATGCACTTTACTTAACCATAAGTATCGCAATAATATCGATTCATTTCTCTTGTACGAGAAAAGAGACTGATCAATAAATAACATCTTTTATTGAACACGCCCGTCTCTTCCTTTTCTCTACAATCTGGTGAAACTAAGAATGCACTGAACTGACTGAGTAAAATAAGTTGTCTTTTGTTTTCACACGACTCTAGAGATACACTCTTGATTAGGGGAGAGCAAAGTTGTCATGTTCTATGGTTGTCAGAAACTAAATCCCTTCTTGTCTATCCAGGGAGGTTAAACTCCTCCTTGCCTATTCGAGAAAGTTTCTAGTGAACTCTGAGCTAGCTGGCAAAACCAAAAACTTTAAGTCTAATATCGTCAGTAGAAGACCTAGTTAACCTCTGTCCTAGGTCTATACTATTGAAGGTATTATTCCAATGCGCAGAGCCTATTGGGATAATAGGAACTACACTACATGGCGCCCAAACGTTTGGATAGGCGATAAAACTAACGCAAGACATTAGAGTAACTCAGTCGTGCTTTTTCACACAGAACCCCTTTTTTCCCATAATACTCCAAAGACGTCTGGAGTGGGTGAAAGGTCATATCCGCCAAACCTCGCAGGAGGAGACTCCTATGTATGGTTCTTGGTTTAGTCAACGTTGAAGGATACACTGTTCCAAAATATTGTGCATCTAATCTTTGTTTCCATAGAACCCTGATCTGCAAACAAACAGAATAACCTTCCTGTCTGTAAAATGATAGACAGTGATGAAGAAAGGGAGACAGCTAGAATAGCAGCTGAACTCCTAGTAGCAGACAATACTCTGCTGGAAAATGACCCAAATGCAATACTCATCCCGGTCAACATAAGGAAATCTATAACCTTAAAACTTATAGAAAATGGACTGACATCGAGAGGTGGTACAGTCATATTCGTAATTGAGGCACACGAATATCGGCAGTTAGAGGTATTCTATTCATGGATAAACTTTCCAGCAGCAAACGCTGTAACAAAAGAGTTCCACTATTATAAAATAGAGGAACCACCGGATATCTACACTCCTTTCGAGGAGGTGGAAATACCACTCAAATTCCAAGAGCACTTGCTCTTGTTTCATGGCTCCCTAAAACATAATAATCACATCACCAGGCTCGGTCCACTAGGTAGACCAGGAGCAACGTGGCCGGTCCTAGCCGGATATACACCACATCCAGACATTGAAGAAATGCCTGCAGCAGAGCTTTTAATACAGCTAAAACAACTAATCAAAATACATAGACAATTAGTCCAATATGTAATGCGGACTTCAACAGTCCAACCAGCAATTAAAATTCCACAGCTGAACCCTCATCAGGGTAACACAAATAAAATTACACCACAGAACATACAGTCCTGTCTGGGTAAAGTACCCGCAAAACGGGAACAAATACCTTTCTGGCTAGCACAAAAAATCACTCAAATAGAGGCGGTGTTTCCAGACACCACCCTGGTAGAAAAACACAGGATTCTGACTATCTGTCTTCCAATGGGAATCGCACCACACGTGGAAGACTGTGACACTTGGGGTACAGTCTTTGCTTCCATATACACAAAAACACATGGTGTACCATCCATGTCAGTAATACCAGATGTGCTAAAACAAATTCAAGATGAATATGGTCCAGAACCCGCCTTAACTCTTGGTATGAAATTACTGAAAGACTTCAAGCAGGTCTCGGCTATATTATTAGCCAACATAAAGGGAGAAGCAGCAAACGTGGCGATCCGCCAAAGGTTAAAAGAGACAGATATAGCAGACCAACCAACTGAAATTGCCAGAATCATAGAGAAATCCTATGAAGAACTAGGAAGAGATAGTCTGGGTGGAATACCGGTAAAACCTCAACTGATTGAAAGTCCTGAAAAGGTATTTATTAAAAATAATTTAAACACTCAAAAAAAGAGCTGGGATGGAAACAAACAATCCAATCCTAAAGAAAAAAGATTCCAGTCCAGAGGAAGGTCTCCTCGGCGGAGAGAAAGATCTCCGAACCAAGGACGCAGGTCTCCCCAAAGTGAGCCCTCTGGGAAAAAATACAACCTTAGAAATAGGGATAATATAAAGAAACCTGATAGATATCAAGATAATGATACACGTCCCTCTCAATTTTTTCAGACTTCCTCGCAGAAATCGGAAAGAAGAGGACGATCAGAACACAGGGAAGAGCACGTCAAGTCCAAAGACAAGGAACCTGCTCATCCAAATAAAAAGTTACAATTTCCAAAAAAGAAGGTAGCCAGTATTAAAGTAATCAAAGATGCCGAGAATACTGAGAACACAGCTGAAAAACGGAGAATGGGCTCAGACAATGCTAGACAGCGCAGCAGAAGTGAGCATAGCTCGCAAAGTCCTTATGAATCATCTGGAGACAGTGGACACGAATGAATACATTCAGGTGGAAACTGCAGATACCAGAGTTAGCAAACCTCATAAAATATATGAAATTACATTGCGTATAGAGGGGGATAAGACTAGAAAAATAAGGGGACTATTTTGGGATAATCTGGCCAAGGGCTATGACATCCTTCTAGCTGAACGAGACTGGCCTCCAGAGTTTGTCAGGGAGTGTCCTCATGGCGAAGAAATAATTATGCCTGCCTTCTCAAATCATATTCCAATTCATAAAAAATATACACTTGCTAGAAAGTGGGCAGTAGCTCAAGCTCCTGCTTTATATAAAAATCATGTAGGATGGGATGAGGACTCTCTTTCCCCACAAAATCCAGTTAAAATCACAACCTACTGCACAGAGGCAGTACCCAATTAAGCAAGAAGCTAAAAAACAGGTAAAAGAGATCCTAGATCAACTTGAATACCAGGGGGTGATTGAAACTTGCACCTCACAAATGAACAATCCTTTGTTTCCTGTCTCCAAACCAGACAACTCATATCGTCTAGTTTTGGATTACAGACACCTTAACTCATGTTGCAAAACATTTGCAGTACAAAACTCGCATAGTGCTGCACTAATGAATAACATAGTGCGCAAAAAATACAAAACAACATTAGACATCTCTAATTCTAGGCTTCCTAAATTTCGGAAGAACATACATTGCAAATTACGCAGAAAGGATCAAACCCCTTTATGATCTAATAAAACCAGATTTTAAAAGAATCAATTGGACTCAAAAACACACAGAAATGTTGAGATCTTTACAAACAGACATGTTAATTAAAACAAAATTAGAAACACGTGACAACACACGCAATCTTGTGATTCGAGTCATCCCAGGAAGATGCGGATTCACATACCTGACCTCTAAGGAGGGAGAAAAGGTACCAATTGCATACAATTCACACTTGTACACAGAAGCTGAAAAGAAGTTCAGTATTAAAGACAACATTGTTCATGCAGTTCAAACTGCTATAGCAAGAGAAAAAGACAACGCTGACGGTAGACGTATCACAGTCAGAACAGCGGAGTCAGCCTTTGAGGCATTAACAACCCCATGTAATTTACCAACAACAACGTTGAATCCAGAATGGATACAATGGGTGAATTCAATTACAACGGACAAAGTAAAATACTACTTTGATCCAGAATTAAAGGAATTAAAATATCTAGAATATGAAATGACATACCCTCTGCCAATCGACATTCTGCCTGTACGACAGTACGCCTGTGTAATACATACAGACGGGCATGCTCAACCCTCAGTTTGGGGAGAGCTGGCTTACAAGGCCACATGCGAAATTGTAAAAGAAGTGTGGCGTGGAGGTAAATTAAGACCTCTACTTACAAAAACACACTCAGTAGAAAATAATTCAGAACAACAAACTGAAATAATAGCGTTAAAAATGGCGCTAGATAATGCAGATCGCGAATTCCCGACACTTATTGTGTGCGATTCGTATTACTGCGTCAAATCATACAATAACGATTTACAGAAATGGATTCAAAACGGTTACAAAGATGACAGAGGTGCAACAATAAAGCAAAAAGTGCTTTGGGAACAAGTAGTTCATTTGCAAAAAGAACTACCAAAGACTCACGTGATACATACACTGAGTCATCAACGTGATGGCGTTCACGTTGCAGGGAATTCATTGGCTGAGAAAGCCACAACGGCAGCAACTGAATCGGCTTCCGTAGTCAAGAAAAAGCATGCAGTAAAATACATTGACGGTGAAACAGTGCTGGCGGTGAAAACGTCATCAAAAGGTGACTGCTCAGCACTACCGATCAACTATCCACTCAATTATACATACATAATCGATGCAAACTCCGTTCCTTTTGCTCGAATCCCTGGAGTGGGGGACAGAGTGATTCCAAACATGGACAGGAGAGGTTTGTTAATAGCAGACGCACATATGGGTGAGGGTCTCAGACACCTCAAACTAAAAGATTCCCTGGAAGAATTACAATCAGTGTACTGGTGGCCAGGTATGAGCCTGCATCATCACATCTTTGTAAAGAACTGCCCAGACTGCAATAGAGATCGCAGTGGCGAGAGAAACGGTATATTAGCATGGCGTTTCACTCCAGAATTGATCAACAATAAAAATTAATGCGTCCAATTAACATATAAAGACTAGTTTCCACTTGTGATGTAGACCCCAGCACTCGGCTGACGTCTGGACTGTTATAAAAAGATTTGCGAGTCTATAATGGCATGTACGCTAGAAGCATGCTACGTTTGGCTGAATGTTTTTTCTTCTTGCCCTAAAGCGTATGAAAAACATGGCCAAATGAGCATAGCATAGCGGGACTCTTCTCACTTCCTACCTGAGGGAACGGGATGGTGTAAAGAAAAAACCAAAGGCATAAAGCAATCTATAACAGCGAAGGTATTAGGTTCGGGAGCTGGGTGGGTCAAACATCTAATAAGTGTCCAACGTAGTCTAAATAACCTGCCAAGAAATTCTGTGAGGGGATTCAGTCCGTACGAATTATTGTTTGGAACTAGAATGATGGTCTTAGATCTTGACAGTCAGACTTCAGTGGTTAAAGAAAAAAGCTTTGATATCAAAGATCGTTTGGCTATTTTACAGGACTTAAACGAAACAAGGAAAGACCTGAGCAACATAAAGTTGAAACAACAGCCAACGACCACTGAAGAAAAACCACCTGTCCCAGCAAGAACTGTCTGGATTCCAAAAGTCGGGGATCTAGTCAGAGAAAAGATCGCGGTAAAGAAGGAATTTGGGCCTTCTTACAGAAAAGCAGTTCCTGTCTTGTCTATCAACGGGACAAGATCAGTAGTACTACCGCCCCTTGCTGGTAAAAAGGAGAACAGAGTTGTATCAATCGACCTGATAAAACCACAATCATGTGGCCGATAACGAACAGTAGGCCGAGTGGACTCCCGATAAGTAGTAGAACACCAAGGTTTGCTACAAACACAGAGGTTCAATCTAAGAGGCTACTCACATTTGAAATGCCAACAGAACAACAACAAGGACTATGCAACAATGCTATGGAACTTAAACCTCTAAAAACCCAAATAAAAACATTTAGCAGAGACACACCAATCTACAATGAAGTAACAAATGACTATGCTGCTGCAACAAAACACAATAATAAAGCAAACAGCAATCCTGAAACAATAGGAACAATAGACAGAACGGCATCAGGTTACTTCATCAACTTCAATGATTCATCTGAAAACCTGAGTGAATCAAAGGAACAAACATCAACAAAAACCTTTCAAGACAAAGCTAAGGAACTTTTTCAACATCTGAAAGAAACCTATCTGATTTCTCCATGGATTGAATTCTGGGTGGCCTTAGGTGCACTTATCCTCATACTTTGGCTCATCATGGTACTATGTTTGGGACACTTCATTGAGGGAAAATATGCTAAAATGGACACAGCAAGCCAGAAAATCAACTTGGTCCTCAAACCACACACGTCTTCACACGTCGAGAAAAGAGAACTTTCTTCAGTCAACTTCACAGACAATCCTATACCCGGTGGGGTAGCATGGGACAATACTGATTATGAAATCTATGGTCCGGTTGAAATCCTGAAGTATCCACATCAAATCAAGATCTCATTGAGTGACTTTGTAAAACCAAGCTCAGTTGCTGATGATTGGGACGTTGAAAGCATTAATAATATGATGTCTGACCTAGTGATGTCTGCTAAATTTACAAAACATGATTATTTGCAGGGTTCGTCTAATTATGATAAAATGTTCTGCTATAATCACTATAGTAATCATTATCTGCATAAATCTGCACAACCTAGAAATGTTTTAAATTATAATCAATGGGAACACTGTGCAACCCCTCCAAAAGGTAGCTCAAGAACTTTTTATGACAAATATTCATATTTTTCAGGGTTCAACACAAGTAATGCAGAAACATTTTATTTCAAATTATCAAATAAGACAGGTACAAAGACCATGCTTACAAACACTAAATTGATATATTCAGACTCATTTTTTGAGCAAATGAGTACATTTGTTTTTGAATACTGGGACAAAAATGTTGAAGTAAAAAGTGTTTGGGGTACAAAGGAATTGCAAGTACAAGGTATAGAATCATTGTTTAGAGCCTGCATGATCCCAGAACAAATTATATTTTTGAATGACACTGTTCAACAAACTACCTGTCTTGGCCTAGCCAAAATCAAAGACTTAAACAAACCGTCTATTCCAAAGCCATCAATGAACGATAATATATCTTTAGATGAGGAGATAAACGTAAAACATATATTAAGCCAAAACAGAACACATCCTGATTGGAAACATTGGTTGATCTGGCCCACAGATACTAATAACTGTCAAGACAAATTCCTGAACAAAATCCAGGGGTTCAAATTGACAAGGCCAGACCCTAGATATTCCCAAAGACAACACCCAGGGATAATTACCACGTACAGTGTGGGCAAGCTCTGCCTTCAATGGCTACAAACATCCACGCTGGCAGAAATTAAGCAACACCTGACTTTACTTACTGATGGTGCTGACTTGCGTGATTTCATTATGGGACCGCGCAAACAGCGTCAAAAACGCTTCATAGCAGCCTCTGTATATGCAGCTTATAACGAAGCCTGGAAAATAACTCAAATTGAAACGTCAGAGAGAATACGGGAAATTGACCGTATTAATTTGGAAAAATCACTTTCTGTAGTGGACAATGGGTTAATGACTCTGTCCTCCAGAATATACTCTTTGGACAGCATTGTGTCTTCAGCAATCGACATAATATCGCAAGACTTACTGTTGTTACAACACGGTCAGTCCCAATTGCGTTCTATTGTACAACTTGGCTGGACGTTACAAAATCTGCGTTCAGGCTATGTGCCTTGGCGTTTAATCAACACAACGTCACTATTCAATATCTTTAACCTTACTGATAAACAAATCAGTATGGCACAGAAGGGTGCTGATTATACAATCCTGAGCATTGAGAAACTCGAGAGATTACCATTGACAATGTCAGAACGACCTGTCAGTGAATGGATAATACATGGAATAATTAATATTCCAATATCTACTTTCAGGTTTCAATACTGCCAAAAATATATACAGGCTGGCATGTACGAAAAATTGGGTAAAGGGTACATTAAGTCAACATGGAACTTGCCCTATTCACATGCTTGTGTCAGTAATAAAGGCCGGAAAGTGTTTCTTGGTGGCAATAATTGTGCAATGTCACTAAGCGGTACACTTCTGTGTAATGGTATTAGTTTACACGGAGCCTGTGAAGGGTCCTCAAATAACCTTTCATGTCACCAGCTAGGCACACCTGCGACACAAATAGAACCATTCTTTAGGAGATTATCAAACGGGAGTTACATTATAATTGTAGACCGCAGATGTTGTAGCTTGGTGCCCGGAATACCTTATCTCATAACTACGACGGCGAAGGTCATGTGCTGTGAACGAGTATTGTTCCCCAGCGCAATGCCAGACAGGGAGGCAAGGTTATGGCCGAATTTGAAAATTGCTTCCATTCGAGTTGATACTTAAAGCAGAATGAAAACAGTGCTCCTTCAGACGCCGACCAGGCTCACGTCATCAAAAGAAACGTATGATCTCCAAGTTGCAAGGACAACGGCAGAGATTCATTCATTGTTATCAACTAATTCCCCCATACATTTCGCAGAAATCCTGAACGAAATCTTAAATATTTCTGATACCAGTGGAGTCTCAAATGTATTTAAGACAGTGTTTTCGGGGGCTTTAACACCATTTAAAACCATTCTGGGTATTTTTCCGGACTTTGTCCATTCCATCTTTGGTGGACTTCCGCTCCTTTTGGGACTAGTGGCAGGAATCCTATTTTTGATCCTGTTATTTCGCTATGGCAAACCGTGTCACAGACAAAACACCTGCGACAAGGGAAGAAACAATCCTAGCCATTGGATACCGGGACCAGATATCTAAAATCCTTGGACTGTCCCGGCTTAGAGACCTGAACATGACTTGGTTTCTTTCATTTAGACCAATGTGCAAAGCTGTGTTTTACCTGTATTAAGGTGCTTGCTATGCGGAGAAGAATGCGTGTTGGACACCTGTCTGACGCTACAATCGGATGCGCCAATGGATGCAGAAACTTTGTTGGGTCCGGTCACGGCTCATGCATTGTGCTGTCCCCAGCGGCTACCAATCCTGATGACGGCATTCGTGGAGACTTCACCACTACGATTGAGGGGTAGTGAGGTTCAAGATGAAAGCAGCATCGATCAGGTACGACCTTCTGTCAGCTATGCTGATCGAAACATCAATGAAGGCAATCATGCTCATGAATGCATGGTAACATCTTTTTCCGAGTTAATGGAACTTTCACAGGAAGCTGTTGACAGCTTTTTCGAGAGTCTAAATGATATGATGTTCTCACCAGAGCAGAAATAATGGCTTTTGAGCAAGCTAGCACACGGCGTTCCCAACACCCTGAATTTGGCCTTCAACTTTGATAATAAAGTATTGTGAACAATTTTTCTCCAGTTTACGGACAGCGGAACATAATTTTTTCAGCGGCCCCAAAATATGTTGCAATTTTTCGGGACACTTATCTTCTGCTTAAAGTAGAAACTATTCTTAGAGAACTAAAATTCTATTTTAGGAACTTTAGAGACATTAGCTGCCCTCTGGCATGTTCATATATATTTTATTTTGTAATGAAATGGTCTCGCATTTTTGTCTTCTGTCTTAAGAGCCATTTCATGTGTAATTTTCATATTTTATTAATAATGATGTATGAATATGCGTAATTTATTTAGCATTGTTATACTGCTTGAGTGCATATAATGCATATATATATCTTTTCGTATATTTCATGGTTTCAAAATGCATATGGATGTATTTTGGGGTGGTACGGTATACACGTGCTCTACTAGTATATTTACTATGCCTAGATTTGTAAATATGGACATAGTCTGCGTGGAGTGGGTGTGATGTATTCCTATAGGTTCTGTATCGATCCCCCTATTCCTGACCCTGTTCTGGTTAATAATTAACTAGCAGCCATCCCACGGTACAAAAAAACCGTTATCTGATTGTGACGGGGCGGGTCGCCCCAGTGAGGTTGACGGGGAAAAGGGAACAGTTACGCAAGACTGGTGGTCAGCTGTGCCTTTATTGCCCTTTTCTCGTCCCCTCCAGCAAAACACTTCATTGCCCGAAGAGGAGTGGGCAAGCCCGGACTTTGCGTACCCATGGGGTGGAGAGACAGATCCGGTACACTGTACCTTTAACGCTGACAGCTACGTAGCAGTGACTCCGCCCAGGGTACAGCTCGTCACGACAAAAGGAGACGGAACCCGGAAGACGCCGGAGAATACTTCCTCGGAGGTCGACTGTGGTGAGGAGAAGACGCTGAAGACGGGTCGGAGAGAAACCAGTTCTACGGAAGACGTCAAGCCAGGAGGCCAACGGTTCCGCGAATCGCCCTGCCACGCTCCCGCGGGAGGGGCGTGGCTGACAAAGGTACGGGGCAAGGTTGCGGGCTGGGCGGGTTGGAGCGGATGACCTGCTCACTATATTCCGCCTTACGTTTCCCTGCACCCCTTCCTCACTGGCACTCCGTCACCTCGCCTTGTACATTACACTGTGGCACAGAATCCCTCACTCCCGCTCCCTCGACGAGTGTGAGTAACACACTCCCCCTGAAACCCTTCTTTTCTTCTTGTTCATTTTCCGGTGGCGTTCTCCCGGACTCCGGCTGGAGGTCGACGGCGATCCCGACGTTCTGGCGGCAGCAACCCCTGCACGTCGCAGAGCCACCCTGGACCTCCATCTTTTCCCGAAAGGCGTCAGGACGGAGACAGATGAATTCGCCCGTATAAGACTCTCTAACAGGAGAAAGAAAGCCTACCTTAAAATAAAGCCTTCGTTAAAAGCACTTTTTCAGCCTTCAGACTCTATACCTTCCCCTGTGTTACCCACCCCATTACAAGTGGTGTCAGAAGTGGGATTACCACTGAAGTCCGTCTGCAAACCCAAGATGGACGCTGTTATCCAACACCTGATTAAGGGGCAGGAAAAACTTGAGTGGGCAGTGGAAAGGCAATGGACCGCAGCACAGGCCGACAGAGACTTGTTCAAAAACACAGTAACGGCCCAATTAGATTAAGCCACACCACGGCACAGGAACACGTTATCTGATTAGGTCATAACGCTTGCCATCTAATTAGGCAAGCACTATTCCTCCAGCCCCTGATAAGGCATACGGAGTTCTCAAAACAAATCAAACCTATGACAACCTGGGAAAATCCCTGCGGCCATTGTTTTGATTTCACCGAGAACTTCAGTAAAGAATGTGCTAACGACCAGTCCGTATGACATCCTTATTGACGTATCTATGTCCATCCTTACGTCAATCTCGGCACCTTACAGGTATAAATATTACCGACATTGCCTTAAGCAAACACACGCGGTGGTGACGAGATCGGAGCAGCGAGACTTGCCGAAGAGGCCAGCACAGAGCGGACCCCGCTGGCGCTGCCCCGCCTTCCTGACGCGCTGAGAATGAGACGCTGCTTTTCTCCTGCCGAGAAATCCAGCTCCGGCGCTTCCAAGCAGCCCTCGCAGGCAGCTGGAATATCAAGGCCAGAGACGAGAGATACCAGCCCTCAACCATTCTAGATCTCAGGTACAGAACTGAATAACCCCTTGCAGAGAATTCTTGAGTCAGTCACTTGGCAAAACAAACTTAACTTAAACTGCTACTTATCTACTCCCGCCCATGTATTAGGCTTAGGTCAGGTACACTGGGGTAGGCGTGGTTAGAAGCACCAGTTGAGTACGATTAGTCAAATGTATATATGTATGTATCTATTTTATCAGTTTTAAATATCATATGGCTTAGAAACCATATCAATGCTTCTGCAGTATTATTTTATACTCCTGCTTTTATTGTATGCACTTTACTTAACCATAAGTATCGCAATAATATCGATTCATTTCTCTTGTACGAGAAAAGAGACTGATCAATAAATAACATCTTTTATTGAACACGCCCGTCTCTTCCTTTTCTCTACAATCTGGTGAAACTAAGAATGCACTGAACTGACTGAGTAAAATAAGTTGTCTTTTGTTTTCACACGACTCTAGAGATACACTCTTGATTAGGGGAGAGCAAAGTTGTCATGTTCTATGGTTGTCAGAAACTAAATCCCTTCTTGTCTATCCAGGGAGGTTAAACTCCTCCTTGCCTATTCGAGAAAGTTTCTAGTGAACTCTGAGCTAGCTGGCAAAACCAAAAACTTTAAGTCTAATATCGTCAGTAGAAGACCTAGTTAACCTCTGTCCTAGGTCTATACTATTGAAGGTATTATTCCAATGCGCAGAGCCTATTGGGATAATAGGAACTACACTACACACCCATCTTTGTATCGGGGGATGCAAGGAAGTAAGAAATTGTTCAAGGTATATTTTCTCTAGGATGGCTTCTTTGGAGGTAGTTAATAGCTTTAACCATCTATCTGCAGCATATTTTATGTGGTAACAAAGGGCCCGCGGGTTTTCCTGAGGGCCTTCTTCAATATGACGGAGGCGCATTCTGTATGTCTCTTCATCTATGCCCATTCTTTCTAGGATGTATCGTTTGATGTCGGGGTATTGAGTGGTACCTAGAGGGTTTGCGGCTTGATAAGCTGCTTGTAGGTCCCATCTCAGAAGGGGTCCAAGATAGTGTCCCCATCTATCTTCTGGCCATTGAGCAGCTCGGGCCATCCTTTCAAAATTTGCAAGGAAGAAATCGGGGTCCTCCCCTTGAACGTATTTCTGTACTACCACTGAGGGTGGGGCAGTATAACCCCGGGGTTGTCCGAGTGTCTCTACCAGTTTTCCCGTAGTGGCTTCTTGGATCTGTCCCTGACTAGTAATAGCCTTATGCAGGGCTTCTCGATCTGATTGCGCGGTTTCAAAAAAATGGGCCATTATTTTCTCTAGGCGGTCTTGTCCCTCCGCCATCTTTTTGACTATGGCCTCCATTTCCTCCGATCTCACTTCTGACACCAAATGTCGGAGGGATGGTCGGAAGCAGAAGCGAGGAGGCTGTATGGGGTCAATAATGAGAGTTTTATTAAGGATAAAGTTATACTTTGGGATAAAGGAACAGTCCAGGCAAATCAAATTGGGTTGGTTGAAAGGGCGGTCTGCTGGCACCAGGGCGATGTAGAAGGCTTCCTCCGGGTCTTGGAGAACTTGACAGGTGCTCTCTCTCTGTTGGGTGGTCACGAAACCTATTACGGGTTTCCACTGCTCTGCAGGGATCCCGGAGTAGGCTCGAAAAATAAAAGAAAGCAGCGGTCAGAACCTTGAGTCTCTTATAATGTAGGATACCATCACCAAACCATGTGAGGGGGTTTTGAAGGGCAAAATATGCACTTTAGTCTGCTGAGGGGGGGATATAGTGAGGGTATTACGTCAAGGCTTGCTGGCATTGGGGTTGGGCGTGCATAGGAATTTAACAAAGCGGTCACGTTGTGAGGCTATCCTAGTGCTACATATTCTCCCCTGATTACTCCCACCACCCGTATCCTTCCCTCCCCCTCCCTAAGTCAGTTTGCCCGCCAAGTACTGCTAAGAGATACAAAAGGGGATGATGGACGGAGCGTTTGAGCAAATCAAACACTCACCCCCAGTCAAGAGATCTGGGTTTAATCCATCACCATTCTTTACTTCACTCAGCCACCCCAGTTCAGACATGGCTATATGCAAATCAATCTGACCCTGTGCCTCCTGGGAACAGTCCAGCCCGAACTGCCAAGCCATGTCTTCCCTGGACCGGAAACAAGCATCCTGGGACCGGCTGGGTATGCTCAGATGTGAGTCCCAGGCTCTCCACACCACTGGAGTCAAGCTATCCAGGCTGATGAAGACTGATAGCCAGAAACCGGTCCTTGGATGCTTGTTCCGGTCTGGTAAAGACATGGCTTGGTAGTTCGGACTGGACTGTTCCCATGAGGCACAGGGTCAGAGCTGATTTGCATATAGCCAGTGTCTAACCCAGGGTGGTGTGGAGTGCAAAAAAACGATGGATTTAGACCCGGATCCTTGTACTGGGGTGAATGTATGACATTGTTCTACATTCTGTCCATCAACTGTGTTTTTTGCAATTTTCACCCCGAGTGGGCTGGGTATGCTCAGACGTGAGTCCCAGGCTCTCCACACCACTGGAGTCAAGCTATCCAGGCTGATGAAGGCTGATAGCCAGAAACCGGTCCTTGGATGCTTGATTCCGGTCTGGGAAAGACATGGCTTGATAGTTCGGACTGGACTGTTCCCATGAGGCACAGGGTCAGAGCTGATTTGCATATAGCCAGTGTCTAACCCAGGGTGGTGTGGAGTGCAAAAAAACGATGGATTTAGGCCCAGATCCTTGTACTGGGGTGAATGTATGACATTGTTCAACATTCTGTCCATCAACTGTGTTTTTTGCAAGTACTGCTAAGAGCCACAACTCTCCTGAGTTGTGGAGGCTTGTACGTCCTCCAGGATCCACCACTCTTCGGACCACGTCTGCAGGCTCTCCTCTTCGGTTTCTCTCGTTCCGACGTCCGCGTTGCTGTTCTGCAGCTCATGGGTCCCTCGGCAATCTTCTTCCGGGTTCTTTCCTGCTAACGCGCCTGCTGTCCCGTCACCTTCCTTTTTCTGCCGCTCTTGACCTCCTACTGTGGCTCCTGATTGGTCGACGAAGTTTCCCATCCCGCCTTCCTGCCAGACTGCATCCGTGTTACTTCCGACGTACTGTGGGAGGAGGGAAGAGTCAGCCATTAGCTACGCCAGTCCTGGTGTCTCATACTCTTCATTGGGGTAAGGAGTCCACTACGTGTTTTGTGGGGTTGTATTGTCACTAGGGAAAAGTCGCCCGGTGTCTTCCTCACACCCGAATATTGACATCTGTGGTCCGGGAGGAAGTCCCTTTATCTTGGGATACCAGAGTATTGAGACAGTGAAAAGACTATGCGTACTTCATTTGGAAGGGAAAACAAAATAGACTATAGAAGTTATGGGGTGAGAGAAGGAACGCATGGGAGAGTAATTACGTGTATGTTATCGGAAAGTGTCCTCAATCAATAATTGCAATTGTGAGCATTATACGGCACAGGCAACCTTCAAGCCTGGTGTTGTGCCTAAATAAAATATACCATATGAATAGAAGCATGGAAAGTTCTCATTACAATGTCCATGATTCATGTTGATGTTAGAATAATTATAGGGATCCTAAATTGGCAGAAGTCATGGTTTTCATATGTTCCATTTACTTCTTGTCTGTGGGTTGAATACATGGCAATGTCCTCTTCTGCGTTCATGTGGGCCGTTGTACTGCCTGGACATGGGTTTCTCAGTGTTTCAGCAAAAGAAAAGGAATGTTGTAATTTAAACCTTTGTCATATGTCTGTAATCTGTACACCCAATGTTGTTCCTTCTCAAAGAGGATTTTGTCTGCGTTGGGGTCTCGTTTGTTATCTAGGGTTTCAATGACAACCCATTCTATGAGCTTCATAGTGTGGTTCATGTGTACAAAGTGGGCATTCATACATGTTGTGGTGTTTTGCACTTTATGTTGCGGCGATGCTCACAGATACGTTGTTTCACTTTTCAACATGTCATGCCTATATATTTCAAGTGGCAAGGTCATGTGATCATGTAAATCACATGTGTAGTGTTACAATTTGTGTGCCGGGTAAGTGACCAATTCATATCTTTAGTCAACTTTAAAATGTTGGTTTTTCTGGTCAACTGACTCACAGAACAGTGGCCACATGAGTAGTGTCCTGTAATAGATTTGCTAGTCCAAGGTATCAAATTAGTTTCCTGCAGGTTCTGTTTTGGTCTCATATGGACTAGAATGTCTGAAATGTTCTTCGTTCTCTTGTTGGCAAATCTTGGTTTGGGCCATTACAAGTTGCCTGAAGTGAGGATCTTCCAATTTTTGTTTATTCGTTTTTTTACCTGATTGGAAGCTATGTTATACGTGGTTACACATGTGAGGATGTCTTTATCCATTGATTTGGGTGTTGTGTCAAGGAGGTTATCACAGTGCTGATTTCTTGCTCTTTTTTGGCATTTGTTGATGATTGCGTTGGGATATTATCTTTCCTTATGTTTTTCACTTAACTCGGCTGCCTGTCGTTTATAAACCTGGATATCGCTGCAGTTCCTCCTTATCCTCAGAAATTGGCTGTACAGGAGGTTTTCTCTCAATGGCAGAGTCCGATGGCATTGTCAGTGAGATCAGGGTAGCAGTGGGGCATTGCGGCGGTGCCCTCTGCGGTGCCAAGGCGTCGTCGTGAAGCCAGGTGGTGCGGATTGCTGTGCCCACAGGTCACGGTGCGAGCAGCGGCTCGGTGTAGGCATCTATCATCGGTGAGACCAAGGTTGCGTTGCGGCGTTGCAGCGGTGTCCTCTGCGGTGCCGTCAGGACACAGAGTCGGCAGCGGTATCGTAGACATAGTGGAGTTGCTTTTCCTCTGTTGCAGCACAAAACATACCGTCACCAGTGCTGCGGGCAGAAGAGCTTGAAGTCTTTGTTCTTCCTGAAACTTTGTGAACAGAGGGCAAGCTCTACCTCAAGCCCTTGGAGAAACTCGAAGAGCAGATTGCAGAAAGTTCAATCTAGTCAACCAAGACAGAAGCAGCCACTGTAGGCAACATAGCAAAGCACACAGCAAAGTGGTAGTTCCTCCTAACAGGTTCTCCAGCTCTTCTTGATCCACAAGAGTCCTAAAGTTCAGGGGTCTGGGCCCCAGTATTTATATCCCAAAATCCTTTGGTCTTTTAGGCAGAGAGTGTCTGTGCCCAGCTAGAACCAGTTCTGCCTTCTATGGTGTGAATTCCTGGCAGGAGGTGAAGACGGCATTGACAGAGGCAGACCAGGCCCTTTTGGTGCAAGGGAATCTCCTCCCCTTTCCCCCATTGCAGCCCAGGTCTATTCAGCCCTTTCCTGTCCCTCCCTAGACTATCTGGAGCCACTCCTGCTCCCCAGCCTTCTGTCATCCAAAACCCACACAGGCAATCCTCATTCCAGCAGAGGCACATGGGATGACTGAGCAAGAAAAAATCTGCTTTCTAAAAGTGGTATTTTCAAACGCAGAATGTAAAAATCACCTTCACTAAAAGATGCATCTTTAGATTCTGAGTTCAGGCATACTAAATGTTATTTTCCTACCTAGTTCCCAGGCCCGTTATGTTTATAAGATGTTATAAACAAACTTCCCATTCTGTCCAATGGGGAACAGGTAGCTTTGCAATAGTAAAAAAATTAAATGGGCTGTAATTCACTATCACGACATGCCACACACACCAGGGCATATCCTACCTTTCACATACACTGCACCCTGCCCACTGGGGTACCTTTGGCCTTCCTTAGGGGTGCCTGACATGTAAGAAAAGGGAAGGTTAGGGCCTGGCAAGTGTGTGCACTGGCCAATTCGACATGGCAGTTACAAATTACGTGCAGACTGGCACACTCAGTGCACTTTACTAGTGAATAACAAGTAAATCAAATATCCAGTCATGGAAACACCAATCCATAACACAATTTACACAGAGAGCATATGCACTTTAGCACTGATTAGCAGTGGTAAAGTGCTCACAGTCCTAAAATCCAACACAAACAGGCCAGGAAAAGATAGGAGGAAGACCCTGAAAAAAGGGCCATTTCGAACACCACACCTATTTCGGACTTTAGAGGGCAGGTGTTACATGAAGCCCTTGTTCATGCAGCCCTGATACTGCCCCAGATTTGACAGGTATAATGACCAAAGATATGGGTAAAAGGATTCAGTGACGTAACCTTCCTATCCCAACCCTATATGAGACTGTTGTCCGATCCAATCTAAAACTTATTGATGAATATTTGTTAGTTATCGACTTTCCACCTGTAGCGATCCTGGAGACCTTTTTTTTATTGAATGTTTCTACTAAGACTATTATGAGGGAACTGGCGGGTCGGGGACAAGCTGTACAACATGGCTGGTTTAATAAAAACTGAAGAGTGGCCAACAACCAACTCCGGGAGGCCATTAACGCAAGGCTTCGTAACCAAGAGGCCATAATAGTGGCAAGAAGGGGTTATAAGCAGGCAATTAAGAAGTGAAAAGCTGAGCTCAAAGAGGCTTCTTTATTTTTTTATTTATTTAAAGAGTTTTATATAGCGCTGGCTAGACCCGAAGGTATCAGAGCGCTTTACATGAGAATCAACAATGTAACAGAAAGAGATCAACAATTACACAATACATCAAAAAATAGGCAATACATTAGGAGAGGAAGAAAGCAGAGAGAAAAGTAGTGGAGGGGGCAGGGGAGGTGAGAAAGGGAGGATAAGGGAAGAGACAACAAGGAGAGACGAAAGGAAGTCTGTCTTAAGACCGAATGGGTAGGCGAAGACCAAGGAGGGAATCCACGGCCCATCTCCCCTATAGCTAAACCAGGTAGTTCCATCGGGCATCAGACAAAATAGTTCAGTCTCAATACATTGAGAGAGGAGAGACGGAGAGACTTAAATAGAGAGAGGATGCGGGAAGAGACGACAGGAGAGACGAAAGGAAGTCTGTCTAAAGACCGACTGGGTAGGTGACGATCAAGGAGGGAATTCACGGCCCATCTCCCCTATAGCTAAACCAGGTAGCTCCATCGGGCATCAGACAAAATAGTTCAGTCTCAATACATTGAGAGAGGAGAGACGGAGAGACCTAAATAGAGAGAGGATGCGGGAAGAGATGACAGGAGAGACGAAAGGAAGTCTGTCTAAAGACCGACTGGGTAGGTGACGACCAAGGAGGGAATCCACGGCCCACATCCCCTATAGCTAAACCAGGTAGCTCCATCTGGCATCAGACAAAATAGTTCAGTGTCAATACATTGAGAGAGGAGAGACGGAGAGACTTAAATAGAGAGAAGATGCGGGAAGAGACAACAGGAGAGATGAAAGGAAGTCTGTCTAAATACCGACTGGGTAGGTGACGACCAAGAAGGGAATCCACAGCCCATCTCCACTATAGCTAAACCAGGTAGCTCCATCGGGCTTCAGACAAAATAGTTCAGTTTCAATACATTGAGAGAGGAGAGACGGAGAGACTTAAATAGAGAGAGGATGCGGGAAGAGACGACAGGAGAGATGAAAGGAAGTCTGTCTAAAGACCGACTGGATAGGTGACAACCAAGGAGGGAATCCACGGCCCATCTCCCCTATAGCTAAACCAGGTAGCTCCATCGTGCATCAGACAAAATAGTTCAGTCTCAATACATTGAGGGAAGAGAGACGGAGAGACTTAAATAGAGAGAGGATGCGGGAAGAGACGACAGGAGAGACGAAAGGAAGTCTGTCTAAAGACCGACTGGGTAGGTGACGTCCAAGGGGGGAATCCCCAACCTGTCTCCCCTATAGCTAAACAGGTGGCTCCATCGGGCATCAGACAAAATAGCTAGATCTCAATTGACGAGGGAAAGTTCACAGAAAAACAGGGTGGGGACTAAGGGCCAGGACAGGTGGGGGCAAAGGTCAGTAGCCGGAAAGTGGAGAAGAGTAGAGTGGGGAGGGGTAGGGGGTAGGAAGAGGAGAGAGATGAGGTCAGGAGAGACGCAGGAGGGTTTGTTGCGGCCGTCATTTTAGGCAGGCACAAGGGCTTTTGGGCCATTGTTAGTGGCAGACAACCAACATTGACCACTCCAGATGACATTGGCTCCAATATAAGACCAGAGCAATGGGTAACCCATTGAAAAAATGTTTATGCTCTTGGTTTTCGATGCCATTTCGGCATTGTATGAGGATATTGATCCCTATTCATTGGAGATCAGGTTTGACCTGGAAGAGGTCTATAAGGCAATACAGGCTAGCCTGTCTAATAACGCCCCTGGCCTGGATGGGATACCTGTGGATCTTTATTAAGTCAAACCCCATTTTTGGGCCCCCATTCTAACACATGTTCGGAATACTGTTGTGCAGCTTGGTCTCCCTTTGTCTTGGAAAGTGGCAGTTATAGTACCAGTTGTAAAAAAGGGAAGGAAATAAGATCCTACATGCTATAGATCTATCTCTTTGCTTAATTCTGTAGTGAAAGTGGTGAGTCGCATTATAACAGCGTATAGAATTGTGGGCGTAATCACATGATATTCTTTGTCCAGTCCAGTATGGGCTTCAGGAAGGTAAAGGTACTATGGAACAGTGCCTGATCCTCAATCTCATAATAGGGAAATATGTATTTCCTAAGCAAGGGACTATTTCAACCGGGTGATTAGGTCAAAGCTATGGTCAAATTTGCTGGTGTCAGGGTTACCTACCCCATTGATCAATTTTTATAGGGCACTGCACTCAGATACGAGTGCGTCAGCGAGATACGGCATGGGTGGGAAATGTTCTGAACTTTTTTCGCTTCCCTGTTGGGTTAGACACTGATGTGTGCTGGCACCACAGCTTTTTCTCCTTTATATCAATGGTCTGAACACTTATTTAGCCGCACATGGGAAGGATATGCCCAATGTAAAATCAATTCCTGTACCTTCCTTACTCTATGCTGATGATGCAGTGCTGATGGCCCGAACCGCAAATGGGCTAAAAAGTCTTGTTGACCTTTTTGTCGAGCTTTATGGATGGGTTGGAGCTGGAGGTGAATAGCGGTAAAACACACAACATGGTATGCAGGAGGAAAAACTAAAACTAGAACTATTGTTGGTAATTGGGTCACTAGGTTGCCTGATTTCCCTTATTTGGTGGTTACTTGTGATTACTTGAACAACTGGCTCACATGTTTATTAAAGAGGTGTTCCCGCTTTTCTTTAGCCTGCAGTGCCCTTTTTACATTTTCCAAACAGGTTGGTAGCAAACCTGTACAACCACTCTTGCAGATATATTAAGTGAAATGGCTACCTTTACTTTTATATGGTGCAGCTCTCTGGGGATATCGCAATGATAAGACTTTACAGCAAGAAGAGAATAATTTCTGTAGGCGGCTGCTGGGTTTGACTCCCAGTAGCTGAGTAGCTCGTTCTTATTTATACATGAATAATTGGGCCTTGACTAACTAAACGGAGTATTCTTCTATGAAGCTGGCTCTCGTGCTATTTTGGAACTCTCTGTATGGTCTGGGGATCACACAGGATTTAACAGTGAGATGATCGAGAACTGCCTTAGTTGTGACTACGGTCTGAGAATTCCATGGCTGAGTTATGTGGAGTCTGTTGCTCGGATCTTCTGCTTTCCTTATCTGTTATTATAAGCTGTATCTCCTCAGTAAGAGAGATAGAAGAGTAATTGGGGATCAGTTTTTACAGTATCTAAAGGAACTTTGGGATTTGGAAGTGCTCAAAAGGGTGATTGCTAGATCGCATCTGTCCCCCCAGACTGTGATGAGCCCTGAACCTTATCTCCTCACTGTTACCCACTCGTGGAAAAGATCACTTCTGACAAAATTTTGGGTGGGGACCATTCAGTCATCTATTTGTTTTCCCCCGGTGCAGTTTGACCCAAATACGATTGAGGTGTGTCTCAGTGATGGTTGCTCACAGCAGACTTTGGAGCATCTGGTGCTTTTTTGTAAATGTTATGAGTTTTTATGACGCTAGTATTTAATTCCTGTCTTAAAATCGATGGGATTCCAACAGTTTTGGCCTGCTTTTTTTGTACTTAAAACTATTCCCTCATCATGTAGTAACGCTGCATTATATTGGAATAAGATTATAAAATCTCAATGTTGTAATGTACATCTTTACGCTGTATGGGAGCAGTATGTTGGGATCATTTTTAGGATCAAAAAATATTATTATTATGCCAGTTTTTATCAGCTATATATTTTTGTATTGTGATTTTACCTGTGTTTAATCTGTTTATCTTTTATGGTTATATTGTATAATCGAATAAAGATTAATATGATATTATATGTAACAAAAAACAGACCTACTTTTTGTTAAAAATCAACCATCGTAAGATGATTTCCTCTACAGGTGAGATGCCACCGCTGAAAAGGAAGGGAAGCAATCTCCTGTACCATTAAGAAGGAGGAGGAAAAAATAAGAAAGAAGCCTACTTGCTAAGGTGCCTGCTGCCTGAAAGAAATGTAAATGTGTGCAATTGGTTAATCTGCAAATATAAAGAATGCTTGGAAGCCAGTATTAGCTTTAGTTGATGGTCACTTGAAGCTTTCATGACAAAGATTTATTTTTTGAGAGGTATTGTAAGGATGTTACGAGCTGAGCTGGTGGTCCCTGATTTTAAAAGACACATCAAAATATTTGCACTCGGTATGGTCTGATTGTGTATTACTAATATCTACATTTCGAAACCACTTTTTTTTTATCTTAAACCTAAATCTTTTTGCGCATATTGTGGCAGCCTATCTTACATTGTGTATAATAATGCCTTTTCCACTGATTAGTTGGGTTTATTGTTAATTTAGTGTGTGTGTTTATGTAATTTCCTGAAGGTGAAAGACCAACAAAATAGTTTCAGCACATTTTGTTATTTCTAGCCACGCCTTTGACCTTGATCCCATTCTTGCTGATCCCCCGCTATCCCCTTACCACTCCGGATCACAGTTCCCAGACTTTTTTTAATGCACTTCAACCTGGCCCCTCGCCAAAGTCTGGTCTCAATCTCCATAGGCACAACAGAAAGCGGTTGACACCCTCTCGGTGGGTTATCGGTTATCATATTTGGTTTGCAGTGGGTGTTGGCTGCAGAGATTGGTGGCAGTCCAGGTTGAAAGCCGAGAGTTTCCCTCCCCACCCCACTCCCCCCCCCCAGGGTCATGGCAGTGCAGTATTCCAGAAACCTTCTGATATTCACTGCTGTTGTTCAGATTAACAGTTGTATTAAACTGTTTATTGAAGTTGTGTTCTATCTTCAAACAAAACCTCTGGCTGAATATTGATCGTTAGTAAGTGCATTGGTTTATGCAATACATTGTAGCTGTGTCCAGACTTTACTGTTCGACACAGGGAATGTAAGAGCCTTGGCTAACCTCTGCAAACAACAGCATCCCGGGGCAGTGCTGGGAACTGGCAGCCTCGCCTCTGGCGCTGGTCAGTACTCCCTGCAAAGCCCAAAGCCTGTAGATGACGCCGCAGAGCGCACTTTACCACAAGTGGACACCGAGCCCAGCCCTATCGATCCAGCAGCGTTCTGTTACACCCGAGCCATAAAACATGAACAAAAACCACGTAAAAGAGGGAGGGCACTGACGCTTCACAAGAACCTCTGACAGATGGCGTTTCCAGAGGGAACAATATCAAACACATAAAATGCTTTTATTCTAACCGATCAGCAATGGTTTTTACGGGGGGGGGGGGGGGGGGAGAAACAGGAAATGTGTCCCCCACATCTCTTGCGCTGACACCACTTCAAAACAATGCAGCTGGGGCCAGGAGTCGATGCCTGCGCTCTCTGCGCGCCGAAGGGAAAGTTAGGGGGCCGAGAAAGCCCCGTTCTCCTCCAAACATCTGCTCGCCAAACGCAACGTGTGCTCTGCTGGGTTTACTTAAAAAACACACTTCCTGCCAAGCCCTCGCAGTTGCCAAACCGAACGCCAATTTAATGGGCTAACAGTGAAATCAAACCTGCGCCCCCTCCCCCAACACTTGGAGCCACTCCCAACGAGCTCAGCCGGAGGCCAAGCGCGCGACAGCAACACCCACAATCAAACATGGACCATCCGGTCCGTGCGCGGGAAAATGAAAGCAGCCCCCCCCCCTCTGTCCCCGTGATCACAGGTGGCATGTTGATTGCGTCATCAGGTGGGTAGAGATGGCGCGGGCTCAGGGGGTTTAGGGAACTGGTCCCGATCAGTAAGGCCCCAATTCTTTTCGCACATTAAGGGCTGGATTAGGGCTCAGGGGGTGCTGCCTGCTTGGTTTGGAAGTACAGATGATTTACATTAGTCAAGGGCTCCTTCCTGTCTGAAGGCAGCAGGGCCCATTGGTCCCTCGTTGGTTCTGGAACAATCACAGGCGTCCTAACTAAGCAAAAGCTGGATTCTGGTCCAGGGCGGACAGTGATGGATACTACTACATGCCAAACTGGGCGGTTCGCCCTTATCTCAATCCAGACACCCCTGCAGCGAAAGCCGCTCTTCGCTGGGGCGACTTCACAGGAAAAGCAAGGGCAGCCGTGCTTAGTCCATGTATCACATTCACTCCAGGCACCTCACGCTAGGGTGACCAACTGGCATGGGTGCAAATTCAACACGGTAAGTGTAAAAATTCAGGGCAGAGGGTCAAAATTCAGGACAGAAGGTCAAAATTCAGGACAAAACTTCGGGACAAAAGGTAAGTTTTACAAGCACATCAGAGGAAGTTGCGCAATGGTGTAAAAGTAAGTAAATAGACAACCACTTAAGTACGAGTCAAAATAAGTTTTATATCAGGTTGAGACAATTGTGTACTTCACAGTTTTTCGGTATGCATGCAGCATTGAGCAACTGTGCAGGTCTTTTTGTGGTATTTCATATGATAATAATCTATTTATATGGTTACTGCACTGGGTTGTCCAGTATGATATTATGTTTACAACTCATGGTCCTGAGCAGGCATGTTTGGTGAGAGAAGTAGTACGCAAGATCTACTCGGATAGACATTGTTGCTAGCATATACTATCTGAGTGCCATTGTGAGATGTAAAGGGGCAATCATAGGTGAACTAAAGGGAGGATTGCTGTGATGAACCCATTATAGGAAACGCATTATGGGTGTTTCAGCAAGTGGAACTTAAAATATATAATCTGACTTTGCCTATGGGGGCTTCGCAGAGAGTTGCACAAGTTGACAGAATTCGCAAAGGTGCTTTCCCCTGCAGCTTCCTTAAAGAATACACTGTTGATACACTATTACATAGTTTATTTGTAATGCCTTGCCTATTGCTATAAACAGAATATACATATCTAACACAGCTCACGGCCCTATGAGGCTCCCCTAAAACCTTCCACCCAAAACAAAACATGCAAACATTTACAATTACTAGTGTAACATTCAAGTAGCAGTTGGGTGTCGCTCAAAATGTCATATGCATGATGTATAGATCCCACACATAAGCACGCAGCAAATACAGAATTGTAACACATAGGCAAGTGGGCATCCAGAAAATTTAAAAACCTCCTGTAGTGTCGCACTGCGCACACGGGACGCGGACACTGCTGTGAGGTTATGCTCTCTTTATTCCATACGTCTGCCCCTGTCCTAATCTAACCTCGAACTGCCCTTCCCCTTTAACTCCTCCCTTTCCGCCCGCCTACCCTCGGCCCTACCTCTAAGTGGGCACGCAGGTCCTAGCGCTACTGCTTTCACAACATTACATCTCCCCCCTTTGTAGAAACAAACTGAAATGCATATAGAAATAACTCTTTTCCTGTCATATAATTAAACATAATATTTACAATTTTTCAATCAGGCGCGACGGCTTTCTGATGGTTCGTTGGGGTCGCAACTGACTGTCATGATTATCTGCCTCACGTCTATCCGGAGCTAATAGGGATTGTCGCTCACCAGTGGACATTTCCTCATTTCCCTGTCCTTCAGGAGCAGAGTCAGTCAGCAGTTCTCGTACTCTTGGGCTACACTTCCAAAAATGTGTCACATTTCGGGTGACTCTCTTGCCCTCTGTTTCAGCCGTAATCATAGTTCCTTTCTGTCTAGTGACCCTCAGTGGAGTTTCGTAATATCGACAGTCCGTTTTCCTCTGTTGATCCTGCTGCACCAGCACCCAGTCACCTTTCTTAATCGATGCAGTTGCGGCATTCCGGTGTTCAGCCGCATAGATCTTCATCTTTTCTTTTTTTACTTGGTCCATGACGGCAATTTCTTCTTGGTCCGAATCCTGAGACATCGCCCCATCATGTGAGTCTATCATGGGCAACCTAGTGCGCACTGGTCTGCCCAACATGAGTGTGGCCGGAAACTTCCCTGTAGTAGAGTGTGGCGTGTTCCGATAAGCTCGCAGCACTTCAGTGAGCGCTGTTTGAGGACTCTTCTGAGTGAGCTCTGCTTGTCGGATGTTTTTCTTGACTGTGGCCATAAATCGCTCTACCATTCTATTAGCTTATGGCCAAAGCGGCATGATTTTGCGATGCTTGAAGTTGAGATGTTTGGCAAACTCGGCGAAGTCCTGACTATTGAATGGAGGTCCGTTGTCCGTCTTTACTACTTTCGGAATGCCCCAGGCAGCAAATACTTCATCCAGAACTAGTATGGTACTAGACGCTTTGGTGGATGCAATCAGTTGTGCGATGGGGAACCGTGAATACTCATCCATGAGGACCAGAATGTACTGTCCTGACATGAACGGCCCAAAGAAGTCGACTGCGATCTGTTGCCACACATCTTCTGGCAACTTGGACATTTGCAACGGAGCTGGAGGGTCCGGACGGCTCGTCAGCTGACATTCTGGGCAGTCTTTAAGGGTTAGTTCAACCATCTGATCCAACATCGGGAACCAAACCCTTTCTCTCAGCACTCTCTTGGTGGCCACAATGCCTATGTGACCTTCATGCGCCAGATTAACAATTCCTTGCCTCAATTGTCTAGGAATCACTATTCGACTGTCTCGTAAAACCAACCCATTTGCAGCGATCGACAGTTCTTCCTGGACGTGCTTGAAAGAAGTCAGCTCCTGAGTGTCAATCTGATCACCTCGACTTTTGTCTTCTAGATGTCTCCAACTGTTGGTTTGTATCCTACGTTTGACATCCTGTAGAGTGGCATCTTCCTGAGTAGCTTCACAGATTGCTTCAAGTGGGACAGCCGGTGGCCTGGCCTGAGCCATCACGAAGTGTATGTACTCCTCAGCAAGCGATTGATTAGACGGGATTGTCGCCTTAGGGTGTCAAAACATGTAGTCAGCAGGATTCGCCGCCTTCCCTGGCTTATGCACAATGGTGTAGGTATATTCCTGAAGACGAAGACCCCATCTCTCAATTCTTGGTGGCATTTTAGCCCGGGGATTGCCAAAGATGGTGATTAGAGCTTGATGATCTGTGATCAGCGTAAAGTGCTTTCCGTAAATAAATATGTGGAAATGTTTGCAGGCCCAGACCACTGCCAAGCTCTCCTTTTCTGGCTGAGAATAAGCCCTCTCCATCTCCGTTAGACTCCTGCTGGCATACGCTATGATGTACCTCTGATCACCTTCATTCTCGTACTGGGCCAGTATGGCTCCTAGACCTATGGGACTCGCATCCACTGTGATTTCCGTTTTCTTCTTCGGGTCAAAGTATGCCATGTTTTCAGCTGAGTTGACTGCCTTTTTGATGTCGTTGAAGGCTTGTTCGCACTGAGAGGACCACTGAAACGGTTGAACTTGCCTTGACCTACCCCTAAGTGTCCTCAGGGGATAACTTATTGTGGCATAGTCCCTGATGTATCGTGCTCAATAACTCGCCATCCCTAAAAAGGAACGTACGTCCCCCACATCACAAGGGCTCGGAGTGTCATTCAGGGCAGCCACTTTATCGGGGTCAGGTCTCATCCCCGCACCTGAGAATATATGTCCAAAGAATTTCAGATTTGGTTTGTGGAATTCGCACTTGTCTTTGTTCAATGTAAGGTTAGCCTTCATCAGGGCATGGCAGACGCGTTCCAGAGCCGTGTCATGTTCTTGTGTGGTGGCTCCATATACTAAAATGTCGTCACTATAATTCAGGGCATTAGGAACATGATGAAGCGTTTTCAGTATAGCCTCTTGAAAAATTTCGGCAGCCGAGGATACACCAAAACTAAGTCTCTTATACCTGAAGAGGCCAAGGTGTGTTGAAAAGGTCGTGATGTATCGTGACCGTTCATGTAACTCCAGTTGATGGTATCCCTTGTTGAGATCCAATTTTGAAAATATCTTTGCCCCATTAAGTATTGCAATCATGTCACTAATGTGAGGTCCTGGGTGTCGCTCTCTCTCTATGGCGGTGTTGGGCGCCCTCATGTCAACACACAGACGAACTTTGTTGGTTTCACCCTTCTTGGGCACTACTACCACAGGAGAGACCCAAGGAGTTGGTCCGTCTGTCCGCTCAATGATGTCAGCTTTGAGCAGGTCGTGAAGCTCCCTTTCCACAGCTCGTTGAAGATGGAACGGAATATTCCTATGGTGTTGAGCCACTGGAGATACTCGTTCATTGATGTGTAGCCGAATCTGACAGTTGGTAATTTTTCCTAGTCCATTAAATAGCTTGGGGAACTTCTGAACGACGTCAAGTTCATCATCCACTTTGTACAGAATGTCCACCAATTTTAATAGCTCAGCCGTGGGTAGGCTTAACAGGCAGTCAGCTTCCGGCCCATCGATGACATGAATGTAAGCCTGTATAGTGCGATTTTGATATGTGAGATCTGTTGGAAACTTTCCAAGACAAGGGAGTGGCTTCTTGGACATCCATGTGTACACTCGTACGTGGGCTTTACTTAGCTGAGGTGGTGTCTTCATTCTTCGATATTTGGCCACCGGTAAGTAATAGAGAGAGGCTCCGCTATCTAGCACAAACTTGGTCCAGTGGGTGCCAACTCTGATGTCAAGCCGCGGGTATTTTTTTAGTCTATCAGGGTCCGCAACCATGCATATGTATTCTTCGCTGTCCTGCGAGATATGTGATAGTGACCAGGACTCTCTGGACGAGGAGCGTCGAGACTGATAGGTCCGTAGTGAGTGACAGCTGGACTGTGACGACCCAGTAGACGAGTCTCTACGATCTCGTACCGCTTTGGCATGGTGGCGATTTCCCGACGAGCGAGGTGAGCCCCTGTGGCCTTGCTGTCCTTCTTTACGAGAGGTTCCACACACATTTTCGAAATGATCGTCCCTTCCACACTTTCCACATTTCTGACCTAGTGCCGGGCACGTGTCCAGATGAGGAAAATCATAGCCACACTGATAACACTTGAGTTGTCGTTCATGTCTTTTGTTGGTGCGGCTCGAGCTGCGGCGTCGACGGCTTGCAGGATGACGTTGAGTCTTGGATCTGGAGGAACGTGTTGGTGTAGGGGATGGTCTACGTGTGTTACGTGACTGAAGTCTGAAAGCCTGTTTGCGTTTTTCACTTTTCCCGGCTTCCATTTTCTTCGCATGCTCCTCAGCCTGATCATGCACCCGTGTCATTTCATAGCTTTGCTTTAATAGTCTCCGACGTAGCGATTCAGATACACAGCCTTCAATAATTCTTAGTCGAAGGGCATCTTCTGTCGAAAATGAATCAAAGTCACAATATCGTGCCAGGCGGCTTAAACGTGTAATATCTACACTCATAGGTTCATCTTTCTCTTACGAAGCCAGGTTAAACGTGTATCTCTCATAGTCGACATTCTTTTTGTGTAAAAACTTCCTGTTAAGTGCTTCACACTCATCAGAGTACGAGGAGGCAGTAGCCGCTGGCAGTTCTTTTATGATTTGCCCTACTTCTTTTCCTATTAGATTGCGCAGCGCTATCAATTGTTGTCCTTCGTCGGTCACGTGCGACCCTTTCATAAAATCTTGGAAGTCCTCCAGCCATTCTTGCCACCGGAGGCCCATGCCTCCGCCTGATTCAAGAGTCAATGGCTCTGGGGGGCGCAGAAAGGACACACCTAGCACACCCATGAGACCAGTGCTGGCTGCCGCCTGATTCTGTCGGGACGACGGAGACCCTGACATCCTGCAGGCTTGAAAATACTCTGCCTCAACTAGGACCACAAAGGCACTTTCTCCACAGCTGCTTCACTCCTACTGTAGATCACTGCTGCCCACTTTCCTGCAATTTCAAGGTGATTTTGCCAAGGTTTGATGAGTTTTCGACTATTTGCCTGACTTTAAGATGGCCGGCAGAGGTTCCTCACAGTGGATTGGCCCAGGCACCTGACTCAAAAATGGCCGCCACGAGATTCTCGTTCCTCACGAGATTTGGCTTCCTTGCAGCATGCACGAGGAGCACACCTCCTCCCGGGATCACAGCAATGCCGGTAACACTCACCGGAGACAGCTGCAAGACACCCGCCGCTCACAGCAGGTGAGGGCTAACCGCACAGACCTCCGCGGCAGGCAGCGCGACTGGGGTGGGCTCCCAGCTCATGTTCAGCAGTCCCTTCCAGACGGCGACATCGGGCAGCGCGACTGGGGTGGGCTCCCAGCTCGCGGTTCACCGGCCGTCACAGCACACACAGGGTAGTCGGGCGTCCTTCAAGCAACGACGTACTGCCGCAGATGCAGCCGGGGTGGGCTCCCGGACTGCGCACTAAATGCCTCACAGCGCACAGCATGCACCGGTCCTCCACAGCAGGCACGCCACAACGGAGGTACGGCGCCCACCTTTGTCACCAGTTGTAGTGTCGCGCTGGGCACACAGGACGCGGACACTGCTGTGAGGTTATGCTCTCTTTATTCCATTCGTCTGCCCCTGTCCTAATCTAACCTCGAACTGCCCTTCCACTTTAACTCCTCCTTTTCCGCCCGCCTACCCTTGGCCCTACCTCTAAGTGGACACGCAGGTCCTAGCGCTACTGCTTTCACAACATTACTCCTCCCACTTTGAACTGAAGCCCCTTTGGCGCCAAGAAAGCAAAGTAAGTCAGCACAACCCTTCCCAAAAGAGCTCTCTTGTCCAAGGATCTAGCCATTCATCCTTCCATCTAAGCCCTGATAGCCACCATTTCAAATTTACACATTTTGTCATCTAATAATTCTCTCATCCATCATTCAGTCTTTCGTCATTCATTCTGTCCTTTCATCTGTGTGCCCATCCATATCCAAACCTTTTCAACCATTTGCAAACCTATCCATCATCTATCCTTCCATCCATAATTTCACTCTTCCATCCCTTCATTCATCAATTCAGTCATCCATCCAACCATTTACCCTTTCACCCACACAGCCATCCTTTCACTTACTCATCTATCCACCCAGTCACTCATCCGTCCATCCATCCATCCTTTCACTTATCCATCCATCCATCCTTTCTTCCAGCTTTCCATCCTCATTTTCACTCATATATGCATTCTTTCACTCATCCATCTTTACATTCTTCTTTTCACTCATCCATGCACCCATTCGCCCATCCAGTCTGTGAATCATTCGTCCATGCTTTTACTCATCCATTCATCCATCCATCCTCCCTTTTTTCCTCTCCATTCCCCTTTCACTTAATCAATCAATCAACAGATTTATAAAGTGCGCTACTCGCCCGTTAGGGTCTAAAGGCGCTGGGAGGGGAAGGGTCCGCTACTGCTCGAAAAGCCAGGTCTTGAGTTGCTTCCTGAAGGAGAGATGGTCTTGGGTCAGCCGTAGGTGGAAGGGGAGGGATTTCCAAGTCTTGGCCGCCAGGTAGGAGAAGGATCGTCCTCCGGCGGTGGCTCTGCGAATGCGAGGGACGGTGGCGAGGGCGAGGCTGGTCGAGCGGAGCAGGCGGGGGGGCGTGTAGAAAGTGAGGCGGTTGTTGAGGTACTTGGGGCCCAGGTCGTGGAGGGCCTTGTGTGCGTGGGTGAGGAGTCTGAACGTGATCCTCTTGCTGACGGGGAGCCAGTGCAGGTCTCTCAGGTGGGCGGAGATGTGGTTGTGGCGGGGGATGTCCAGGATGAGTCGTGCGGAGGCATTCTGTATGTGCTGGAGTCTTTCCTGTAGTTTGGCTGTGGTTCCCGCGTAGAGGGTGTTCCCGTAGTCCAGTTGGCTGGTGACGAGTGCCTGGGTGACCGTCTTCCTTGTTTCGGTGGGGATCCATCGGAAGATCTTTCGGAGCATGCGCAGGGTGTTGAAACAGGATGATGAGACGGCGTTGACTTGTTTGGTCATCGAGAGGGAGGAGTCCAAGATGAAACCCAGGTTTTGTGCGTGGTCCGTTGGCTTGGGGGTGGTGCCCAGGGCAGGGGGCCACCATGAGTCATCCCAGGCGGAGGGGGATGAACCCAGGATGAGGACTTCCGTCTTATCTGAGTTCAGTTTCAGGCGGCTGTTCTTCATCCACTCGGCGACGTCTTTCATTCCTTCGTGTAGGCTGGCTCTGGCGGTGGCGGGGTCGTTGGTGAGGGAGAGAATCAGCTGGGTGTCTTCGGCGTAGGAAATGATGCTCAGGTTGTGTTGGCGTGCGATGGCTGTGAGGGGGCTCATGTAGACATTGAAGAGGGTGGGGCTGAGCGAGGATCCTTGGGGTACGCCGCAGATGACTTCGGTGGCCTCAGATCTGAACGGGGGAAGGCGGACTCTCTGGGTTCGTCCGGTGAGGAACGAGATGACCACTCCAGAGCCTTCTCTTGGATTCCGGTGTTACTGAGGCGCTGTATTAGTGTGCGGTGGCATACTGTGTCGAACGCTGCGGAGAGGTCCAGGAGGATGAGTGCAGCTGTTTCCCCGTTGTCAAGCAGGCATCTGATGTCGTCGGTGGCTGCGATGAGGGCGGTCTCGGTGCTGTGGTTAGCTCAAAAACCGGGCTGTGAGGGGTCGAGGGATCCGTTTGTCTCGAGGAAGGCGGCGAGCTGTTTGTTGATGGTCTTCTCGATGACTTTGGCAGGAAAAGGGAGGAGCGAGATGGGGCGGAAGTTTTTGAGGTCGGTGGGGTCCGCTGTCGGTTTCTTCAGGAGGGCCCAGAGCTCGGCATGCTTCCAGCTCTCCGGGAAGGTCGCGGTGGTGAAGGAGATGTTGATGATGTCCCGGAGTTGGGGTGCGATGATGGAGTCGGCCTTGTTGAAGACGTGGTGGGGGCAGGGGTCGGTTGGGGAGCTGGAATGGATGGTCTTCATTGTGCGGGTGGTGTCTTCGGTGCTGACCGGGGTCCAGTTGCAGAGGGTGGTGGTGGGGGGTGCTGGTTCGGTGGTTGGGTGCGTGGTCTGTGCGCCGAAGCTGTTGTGTATGTCGGCGATCTTGCGGTGGAAGAACGAGGCGAGTGAGGTCTTGCGAGGGTGTGATGTCGTTGTTTCCGGCGCTGGGGTTGGAGAGCTCTTTGACGATGCTGAAGAGTTCCTTATTGTTGTGGGTGTTGTTGTCCAGTCGTTCTTTGAATGTTGTCCTTTTGGTGGTGCGGATCAGCTGGTGATGTGTGCGGGTGGCGAGGATTTGAGTTCGTTGGTGAACCACGATGCTTTCTTGCCGCCGGGTCTACTGGGCGGGTTCTTCAGAGGTGCGAGGTCGTCGGCGCAATTGATGAGCCACTGTGTGAGGTTGCGGGCTGCTTCGTTGGGGTCCGTTGTGTCGGCGGGAGGGTTCTGGCTGAGGCATGTGGTGAGCTGTTCGGCAGTGATATTGCTCCAGCTCATGCGGGGAATCTGTTGCGGGTGGTGGTGGGTCGTGGTTCTCCTGAAGTTGAAGTGGACGCAGCTGTGATCAGTCCAGTGAAGTCCGGTGGAGTGGCTGAAGGAGATGTGCTTGCTGGAGGAGAAGACGGGGTCTAGCGTGTGGCCGGCGTAGTGGGTGGGGTTGTTCACCAGTTGCTTGAGTCCGAGGTTGGCGAGGTTGTCCAGCAGGGTGGTGGTGTTGCTGTCATTGTTGTTCTCCAGGTGCAAGTTGAGATCCCCTAGGAGGATGTAATCTGAGGAGGCGAGGGCGTGCGGGCTGATGAAGTCTGCGATGGCTTCGCTGAATTGTGTGCGTGGTTCTTGGGGTCTGTAGATGAGGGTGCCTCTGAGGGTGGTCTTGGGGTAGGTGTGTATCTGGAAGTGAAGGTGCTCGGCGGCGGTGAGGGTGTCGTCGGAGTTGGTCGTGACGCGGATGGTGTTTCTGTGGACGATGGCGATGCCTCCTCTGGTCTGGTTGACGCGGTCCCTCCGGGTGATCTTGTATCCGTCCGGGATGGCTATGGCGATGTCGGGCGCTGAGAAGGCGTTCATCCAGGTTTCCGTGAGGAAGGCGACGTCTGGTGATGTTGTGTCGAGCAGGTTTCAGAGTTCGACGGCGTGTCTGTGGACGGAGCGGGTATTGAGCAGGATGCACTTGAGGTGATTGTTGCAGGTGCCTTGCCTTTCGGGTGCGGTGCAGGACCGGAGGCAGGTGAAATTGCAGGCTTGGCAGGTTAAGGGTCCATGGGTGCGTTTCGGGGTGGCTCGGTAGAAGGCGGGGTTCCGTTCAGGTTTGAGTGCGTTGAGGGTGGCGGCATCGTAAGTCCATCGTGTGGGCTGGCATCCTCGGGGGCCAGGGGTTCTGGTGCTGGGCGCGGTCCAGGCGCGGACGGGCGTAGACAGGCTTGCCTTTGGCGCGCCTTTTGCGCACAATCGGCGCGCCCGCTGCGCGCGTCCGCTGCCCGGTCGCTTCGAGGTCTCCATAAGAATGTGACCGGGAGGGAGGAGCAGCTGGGTGGCGGGAGCGGGGCGGCGAATGGGCTGGTGGGGGGCAGGGCCGCAGGGAGGCAGCGGCGGGAAGGAGGAAACTGGAGGTGGGCGGCTCAGCGGCGGCTGGGTCGTCCAAGGCAGACAGCGGCAGCGGTGGTGGAAATCAGGCTGGCAGGAAGGCAGCAGCGCGTGGGGGGCGACCTATCCTGAAGACAGGGTCAACGGTCGCTCCCTTCGCCAGCAACGCGGCCCCCTTAAGAATGTGACCGGGAGGGAGGAGCAGCTAGGTGGCGGGAGCGGGGCAGCGAATGGGCTGGCAGGGGGCGGGGCTGCAGGGAAGCAGCGGCGGGAAGGAGGAAACTGGAGGTGGGCGGCTCAGCGGCGGCTGGGTCGTCCAAGGCGGGCAGCGGCGGTGGAAATCAGGCTGGCAGGAAGGCAGCAGCGCGTGGGGGGCGACCTATCCTGGAGGCAGGGTCAACTTAGCCACCCATCCTTCCATCCACCCTTCACACATCCACCCATCCAGTTGCAGACATAGGAGGTCCATCAAGAACTTCACCCTCGCTGTAGTTCCTAAAGCAAGGGGTGGGGGAGGCTTCACTATGCCCCTGCACATAGGCAATCTGAAAACTTGGAAGTCATGCATGATGCACAGTGCCAGGACGTGAGGTGACAGTGACATGGTGTTGTTTCCAGTGCTTTAAGTGGGATGAAAAAACTAGGGGTCTCTCCAAGGGGCGTGACTGATGTAATTAAGGGCGTGGCTTAAAACACCACAGCTAAAAATATGTGCTGAACATAATGTGCCGCCCGAGTGGTATTTTGCAGTTCCTATCATTGCATTCAGTAACATTAGACCTACAACAACCCATGACTATTGACTTTGTCAATGGATGTTAGTTGCATAAAATAAATAAAAAAACAATGGCTTTGTTGTATAAAATTTTAAAAATGCTTCAGCTCTGAAATTATGAGACTGTGTAAGAACTATAACCTCTTCTTTTTAACTTTGTACATTTGTTTTGTACATTTATTCCATCTAACCCTAACAGAATGCCCTGCCCTAGCCCATGGCAGGAGAAGGCCAACCACATGCTGTAACACTCCAAACTGGCCCATTGTCATTCTGTATGTGGCAGTCAGCCTGCATACAGAATGACAATGGGTGGGGCTGCTCTTGTGCTCCGAGGATGAGTGCGAGGCAGCCCCATCAGGGAGCTGAGGCTGCTCACTGGGTAATAGCTATGCTCCCTGCAAGTCCCAAAACTACGGACAAAAAACATCTGTAAAAGGGATCCTGACTGGCAACAGACGTGAGGTCAAAAATTACTGACGGTCGTCAAATTTATGGATGGTTGTTCACCCTTCCTCCAGCCATTAGCGCAAGGTACGCAACGACCATTGGGATAAAAGGCTCTTCATCCCCCCTACCCCTCTCCCCCATTGTGTTTCTTAGCGCGGTCTGCTGCAGCTTTAAGGAAGCATAAAGTGCTGTAGCTGATGTATGCTGCTGGACTGCGCAGGAGATGGTGCCTCAATGACAGCAAACCTCTTACAAAGTATTTTGTGGTTCATCCAGAGGTTAAAATGCATTAAAAAGTAAAAGTCTGGTAGCTGTGATCCTAAGAGCAACGGGGAAAAGGGAGAGCGTATTAGGGTCAGGGCTAGCGGCATGGTCAAAAAATAATACAATATTTTGCAACTATTTTGTTGGCCTTTCATTTCAGGTAAATACTAATATAAAAATATGACACACACCTTAGATTAACAACAAATCCAAGTTAAAGTAATGGTGGAAAATGCATTCGTTGTTATGAAGGCCCAGCTGGCCAGTAGATCATAGCAGAGGTCTGCGTGTGTAACCAGAGAGTCACAGAACTGAATCCTAGTTGTTGCTGTTGCATTGGGGAATTTAGATTCGAAGTGAATTCGTTTTCCACAGCAGTTTTTCCCAGAGTGTGGTAGACCAAGATCTGGTTTCGCTGTTTGGTAATTCCACACAGTGAAATCACACGGGCCATTCCCTATTTTTTTTCTGACGGGGCAAGCCAACAATGCTCCCCTTTGCCAGGAATAACCTTCCCCTTCCCTCCCTCTCACTGTTCACCCCACCAAGTGGTCCCCACATATATTTACTACTTGCTCAGAGCAGGTGGTAAATGTATGTGTTAAACACCAAGGAATTGGAGATTCCAAATGGTATTACTGACCCGGAAAATCAGTTTCAGATGGTAATTCCCCATTCAACAGGGTTTAACGTGTAATTGCACACAACGTGGCAGGATTTACTTCACAGTAACAGTACATTTTCATGTCAATTTACTGGTGGTAAATCCGCCTGGTACAGTGCAAATCGTCATGTGGGTTTAAGTGATTTATATAAAACAAGTGTGTTTAAAAATATATATCTTTAGTCATAGGGAATCACACTGTGCCCAGTTGAACCCTTTTTGGATTAGAAGGACGAGGACGCACTCTAGAGGTGAAATGATAACACACTTACATTACCTCCCAAAAAAAGAATACATCTATGTAGCCAGGAAGCCTAAAATGACTTCATCAATTAAAGCCATATACTGTCTCCTAAGCAGCCTTTAGATTTGCTGATTAACCAATTGCACCCATTTACAACACTTCTATGGCGCAGGAACCCCTGAGTGAGCTTTCTAAGTACAAAACACAGATGGCCTGATGTTATGGGGGGCTTCCTCCTGTGCGTGGGGGCTATTCTACATTTTTCTTGTTATTGAGTCATGGTAGCTCAGTCCTCAGTAGGGTGGAACGACCATTATTGGGACTTGGTAGTCCCTTCGCAGACGTTTTGCCAGGTCAGAGGTTTAAGCTTACAGAGCAAGCCAAGGCTCCACTGGTGTAAACATAGTTGTTTTGCCAGATCCAAATAGAGCGGGGGAATGGCAAGTTTTGTGAGGCGGAAGAATTGCAGAGTTGGTGGTGCTCCCACTCACCCAAGCTCTAAATGATTCCCTTAGGCTTCACCTTTGTTTTTGCTCCATTGCCTTGATACTGCCAGCATCCGTATATTTTGCTAAAATTGTAGGACAGGCTTGAGGTAGTTTAGGCATATCCAGATGAGTTTATGAGAAGAGCAACAGGGCTGAGATCCCTCCAACTTTGTATGTAAAAAATATACAGTTTTGTATTTAGCAAAACACAGATTTGTTTGTGCATAAACACACACAACAGAGATGCCAGTTCTGATTGGCACTAGGTCAAAGTCCAAGCATGGGTGATACTGCCAAATAGGAGAGCCTCCATCTTATCAGTATTCAATGTAAGGTAACTGTGCTCATCAAGATAAAAATATCAAAGAGGCAGGTAAGGAAGCTTTCAGATGATTAAGTGATATGAGAGTCGGAGTGTGATCTGGCATAGGTAGCCAATGTGGGACAATGAGTCAATAAGCTGTGCTAAAAATGCCACATAAATATTAAAGCATGTTGGCCTGATGGAAGACTTCTGTGCGGCTGACCAGTCTATGGCATGAAATGAAGGCTGAAAATGAGGCAGGTGGACTACTAGGCTACAATTAGTGAGAAAACACTTAAGCTAAAGCAAGACTCTACCATATACTCCATAATTGTGGAGTTGGTTCAGTAAAACGTTGATGGATAACATAGCTAAAGTGGTGAAAAGATGGCGGAGGATCAGGGCAGTGACTCTACCCTGTTTAATTGTGTCTGTAATTATTGGTGATCGAAAGCAGAGCAGATTCACTCCTGTGAAAGGGTTAGGATTCCGACTGGCTTGCTGTGAGGCTCACCTGGATTTACTGCAGGGACAAAATGGATGGAAGTGATGCTAGGCCCCAACTTCGAATCTATGACATAATATCGAAACACACATTATCGTAGTACAAAATTATCGACACAAAAATATCGACATCAAATATATCGTCATCCTATACTTATTTAATCACATACACAAATATCGAAATTAAAATATCGCAATACATAAACATCGATATCAATTATATCGACCCCATATATATCGCAATATTTAAATATCGATAATTAAAATTTATAAACAGTACGTTAAAAATATCGAGAGTAAAAATATCGGCTACAATAATATCGTTATTTAAGCAATATCGAACAATTTTATTATTATTCTATAACACTTTTAAACATTAAAAAAATACTATTAGCACTACAAATTACATTTTACAACAATTTATAAATACATAAATTTTCACATTTAAAAATAAATGATTTACACATGTATAAATTATTTCTTTAACATATTATATAAAGGTATGTATGCTCAACATTAATTAGCGTTTACCATATATGGTAATTAATTACACCAACAGTTTTTCAAAAATACAAACCAACGAATCAAAACAGTACAAACATAAACTCACCAATAGCTAACTAATTACTAACTCCAAAACACTATATAAACAATTACATCCAACAAACAAATTACCTGAGAAAAGTAGAAGACAGGAAAGAATACTGTGGATACATTTGACGACGCCTACAAGAAAACTAAGATTCAACCTACCATTAAGAGGATTGAAAGTAAGTAACAAAATGTAACTTAATTAAAGGAACTGCTAAAATTACACATTTAGTAAAAAGGACAAATTACTCATACATATGTATTGTATATTATCTCCTACCACTACAGAAAACTTCACTACTAAAGAACAGAAAAAACTAAGAAGAAAACTACGAAACTACTAACAAAGTAATCATTTTATATTTTTTCTCGAACAACATTAATTAATTGAAGCTTTAACATTAAAACAGCAAACAGACCTGCTTCCAAAAATATGTTTATAAATATGGATTTTAATGAATATACAGGCCACAACTGAAAATTGAACAGATTGCCTTACACCTACAACAGCATTAAAACTCTGCATAACAAGCAACTAATACAAAGTAAGTCAATTAAATGATGTGACAAACAGTAACTCCTAAAGAATGAAAAATTGCTAACATATTGTAATAATTTATGCATATATCCTTCTTTTTTTCTAGCACCACTACAACATCCACTAAAAACAAATATCAAAGAACAGAAATTCAACAAACAAAGATACAACTACCAAAGTAAGTATATCCAAACACTTTTCAAAAAGATAAAATAAGTAAAAGCTTTAACTTATAGCAAAACATGTAAAAGCTTCAAAAAGATAAAATAAGTAAAAGCTTTAACTTATAGCAAAACATGTAAAAGCTACCCAAAAAAATATAACTAAACAATTAACACAAATAAATGTTTTTTTTCAAGCAAAGAAACACCAGAAAAGACAGACCACAAGGAAAAGAGTAAAGAACATCAAAATCACAGACTAAACTTCAACCAAAGGTAAGCATGCACAATATAAATATTTATAATTCCCACTTAAAATACATATAACTATAACTATAATAACTATACCATATATTTCTAATAGATTTAAAAAGGAGAAAATGACAGAAGGAGCTGAATTTGTTACCAGTCAAAAAGGGAAACTATTACTCTGCTACATGGGTTATACTTATACCCAAGAGAAACAATTTGGGATGAAAGTAAATTGGAAATGTTGCAAATATTATTCTAACAAATGTTATGGAAGAGCAACAACTAGAGAAGCAACTGTCCTTTACACCAGGGAACACAACCACCCTCCAAATATAACAGAAATAGAAGTCAGAACAGCATTAGAAAACATTAAAGAAGCTAGTACATGTTCCCAAAAACCTACAAGCCTAATTTTAAAAGAACAAATTCCACAAATCCCCAAAACAGCCACTACCCAAATGCCTAATATAATTTCTCTCAAAAGAACAATATCACGTACCAAAAAAGCAACTACTACTACCACTCCACCTCCTAAAACATATAGTGATATAAATTTAACTCATGACCAAACTATAACTTTAAACAAAATACCTTTTATAATTTACGACAATAAAAACAATGAGAAAAGAATAATAATCTTTGGTACTGCTATAAATTTAATAAAACTCCAACAATGCCAATTTTGGATGATGGACGGCACTTTTAACATCTGTCCCAGACCTTTCTACCAACTTTACACAATACATGGCTTATATCAAAACTGTAACATACCTCTACTATATGCACTGCTTCCAAATAAAACTAATTCAACATATATGGATGTATTAAACATTATCAAACAAAAAACAAATGACTATTCCCCTGAAAAAAATTATACTGGATTTTGAACAAGCAATGCTCTCAGCTATTTTAAAAATACACCCCCATACCTGTATCCAAGGCTGCTATTATCATTTTAATCAGTGTCTTTGGAGGCATTTACAAAAAACTACTCTAAGCATAGAATATGCTACAAGCTCATCTTTTGCATATCAAATAAAAAAACTGATAGCACTAGCTTACGTCCCTGAAACAGATGTGGCCGAACACTACAACCTTTTAATAGACAGCCAATTTTACAAACAAAATGAAGCAAAGTTAACTCCTCTCTTAGACTACTTTGAGGACACTTGGATAGGTAGACTCCATAGATCTGGCCACAGGAGAAATCCTAAATTCTTAATACCCTGGTGGAATGTTTACAGAAGCACCTTAAATGGAGAATCTAAAACAAACAACGCAGTTGAAGGTTGGCACAATGCCTTCTTCCAATCAAGCCGAACTAAACCAACATTAGAAACATTCATTACATGCCTCCAAAAAGAGCAAAGTTATCAGGAATTCAGAATGGAGCAATCCATTACTGAACTAACTCCAAAAACATCCAAACAAACAAAACAAATGCACAAATACCTAGAGCAACAAGTAAAGCTGTACCCTAGCACAACAGGCATGGAATACCTCAATATAATAACCAAAACACTACTGTAAACTACTCTAAGCCACAAACAATCTCAATAGAAAAATGTTCTAATACAATAATATTACATTCATATAATTTATCTTGAAAAAAATTAATGTATGGAATATATATTATATAATTAAATATATATACACACATTAATTATGTTTGAAATAAATAAAACTAAACAATATTCATTAAAACATTACCCACCCACAATTATAAAAATGTAAAAAAACTTACCAAAGATATTCCAAATGATGTAGAATCCATTTCCACCAAAATAATCCAGTTTCGAATACCAGTTACCCCCAAAAAAAAGAAAAAATACAACTGTCCCAAAATAGATAAATCCATTCCACGAAGCTCTTTCGAAATACCATAAAAAACCCGAAAAATGTAAAAATGTAGAAAAAACGCTCCAGGAAAGCTGAAAAATTTGAAGAAGTGTCTACAAACTATTTGTTAATAAAACTAACAAACACTTCTCCCCAAAAAAAACGCTTCCTTCGGACATCAGGAACTCCTGCAAGTGAAAGACATAAAAGAAATATTCCCACCCACATAAAATAACACATACACTCCTACTAAAATTAATAGCAACATAATATTTCGAATAATAAACTTAAACATCTAACCACTAACTCTACACACAAGGCAATACAACACTAAAAAGTACGTTAAATGTACATCCGCAAACACAACATATCATAATCGCCAATACAACACATTTACTTCTAACAACACTAAATACGACCAAACTACTCTCAAAATTAATTCAAAACACAGTTAAAACATATTAAATAAACCTTACCTTCAGAGACGTGAAGTGTTTCCCAACCGCTAGCTGAACTTCCTCAAAATGACACAAAACGACCTAAAGTGGTTACAAAATAAAGGACCCAAAACTAAAGAAAATGATAGAAATTACACATTTATTATTTAATGCAAGCAAAGTATTTGTTAATTTAATAAACCAAGGAATACTATGAAAAAATAGTAATATATTTTTTGTATTAAATTACTTAGAAAACTGTACACAATTTGTAAAATTATAAAAATAAATATTATAAAATACATAATATTTATTATTATAATTGTAAAAATGTTGAAATGGTGTAAAAAAAATTAACAAAATGTATAAAAATAAATGTTTTCTACAATATTTTCTTCAATTAAAATGTTTGTTACAAAATGTAATATTAATATATTTATATTAATATAAATACAAAACTATTGTTTACTAACAACATGTATTTGAATATATACATTGTATATGTATTTTTCAAACAGTATATTTTATTTGGATGTATGACGTTACAACTCATACGTTTAGAACGCATACCATTACAACGAAATTTTTACAACGCAAAAACTATTACAACGCATGTATTTACAACGCATGTTTTTACAACGCAGATACCTTTACAACGCATACCATTACAACATACGTATTGGTAAGTATATAATAATTTTGTTAATTTAAATTAATAGAAAATAATATAATTTAATTAAATGTAATATAATTTAATGTAATTTAATATCATTTAATTAATTTAATTTAAATTTTAATAATTAAAAATAATATAATTTAATTTAATTTAATATAATTTAATTTCATTTAATTAAATTAATTTAACTTTAAATTTATTTTAACCCTGTACCCCTGTACCCCAAAAACCCAAAACTGACCCTAAAATACCCTTTTACCCAAAAACCCAAAACTGACCCTGAACCCTAAAAATACCCCTTTACCCAAAAACCCAAAACTGACCCTGAACCCTAAAAATACCCCTTTACCCAAAAACCCAAAACTGACCCTGAACCCAAAAATACCCCTTTACCCAAAAACTGAAAACTGACCCTGAACCCTAAAAATACCCCTTTACCCAAAAACTGAAAACTGACCCTAAACCCTAAAAATACCCCTTTACCCCAAAACCCAAAACTGACCCTGAACCCGAAAAATACCCTTTTACCCAAAAACTGAAAACTGACCCTGAACCCAAAAAACTACCCCTTTACCCAAAAACTGAAAACTGACCCTGAACCCTAAAAATACCCCTTTACCCAAAAACTGAAAACTGACCCTGAACCCTAAATATACCCTTTTACCCAAAAACTGAAAACTGACCCTGAACCCTAAATATACCCCTTTACCCAAAAACTGAAAACTGACCCTGAACCCTAAAAATACCCCTTTACCCAAAAACTGAAAACTGACCCTGAACCCTATAAATACCCCTTTACCCAAAAACCCAAAACTAACCCTGAACACTAAAAATACCCTTTTACCCAAAAACTGAAAACTGACCGTGAACCCTAAAAATACCCCTTTACCCAAAAACTGAAAACTGACCCTGAACCCTAAAAATACCCCTTTACCCAAAAACCCAAAACTAACCCTGAACCCTAAAAATACCCCTTTACCCAAAAACCCACAACTGACCCTGAACCCTAAAAATACCCTTGTATCCAAAAACTGCAAACTGACCCTGAACCCTAAAAATACCCCTTTACCCAAAAACTGAAAACTGACCCTGAACCCTAAAAATACCCCTTTACCCAAAAACTGAAAACTGACCCTGAACCCTAAAAATACCCTTTTACCCAAAAACCCAACACTGACCCTGAACCCTAAAAATACCCCTTATATATATATATATAATTATATACTTACCAATACTTACGTTGTAATGGTATGCGTTGTAAAGGTACCTGCGTTGTAAATACATGCGTTGTAAATACATGCGTTGTAATAGTTTTTGCGTTGTAAATGGTAGTGCGTTGTAAAAGTTGCGTTGTAATGGTTGTTTCCCATTTTATTTACTTATAACAATACTTATGTTTATTAAATATGTACTCTTTGAATTAAGTAATATTACCAATATTGTTTGAAATGTTTAATAAAATTTACACAAAATCCACTAATATATTAATAAATATAAATGTAAAAAATATATGTTATACTAATGTTTATTGTTTTTCTTTCTCATGTTAATAAAAAATTTAATTTGTTCCAAAAACACTACAGTATTTAATGACATTTCAATCTACATAACTTTACTATTCCCACTCCAGTCTACATTAATTTGGTGTAGGTGCTGGACACTAATTAAATATAATTTACTATTCCCACTCCAGTCACCATTAATTTGGGGTAGGTGCTGGACACTAATTAAATATAATTTAATTTTCTCACTCCAGTCTACATTAATTAGAGATAGATGGTGGACACTAATTATATATAATTTACTATTCCTACTCCATTCTACATTAATTAGGAATACTTTAGCACACTATTTACATATACTTTTAAATTCCCACTCCAAGGTACATAAAATGCATGTATATATATGTTTAATTAAATAAAAATACATACCTTAAACACTATATACAATAATAATGTTTAAAAAATAATCTTTTATAATTAATAATTTTTATTTTCACTATTCAAATGTAGTATAATATACAAAACTGTACAGCAATATAGATTGTTAACAATTTTACTCACTTCATACACTCAACAAACAAATATACTTATTCCGAATGTGTAAATATCAAATAAATGTAAAAAATATTCCGATTATTTATATAAAATAATTTGTTAAACATATTTTAAAGTAGAACAATATTGTAAAATGTTATAGAAAAGATTTCGCAATTTATTTTAAAATTTTTGCGAAATTCGAAATTTTAAATTTTTATTTAATGTATATATTGGTTTTATAAATGTTTTGACATATTTTAACAAAAATTTGTAAAAAATAAATTTTTTAATTATAAAAATTATTATTCTTTTTTTTTTAATTTTCCCAATAAATTTAAAATTTATAACACTTTTTTTATGTAGAATTATTTAACCATTTTACATTTTTTCTCTTATTTAAATATATTTATTTATAAACATTTTTTATATATTATTTTAAAATAATTATTATAAAATAGCATCTATTTCAAATATCAACTTTCTAAAAATATATATTTGAAAACATATTTTTAAAATTTTGAATTATTTTAAAAAATATTAAAATTTTAATTTTTAAATGTTTTTGTAAATTTATTATATTTTTAAAATTAATTTATAATTTTTTTTAAAACACTCGCCACCCTTATCCCCTATAAACCCAACATCCCGCTCCTAAATTTATATATCAATTAATTACTTTTTATATAAAATTTATATTTAATTTTTTTTTTATATATTTTCTAATTAAAATAAAAAATCTGCAATTTAATATTTATAATATATACATTTTTAATACACTCCCCACCCTTATCCCCTATTAACCCAACATCCCGCTCCTAAATTTATATATGTTTTATTTTTACACATTACTATTAATAAATTGTAAATATTATTAATTATTACACAACAATAACACATATTACTACATAATTATTAATATATAATTTATTTCGATATTTTTACTATTTATCGATATTTCTTTACAACGATATTTTTACTTAGATATTTTTGTTATCGATATTTCAGCACACATACTTATTACGATATTTTTGTAATCGATATTTGTGATTCCGATATTTTTCATCATCGATATTTAAACTTCGATATTATGTCACTTCGATATTAAAAGTTCGATATTATGTCTGAGTACCCCCAACTTCCCTCACCTACCTCCTTCGCCCAACTAGGTCAAAGCAAAAGAGGGAAGGTGGGGAAGGAGGGAAACAAAACATGGGAAGGAAGAAGGGGTTGACGTCCACTGGTTCTTCTGTGGGGTGGTCTCCAAGAATCCTACAGGAGAAAACACAAGGTAAGTACTAATCCAGTATACGAGTAGCTAGCTGTACATTAACTCCCTACTTCTAATGAGATACCGGTAAATGAATATGCAAAGCATGTGTGGGGGAACAACTCCCATGAACTGTAGAACACTCCCAGTATCTGAAATATGAAGTACAATGTTCAGTATGTAGAAGGTCTGCGAGAGTTTTGCAATAAACAAGAGACGAACATCACTATACTAGCCTATGTTAAAAAGCACCAAAGGAGTATATGAGACCCTTTAAATAATAATCACCAGTTTCGCCTGTATTTGGGAAAAACCAAAAAACTAATTTCCCAGGACAGGAGAGAGTGCACAGAAAAAATAGGGCAAAAAGCACAGAGTCACTTTAAACAAAAAAGTGGGTTATCGCATATAATTAATATAGGGCCAGATGTATCAAGATACACTTTTGCGATTCTCAAATAGCGATTTTTAAGGAATCGCTATATGAGAATTGCAAAATGGTATGTATGTAGAAATTGGCTATTTTTTAGCGATTTCTTAAAATTCCTTAATTGCGATTAGCAAATTGCTAATCGCAATTAAGGAATAATAATCCCATTCATTTCTATGGGCCAGGAGGCCCATAGGAATGAATGTGAAATTATTCTCAATTTGCGATTCTCAATTTGCTAATCGCAAATTGAGAATAATTTCAAGGGTGCAGGGGTGTCCAAAGGACACCCTGTTGCACCCCTGAAATAAGCATGGGTGCACATGTGGTGTACATACATGCCCTTAGGGCATGTATGTGCATCACATGGCACTTTGAAAAATGCAAAAAATGGCATTTTTCAAGAAATTCGCAAATTACCACCAACTTGAAGTTGTTGGTAATTTGCGATTCCTTAGGGACAATTAGCACTTTTTTTTGCTTCATACATTGCATTTAAGGAATCGCAAATTTTGAGATTCCTTAAATGCAATCGCAAAATAAGGAATCGCAAATTTGCGATTCCTTATTTTGCACTGAAATCTGCTACAACATACCATTTTGCTCAAATGAGTTCGCAAACCCCGAATTTCGGCGTTTGCAAACCCATTTGAGCTTCATACATCTGGCCCATGGTCTCTCTTTTCTCTTAGTAGAAAGAAGAGATTAAACAGAAATATAGAAGACCACCAGATTCACCCTTCTAATCATATAACCATCAGAGAATTGCGACCTTCCTTCTATTTCAAATAAGCAAGTAAAACACTGGAAACGAAGAAACTGTGATCCTTTACAACCCTTGCTTTTCCTTTCATTTCAGAAGCAAGCTGCCAGGAAGCCAAGGTTTAAGAGGCTGAGGCTCCTAAGAAACAATGTTGCCAGCCGGCAAGAAGTACGTAAGAAAAGTGCTCCGGAAGAGCACCAGAGAACCCAGGAAGAAGAAGGTATTCAGGAGAGGCCTTGTAAGATAGCGAGCGATGTGACGACAAACAGAAAGCTGATGTTGGAAGATTCAGGTAAGTGCAGCAGGAAAACGATGGGAGGCCTGGTGGGATCTGTGCTGGAACGCGTAGCATGTTACCAACGCGGATCCCTCCCTTAAGTATGCCTCAGGCACCGCCCTCTCCCGCTGACAGAAAACAGCAGGCGGGGCTCGCGCCTACATACTCGAGTGTGGGAAGAAGCGCTGTTGCAGCAGTGTGCCCTGGAGTGCCCAACAGTACACCCCCCCAGTACCCTTCCCCCGACAGGTTTGTGTTTGTTCAGATAGTGCTGATGAAAAAAGCGAACCAAACGGGGAGCATGCACATTAGAGGCCGGTTTCCACATCCGCTCTTCAGGCCCATAACCCTTCCAGTGGACCAGGTACTGCAACTGACAACGCACCGTGCAAGAGTCCACGGTATACGCCACCTCATACTCGGGATTATCATCCACCAAAACAGGTGGTTGGGGGAGGGGGGCGGGTTGAGCAGGAACAACAGTACCAGGGGTGACCGGTTTCAACAAAGAAACATGAAAGACAGGATGGATATGTAATATGTCAGGCAAGTCGAGTTTCAGAGCGATAGGATTCACCACTATAGAAACAAAATAAGGAACAATGAAGCGGGGCTTACATTTTTTTGTTCCTTTAATCTGGATGTTCCGAGTGGACAACCATACCCTGTCTCCCACAGCATAATCCAGTGGTGGTCGACAATGACGATCGCCATCTTTCTTATATACTATTGGCCTCTTCCAAGGATTATTTGGCGGAAACATGAATGTCTTGGAGACGAGATACCAAATCCAGAGCGGCAGGAGAGTCAGTAGGAACTAAAAGTGATACAAAACCACAGCGAGGGTGAAACACATAGTTGCAGAAAAAAGGTGATACCCCAATAGATACATGTTCATTGTTGTTATACGCAAACTCCACAGTCCAAAGAACTGAGTCCCAATCCCTGTCTGCCTGTAAGAGGTGAGAACGTAGGTATTGCTTGATACACTGGTTGACCCTTTCTGTTTGACCGGCTGTTTGAGGTTGATGGACAGTAGAGAGGCGTACATCTATCTCCAACAAGTTGTTCAATCCTTTCTAAAGTGGGACACAAATTGAGGGCCCCATCTGATACAATAACAGAGGGCAGGCCATGAAGGCGCACTACCTGTTGGAGAAATACACAAACTGGCTCTTTCGAAGTAGGCAAACCTTTCAAGGATATGAAATGGGACATTTTGAATAGCATGTCAACAGCTACAAATATGACGATATGCCCTTGCTTTGTAGGTGGTAGTACTACAAAAAAGCCCATAGAAATGGAATGCCATGGTGTAGGAGGTGTAGGCAGGGGGATTAAGAGTCCTGCTGGTACCTGGTGGGAACTCTTACTTTCTGCACAAATATAACAATTTTGTACATACAACTTAGTATCTTGATTCATGGATGGGCACCAAAAATACCTTTTAAGCAGGGCAAAGGTTTTCTTGTGTCCAGGATGACCTGCCAACGTACGTGTATGGCGCCACCCCAGTGCTTGTAACTGAAGGGGTTTTGTAGGGAGAACTAAGACTCCTTGAATATAGACTAAGTTGTTAATCCAGACCCCATTGTGTTTGGTTTCTTAGTCTTTGAGTTCTTGTGATTCATGTGTATGGGCCACTTCTTTCAAAAAGGATTCCTTTGAAAAGGTACCTCCTAAAACATGATCAGGACTTAGAATGAGAGGTGGGTCTTGTGTGCCCTGTTCATCAGACAACTCACAGCCAAACCGGGATAGGGCATTGTGGAATTGTAGTTCGTGAACTGAACATCATCTGCGCCATCTTGTCCATTCCTCAGACTCACGTATGAACATACACGACAGCCATTTTAGGTACCATGATCTCCCTGTTCACGATCGATCATCAGCGCACTTCCCTGACCCTGCAAGCCTCCCCCATGCACTCTGGCTGACCCCGCATCCACATGCGTAAGTCATGAACCCTCCTCTTCCACATGACTCTGTCTCTAGGAATCACACCCCGCGCCTGACCAACACCTCCTTCCGATTATCCACACTAATCACACTGATCCTTTCCTTCCATGAATACCTCTCCTTTGATGACCCCTTCCTCTGAGCCCGATTGTCTGTACGAACCGCTGGTCATCCCTTGGCCTGAGGATACAGTTTATTGCCCACTACTGTATGCACTCGACCCTTTTCAAAGGAGCTACTATTGATCATGACCTCCCCACCCCTTGAGATTCGATCAGGCGCACACATTCCAAAGGAATCGGCGAAACACTCAGCTGAGTGATAGCCCCCTCCTGTTGTATGGGGGGTGAGGACCTCTACTGTAGCCACGTGTTGGAATGAGCCGGAACTGGGGGGGGGGGGTACCGGGGATGTCATCTTTCACTACTTCACAATGTCTTTTATTGTAATAGAGAACAGTCACATGTCATAAACCAGTGTATAAAAGACCAGGTCTCAGAGAGGCTGTCAGAGAGCACCTCGAGACGATACCTTGTTGTCCGATCTGATGTGTTCTGCTCCGTCGGAATAAAACGTGTTTCCTGTCTTCCTGTCTCCAGCGCCTGCCTCTTTATTTGATAATCTTTGTAAGGTATTAGAGGCGTTTAACGCCGGGCAAAATTACTGAAGAGACATCGACTAAATCGCCTGACCATTTTTATTGCTCACCTTCAACAATTGGCGTCCCAACGTGTGGGGCCCATCAGCGACACGTGGATCCGGTGGGAGAGGTCCCAACGACAGAGTGAACGACTGCAACGATCGGAAGAGCTCCTGTCCGATAGACCCTCGTCTGACAGCCGATCATCTGAACTTCACTGGTTCCGATCAGACCTCTCCCCGAGTGATCTTCGGTCCTGACTTGGAACCATCAGGAGTGCCACGGTAGCAGCAGAGAGTAGAGGACGATCGGGCGCTGGAAGCGGAAGACGAGAAACTGTCCATACGGTCCGGGGAAGGTCGTGTAACACGACAAACTAAGAAATATTTGATTGTTTGATTGAAAATACTAGTATTACTCTCCAAATTGTTGGTTCTCTTGGAGATTCTCTGTCTGCAAACTGAGAGGGATAAAAGTATTCTCTCTTCCTTTGCATGCAGTGAAGGGTAGGTAACGCAGGCCTTTGCCCCCGTTGTAATCCGTCGTGCCTATCTTTTCTCCCCCACTGATTGATTGTTTGCCCGAACATTGTTTGTTCGAGGATTGGTTTTCTCGAGAATTCTCTGCCTACAAATGGGGAAGGGTAAAAAGTATTCTGTCCTCCTTTGCAGATAGTGAAGAATAGGTAGTGCAGGCTTTTGCCCCCGTTGTAACCCGTTGCGCCTATTTCTTTCTCGCCACTGATTGTTTGATTGAACGAACATTAATTGTTCGATATTGGTTCTCTCTTTGGGTATTCCCTATTTGCGAATACTGCAGAATAAAAATATTCTGTCTAGTCTTCGCGAAGTAGTGAAGGGTAGGTAGTGCAGACTTTTGTCCCCGTTGTAACCCGTCATGCCTATCTTCTCCCCATTGGTCAGTAGTTGGATCAACCCGGACCGCTTATTAGAGATGAACCATCCAGCTCCATTGGAAGGCACCCCTAATAAGGACATGTTCACTAAACAAGGACTAGTCGCCATAGCTTATAGTAAGCTATGGCATAAATATTCGAAAAGGGACCCCAAAAATCAGTGGCCACTGATAGGTTCCTTTGATGATCATAAAATAAAAGCGCTAGAAGCAGCTGTTAGAATAAATAAGGCAACACCCACTATGCTCGATAGTATCGGCATGTGGCGCAAAGAAGCAGAGCAACGAAGGAAAAGAGAAGAAACAAAAATAGGGAAAGAATTACGAAAGGCAGCCCACCTGGCAGCGAAGGAACTAGATGAAGAGATAAAAAGGAGAGAGGAAGTTAGACAAACGCAAGAATCAGGGTCAACAGGCCAATGTCCTGTTAGGACCCCCTCTACGCTCTACCCAGAGATGCCCTCCAAACAACGGGCAAACGACGAGTTACTGCTAGGTCCTCCGATCATCTACATGCCCCTTCCTTATGCCCCCTGCCAGCAACTGGCACAGCACCTACCAGTCCTGAGCACGGGCGAGGGTGACCCTAGCGCTAGTGCCCCGGCCCTTACGGTCTTCGCACCGGCCACATCGGTAACAACATCAGATGAACTCGAGACTAGCAAGCAGCTAACGGCAAGACCGAATAGGTTGAGCAAAGATGAGCGGGATGGGATTGATAAGATAGCAAAGACACTGGTAGAACGGTTCAGCTTCCACACCCTGAACGCATATGAGGATAGGTATCAAACTAAGGGTCCTGCTAAGCTGACGGCTCTATATAGAAAGATCGATGTTGGAGATGGGACTGAGCATGACGTGACGGACCTCTTCATGCAAACGCTTGAGGTCTTCCACCACCTCACTGAACAGAAACCAGAGGTTAAGCTCACAGTCTCTGAAAACGGCTGAGCCCCCATTAGAAGTAGCCAACACTATGATGCCTATCAGAGAAGCCGCCCCCTACTGGGTTCCCCCAAGAGGTCAGGGAACAAACGACGATATTAACCACGTAGATGCAAAAGGGAGGGTTGTGTACAACTGGGTTTATCAACCATGGGATCGACAAGATATTTTAACCTATAGGCAAACCCTGCCCGATTTAAGAAAGAACCCGACAGCATTTAATACCGAACTAAGTACAGCCTTGGGCTCAACCATAATGACTCTAGCGGACATTGATTTGTTTTTTGGGTTATGTCTGCCGGCTGACGTGTGGAAGCAAATCCGGAAGGCCAACCACACAGATCTGTTTGGACATACCTGGAATCAACTCGGTGAACTAGATAGGCAGCGAGAGCCCGGTAAGAAACCTGTAAAAGACATACTGGAACTCCCGGACAAAATAGTGCAGAAGTTAAAGACATTGATCCCAGAGAGAAAGGTAGACTGGTCGATAGTCACGGCTTGCCGTCAGAAACCCCAGGAAGACGTATCAGAGTATTTCTCCCGATTTGAGACAGTGTTCTCCGATTACAGTGGCCAAGACATGACCACCACAACCGGACAGCACCTATTCGTGCAAAACTACGTAAAGGGGCTATTACAAGAGGTCTCCCAGAAGTTACAGACAAGCGAGAGTAGTTGGGGGGCCTCAAAACCTGCAGCTATCCTTCAGATGGCTCAGTATTACGAACACCAAAAGAACGAGAACGAGAGGGCAACTGAGAGAAAGAAAAATGACTTAAAAGAACGAGTGATGATTGCTCAATTACAGGGAGTGACTCGAGGAAGGGAGCAGTATAGGAGAAATTACCGGTCAAATGCCCCTAGAAATCCACCCCCTAGAGACCGCACACCCACACCTGGCGCTCCACGAACAGACCTCGATGAGAACCAGTGTGCGTTTTGCAAAGGATTTGGCCACTGGAAGTCTCAATGCCCGGTCCTCCGAGAAACGATTAAGAATAGCGAGACAAGGGATATGGCAAATGGCCCCAGGACAAGAGGGCAGGGACGAGGGCACACCCACGACACCAACAGTGACCAACCTGACAGACCGAACACATTTGACCGCCCCGACAGAATCAGTGCCAACAGTCCGGCTGCGACAATGCTCACGACTTTGCATAGGACTGCCAAGGGCGAGGGAGGGATCCAGTCGAGCTCTGTGTTGACCAGCAAGGTCCTTACGTCACCGCTAAGGTCCTGGGTACAAAGTCTCCATTTTTGGTAGACACTGGAGCGACACGTAGTGTACTATCAAAGCGACTGATTCCAAGGGCACCCTTGTCTGGCTCACACATTACATCGATAGGTTTCGATGGAACGCCCTCCACTAATCCCCTGTCTGTACCTATCTCTTTTGACCTAGGAAACAACCCCACGGACACAACATTCCTGCTCTCCTCCAACTCCCCAGACGCCATTATGGGTATTGATCTACTAAAACATTTCCGAGCTACTATTAGGTGTTCCCCAGATGGTGTCCGAGTCATCCTGTACGACAACCCGAGCATGTCCAGATCCTGCCCCGCACAACATATGTACTCTATAACTGATGCTAACCGATCCTTGCTCGACATCCTACCCCTGTACCTGTGGGCCAGCAACGACTCGGATGTAGGACGAATGATGATCGATCCTGTGCACATAACTGTTCGACCAGACGCCATACTCCCGAAACTTCCACAGTACCGGGTATCGCCCGAAGGCGAGAAGGCATTGGTAGCAATTATTCAGTCCCTGGTAGATGCAGGAGTGGTAGAGGAAGTGGTTAGTAATGTTTGCAACAGCCCTATCCTACCCATTGTTAAGAAGCAAGGTGAGGGAGATGAGAAAGCGTACCGCTTCATCATCGACCTGCGAGAAGTCAACAAAGTGGTAGTGCCACAGTACCCCGTAGTCTCAGACATCACCACCATTCTGACCCTCATCCCGTCCACTGCCACCACCTTCACCGTTATTGATCTCAAGAATGCATTTTTCTCTATCCCCATCCATCCAGACAGCCGTTATCTCTTCGGCTTCACCTTACAAAACCGTTCGTATCCATTTTGTAGAGCTCCCCAGGGCTACACTGAAAGTCCCAGCATCTACAGCCAGGCCCTCAAAAGACAGCTGGACACCGTCCAGCTACCAGATGGAGTGGTGTTGATCCAATATGTCGATGATATCCTTTTGGCGGCCGACACCACTCCTCTTGCAATCACAGCCACCATCCAACTCTTGCATTTTCTTGCGGAGAATGGCCACAAAGTCTCCAAAAAGAAACTGCAGTTCTGCCAACCTCAAGTGACCTACCTAGGCCATCTCCTGTCCAAAGAAGGGAGGAAACTTACACCCGCCTGAATCCAGACCATGCTAGACACCCCCATCCCGAAAACACAGAAGCAAATCCGTTCATTGGTGGGCCTTACCTCTTTTTGCCGACAATGGTTGCCAAATTTCAGTCTCATCATAAAACCCCTACTCTCCCTGTTGGCCAAAGATGTTCCTTTCCCACTCCCTTGGACCCCCGAATGCCAAGCGTCCTTTAAGGAGTTGCGGGATGCCCTTTGCTCGGCACCCGTCCTAGGAACACCAGATTACTCCAAGCCCTTCTCTCTCTTCACTCACGAAAGGGAGGGATGCGCATTGTCTGTTCTAACTCAGCCCATCGGCTCCAAACAACGCCCTTGTGCCTACTTCTCTGCCACTCTTGACCCAGTCGCCAGAGCTTTACCTGCCTGCCTTCGAGCAGTAGCCGCCGCTGCTGTCTCTATCCGTCAGAGTGAGGGAATTGTACTTTCAAACTCTCTCACGGTGTTAGTACCCCACGCAGTTGACACCCTTTTGAATCAGACCAAGACTCAACACCTGACTAGTGCACGACTGACGGGGTACGAATTGACTCTACTTGCACCCCATATCACCCTTAAGAGATGCACGACTTTGAATCCTGCTACACTGTTGCCCTTGCCTGAAAATGACCCCGATGTGCCCCCTATACACGACTGTGTGACCCTCACGGACGAACAGACCAGAAGTAGAATTGACCTTAGAGACACTGCTTTTACAGACCCTGATGGAGAACTATGGGTAGACGGCTCTTGTATCAAACTCCCAGACGGCACCACCTCAGCTGCCTATGCGGTGCCTATGCGGTGAAGTGGGTTATCGCATATAATTAATATAGGGCCTGATGTATCAAGATACACTTTTGCGATTCTCAAATAGCGATTTTTAAGGAATCGCTATATGAGAATTGCAAAATGGTATGTATGTAGAAATTGGCTATTTTTTTGCGATTTCTTAAAATTCCTTAATTGCGATTAGCAAATTGCTAATCGCAATTAAGGAATAATAATCCCATTCATTTCTATGGGCCAGGAGGCCCATAGGAATGAATGTGAAATTATTCTCAATTTGCGATTCTCAATTTGCTAATCGCAAATTGAGAATAATTTCAAGGGTGCAGGGGTGTCCAAAGGACACCCTGTTGCACCCCTGAAATAAGCATGGGTGCACATGTGGTGTACATACATGCCCTTAGGGCATGTATGTGCATCACATGGCACTTTGAAAAATGCAAAAAATGGCATTTTTCAAGAAATTCGCAAATTACCACCAACTTGAAGTTGTTGGTAATTTGCGATTCCTTAGGGACAATTAGCACTTTTTTTTGCTTCATACATTGCATTTAAGGAATCGCAAATTTTGAGATTCCTTAAATGCAATCGCAAAATAAGGAATCGCAAATTTGCGATTCCTTATTTTGCACTGAACTCTGCTACAACATACCATTTTGCTCAAATGAGTTCGCAAACCCCGAATTTCGGCGTTTGCGAACCCATTTGAGCTTCATACATCTGGCCCATGGTCTCTCTTTTCTCTTAGTAGAAAGAAGAGATTAAACAGAAATATAGAAGACCACCAGATTCACCCTTCTAATCATATAACCATCAGAGAATTGCGACCTTCCTTCTATTTCAAATAAGCAAGTAAAACACTGGAAACGAAGAAACTGTGATCCTTTACAACCCTTGCTTTTCCTTTCATTTCAGAAGCAAGCTGCCAGGAAGCCAAGGTTTAAGAGGCTGAGGCTCCTAAGAAACAATGTTGCCAGCCGGCAAGAAGTACGTAAGAAAAGTGCTCCGGAAGAGCACCAGAGAACCCAGGAAGAAGAAGGTATTCAGGAGAGGCCTTGTAAGATAACGAGCGATGTGACGACAAACAGAAAGCTGATGTTGGAAGATTCAGGTAAGTGCAGCAGGAAAACGATGGGAGGCCTGGTGGGATCTGTGCTGGAACGCGTAGCATGTTACCAACGCGGATCCCTCCCTTAAGTATGCCTCAGGCACCGCCCTCTCCCGCTGACAGAAAACAGCAGGCGGGGCTCGCGCCTACATACTCGAGTGTGGGAAGAAGCGCTGTTGCAGCAGTGTGCCCTGGAGTGCCCAACAGTACACCCCCCCAGTACCCTTCCCCCGACAGGTTTGTGTTTGTTCAGATAGTGCTGATGAAAAAAGCGAACCAAACGGGGAGCATGCACATTAGAGGCCGGTTTCCACATCCGCTCTTCAGGCCCATAACCCTTCCAGTGGACCAGGTACTGCAACTGACAACGCACCGTGCAAGAGTCCACAGTATACGCCACCTCATACTCGGGATTATCATCCACCAAAACAGGTGGTTGGGGGAGGGGGGCGGGTTGAGCAGGAACAACAGTACCAGGGGTGACCGGTTTCAACAAAGAAACATGAAAGACAGGATGGATATGTAATATGTCAGGCAAGTCGAGTTTCAGAGCGATAGGATTCACCACTATAGAAACAAAATAAGGAACAATGAAGCGGGGCTTACATTTTTTTGTTCCTTTAATCTGGATGTTCCGAGTGGACAACCATACCCTGTCTCCCACAGCATAATCCAGTGGTGGTCGACAATGACGATCGCCATCTTTCTTATATACTATTGGCCTCTTCCAAGGATTATTTGGCGGAAACATGAATGTCTTGGAGACGAGATACCAAATCTAGAGCGGCAGGAGAGTCAGTAGGAACTAAAAGTGATACAAAACCACAGCGAGGGTGAAACACATAGTTGCAGAAAAAAGGTGATACCCCAATAGATACATGTTCATTGTTGTTATACGCAAACTCCACAGTCCAAAGAACTGAGTCCCAATCCCTGTCTGCCTGTAAGAGGTGAGAACGTAGGTATTGCTTGATACACTGGTTGACCCTTTCTGTTTGACCGGCTGTTTGAGGTTGATGGACAGTAGAGAGGCGTACATCTATCTCCAACAAGTTGTTCAATCCTTTCCAAAGTGGGACACAAATTGAGGGCCCCATCTGATACAATAACAGAGGGCAGGCCATGAAGGCGCACTACCTGTTGGAGAAATACACAAACTAGCTCTTTCGAAGTAGGCAAACCTTTCAAGGATATGAAATGGGACATTTTGAATAGCATGTCAACAGCTACAAATATGACGATATGCCCTTGCTTTGTAGGTGGTAGTACTACAAAAAAGCCCATAGAAATGGAATGCCATGGTGTAGGAGGTGTAGGCAGGGGGATTAAGAGTCCTGCTGGTACCTGGTGGGAACTCTTACTTTCTGCACAAATATAACAATTTTGTACATACAACTTAGTATCTTGATTCATGAATGGGCACCAAAAATACCTTTTAAGCAGGGCAAAGGTTTTCTTGTGTCCAGGATGACCTGCCAACGTACGTGTATGGCACCACCCCAGTGCTTGTAACTGAAGGGGTTTTGTAGGGAGAATTAAGACTCCTTGAATATAGACTAAGTTGTTAATCCAGACCCCATTGTGTTTGGTTTCTTAGTCTTTGAGTTCTTGTGATTCATGTGTATGGGCCACTTCTTTCAAAAAGGATTCCTTTGAAAAGGTACCTCCTAAAACATGATCAGGACTTAGAATGAGAGGTGGGTCTTGTGTGCCCTGTTCATCAGACAACTCACAGCCAAACCGGGATAGGGCATTGTGGAATTGTAGTTCGTGAACTGAACATCATCTGCGCCATCTTGTCCATTCCTCAGACTCACGTATGAACATACACGACAGCCATTTTAGGTACCATGATCTCCCTGTTCACGATCGATCATCAGCGCACTTCCCTGACCCTGCAAGCCTCCCCCATGCACTCTGGCTGACCCCGCATCCACATGCGTAAGTCATGAACCCTCCTCTTCCACATGACTCTGTCTCTAGGAATCACACCCCGCGCCTGACCAACACCTCCTTCCGATTATCCACACTAATCACACTGATCCTTTCCTTCCATGAATACCTCTCCTTTGATGACCCCTTCCTCTGAGCCCGATTGTCTGTACGAACCGCTGGTCATCCCTTGGCCTGAGGATACAGTTTATTGCCCACTACTGTATGCACTCGACCTTTTTCAAAGGAGCTACTATTGATCATGACCTCCCCACCCCTTGAGATTCGATCAGGCGCACACATTCCAAAGGAATCGGCGAAACACTCAGCTGAGTGATAGCCCCCTCCTGTTGTATGGGGGGTGAGGACCTCTACTGTAGCCACGTGTTGGAATGAGCCGGAACTGGGGGGGGGTTACCGGGGATGTCATCTTTCACTACTTCACAATGTCTTTTATTGTAATAAAGAACAGTCACATGTCATAAACCAGTGTATAAAAGACCAGGTCTCAGAGAGGCTGTCAGAGAGCACCTCGAGACGATACCTTGTTGTCCGATCTGATGTGTTCTGCTCCGTCGGAATAAAACGTGTTTCCTGTCTTCCTGTCTCCAGCGCCTGCCTCTTTATTTGATAATCTTTGTAAGGTATTAGAGGCGTTTAACGCCGGGCAAAATTACTGAAGAGACATCGACTAAATCGCCTGACCATTTTTATTGCTCACCTTCAACAATTGGCGTCCCAACGTGTGGGGCCCATCAGCGACACGTGGATCCGGTGGGAGAGGTCCCAACGACAGAGTGAACGACTGCAACGATCGGAAGAGCTCCTGTCCGATAGACCCTCGTCTGACAGCCGATCATCTGAACTTCACTGGTTCCGAGCAGACCTCTCCCCGAGTGATCTTCGGTCCTGACTTGGAACCATCAGGAGTGCCACGGTAGCAGCAGAGAGTAGAGGACGATCGGGCGCTGGAAGCGGAAGACGAGAAACTGTCCATACGGTCCGGGGAAGGTCGTGTAACACGACAAACTAAGAAATATTTGATTGTTTGATTGAAAATACTAGTATTACTCTCCAAATTGTTGGTTCTCTTGGAGATTCTCTGTCTGCAAACTGAGAGGGATAAAAGTATTCTCTCTTCCTTTGCATGCAGTGAAGGGTAGGTAACGCAGGCCTTTGCCCCCGTTGTAATCCGTCGTGCCTATCTTTTCTCCCCCACTGATTGATTGTTTGCCCGAACATTGTTTGTTCGAGGATTGGTTTTCTCGAGAATTCTCTGCCTACAAATGGGGAAGGGTAAAAAGTATTCTGTCCTCCTTTGCAGATAGTGAAGAATAGGTAGTGCAGGCTTTTGCCCCCGTTGTAACCCGTTGCGCCTATTTCTTTCTCGCCACTGATTGTTTGATTGAACGAACATTAATTGTTCGATATTGGTTCTCTCTTTGGGTATTCCCTATTTGCGAATACTGCAGAATAAAAATATTCTGTCTAGTCTTCGCGAAGTAGTGAAGGGTAGGTAGTGCAGACTTTTGTCCCCGTTGTAACCCGTCATGCCTATCTTCTCCCCATTGGTCAGTAGTTGGATCAACCCGGACCGCTTATTAGAGATGAACCATCCAGCTCCATTGGAAGGCACCCCTAATAAGGACATGTTCACTAAACAAGGACTAGTCGCCATAGCTTATAGTAAGCTATGGCATAAATATTCGAAAAGGAACCCCAAAAATCAGTGGCCACTGATAGGTTCCTTTGATGATCATAAAATAAAAGCGCTAGAAGCAGCTGTTAGAATAAATAGGGCAACACCCACTATGCTCGATAGTATCGGCATGTGGCGCAAAGAAGCAGAGCAACGAAGGAAAAGAGAAGAAACAAAAATAGGGAAAGAATTACGAAAGGCAGCCCACCTGGCAGCGAAGGAACTAGATGAAGAGATAAAAAGGAGAGAGGAAGTTAGACAAACGCAAGAATCAGGGTCAACAGGCCAATGTCCTGTTAGGACCCCCTCTACGCTCTACCCAGAGATGCCCTCCAAACAACGGGCAAACGACGAGTTACTGCTAGGTCCTCCGATCATCTACATGCCCCTTCCTTATGCCCCCTGCCAGCCACTGGCACAGCACCTACCAGTCCTGAGCACGGGCGAGGGTGACCCTAGCGCTAGTGCCCCGGCCCTTACGGTCTTCGCACCGGCCACATCGGTAACAACATCAGATGAACTCGAGACTAGCAAGCAGCTAACGGCAAGACCGAATAGGTTGAGCAAAGATGAGCGGGATGGGATTGATAAGATAGCAAAGACACTGGTAGAACGGAAAGAGAGCGAAGAATATGCGATGGATATGTGCAATTCACATGCCGGTAGCCACAAACGGCATTTCATTTTACGGTTCAGCTTCCACACCCTGAACGCATATGAGGATAGGTATCAAACTAAGGGTCCTGCTAAGCTGACGGCTCTATATAGAAAGATCGATGTTGGAGATGGGACTGAGCATGACGTGACGGACCTCTTCATGCAAACGCTTGAGGTCTTCCACCACCTCACTGAACAGAAACCAGAGGTTAAGCTCACAGTCTCTGAAACGGCTGAGCCCCCATTAGAAGTAGCCAACACTATGATGCCTATCAGAGAAGCCGCCCCCTACTGGGTTCCCCCAAGAGGTCAGGGAACAAACGACGATATTAACCACGTAGATGCAAAAGGGAGGGTTGTGTACAACTGGGTTTATCAACCATGGGATCGACAAGATATTTTAACCTATAGGCAAACCCTGCCCGATTTAAGAAAGAACCCGACAGCATTTTATACCGAACTAAGTACAGCCTTGGGCTCAACCATAATGACTCTAGCGGACATTGATTTGTTTTTTGGGTTATGTCTGCCGGCTGACGTGTGGAAGCAAATCCGGAAGGCCAACCACACAGATCTGTTTGGACATACCTGGAATCAACTCGGTGAACTAGATAGGCAGCGAGAGCCCGGTAAGAAACCTGTAAAAGACATACTGGAACTCCCGGACAAAATAGTGCAGAAGTTAAAGACATTGATCCCAGAGAGAAAGGTAGACTGGTCGATAGTCACGGCTTGCCGTCAGAAACCCCAGGAAGACGTATCAGAGTATTTCTCCCGATTTGAGACAGTGTTCTCCGATAACAGTGGCCAAGACATGACCACCACAACCGGACAGCACCTATTCGTGCAAAACTACGTAAAGGGGCTATTACAAGAGGTCTCCCAGAAGTTACAGACAAGCGAGAGTAGTTGGGGGGCCTCAAAACCTGCAGCTATCCTTCAGATGGCTCAGTATTACGAACACCAAAAGAACGAGAACGAGAGGGCAACTGAGAGAAAGAAAAAGGACTTAAAAGAACGAGTGATGATTGCTCAATTACAGGGAGTGACTCGAGGAAGGGAGCAGTATAGGAGAAATTACCGGTCAAATGCCCCTAGAAATCCACCCCCTAGAGACCGCACACCCACACCTGGCGCTCCACGAACAGACCTCGATGAGAACCAGTGTGCGTTTTGCAAAGGATTTGGCCACTGGAAGTCTCAATGCCCGGTCCTCCGAGAAACGATTAAGAATAGCGAGACAAGGGATATGGCAAATGGCCCCAGGACAAGAGGGCAGGGACGAGGGCACACCCACGACACCAACAGTGACCAACCTGACAGACCGAACACATTTGACCGCCCCGACAGAATCAGTGCCAACAGTCCGGCTGCGACAATGCTCACGACTTTGCATAGGACTGCCAAGGGCGAGGGAGGGATCCAGTCGAGCTCTGTGTTGACCAGCAAGGTCCTTACGTCACCGCTAAGGTCCTGGGTACAAAGTCTCCATTTTTGGTAGACACTGGAGCGACACGTAGTGTATTATCAAAGCGACTGATTCCAAGGGCACCCTTGTCTGGCTCACACATTACATCGATAGGTTTCGATGGAACGCCCTCCACTAATCCCCTGTCTGTACCTATCTCTTTTGACCTAGGAAACAACCCCACGGACACAACATTCCTGCTCTCCTCCAACTCCCCAGACGCCATTATGGGTATTGATCTACTAAAACATTTCCGAGCTACTATTAGGTGTTCCCCAGATGGTGTCCGAGTCATCCTGTACGACAACCCGAGCATGTCCAGATCCTGCCCCGCACAACATATGTACTCTATAACTGATGCTAACCGATCCTTGCTCGACATCCTACCCCTGTACCTGTGGGCCAGCAACGACTCGGATGTAGGACGAATGATGATCGATCCTGTGCACATAACTGTTCGACCAGACGCCATACTCCCGAAACTTCCACAGTACCGGGTATCGCCCGAAGGCGAGAAGGCATTGGTAGCAATTATTCAGTCCCTGGTAGATGCAGGAGTGGTAGAGGAAGTGGTTAGTAATGTTTGCAACAGCCCTATCCTACCCATTGTTAAGAAGCAAGGTGAGGGAGATGAGAAAGCGTACCGCTTCATTATCGACCTGCGAGAAGTCAACAAAGTGGTAGTGCCACAGTACCCCGTAGTCTCAGACATCACCACCATTCTGACCCTCATCCCGTCCACTGCCACCACCTTCACCGTTATTGATCTCAAGAATGCATTTTTCTCTATCCCCATCCATCCAGACAGCCGTTATCTCTTCGGCTTCACCTTACAAAACCGTTCGTATCCATTTTGTAGAGCTCCCCAGGGCTACACTGAAAGTCCCAGCATCTACAGCCAGGCCCTCAAAAGACAGCTGGACACCGTCCAGCTACCAGATGGAGTGGTGTTGATCCAATATGTCGATGATATCCTTTTGGCGGCCGACACCACTCCTCTTGCAATCACAGCCACCATCCAACTCTTGCATTTTCTTGCGGAGAATGGCCACAAAGTCTCCAAAAAGAAACTGCAGTTCTGCCAACCTCAAGTGACCTACCTAGGCCATCTCCTGTCCAAAGAAGGGAGGAAACTTACACCCGCCTGAATCCAGACCATGCTAGACACCCCCATCCCGAAAACACAGAAGCAAATCCGTTCATTGGTGGGCCTTACCTCTTTTTGCCGACAATGGTTGCCAAATTTCAGTCTCATCATAAAACCCCTACTCTCCCTGTTGGCCAAAGATGTTCCTTTCCCACTCCCTTGGACCCCCGAATGCCAAGCGTCCTTTAAGGAGTTGCGGGATGCCCTTTGCTCGGCACCCGTCCTAGGAACACCAGATTACTCCAAGCCCTTCTCTCTCTTCACTCACGAAAGGGAGGGATGCGCATTGTCTGTTCTAACTCAGCCCATCGGCTCCAAACAACGCCCTTGTGCCTACTTCTCTGCCACTCTTGACCCAGTCCCCAGAGCTTTACCTGCCTGCCTTCGAGCAGTAGCCGCCGCTGCTGTCTCTATCCGTCAGAGTGAGGGAATTGTACTTTCAAACTCTCTCACGGTGTTAGTACCCCACGCAGTTGACACCCTTTTGAATCAGACCAAGACTCAACACCTGACTAGTGCACAACTGACGGGGTACGAATTGACTCTACTTGCACCCCATATCACCCTTAAGAGATGCACGACTTTGAATCCTGCTACACTGTTGCCCTTGCCTGAAAATGACCCCGATGTGCCCCCTATACACGACTGTGTGACCCTCACAGACGAACAGACCAGAAGTAGAATTGACCTTAGAGACACTGCTTTTACAGACCCTGATGGAGAACTATGGGTAGACGGCTCTTGTATCAAACTCCCAGACGGCACCACCTCAGCTGCCTATGCGGTGACGACAGCCCGAACAGTAGTTGAAACCGCCCGCATCACACAACGATCCGCACAGGCGGCAGAGCTAATTGCCCTCACACGAGCATGTATCATAGCAGCAGGAACCACGGCGAACATTTACACGGACAGCCAGTATGCCTTCGGGGTGGTTCACCATTTTGGGCTCTTGTGGAGGGAAAGGGGATTTCTGACGTCCCACGGCACACCCATTCTCCATGGAGATCTAGTCTCCGCCCTGATTGAAGCAGTTCTCCTCCCCAAGCGATTAGCAGTGATCAAATGTCAGGCACACAAGAAGGTGACAGACTTAGTTGGACAAGGAAATGCACTAGCCGACATCACTGCCCGAACCACAGCTGAGAATAGGACGACGACACGCATGTACGTGACCAGGTCACAAGCAGAAAAATGGACTGACGCTAGGGAAACGATTAGGGACATCCAGTCGGCCAGCACACCTGACGAACAGACTGAGTGGGCACGGGTGGGTTTAAAGGACGACGAAGGCTGCTGGCGGACAAAGGACACAAACAAGTGGTTGCTGCCTGACTCATACTTGATCCCCATACTGACAATGGCACACTCCCCTGCACACATAGGTTCTGCCCCCATGATTGAACTCATTTCCAAAGTCTGGCACAACAACAAAATCCCCGACTCGGCCAAACGCCTGGTCCAGCAGTGCCTTATCTGCCTACAACACAACCCCGGGAAAGGAACTGTGGTACCCAGGGGAGGGTTTGGGACCCCCGATCACCCCTTTGAAGTCCTTCAGATGGATTACATCCAGCTGGAGAGATGCCAAGGCTTGAAGTATGTACTAGTCATTGTATGCGCCTTCAGCAAATGGGTGGAAGCCTATCCAACCCGTGATAACACTGCCATGACTACTGCCAAAGTACTACTGAAAGAGTTTTTCCCTCGCTACGGCCTTTGCCGAATTTTATGGAGCGACAATGGCCCCCACTTCATAGCTGAAGTTATCCAACTAATCCTGAAGGGGCTGGGAGTAAAACAAAGGTTCCATGCGGTCTTCCACCCCCAATCCGCTGGCCTAGTTGAGCGACACAATGCTACACTGAAACTGAAACTGTCAAAAATAGTGGCCACCACAGGACTTAAGTGGCCAGATGCCCTCCCACTGGCATTGCTATCGATGCGCTCCACTCCCACTAAGCACCACTTGACCCCCTACGAGGTGGTGTTTGGGCGACCAATGAACCTCTGGACTGCCCCCAAACCAACCTCCATTCACGACGTCCCCGACGTCCTGTTGTCAGATTATTTGTGCAAATTAACTAAAACGTTGTCTGTCATTCATCAACAGGTGCAGCAGGCCATCCCCGATGCTTCCAGGGGCCCCGGTCACGATATCCAACCGGGAGATTATGTTCTAGTCCGGAACTTTCAACGAGCGAAGAGTCTGGAACCCCGGTGGACGGGCCCCTGGCAAGTACTGATCACCACTCGGACAGCTCTTCGAGTGGAGGGAAAGAGGCACTGGCTGCACGGCCATCACTGTAAGAAGGTCTCCTCGACCCTGGCCACGACAGAAAACGTCGACACCCAAGAAGAGCTCCTGAACAAAGACCGACCATCACTGAACTGCTATCCTGATACAGAGGCACTTGAACTTGCAAAATTCTCTGATCCCACTGTGCCATCCCGGGAAGGGTATTTCCTGCGCGAAAGGGGGGAGCTTCGGCTAAGTAGACCACGGACTAAGTTAAAATCTCAGAACGGTGACCTAAAACAACCAAGGGTCACCTGGAGAGAAGCTAAACAAAGTCTGTGGTTCTGCCCACTACCGAGCACCTTGAAGATGATGATGATGGAAGCGCCAGACAAGAAGATGATGGAAGCGCCAGACAAGAAGATGATGAACGCAACCGGAAATACTCACTACAGGAACCCAAAGACTGACAATTTGCACAAATCAAAGACAATCGCCTACTTCATCCTTTTCCTCTTTTGCCTCCTCCTCATGACTTCCTTCTGGATCTTGGAGGACAGCACACCCGCTCATTAGATATTGCTGGCCACTGTACAGCCAACCACCATGAAAGAGCATCACTTGATCCCCCTTTCGCCTCAGCTCCGAGAGAGGCGTAGGGAGTTCTGGAACAATTCCTTCGTGCAACTGCTGCACCAGCACAACCTTGCTACAAATGCCACGAACTGCTGGATCTGCGGGTTGCTCCCGCATGCCACTGAACACTCCATACCTTTCATCCCTTCTCCTTTCTCAGTTCATGGCTCCTGCCTCGCCTGGTTGATCCTCTTGCAGGAGAGCCACAAGGACAACGCCGCTTCTGGTCAGACAGTGTCACACTTCTACTATGGGTTCTGGCTGAACAAAACAGGAAGGACGTCTGCCCCCATTTGTCCTGCGGCCTCAGGTTCCGCCTTCCTTATGAACATCCCTGCCAAAGAAAGAGTCGAAATGCAAGTGCTCCACAATCCAGCCAGACCCACCTTCTCCCACCTGCGGAAGCAAACGGCTGCCACCCTGACCGTGGCCCTGTCTGTCATCAATGTCACAGGACTCGTGTGTCTCGAAGGCCAGGGAACGCAGCTGGTGGGTCACAGTTCCTGCCGCATCACCAGAACATTGGTCTCAGTTGATCCCCCTTCCTTTGTTGCTTCTCCGAATATGTACTTTGTTTGTGGCACCAAAGCTTACACCTGGCTCCCGAAAGGTTGGAGGGGTACGTGCTACATCGCCTTCATTCTTCCTCCCACGTATGTGGCCTCAGCCTACCATCACCGGCAAAAGCGCGCCGGAGACGTTGAACAAGCCGACTCCACCGGAGCACAGTTCCTGGATACAGCAAAGGGACTTGTTCCTCTGTGGGGACCAATGGCAAACAGCCGCGCTATCCGACACCTAACTCAGGCAGTAGAAACAACCATTAACATCACGGCTGGCATCCTTGCTAACAACACGGCTGAGCTTCAGGCAGTCCGCCTGGTGGCTCTCCAAAACCGCCTTGTTCTAGATGTGATTCTGGCCGACCGTGGAGGAGCATGCCGCATCATCGGCTCCAGCTGTTGCACCTAAGTGCCAGATAACTCGCCTTCAGTCTACAAAGCAATTGAACACCTCCACAGACTATCCTCAGAGGTTCACCAAGAGCAAGAAGGATGGTCGCTTGGAAGCTGGTTTTGGGACACTTTGAAGGACTGGGGATGGAGATTGTTTACATTTATACTGATACCAGTTGTGGTACTGTGTGGGTGCTGTTTAGGTATTCAATGTCTGCCACCTTTGTGTTCACTCATTTCTAACTGTATGTGCCCTAAGACTTTGGACTTCAGAACTGAGCACATGAGTCCCCTCTATGAAGTAGAAATACGTGGTCTTATGGGGATAGATCCGAATTGACAAACTGGCGAGACATGTTAAAAGGGAGGACTGTGGAATTTTAGTTCGTGAACTGAACATCATCTGCGCCATCTTGTCCATTCCTCAGACTCACGTATGAACATACACAACAGCCATTTTAGGTACCATGATCTCCCTGTTCACGATCGATCATCAGCGCACTTCCCTGACCCTGAAAGACTCCCCCATGCACTCTGGCTGACCCCGCATCCACATGCGTAAGTCATGAACCCTCCTCTTCCACATGACTCCGTCTCTAGGAATCACACCCCGCGCCTGACCAACACCTCCTTCCGATTATCCACACTAATCACACTGATCCTTTCCTTCCATGAATACCTCTCCTTTGATGACCCCTTCCTCTGAGCCCGATTGTCTGTACGAACCGCTGGTCATCCCTTGGCCTGAGGATACAGTTTATTGCCCACTACTGTATGCACTCGACCCTTTTCAAAGGAGCTACTATTGATCATGACCTCCCCACCCCTTGAGATTCGATCAGGCGAACACATTTCAAAGGAATCGGCGAAACACTCAGCTGAGTGATAGCCCCCTCCTGTTGTATGGAGGGTGAGGACCTCTACTGTAGCCACGTGTTGGAATGAGCCGGAACTGGGGGGGGGGACCGGGGATGTCATCTTTCACTACTTCACAATGTCTTTTATTGTAATAAAGAACGGTCACATGTCATAAACCAGTGTATAAAAGACCAGGTCTCAGAGAGGCTGTCAGAGAGCACCTCGAGACGATACCTTGTTGTCCGATCTGATGTGTTCTGCTCCGTCGGAATAAAACGTGTTTCCTATCTTCCTGTCTCCAGCGCCTGCCTCTCTATTTGATAATCTTTGTAAGGTATTAGAGGCGTTTAACGCCGGGCAAAATTACTGAAGAGACATCGACTAAATCGCCTGACCATTTTTATTGCTCACCTTCAACAGCATCATCCTTGCTATGTTTAGTGCCCGACTGAAATTGTATGACATAGTCAAAATCACTAAAGAAATGAGTCCATCTCAGCTGTCTCATGGATAAGGCACCAGCTGCCTTCAAGAACTGCAGATTTCTGTGATCAGTGTTAGCAGTGACAGTGTGTAAAGCTCCGAGTAGGCACTGACGCCATTCTTCGAAGGCCCATTTTATTGCCAACAAATCCCTATCTCCTACAGAGTAATTAATTTCAGCAGGGTTAAGCTTATGAGAATAGAAAGCTACAGGATGTAGATGACATGTTTGTCTATCTCTTTGAGACAACGCTCCTCCTATAGCAACTTGGGATGCATCAGTTTCCAATAGAAAAGTTTGGGAAGTGTCAGAATGCTTCAAAACAGGAGCTGTGACAAAAGACTCTTTTAAACAGAAAAAAGCTTTTTCAGCTTCTGGTGACCATTTAAACGACATCCCTTTTTTCAAGAGTTTGGTGATAGGAGTTGTTATAGATGCAAACCCTTGAATGAATCGCCTGTAAAAATTAGCGAAACCCAGAAAGCTCTGCACTTCCTTCCCTGAACGGGGAGAGGGCCACTTTGTGATGGCAGCGACCTTTTGAGGATCCATAGTCACTCCTTTTGCTGACAATACAAAACCTAAGAAAAGTGATTTTAGGAACATGAAATTCGTATGTGTCTAATTTCACGTAAAGGTTGTCTCTAAGGCTTGTTAGAACACTTGTTACATGTCTGATATGTTCTTCGACAGACGAAGAGTAGATTAGAATTTCATCAATATAAGCGATGGTGTTTACATCCACGGTTTCTCTTAGAACATCATTAATAAAAAAACTGGAAAGCCGTGGGGGCATTACACAACTCAAAGGGCATCACTAAGTCCTCATACAACACAAACTTTGTGCGGAAGGTGGTTTTCCATTCATCCCCTACCCGTACACGGACCAAATGGTACGCACCTCTTAAATCCAACTTAGTAAAAAATAGTGGCCTGTTTCATTTGATCGAGTAAGGATTGAATCAGAGGCCACGGGTATTGAGTCTTAATTGTCACACAATTGAGGGCTCTGTAATCTATGCAGCACCTAAGACCCCCTTCCCATTTTGCTATAAAAAAAGAGGGGAAGACGCAGCAGATCTAGCCGGGCTAATGAATCATTTTTGCAACATATCGTCTAGGCATTCCCTCAAATAAGTGTTTTCTTTTTCCGTCAATGCATATGCGCGACTACACAGGATTTTGGCCCCAGGCACCAGGTTGATACAACAGTCATAGGGCGGATGGGGTGGTAAGACAGGCTTTCTCTTCATCAAACACTTCTCTGAAATCTTCGTAACAGTCAGGTAATACAGGTAAACCACGATCAGTAATACCAGCCACGTGTTGCAGTGAAGTGGCAGGATCTAGACAGTGATCCTTGCAGTACTCAGAAGTGAAAGCTAAGGTATGGTCTTCCCAATTAATGTCAGGGTTGTGTTTCATCAACCAAAGAAGACCAAAAAAGGCCTGGAACTGTGGCGAAGAGATGACATAGAATTGGATAGTTTTGGAGTGTTTGTCTAAAAGGAGCAAGCCTAACTGTTTGGTGGTATGAGTGACAGGCCTGGACTTCATGTGACTTCTGTCAATGGTTTTAACAATGTCCACAGTCTTTTTTGGTTCCATAGGAATATTCATTTTCTCAACCCTGGCTGAATCAATGAAATTCCCAGTGGCACCTGATTCGAACATGATTCATACTTCAATACTTTGTTCATCCCAACTAAGCTGGGCAGAGATAAAAAAAATGTTGTAGGGGATAGGAAGTGGGATCCAACCCTCCCAAATGGGAGACCATTAAGCCTGTTTCACCTGAGCGATTTGTCTCCACTATGCTCAGGCGAGTCAGTTTCCCGACTCCGTACGTCGTTTAGGTTTGACATGGCAATCTCTCAGAAAGTTTCCTGATTTGCCACAAAATAGACACAGATTATTAGCCCGTTGTCTCTGCTTTTCTTCCTGACTCAGGGGCCCTTTAATGCTGCCTATTTGCATGGGTCCTGGTAAAGCATGGGCTGAAGATCCGTTCCGCTTGCGGAATTTGCGAATTTTTGGCAATTTCGCGGTCCGCGAATTGCGTGAAATTGTCAAAGAATTCGCAATTCGGCAGATTTTTTTTTGTTTGTCGCACTTCAAAAATACAATCTCGCGCACGCGGCGTTGACTTACCATGATCCTGAGTTCGCCGAGTTGTTTTCCTCCCGGTTTGCGTGCGCTGCGCCATTTTCGATCTTGCTGCACGATCGCGCGAGACTTTTCGACCGCGAGTACGTCATGGCATGACCGCGCGAGACTTTTTGACCGCGAGTACGTCATTGTGTCCCGCCATCTTGCACTGCGAATATGTCATAAGGGCCCGCGATCACACATCGCGAGAGTAAACAGTTGCGAACACGTAGATGCGCCGCGCAGCTGACATCTGGCGGTAGATTTGAACATCTTGCTTTCCCGAAATAGCAAAAATTGCAATTCTGCACAAGAAATCTATTGCTGGCAGCATAAACCTTCTGAAATTGATGATTTGGATTAGAATAACTCCTCAGATTGACATTTGGCTGCACTTTTTTGTGCAAGGAGTGCATTTTTGGGGGGTTGGGAGGAAAGAAGTGCCCCAGAATCTCCAACTTCCTGTTCCTGTCCAGCAGGCTCCTCCCACTGCTTTGTACATGTCCTGGTCGCTTATCATTTGGATCTGGAGGGATTACTCTTTGTGGCTGCTGCTGGATATTTGTATTTGAGGACTTTTTGTTTGGATCACTTTTGGAGTTGAGATTTTACAAGTAAGTTGGTGTTGTTTGTTTGGGGCATTGCAGTTGCTGCAACTACAATTTATAAACTTTTTCACAACTTTTTAAAAAATAATTAAAATATATTGTGGGTAGCAACAGTATCTAGTAGGCCCAGGGTTAGTCATGGGTGCATGATACAACTGTTTCTGTGAGTTTTGTTGAACTTAAATATCATTTACTGCATGGATGGCATGGAATTGAATAGCTCACTGTTATATGTATGTGGATGTTTTTTGTAATTTTGGGGTGCGTGTTAAAGCCACTTTGATCTTAAACATCATTTAGGGCATGGATGCCATTGGATTGGGGTGATTTTTGTGTCTATTTCGATTTTTGGGTGTTGTTGGGGCCTGGTCCAGGGCCTGGCCATGTGGGTGGGGGCCATTTTGAGCCCAGGTCCAGGGCCTGGCCATGTGGGTGGGGATCTAGTGGTCATTTTGAAGCCAGGAAGTGTGCTTTGTGCCATAGGCTTGCACCCAGTCTGCCTTGCTTTCATCCATTATGCCCAGGGGTGGTCAGTGGTGCATGGGCCAAGCCTTTCTGTGTGTTCTCCTGATTTTAAACATCATTTAGGGCATGGATGCCATTGGATTTCGGGTGATTTTTGCGTGTATTTCGATTTTTTGGGTGTTGTTGGGGCCTGGTTCAGGGCCTGGCCATGTGAGTGGGGGCTATTTTGAGGCCTGGTCCAGGGCCTGGCCATGTGGGTGGGGGTCTAGTGGTCATTTTGAAGCCAGGAAGTGTGCTTTGTGCCATAGGCTTGCACCCAGTCTGCCTTGCTTTCATCCATTATGCCCAGGGGTGGTCAGTGGTGCATGGGCCAAGCCTTTCTGTGTGTTCTCTTTATTTTAAACATCATTTAGGGCATGGATGCCATTGGATTACGGGTGATTTTTGTGTGTATTTCGATTTTTTGGGTGTTGTTGGGGCCTGGTTCAGGGCCTGGCCATGTGAGTGGGGGCTATTTTAAGGCCTGGTCCAGGGCCTGGCCATGTGGGTGGGGGGTCTAGGGGCCATTTTGAAGCCAGGCAGTGTGCCTTGTGCCATAGGCCTGCAACCAGTCTGCCTTGCTTTCATCCATTATGCCCAGGGGTAGTCAGTGGTGTATGGGCCAAGTCTTTCTGTGTGTTCTCTTGATTTTAAACATAATTTAGGGCATGGATGCCATTGGATTGGGGTGATGTTTGTGTGTATTTCGGTTTTTTGGGAGTTGTTGGGGCCTGGTCCAGGGCCTGGCCATGTGGGTGGGGGCCATTTTGAGGCCTGGTCCAGGGCCTGGCCATGTGGGTGGGGGTCTAGGGGCCATTTTGAAGCCAGGAAGTGTGCTTTGTGCCATAGGCCTGCAACCAGTCTGCCTTGCTTTAATCCATTATTGCCAGGGCTAGTCAGTGGTGCATGGGCCAAGTCCTTCTGTGTGTTCTCTTGATTTTAAACATCATTTAGGGCATGGATGCCACATTGGCTTGGGGTGATCTTTGTGTGTATTTTGATTTTTTGGGTGTTGCTGGGGCCTAGTCCAGGGCCTGGCCATGTGGGTGGGGCCATTTTGAGGCCTGGTCCAGAGCCTGCCCATGTGGCTGGGGGTCTAGGGGCCATTTTGAAGCCAGGCAGTGTGCTTTGTGCCATAGACCTGCACCCAGTCTGCCTTGCTTTCATCCATTATGCCCAGGGGTAGTCAGTGATGCATGGGCCAAGTCTTTCTGTGTGTTCTCTTGATTTTAAACATCATTTAGGGCAAGGATGCCATTTGATTGGGGTGATTTTTGTGTGTATTTCGATTTTTTGGGTGTTGTTGGGGCCTGGTCCAGGGCCTGGCCCAGGGCCTGGCCATGTGGGTGGGGGCCATTTTGAGGCCTGGTCCAGGGCCCGGCCATGTGGGTGGGTGTCTAGGGGCCATTTTGAAGCCAGGCAGTGTGCTTTGTGCCATAGGCCTGCACCCAGTCTGCCTTGCTTTCATCCATTATGCCCAGGGGTAGTCAGTGGTGCGTGGGCCAAGTCTTTCTTTGTGTTCTCTTGATTTTAAACATCATGTAGGGCATGGATGCCATTGGATTGGGGTGATTTTTGTGTGTATTTTGATTTTTGGGGTGTTGCTGGGGCCTGGTCCAGGGCCTGGCCATGTGGGTGGGGGCAATTTTGAGGCCTGGTCCAGGGCCTGGCCATGTAGGTGGGGTCTAGGGGCCATTTTGAAGCCAGGCAGTGTGCGTTGTGCCATAGACCTGCAATCAGTCTGCCTTGCTTAGTTTCATCCATTATGCCCAGGGGTACTTAGTGGTGCATGAAACAATTCTCTCTGTGTGGTCTCTCTTCTATTAATTTAAACATCCATTTTGGATTAGAATTGTTTGGGTCTTTCCGTTTTTGGGTGTGTTGTGTTAATAATAATAAATGCCTAGTTGTAAATATTGATTGAAGCACGACATATGCAACATTTATTTAACTGATGTTCCTCTGGCTTCCTTTGCTTTAGGTGCACAAAGACTGACAACCGGCGTTGCTGAAGTTAGTGCTGGCGTTTCCTTACCGATAACGCACGAGCACGACTGCCTCTGAATCCCCAATCTAGCTATAGAAGGGAACGGGCGACATTACAACCAACACACGGTTGTGTCTTTCACACTATCGGTGACCCTGGCATATGCATACAGAACTAAGTGTGTGAATGCTGCACTTTGGACGTTTTTACCTATATCCTGTAACCATAGCTAACATTTAATAGAACATGGCTAAAACAACACTGAGGCCTCCGCATAAATTAGAGAATGCATTGACCAAACAAGCTGCATATTATCGAATGGAAGAATGAATGTATAAGAGTGTCCCTACAATGGCATGTCTAATACTATTAGCGTGAAACATTAAGCACAAAAGAAACACCATCTCCAATTCTAGAACCATGAGTTGTTTTGGCATTTGAGGACCCCTGACAACACTGGAATTACGTGCCTTTGTCTCCCTTATAGCCATTAAACCCCTATTGGCTCTCCCCCTTGAAGTCACACCTATCGGGTACTGTTGACACCTGTACTCCTTGACCTGTAGGTGAGTAACTAAGTAACCCACAGTGGTTTTACGAAGTAGACACCATGAAGAAACTGCTGCTATCATGTTTTAATTTGATTTTTAAGCTTATTTTAATTTGAATTATGATAGAGGTGACATGTGGTATACGTGAATTAAGTTGATACTAAACAGTCACTGCTCACAGAATGTCACAGCCACAGAGTCACTTCTCTTCACACAACCACAGTGTGTTCACGGTCAAGAATGGGAAATTGTTGTCTGTGTATTTTGGTAACTCTCTCTTTTGTCTCCTCTAGGCAAGAGCAGTCTTACCAGGTAGTACAACAGAAAATATAATGTTTATAGGTTGACACTTTATTAGGTCTTCCCTTGTGATAGATGTATAATTATATTAGGTCCTGAAGAATCGCAGCATAATTGCAAAAGCGAGAAACATGTCGACCTCACAGAACGCTTTGTAGTCCTAGATCGTGATACGGAACCTAACTTCTGGCGATCATAGGCTACCCACTGGTTTTAACTTATAGTATGGGAACCACCAGAATAAACTGATCTCCGGCATCCCGTGCTATATTTTAACGCACCCACCTATACTATCCACCCCTCACCTGGCCCCTCACTTGCACTTCACCCACAGGCTGTTGAAAAAAAGATCTCCGACAAAGAGCCCCTCCTAGAGGTGAGCCCGTTGGACATTGCACCGCCTGTCCAACGAGGAGCAACGACCGATGATGAAGCATGACACTTGCAAGAGTGTGTGAGGCCATTCATTCCAACTAATGGGATGCCCAGGGTAGCCCTCCACTGAGCACTACCCTCCTATTAACCTTCTTCCCTCCTTGACCATATAACTCTTCACCAAGGAACAACTGAGTCCCCTTTTTTTCAACCAGGAATCATCCTCATCATCATCACTTGTTGTAGTGCCAGGAAGAAGTCCTGCTGTGGTGTGTGCACAACGTCACGTGACATCACGTGTGGTGGCCACAGACAACTCTGCAACTCGTGCAACTGCGTCCTGCTGTTCTGACATCTGAAGAAGATGGGCCCAAAGAAAGGTGGCCGTAGCTCCTCTACCAAGAAAGTTGCCAGTGCCACTGCCAGTAAGAAGGAGCAGAAGAAGCAAGTGGCGCCACTTACCAAGGAGACTGGTGTGCCAACAGACACTTTTTTGGGGAAAAAAAAACTATGCCTGCAGCAGCGTTGTTCGCTGGGGACCAAGCGGGGAGCAGCACCTCCGCGTCATTGGTCTCAGTGCCACCATTTCAAGTTAGGTCCAAGTCCATGAGTGCTGCAGAGGCAACCTCTTTAATTGCTCTTTCACCATCGACCAGTGATGTTGGCGTTGACTCATCGCAAAGTAGCATCCAATCAACGCAGGGTGTAACTTATCTGATGAGTGTTCAACCACAGCCGCAACGACAACCAAAGGTGCAACAAGGAGAGGCGCAAGGAGAGGCACAAGGAGTGGTGCAAGGAGTGGCGCAAGTAGAGGCGCAAGTAGAGGCGCAAGTAGAGACGCATGGTGAGGCGCAAGGAGAGGCACATGGAGAGGCACAACTGCCCACAATGCTTGTTCCTCCAGAAGTAGGGGCACATCAGGAAATTGAGATTCATGCGGAGGTATCATCCGAGCAAGTCACTCCTCCTGATAATCCATTGTCTTCCAGATCCCCAGCAAGGAAATGGTCAAGGAGGACTAGTACAAGTTCTCCTTCAAGCCCCCTTCTTTCTGATGATCTAGATCTTGATTGGCAGTCACCAATGCAGTCTGAGAGGGAGGCACGCCATGAGCCGACAAAGCTAGGTAAAAGGAAGGTTCCTGCAAGGCTTTCAGTTTTGGGTGATGACGAAGAAGAAGTAGAAGTGGTGTATTCTGCTGCTGATGAAGTCTGACGATGACGACCCAGTCATCACAGTCGTCACTCCAGCCCCAGCGGGCATGCAGCAGACAGACATTTTTACCCTATCCAAAAATGCTGCTGTGCAGGATGTGTGTGGCATGGCACATGGTACCACCACCAACACAGGTAACTACTACACCAACACGACCTACAGCTTCCATATTTTCTCGTCAGAAGGGCCGGCAGGGACCTCCATCCAGCTCGACCTCCATTACCTCAAGTAGTGGTGCTGTAAGTGCACAACAGAGTCAAATTCAACCACACCCACCCTCCACTTCATCTGGCATTGAAAGTAGCACCTCCACCACAACCAGAAATCTCAACTCCCCAGTTTGAGACTTCTTCAGTATTAGCAAAAAGGCGGAAAACCTAGTAATTTATTTGATTTATAAACAAGTAGTTAGTCGGGGTAAGCTTGGTACCAACTAAGGTACCGGAGGCCAGAGAGGTCATCTCAAAAAACATCACATTATCCAGTGGGAGGCGCACCTAAGTAACATCCGGAAAGCCAAAAGTACAAATCCAAATGTAGACATTGATATTGCATCTGATGCCGAGGAGGAGCTGATCGTGCAGGGGGGAGGTGAACGACCGAGAGACATTTTTTCTGGTACACACAGTACCCCTGTGAGGAAATGTATTTTTTGAACGACAATCATTTTTACAGGGCTCCATTGATTTTTACATTGCCATCTCGTGGCAAACACTTTCCACACGACCCACCTGGTAGTTTTTCTTGATGTACGAGGAAAATTCTATCAGCACGACAAAAATCCATTTTTGCAGGCCTGCAATTCTGCCCAGGAACTGTCACCTGCCCAACCCCCTTTTCTCTTCAGTTCATCAGAAAGCCACATGGCCCTCACCCCGATTCATTTTTCCTCTCCTGCTCCCAGCCTGATAAAACATCCTTGACACAGGGATCAGGTTATCTAGACAATGGTCTGACTGCTGGACTCTAATCAGGGTAAATAAACAAATGACTTGAAAGAACAGGCTTTGATCAGGCAATTGAACAATGACCTGAAAGAAAGAGCCCTGATCAAAGCAGAGTGGACAATGCTCTGTGTACCAAGCCTTGACCAGGTCACCAACTACAAGCATAGAGTGGACAATGCTCTGTGTACCAAGCCTTGACCAGGTCACCAACTATAAGCATCGCCTTGATCAAGCTATCAACTACAAACACTGCCCTGATTGGACAATGGACTGACAGCCAAAAGAATAGTATGAGAAATGTATAAAAGGCTTGTAAGCTACAGAGTAAAGTAGCAGCCTCCTGGGTTTTGTCTCTGACTAGCTTGGGACTCTGTTCCATAGCCCAGGCTATTGAGTAAATCTGGGTTCCTCCTGCAGACGAAGGCTCCCGTGTCTCCTTTTTACTAAGTATACAAGGTATGGAAGACTAGGGCGGTTCCCCCGTCGCCGAGACCCAGTGAGTGGGTTATTACGGTTCTTCAAATGGTGCCCGAAGAGGGACTCCACGAGTACGGAGGTCAGGCCCGGTGGACCTGAGGAGGTGCATGGAGAGACTCCGACGGAGGCGCCCTACCCAAGGATTTTTGTTTTATTCCGGTAGACCGAACGACTCACCCGTTGTTCCTCCCCACCTGGTCTGGGCCACTTGACCACCTTCTCGCTGGAGTCACATAGCAAATAATTTCTGGAGCAGGACACAGCCCTACCTCTGCAGAAGAGAACTACCCCTGTAAGGTAAGGGTGGACTGATCATCCAAGTCTGTATGATTCTGTTATTGACTTTTGCAAAAGCCAATTTATTATTGACTTTTGCCAAAGTCAAGCAAGTGAGGGGAATTTTAAAACCCGCTGGTGTCTGTTCTGTATGAAATCTGTATGAATTATTGTCCTTTGCAAAAGACAAGCAAGCGAGGTGAGTTTTAGGAACCCGCTGGTGTCTGTTATCTGTTTAAAAGCATGCCGGTCAGTAGTAAATTCAAGAGGTTATGTTGTTGTATGTGTATGCAGGACTCCCAGCTGGAGGAGGTCTGCTCGCTTCCTCCAGAAGGAACTCCTAGCCACACTATGTATATTAAATATGGCCCCGCTGCCATAATGTTTTCCTCATTTTGGGTGAAATACACCAAGAAAAGTAACGCGGAGTTACAGTGGCCATTTCTTGGCTCCTTTGATTCCCAAGTCCTTGCAAACTTAGAGGAGCAATTAATTAAAAGAAAAACGCGCCAGTCCATGTTTGAGTCTGTCCGATTTTGGAGGAAAGAGGTAGAACAGAGAGCTAGGAAACAGAAGGCGCAAGAAAGAAAACAAGAACAAATGTATATGGCCGACCACACCAGAGAAAATTTGCAAAATAGAATGACCAAATCGGTAGAAATAGCCGATAGGGAGCATGGGGCCCGGGTACAGAAATGTTATCCAGTCCGTGAGGAAAAAGTAAAGGTCCATATAAAGGGGGAGAAGAAAGTGATTCCTTGCTTGATACCATGCTAGAAAGACCTCCTGCATATGCCCCAATGTACCCTGCCCTGACGCCTCACACCCCGCATGTCCCCCTACCACCACCCGCTCCAGCCCCCACTGCCCCTCCTACCGTTCCCCTGTCACACCAGCCCTCCCGAGTTTTCCTATGACTTCGACCACACACATTAACTCTGTCCTCGCCGAGGGAATGATAACAAGTCTCCATCAGTCCAACCCTAGCGGCTTTACCCCTACCCGTCCTTCTCCTGCTTCCCCGTGGTCTACAGTCAAACAAGACTTATGTAAATTATTTAATTCCCCCCGAATAGCCTCCTTACGCTCAGCAGTCAGCTTTTCGTCTCTTCAAGAGAAAGACTTACAGAGCCAACAGTGTGAATGTTGGATGAATAACAAAGATATTTATTCCTTTAAAGAAATATGGTCCACCTTTTCACAATGGACAATTATTGAACAAACCACCTGGGCTGAATACATGTGTGCTTTGGTCATGCAAAAATTTGAAAATTGTGTCTGTTCAGATACCTACCGGATTGATGGACCTTAGGTTACAAATAAAAAGGGGTGATGTTCAGGGAGAGGGGCTGTTTGGGGCTATATCTGTTTTAGTAGCTTACCGTGACATGACTGCCTTTTCAAATGCCCCTTTAGAATAAGCTGTGCCAATGAGAGAGGCAGCCCCTGCCTTTGTTAGTGCACTTACCGACACCCAAAATAATGGCCGAGGGGCTGTCGAAGCACACTGGCGCAGGCTTTGGGTTCATGTTCCTTGGAAAAGGTCAGAAGTAATGCAGTTAAAAGGACAGTTACCAGATCCCCGGAAGAATCCGGCTGCCTTTTACAGAGAACTAGGTCAGATTATATCTGCAGGTACTCTCGTTCTTGATATAGATTTACATTTTGGTGCGGTTGTACCCACTGAAATATGGGACAAGATTCGGCATACTGATCATGAAGTGGCATTGGGAGGTAAATGGGCTGACCTAGAGGCTATGAAAGAAGCAAGGATAGGAGGGGCTAAACCAGAAGCTGCCATCTTGACTTTGCCCGGTAAAATAATGACGTTTATGAAAACACTTTTACCGGAAACTGTCATCAATTGGGATAAAATAAACGCCTGTAGACAGCGAAAAGATGAAAATGTGGCTGACTTATTTACCCGTTTTGAGACTGAATACAAGGGACATAGTGGTCTGGATCCCCGGACCCCAGGTTCTGGCCCAGTGTTTGTCGACAAATTTGTCAGCAACTTACTTCCCGAGGTCTCTGCCAGGCTTAAGAAGGTTGAGAGGACATGGTCTGCCCAAACTATGACCGGTATCTTGGCTATGGCTCAATATCATGAGAATTGGGAGAACGAAGATAAAGATAAGGAAAGTAAGAAGGTTAGGGATCTTAAGACTAAGGCACTTCTGCAGCAGGCTTATCCTCCCCGAGGTCCCGATGCCCACGGAAATTTTAAACCGCAATCCCAACCCTCTCCAAGGGCTCGCCAGTCCACACCCTCCAGTCCTCAAGGTACGGGAGCCCTCCAAACTGATCAGTGTGCTTATTGTAAGGGGTACGGCCATTGGATAGATGAGTGTCCTGTATTAGCAGAAAACATAAGAACAGGGAGGACTCGGCCTCGCGCTCCCAGGGAAGCGAGGCCGACTCGGGATCATGGCCCGCCCCATCCACAGGATAAAGAATGTAGGCCCAGGGATGACGCCCCCATCCGGCAGCGCCCGACAAACAGATTTGATTTGAACAAAGCAACACGCACTTATTATAATGATGATTATGACGAAGTTGATGAGACAGGATTCTACCAAGCATAGGACAGCAAGGAAAGGGGTATTACCAGAGTGCAAATTCCAGTGGATCAAAAGGGCCCGTATGTTAAAATGTCAGTTGTGGGGAATGATAAGCATTTTCTTTTGGATACTGGAGCCACCAGGTCTTCCATTGCACGTCTGTCAGTCCCGGAGGCACCCCTTTCTGGAAATATGAATGTCTCTGTGGGTTTTGCAGGGACGCCCGTGACCAGTCCTGTCTCTGAACCCCTCCCTCTCGATTTTGGCCCTGCACTTGTTGACGCTCCCTTGGTCCTTACTACAGGTTGCAGTGAGAACTTGCTAGGTTTGGATTTACTAAAAGACCTGTATGCAACCATATCATGTAGTCCCCAAGGTGTATCCCTAACAATCTCTCCGACTGCAGCTACCTACATGTATCTGTCCGGTCCCCTCCCACTAGAGTTGCAGTCTTTACCTTCCTCCCTCTGGGCATCATCAGACACTGATTTAGGGTGTCTCAACATACCCCCTCATGTGGTTCGCATCCAGCCAGGTGCACTTCTCCCCCGCCTTCGGCAGTATCGACTGCCTGCGGAAGGAGAAATGGCCCTGTTGACAATAATATCTGAATTGATGGACAAGGGCGTAGTGGAGGAGACACGTGGCAATATCTGTAACAGTCCCAATATTCCTGTTCTTAAAAAGACTAATGGAGATGCTCTCTCCCCTAAAATATACAGATTTGTGATTGACCTGAGAGCCCTTAACAAAATAAAAATATCCCAATATCCTGTTGTCCCCGACATCACTGCGCTCTTGACGATGGTTCCCTCTGACGCCACACACTTCTCTGTCATTGACCTGAAGAACGCCTTCTTCAGCATACCCATACATCCTGACAGCAGACAATGTTTTGGTTTCTCCCTTGGTGGGCGGAGTTTCAGATTCTGCCGCGCCCCTCAAGGATTTACAGAGAGCCCCAGTATCTACAGCCAAGCCCTAAAAAGCCAACTAGATTCCTTGGAACGTCCTGACAATTCAACACTATTGCAGTATGTAGACGACCTCCTGATTGCTGCAAATTCTGCCCCAACATGTAAAGAAGCTACTCTCTACCTGTTACGCCACCTTGCCCTCCACAACCGCAAAGTCTCTTTAAAAAAGCTTCAGTTTTGTCAAGAGAAGGTGACCTATTTAGGTCATCTCCTCTCGAAGGAGGGAAGGCAGCTCACCGCTGATCGTGTAGCCATTATCAATGCTATCACAGCCCCACGAACACAAAAGCAGGTATGAGCTTTCATAGGCCTAACCTCATACTGTAGACAGTGGATTTCAAATTTTTCGGCCATGGTCAAACCCCTTCTTGCCCTCACCATCAAGGATGTATCAGACAGTCCCTTTCGATGGACTACAGAGCATGCGCAGGCCATCGAAGATTTGAAGAGGGCCCTGTGTACTGCTCCAGTCCTCGGTACCCCTGACTATAGCAAACAATTTTTTCTTTTTGTACATGAGACAGATAGCTGTGCATGCGCAGTCCTGACCCAGATGTTTGGAGGTCACCAACTGCCATGTGCCTATTTTTCAGCCACCTTGGATCCTGTTGCGAGGGCTCTTCCAGGATGCCTATGGGCGACAGCTGCGGCCGCCCTCATGGTCCGTCAGGGTGCGGGAATCATCATGAACTCCTCTCTGACTCTGATGGTCCCCCATTCTGTAGACACCCTCCTTAACAACACCAAGACACAGTACCTCACTAGCGCACGACTTACAGGGTTTGAACTAACACTCTTTGCCAGCCACATTACCATCAAAAGATGCACTGCACTAAACCCGGCCACATTACTCCCACTGGACACTCCAGATGCCCGCTTAGACCCACACGACTGCATATTAAGGACAGAGGACGAGACAAAGGGACGGGTTGACTTACAGAATACCCCGATAGAGGACCCAGAAGGTACACTATATGTGGACAGATCATGTCTCAGAAGGCCAGATGGTAACACCTCAGCTGCCTATGCACTCACAACATTAGAAAAGGTAGTCGAAACAGCTCAGATTCCGCAGTGCTCTGCCCAGGAAGTAGAACTAGTGGCCCTCACTAGAGCCTGTGAGTTAAGCAAGGGTATAACGGTAAATATTTACACCGACAGTCAGTATGCCTTCGGGGTGGCCCACAACTTTGGGAGGTTATGGAAAGAAAGGAATTTCCTTACTTCCCATGGGACCAAGATCCAACATGGCCCCCTAATACACCTACTGTTAGACTCTCTGTCACTCCCCAAAAAGGTGGCCATTATGAAATGTCAAGCCCATAAGAAGGTGACAGACATTGTCGGGAAAGGCAATGCTCTGGCTGATCAGATGGCCAGACAAACAGTGCCGAGGAAGAGGGAAGGAATGTATGTAGGAGGTCCCGCTAGGTGGGTGACAGAAGGGGGCATGGTTGAAAATACAGTACAAAGTGTGCTTGACATTCAGTCCCATACTACTCCTGAAGAACTAAGATTGTGGGAAGATCACTTAGCAAAGGAGGGAAGTGATGGTTGCTGGGTCCTTACAACCACGGAGAGACAATGGATGTTGCCTGACAGTCACGTGCTGGCCGTAGTTACAATGGCCCATGGTCCCGCCCACATTAGCGCGAAAGGAATTTGCAAACTGTTGGAACCTACATTGTACAACTCCAAAATATCAGCATATGCTGAAAAGCTGGTTAGAACATGTATGGTTTGCCTAATGTACAACCCCGGAAAAGGCACCGTTACTCCTAAGGGAGGATTCTCTCCTCCTACCTTCCTGTTTGAAGTCCTCGAAATGGACTACATCCAGATGGACAGGTGCGTTAACTTAAAATATGTCCTGAGTCTGTGCATTCAGTCGATGGGTGGAAGCCTACCCCGTCAAAGACTGCACTGCTATCACTACCGCCAAAGTACTACTCAAGGAGTTCTTACCACGCTTTGGTTTGCCCCGCTTGGTCTGGAGCGACAACGGGACACACTTTACAGCTCAAATCATGGACCATGTCTGTACAGCATTAGGCGTATAACAAAAATTTCACGCCGCCAACCACCCCCAGTCAGCAGGCCTAGTGGAGGTATACAATGGCATCCTAAAAACTAAAATGGCCAAAATAGTAGCTGAGACCGGTGTCACTTGGGTTGATGCTCTGCTCTTGGCCCTACTGTCCACTAGAACAACGGCACACACCAGGATAGGATTATCACCACATGAGATTGTGTTCGGGAGGCCTGCCAATGTCTGGGTGTCCCTCAACCTAAGAAACTGCCAGATGTTGAATACCCTGTATTGACTGATTACCTGTACAATCTAACCAACAACTTTCGCACTCTTTATCACCAGGTGCACGAGGCCATACCGGACAAAAGTGAGGGTCCAGGACACATCATCCAACCTGGTGACTGGGTCCTGGTGAGGAACTTCCAGCGGACCAAGAGCCTCGAGCCCCACTGGACACAACCCCGCCAAGTCCTATTGGCCACCCGCACCGCTGTGAAAGTGGATGGTCAAAAAAAACTGGGTCCATTCTACCGACTGCCGGCGTGTCCCTCTGCCTCTCCCCTACGATCAGTGGGTGAGGGAAGGACTGGGAGACACAGAGACAGAGACAGTTCCAACCTTTGTCTCATTCAGCAACGCCAGGCTGCCTTCCACATCCACTGAAGCGGAGAGTGACAACGTCCTAAAAGGAAGGGTGGAGCCCTCCCTTAACACTGCTCAGCATCAAGAACAACTGTTTCCTGATCATACCGTCCCTGCTTCCGACAGGTATAATCTACATTCCAGAGGGAAGGCTTGCCCTTGGCTTCGCCAGGTGCCAAAGGCTGTAGGGCTGTGATCCTCCCAGGCTGAGAGTAGTGCCATTTGTAAGACTGAGGTAAACCATATGGACCCTCGGCCACTGCATCTGGTGAAACAACCACCAATCACAGACAGCCACTAGGGGTCCCTGGCTTAGCACAATGGCCGCCTTCCCAAACACCCGTATCCAGAAACGAGATGCCAGTCTCCAACATAGCAGATGCTTCCTAGTCACCGTGGTGACGCTGTTTATCTCCCTCCTCCTATCAATCCTTAGTTGGCTCTTACTGATATACCATCCTGCTACGTCACCAACTCCTATCCCGACTCCCGCAGAACATCAGTACTATTCCTTACCAGCCCACGAATTACCCCGCCGTGCAGAATTTTTCAATAACACCTTCATCCAAATGTTGCATCACCACCAACTGATCATGAACACTTCCAATGCTGGGTGTGCGGACTGATGCCACATTCCATGCTACATCCTGTCCCATTCTTTCCTTATCCATTTTCCATCTCTGGGTCTTGTCTTGCATTGTGGATGTTGATGCAGGAGGCCTACACTGTCAATGGTACTGCCCATCCTGTCCTTGGTACATTCCGTGATGACTTCTGGCGGAACAGATCTGGCAATGCCAATGCTCCTTTTTGCCCGACCAGCTCTTCCACATTGCTACTACCATGAGATGAACTCGTGAGATGGTAGTGTTCAACTCCACCACTCGACAAACATTTTCCAGGTTCCGCACCAGAAAGATACTGCCTAATGAAAAAGACAATCTGAATGTCATAAACGTGCAAGGCCGTGTCTGCATCCATGTCCTAGGGACTAAGAAAGTTGGCACCAGTATATGTGACATCACTAAAACACTAAACTCCACATCTCCTCCGAAGCTGGTGGCATTCCCCAACACCTATTTTATCTGTGGAACTGCCGCCCACACCTGGCTCCCCCGTAACTGGTCTGGTACCTGCTATCTGGCCTTCCTCCTCCCACCAACATATTCCACCCATGGGGGCTACCATCTGTCAATGAAGGGCGCCCTGCGCCGCTCACGTAGGGGTGTCATATCAGCCAAAGATACAGCGGGCCAGGAAGCTGGGGACTTCTTTAAAGGTATGCTTCCATTCTGGGGCCCCATGGCAAACAATTGAGCTATACGAGGACTGACCAGGGTCCTTGAGGCCACCATCACAGTAACAGCTGGTGCCCTCTCCAACATCACTGCAGAGCTGCAGGCGGACCACCTCATAACGCTCCAAAATCGCATGGTCCTGGACGTCATCCTGGCTGATCGTGGTGGCGTATGTAAATTGATCGGCTCCAGCTGCTGCGTGTATATCCAGGACAACGCACCTACAGTGTACGATGCCATCCAACGTCTGCATCGTCTCTCTTCCGAAGTGCATCTGGATGAAGGCAACTGGGCCCTCACCGGCTGGATCTGGGGCCTTCTTTCCCAGTGGGGTTGGAGGGTCCTCATCTTCCTTGCCTTAGGAGTAGCTGTCCTGGTCTCCTGCTGTCTGTGTTTTCAGTGCCTGCCAGTGCTCTGTACTATGTGTGCCCAGACCATCAAGCCTCCGCCATCAAGCATTCACAACACTAATATGATGGTAATGGTCCAGCAAGAAACAGATGGGCTTATGAACATTGACATTTCATGAAGTATTTGCCACTCTATGGCAAAAGGAGAGGCTGAGGAAATTTTTTTTTTGAACGACAATCATTTTTACAGGGCTCCATTGATTTTTACATTGCCATCTCGTGGCAAACACTTTCCACACGACCCACCTGGTAGTTTTTCCTGATGTACGAGGAAAATTCTATCAGCACGACAAAAATCCAATTTTGCAGGCCTGCATTTCTGCCCAGGAACTGTCACGCGCCCAACCCCCTGTTCTCTTCAGTTCATCAGAAAGCCACATGGCCCTCACCCCGATTCATTTTTCCTCTCCTGCTCCCAGCCTGATAAAACATCCTTGACACAGTGATCAGGTTATCTAGACAATGGTCTGACTGCTAATCAGGATAAATAAACAAATGACTTGAAAGACCAGGCTTTGATCAGGCAATTGAACAATGACCTGAAAGAAAGAGCCCTGATCAAAGCAGAGTGGACAATGCTCTGTGTACCAAGCCTTGACCAGGTCACCAACTACAACCATAGAGTGGACAATGCTCTGTGTACCAAGCCCTGACAAGGTCACCAACTACAATCATCGCCTTGATCAAGCTATCAACTACAAACACTGCCCTGATTGGACAATGGACTGACAGCCAAAAGAATGGTATGAGAAATGTATAAAAGGCTTGTAAGCTACAGAGTAAAGTAGCAGCCTCCTGGGTTTTGTCTCTGACTAGCTTGGGACTCTGTTCCATTGCCCGGGCTATTGATGAAATCTGGGTTCCTCCTGCAGACGAAGGCTCTTGTGTCTCCTTTTTACTAAGTATACAAGGTATGGAAGACTAGGGCGGTTCCCCCGTTGCCGAGACCCAGTGAGTGGGTTATTACGGTTCTTCACCTGACAGCAGCACTGCAGTGGTAGCGCCCACACCCTCTACCCCAGCAACATCAAGGAGGCACGCACAGTAGTCTGGTAGAGACACCAATGCGAAAAAGTACATCAAAGAGCCTAACTGGGTTGAAGAGGTCTGGATCCCCCTCATCACATATGAAAACGGTCCAGACCACCATTAAAAGCATGTTTTGGTCGGAGGCGCCATTTGAACGCAACCACCCAACGGCACGTCTTTATAATGCATTGCTGGCTAAAATGTTAGCGCTGGACCTTCTCCCTTTTTCTTTCATGGAAGTGGTGGGTTTTCTAGAATTTGTGACAACAGTCTGCCCTAAATGCATGGTTCCTAGCTGGTCCTACTTTGCCAGAGTTGCGGTTCCAGCACTACATCAAGATGTGCTGGAGGTGATTGGGGCAGCTTTGCAGAAGAGTGCTGTTCACACTATCCACCTGACAACAGACATGTGGACCAGTTGCCAAACCGTTGATTACATGTGCATCACTGCACACTGGGTCTATTTTGCGGGGGTTAGAGACAAGATATCTGCAGGTGTTGACAGTGCTACAATTTTTCAAGCTAGCCGGAAACATGCAACAGTAGCCATGTTTGCCATGGAGAAATCTCATACTGCAGTAAACATTTTGGAGGAGTTTAACAGTAAGGTCTTTAAATGGCTGCATCCAAGAAAGCGCATGATTGGTTATGTTTCCACGGATAATGGCAGTAATATAGTTAGGGCCATGAATGATGGTGGCTATTTCAGAGTGCCGTGTTTGGCGCACAGTATTAACATTGTTGTTCAAGATTTCTTTCAAAAAAGAAAACAAAGTCAGCAAGTTACTAACCCCCTACCGAAGAATCTGCACACATTTCAGCAATTCTTTTAAGGCCTGGAAGCAGCTGAGGATCATTCAACATGTCTGTAGAGTGCCAGTCAGAGGACTCATCCAGGAGGTGGTAACACGTTGGAACTCAACCTTCTACATGCTTGAGCGTCTGTTTGAGCAGTACTTGGTAATCAATGAGTATGTCTTTAACGCACGGGGTTCTTCTATGAAAGACATGAGGCTAGAGGTGGAGGAATGGGACCTAGTTAAAAGCCTGACAGACATGCTTCGTCCTCTTGAGGTCTTCACGCGTGAAGTCAGCAGGGAGGACTGTACTTTGGGCAAAGCTATCCCACTGTTGCGCATGCTAGAGCACCAACTGAAGGCGGTGTCTTCAACGTTCAAAGATGATACTGACAAGCAAGACACATATCAGTTGGCGGAGAGCTTATTAACCCGCCTACTTGACAATGCACAGCTTAAAGGAATACATTGTGAACAATATTACATTTGTGCCACTATTCTGGATCCACGGTACAAAAAGGCACTGGCCAGCAATACATTCATTCCTTTTAATGAAGCAGATGTTTCAAAGTACAAACATTGGCTAGCTCTGTCAGCCACTCGGTTCGAAAAAGAGCGTCAGGAAATTGAAGGAACAGGCAGAAGTACTACTGAATCAGCAGGCCATCCGGCGTCAAGGTCCACTTCTGTGTCCGAAGGCAGTCACTTTCCTTCAGAGCCGTTACTGACACCAGCAACCGTATCATCATCATCCTCACCTGCACCAGGCCCAGCCATAATATTGTCGGAAGCGGATTGGGTAACTCATCAAGGGTTTGCTTGTTCCAGTGTTGATGCAAAGGCCACAGATGGTACGCAAAGTAGAGCACCCCTGGATTACCTTGAGTGGATGGTGCAGGCCTATCTGGATGACCCAACAGAGGTCTTTATTGATCAGAACCCATTGCTGTATTGGTATGGGAAAAGGTGTCAATGGTCACTGATCACCAAGCTGGCTCTAAATTATTTGTCTTGCCCACTCGCAAGCGTGTCTTCTGAACGTGTTTTCAGTGCTGCTGGTGCCATTGTAACTTCAAAAAGGACCCACCTCTCGCCCAAAAATGTGGAGAGGGTAACAATGATCAAGATGAATCAGCACTTCATACCACCGGATTACAAAATACATGAATCCACGCAGGAAGAAGAGGACACCGACTTAGGTGAAGGAAGTTCTTCTCTGTTAGCTGACTGTCACCTTTCGGTCACAAGAAGGGAAGGAGCCAAGACTAGAGGGCGACTGTTTATCTAGTTTATTGCGGTTTACAGATAACAAAACAAAGTCTTTCAGTCAGACACGGGGTCGGTGGTAGGTTTGTGATCCTCGGGGCACTTCCTGGGTCGGGGTCCGGGACACTCCAGCACATGGAAGAAAAGAAAAGAACGTGGCTTTTAGTGGGCTGTTCCGTTTACTAGAAACTCTTGTAATAGGGAGGGTGTGAGGGATAAAGCAAAGACCACCACCACATTCAGTGAGCTATACACGGCTTTGCTAAACGAGGTGCCCCAGTGTTTGCACGGTCCCCTATCCGGTCCCTCCCTTCTTAAAGTTTAACAACGAACCCAAACGAGCACGCACCTGGGAGAGCCACGCGTCCTCCTTTGCGTGGCTGGGCGAAACGCGGTGTCGTTGGCCTCCTGGCTTTACAGCTGCCGCCGTCCGCTCCTCTTCTGTTCTCGGTCCGGCACCTTCTCTGCTCCTGGTGTCGTCCACTTCCAAGGAATCCGTCCCCACGGTGCTTTCCGTCCTCCCGGTCGCGTGGTTCTCCTGGCGTCTAACTTCCTCCTCCCACGACGAAGACACAGCGTCTTCCGGGTCTCTCCTCATATGGCGAGACGCCACTCCTGATAGGTCCGAAAAGTCAGGTGGTTCCGATGCGAAGCCTCCGTCACGTACACAAAGGCCATCCTTAAAGGGCCCGTAGTAATCCGCCTGTTGAGGAGACGGACATTCAGTTAGCCCTGTCGGGGCTGAGCACGGGACCCCCTGACACTGACCTACTCCCGTTTCAATTCACAGAGTTTGAGGACGAGCTCTACTTCCCTGACACCTAGGCCTGAAATACTGACTTCCTTTTTTCCCTTCCTTATTCACTTTTATTCCTGTGGGTCATTCTTTGTTTTGCAACTTTTACCACAACAAAACTCTAATCACAACAAATCCATCAGCAGCACTGTCTTCATCTTATTTCCTTATTGAAGGTGCCGCTGTCTGCATTCCTGCCTGAAGTTCACATGTTTTAAACTCAGTCATGCTCCTCTATCCTCCTCCTCCAGACTCCCCCTATCCATTTCCCTCAAGGCAGATGGCTGGATTACGCAGAATCAAGAAACTGTTGCTTCGTAGACGATTCCCTCAAAAGATGTGGGACTGGAATTACTGACTATATGCTGACTGTTACTTCTGAAATTGACATGAGAGGCTGCCCTGTGGGCCTTAACTTTAAGAATAAGATGCGGACAAAAAGTGGAACAGGTAATGAATAATGAGATGGCATGCAGTGGACAACACTGGCTGTCTGGCTCTGATGAAAGCAATTGCTGTTTGTTTGTTGTGCATGAAATGAATCATATGTGTTCTGTTATTATTTCATCTTTTACACACTAAATGTAACTCAAGTCTACTCTGTTTTTAATTCAAACTGTACTTCTACAGCAGGGGCCACTACATTGCATTTTTTAATATGGAAAATGTCCTTGGACTCACTGTGTGTAGACTGTGACTGCATGAACAACATTGAGTTTGCCAATACCATGATGATGATGAGTTTTGATGATCAAAGTTAATATCTTTCTTTACAGTCACTCACTGGGATGGATGGATCATCATCATCGGTTTACGGAAGAACTATGGCCATTTCGTTAGTGGCAAACAGGTAAACAAGTCAACAACAACCACAGCAGAACTACATGTCTGTCTAGTCGTGGTATGGAGTGGTCGAGCCAGTGTAGTGTTGTTATGCCAGAGTCCAGACAGCAGTTCATGTAAAATTGCAGCTATGTAGCTTGCTGCATAAAATTAGATCTGCTTTGTCTGTCTGTGTCAAAGAGGTATGCTACATGGAGGTTGGTTCACTCAGTGGTGCCTGCCTTGACCGTGTGCATGGCCCTGGCCTGCTGTGTGCTAATTACTATCCTTGAAAAGGAGACTCAGAGTACGCACTTTAGAAATGATAATTGTATGTAATACTGTCACCTCTGAAAGTGAAAGTGTTATTTTTGCACTACACACCGTACCTTATATTTTTTCTCTGTGGTGTTTTAATATCCCTTCCTGTTTTTCCATTGACAATTACAGGCCAGCTTTCCTTTTACCCTGTGCGATCCGCAATTCCGCATCCGCCAGGCAGGCAGTGGACAGTGTGTCTGGTCACCAAGATTGATCGACAGAGCGTCAGATGGAATGGAGGAGTACCGCGAACAAGATGAATGGCTGGATGCATGCAGCTTCCCAAATTGAACAGGACAACTACAACATACAGTTACAGTATCCTCTTCACTTCTCCTCATCTTTTAAATAATGTTATTGTTGTGAACTTCTATGAGTGGGACTCTGTGCGTTTGCTCTCTGCTTCAAATTCATCCCTACAGCTATTTGATAAGTTTCTTTGCTATTTTTAAAACGAATTTTTTAATGTACTAATACGTGTTTATTCTCTCTGAGGGCAGATAGGCAAGTGAAATTGCATAATTACTGTAGCCCTGTACTGTGAAATTGTTTATTCATAGTTAGTAAGTTGTAGTAACTACTACTTTTCAGTAACCTAACCATCCATTTATCAAACAACTTCATGCATGCAGTGCACTTCCTTTATGTCCCTTAAAAGATTTATGGATATCTTCGTATCCAAAGATTTGTTTTTCTTCATTTGTTGTTTGTACATGCTGTGTTTTTTTCCTCTCTCCACAAAGCTTTCTCAAAAACCCCCATTCCCATCCAATTTTCTAACCCTAACCCTCTTCCCCCGGGCTGTGTGGTTTTCATTGAGGTGTGACAGACTAAATGACAACAATAATTCCACACACTTGCTGGGAAGGATAAGGTCAAAGCAACAGAAAATCAATTTCAAGGCTGGTGAAGGAATCCAAGGATATATTCTTATTCTTATTCAGCTTGACACACACCCATGAGTATTTGCAAATCAAATCAGAATTTCATGTGCGCCATCGAGTGGATTCATCATCAACAACATCCTCCTCCTACACGTGACGGCTGCTGTGTCCTTTACCTTCAGTACTATTTCTTGTAGTAGCCATACTCCACGCAACTAGTAGTTATATTTTGAATACTTTAGCATTTCCTAGGATATCATTTATGGCACTGTTCTTGTGTACTGTACTATCTATCGTACTGTTCTAATGCTTCGCTCAGGCCACTCAATGTTTCATTTCCTTTTTTTTCATATGCTGCTACTGCCAGTGTGTACCACTACTACTACCACCACAACGATGACATTTCATCCGTCCAGGATTCCATAGCCAACCTTAATATCGCTATTTGCCATGCAGCCAGCCCTGTGCCTAGCCCTATTCTCAAACACGAATCACAGGTAAGATAAGCATTTTGGGGGAGGAAGAATAATGGAGTAGGAGGAGAGGAGAGACTGACGGTAGTACTAGTAAAGTAGTAGGACAAATGAATTCACTAACTCTGTCAGTGGCACTTTTGTACAAATTTGGGCGATTAGACAATTTGAATCAACCAGCCAGTTAAGTTTCAGGAAAACAAATGTACAGTTAGTTAACCCCCCTGCCTCCCCCACAAAACAGTAAAAAACGTGTATGCTATGTTTAAGTTGAAATAAATAATTATTTGAACCCTAACAAAAATAAACTATCCCACAAGAAGACCCGACCCACCCCCCTCCCTAACCCCAACCAATGTCCATGAAATCAGTCCCCAAAAGTCCAAAAACCCCAACCCCCAATTCCCCCCCCCCAAAAGTCTTTAAAAAAGGGGCAAGGGATAGTCTCTCTACTTCCGCCGGCGGTGTTCTTTGGCCAGGTGGTCACGCTGCTCTCTCCGGAGGTCCTTGAGCAGGGGTTTCAGCCTCGCCACCTCCTGCTCAAGGTTGGACACTCGCAGGGTCAATCGGTGCACACAAGCCTTGCACTTGCAGGTACTGTGGGGTGCAGCTGTTATTTTTGCTGCTCAGCGGCGGCGGGTAGCTGCCGGACCACGGCTCCGTACCGCTGGAGGTTTGCGCTGACTGTATGACCCAGGGGCAGCGGAGGAGGATGCAGCTGTCGTGGATGTTGTTGACTGCGACTGCGAGTCATCCTCCTCCTCCTGGGCCACCAGCCGCCGATATTCGGCGACAATTGCCTCCAGCTTCCGTTGCCGGGCCCGTCTAGCCAACTCCTTCCTTGTTAGTTTAGAAGGAGTATCTATATGAAGAAAGAAAAACATACTGTAACCAATGCTCTTTAAGATTAACGCAAAATAATTCAGCAGAAAGTTGTGTCACAGTAGCACTAGCAACTTGCAAGCACAGTACATAACATTTGTGGCATGTATCTATCTAACCTCCCACTTCGTCGGCCTCTGCTCTAACATTAGTGGGAGTTTCAGGAATTCTACTAGCACTAGTACAGACAGTACACTAGTCTTCTTCTTCTCTCTTGTTTAGCGAAATTGGTACGTAAACTTGTGGAAGCCGGCATAATGCCAGCGCAGTCAACTTGCACCCGAGAAAAACAGATGCAAGCCATGATGACACAGACTTGCGTTACTGTCCAGTCCAGTACATGCAGGTGGTGAAGCTCTTACTTTTCTATTACGGGTGGCACTGGCCATACTCTGTTACAAGGGCTACTGCTTAATTAATTCAACTTTCAGCCTGCCCTGCCCCGCCCCTGACTACTACAAAAGGAAAAGGAAGAAGATAAATAATATGATCATCTATCCCTTCACAGGATATTTGCTTACAGATGGGATGACTTTAGGTGATTTGTTTTTGTTGAGTGAACACCGATAGGCCACATATGAATGACAGAGTTGTAAAAAAATTATTAACAGAGGTAGTGAGTGGTCCCCGTAATCGCCTGATATATGCTGTGCTTGCAAACTACTGTTAGTAGTCATGGTAGTATTCTGAAAAATTACAACTTCTTTCCTCTGCTTTGCTACTCTGGCACGGACATGCGGTGTTACATGCTCTTCAAAGTAACACTCTTCATCCAGTGACCGTCTACTCTGTCTACATACACCTATGCTATCTATGAGGAAGATACCATCCAGGCATCCATCCATTCAAAGTAAATGTCACTCATTCTTCTTAATGTCTCAACTGGTCAAACCTTACTTTTTCTCACCGAAAAACAACCTTTTTATTTTATTTTGTAAACCGCCAGCCCTGCATCCATGCTTGACTTGCATTTGAATTTGAACCAAAGGATATATTGCGCACACATACAGTTTCTGTTTCACCCACCCAGGCATTCCTCTTTTCTTTCTCCTTCCACCCATCCTTGCTTCAGCCTTCAACCGGCCATGCATCAGATTCCCAGCCACCTCGGGCAGCATTCAAAAACAATTATCATTCTTTGCCAGTCATTAATTTTAACTCGCTCGTCCTTCCTTACACCCTTCTTTCCCTTTTCGTTCATCCCATCCATCAAGTTCATCTCTGATCTGAATTGGCTTCTCGATAAAACTTTCACAGCTGAGTTCAAGTCAAATTTAGAGGAGGCCATTGGTTACTCGTCAACTCCCGCCGCTAATGCTATTGCTAATGCGAAGTCAAGGGTGACTGTCTTCTACCTGGTTGACAAAACGTAGTTCTAAATTTGTAAGTCTTCTTAACAGTAAAGTGTACTTGTACTGTACAACATATACACCCCTGCAGAGAGCCCACTCTGCAATCTCAATAAGTAAGGAATATTATAGCTTACCACTGCCCGCCACTACCGTGGCATCCCCCACAGCAGTTCCTGCTGGCTGTGGCACCGCATCCGCCCCTGGAGTGACCACCTCTGTGCTGGCCCCGGCACTGGTGGTGGGCTGTGCCAATGGTGTTACGCCTAGAAAATACATTTAATATTTTTAGATGCCATATACACAACTCCCTATTTTGTCTAGGAATGAAAAAATATGTTACTAGTACTACATAAAGAAATGTAATCATTTGTGACTCTCTAGTCTAAACTAAAAATTTCCCTTTCTTATGCTTAGCCATAACATGTGATGCTACACTTTTTGGCACAACTGATGAATGCTTGCTTTTTAACACGCACAATTTTTCTCATTACAGACACAGCTTCCCTTCTACGAACAAGAGCAAGATCATATGAATGTTAGTCGGAGTCGTCATCATCATCACCACCAAGACTTTAAGTTCCAACCAGGTGAGGGGTCTCCTGCAATTACTGTGTAAATCAGCCACTGTTCAGTTCATGAGTTCCCCGTTTATCTTCTATGAAGTTAATTTTAATGAATCTTTTTAATGCACAATTGAAAATTAATATACAGAGTACACACAGAGCTAGTTGTTTTACTTTTAATAAAGCTTTAAAACTTACATAGACTCTGTGGTTTTTGGTCATGAGTGAGTGAGCGAAAGGGTTTGCAATTTGCAAGCATAAGTCCGTGACTCTGAGAGGTCGGGACTCTGACTCCGTAGTCTTATGTTCTGGGTTGTATAATCATTGGGGATCATCGCTGCATTCGGGAGCTAAATAATGACTCTGACACACTAGCTAGTCAGTAAGGAGATTGGGGGTTCAACTTCTGTTATAACTGAGGTATGTGGAAAGTCTAACTGCGCCTATTATCACCAATGCCCTATTTCTTGTCCATAGTTCTATATGTGCAGAATAGTCCCTGCAACAGTAGTAGTATGTCCTCCTATCCAATCAAAAAGTAAACTAGTATCTTATTCTTGGTAGCCATTGACATTTTATTGTTGGGAATTGTCAAAGCATAAACATTTAGAAGACTTCAATAGATATTATGGACTACCCAGAGGACTGCACTAGAGAGCAGAGCTATTGCTGAAACCGAGTTTTGTTTAGCACCTTTTGCCAACTGTGCAAGCTTAGCTAGCTACACAGACAGACTAATAATAATCTAGTAGTAGCACCGAGAGTCATAGTAGAGGCAGGATAAGAATTTAGAAACAGTCTTCAAGAAGATCAAAGACGATTTAGGAAAGAATTGAATTATGAGGAACGTTTGGAATAAATAGGTGCTGTAAAAGATAGGGAGTGGTGAGTTACAACGGGGTAGACCCTAAGAACTCTCTGACCTGGGTCAGTTAATCAGGTATATGTAGAAGTGGTCGGAGTCTGGTATAAACAGTAACAAATATCTCAAAAATGACACCAATTTTGGTAAAACACTTCACATTAAATCAAAAACCACAAATGTCATTCGAAAAAGAACAGGTTCACACATTCGGTGCATATTTATTTTGCACATAGTGACTTATAGAATGCATGAGTTTAGAAGGTATTGCAATTAATGCATTCATAACATAAGCAAAATTAGAAAGCGTACATTTCTATACAGTAAACACAATCATGTGTATTGGAGCGCTCACGGTGCATGGAAAAAAGGGGGGTATTTAGAGGGGATGGGTGTGTGGGAATACAAGTGAGGACCGGGTAAAGGTGGTGTGACCAAGTTGAAATCACAGTGAGAAGTGAAAGCCTTTACAGTCTATGTACAGATCAATTGGGTTCCAAAGTGGTCTCAAACATAGGTTCCGTGAACATCCATTAATGAGTCCTATGTTTGGAACAGAATACAGTATCGGTTGTCGACGTTTCGACCCCTGGTGGTAAGGGTTTTTCAGAACCTCAGGCTGGGGTCTTCCTCAGGACATGTGGTGGGGCAGGAGCGCCTATGGGTAAGGTGAAAGCAGTGAATGTATCTAATCGTTAAAAAATATATATATAGGGTGCACTCGAACTAGAGGGGTAGATTACCTACTTGGTTAGGGTCCGTTTGGACCTCGAACTTGGACCTCCAGGGTTCCTAAGTTGTAAGGTGAGCCTGTAGATGGAGTGAGAGAATCAGCGTTACAGTGGGCCGCCCAACACGTGGATGGAGCACCTGTGTAACGGACATACAAATTCAAAACAGGGGGAGCACTTACTGGCAGCTTTTCATAAATCCGGTTTGCTTGCGTGGGATTCAAATGCCCAATAGACCGGCCGGTCCATGGGTGGAATCCGATTGATTCTGAAAGTAAATGGATGCAAAGGGTTGGTTTCAGTCAGGACCAGATAACCAAAATTGCCGCCAAAATCACATTGTAATAGTTTGTGAATTGCGCGGTAACAAGCGTCAATGGGACGATGTACGCTAAAACAAAAATGAACCATCATACTCGTCATTTAATAAGGTAAAACGGCAAGCTGCCCAATAACTGAAACGACCGCCAAGATCACATTACAGTGGTTTGTGATTTGCGCGGTATCAAGCGTCGAGGGGAAGGTGTACGCTGAAACGAGTTTAAACCATCATACTCGTCATTTAGGGTAAAGGGCGGCTAGGTACATAGTCAAAAGCCCACAGCGGCGTTGCAAATACGCGCGGGTGATTGCCAGTGAACTAGCTAGAAAAATCAGCGGTGGTGGGGCAGAGGGAAAACAAACCGCCGAAGTCGATCACTGGTCAAATTTCAAGTGTGCATTTAAATTCTACACATTTAGGCATTGTAGATGGGTCCAAGTATCCTACTGTGGTGCCTGGGGGACGCGCTGGAAAACGTCCTGACTCACCTATCTTTACTCGACTTGCCGCGGGGCTGGTCTGACTCGTGCGTCTGCTCCGGCTGTCAATGTTGAAAGGAGCCGCCGCGAGGTGCCGGCGCTAAATGCTGCTGGTGGGCTCGCCGCGTGTCGGCCAATCACCGACCGGTGAGCCCGGGGAGCGGAAAAAAGTCACTTATGGTAGATAGAAGCTCGAAGATATCCACAAGGGGATATAGAACCACATTGTTTATGTCAAATGATCAAACATTGGGGGTGTATCTATCTGTAAAGATTTAGGCAGGGTGTGTATTCACAAAAAGGCGCAAACAGATCAAACTGCGCCCGGGTGGTATACAGGCAATTTGGTAATTATGTGCATCTCGGTGAGGATAGTCACAGTGGATGCCAGATTAAGGCAGATGTTATACACGGTGGCAAGGTTAGCCCCAAGTGCACAGTAGATAATGGGTAGGGGCCGCAAAACGACCGCATACCGTAAAGGCCATCCATGTGGAGTATAGAAGCGTATGTTGTCAAAGTTGGGTTAGTGAGGAAGTGAGAACTATCGGTGGACCCATTATTGGGGTGGATTGTAGGAGATGTCATTCCTACATCATGTATACAGGCCACACATAATTGTGAAATCGACAATTACAACATAGTCATTCACTTCTAAGCCTGATCACTGTATATCACTCTGTGTAGTACATATCAGATCAAAAGCATTTGCCCAACATGATTATCAAGCAGACTAATATAGTAGTTATGAAGCCCACACCAATTGTAACATAGACATTTACTTATAAGCCTAGACCCTGTACATACCGTACTTAGTGGGGTACATAGCCAATCAAAAGCATTTGCCCAACGTGATTACAAGCAGACCAATGTAGTGGTTAAGATGATACAGGTTCAATTATACCATGAACATTCACTTATAAACCTGGTCCCTCTACATACACCACTCAATGAAGTGCATAGCAGATCACAAACATTTGCCCAACGTGCTTCCAGGGCAGCCCTATGTAGTAGTTGTGATGATACAGATAACTAGTTCAATCTGGATTTAGAAGGGCCATCTGAGAAAAGGTTGTGTCTAGTTCATTTAGGCCATGTTGTACAGAGTTAAATGATTGCATCCATTTGCATTCGCGTACATTAAGAATAGAATTGAGATTCCCACCGCGCCGGCCCAGTGTGATTTTTTCAATAACAACCCATTTGAGTGACTCTGGTGTATGAGACTGGTCTTGGAAATGTTCTACAAGGGGTGCACCCATTGTCTTGCACCGTATCCTGCTGCAATGTTGCAGCACACGATTCTTTATCTTTTGTTTAGTCTGGCCTATGTAGATCTCTCCGCAGGGGCAAAAGATGGCATAGATCACACCCTCGGTGTTGCAGTTCGTGAACGATTTCAATGTCACCGTCAGATCATTGTGTGTTACAGTTTTGGTCTCTAGGCACAATGAGCAAGCCTTGCAGTTGCCGCATTTGTGGTTACCCAGGATGGCTGGCAGGTTCCACATTGATTGAATCGTGGGGGCTGTTGGGCTGTCCAACATGGAGCAAACTACAGAGTCTCTAATGCTTTTAGCCTTCTTGAAAGCGTGCATAGGTGGTTGGGGCATCTGAAGAGTCTCTGACACGATATTCCAGTGTTTGTTCACAATCCTGCGTACGGCATTGCTCTTATTACAATAGGTGGTCACGCAGATCATCTTGTCCTCCAGTGGTTTGCGTTCCTTCGGTGTCAGCAGGGAGTCTCTATTGCTGAACCATGCCCTTTTCCTTGCCCTTTTCACCAGTCTCTTGGGGTATCCTCGCTCAACCAGGCGGAGGATAAGTTCATCCGATTCGTGGAAGTAGTCATCCTTCAACGAACAGTTCCTCCGAATCCTGAGGAACTGTCCGAATGGCAGATTGTCCCGAAGGGCCCGGGTGTGATGGCTAGAGTATTGCAGAAGCGTGTTCCTTTCCGTCGGCTTTCTGTAGAGAGTGGTATAGAGTCGTCCCTCACTCTCTTTGATGGTAATATCCAAGAAATCTATCGCTTCATTGCTACACGTGCTGGTGAACTGGATGTCACCTGTTTGATTGTTGAGCCAGTGCGTGAAAGCCTCTAATTCTGCCTTATCGCCTGCCCATATGATCAGTATGTCGTCTATATACCGACGATATTCCAGAATGTTTCCATGATATGGATTGGTTGGACAGAGGATCCTGTGCTGTTCATATTCACTCATAAAGAGGATGGCCAGATCTGGAGCAAAGGCCGCCCCCATGGCTACTCCTTTCATCTGCATGAAAAAGTCGTCTTGGAATATAAAAAAGTTCTTTGTCATTGCAATCTCTAGCAAGTCGATGAGAAACTCCGTGGGCACTTCTGCTGGTTGAGGTCTTAATTCCAACGCCCTTCGTATGGTTGTCAGTGCTGGTTCTTGGGGGATGCTTGTGTATAAGGACACAATGTCCATAGTTACTAACAGGTGTTTATCTTTGTCAAATGCACGTTGGTCTAGCAAGTTGATCACCTGCATTGTGTCCCTCAAATAGGTGGTAGTGGCTTCTGCCAGGGGCTTCAGGAAGACATCAATATATTTGCAGAGCGGTTCAAGGATTGAGCCACAGCCTGATATAATCGGACGTCCAGGGGGTTTGGTGGGGTTCTTATGGACCTTAGGTAAGACATAAATCGTCGGTATCCGTGGTTGGTCCACATTCAGGTAGGCATATTCTTTCTCAGAGAGGAACCCAGCCTCCTTAGCTTTGGCCGTGATGGCGAGAATCTGGCGTCTGATCTCGTTGGTTGGGTCAGTTGTTAGTGGCCGATAGCTTACATTGTCCCTCAGTTGCGAGTATATTTCTTGTTTATAATCCTCTGTCCCCATGATGACAATTGCTCCGCCTTTGTCAGCTGGCTTGATGACCAGCGATTTATTGTTCTTAAGGCCATCCAACGCTGCCCTTTCACTCTTGGAGATGTTATGTCTCACATATGGTCTTTCCTTCCACATCTCAAGTACATCCTTCATCACAAGGCTTTCGTAAGTGAGAATCCGATGGTTCGTCATGGCAGTGTGGGGTGTGAAGGTGGAGGGTGGGCGTAGGTTGGTGAAAGATCTGGTTGGGGTGAAAGGTTTGTTGAGGAAGAAACCACGCAAGCGAACTTTCCGAAAGAATCTGGTCAGTTCCGTCTTGATGGTGAAAAGGTTCCCTTGTGAAGTCGGGACGAAAGAGAGTCCCTTGCTCAGCACTCCTGTCTCGGCAGGAGATAGTATCTGCTGCGATAAGTTCATAATCGGGCTGACTCTGGTTACCAGCGGTACGTCTTTTTCCGTGTGCTGATTTCCCCGTGGTTGGCCTGCTGGAACCTCACCTGCTTGCTGTTGTAACCTTGTTGTCTTGAATCGTCCCAGTTCTGAGGGTCTTGACTTCTGTTCGGACGTCGGTTCCACCCTCCGCCTCTCCCTCGGGGGGGTCTCCATGTGTCGTTCTCTAAAAAAGGTTGTTGTTGTCTGTTGGGAGGCTCCTGTCCCGGTTGATACCATTGCTCTTGGTTTTGGTAATTGCTCGGCCCAGCCGTATCGTTGTCACTTCCTCCACTGTACGAGGAGTCCGAGAAATTGGTGTATCTTCTCCCTCCTCGTTGGCCACCCCGGTAGCCTCCTCTACCCCTGTAGAAGAACCGACCCTGGTTGTCCTGCTTGAAATAGTCTTCAGCCAGGTATGGATAGGTTTTCTTCTTGTTGTAATACTGAATGTCCTTTGCTAGTTTCTCCAATTTCTTGTTTTGAGTTTCAACATCAAAGTCTTTCAATGTTTTGTTGAGGCGGTCAAGGGTGTCTTTTGCGCTTGCAAAGGCTGAATGGCTTGCAATCTCTGCCTTCAGATCCTCAATTTCCTTACTCAATTGTTCCACCTGGTCTCGTGCAGTCTCTACCCCAAGGACCATCCAGTGGCGGGAACAGTTATTTGCCACAAAACTGAAACCCTCCTTAAATTTTGGGTTGTCCACAAAGATCGCCGGTTCGTTGCGGACCTGCAGTCCCGTGGGTATCACGTTGGCCCTGAGGTACCCAGTGAGTAGATGGCCGTGTAATTTGGTGCGTACTAATTTCTTCTCGAGCCGCTCGAGTTTATTGATTTTCTCATTGAGTGAGAAATCGACTGTGGTGATATTGGTTGATAGAAAAGCTGTTCCGGTGTCTCCCCCAATTAAATCTCTGATATGATCCTCAGTATAAGAGAGGGTTTCAGACTGAAGCATGATAAAGCCCTCAATCAAGATAATTACACAAATGTCAAATATTGTTAGAAATACCCTCGCAAGACAGCTCTTGCACAGAGAGTGGTGAGTTACAACGGGGTAGACCCTAAGAACTCTCTGACCTGGGTCAGTTAATCAGGTATATGTAGAAGTGGTCGGAGTCTGGTATAAACAGTAACAAATATCTCAAAAATGACACCAATTTTGGTAAAACACTTCACATTAAATCAAAAACCACAAATGTCATTCGAAAAAGAACAGGTTCACACATTCGGTGCATATTTATTTTGCACATAGTGACTTATAGAATGCATGAGTTTAGAAGGTATTGCAATTAATGCATTCATAACATAAGCAAAATTAGAAAGCGTACATTTCTATACAGTAAACACAATCATGTGTATTGGAGCGCTCACGGTGCATGGAAAAAAGGGGGGTATTTAGAGGGGATGGGTGTGTGGGAATACAAGTGAGGACCGGGTAAAGGTGGTGTGACCAAGTTGAAATCACAGTGAGAAGTGAAAGCCTTTACAGTCTATGTACAGATCAATTGGGTTCCAAAGTGGTCTCAAACATAGGTTCCGTGAACATCCATTAATGAGTCCTATGTTTGGAACAGAATACAGTATCGGTTGTCGACGTTTCGACCCCTGGTGGTAAGGGTTTTTCAGAACCTCAGGCTGGGGTCTTCCTCAGGACATGTGGTGGGGCAGGAGCGCCTATGGGTAAGGTGAAAGCAGTGAATGTATCTAATCGTTAAAAAATATATATATAGGGTGCACTCGAACTAGAGGGGTAGATTACCTACTTGGTTAGGGTGCCTAAATGTGTAGAATTTAAATGCACACTTGAAATTTGACCAGTGATCGACTTCGGCGGTTTGTTTTCCCTCTGCCCCACCACCGCTGATTTTTCTAGCTAGTTCACTGGCAATCACCCGCGCGTATTTGCAACGCCGCTGTGGGCTTTTGACTATGTACCTAGCCGCCCTTTACCCTAAATGACGAGTATGATGGTTTAAACTCGTTTCAGCGTACACCTTCCCCTCGACGCTTGATACCGCGCAAATCACAAACCACTGTAATGTGATCTTGGCGGTCGTTTCAGTTATTGGGCAGCTTGCCGTTTTACCTTATTAAATGACGAGTATGATGGTTCATTTTTGTTTTAGCGTACATCGTCCCATTGACGCTTGTTACCGCGCAATTCACAAACTATTACAATGTGATTTTGGCGGCAATTTTGGTTATCTGGTCCTGACTGAAACCAACCCTTTGCATCCATTTACTTTCAGAATCAATCGGATTCCACCCATGGACCGGCCGGTCTATTGGGCATTTGAATCCCACGCAAGCAAACCGGATTTATGAAAAGCTGCCAGTAAGTGCTCCCCCTGTTTTGAATTTGTATGTCCGTTACACAGGTGCTCCATCCACGTGTTGGGCGGCCCACTGTAACGCTGATTCTCTCACTCCATCTACAGGCTCACCTTACAACTTAGGAACCCTGGAGGTCCAAGTTCGAGGTCCAAACGGACCCTAACCAAGTAGGTAATCTACCCCTCTAGTTCGAGTGCACCCTATATATATATTTTTTAACGATTAGATACATTCACTGCTTTCACCTTACCCATAGGCGCTCCTGCCCCACCACATGTCCTGAGGAAGACCCCAGCCTGAGGTTCTGAAAAACCCTTACCACCAGGGGTCGAAACGTCGACAACCGATACTGTATTCTGTTCCAAACATAGGACTCATTAATGGATGTTCACGGAACCTATGTTTGAGACCACTTTGGAACCCAATTGATCTGTACATAGACTGTAAAGGCTTTCACTTCTCACTGTGATTTCAACTTGGTCACACCACCTTTACCCGGTCCTCACTTGTATTCCCACACACCCATCCCCTCTAAATACCCCCCTTTTTTCCATGCACCGTGAGCGCTCCAATACACATGATTGTGTTTACTGTATAGAAATGTACGCTTTCTAATTTTGCTTATGTTATGAATGCATTAATTGCAATACCTTCTAAACTCATGCATTCTATAAGTCACTATGTGCAAAATAAATATGCACCGAATGTGTGAACCTGTTCTTTTTCGAATGACATTTGTGGTTTTTGATTTAATGTGAAGTGTTTTACCAAAATTGGTGTCATTTTTGAGATATTTGTTACTGTTTATACCAGACTCCGACCACTTCTACATGTAAAAGATAGGGAAGTATAATTAATAATATTAACAGGAAAACTTACTAGGGCCAGCAGAGGAGCCCTCGGCGGACCTATGCTGGCCTTCCTGTTCCTGCTCCGCCGGCGCCGCTACCTCCTCCTCTGTCCTCTTGCCCCTGGGTGGAGCTGATGTACAACTTGAAAGACACAAACATGGATGATTGTTGTCAACCAAATCAAACATTTTAAAAAAAACAATAACAAATTATTTTGGGGAAATAGACAACAATTGTACTAAATCTATTGACCTATCTGATGTGGTCTACTAGGATATTAGTATTGATGGATTCGCGGACCGTCTATTTGGAAAGTTTTGTAACTCACTAAACCAACTACAAAAAGGTTCTACTAGGACTGGCAGGCAGCACTCTGCAGCACGCGAAGTGACAGACACAGTCCGTCATGATTGCAGACCACCAAAAAGTTTCCTACTAAATAACCATTCATAATATACTCAAACTATCAATCCACCACCACTATCTCTTCTTAGTGGCAGGAGTACAAAGGAAGGACTGGACTTGAGTCTCTAGTGTCTAGTATTACGCAGTTCTGTAAAGTACACTCATACATAATCACTCAGGCCAAATGAGCACAAAATTGAAAACAAGTAAGCATAGTAGCACTGCCAGTAAGCAGGCGAGCACCTGCAATCACAGAAGCTTTTGAAACATAATTTACCTGCAATGTAATCTCTAGTGACTAGCAGTACGCACTTCTGTAAAGTACACTCATACATAATCACCCAGGTCAAATGAGCACAAAATTGAAAACAAGTAAGCATAGTAGCACTGCCAGTGAGCAGGGAGCACCTGCAATCACAGCAGCTTTTGAAACATAATTTACCTGCAATGTAATCTCTAGTGTCTAGCATTATGCACTTCTGTAAAGTACACTCATACATAATCACCCAGGCCAAATGAGCACAAAATTGAAAACAAGTAAGCATAGTAGCACTGCCAGTAAGCAGGCGAGCACCTGCAATCACAGAAGCTTTTGAAACATAATTTACCTGCAATGTAATCTCTAGTGTCTAGCAGTACGCACTTCTGTAAAGTACACTCATACATAATCACCCAGGCCAAATGAGCACAAAATTGAAAACAAGTAAGCATAGTAGCACCGCCAGTGAGCAGGCGAGCACCTGCAATCACAGAAGCTTTTGAAACATAATTTACCTGCAATGTAATCGGCAGCATTCTTGCTCTTCGGAAAAAACAAATATTTGCAATATCATAACACAGAGCAGGAGAAAACAAAGTAGTGATTAAATAGCTATTACTACTCACCAAGCCCAGGGATCTCGACGCCAAGCAGGTCAAACAGGTCTTGTTCCCGGTCCAGGATGTCGGACCACCAGTGCGTCGCCTGGTTGTAGGTGCGCCGGACCCCAGTCTCCCGATAAATCGCCCGGCACACCTTCCCCCATAGCTGGCAATGCTCCCGGAGCCCGTACCCGGTACCGGGCCTGCCGCCTGCCGCAACGGTCTTGGGGAGGTGGCGCTGGACAAAGAAAACCAGTGTGACCACCTCCACCGTGTTAAAGATCTCCCTGGAACTAACTGTCTCTCCCCTTAACCTCCCGCAATGGAGCCGGCTACGGGGTGCGGGACCCTTCCCCTTCAGGTTTTTGCCAGCTCCCTTTGCCATGGTCCTGGACAGTTAAAGGAAAATAAAATAGGAAAGAATAGGGAAAGTAAATAAAACAAAAGAGAGTTAAAAAAATAGTTTTAAAGTAGCCAAAAGTAGAAAAAACACAAAACATAGATGTACAAAAATAAAGAGATAGATAATGAGTAAAAAAGATTTTAAAAAGTTCAAACTAACAAAGGATTACAAAGATTAAAGGAGGATTGAAAAAGCATGCCCAGACCATAGCAATGAATGAAAAACAAGATGGCCGCGCCCATTGCGACCGCGTGGGTAAGTTCACACGATATTTCCCCCGAGAGCACGCAAAAACAGACGCGAACATGCAATTGCACCCTGCACGTAGGAAATGCACAATGCGAACACTGAAAACAAGATGGCCGCGCCCATGTACGACCGCATGGGTAACTTCGCGGTAGCCTCGCTGAAAAAAAACCGAGCGAACACACAAAAATAAAAAAAATTTGCACAAATTTGCGGATTTTGCGGACCGCAAATTCGCTTTCGCGTGAATTCGCGTACGGCGAATTCGCAAATTTCGCCCATACTTAGTTCTGGTTCCTTGATCGGTTTGTCTACCTCGGGTTTCCTTTTACTAACAGTAGAGTACTTGATATCAATACTGCTTTTCTCCCGTTTTCTCTCATGCAAATGGTGGTCCTTTTTCACCATTCAGGGCCATATGTAGGTAAATGGCATCTACCTTATCGTAAATACCGAATTTTACCAATTCGGTATTTACAAATCGGTAAATGCCATGTAGGTAATTATTCGGTAAGTAATTACCAAATCGGTATTTACCGATTTGGTAATTGTTGCCATTGATTCCTATGGGCCTTGAGGCCCATAGGAATCAATGGCAATTACCGAATCGGTAAATACCGATTCGGTAAAATTACCGATTTGTCAAGGGGGGCAGGGTGTCACTTTGGCACCCTGTTGCACCCCTGATTCTGGCTTGTGTGCCCATACATGCCCTTAGGGCATGTATGTGTGCCACATGGCACAGGTGTACATGCACAGATGTGCATGTACACAGGAATTCGTTATTTACCATGCAATAGTATTTCATGGTAAATACCGAATTCCTTAGGGCCTGTGGCACAACAGTGCCACCTACATCCCATTTTACCGATTCTGTACATTTACCGATTCGGTAAATTTACAGAATCGGAAATTATCTGGCCCCCTACATCTGAAACTACAAATACCGGTCGGTAACGGCCAAAATCGGCCGTTACCGACCGGTATTTGGCCACCTACATATGGCCCTAAATCGATTAACAAATCACAGGTTTCTGGAGGGTCTACAACTTGTGCTAACGTATCTTTCAAATTCTCTCTCAAGCCTTTGTAGAAAAGATCACCTTGTTTGGCTTTCGGCCAACTCGCTTCAGCCACCAATCTGTTGAAGCAGGAGATGTAAGTCATAAGATTCTTTGATCCTTGTTTCAGATTTATTAATTCAGTGTCCACAGACTGCATGAATTAATGTCTGTCGAATAAATGCCTTAGCTCCACTTTAAAGGCTCTATAGTCATACAACAGAGGATCATTTCTATCCACTAAGGGAATTGACCATGTGGTGGCTGTACCACTTAAATATGATAAGACGAAAGCCACCTTGGATTGCTCAGTGCGAAAGCAGGATGCTTTGCACTTAAAGTGCAATTGGCACTGGTTAATAAATGTTGCAAATTTAGCAGGATCACCCATGAATCTTTCTGGGGGAGCTAAAGCTATAGAAGAGGGAGTCATGATGTGCAACACCAGAGGCGTAGTGCTAGAAGAGGAAGTATGTGACGTAAAAGAGGGGGTAGGGAAACCCGATGACAGATCAGGAGGGGGAGGAGCTCGAGAGGCGTGTTGTAGGATATCAACTCTAAGGGTTAGAGTTTTGGTTTCTTTTTGTAAATTCCCTATCATACTCGCCACATCAGCTAATGTTATCAGATGTTCCTCCATAACGCCCGGCAGCATTCTAAAACGTGGGCTTCGTGTTCTGTGAGACTCAGCTGGATTTACTGCAGGGACGAAATGGATGGAAGTGATGCAAGTGATGAATCCCAACTTCCCTCACCTACCTCCTTCGTCCAACTAGGTCAAAGCCAAAGAGGGAAGGGGGGGAAAGAGGGAAACAAAACAAGGGAAGGAAGAAGGGGTTGATGTCCAAAGGTTCTTCTGTAGGGTGGTTTCCAAGAATCCTACAGGAGAAAACACAAGGTGAGTACTAATCCAGTATACGAGTAGCTAGCTGTACATTAACTCGCTACTTCTAATGAGATACCTGTAAATGAATATGCTAAGCACGTGTGGGGGAACAACTCCAATGAACTGTAGAACACTCCCAGTATCTGAAATATGAAGTGCAATGTTCAGTATGTAGAAGGACTGCGAGAGTTTGGCAATACACAAGAGACGGCCATTACTATACTAACCTATATTAAAAAGCACCATAGGAGTATATAAGACCCTCTAAATAATAATCATCCGTCACGCCTCAATAAGGGAAAAAACTAAAAACTAATTTCCCAGGACAGGAGAGAGCACAAAAAAATAGGGCAAAAATCGCAGGGTCGCTTTAAACAAAAAAGTGGGTTATCTCATACTATTAATATAGTCTCTCTTTTCTCTTAGTAGCAAGAAGAGATTAAACAGAATCAAAGAAGACCACCAGATTCCCCCTTCTAATCATATAACTATCAGATAAGTGTCATCTTCCTTCTATTACAAATAAGCTAGAAAAACACTGGAAACGAAGAAACTGTGATCCTTTACAACCCTTACTTTTCCTTTCATTTAAGAGGCAAGCTGCCAGGAAGCCAAAGGTTAAGAGGCTGAGGCTCCCAAGAAACAATATTGCCGGGCGGCCCAAAAAAAAGTGCTCCAGAGAACCCAGGAAGAAGAAGGTATTCAGGAGAGGCCCTGTAAGCTAAGGAGCAAAGCAACGACAAACAGTAAGCTGCTGTTGGAAGATTCAGGTAAGTGCAGCAGGAAAACGGTGGGAGGCCTGGAGAGATCCGTGCTGGAATGCGCAGCGCGATACCAACGGGGAGCCCTCCCTTAAGTACGCCTCAGGCATCGCCCTCGCCCGCTGACAAAAAACAGCAGGCGGGCCTCGCACCTACATACTTGAGCGCGGGAAGAAGCGCTGCGGTAGACAGCACGCCCTGGAGAGCCCGAGACTAACATGCAATAAGTTATTGTACATTCCATTGTTTGTTCACAGCTTTTGATGTGAACAAAAGCTTCACGGAGCCCTAAGGGACTTCAGTCCCCTTGGGTTTCCGTGAGGCCTTGGTTTAAAAAATTGGAACATCTGCCCTCTACGGGCAGAATGTTTTATATAGCCTTATAGCCCGCCGTAGCGGGCTCTACTGACCATTAAAGGCCCAGCCTTTAATGGCCGGTAGAGCCTGCTACGACCAGCTCTAAGGTTATAATAGATAGTTGTCTGAAAGAATATCATGACCAAAAATATCAAGACACAAAAAGATTGTGTCAAAAATATTGTGGAAGAGAACATCTTCATAAACAAGGTATGAATATCAGTTTTTAAATATATAGGCACTCTAAATGTATTTAAAATATAGCTGTACATAACATTAAAAATTTTTTTTAACCAATTATATATTTATACTTTAAAAACAACCACAAATAAACAAATTAATTTTTCCATTTAATTTAAAATATTGACAGTAAAGTAAATTCAAAAGTAACCAAAATAAATACAAGCACTAGGAATATATTATAACTTCAATATTTAAATAAACATAGGAAAAATGTAAAATAAATAAATGAAATAAACATTGTATGTATAATATATATATATATACATTCAAAATATAATAATCAATTAAAGTAATATAAAAAATAATTGTAATTAGATAATCATTTCGACAATTCTAAAATACAAAGTACTTAACATAAGATCAAACAATATTAAACAACAATATAGAAAATACATGATTAATATAAATACAGTTTTCCCAAATTTTGGCAAAATTTGGGACTCAATGGGTATAGATTTACTATTCTAAGCAACAGTAAGTGTTGGACTTCAGAGGGTTTAAAGCATTAGATTAATTATTATTCACACTCCAGTTTCGACAGCAATAGGTATAGTGTTGGCTTGCGGAGTGGTTAGATTTACTATTCCCACTCCAGTCTAAGGTCTAAGCAACTGTAGGGAAATTGTAGGACTCTAAGGAAGTTAGATGTACATTTCCGACTACAGTCTAAGCAACAGTAGGGAAAGTGTTGGACTTCGTAGGGGCTATATTTACTATTCCCGCCACAGTCTAAGCAACAGTAGAGTAATTTTTAGAGTTTCGGAGGGATTACATATAACAATTTAAATTAAAGGTGAAAATATTAAATCATACTATATATGAAAAATAATATATAATTTGAGAAAAAACAAAAGTATTTACAAATAAAATACATAAAAATAAAACTTTACAAAATTACTTCTCCACAAACCAACAGAAAATCACACAAAAAATACATACAGCAATATTTATATGAAAATATTACTTAAACACACCAAATAAAGAAAAGCCCAAGAAATTCACTGACAGTCCACATGACTCACAATTGACCAGAGAGACAGATTGAGGGTTCGGCTGAGAGAGTACTCCATCATACGTGTTTGAAAAAATCTAAATAAGGCTCTTTATTTTCAATATTTCATAGCACATAACAAACAATACAGATCAACGCCACTCATAGATCATCTTTGCCTATTGGGTTACATTCAACTTTTTCACAAAGTGGGTACACTTTGTGATACCTCCATCCAAAGAGAGTACACATGACAATGGGTTCCTTATAAACCACAGGTTAATTTTTTACTTTATTTCCAATTTTCCTCCTCCCCCATTCAGTTTCTTTTGGAGGCCCTACAATTCTCCTTAGAAATTGCAGTTGTTTAATCTGCCCTACACAGGGGTGGAGATAACACCTCTTCAGTAATCAATCATTTTGAGGATGAGGCAGTGAAGGACTGTGCTTTTCTGTCTGGTACGTTAGAAGTAGATGATAAATGTGAAACAAATCAGCTCGATCACTTGAGTAGTTGCAGGTATTGCAAAATATAGTGTCAGAGAATGAAAATAAAAAATGAAAGAAAGCAGGATGGTCAAAAGACAGTAATAAGATTTGGATTTGGATGTGAGATGATGAAAGATTTGTACTACCTGATTCTATTTTGTTGCGGATGGCAAGATAAATTAATTGGCCTACTTATGTGGGACATGGTGGTATGTTGTCAGTTAAAAGGTATTGGTTTTATCCACATTTCAGAAAAATTATAGGGACACTATGTCAGAGACGTGCCTTTGTGAGCAGGTAAACATAGGTAGGAGGACAAATTGATAGGAAAGTCAGAAGGTCCCTTCACAAGATTGCAGTAAAAATATTAAACATGCCCCTTATAACAATCTGAGATATATTTTAGTAATTGACTGTAATTTACCCAACCTGCTGGTGCAACTCACTGACTGCAGCCAAGATATACCAAGGAAATTGATCTCTAGATGTGGTTTGCCAACTTATTTAGAGTCAGCTAGAGGAACTCCTTGTAAAAATGAGGTCATGAGAGTCCTATGCATGGCACAAAAAGTGGAGCAGAAATTACATTGTGGATATCACCCAGAAGAATCGGGAATGTAGGGCCAAGGAACCCGTAAAGCAAAGCTGACTAAGGTGTGTGCACACTGAAATGACCCGATGCCCTTCCCTTAGTTTTGCTGTGTATGAGGAGCATGCCCAAAAAAAAACAAGCTTGACTCCACATGAAGTCTTAATGGGGGAAGCTATGAGGATTCCATGTATTCCTACAGTTGCACTTATTATACACAACATGATCTGATTCTGGATTATTGCAAAGGTATGTCTGATTTGATAAGCTCTGTCTCTCACAATGTGTATTTGGCTACACCGTCTTCACGTGAAGAACCCTGCCATGACCTACAGCCTGGAGACTGGGTCGTGATGAAGAAACATATTTGTAAAAAGAGTTTGGAGCCTCTATGCGAAGTCCTGTGTCCCAGTTGATCTTGGTGGTGAATACTGCTGTGAAGTGTGGAGGTTTGCCACATTTGATACAAGCATCCCACATGAAGAGAGCGAATACTGCAGATGAAGAAGTAGTGACACAAACCACTAATTCACAGGGTCAAGCTCGAGTTTACTACCTGGATCAAGACACAGCACAAGTGGCCATTGAGGAATGCTTTTTCCTTGAGACAAAGCATTCCAAGATGGTCGTCTGTATATGCACATGCGTGGTGATGAACCAGTGGCCATCATGGGAAGATTTTTCTTATCAAGAAAATTTTTTGTAGGATTGCCACCCATACATGTGTCACTTCGTTATGAGAAATAGCAAGAAATCTGCTAGTGTTACGAGCATGTGTGCACATGCAACGTGAAGCAATGGCAGCCATTTTCATTTGTTTTTGTTTTTTTAAAATGCCACCGAAACAAGCATTGGCAAAGAGGTGCAAATGAGAATGGTGTTTAGACCATCCTACGTTATCCTGTATAATATCACATTTTGCACTACTTTTCACTCACTCACATCTCAAAAATGTCCTCTCTTCTTTATTTTCGGCTCTATGCTGTTCCCCCATTTCAGTCATGAATGCCTATTTTTTTTATTTCCATAACTCATTTTCTGTATACTGATGATTATTTCTGTTTCTTTTATTTCTGTGAGCTCATTTTTTTTGTACTCTTTGCATAGAAGCTGGATTCCTGCAACATACTGTGCACGAAGAAAAAACACAAGACAGTAAGATTATCTGTCTATCTAGATATTTATAAAAATATATGGATATATTTATAAATATATGCTATTATATATAAAATGATACAACAAAACAATCACTTGCATGGTGATTTCTTTAAAAATGGGTGGGCAGACTAGGTTGAATGAGCCAAAACCAGTAAATCTGGAATGTGACTTAACCAGACACCTAAGGAAAATTAGGGCTACATCTGTTCTTCTTTGGGATTTTTTTACAGGAGATATATCTGAAATACTGTGGTATGGGAGAAATATTGACGCCATTTATCTTGTCTCTGTAGATGTACTGAATACCGGTGTTACAGTGCCAAAGTATATGCCCATCATTATTTGTGTGTCAGTGGAATATACATCAGATGTTTTGTGCCACTATTATATCTGTCTGCGCTCTTTTGATAGGGAGTATGCCCAGAAGAACGTCCATCGGTTCCTCTGCTGCACAATTTGCCCAGAGAATGGCACAGATTATTGTCCACATCTGAGGTCTATGCACAGTCTTTTGGAAGCCTGGGGGTATATGAGATAGAGTTGGACCACACAATTATATGATTAGTATAATTTCCCACCCCCTTATAATTAAAACAGTGAGGCCTCACAGTAACTATATCTGGATAATAATGTGCCTCCTTATTCTGTCTTACCCACAAAGTATTCTACACCCCTACGTTGACTCAGTTGGCTTCTCCAAACTTCATCAACTCAAGGACGTTTCTCAGATGGACTCAAAGCAGAATAGAGAAGGTAACCCACAAGACAGATAATTTCGCAAACAATTAATCCATCACAAGGCTACCAATCCTTTGGAAAGGTAAAAGAAAAAGTCACCTCTAATCAACAGCAATCATATCATACATGTCTATCAGTAAACCAGTTGTCATCTCATACATGTCTACCAGTGAAGCAGCAGTCATCTTATACATGTCTACCAGTAAAGCAGCAGTCATTTCATACACTTCTACCAGTACAACAGCAGCCATCTCATACACGTCTACCAGTTCAACAGAAGTCATCTCCTACACATCTACCAGCACAGCTTCAGACCATGCTGCAGCATTGAAATGACAACCATTCAAGTAGTTGTCACTGCCACTCTCAACAACTATAATGAGTGATCCCTGTCTTATTTTTCTTTTTAATCACTTCACTGTCTTCAAGATAATTGGCCATCAAATTCTCATCAATATTCTATTGTCCTGCATTGGATTTGCAGACAATATGGTCAAGATGAACAAAAGCATTTGTGATTATGTGAACTAGTACCACATGAGTTCTTCTTGACATAATCATACATAACATTCATGAATGGACCTCAAAATGTTCAACTCCCTAGCAGTAAAAGCAGAAATAAGGTACACTTTTTTACATTTGTTTCAATTAAATATGAATATTCCCAAAATATTCAAATATTTTCCCATTTTAGGTATTTAAGAGTACGTGAAGTAGTACTCTTGTTGTAATACTTCACAGATTCATAAATGGATTCTGCCCGATTCATCAGTCTTTTACCTACTATTATTTCCACAGACACAAACTCGTCCAAATGAACGTCTCCAAACTAGTGGTTTCCATTATTACCCGGGACTACCTCAAAGATATTGCCCCTAGTTTTATTCAACTTTGATATGGAACTTAGTAGAGTTCTTCATGCAAGTCACAGAATCAAAGTCCACAAATATTTCACACACATTCAACTCTGCTTGAAAATCTCCACTGTTAAGGTGTTTCCCTTGTCTCAGTGACTGCCTTGTTCTCAGTGCACACAACATCAGAAAAGTTCATATCTAGCAATGGTTTTCTGAAATGAAGGTGGGAGTACTTATCACCCAAACTTCCAAAGATGCTAAATGGCTCAGCTTCAACCTCAATAGAAAACTGCCCTCCTAAACACACCTGGAAGGGAAATTAAGATATGTGGTGCACTTCTAAGCTGAATAAAATTCTACTTCTCAGAATATGACTTGAGAGCCACCACCCAAACCAACCTTGATCCTCTCACTCCTACTGGAGGTTGAGCCTTTGCCACTGGCAACTGTGTCTCAACATTGGCCCCACTGAAGGATATCCTAAACATCACCCCACTGATCAAAGGGCTGAAAAACAGAAGCACCTTATTATTATACTGATGAATATACTTTGGCTATCTCTGTAGGCTTGCATCATCTACAAGACATGCTGCATCAGCTACAATGTACTACCAATCACAATGAACTCTCCAGCCTACCTGGCTTAAAAGTTAACCACACCTGGAGGACAATCTAACACAAGAAGCCACGTTATGGCTGGAAAGGAAAGCAATAATTGCAAATAACAAACATCAGGAAGCAAGCCTAGTGCATATATTCTGAAAGATACACCTCATTAGTCATTGATAAATGAGCAACTAGCTTCTCTGTTTTATGACCCCAACCACAATCTCACAATGTTCTACCTCTCTCAAATTATTCTTGATCTAAAATCATTCCATTATATGCTGCATGAACTACAACTGCTTTCTCAATACAATATATGACCACATTCTCAAGAAGCTATCGCCAAGTTAACAGCACTTTATCCCAGCCAAACTCGTAAAAACATTTACCACCCCATTCACAAGCTGGTGCAAACAGCCGATATCACCAGTTTTCCGGCGATAGCAGCCGCACAAAACATCACCACGATGTCCCGGCAACTATCGCAAATGAGATGCAGAGTAGGCATTCCCGTGCAAAAAGCCTCCACAACACCACTCTGCAACAATCCTAATGACCAGCTTGATCTGCGATAAGATCACAAAACGCACGATAAGGCACGTGAGCACTATGAAACTAACACCTGCTCTGACCTGGTGCAAAGGCAGACTGCAGTGTGCTCCACAAAAGAGAGCACAGCCCGGAGCCACACCTGGAGAACAACAGATGACATGGAGCCACTGAACATGCGGGCCGGACACCCAAGAGGGCCATGACATTCACCACCTCCAGGACCACACCCTACATCCCCGGACACCCACCGCCCCCCCCCCCCCCCCCCCGGACCAATGCTGAGGCAGCGCAGACAAACACAGAGGCCCTCCCAAAATGCACCAACCACACAGACCCAACACCAAAGAATATCATTGCCCACCAAATGCCCAAAGGGACTACCCTCCTCCGCATCCTGACCACCATTGTACAAAGGCTGAAGGTACCAACACAGCGGACAACCAACATCCCACCTCAGAACAAGCTGCTGGCCGTGATGCACCTGTTGGCCACTGGTACCCTCCAACCATCATCCGCACGAGTCAGAGGAGTCACACAGCCAGCCCAATACAAATCCCTCACAACGGTCATGGATGACACCATCAGCTTGGTACCCCACTATCTATACTTGCCACACACTGCGCAGGAACAGCCGGAGACCAAGCAAGGTGTCTACGCCATAGCTGGCTTCCCACACGTGTCAGGGGGCAATTGACAGCACATATGTCCTACTAGTGCCCCCTGGCAACACTGCACACAATAAGCGCAACAGAAAGCGCATATATCCCACCAATGTCCAGGCAATATTGGACCACCTAGGAATCCCCACCAACGTCACCACTAACACCCCAGGCAGTGTGCATTATTCCTACACCTTCCTACAGTCCATCATCAACCTGCGCTACCAAGATGGCACCCACAAAAATGCACTGTTCGTTGGCCAAAACCAAATGAACACACCACACACCTCAACTCCACAATCATGCAACTCAAAACACTGGGGATGCACATGTCACAAGCTCACATACAACATGCACACCCACCAGACACAACAGCACAACTTACTTTTGGAACCTGGGCCAGCCATGTATTTTAGCCATCAACGGCATGTCACCTCAGCTACACAATTGCAGGATGTGGGAAGAGGTGGGGACCAGAAATGTATGAAGGAGGCAAGTGACCGTTGAATATGAATGTACACAATGGCAAGTGTGGTGTGGTTGTGCTGGACATACTGCAGTATGCAGACCACACACGTATCCATGTCGACAGACCCTGCTGTTGTATGGAGTGCAGTGGACAGTGGACACAACCATGTCACCCCAGCCAGTGGGGGAGATCAAGGAAAAGTAGCTTGTTACGTTTCCCCATAAGAGTGAGCGGAGTGGGCTGGCCCAGCGTACCCCAGGCCAGCATAGGGTTGTGAATAAAAGACACGTAACTCTGGGGATGGTCCTCTTCCCGAATGCCCAACATCTCTGCCAAGGCGGTGCCTCTCACCCCGCCACAAGGCCGATGCTGTGAGGGCCGGTGCCTGTGATCCTATGCGCTAGCTGCAACCCGGGCCGCTGGTCCCCTAAACTGTCTTGCCCGCCCCTGCGCACCAAGGCCTCAATGCCCACCTGCCAACACCGGCATGTGTTGAAGGGGGCCCACCACATGCTGGTGCAAGCTCCAGGCCCAAGGCCCACGACCTTGGCAGCCTCCTCGGACCATCAAGGCCTCCGCGACACAGGCCCGCAGAACTCCATTCTCGTTGACCTACTTCACCGGCATACACAGCGGACAAGTAGGGCACACAATTGGAACTGAGTCTTGATTTCAATATGGCAGGGAAAAATTATTATTAAAGGCTGAGGTTAAGTCACTGTACTCCCTTTGACGTGGTGCCACCAAGTCTGTGCAAAGCATCACTACCACACCTGTCTGTGGGCCCACGCGGACTACTGCTCCCTGGCCACACTAAGCTTGAGTAGGTCACACATTTGGAACTGAGTCTTGATCATGCAATGGCCAGGTACACATGGCAATGCAGACTTTATATCACTGTACCCCCTTTTCGATGTGGTGACACCAAGTCAATGTATTGCATCACAAACACACGTTTCTGTGGCCCCTTGCTGGAAACTCCTACCACCTAGACAGGGGTCGAGTTGGTCGCACAATTGGAACTGAGCATCTATTTTTCAATGGCAGAGTATATATTGCACGCAAGGAGAGGTGTAAGAAGATGACGTGTTGCAGTCAGGAGCAAAAAAGATCATCGTTACGGAGGTGATCCAAAACACTACCAACAACTGCCCTGGTGTCACTAACTCTGTGCATCGTGAGCCAACGACAGGTGGCTGTGGGCCTCTGCTGACCGCTGCCTCTGGCCTACACTGCGGTCCAGTAGGTCACAGAGTCTTGATTTAGCAAGTTCATATCAGTGTACCTGCATCATCGCAGACTGCATCCCCTCTCTGCCCCGGTGTCACTAAGTCTGTTCCCCAACATTCATGGACACTCAATGGCCGTACATTGGTGGCGTCTGAGGTTATGGACTATGGGGTAGTTTCATCCTCATGTAGCTGATACTGAATTGGTTCTGGCAACGAGGCTGTCACTTGCCAACCCACCATTTGCTGCTTCTGGATAAAATCAGACCTTCCTCATCATGGCCTGGAGGACACCTTCCACTGTCCCCCGAAAGCCTCCGCCACATTCACCTTCGACATCGATGTGGACCTGCCCAGTCCGTGTGGCCCTACCTCAGTGCACCGCAAGTCACTGTCCTGTGGCAGGGTGCCTGTGCCAGCTGCTATGCATCCGGGGCCACTAACTCTGTGCTGGTCATGTCCAGGACCCTTTCTTCTGAGATATTGGATGGCCTCAGAGGCGATGGCCTTGGGGTCATCAACGCCATGTGTCTGTGGCCCTGCACTGTCCACTGCCTCTGGCCTCATCCGCAATCCACCAGGGCTCACACACCCAATTGAGTCCTGATCGGCCCGGATGTGGCATCACCGTAGGAGGCACACACAACCTTTGCCAGGACCACCTCCAACCGCCATCTGCCAGAGTCGAAATAGTGGTCCTGACAGACTAAAGGAGTTGCTCACACCTGTCGTGGATGCCATCATCTGCCTGTTCAGCACTCCATGTGCCACTAACTCAGTGCACCGCAACCCATGGACCATCACTGATTACGTTTTGTGCTGTGGAGATGTTGCGCAGCAATGTCAGCTCAGGAAGTGTGGGAGACCTGGTACGTTGATGTGGAAGATGATGCAGGTCAAACACACCCCACTGCGTCTGCATCAGGAATATTTGGAAGGGACACAAGCCTAGTCATTTTCATCACATGAGCACGCTCAGCTCTAGTGCCCCAACCTCAGTACACTGCAACTCAAGGGCACTTCTGTTTGTATGTTGGGTAACCTCTGTACTTGCTCCCGCTCCCTCCATGTTGCTCAGCAGTTGACTCTGTTATGCAGTTTTCTATGTTTCCATTGCACTGGGGTCCACTGTTCAGGTTGTTGCCAGCACCAAAGCACTCCGTGCGGGCTGGCTTACACTCACCCCAACAAGCATCCAGCACAGGCGTCACTGTACATGTGGCCCTGCCAATAAAGGAGCCGGGCGCACGTGCCCGTAGCCATTTCAACATAATATCTGCGTGTGCCCCTGTGGTTTTGTTGTATGCATGAGGGCCTTGAGCCCTATGACAATACATTGTGCTGTGTACAGCGGACGCAGACATGTCACCGCAGGCAGGGGGTTGGAGCTTGGACATGTAGCTTTGTCGTCACCCACTCAATAAGTAAGGGGAGTGGACTGGGCCATTGTACACAGAGCCAACGTGGGTGTGTGACTGATATTTGCATGCTTCTGTACTAGGGATGTGCATCTGCATGTGTCTCTATGGCAGTGTGGGTCTCCTTTGTGGGGTGTAGGTGATCCCTAAGGATATTACACACCCACGTATGTGATCTAGTTTGCCTTCCAAGGGTTCGGACCCCACCCGTACCTGTTCGGCCACCTCCTTTTGGGGTTCTGACACCTGGCATTGGGGTGCCATGTGTGGCTAGGTGAAGTGTTCTGAGCCAGCCGTGTTTGCGGGTGCTTCCTACTGTGTGGTATGTTGCAGGGTCTGTGTTTTCGTCTGAGTAGCTTGGCTGCCCTGGTCGTGGTGGTGGATTGCATGGGATGTCCATGGGCTGTTGTAGGCCGTCGGTGTTGAAGGTGTGGTGGTCCTCTCCAGCATCACTGATGTGTGGCCTTCTGTGCTCTGCTGGGGGTGTTGTGTGTCCCTCTGCAATGTGAAGGGGAGATGCATGTTGACATTGTGTTGACATGTATGTTGGTGCATTGTCCTTGTTTACATGCAGACTGTATGACAATGTACATTGTGACTGTTTTGGTGGTGCAGGTTTTAGATGCGGGACCGTGTACAAATTTGGACTACATGACGGATGTAATGTTGTACGCGTACATTTCCATTTCACAGTTTCCAGCTCTGTCTGATGTAGTAGGCCTGTTTCTCCACGTGTGCGGACCCAGTTGTGGCCTCTGTTATGGAGAGTCGTGTTTGCGCATTGTACCAAATTGTTGTCAATGTGGGTGTGCTGTTCTTGCTATGTGTGTGTGCTGGAGTGTGCTACGGGGAATATGGACATGATCCTGGGTCATTGTGGGCGTGTAGTGTGCTAGACCTCTTTGTGCATGTGTGCCATTGTTCCCATCTCCACCAGTACCTTATCGTTACACACCCTGTTGATGTTGTGTCAGGTCCTCTCGAGCTATGTCCGTACTCCCGACTCCTTGCACCGTCTCCACACTGATGACTGTGGTCTTGGTTTCCTCCAGCTCCTCCTCTGGTGCAGGACTCTCACCTCCTGTCTCTGTTGCAGCCTTCCTGTTGGCAGCGGGTTTGTGCCTGGTTTAGGTTGTCACATCAGGCCAGTGCCTCTTTGCCTCCTCGATTGGCCTCCGCAGTAGTTTAATTGTGGGCCAGTTGATGGTAGTGTTCTGTCACCTCCATGACGCTGATCTGGTTTTCCTCCGGACTGCACCCGGTCTTCCCCTCCCTCTTCTACCTGGCCTTCCCCGACCCTGTTGTTCATTGCTGGTGGTCTCTGGGGGTTGTGGGGTTCGAGTCGGCTTCTGCACTAGGTCAGGGTGCATCCATGTTGCTACGCACTTTAGATTGTTTCTGGTGTGTTGTATTTGTAGTTTTTTTAGTGCATTTTCCCACCACATTCGTGGGATTTGCAGGCCTGTCGCCGGTTTTCGCTGATTTTTGTACCTCAATTGGCCTCATTGCAGGATTTTTTGAGTTCGCCTTTTGCATTTTTGCGAAGTGCCGTTGATTTTAACGCAGATATTTGACACGTTATCTGGAGGCTATCGCAGGGTACCACCGTGTTGAGAATGCTTAGTTAACACACCTTAATTTTCCCGCGATACACTACTATGTTGGAAGTTGCGTTAAGTTACTTTTGCCATGGTTATTACACATTCTTGGGAATATGCCCCATAAGGTGTTCTGATGCTCCCCTAGCTAGGTTCACTGTCAGAAAGAACCAATGCATATGTACATTTATACCAACATATCCCTCCATCCTAGCACACCATTGCCCTCAAGACTTGTGACTGTCAGGCAAAGGAGCTCTCCCTGGAACACAACAGAGAAACCAAACACATACAAACATTGGAAAAGCGAATATGTCTCCACTTGGCAAACTGGTGTGATGATTATAATTTTAAAAGTATTTTAAAAAGTATTTAGTTGTATTCCTAAATAATAAAGCAGTTGTAGAGCTAAATAATAATGAAAAAATGAAAACATGTTATCACTTAAATGCAGCAGCCACATGATTACAAATAAAAAAGTTGAATGTAAAAAACTATAACCATTAAATGTAAATTGATACTTGTATAGCGCACTACTCACCCGCAAGGGTCTCAAGGCGCTTGTACGAATACCGCTGTGGAACCCATCCTGGCTTTCCCGGTGAGGTGTCCACTCCTGGGCACCCCCAAGGTGGAGGCCAGGCATCCTTAGCATTTTGGGGGCCGTTGTAGAGATTAAGCAAGCTATTGCCCAGAGTTGCAGAGTGGGACTCCATGATTGGAATAGGCACCGAGGCAAGAATTATCAGGTGCGTGGAATTTTTGAGCTCAAAACCCGCCGAGGCGGGGAATTGAACCCTGGTCCCAGGCTAGACCTCTGCATCAGGGTCTGCCACTCTAACCATTGAGCCACACTTCTCCACTCAATTGTATTCAATTGAAACACAAAAGTACAAGTGCTTCCTAGCAGATGTTCATAGAACTGGTATAGAAACCCTTTTCAGTTGACCTTTTTTGTGTACTTACCTGATCCGACCATTTTGCGCTCCCCTTTTTCTAATTGTCTTCCCACCTCAAGTTCATCTTCACAGACATGCCACACCTCGCGGATTACACAGGACATGTACAAAATCATTCACCAAAATATAAACCCCCTTTTCACTACCACGATGTTTCCATTTGTTGTCACGGATTTCAACAATTAGATCTCTACTGTACTTGATTCCAGGAGTGGCTTGTGAAGGTAAGAGCGGCGGGGCGGGGTTGGGGGGGTACTGGACAGATGATGATAAGGAAAATATAATTATTTAGTTTTCCCTCAACATTGTCTGTCTAGTTCCCCTCATCCCACCGCACCACTCTTACCTGCCGGAGCCTCCCCTGCTTGATACACTGGCTCAGCTGAAAGTGGGTCACTTTGACCGAAATCCCCCTCTCCTCCCCTTGATATACATGCAATCTCTGTGATGCCAAGAGCCACTGCAAACACTTTGAGAGAATATGTAGAAATAGCTATTATCCTCAATCCAAAGATATCACGGAAATGCCATCAAAGACCACCATTACCATATCTATAAAGTGCTGATGACCTGGTTTGTCAACTCAATCTAATCATCTATCGACTGCCCTTGCTAAACTTTCTCCATTGTTAAGTCCCTTTTCCTTTCTGCTGCTGAGGAAAATGCAAAAACAACAATTGATGGACAGAATGCAGAACAATGCCATACATTCACCACAGTACAGAGATCTGGGCCTAAATACATTGTTTTGTTGCTCACCATGCCATTCCTGTTTGAACCATGTCATATGCAAATCAGTCTTTACCCCTTCTCAAGAATGATGCTGTGATTTTTCTAGGTTCTTGCATAACAAGATCTTTAAAATATTCAATGATTTTCAAGTTCTGTCCCATGATGATACCCCCGATCTGGTCATTTTTCCATCTACTTCGACAGCCAGCTCTACTTTAAACAAACTGCCCCCTCTCCTCTACTAAGACATCATAGCATCGCTGGCTCATATCCAGTCTGGCTCCTCAACTGTTTTTTCGCTTGACTGTGATGTGAACAGTCCTCTTCTTCTGGTCATTTTCAGTCTTTCCTCGGAATGTGGTATAGTTCTGAATATCTGGAAACGTGTTAGTCATGCCACTCGTCAAAAAACAATAGCTGGCCCTACCATTTTAAGCATTTGTTGGCACATTTCTCTTTTTCCTTTACCACTGAAAATCCTAGAGATGCATGTAAATAAGCAACTCTCCTTCTGTCTTGAGTCCAACCACCTACCAGATCATTCTCAATCGGATTTTCAATTTGAGCGAGCACAGAATCTGCCTTTTATTGCATTCACAGCAGACCTCAGACATCTTTGACTGAGATCCGTCTGCTGCATTTGAAGGAGCTGGGTTGAACTTCAATTTCGCAGGTAGTATCCCAAAATGAATTGCTGCATCACACCATACAGCCAAGCCACCTCCTTGTGGGTATTTTCCAAAAGACAGCGATGCTCCCAAGCCTCTGCAAGGTTGACCTTGATTTCCAGACATGCTCAGATGAGAAAGTGCAACAGTTCTTTATTATCAGTATCAACGTTCAATGTATCCTCTTCTCCCTAAGCCTAAGTCTTAAAGCAAAGACATTATTCTAGCTAACAAGGATGAATTATCCACCTGCAACAGAAAAGTGCGATAGAACAAATCCAAGATGCACATGAAATTCTCTAATACATCTAATGCAAGAACTTCCAGGGGAAACATACAATTCAGGCCTACAGCAATCGGTCAGCATAAGAAATGGCACAAGGCCTCATGAAATTGCACACAAAGTGAACATTACTAAGTACATCTAAATTATCATGTTACATAAGAACATCAATTGTGTGAATACTTTGTCAGCGACATGTATGAATTGTGCACGTTGATGTTTTCAGCTAAACATGCATAGTTGAAACGTTAATTTTTATATTGAAAATATCCCTAACATCTCACCTTTTACGTTATTACAGTTTACGTCCTAATGGCCTAAGTTAATACAATAATGGTTTATATGTAGGGGCAGACTACCCATAATTATATTGCAGCCCTACAAATGAAAGAGCAAAATTTGTGCTCTAACAGTCCGCCCTCAGATGACAAGTGTCATCACCCCACATTACAACTCCCTGTAAAAAGAACTGACCTAAACAGATGTTGTATCCAGTCTCCCCTGTTGAAATCTCTCTAAACTCTTAAGAGTCTCATAGTGACTGTTCTGCAGTCTCTCCAGTCTCCTGTCTCACTCTCTAATATCAGCTCATCTCAACTAATGCCATTTATAATCCTTCACTGCTCCCATCAACAAAATGACACAAACCGCAACTATTACTATTGGCTTCAAGATATAACCAATGATTCCTTTTCCAAGGTTTGCAAACCAACTTCCAAGTTTTCCAAACCCTTTTCCAACTTTGCTCCAAATTCCCTCAGTTGCCAAATCATGTATCTCATGGTGTATCTCAGTGATGTTTCTCATATACTTTCTCAGATCCTTACTATGGTCTGGGATACATGTACAGCACTGTTTAACCCACAGCATTTTACACACTCCACCCTCTTTTGCTAATAACACGTCTAAAGCAAGACGGTTTTGCATCCCCATAGCTCTTATTGAGACTATCTCTCCATCTACGAGTCACAATGACTGAGCTGTGTTGACCGACAACTTATCTACTATAGTTGACAACCTTCTAATTATAACATCATTTAATACCACTCCCAAGCTGGGTATCATTTCTCCAAACACATCTCCTACAATCTCTCCAGCGCTGGTTCCACATTTCTCTGTATGTGGTGACTTCCCTTCCAAACTCTTCAAGTCCTCTACGTAGTATATTTTAGGAAACACGACAGCCACATAACGTGCCATACCAATTGCTCGGCAATTGAACAACCACATTTTTTCCACACACTAAATACCCATTCAGTACCACTTGCACTGCATCCTGTAAGAACTTCTTTGAAGAAGCATCAGTGGTGAAAATGTGATAACACACATTCTGTCCCACAAATATGGTGCATAATATGTCTGTACTTGTCTGATGCAAAGCTTCCCTCGCTGTTCCCAATCCAAAACTATTGGACCTTAACTTCCCTAAGTATTGTGAGCTAGCTCCTCTTTGGTCCATTTAATTTGTCTTTCTCTATTGTTAAGGTTAACCATAATGACCTTGTCTATCTTCTACTTGGTCTACAAATTTCTTTCCAATGTCAGTTTGCATGCATGTCAAGTTATGTCTATGTGCATAAGCTGTATTATCTTATGCATTCATATACCATCATACATTTACATCATGCACATTCGAATACAAATACAAGTACAAGGCATGAGCAGAACAGTACACCACAGAGGATGTACTTTAGTTATCCTGGTCCATTTCAAAGGCTTTCAGCGCAATCATCATGACTTCCCATTCCAACGACATCTGTATCTTCCGCAACCCTCTCATCTCTTCTCTACGCAGAATAGCACCCTCTGCACTGTCCCATCTTATCAACTCCGTACTCCAATGTAAAGGGTTGGGGGTTTAGCCGACTTCCACCGCATGGTCAGCGTTCTAATCGCTAATATCAGTGCAAGGTCTATGAAGCGATATTGGACCTTATGTTTAGTTGCATGCTTGTGCAGCCCCAATATGCATTCTTCCACTGTATCCTGTATCTCCCGGTGTGTTACCACCCCAGCTACTTCTCTCACCGTATTCCAGTACCCGCGTATAATCGGACATGCCCATATCATGTTATGTTATGTTATGTTATGTTATTTATACTTTTATATAGCGCAACGGATACTCAAAAAGAGTGTCCCGGCGCTTTGGGTAAGGGGAACTAATTCGAAATAACACAACACAGTTAAAAAGAAAGCACAGCACACACAGAGACAAAGAGGGACTGCTAGGGAGGCCTACTGGGTAAACAACCAAGTTTTAAGACCTCTCCTAAAATCCAGAAGAGTAGTAGCTCCCCGAAGTAGAAGTGGGAGCGAATTCCACATCTGTGGGGCCAGCAGACTGAAAGAGCGGCCGCCCAAGCGAGCTCGCTTGACACGAGGGACAGCCGCCAGAAGCAAAGATTCAGACCGCAGAGAGCGGCCCGGCTGGTAAAAGACCAATCTCTTTTGGAGATGCTTTGCTCCCACTGCGTGGAGTGCCTTATAAGCCAATATCATGGCTTTAAAAGCGATCCGTTTACGGATCGGTAACCAGTGCAGAGTCCGCATTAGCCCGGAGGCGCTGGTGCGTCTGTTCAGACCAAAAATGGCCCTGGCCGCCGCGTTCTGCGCAACTTGAAGCCACTGCAACAGGTACTCTGGTAGGCCCAGGTAAAGAATGTTGGCATAATCCAACCTGGAGCCTATCAGGGCCTGCACTGTCAACCTCCTATGCTCCTCCGACAAAAACGGCAGGAACCTCCGCAGCATTTTTAAGAGACCGAAGCAGGTGCCGGTCACCCCAAAGACCTGGGCTTTCATCGACAGTCCCCTGTCCATCTTAACCCCCAGGTTCTTAGCCATAGGGGAAGAGCCGGACGGAGGGAACATATCGATGGGCCACCAGGCCTGCCAGCTAGGCTCCGTATCGCACCCGAAGAAGAGTACCTCGGACTTATCGGAATTGCACTTGAGGCTGTTCAGTTGGAACCATGAGAACACCGCCCCAAGGCAATTCCGGATACTCTCCCCGTCAAAGTCAGCCCCTCTCTCGCAAGAGAAGAGGAGCTGGGTGTCGTCGGCATACGACACGATCCGGACACCAAAAGACTCCGCGACCGCCGCCAAGGGGGTCATAAAGATGTTAAAGAGGGACGGGCTCAAAATAGAGCCCTGAGGGACCCCGACTCCCAATGGCGGCATCACCGCGGTGTCAGGCGGAGTCCAGATCGTTTGCCGGCGGCCGGCAAGAAAAGATGAAAACCATTTGAGCACCGTCCCCCGCAGGCCAATCTCATAGAGTCTTGCAAGGAGGCCATCATGGGGGACGGTGTCAAAAGCCGCCGACAAGTCCAACAACACCAGCATGACTTTACCCCCGGTGTCCAACACTCCTTTGATGGTTTCAGAAACCTCAAGGAGCGCGGTTTCGGTGCTACGATTTGAACGGAAGCCAGACTGGGAGTCGTGTAAGATCTCATGAGACTCCAAGAAATTGGAGAGCACCGACTGAACGTGCTTCTCCAAGATTTTAACGAGGGCCGGCAGCAGCGAAATCGGTCTATGATTGGCTGGGACCTTCGGGTCAAGCCCCGGTTTTTTTAGCAACGGAATAACCATTGCCTGCTTCCACACTGGCGGAACCACTCCCTGACTCAACGAAAGATTGAGAAGAGGGTTCGCCAGAGGGTTGACCACCTCCGCCAACTTGCCCAAGAGCTTAGCTGGGCAGGGGTCAAGTGGAGACCCAGATTTTAAATTGCCCATAAGCGCTAGGGAGGCAGAGGCAGGCAAAGATGGAAACTCGGCCAAGATGGCACCCTGCCAGGCGGGAGGGGACAGGCCAGCCTCGGACGTAAGCGATGTTACCTCAGGTGCACCCGATGGAAAAGAGTCCTGTATAAGTTTTATCTTGCCCGTAAAAAAACAGGCAAGATCCGCCGCCCAGGACTCTAAGGGCACCTCATCCGACGTGAAGGTCCGAGGAGCAATGAATTCTCTAACAATAGTAAAGATCTCCTTACTAGAGTTAGAGGCTGCTTCAATTCTACCCGCAAGATAGGTTTTCTTTGCGAGGCGGATATCCCGATGGTAGGCATTCACCATCGCCTTATAGGCGGACCTATCCACGCTGTCATAGTGTGTCCGCCAGGCCCTTTCGGCTACCTTGCACTGCTGCCGCGTAGCCCACAGTGCAGCCGTAAACCAAGGGGCCGAAGCCCGCTTTGATGTTAAGCGGGGGGGCAACACCGGGGCCAGGTCATTAAGCCTATCCACAAGCCATTTCTGCAGGGACTCCAAGTCTCTCTCCAGCTCACCGGCAAGAGGACAGGGGTGATCCAAAGCGGCCTGAGCCAACATCTCAGGGGTCACTCTATTAAAAGCTCTAGCAGCGCGTACCCGTTGCTGAGGGACAGGGATGGACGGCCTAACCGTGCCACTGATAACAAATTTGGCGAGGCAGTGATCCGACCACAAGACCGGAAGAATCTCTTTCACCACCAACGGTGAAGTGGAAAAGACCTGGTCCAACGTATGCCCCTGAGCATGAGTCGGCCCCTTCAAATAGGGGGTAAGACCCAGCGCGGTCATGGTCTCAGAAAGCTTTATAGCAGCGGGGTCAGACGGATCATCCATCCGGATGTTAAAATCCCCCGCTACTATGCAGTGTTCTGCTCTCAGGACCAGTCCCAACAACACCGAGTCGAGATCAGCAAAGAACGTTCCGGGCGGACCTGGTGGTCGATAGACCAGGAGTCCCTTCACTGATTGGTGCGGCGCTAGCATGATTGAAAAAGCAAGCGATTCCGAGCCACGGATATCCACCGTCTGCAAGACGGTGCAAACCGTACCCTTCTTCACCACCAGTGCGACACCTCCGCCCCTACCCTTGACCCTGTCCTTCCTGAGGATGTTATACTCCGGCGGAATTGCCATCGCCACATCGGGGTTCGAGGATTCTCCCCACCATGTCTCGGTCAACAATAAACAGAGAGGCTTCTCTGTCTCGAGGAGCTCAAAGATGTCTTGCGCATGACAGCACGCTGATCTGGTATTTAACAGCATACAGGCATACTCTGCGCCCGCTTTGTTAGTAATAGGGACAGATGACAATGCCCGATTAGGGCGCCAGCCACAGCCCGGGCAGCGAGACTTACCCCTATGGCGTGCCGGAAAGACAGAGCAACAGCGGCTCTCCCGATAATTCAGAGAGCACAACTCCTCAGATGTATACCGCACGAAAAGTGCGCCGGGTTTACACATGCTAAGGGAGCAGAGCCCCGCCCGCCGCCCGGACCGCCTCCGGGACGCTGACGGGCGCAGACGGGCAGGACTCTGGCTTCACGGAGGAAGCGAGCTTTAAATACAGCCTCCTCGTTCTCCCCGCGGAGAACTAGAGCGCTGAGTGAGGTGGCACGCTGCAAGGCAGCAGCCCCAAGATGGCGGCCCTACTTCCTGCCCAGAAAAATAATGCCAGATGACAGCGCTCCGCTTCTGCAAGCGGTGGGGGGCACAATTATGGTGGAAGAATGTGGGCGCTACCGCGCTGGTGACAAACAGGTAAAAACCAGGTGCACAGTCTAATTTTTAACAAACACACAAAAACGAATAAAATTGCAAGTTTTAAAAGCGCTGCGCGCCTACTGCAGCTGAGAAGGAAGGCGCCAAGGCGGTATAGGTGTCCCCTTACCGTAAAGGTCGAGCAGCTCCCACCAGCTCGCCTTAAATACAGCCTCCTCGTTCTCCCCGCGGAGAACTAGAGCGCTGAGTGAGGTGGCACGCTGCAAGTCATCATGTGTAGCAGGTCAGCTCCCACCTCCTTACATCATGGACAGGCATGGACAGGCATGTTGTGTTTGCGGGAACATCTTGTCCAGCGGCTTCGGGGACAAGTAAGCACGGTGCAGCACCATTGTTTGGATAAACTTAAATTTGGAGTTTCTCGACACCCTTCTGGGACGCTCTATTATGGTCGTCCATTCCCTCTCTGTAAGGTCCTGATCAAAATCTCCCACCCAAGCCATTCTTAATTTATCCAAGGGGTCTCTTGTGTGGGCGCAGATACCCGTATACAACCATCGGATCAGGTGTCTACCTTTACCCATATAATGTACCATCTTAATCAGTTCATTGCTGGGGGGTTCCATCCTCTGTGGCGCCCAGTGTGTTTTCACATATTGCACCAGTGCAGCATATAGTAAATACAAGTGAGCTGGCGCACCCGTTTCATGTATAAATGCGTCATGGTCTAGTAGAGTCCCATTCTTGAATAGGTCACTCACCGCGTTTATCCCCACTTCTTCCCATGGCGCTATTCTGCGTTTAGTGAGTGTACCGCTAGCCAGTGGTATTCCCAGTAGTGGTATGTTACTGGAATATGGAACTGGTGTGCGCGTGTAGCGCAGGGCCGCCTTCCAACATCTGAGCGCCGTATCCAATAATGGGGGAAAGTCTCGCGGTATATTATGCCTAGGTGTTAGCCATGCATGCAGCCGCCCTGTATCTATATCCGCCGGGGTATACCCTATTTCTTGCAGGTTTCGCCCCGCCCCCCAGTATGACAACCACTGCAATTGACAGGCATAATAATAAGCGCGGAGGTCCGGAACTCCCAGCCCTCCTGCCCGGGTACCTACTTGCAGTTTCTTTAAACTAATGCGCTTCCTACCCTTACCCGATACCAGGTCTATTAATAGAGTGTTTAGCAAGCTGAACGTGGTCAGCGGGACGATTATAGGCAGGTTGGTAAAATAATACAGTAAGCGGGGCAACACCACCATCTTTGCTATCGCAATTCTCCCCATTACTGATAATGGCAATGAAGCCCAGAACGCAACGCTAGATCTTAGGGCCCTAATCTCTCTGTTAAGGTTGCCCTCTAGCATATCCGCATTAGTCCTATAGATTTGGATCCCCAAATATTTAAAAGTTGACTGTGCTATCTGGAGTCTGGCTACACCGAAATCTATGTCCAGCACATCTACATGGTCTATGAAGAAAAAAACGTGCGATTTTGCTACATTTAGTGCCAATCCAGACAGTGCTTCGAACTGCGTATACAAATCAGCTATGGGGGTGAGAGGCAATCGGAGATCATTAATGTATATGATAATATCGTCGGCATATGCCGAAAAAAGATGTGTCATATTTCCCATTGGGATACCCCATTCTAGAAAATCTTGTCTCATTTTAATTGCCAATGGTTCTAATGCCAGAATAAAAATGAGCGGCGATAACGGGCAGCCCTGTCTAGTTCCTTTGTAGATCCTATACTCATCCGATATGTGTTCACCCGTTCTAGTCCGTGCCGTTGGAGCCGCATACAGCAGGCGGAGCCAGTCCACATATCCTTGTGGAATACCGAATTGCAATAATACCCTGAACATATATTCCCAGCTTATGGAATCAAATGCCTGCTTAAGGTCCAAGGAGAGACAACCTGCATGCGGAAACCGCTTAGGTGCCTCCGACAGTAGATAGTGTATTTTCCTGATATTTAAGGATGTGCTTCGTGCTGGTAGGAACCCAGTCTGCTCCATGTGGATCAGCCGCGGCAGGCAAGGTAGCAGCCTGTTAGCCAGTATTTTACTTAAGATTTTATATTCTGTGGACAATAACGAAAGAGGACGATAGTTGACCATATCTGTATGGTCCCTGCCCGGTTTTGGCAGCGATATCACCAGCGCCTGCGCAGTGGTGAGGGGCAAGGAACCCTTATCCCAGGCTTCTATGATCCGGAGTGTTTCTAAGAGCTCGGCATGTTTAATTCGCGCTTCTTGTAGCAAGTCCTTCTTGTTGACATCCGACGCGGCTTCTTGCTCCAGCCTACCCATTAAATCCTCCACCTCTACCAGCGATCTGTGGATTTCCTGGCGCGCACCCACCGTGGAACTGATTGCCTTACCACGTATGACTGCCTTAAAGGCGTCCCACTCTACCAATCTATTGGACGCCGTGTTACTATTTTCTGTGAAGTAATGCTCTATTGTACAGAGTAGGTCATTGCGGAATATAGAATCCTCCAGCAACTGCGGCCACAATCTCCAAGTGGGGACCGGTGTGGGTACCCTGCCCCAGCTAAGAACCATCTCCAATGGGTTGTGGTCCGAGAAGGTTTTGGGCAGGTAGGTAGTGTGCAGCGCTTGCCTTGCTATCCTGTCGGAGCAGAAAATGCGATCTATCCTAGTGTGCAGGTCATGCACCGCGGAATAATAGGAGTATTCCCTGTGTCCCTGATGCCTCATTCTCCACACATCGCACAGTTCCCACCCTGCCGCCCATCGTTGGAGCGCCTCTGCCTGTTTATGAACCCCAGCACCGTGTAGCAGGGGGTGCGACCTGTCTAGGCACACATCCAGTACCGTGTTGCAATCACCTCCCAGTATCCACGGGCAAGATTCCCATCCCGCCAGTGCACCACTAACGGTATCCCAGTATCTATCTTGTTCAAAGTTAGGGGCGTATATGGTACCCAGCACTACCAATTGCCCATCCAGTGTGCCCCTTACAAACACATATCTGCCCTGCTTATCTATTCTGCTCTCATGCACTACAAACGGCACTCAATGTCTTATTCAGATCGTGGCGCCTCTTGCATAATTAGAATATGAGGTTGAAAAAACTTGGCCCCGCCATTTCCTCCTAAGTTTCACCAGTTCGCTTTCCACCATGTGCGACTCCTGAAGGAATACTATCTGAGCCTTGCGGCGCTGCAAGTGCGCGTGTATTCTGTGACGTTTGTGTATTGTGCCCATACCTCTAATATTCCAGGTTATCACTGTGTATTTACCCTGTGCTTGCATTTTATCTGACTTATACTCCACTGTCATATCAACATCCCACTCACCGGCTTAAGTAAACCTGTAGTTCTTTGTGCCCTGCAGTCAGTCCCTCCCCCTACTTCTGCAATACACGGTCTGATCCGTAAACTATACCATACCATAACATTAAACCAAACAAACATAAGCATTATTAACATGAAGAGGGCCTTCGCCATGCGGGGGGCTGCTTCTGCGCTCTGCATGTGGTGGTATGCCATTACCAGTCTTTATTGTCAAGCTCCTACGGTGCCAGGGCTCCATATTGAGGTTATGTATAGTGTAGGAATCTAGCAATGGTTAAGTAGGACCCAGTGTTATTACTTGTTACAGTTACTCTGCAATATCAAACCAAGTGAGACTCTAATACAGCAATCAAAGCGAAACTATACTTGCATGATACCATCAACCAAATAGGTCAGTAATCAGCTGTGGAGTAGCCGACGGAAACAAGGCCACGCTGCCCTCAGTTTCCGAGCCTTGTGTCTCATCATCTTCCGACGAGGTTTTAACGTCCATCACTCTGGGGGCATTCGTGAAAGTGGCCGTAGCAATGATCGCCTGGGTTTTGTTCTGTTGTAACAGCTGCAGGGTGATCCGTGTACGTGCCGGCATTCGCCTTGGTTTTCTGCCTCTTTTCCTTGCTGTAAATCCATTCTGGGATCTGCCTCCTGTCTTTCCACGCGAGGTATGCTGATCAGCCGCGGTCAGCTCCATCACCTCCAGCCAGTCCTCCACATTGCCGGGACTGAATGAAGACCTTTGCCTTTGGACCAGCATCGTGTAGTCCGGGTACAGCGATACTCTGGTATTTTCAAAGGTTATGGGTGCAGCTTCCCTTGCCTTCTGCAGGAGCGTGTCCCGGTCCCGGAAGTTTAACAATCTGACTATCATCGGTCTCGGCGGGGCACCCGATTTCGGCCTCCCCATGGGTATTCTGTGCGCCCGCTCGACGCAGTATTGCATGGAGAGAGCCTCTGTTGTGACGTGGTCCTGAAACCATTGCTCCATATAGCCAGCGGCGTCGGATCCCTCGCATTTCTCCGGCAGGCCAACCACTCTGACGCTGTTCCGTCTCGCCCTCCCTTCCGCGTCCTCCACCCGGTCCAATAGTGTGCCTACTTGCGCTTTCAGCAGCTTCACTTCCGTCTCCATCTGCACCTGTCTGGGTAGCACTTCCGCCAAAGTCGCCGCATTATCCTTCACTTTGTCTGCCGTTTTTGCGTGGTCCGCCCTAAGCAAGTTCAGCCCCGTAGTTAGGCACCCCAGCTGTTCTTCCATCGCTTTTCTGGAGTCCCTCTATTTGCGTAATATGAGGTCCAGCTTGTCCTCTTGCCCGCCAGGCTTTGTGGGGGGAACACAATTGGATGCTGTCATGCTGCCTCCACTATTCACCAAGACTGGCGCCGGATCCGTGTCGCTCTGTTCCTGCTGTTTTGTTCTGTTCCGGCCCATGGTATATCTTTCGCCTTTTGTTTGTTGTTGCTGTGTTGTGTGGTTCCAGCCACCAAGCACTGCCTTCGCTGTCTGTGCGCCCTATATTACGTGTTGTACCAGACTGTGAGTATAGCTGCTGGTCCCTCGCCCCCTCCTAGCAGGTGCGATGCGCCTCACCACTACCTGTGTGCAGGTTGGGCACTGGGTAACCTATCAGGCGATAGTGTGCATCGCAATAGGCACCGAGTCACTGTCACATGAGCACGTGTGGTGAACAGTACGTCCGTTGACATCCAGCGGCATCCCCTCTAAAACCATCTATGTATCCCTGCAGATCGTCCTCTACTGTTCAGTGCCTCCTGCGCTGGCGAGGGGCCCCTCCACCCTCCGGCAATCAGGCTCACGTTCTGAAAGGGAGAGAGAACGGTCTCCCGGGGAGGGCCTCCTATGCCCAGGTCAGCATTCCAAAAGTAAGGCCAGGTATTGTCAGGCCCGCCAGGGCGCAGCTGGGGGGGGAAGGGCGGGGGATACGCTCTCCGTTGTTGCCCGCTCCTCTCGGTGTCTGGGAGGGGGGGCGCTCACCTTGCCCCACCGAGGTCCGTTTCCCTGGTGTCACCCGCCGCAGCTCCATGTGCCCCACGGCCTGTTCTTCACTCCCTGAGCCTCAGTCCCATAGAGATCCACTTACGCAGGGCGGCCGATTTTGCAGTCCTGGGCGCCGCAGTGTACTCCCGCCACTTCTCTCCTCTCCTCCAGTCTATCCCAGCCCAGGGGGGGGGCACTCCGCTGCAGGAGAATCTCCCCACCGTTGCCCGGAGCCGCCGGTCCAGCGAGGCGGGGGGAGGTGGAGGGGAAGTCCGTGACACAAGCAGTGTCGGCACCCTCCCTCACCAGCCCGTTCCGGCGCTCCCGCTCGGTCTCGCTATCCGCTCTCGTTCCTCACATAGGATCTCCAGGTGTTGTGCTCCGCAGGTCGCCGCCAGTGTTCGGGGCAAGTCGCTCTGAACCACTGCTCTCACCTCCACTCGCCTCTCAGCAGTAGTCCACAGTAGCCTTTCGCCAGGCGCCTCCCTGCAGTCTTAAAATGGTGCCCTGCAGTTTCTCTCGCCTCGGGATGACCGCTCAGGCTGTCCGGCACTGGAGCTGGGTCTGTAGTTGGCGGTTTTGGTCCCTACAGCTCCCTGTCACCTCCGGCTGCTATGCCCTTTCACTGGTCCGTTTATAAACGCTGTATGCTTGTTTTTTTCAGGATAATTGACGGCCCTGGCCCGGAGCTCACTTACTGGTCAGCCGCCATGCTTGGCGCCTAGCCACGCCCCCCCCGGATATGGTACAGTCAATTTCAGAACTTTATTAGCCTCTAGTCCAGGGACAAGCAGTTAAATTTCAATTATCAGCACCATTCCTCACTCTCCTGGACCTCACTCTTCTCGGCATTTGTAACAAGGTAAGTCCACTTCGGAGCGGCGTATCACTGGCATGGTACTCTGACTCTCCATAACCTCCTCATGCTCCCTTGCTGTTGTTCGGACTCACTTTGCTCCGATTCAGATGATTCAGTTATGTCTCTTTCTGGAGCAAGTCTCAGATTCTGCCTTTTCTGCCTCACAGGCCACAATTCTCTTGCGACTACAGTTTTCTTCTGTTACATCTGACCACTCCCCACACTCTGACAGCTTGACTTTCCCTCGCCGGTGGTCTTGCAACCATGGCTGGAGTCACTTCAGGGAGAGGAACTTTTTCTTCCGAGGGTCCTGAAACTCTATGGGTATTGGAGGTGTGTATCCAGTGTAGCAAACCCTCACACTTCACAGCATAGTTTGTCACTAAAATCATCTGGTAGGGACCTCGCCAATGTGCATCAAGATAGTTCTTCCTAACATGCTTTCGGACCAGGACCCAGTCCCCAGGGCTCGAGTCATGGCAGAGGTCTTTCGAGGTCGGCGCAGTCATAGCTTCAACCTGGGGAGACACAGAACAAATCACATCAGTCAATCCCTTGCAATAGTCAAAAACCAAATAATCTGGGGGCGTGGCTTGACGGGCGAAGATGGCGGTCGCAGCCTAACAGAGCTCCCGCCGGCCCGCACTTTATCCGTCGATTTATCCTGGCCCCTAAGCCCATTCCGCCAGATCTTAGCGGGGCGAGTGCTGGCAGCAGCGTTGGGGATCCTCCGGCTCCACAAGCGGCTTCCCTGGACGATCCGGCGGAGCTGCGCCGCCGGCAGAGACGTGCGGCCTGGTCTTTGCCGCCGAAGCCGGGACCTCAATTTTGGAGTGGCCGGGGAGGTCTGACCGAGCCGGCGGACTACTCGGCTGGCGGGCTGGCCCGGGGCGGCGGTGGCCCCAGGGTGCTGTAGCTGGGTGCCGATCTGACTCGCTGCACCTCTGAGACCCGTTTGGAGGGCCTGGAAAGGGCGGAGGCCTACATCACTGCTGGTAAGCCGGGGCCTAGATTTTCGCGCTCTCCCAGGGCCGGCTGCAGACGGAGCCGACACTGACAACAGGAGGTGTCTAGGTGCCTCCGTGACGGTGGAGACGTCGGCCGGCCGTGGGTGGCGCCGCTGGGCTGCTTTCTGGAGCGAATCCCCTGGCCATTTCACGACTTGAGGTGCAGACCCTACTTGAGGCAGCCTGCAGGCTACATTGATCCTCCCCTGGGACGCCGTTGGCGCAGCCGGCGGTGGGATGGTTAAGGTGCCCGAAGACCTGCGAGATCCGAGGTGGTCCGCTGAGTGACCCACGGAGTGACCAGAGGGGAGAGAGAGAGGGAAGCGGCCTGGTGACCGATTTACATTGACCCATTGGCACTGCCCGGACTTGGCTGGGGGCTGATTCATCTCCGGGGGTCGCGGGACCATAGACAGACCCACACATCGGTGGAGGACCCCCCCCGCCCCCTCTGTGGATCCTTCTGATACTGTGGCCCTACAGATCCACGCGGTCATGACCAGGGGAGGTGGCGGCCCGCCCAAACAAGGGCCCATAGACAAGTTTACAGGGCCCAGTGGAGGGTCTGGAGCGCCCGGGGGTGGCGGAGGAACAGGGCCAGACAATGCGGCACTCATGGCGGCGATCACCCAGTCCAGGGATATGCTGGACGCAAAGATTGGTGCAGTGGGCGCGGACGTGACCCTGCTGCGACAAGATCTGCGAAATGCTGTGGATCGGATTACGGAGACGGAGTCGAGGGTCTCAGTGGTGGAGGATGATGTGGGGACCTTGAAACGCAAAATGGCTGCGATGGAACACGTCCAAAAGAACCTCGCGACCCGAGTGGAAGATGCTGAAGGTCGCGCACGTAGAAACAACCTACGCTTTGTTGGTTTTCCGGAGCGATGCGAGAAGGACAATATGGAACTGTTTCTAACCCGATGGCTGGAGAGCTGGCTCCCCACAGGGGCCCTTTCCACGTGCTTTGTAATTGAACATGCCCATCGCGCCTTAACACAGCGACCGCCGGAAGGGGAACGTCCCCGGGCTGTAATTGCCAGACTGTTGAACTATCATGATCGGGACGTGATTCTACGAGAGGCGAGGACCAGAGACTCCATCATGTACGAAAATCGGAAGATCATGATCTTTCCTGACTATACCAGGTTAGTGCAGCAGCAGCGTCGTTCCTTTTTGGATGCCAAAGCCAAACTGCGAGGATTGAAGATCCAATATTCCCTGTTGTACTCGGCCCGCCTACGGGTTGTCTATCAGTCCCGCACTCACTTCTTCGATTCTCCTGAGGATGTCTTCAAGTGGACTGATGAATCTGTGCCGATCAGGCCGCATGCCCAGCCGGGTCTGAATCCTGGTGCCCCTGGAGGTTCGTCGCAGGAGCGGAGGGGCCAGCCGACCCGAAATGGCCGACAGCGGAGGTCCCAGTCAAGGAAGAGGTCCGCCTCTGCCAGCGTGACTCAAGATAGTGGGACTATTACATCCGACCAATCTGAAGATAATTCTTGAGTCCCTGGGCGAGACTCCGCTGCTGTAGTGAACTCGAACTGCCGGAGGGCCCACGGCCGGGCCTCGTCCCTTGTAGTGTGGGCGCTGCTCATGGTGCTTGTTCTTGGGGATGATTTAGTTGTAACTGGGGTGGCGGTTAGGGGCTTGGGGGTGACTTGATGGGGCCTCCGACTACCACGCGTAGTGGGTGTTGGCTAGGGGAGGGGCGGGTTTTGCTGTTCTTAAAGGGTGTTGGGATCCATTGGTATGGTTGGTCTTGGGCTCTCTGTTTTGGACCCGGGGCTGCCCATGCCGCGACAGGTACTTCAATGTTCTATGAGGTATAGGGGTGGGGGGTGTTTGAGGCGGGGGTTGGGGGTAGGACATGTAGGAACAGAGATGACTGGGAATGAAGGGCATACCAGGGGTGTTGGGAGGGCCTGGGACGGGTGGGGGGGGGGAAATGCACGTGCTGTTTATTAAGGACCTGAAGAAAGTGCGAGGTATGTGGGGGTGGCACGGGAGGCCTAATTGTTGGACCTCAATTGACTATGGCTGACTTGACTCATAGACTCCCCAGGGAGTCCCTACGGATAATTACCTGGAATGTCAGGGGGATGCTGGATACCATCAAAAGGGGAGCTGTTTTACGTTGGGGGAAGAGAGAATCTGTTGATGTGCTCTTGCTCCAGGAAACTCACATGATGGGCTCTAAAGTACTTAGCTTGCAGAGGTTCGGATATCACCAGGTCTTTCATGCTGGTTTCGTCAGGGGCTCTAGAGGTGTTGCTATTCTGGTACACCGCAGAGTAGCCTATGTCCATGAGAAGCAGTGGGTGGACCCTCAGGGCCGCTTTATATTTATCAAGGGTATGGTGGGTACTGAGCCGGTGGTCTTTGGAAGTGTTTATGCCCCCCCCCCTCTGCAGTGGGCCCTGTCCGAGAAGCTGTTTACGGTGTGGGATGATATCCCGGAGTCCTTGGCTGTGATTGGGGGCGACTGGAATGAAGTGATGGATGTTTGTGTAGACCGTCAGAGGCAGCAGGGAGTGCTCGCTGGTCCTTCTCCAAGTTCCCCTACCCGGTTACGAGCTATGGCTGAGGGATTAGGATGGGTGGATGTGTGGCGCCATATGCATCCAGCAGCGCGCGAATACACGTATGTTTCTGCGGTTCACGGCTCGTTCTCGAGACTAGATTATGTGTTTGTGCCTGGTGTCTGTCTGAGCAGGGTGCGTGACGCTGCGATGCTTCCAAGGGGACTCTCGGACCATTCCCCAGTATCAATCACGGTAGAACTACTTACGAAGCGGCAACCTTTCCGATGGAGGATGTCCTCGTGGCATCTCCAGCAGCCCACTTATGTCCAACACCTACGGGAAGCCGTCGCACACTACTGGCGGGAAAATCTAGTAGACGATATGGACGTTGCGGTAGTGTGGGAGGCCATGAAACCTACTATAAGGGGGGTGGACATTGCGTGGTGTGCTGAGGCCCGCCGTAGATGACGAGAATCGACCACTACAGCTGCCAAACTCGTAGAAGAACTGGAACAGCGGAGTCAGGGAGGAGGAGACGAAGTGGCGATACGGTTGCTTCTCCAAGCGCAACAGTCCTACGCCTCTCTCTTGATGGATGAGGCTAAACAGGCGTGGTTGGCCACGAGGAGCAGAATATACCAATGGGGAGATAAGTCCGGTACCATGCTCCATAGGTTGTGTCAGCAACGTCTCCAAACGATCACGCTGCCGGGCCTCACTGCTGAGGACGGAGTGACGATTACAGACCCAGCTGAGCTTGCAGCGAGTTTTGCTGATTATTTTAGGTCACAATATGCCCCGCGAGACAGTCTCCACGCAGACGATGTAGCTAAATTTATAGACGACTTGCCGCCTCGGGCTGTGTCCGACGAGGCCAGGAAGGAGCTCGATGCTCCCCTTACGGCCGAGGAACTTGGGGTGGCACTGGGCCAACTCAATGTGGGGAAAGCATCTGGTCCGAATGGCTACCCTTGCGAATTTTTAAAGAAATTCCAGCTTCTCCTGGGGTCCCATTATCGATGTACTCTGGAGGCTGCACGTGAGCGGGGCAGATTGCCTCCTGACTGGCGCCACGCCGAAATTGTGGTCTTTCAAAAGCCTGGCAGACCCCCTGACAGACACGACTCGTATCGCCCCATATCGTTGCTCAATATAGAAGCTAAAATACTAGCAAAGGCACTAGCGAACCGCTTACTCCCGCATATGGCGGACCTAGTCCATCTGGACCAGGCGGGCTTTATGCCTCACCGTGCGACACGACACAACATCCGGCGCGCGCAGGCAGCGGTGGACGCGATGGGGACCTCGGGAGACAGAGCGGCTTTATTATTGGCAGACATCCATAAGGCGTTTGATTCCGTTAGCTCGGCGTACCTCTTTGCGCTCCTGTCTCGCCTCAACCTGGGCCCAGTGTATCTGTCATATATTTCACTGCTCTATACCGATGTTACGGCGTCCGTTAGGGTCGCTGGGGCCGCTTCGGAGGTGTTCTCCATTGGACGGGGGACCCGTCAGGGGTGCCCATTGTCCCCGTATCTGTTTGCTCTGGCCATGGAGCCTCTGGCTTCCTGGGTGCGCATAGACGCACAGCTCCGGGGTTTTGTCTGGACTGAAACTCTTTCCGATAGGATTGCCTTATATGCGGGCGACGTCCTCTTCTTCCTCACTGACTTGAGTCGCTCGGGCCCCCGAGTGTTGGAAATCATGCGAATATTTGGAGAGGTCTCGGGACTTTGCTTGAATTTAGGCAAATCCACCCTTTGGGTGCTAGGAGGCACGGCGGAGATAGGCCCCTGGGCGACAGACTTACAGCAGGCAACCAACGGTCTGAAGTATTTGGGGGTGTTCCTTTCAGAATCCACCCGTATTACGTGGGAGCGCAACATCGTACCCGTGTGGGATAAGGTTCAAGAAGACATTAAAACTTGGTCCCGGATGCCTCTAACCATTTTCGGTAGATCAGCAATATTCAAGATGGTGGCTCTTCCGCGTCTATTGTACCAATTACAGAACTATCCTCATCCCGTCCCTCCCCAGTGGTTTTGGCAGGTTAACTCTGCATTGGGTCGCTTCCTGTGGGCTGGGGGCGCGGCCAGAGTGGCACTACGGACGTGCTTCCTCTCCACGTATTGTGGTGGCTTGGCCACCCCTGATCTGCTGTCTTATTATCAGGCCTCACAGCTGCTCATACTCAATGAGTGGTGGTATGGTGACAGGGGGGACCCGGCATATGCCCTGGAGCGCTCATTGATGGGCGATAATACACTTCACACGATTCTCTACTCGGCCCGGCTGCGGCGGCCGTTACCGTGCGTCACGAAAGTTGTCTTTGCTGTGTGGCGGCAGGCATTACGTCGTATGGGTTGGTGGGGTAGGCTAACTGCTGAGACGCCATTGTGGCATAACGGACAACTCCCCGAACTGACGACACTCCCGGGGTTTGATGGCTGGGAAGCGATTGGGATATCGATGTTGGGACATGTCATGTCCGGAACTACTCTTAAGTCCTTCCAGGAGCTCAGCGCTGAGTTCAGTATGCCCCAAACCCAGTTCTTCCGTTACTTACAACTCCGTCATGCACTCACGCCCAGCATTGCGGATCTGGATTCGCTCCCTGAGTTTAGCCCCATTGAGGCGAAGGTATTCATGGGAGACCTTGGTGATAAGAAAATATCTCGCATCTACCAGACGATGGTAACCCACTGCTCTTCTACCCTGCTCCCTCTGAAAGCAGCTTGGGAGGCTGACATTGGTCCCCTAGATGAGGATGACTGGAGGGAGGCCCTAGAGTCCCCGCGCGGAACTGCAATAGCGATGCGGCTTAGGCTGATTCAATTCAAGTACCTCCATAGGTCTTATTATACCCGAGAGCGACTCTGGAAGGCTGGACTGATTGGCTCGTCGGAATGTCTGCGGTGCGGCGCGGCTGTGGGTACGCTGCTGCATACAGTATGGTCATGTCCTAGACTGATTGGCTTCTGGAGGGGTGTATGGAATTGCTTGTCTGAAGTTCTGGGATGGGACCTCCCACGCACACACCGTTTAGGTTTACTCCACATACTTGAAGGAGTCGGTGGGAACATATACAAGCGCCACCTATTGCTCCTGGGACTGGTGGTGGCCAAGCGAGACCTAGCCAGAGCATGGAAGGGGGTCCGGGCCCCCCCCCTGTGTGCATGGAAGGCCGGCCTGGATTATTATATGGGACTGGAGCGACCTGTGTTTGAGGCGAGAGGCTGCCCCCGTAAACACTTTAAGATCTGGAAGAGGTGGGCGGACTATAGGGAGTTGCCTCTAGATCCCCCTGTAGCGCATGAGGAAGAGCTATAGGCAGAGGTACCTAGGGGGCCTATTTACTGTGTCATACCTTACGACCGATAAAAATTGCGTTTCTACTGCACGTGCATGGGGTTAGGGAGGGATAAGGGGCGGGTAGTGGGGAAGTTGGGCATTGGGAGTTGTTGGGGGGGACAGGGGTAGGGGAGGGGGCTACTTACTTTGGATTATTCTACTCTTACTGGGTTTCGTTATGACAATGTAAACTGTACTACAATGTTTGGTGGCGCTCTCCTGATTGTGGGGAACCACGTCTTTTGCTCTGCTTAACTCAATCGAATAATAAAAATTTCGTTGTGAAAAAAAACCCAAAATAATCTATGATGTTAATTAGCACTGTGGATGGCACTGCAGGGAAGCACATCGCCCTCGCCATGAGGATCTCATGAGGGGATAGCCCAGTCCTCCTGCCTGGAATGCTGCACAAACTCATCAACAGCAAAGGCAATTCATCAGGCCAGTTCAGAGATGTCGAAGTGCCATTCCTGATGCTTCTGGCATGTTGGTACAGCGTAATCTTTCATTGACATTGAAGGCAGTGCACAGCAGCTTCATGATCTCGATATGGAAGTGAGTCCCTCTATCTGACTCCAATGTAGTTGGAAACCCGAACCGAGGTATAAGATTCCTCAACAATAACTTAGCTACTGTGAGACTATCACACCTCCTAGTCGGATATGCTTCCACCCACCATGAAAAGATGCACACTGCAACCATAATGTATCTCAAGCCATTGCACCCAGGCATCTCCACAAAGTCTAGCTGTATTCAATTGAAAGGACCTCCCGGCTGTCCAATGTGACTCAAGGCAACCACAGTTTTTCCCCCACATTAATCTGCTGACACGTGACACATTGATGGCCCACTGCATCAGCGATCACACAAAACCTCGGGTTAATCAACGTTTATCTGAACACTCACACCAGTTCATCTCTCCCAATGTGAACTGCTGCATGAATCTGTCTCACCATAGGATTCAGTAGAAAATCTTGCAACACTTCTCTGCCATCAGTTGAAACCCAAATACCATCTTCCCTTTTCTCACAACCTGCTCTGATCCAACCCCCTCTTTTTGATCTGGCATTTCTCCCTGCAGACACCTGACTTCATCCCAGGTGTCTGAAATAGCTAGCATCATGCTGAGCTCGGTTCTCTCTGTACTCTCGCCAGAATATTACCCATTAAAAATGCATGAATGAGTTGCACAAAAGCGGACTACTTCATCTGCATACCTGTTCCCTACAGTCACAAAATCTTTCCCTTTCCCATGGGCAGCACACTTCATGCCTGCCACTTCCTTTGGTCACTGCAAGGCTTCTAACCATTGTCTCACGTTCTCCCCATTCCTAATGGGAGATCCTGATAAGGTTAAGAACCCCTTCTGTGACCATAGCTGTCTGAAGTCATGAACCATACCGAAAATGTACTGGCTATCAGTATCGATGGTGACTCATATTTGATAGGAAGCAAGACATTCATGGGTCAAAGCAATGATTTCAGCTACTTGCAAGGAGTATACTCCTTGTACACAAGCAGATTCCACAATTCCAGAAATGGTGTATACAGCAAAAGCTGCTCTTACGTAATCCTCACTGTCTCTTAAGCAAGAACCAGCAACAACAAGCATTTGCAATGCAATAGGTCTCTCATTTGCAAGAGTTTGAGTTATTGGCATTGTAAATGACAAGGCCTTCTATTTATGTGTTTTGGAAACCTGCAGGTGGTGCGTAAACATGCTTTGTACTTCTAGTGCTTGCTTATGAGAAGCAAGGCTGGCAGTAAAAGAGGCATAGTTACTGTCAGCCTTGCTTCTCATAAGCAATGACTATAAGTACAAAGTGCGTGTTTAAGCACTGCTTGCAGGTTTTCAAAACACATAAATCAAAAGCATTGTCATTTACAATTCCAATAGCTCAAACTCTTGCAAATGCGAGACCTATTGCATTGCAAATTCAGGACTATGAGAGAAACACTCCTGGACAAGGCAGCCAACCGCCTAACCTCAAGCACTGCACAATCAGGATACGGTGTGGTGCCCGGTGGGTAGTGATGAAAGGACCCAGCATCTATTAACAAGTGGGAGAAATGTATCGCTTAGGCAGGACACTTAGTGCTTCACATGCACTGCATATTCTAAGGGAGACAAAAGGAACTAAATCTGGGGAAGGGCTATAAGTGCACTTGATGCAAATCAGAGGAGGCAACAGGGGCTGGAATATTCTTTTTAGGGTACCAAATTGACTGGCAGGCCTGCAAAGAATAATGAATGGATGGAGTGCCTTGTTGGGCTCTTGGAAGCAAAGCAGACTGAGTGGTATAGGTAGGTGAATTATTCCACATTACATCACTAATGCACTCCACATTGAGTGGAAGGGTTGTGGAAGGTGTGCTGCTCATCTCTAAACTTCTGTAGTTTACTGTAGGCTAAGGGGCACAGGAGGTATTGCCTGGTGGGAAAAAACATTACCTGTAGCCCTGTGTACTGCAAATGAGGGCATAGAAAAGGGTACACCTGCTGTGCTTACCAGTGACCCTTAATGAAATCACAATGAGCAGTACAGCAGTACAGCAGTACAAAAATAGTTAAACGCTGGGGAAAGCCACTCTGCTTTCTGGAGCAGGCCCCTGCAGCGTGGGGGTGGGGGAAACCATTCAGGGCTTCGCATTGCATCCAAGACCAATGTGCGATCTGGAAATTGCTGGGGTCCCCTATCACAATCTGCATGGAGCCCTATCATCTTGCATTAAGCCACTGCCAAGAGGAAAGAACACAGGATAGAGTATCCTCTTTTTAAAGTGAAGCTGGGTTGGTCATAGGCCTGGGCAGCATTAAAGGTCACTGCAACATCATGTTGCTTCCAATGTCAGACTGCTTGGACACAAATCTTCCAACCCTTACAGTTTACTGTTTACTTCAGGAGACGCCAGGAAGAGTTCTGGGGAGGCTATGGCAATCCCTCTAGCCCTGCCCCCAGAGAAAAATCACTTCCAGAGTTTTTATTTGGGGGGGACTGGGCATTCTAGGCATTCTCAAGGCTCTGCATGTAAGGATGAATCACTCTTCGTTACAATTCTTGTTGAGCACTATGATTGCATCTACTTGTTGTTTGTTTCATTATCTATGCAAAAGTTGCGGGCATTGTTACAGGGTGAGCCTAAAAGAAATGGTTAGGGAAAGAACATTAATGATGATCGCCTCTCAGAAAGCCTCAAAAGGTGGCCTTGGGATAAAAAAAATGGTGTGTCCTATTCCTGTGGGAGAGCTCCAATGCTAGTCAACTATATGCTGGCATTGCATTGCTGCTTCTTTAGGTGGAGTTATATCTTCCTATAAGGTGGGGGTGTAGTAGCAGGTGAAGCACAAAAAGACAACACCAGCGGGAAAGGAAATTGGATGAAAGGTATTGACTAAGATGGATAGTCAGTGATGGGGACCTCTTACTGACTGCCCTGGATCGCATTAAAGGAAACCCAAACCTGTTTTTAATAAACATGCAACAAAATCCTTACTTTCCACAATATACAAATATGGGGGATAGTTTGTTTCATGTAATGTATTTACATACAGGTAGTTACATGGAACTGTAGCTGCAGTATAGCAACGTAAGGGCTGCCTGCCTCTGGGAATGCACTTATGGTGAAGGACGCAGGGGGAGGTCCGTGAGTCAGTCTCCCTCAGACAGGGCAGTGAAGGTAATGGGCTGTCGCCTGTTGCAAGGATGGTGGGCTGGATACACCTCCATAAAGCGGGTCAGGGGGCACAGTCACTTGCAATTACCAAAACTCCTGAGCTTTCCTTTCAATAAGGATCAGAAAGAAGCAGAAGCAGGTAACTGAGGCTATCTACAGCTTGTGCCAGTGGAACAGACACTAGAGTCTGCACCGCTGCTTTGCTTTATCTACAGAGAACAAATGGTATTTCATCCAGTTCAAGCCTCTAGCTGCATGTGCGGTAGAGCTAGGGGCGATGCCCGAAACTATCACAACTCCTCCAGAGGGAACCCCGTGCCAGCGGAGGTCTGCGCAGATCCCCTTATGAAGAGCGCCCACTCCTCTACGACCCACTTTCACATTACAGCTCACGAGACAATTATTTACAAGTGCCTCGCTTGGTTGGCAGCCGCGGTGAAGAGAGGCGCTGTTCCTGGGACAGTTTTCACTAGGCACTCAGCATTGCCAGGGACAGGGCCGATAAAGTATTTTTGTGAACCTTTTGAGAGAGGGCACAGGCCACCACCTACACACATATAAGTCATCCATCAACTAACAAGCCCTGAGGCAGGGGTCTTAAATGGTTCAAAGAGTCAGTAGCAATACTCCATTGTTTTTTTGTATTTGTTTTACCATCTGGAACTTTCAGGCATGCGTCAAGATGGAACTGTGCAAACTACAAATACCAGACTGCAAGAGGTGATAAGGAGCTTCTTTGCACTGCCGGGGTTACTCTTCAATCTATTTAGGGGAGCTTTGATTTGCTTGCCTAGTGACAAGTCTGTCCGCACCACCCATGTCGGATCGCGATATTCTTTATTTTTATTGACACAAATAACCGCACCTCTTACGTTGTGCTGAACAAGAGTTGCCTCCTATTGGGGTTATTGCTCGTATATTCTTTCCGTGGGACATGTTATCAGCCCAGAGATGCCAATCCCTTGCGAGACTGTCTAGCTCTGCTCTGTAGGTGCCTTAGGGTCCGGCTCTGCGCTGCTCAATAAAACATAGTAAACACTCCCAGTTGAACAGGGCTGGCCACTCGCCCTCAAGCACTCTGAGTGTGCGGCCGTGAGTATGGCTGTCAACACCGCCCGCACGTTATACTGTAAGAGCCTGAGGTACGACGAGCTCTCATGTCCCAGGGGCAGCAGCCAGTGCACACGGAGTACAGTAGCGAGAGCTGGGACAAGCAAAGTGCCGGAATGATGTTGCCAACCCTGCGCTAAAAGTAATTAAAAAATAGAGAGGAGTGACTTACGCTGCTACAGCCCGAGGAGCGGCTGCAGCTACTCTGCTCCCAGCTCCATCCGAATACAAGCTGCACTTGTAAAGAAAAACAAGCATTAGCGTCCGCGAAATGAAAATCGGCCGCGAAATGAAATAAAAAAAAACGCGAGTGTGACGCGCGTGGTGCGCACACGCATCACCGCAAGTGCTACTTTGCTGGCGATCAGCTTGCTATAACGCGCATGCGCGCACACGCTGTTGTGTGCGTTCTAGCAAGCTGATCGCCGGCAAATTAGCATTTCTCAGAGCCCGACTAAAGGTCTCGGCTGAGACCAGCGCATGCGCTGGGTCAGGCTGAGACCTAAAAAGGACTTGATCAGGTTCAGGTATAGGTTCATCTACAATGTCAGGTCTCGGTTTGGTACAAAGTTCAGTCCATCTAGACAGTCATGGTCTTCACAATATTCCCCATCAACATTTGGAATATGCATCAAAGTAGCTGGATTTATCACAGAACACCTCTTCAAGGTGATGTTCTCAGCGGCTAACAAGATTTATTCATATCAAGTAAGTCTATTGTTCATTAAATGCTGCGTTTTGATTCTCGTCATCAGGAGCTCAACTGAGTGTTTAACAGAAACAGTAGAGGATGACCCCTCACAAAACTTTCACACCTTTCAATGCTGATACCTGTTGCAGCAATGGATCTTAGACATCCGGGCAATGCTGAAGCTACAAGATTTAATGTAGCTGAGAAATTGGCCACTGGTCTACGGACACCCCCATGTGTCTGTGTAAGTAGAGATAGAGCACAACCCTCCCTTTCACAACAGAATATTGAAAATGCTTTGTTGTAATCAGGCATTCCGAGATCTGGAGTGTGACAATGGCATTCCCTCAGCTCCAAGAAGGCAACCAAGCAATCGTTATCCCAGGGTACCGGATCGCTCATATCTTTATGCGTCATTCTCTGTAGGGGTTTCGGCTTCAACAAGAAGTTTGGAATCCATTGTCGGCAGTAGGCAACCATTCCCAGAAACACCCTGACTTCCTTCTGAGTAGTAGGCGTATTCATTTTCATGATCGTCTCAATGCGGTCCGGTCACACCTTTCTCTTGCCTTTCTCAGTGCGATGACCCAAATACTGAACTTCAGTCAAGCAGTACTGATGCTTGCTCGGTGACACCTTGTGTCCATTTTCTGCCAAATGGTTCAATAGAGCAATGGTAACTACAAGCCTCTTCTGTCTCTGATGCGATCAAGAAATCGTCAATGTACTGCACGAGCACTAAATTATGTGGCAGCATAGCAGCTTCTATAATGTGGTGTTGCAGTAAGTAGAATTTAACCTTTCTGTGGGAGTAATATCCTACCCACGTCGTATTTATCACCCCGTAGACTCTTTGATACGTCTATCGTGGTATTTCAGTTTCACCGCAACCTTAATTTCGTAGCGTCTGGTCTTCTCGTTTGAACACTTTTAAATCTTGTGACTCATCCTGGGCACTGGCAAAAATAAGAAAAAGTAATAGGAGGTACATGAAAGAAAGGAGTGAAGTCACCACTATTTTATTTTGAGGTCCAACAACAAAAAGGACCTTTGACAGGAGTACAGGTTACCCTAGAGAACATCACGACCTACATCTTTTATGATACATTTTTTGCATTGCGAAGAAAAGTGACCCCTTATTGATATTTGTCCTGAAGGACTGGACTTTTTAACAGTACCAGCGGTGCCAGGGAACAACACCTATAACCTTCATGGGATACCTGTTTCGGCGCACAAACTACAGAGACACGGGACACTTCCTTCGGCGTCAAAGATTCAAGGTTTATTTACTGCAGGGAACACAGAAGTCACAACAAGTACAACACGTGCAACTTGGGGAGACTGCTTCAAATTGGTTCTGTGGATCGCTCCTTTTATACAAAATTAACTCATAGGACAACATGGTACACAAAAGTTTACAACCTGGTTCCCATAATTATCCCTCAGAGGGGTCGCTTTGGTCACTTTGGTACACATAAGGTCCGGAACATAAGTGCGGAAACATTTGGCGGTTCCCAACTGTAAAAACCCATCTTCCCAACATTAGTGAATTCCAATCGGCAGTAAAACAGATCGAAATAGGGACAAAGACAGGTGCAGAGGGAGATGGAGACAGTGGGGAAATCGAAAAGGGTGTAAAAGGGGAGGTATCGGGAAACACGAGATACAGGCATCAAAAGGACGTGCCTAATGAGATGCACGGCTGAGACAATAAACCGGACGGCAAGATGAGCCTCGAGCGGGGCCATCTGCCTTACAGTATCATCCCCCTCATCGTAAAAGATATTTACAAAGTACATGTGTCTTCCACAAATATCCTGAGAGTCCCAGGGTGACGAAGCGGACAGTGTCCGTTCGCTGGCTACTTGAGGGCAAGAGACAAAATGGATGCCGTATCTAAGATGGAACCCGTGGGTACAGATGAAAAACCCACATATCAAACGAACGGTTTAAGTTAGCACAGCGAAACTGCGCACACTTACTAAACTCGTCATTTGCGGTTCTTAGATACCAGACTCGACCATATTCGTGCGAGTCGAAAACATCACTTAAAATTGTCACGGAACTTCAGACGCTCCTTTCGCCCTCATATAGGCAAGCACTAGTCGGAATCATATTCGATATTCATCAGACCCTCGAGATGTTGCTGTAGCATAGTTCTGTCCAACCGAGACCCTTTGGTAACAGGTGGCTGTCTCATACACGTTGTAGCACAGAGGCCACATAAGGCAGGACCGCACTGCACGCAAAGGCAACACGTGAACAGGAACACTACAACGACTCCAATGATCGTCAGAATTTTCCAACCCCAAGTCGACATCAGGCCCCAAAACCATCCAAGTAGCGTCCAATCCCCTACATCCACGTGTATGGATTCGGAGATCTTATGCAACTTCGAGATGGCTTGATAGACAGTCGGAGCGTTATCAGGAATGAAAATACAGCAGCTCGAATGGATCACCTTACATACCCCACCTCGATCTGCTAAGATCACATCTAAAACCATACGGTTTTGTAACGTCATAAGTCTATCCGCCTGAAGTTCTGTGGTGATATTACCAAGGGCACTGGCAGTAATATTAGCTGTCGATTCTACCACTCGAGTCAACTGTCTCAGGTTCCTACTATTAACCATAGGTCCCCAAAATGGGAGGAAACCCTTGAAAAAGTCTCCTGCCTCTTGACCGGCAGTATCCTCTTCGCTAATTACGCCTCTCACAACTCTAGTTTTGTGATAATCTGCATCTACAGTAAATGTCGGAGGCAACAAGTTTGCGATAAAACATGAGCCCATGAAGTCAGAGGGCAACCATGCATACGCACGATCATGACAAATAAAGTATGTACCCTTGGCAGCCAAAAACACAGGGGACGAGACCATTGGCAAAATATAATTTTCAGTGCAAGCACTCTCTCCAAGTCGGGCTTTCGATCTACGGCCGCGACCTATTAAACAAAAATTGCCAGTGTGGGGTACGACCCATATCGGAGGCGAGCTTTTAAGCTGTTTTTCACCAGTGAACACACTATATTCGCCTCTACTTAGGACCCTATAGGCTTGTACCTCTTCTTCAGGGATAAGCGAGGGATCATAGATATCGCTATCTAAATCCTCTATTGCTATAGACAAAGATTTTTGGTACGAGGTAGGACCAGAGTAGGGGGAACGTGGTTCTCGAATGGGGTGGAAACCCAGTGCGCTTCGAAACATTGTTTAAAATGCTCGAGCAGACCCTTGGGAGCTATACGGTAACACCAGATATGGAATTCCCTTATCCGTAGTATGTGGCATCAACCCACACACCCAACAATTAGTAGTGTTAACCACTAACTGATGCTGATGAAGGAGCTGAATAAAGGAATTGTTGCGGAATTCTGCACGTCTAGCCTGCTCGTGTTCAGGTAAGATGTGAAAAGAATGAGGAGAAACAGTGGAGGTGAGTTTAAGGTCAGGGGTAGGAGTAGGTATGATAGAGGGCAAGAAGTAAGACATTGTGTAATACACCCCACCCGCAAATAACGCAGAAACAGTCACAAACAGTACAAATATTTGGAACACAAAACATTTAGCACGACTGAGTTGCTGCAGCTTGAATCTTTGTGCTTGAGCTTTTTCCAAGTCCATCAGCTTTGAAAATGCCATTTCCTATGACCGTCCGCAACGTTTCTTGACGCACTTCGTTCTGTGTAGCAATAGTCAATTCCTAGGAGTTCCCAGGAACCGACGGTCTTTAACCTAGCGTCAAGACCTACTAACCAGGAGGAAGTACACGCGCGGCCCTACGGCCTTTATTTCACAAATATATATATATATCAAAAACAAATGTCTCTCAGCTGTGGAAACAAAAAGTGTAAGGAACGAAGCTCAATGAATATATACAAAATAATTACAATAGTATGAGTGTTCAAACTGATCATGGAAAACGGGATAATGCACTTGTCAAGGGACAGAACGGGTTTTTTTTATTAGTCTTTAGTGCTGGATCTTAAAAAATATCGGGTTTTCCCAGGACGTGTCTGTTCGTTAAACAAAAGATCCGTTGAAGGGACAACGCCCTGTTGATCAGCTGAATGTTCTGGTCTTGAGTCTTCTGATGACAAGTGTTCAATAATGCCTTTTTGCTGCACTGAGGATTCTCCGACAGGTTGTGCGTCGCTGAAAGGTACAAACGCCGGCAATCCTTCGGTTTCAGTTGATGCAATGCCTTTCCTTACCCACGAGTCTGCTGGCAACGGAATGGGGACTTTCTTGGTATGGGTGGCATGCACCCAATTTTTCCGCCCCTCAAGACGAACTGCAGTTCTCGTGGCAAGGAGGACCTGATAGGGTCCAGTGAACCTGGGATCCAAATTGTTCTTGCGTGAAAAATTCCGCGTTACCACCCAATCTCCGGGCTGGAGCTGGTGGCCTGGACCCTCCGTCTGTGTCGGCAATGCTTCGTGAACCTGTTGGTGAATTAACCTCAGTTTAGCAGTCAAGTCATGAAGATAATCGATCAACATTGGATACTCAAGATCACAAAAGGCACCCGGTCTAGGGACCCCCCAAACATTGGCAGGACGACCGAACACTATTTCATAGGGACTGAGCCCTACTCGGGAGTGTACAGTTGCCCTTGTTGACAGTAATGCTAAGGGTAAAGCGTCAGGCCACGAAAGACCTGTCGTAGCCTGGATCTTTGCTAGTTTTAGTTTAAGGGTGCCATTGTACCCTTCAACCAAACCGGCTGACTGAGGATGATTGGCACTATGAAATTTCTGTACAATCCCTAACCCGCGACACACACTCTTCATCACGCTCCCAACAAACTCACTTCCGTTGTCTGACCACACAACCCGAGGCATTCCGTAGCGGGAAAAATACTCTTTGAGTAAAATTTTTGCCGTGGATAAAGCCGTATTATCCTTAAGGGGGTAGGCCTCAATCCACCTAGAAAATGCACACACCACAACCAGCACATACTTCAAATTATTACATCTCTCCATGTGGATAAAGTCCAACTGGATAACTTCGAAAGGGTACGCAGGAGGGGCAAAATGGCCAGGTGGAGTGGGAGTGCCCTTACCAGGATTGTGCATCAAACACACCATACAATTCTTAACCAAGCGTTCAGCACATTTCGTAATACCATCATTCTTCCACACAGGAAACAGCAATTTACAGATACCTTTCGCGCTAATATGTGCTAACCCATGTGTCATAGTCACAACAGCCAGCACATATGCATCAGGCAACATCCATCTTTTCTGTTCCGATAAGTCAGTCCAACAACCATTCGCATCCAACTTTCCCGTACTTTCTTTCCACTTCGCCTTTTCAGTCTCGGTGGCCTCATTCTGAATTGCTTTCACACTCTCGATAGTGTTCTCACACATACTTGATTCTGCAGGCCACCTAACCGAACTCGTCACATACATTCGAGTGCTAAGGTTCCGGGCAGTCTCCTTAGCAGTCTCATCCGCAAACGCATTACCACGACCAACATCATCCGTCACCTTACGATGCGCACTACATTTAACAATTGCCACTTGCTTAGGCAACGTAAGTGCATCCAAAAGATCATTTACAAGCTGTCCATGTTGAATCTTCGTACCATGTGACGTAAGGAATCCTCTCTCTCTCCACAGTCGTCCAAAACTATGTGCCACACCAAACGCATACTGGCTATCTGTAAACACATTCACCCGTTTATCCTTAGACAACACACACGCTCTCGTCAAAGCAATTAACTCAGCAGCCTGAGCCGAATTCTGACTTAATCTTGCACTTTCCATAATTGTTCTCAATGTAACTACAGCATACGCAGTCGTCACATCACCGTTCGGTAACTTGAAACAAGAACCATCCACATACAAAGTACCATCGGGATTTGTCAATGGAGTATCTTTTAGGTCAATACGACCCTTAGTTTCCTCTTCAGTTTTGAGATAGCAGTCATGTACTGCTTCACCACTTGATTCTGCGTCGATCGGCAGCAATGTTGCTGGATTCAACACATTACATCGTTTTATCCGTATATGACTGGCCAGCAACGTCAACTCATATCCAGACAATCTTGCGCTCGTCAGATGTTGAGTTTTCGTTCGGTTCAATAGAGTGTCGACTGCATGCGGAACCATTACCGTGAGCATATTATCCATGACTAGACCTGCGGACTGTCGAATGGACGCCGCAGCTGCCGCTGTTGCCCTTAAGCAACTTGGCAAAGCTCTTGCTACTGGGTCTAAAGTCGAAGAAAAATAGGCACATGGGCGTTGCTTACCACCAAAAGGTTGTGTCAAAACACTCAACGCGCAACCATCCCTCTCGTGAACGTATAGTGTAAACGGCTTACTGTAGTCAGGGGTACCCAACACAGGAGCCGAACACAACGCACCACGCAATTCCGAAAAACTTTTCTGACATTCTTCAGACCAGGGTACTGGGGATGAAACATCTTTGCATGTAAGGGCTATCAATGGTTTCGCTAACAATGAAAAATTTGGAATCCATTGTCTGCAGTAGGACGTAATACCTAAAAAGGCACGAACATCTCTTTGGGTTTTTGGCACAGTCATTCGGGAAATCGCTGCAATTCTCTCTGGGGTCAACCTTCTCCCTTCTTTTGACAATAAGTGACCTAGATAGGTAACTTCTTGACAACAATACTGTAGCTTTGAAGGTGATACCTTGTGGTGCAATTCATATAGATAGTGTAACAATGATACTGTAGCCGTTTTGCAAATAACATCTGTATCAGCTGCCACTAAAAGATCGTCAACGTATTGAATCAAAGCTGCACCTTTAGGCAATACAAAGGCATCAAGCTGACCTTTAAGTGCTTGGCTGTAGATTGACGGACTCTCACAGTAGCCCTGTGGAGCGCGTTTTAGCCTAAAACTGCGACCTCCTAATGAGAATCCGAACAGGTCTCTGCTTTCCTCTGCAATCGGGATGCTAAAGAAAGCATTCTTTAGATCGATCACTGTGAACCAGGAGGCAGATGCCGGAATCATTGTTAATAAAGCCGTAATGTCAGGTACCACAGGAAATTGTGGAACTACTATTTTATTTACCTCTCTCAAATCTATTACAAAACGATACACAGGAGGTTTAGTTGGGTCAGTTCGTTTCAGAATTGGTAATACAGGGCTATTGCACACGTTTCCACGCGTTTCTTCAACAACACCTTTTCCAATGAGATCATGAATGATTGCTAATAGCGCTCGTTCACCCTCAAGAGAAATACGATATTGAGGTAAACGCGGTAATCGCGCATTTTGTTTCAATTGAATCACATAGGGTGGAATGTCTAACAGGCCCACGTCATTGGGACCTGTGGCCCATAGAGACGCAGGGAGGGAACTCAATTCCGATGGGAATTTATCAACCGATAAATACATAGGAGAGATCACTCTCCGTCCCAATGTAAGTTCCACTCCTTCGGGGGAACAATACAATGTTGCATATAATCGTTTCAACAAATCCAGACCCAAAAGATTTTCACCACAACCTGTAGATAGAATCAGTGGAGCCGTTAGCTCACGAGATCCAATCATAAGAGGCAAAGGATTAGAGACTGGGTTACTAACAGGGGCGCCAGAGAATCCAACGGAAACATTCGTTAAGCCAGACAAAGGTGCGCCAGGGAGTTTTGAATGCATGATGGAACTTTTCGTCGCACCAGTGTCTAACAGAAAAGGCTCAACTACACCCGATGTAGCCACTGCAACGTAAGGCCCACTCTGATCGACCGGAACTGACACTACTCCCTCTCTTTGTCGTTGGCTGTCCTAGTAATGGTCATTTACAACAGTCTCGTGCTCTACGTAATAATCATCCACATTATACTGTGCAGATCGAACTGACCCCGCATTTCGCTGGTCAAAGTAATTATTTGCATCTGATTGATTTTGATAACGATCACTCTGATTGTGGGATGAACCACGACCTCTACCACGTGGTGCCTGTTGAGGACCACCACTACGGTTTCCACGTGTCGACACACCATTCAGGCGGTCCCGTAAGGCAAGACAATCATATTTTAGGTGTCCCTCTTTCCTACAATATGCGCACTGATTATACCCAAGTGAAGATCTGGAATCAAAGTTGTCAGAGCGCGGCTGTGTCCTATCGGGCTGTGCTCGCGGTCGATACTGCTGTTGTGCATCATTTTGGTTTGATCGTGGAGGGTATGCTTGTTGCAACAAAACCTTTGTTTTGAGTTCTTTCGTTTTCTTTTCTACACGATCACTTTCTTCCTTTTCCCTATTCTCATAATACTGAGCCGTTGCTAGTATTTGCGCAGGGGTTGAAACTGCCCACGCACTTTCTGAATTCTTTAATTTGTTGCTTAGTTCAGGCAACACATTTGACACAAATTTGTCAACGAATAACCGCTGACCTCCCTCAGCGCCCATGTCCTGACCGCTGTGGTCGACAAACGCTTCCTCAAACCTAGTAAAGAAATCTGAGACACTCTCGTCTTTCTTTTGCTTACAAGCTGATAACTTATCCCAGTTCACCTTCATCGCTGGCATGAGAGTTTTCATGAGCGTAATGATTTTCTGAGGCAAATCCAAGATCAACTGTTCAGGTTTAGCCCCACCAACTTGTAATGCATCAGCTGCTAGCAGTGCAGCCCAATCACCCCCTAATTCAGCTGCGTGATTGGCTTGACGAATTTTAGCCCAAACTGGTTGCGGTACAACATTGCCAAACAACATGTCGATGTCGGCAATATTCATAATAGAAGCTTCTATTAGTTGTGATAACTCCTTATAATAACCAGCCGGATTTTTACGCGGATCGGGTAAGGATTGCTTCACTTGCAAAACTTCCGATCGTTTCCATGGAAGATGTATCCACACCCTTCGAAAATGCGGTAGCACCACAGGGTTCGCATTAGGATCACCAGGCACCCACAGTGGCGGAACTTCTCTCATGGGATACTGACCAGGAACCGCTTTCCAGTTCTCAGTGGTATCATCTAATGATATCCGAGAATGTGCTGTGGGTCTGAATGCTAATAAGCGTTCCACTGCACGTCGTACATCGTCTCCTATAATCATACCGTTCGAAAAGTGACTCTGGAGTTCAATTATATCGGACGGTACATCATCTACATCATTATTGTACCATTCTTCCCTCAAAAAGTTACACATTTCCTCAAATACGAATCTCTGCGTAGGCTCATTAAACTGAGAAAACGTATCAAAGACTACACGTGGAGTGTAATTAGCAGGATGTCTTATCCACTTATGTGCCATTGTTACTAACGTCTCTTTCTCCCTACCACTAGGGATCTGTCTCCGTCTCTGAGGAGTGTCAGATGAATCAGACGAAAATAACGGACCAGAAAGAGGTGAATAAAGGGTAGCAACAGAGTTAGGAACACGCTTACGAACAGAAGGAGAAAGAAAAACAGGGGCAACAACACTAGAGGTGAAGGAAGGCATAGTAGGAACGGACAAGGTAGTTGAAGTAGCAGAAACAACAGTCTGCAAAGGTACAGGTACAGGAGCAGTAGGAACGAGGACAGGTGGTGTAACAAACGTAGGGTTAACAGCGGGCTGGCCCGCAGCCGCTGGAGCAACAAGAGGAACAACAGGAGGAGCTATAGGAGGAACTACAGGAGCAGTAGCACCCTGTACATAAGGAGGTGGTGATTTCATCAAGTATGATAACAAGGAATCCTCCTTCAAATCTTCTTCTTTCTTTTCTAGATTATTCGGTAAAACTGGGTAACATTTATCTATTTTCATGTGATGCAATCTAGTAGCGATTTCCATATCTTTTTCTTCTTTGTCTTGTCTACATTCTTTTATAGCTTGCATTATCGGAACAAACTCTTGCTTTTTATCCTTTTTAAGTTGTTTGATTTCTTTCTGTTTGGCCTCTTTACGCCATATCCGAAAGGAATCAAACATAGCTGGCCTAGCTTTCTTTAAAAATAATTTAGCCTCAAGATTATCTAAAATCGAAAGTTCAAAAGTTCCGTGTGGTGGCCATCTAAGGTCACCGTCTTTCTTTGTATAGCGGATCCAGTAATCATTATATATTATAGGACCCACCCCATGTCGACTATAAAGATCATGTATCGGAGTTCCAACTGGAGGTATCGGACACGAGTCCTCCAACCGGGAATCCATTGCGCAACATTTGAAAATACGAAACAAATCACTATGGCTAGGCATCGTGCACACTAACCTAGTATCAAACTTCAAGGATTACCGAAGCAATAAAACCTCGTGTAAGTCAAAACCCTCGGTTTTTGGCAATTGCAACTGTCAAATAATACTAAGAACCAATACTAAGAACCACAAATGCAATGGAACCATGCAATACAACGAAGCCTTAAGGCTATTACAAAGCTCGGAGAGCTATTACCACAAAGCCTTAAAGGCTAAGCACACAGCTTTCAAAAAAAAGCTAGAACAACCACTAAGGACTGGGAGCGACCCACAAATACTTAACTCAGAACTTCAATGGCGTCACCAGGAAGGCCCGTCTATCGTCTCGCTTGTACATAAGGTCTACGCCGGGCGTCGAAGACAGGTCGACAGTCAGGGCATCGGTCCGTTGCAGCCGTCAGGAGGCGGGAATCTTCGCAGGGAAAAACTTCGGGCCACTTATTTCGACAACAGGATCGATGAAGCGGGGTGCACCTTCCCTCGGAGATTTCACACGAAGTTCCTCACGATCATCAGGCTTTGGACCGGACCGGTACCGCTGAAGTCGCCCCACGTTGGGCGCCAACTGAAGGACTGGACTTTTTAACAGTACCAGCGGTGCCAGGGAACAACACCTATAACCTTCATGGGATACCTGTTTCGGCGCACAAACTACAGAGACACGGGACACTTCCTTCGGCGTCAAAGATTCAAGGTTTATTTACTGCAGGGAACACAGACGTCACAACAAGTACAACACGTGCAACTTGGGGAGACTGCTTCAAATTGGTTCTGTGGATCGCTCCTTTTATACAAAATTAACTCATAGGACAACATGGTACACAAAAGTTTACAACCTGGTTCCCATAATTATCCCTCAGAGGGGTCGCTTTGGTCACTTTGGTACACATAAGGTCCGGAACATAAGTGCGGAAACATTTGGCGGTTCCCAACTGTAAAAACCCATCTTCCCAACATTAGTGAATTCCAATCGGCAGTAAAACAGATCGAAATAGGGACAAAGACAGGTGCAGAGGGAGATGGAGACAGTGGGGAAATCGAAAAGGGTGTAAAAGGGGAGGTATCGGGAAACACGAGATACAGGCATCAAAGGGACGTGCCTAATGAGATGCACGGCTGAGACAATAAACCGGACGGCAAGATGAGCCTCGAGCGGGGCCATCTGCCTTACAGTATCATCCCCCTCATCGTAAAAGATATTTACAAAGTACATGTGTCTTCCACAAATATCCTGAGAGTCCCAGGGTGACGAAGCGGACAGTGTCCGTTCGCTGGCTACTTGAGGGCAAGAGACAAAATGGATGCCGTATCTAAGATGGAACCCGTGGGTACAGATGAAAAACCCACATATCAAACGAACGGTTTAAGTTAGCACAGCGAAACTGCGCACACTTACTAAACTCGTCATTTGCGGTTCTTAGATACCAGACTCGACCATATTCGTGCGAGTCGAAAACATCACTTAAAATTGTCACGGAACCTCAGTCCTGAAGAAGGTGGTTTCAGTCCATAAAGTCAAAACTACCACCGAAACGCGTTGACGCCCTTGCTAAATAAGTATCCAAAACAACAAAGGACATTAGATAAGAAAGACATCTTTTTACTAATAATTCCCTACAGATCATGTATTGTATTTGGATCACAATGATTTTTTTAACAGACAATTATTACTGTGTTTTCTTTTAGGGTCTTTGTTTTCTCTTTATGTGCTTTTTTGCATTAATATGTTTTACAAAGGATATTACATTGTATAAACTGTGACTTTTCATTTATTGTTGTATATACATTTTCAGAACTATTTCCGATATGGAGAGGAAAACTCCTTTTATTAAAACTATGTATGCCCATTGAGTGAATGTGTCTAGAGTGAATAGTGTGTGGGATTTACCTACAAGGATTTTTCTCTGCTTAATTGGCTTAAGAGCCCTGTTCCCTGGAACGAGTTGGGCCACCTCTCTCTTTATTTACTTGAGTGTACGACCGGTGGGTCGGAGAGTTCTCTTCTTCCCCATTATCATTAAATGGAGGCACTGAAAACCTTCGGGTTCAGTGAAGAACAGCTCAATAAAATTCTGAGCACCAATAAAAATGGACATAATATCACGGTAATTCCTAATGGAGGAGAAAAAACTCAAACCTTTAATGAACAGCATCACAACAGGTGATTTAAACAACGAAGGTGAGTCTGGCAAACGCAAAAAGGCAGACAGAACCAACAAACACCATTAATGGTGCCCACTGCAAGACCTCCAACAATTTGCCTTGTAGGCGGTCTGTTTTACGGACTCCACACCAGGCCACGAATTTGTCCAGCGACCTCTGTTAATAGGTTTTAGAGAGAGACACCTGCCCTCGAGGATAACATCCACAACTTCAAGAGGTAGATAAAATGCACTCACCTCCTGGCAATCAAACTTTATGCATGGAGGTGTAGATTGAGAAGGTTCGTATACAGAACAGTGCACTGCTGCTGCGACAGAAGATCCTCTTGAATCAGTAGCCCGATCGTAGGACAGATACTATTGCCCATCATTCCTGGTACCACACTGTCCTGGCCCAATCCAGAGCCACTAGCTAGCTCGGGCCTAGTCGTTCGAATGCCGTGGAAGTGTGTGGTTCCTGAGTCCTCCAAGTGAGAACTGCTGTCATAGAGATCCGGTCACTTGTGCGCTACCTGATTGAAATGAAAGGAGCTGTACCGAACGTCTGCCTCGGCACATTCTTTTCACTGTTAACGTTTCTGCCAGAGATTAGTGTGTGAGTCCACAGGCTCAACAAATAAGTGAACCACGTCTAGACGTACGCTCCAACAATCTTTGTGCATACCAATATTTAAGTTTAAAAATATAGAATGATTTGAAACGTATTCAGTTAAGCCAGTGGAGCAACAATCACCTGCACAGAACTAGATGAAGCATTAGCGAATTATATCATAAAGAAACTGCATCTTTTATCTTTACTGTGCCTTCTGAGGTACTCACACAGACAGGGAAAGTCCAGCAGAGCTAACACAGCCCGCCCCCACCCTGGCATCGGAGACATCATTCTATTTTAATCATTTTCTAAAAGGAAAGTCAAGGTCACAGCCAATCAGGATGGACTGTTTTCCTTCCCAACTTCAATTGAAGAGAAGATAATAGGCGGAAATTAGTAGGCGCTAGAAGGGAGGGCAGCTGCTCGCGGTGCAACTGACGGGCCCCAGAATGGATATGACATAACGGGTTATTTTCAGCCTGGGAGGGAGTTGCCTGGGCCAGGGAGCGGCCCGGGCCCCTCTGACGCAGCGAGGTGACTCGCGGCCCAGTGTGGAATCTGAGCGACCCGGAGTGACACGAACCCTGGCTCCGGCAAAACCGCTGCCGCAGCAGTCTGCCGTTCCACCACAGAGGTGCGACGCCAGTTTAATTTAGGCCTTCAGAGAGTCTTCAGCAGTGCAGCACGTGTGCACCGATAGGGTGAAATGAAAACGTTGCCTCGAAAGACCAGTGAATAATTTGGACGGTCCAAGTACTCAAAGAAGGTGTGCTCTGTCGCCTGAGAGCCCAGGGTTTGGAATTCTGGACCAACAACTGCAATTGTTGTTTGATTTTGAGCATTTTTCATTTTCTGTCAGCGGCTCAGATAATCAATCAGCTGTAAAGTAGAATAATCTCTCAAAAAGAAGAAAAATGTTGTGTCTCACTATTAAATGCGCAAGAACAGGGTACATCAGACTCAGGAGTGCAAACACCAAACGGGCATTATACATATAGGTACGGAGGCAATAGACCCACACTTTGGGGTCGAAGCTCTCTAATTTGTGGGGTCTGCGCCATCTTCAATGCCCGAGTCAGAAATCATTATGGGTCCTCCTCTCGGAATGTAAAGGTCGCCTTTTAATATTCATTGAGTCAGTGTACCTGCAGGATGTGTTTGTCGTGCTCCAGTTTTTGGAACATTCAGTAGTAAAAGGCGAGTTCTAAACCACACTGGATCCAGATGAATAGAGATGAAAACAATTTTTACGTACGAGGCATATGTGATGATAACCCCCACAGATGATGACGAAAATTGGTGGCCAATGGTGCAGTTTAAGAACATTAATTCCGGTTCATTCCCTGTTTAATGTCATGCAGTTTCTTTGCCTTGCATCATGGGATATTTATACAAGAGATAGCTTTCATGCATTAATGGACACAACCATACCGGGGATTGCCAAGCGCCGTGAGGGGAACGGCAGGCAGACAGGCGAACCGCCACGCCGTGAGGGCAACGGCTGTAGTCGGGGGACTACACTTCCCAGCAACACCTGGGGGTCGGCGCACCTGACACGCCAGCAGCACGCCCGAAGGCGCTTCAAGAGCACCGCTCTCCGCGAGGCCAGCGGGGGAGCACAACCATACCGGGGATTGCCAAGCGCCATGAGGGGAACGGCAGGCAGACAGGCGAACCGCCACGCCGTGAGGGCAACGGCTGTAGTCGGGGGACTACACTTCCCAGCAACACCTGGGGGTCGGCGCACCTGACACGCCAGCAGCGCGCCCGGAGGCGCTTCAAGAGCACCGCTCTCCGCGAGGCCAGCGGGGGAGCACAACCATACCGGGGATCGCCAAGCGCCGTGAGGGGTACGGCAGGCAGACAGGCGAACCGCCACGCCGGGAGGGCAACGGCTGTAGTCGGGGGACTACACTTCCCAGCAACACCTGGGGGTCGGCGCACCTGACACACCAGCAGCGCGCCCGGAGGCGCTTCAAGAGCACCGCTCTCCTCTCGCCCCGCGAGTCGCGCGCGGGAGCGCCCGGATGAAGCCCGGGTCAAGGGCGGGGCCGTCTGTGGCCGTCCGGGGACGACCAGGGATGGGACGGGCCAGCCCCCTTGGTTATAATTGTGAGTACCAGTGCTTGTTTACACGGGCCAACAATTGCCTGAACTCTTGTGTATGGCTTCCTAACTGTTTTTGCTTTTGAGATATCGCCAACATGTCTATTCAAACTACCCTACCAGATAACTACCTGCTGAAAGTAGTCACCAGAATTAATAGCGACAGAAGGAAATCGCTAGGTAAAGATAACTTACCTGATCTCCCTCCTTCCCGGCAACACAGAAAACACCGCCGATAGATTCAGAAACTGCATGCTCGAAGTTGGCCGCTGGATGGCACAAAGCTGCCTTAAACTGAATTCCTCAAAGACCGAGGTTCTGCTCTTTGGTGACAGAGACAACTTTTGGTCCCCGAGATGGTGGCCAGACGAAATGGGACCTCTCCCAGAACCGGTGGACAAAGTGAAAAATCTCGGTATTCTGGTGGACACCTCCCTGACCTATAAATCCCAGGTGGGTGCCCTCTCCTCCTCCCTTCACTTCATACTCAAAACCATCAGGAAAATTTTACCTTACCTTGATAAGAAACACAGGAAAACAATAGTCACTGGTCTAGTGCTCTCACGCCTAGACTATTGCAACAGCCTGATGTTAAATGCCCAGCAGAGTATACTGAATAAACTCCAACTTCTGCAAAATGCAGCCGCCCGCCTAATTACTGACACACCCAAATTTGCCTCAGTATCTCAGGAGCTGGTTAACCTACATTGGCTGCCGATTCGTAAAAGAATCACTTTTAAGGCAGTATGCATGGTCTTCAAGGCCCTCCATGACTCGGGACCTAGGCACTTGAAATCTCTTTTCTGCTGGCATAAACCAGCAAGAACTTTGAGGTCAGGACAACTGGCTCTGGTTAAGGTCCCCAGAATCAAAAAAGCTCGCTGGGGAGGCAGGAGCTTTTCTCTTGGGGCGGCTGAGGCCTGGAATAAACTTCCACTTGCGCTCAGACAGACCCAGAATCTGATGGCCTTTAGAAGAGGTCTAAAAACATGGCTCTTCACTCAGTAAGCACGCTCCGTTACACCAGTCTATCCTTCCAGCGCCAGGACACCTCCGGGTATTAGAGCGCTCTATAAATATGCAAAATAAATAAAATAAATCTCTCTTTGGCCTCACCATTGGACCCCACTAACGAGGGTAATATTGACACTAATAACACTAATATGCCAGCCGAGACTGATAATACCTGTATTAATGTTGAATCTACTGCTGTTGAGGCCCCTGATGATCCTACTGCAGTGGAAGGCGAACCAAATCCGAAAACCGGAAGGTACCCCGCTACAATCCGCCAGGGCTACACGATTTATGAGAGCATGCAGGAAACCTGTTCTCAAACGGGGATGCCATTCGGCTAGGGGAAAAAAGGACACCACACACAAGGAGAATATTGGCGATAAAGGGGCCCGACAAAGGACAACGGTGTTTCCATTAATATTAACCAATTCGATTTGTTAGTGAGTTCCATTGATGACAAATTGAAGTTGGTTGTGGAGCCTTTGTTAGCTAAAATTGATGCATTGTCGGCTGAAGTACTGAGATTGGGGGCTGTGGTGGACCAGCATGTAGCCAAATTGATAAACCTATACTAACTGTAAGAGATGTTACATGCCATCAATCTGTACCTAATCAAGATAAGGAAAAGCCTCGCAACGTGAATACTGCCCCCCCCTGGCATTAATGTGGGAAAACAACCTTCACAGACAACACCTATATTGAACTTTCCCAAACTTCCACCAGCACGTGATAGGAGTCAACCCATGCAGGTGCCGGTGGTTGCATCAGCGGCCATAGCACCTGCAGGTGTAAATTCTGTTGTAAGAACATCACCAGTACCAAATAGAGCCAGGACCATGCCGGCGCCAGCTGCCATAGGGGGCACCGATGGGGTGCCTGCAAACATAAGTAGTCGACCAGTAGACCTCCCCCCAGAGTGTGTGCCCTATGTTGTGGTCCTAACTAACGTCCCGGCTTTAGACCAGACCCCATATCTCCAGGAGTCCGGAGTTTCTTTAAAAAACAAAACGGTATCATGGTTAAACAGCCACTGCGGTTATCCAGTTGGCTACTCTGATCAAATTTTATCTATCAGAAGGGTTAACTGGATTGGGAATACTCGGAAGACCTGCGGGGGTGACTGTGTGATTATTAATTTCCAACACCCGCAACATGTTGCGACGGTCTTACATAGAGCATCTGCATTAACGCAGTCAGAGACTGAGGTCGTCGCAAGATCATTGGGCTATTTCTATAACCACCTTAACAGGTTGCCCTCTGCTAATTGTAGAGAGGGGGCTTTCAATTCTAATTTTTTGTCCACTGGAAATAGATCTTTGTTGCCCACTTTCATCCCTGGTCTTACTGGGGGCAGACCCATCTTGCCTATGCCTATGTCGAACCCTGTTCCTGGTGGGAACAGATTTGTAACACACACTCCCAATTTTGTACCCACCTGTGATAGTATTTTCTCGCCTATTAATGGGATGGTCTATCAAGTCCCAGTTCAGAACAGGTACCAGTCCTTGAGTTTCATGGACCAAAACGATTGACATCAGATAGGACCTGGGACTGAAAGGGACGTTATATTGAGCATTAACAAGATTAACTTAAGTGAGGTAAAAGAAGATCTATCCTCTGCCATTATGGGTAATCCCGAAAGTGGGTTAGTAGTTCAGCGTGCTATTGAGATTACTGAGGATTCTGGGAATGTTATTGGGAGTGCCATAGGTACTCACATAGGCGGGCCGGTATTCGAACATAGTAAGATGAGTAATGGTTCCAATAATACTGTTGATACTGTCAACAACAGCCACTCTGCGGGGATTTACTTGGCAAGTTGGAACATTGCCGGATGGGCATCTAAGGCACATAAACTAGAATGGGAGGACTTTGTAAGGTCATATGATGTACTGTGCATGCAAGAGACGTGGTGTGTAGATAAACCTAACATGGAAGCGTATACATGCTACAGTTTAGATGCATCCGTATCTAGCCATGGCAGGGCCAAGGGCGGTCTCCTTATCCTTATTTCAGTAGATGTAAAGTTGACTGTCATTAAACATCTGGTAGTTGAACCTCATTCGCATATCCTGTGGGCACGTCTACCGGATGGTACTGATGTGCTCCTAATTAACTTTTATAATAATAATTTTACTAATTCCCGGCACAAAGCGATAGATGAATTATCCTGTGCCCTCATGAAGCTGGTAAGTAAAGCAACATGCAATTTTACTTTCATTTGGGTGGGAGATTTTAATGCACAAGTCTGTAGTTTATCCTCCTCTAGGGTCTGTGGGATCCTAACGAATAATGGGGAGAATATGTACCACTTCCCGCATAATGCTTATGGAGAGGCCATCAATAGCACTATGATCTCGTATGATCTAGAGCTACTGAGCACTGTCCAGGAGGGAAGTGAGGGTTCAATTCCGACCTTTACTGGTAGGAATGTGAACTCCATCATTGATCATATTATGGTCTCATCTAACTTGGTACCCCACTGCATAATTAAAGTGAGGGATACATCCTCCCTGAGCGACCATAATTGTATTAGCTTGCAAATAACTACATGGATGGTTAGAACTGAGTCACCCATTAGAGTATTGGCAAATATAGAGCCACACAGGCCGAATGGGGTTAGGCTAAGATGGAAAGGCGAAAAATCGGTTACAGTGGTACCCTTAATCATAAATAAATGTAAGATGGACATTGATATTATTCTATCTCTAGGATGTCCGTCTTATCAGGTTATGACTCATTTTCTTAAAATTAACACTGCTATTAGTAACATCTTTACGGGGAAAAAACTAGATAAAGGAGGGAAATGGATTGGATGGTTTGACCATGCCTGTACGTCTCTTCTCTCCCAACTTAAACAAGCTTTGGCTATTACCCCAAGGGATAAGGATAGAGTCAAACTATTAAGATTTGATTATAAACAGGCGCTGTCTAAAAGAAAGAGGGAACTACAGCAGGAGGCCTGGGAGCATCTTACTAAGGCAGCAGAAACTGCGGATAGCCGCCTGTTTTTGTCCACTGTTAATTCACCTTTCCTCCAAGACAATAAAACCCCGCAACTTTCATCCAACGTTGGGAGTGAAGATTGGGTAAACCATTTCACCGCAATTCTCGCAGATAATGATATGATGCCCAATGAAAATAGAAGGTGGCCTGTAGTGCCTTTAGATATTTCATTGGGAGAGGTGGAGAATGGAATTAAGAATAGTAAGGGTGGTAAGGCCCAGGGACCAGATGGTGTCCCGATAGATGTCTATAGGGACCAGCCGCAGCTTTGGGGTCCAATACTTACTTTGGTACTCAACGCTGCCGTAACCACCATGATTCCACCAACATGGGGCGATTCTATCATAGTCCCAATTTATAAAAAAGGGGATAAAGACCTGGCAAGTAACTACCGGCCCATCAGCCTGCTCAACTCGTCTGTCAAAATCATGAGCAGAGTTCTGCTTATCAGACTAGAGGAGTGGGCTGATGAAAATGGAGTTCTTGCAAACTCCCAATATGGATTTAGGAAGGGAAGAGGGACCCTTGATCAATGCCTGAATCTAGAGCTGTTGATAGGCAAGTACACCAGAGCCAAACTTGGGAACATCTATCTCTGTTATGCTGACCTTAGCAGTGCTTTTGATTTAGTTAATCACTCACTTCTTTGGTCAGTTCTGCTTGACATGGGTGCCCCGAAAGAAATTATCTTTTTCCTCGCCAGACTCTATAGCAAGCTGGAAACATGTGTCCGATATGGTGCTAGTGGGGAATGTACAAGAAATTTTAATGTGAAACGGGGAATTAGGCAGGGTTGTGTCCTTGCGCCCCTTTTATTTACCCTTTTTATTAATGGGGTTGAAGCCGCCCTGAAAATTGTTAGGGCCGATTCCCCTCAGGTTGCAGGGGATAGTGTACCAGTCCTGCTATATGCAGACGACGCGGTGCTCCTGTCACGGACACCCGTTGGTCTGCAACGTTTAATGGATAAATTCACTGAATTTATCGGGAGCAGGAGACTGTTGATCAATAAGAACAAAACTCACACGATGATATGTGGAAATAAGGGGGGCAGAAACCACTCCTTCTTTATAGAAGGGGTTAAAGTGCAGAATGTGAGTAGTTTTTGTTACCTGGGGGTAACTTTTACCAGTGATGGCAGGTGGGGGAATGAATTAATGAATGTTCGATCTAAGATGAGCAAAAGCTCCTATGGTATTTTTAAATTTGCATCTAAGCTAGGGGACAGACGTATCAAGGATATGCTGGAAATCTACAAGGCTCGCAGCGTATCCATTGCCCTTTACGGGGCGGGGCTTTGGGGTTATTGCAAAACCGACTGCCTACAGTTAGAAGAAAATAACTTTCTGAAGAAATTATTGTGCCTCCCTAAGTCCGCTCCAACAGAGCTGATCCATAGAGAGGCGGGGGTTTTTCACCTGACTGAGCTCGCCTCACTTAGGCCTCTATTACTTTATCGTGCAATTTGGCTTAAGGAAGAGACAGAGCTCAATCAACTTATAATCAGGGATTGCCTTGCATTAGACAACTGTATGCAGATACCTTGGCTCAAATATGTGGTAGATTGTTACAAAAGTATCTTTGATATTAATTTGTTGTCAGAAAATTGTCCCCCTAGAGGCCTTGCGAAACAGGAATTTAAAAATATCTTTATGTTACTTAAAGCCCAAAAACGTTCAGTAATAACCAATTCCCTCGCTTCTGTTAAGATTTACAATAAATATATCTCTGCTGAGGGATTTCAATGTTATCTGAAAGTTGTAACTAGGCCAACTCACAGATTTGTACTAACCAGACTAAGAGTTGGTATTGCTCATGTATTGGTGGCCTTCCCTCACCCTAAAAAGCCCCCTGTGGGCCCATGTCCATGTGATGGACATTCTAAACAAAGCACAATGCACTTTATGCTTTTTTGTCCCCTATTTCAGAATGTTAGGATCTCCATTTTAAAACCATTATTCCTTAAGTATGGAGTTTTAAATGTGGAGGATGCTATGTGTTTGTTATATACCTTGGACCACCCTGATGTATGTTTTTATACTGCCAGTTTTATATGTAAATCAATGGCTTTTAGAAAAACTATGAGTTTTTAATCACGTTTGTATTTTTAATTCTGTTGCCTGTGCTATGCTTTTGTGGTCATTTTTATCATGTACCGAATAAAGCTTCATGAACTGAACTGACTGCATTAATGGACAGAAGGCCTCAAGACCATGCTCCATATCACACAGAATGGTAAATCCGCACTCCTTGGTAGTAACTGGTGACTCTAAGTTCTAGCGCTCCTCAAATATTTTTGATTTTGATATGCTTAGTTATTCCAAATGCCTGAATTGCAGTGCAATTCTGGAAAGATGATGGCTGTAAAGTAACAAAAAGCACAAAAACTAATCTCCAGGTGTGAGAATCCATGCTCCTCTCACAGCAGAGAACAAACACTCCAACTTGCAACACACCCATGAACACTGGTAGCAGAAGAATATTAAACAATAACACTATCATTGAACATTTCGGGCAGCAGGGAGTGAAGAATAACTCATTTACAATTTAAGCCTGTGAAATTTTCACACATGTTTTTCTGAAGGCACTATGATTCTTCTGCAAGGAGGATGGATCATGTAATACAACTACTCTATGCGCGCCCGTAGGCTTCTCCAACAAGTAGCTCGCGAGCTACTGTTAACTCTCTAACTACCTTTAAGTAGCTCTTCAGTGTCTATCCAGCCTACTACTAAATTAAAAGCTTTTGCTTGGCTGAATATATATATGTATGCCAAAATTGAAAAATGTGCATTCACGATGAAAATGTGTATATTTTCAGAACTCAACTGAAGTTTGTAGAAAGATGGTTGAATTCCCAAAATAGATTTAAAGCTTACTAATAGTATTACCTTGGTACCAGGGGCATTCAAGATATACCTATTATGTATTGCATATTTAAAAGCATTCCAAACTGGCAAAGCCTTTTTTGCATTACTGCTGACTACCCTGCCTGAAGCACTGAGGTCATCATAGTTGGTAACCTCGAATGGGGGTGGCTATTAATATAACCTTATCCTAAGTGGTCAACATTACAGCACTAATAATATTAGTAGCTCGAGATGATTTTCATTGATCATAAGTAGCTCTTATTACAGAAAAGGTTGGAAACCCCTTTTATGTGGGGAGGCTCAGTAGTGGCAAAACAAAGCTCTTGCACAAAAAGAAAAAAAAGCATTGCACATCCTTAAGACTCCTTCCTCATTCACTCTAATGTGCCTAGTTGTCTAAGGAGATATATTATAAATGTGTTTATTGTGAAACTCATTCTGTGAGCTCAGAATCAAACAACCTTCTGTTATAATACAAAACCACTTTCAATCATATTAACTGCACTAAATATTGGAACAAGCTAAAACATACATTCATACCACAGTTACTAAACACTTTGCGCTGGGTTTGCAGCAGAAAAGTGATGCATACCACCAAGTGTTAAAGTAGCATTTACTTTCCACTGCAAAACGTGTTAGCTACGCACTACAATAAGCTACTTTGCATCAACGGGCAACGACCCATTGATTTTGGTGCAAAACTCTAAATAGAAATTTGAGAAAAAAAAGTGTTCCTCCTCGGGGTAGACATAATGGGGCATTTTATCAAGAACGGCGAAAAAACTATAGCCGCTTTAGCGGCAGGAAACTGCTGCTAAAGCGGCGATAATGGGCTTGATAATATGCTCTTGTGAATTCCCATAGCAGCCCAGGTTCTGATGTTAACCTGGGCTGCTATGGGAATTCACAAGGGCATAGTAGCAAGTCCATTATCGCCGCTTTAGCGGCAGTTTCCTGCCTCTAAAGCGGCGATAATTTTATCGCCGTTCTTGAGAAAAGCCCCAATGTTTCTTTTCTCAAGCATTTCCAACTTTGCATGTGTGCTATTCTGTACAGCAAACATACAAAGTTGTAAAAGTTTAAACTATGTACAAGCATGGTATTTTGTTGTGAAAAAAAATGCCTAATTAGAACTGATACAATAAAAATCCTATCCCAATTTCAATTTTTTAATCTATTTTTATATTTAAAAAGACACCAAAATAGCAAAAATCTGATGAAGGGAGCCAAAGTTATGATTTCAGCAAGGTTTTAATAAATCAGTGCAATTCACTCCAAAATGTTTTGCAAATCACTGTTAGCTATAATGTATGAGCTTCGAACATGAGGGTTTAGGGCAAAGTCAAAGTTTCAGGTCAACTGCAATGTAATTTGGGATGGATGCAGGGGCTGGGATAGTCCTTGTCAAACTTTTACCTTAGCACTTTGAAATGTTTCTGGTTCTTTTTCTCAAGGTCGGTCTCATCAGCTGGGTCCTCTGCAGCTTGAGTTTGGTGTCGGGCTCAACGGCGATGGACAGGCGAAGTCCAGCGGTCCAGTGGAAGCATTGGTTCACGACGACGCTCGAGTCTCCATAGATCACCTTGTAAGGGTGTCTGGGGGTGCCAAGGTGTACCAAGTAGGTGATCTCCCCATATCTATCCAGTATCTGGTAGGGCCCTGTCCACTAATCCTGGAGGGCCCTGTGAGCCACAGGCTACAACACCCATACCTTCTGATCTGACTAGTATTCATCCAAGGCAGCCTTCTGGTCATACCATTGCTTCACAAGCTCCTGGCTGGCCTTTAAGTGCTTGCTTGCCTTTTTCATATACATAGTCCATTACATAGTCCACAATGTCCTGCTTTGGGTCTCTGAGAGGTTTCTCCCAACCTTCTTTCACCAGGCTCAAGGGACCACTCACATAGTGCTGAAACAAACAAAAAGTTCTAAGGGGCTGAAGCCCATTCGTTTTTTGGGGTGCCTCACTGTAGGCAAATGGCAGTCATGGCAGTAGGACTTCCCACCGTCTTAGAAGTTTGTCAGGGAAACTCATAATCATGCTTTTCATGGTTCTGTTGAGTCTCTCAGCTGAACCATGGTTCTTGGGGTAATAAGGGATGGTAAACCAATACATCACTCCACACAAATACCACACAGCCTTCAGGTACACAGACATGAGGTTTGTGCCCCGGTCTGATGCCATCTCCTTAGGCAACCCCACTGAGGGGTATTGACTATGGAAATCCTGTGGCATTCTCCACAACTGCAAGGAGGGAAATATTTCCAGAAGCAGTTGGAGGGTCTACGAGACAAATAATGTAAACTTTCGCCCTCTCAAAAGGTGTCCCAACCACAGGTAGTGGAATTAATGGAGCATTTGTTTTCCCTGTCTTGCCACTGGCTTGACAAGTGAGACAGGAGCGACAGAACTCTTTTACTGCCCAAGGCAATAAAATTTGTAAAAGGTCTCCCCAATGCAATTTATTATATGACAAGACAGCAGGAGGCTCTTGTGTGTGCTTGTATCTATTGAAATAGTTGGCAAGATAAACTACAGTTCCCATCATGCAAAGGGAAACAACAACTTTAAGATGTCATAAATGGTAACAAAAAATAAGCCTAAAAACCACTTCACTTGGAGCAACAAGTCTTATTTTCTTGCTGCTTGCAGTCAAGATAAGTACATATTTACCTTTCTTCTAATTAACTGTTATAATAATATTTACTGTATATAATATCTATTTCCCTTAATATTCTAATAATTTTTCTAAACTGACCTTTATTGTGTGGTCTGTCTCGTTTAGCGTTTGCTCTTAGGACCTTTTCTTTGTTCTTAATCACGCGCCAACCATCACTTTAACTGTTATTTGTCCTTCCGCACGCCCTTTCTCTGTGACACACTGAAGAGAGTGAGCATATTCTTCTTTTGCAGCCTGCTCTTCAGTGCCATGTCTCCGACCCAGCTCGGAGCTCTGGCCTCAACGCCTCCTACAGGTTTTACTGGCTTCTCGCCCTCCATCAGCCCACCTCCATCCAGTCTTCGTCCCTCCTCTGATTCGCCTCTGGCCAGCTTCCTCAGCCTGTCTGCAGCCTGCCTGCTCTCTCGGAAAGCACACAATACTTTGCTTTCATTTTCAGGGTGTTGTCGTGCACAAAAAAATATAATTTATTTTGCCTTCAACAATTTTGCAAATGTGTAAGAAATTCCATATGTTTATGAATATATTACATTTGGCTTTATGAATACTATGTATATTTCTACATATATTTTTGTATACTTGTTGCCCTCGATGTCTCTAAATTTATTACATGATGAAGCCAAATTGAAGAAAAGGCCCAGATTTTTAAAGACATTTTTTATTTGTTTATCACTGAGCAACATGTCTCTGTTTCTATAAACAATATTTCTAAATCAATTGAGACTTCAGTACAAAAAGTTTTAGCACAGGAACCTAATGCTGAATTTGCCAGCCCTAAACATGCTAAAAAGCATTCTTATGACCAAACAAGCAAATGTGAGAACTCTCCTTATATAGAATTGCCTATTAATGTTGTTCAGTTACTTGACACTGATAATGACATGGGTGATATGGATAATGACATGGACAAGGCAGATCCAGACATAATGATCTGGGCTGAGCCTCTGGAGAAGAGGCGAAAACTTTCTCCAAATAATATGGGAGAATCATATTCAGCGAATAATAATCCCAATAATTAATTCTCGCTTGGATTTTTCGGGTTAACCAATGTTTGATCCATCATCGCTCAGACATCTGAATTCTTCAGAATGGTCTCCTTATGAACACGTGGCTCAATATGTGTCACATAAATTGATACAGCTCTTAGACAAATTGGCATGGAATGTACTCCATTTGGAATGCCCATGACCCTCTTTACGTAATAATGTCATGGCTACTCCTCCAATTGATCCTAACATGCTTTTATCTTTTACAAAATTCGGCAAGGTGAGAAAATAAAAATGTTTTGCTATTTCATTTGTGCTTTGTTCTCGTGTTAAGTTAGCATTCGCAGCACCATTTTATGCTCGGCCACCATTTTGAATCATGTTATCAGCTACATATCCTCTGACTCGGGAAGCAGGCTGTGTAAATGTTCATCTCTCCAAGGTTAGGCCTTTCTCTGTTCTTATTAAGGCATTCCTTTCCCATAGATAGAGGCTTTCTCCCACTAGCCTAACAATAGACACAAACAGAATGACCTTGGCAGTGAGATAATGTGTGCCCGGTCTCAGAGTCGAGACTTGTCTTACTGTACTTCTTTGTTTTAGCTACACCTGCAAGTAGATTTCCATTAGGGGCGGGACATTCTTGGTTCAGAAAATGTACATAATGTATCTCAATGTTTGCTGAAGTCAGTCCGACTTCAGCAATCCTAGGAGGCTTGTCAGACTGGAGTTCGCTTGAGTGTACCTGAATAAAATATACTTGGTTTGTATTGTCTATTGTCTGACTGACTCTTCATTTCTATGGAAGGTTGAGAGGTGGTCACAAGGGACATGGTGGCCCTAATCGGTCACTTCCTTCAAAGGATCCCAAAAAAGGAGCTGATAGACCTTGGACAAATTGTCAAGATAGACTATTGGACTTTTCTGTTCCTCGTATTAGAATACTTTATCTGGCTGAAGAAGCATGGATCTAAGGCAAGCAAGTTGATCCTTTAATATTAATAAATTGGGCTGAAAGAGAAATCAGCTTTTTGCATAACACTAATTCCTCAATGGGTCAGGAAAGTCAAAAAAGTTTACTTCTTAAAATTAGGCCTAAATTGGGAAATTTGGTCTTAAAGGAGAATGGGCAGAAAGCGAATGGCTTACTCTTTGGGAAAAGTTTATAAAAGACCTCAGTAAATACTTTGCCACCTGCAATTCAATTGAACAAGACTCAGACTTCCTTACAAATGACCTTTGGATCCTGGGATTTTTGGAGGGCCAGCAAAAGCAGGAGACTCTTTGCCGTCTGTTTCATCCCAAGAGGTGCATATAACCATACCACACTCCCTTCCTAATGGCATCAGGAGTTCGTGCCACAGTTCTTTCCCCAGAATTCAACTAAGCCTGATCCTTTCTGGCCAACCTCCTGTGGGAGGTCGCTTAAAGCTATGTCTTCATGCATGTCAAACTATGACTGATCCCTGGGAAATACAAATGGTAAAAGGTTATTTTGTAGAGCTCTATGCCACCCCAGTTCAACTCACATTACCTCATCCTTTTTCTTTTTCCAAAGATCAAGAACTCATAACAAAAGAAATTCAATCTCTTCCTCAAAAGAAGGCGAAAGAGAAATCTTTGATCATTCAGGCTTTCTAACACCAATTTTCCGGTCCAGAAGAAAAGCAAAATATTCCAGCGAGTCTTAAAACTAAAATCCTTCAACAATTACAGAATATATCACAATTTCAAGATGGAGACAATCATTCACCCCAGAGACTCTCTTCTAGAGAAGGATTGGATGGGTAGTTTAGATTTGCAAGATGCTTAATTCAAATTCACCTCTGTCACAGAAAATAGCTATAATTTCAATGGGGTGAGCTATATTACCAATAGAAATGTCTTCTGTTCTGTCTTTTTTCTACTCCTTAGTGTTTTACCAAGGGTATGAAACCTTTTATTGTGCACACCAGAGCACAAGGGCTAATATATCATCTAACCCAGTTAACAACCTTGCTGACTCTTTTATAGATTTTGGGATTTCTGATCAACAAAGAAAAATCTGTTTTAGAACCTTCCAGACAAACTAAGTATCTGGATTTCTTGAACAGCTTAGACAAGCCCATTCTTCAACTGCCTAAAGACAAAGTATTCTATATTAAAAAGGAAATATCTCATGTACTGATGGTGTCCTCACTATCTCTCAGAATCCTGGCACGAACTGTGGCCTACTAGCTTCTTGAATTCAAGCTATTTTTCCAGGTCCCTTACATTATTGAGCACTCCAAAAATAAAAAAATTGTCATCTCTGAAAAGGGATTTCTTATTTAGACATCATCCAATTAGATTTAGAGTCTCGTTCTGAGCTCCAATGGTGGTTAAACCACTTAGATATATGGAACGGAAAAGCGATTTTTTTCTACAGCACCATGTCTTGTTTTAGAACTTGATGCAAGTCTGAGTGATTGGGGCACAAAATGTGTGCAGCTTTTGACTGGCTAGCACATGGGCACAAGAGGAGACTTCGTTACATATTGGTTGTTTAGAGATGCTTGCACATTGCTTTGTGATCCGGAGCTTTGGCAAAGAAAAATTAAGTAGCTCAGTCCAACTCTGCATGGACAGCAAAATATTACATAAATCGCCTGGGAGGTACAAGATCAAAATCTTTGGCCAAATTGGCCAAAAACCTTTGGGCATTTTGTCTTCAAAACAAATGCTCAAGCAGAATACCTTCCAGGGAAATTAAACTGATTGCAAACTGGTGATCCAGAAATCTTCGAGATGCAAGCAATTGGCAACATCATCCTTCAATTCTCAGGAAGTTTTCTTCCAAATTCACCCGTAGCAAAATATCTTTTTGTTTACAGTTTAAATACCGAACTCCATTCTTATTACAGTTGGAGACCAGATCATCAATCATTGGCAACAGATACCTTCCTCCAGGATTAGTAGCTCCAAATGAATTATGCATTACCCCCATTCATAACGATTTCCCGAGTCCTAGCTCAAATACGTTGTCAAAAAGTGACCGTACTATTCATAACATTCATAACCCCCTTTGGGCAAGGTCAACCCTAGTTCGCTACTGCTCTGAAGCTATCTGTAGATCGACCAGCTATGATTCATTTCCTTCACTTCTCTACTTCTAAATCCACAAGTGCTGCCGCACAACCTGATTTTCAATCATACCCTCAATTTAATGGCCTGGGTTGTTTTGGGTTAGCCTGGGAGACCCCAGGAATCTCAAAAGATACTGTGCAACTCATTCGCTAATCCGGCACCCCAGGATCTACAAAAGCTTATAGATCATCTTGGATTTTGTGGCTTAGCTTGTGTATGGATGCATATCCCTTTTCAGTGGATGTAACTTTAATAGTTAGTTTCTTATCTTCGTTAGATTCCCCAGGGAGGGCTTATAGGACAATTAATTATTACAGCTCAGCAATCTCAGCTGGACACATAAGAGTGGATTGCAAACCAGTAGGAGAACATCCTTTGATATGTTGCCTATTAAAGAGAGTACGATTTACTAAACCTGCAACACTAAAATATAATTTGATGTGGGATGTGAACATTATACTAAATGTATTCCTTGGTTGGTCTGACAACTCTTCTTTATCTTCAAAATTTGTTCTGCTAAGAGGTCTGTCCTTTCATGTCTAGTTTTGTTGAAATGTCTTTCTGATGTCAAAGCTTTGGATGTTTCATTGGTTCAATTTACTCCTTCTGGTATATGTTTCCAAGTCAGCAGAAGAACTACAACCAATCTACTTTCTATCCTTATTTTCCTCTCCAACCGAAGCTCTGTGTTGGGAATTGTTTACAAGAATACATTGCTTAAACAAAAGATATGTGAACGTACTCCTCATCCCAACTTTTCATTTTGTTTCAATCCCCTTATACACCAGTCTCTTTGCCGACCTTGGCTCATTGGGTTACATGGATAATGAATTGAATAGGAATTAACACCTCTGTTTTTGGAACACATTCCACTAGAGGTGCTACGGCATCTAAAGCTCTTTGGGCTGGAGCAGGCCTGGACGACATTCACATATCTGCTCTCTGGCCTAATGTTTCTACATTTCAAACTTTTTATTAAAAAACTATATCTAATTTGGTTGTTAATATGCTTCAAACCAGCATAATAGAAGCCACCTGTTTTGTAAAATGAAGCTATTCTTAGCTTTAGTGAAAGAATGTCTTGATTTTAATGAAGACAAGGAGGCGAGTATTATTCTTCCGCGCTGACATGACTACCGTTCCCTACCGGAACAACCAACCAAACATCTTAAGAGGAATGGCGGTATTCTAGATGGCATAACACAACATAATATGTGTATTTGTAAAGTGCACATTCACCCAGAGATATCTTGGCGCTGAATAACAGATGTTCATTGTTACCCAACTCAATGGTACTCATTTTTTCGACCTCAGGTGGATGAAAGGCTGAGTGGGCCCGCCGGGATTTGAACCTGTGACCATGAGGTCGAACACAGGATCCTGCAGTGGACACATTAGTCCAATGAGCCATCAGACCCGGCATGGATAGCTATCTTCATATTCGTTTCTTCCAGTCTCACAAAAATCAAGATCAACTTACTGAAGTTTGTGCATCTCCTGTTCTTCATGATTAGAACTTTCCTCTAGTGAATTTCACGAAAGACCTTTTGACTCTATTGATGACTTTTATAATCATTCTAGTTATTGTTCTGTTATTTTTAGGTTTTTAATCTGCTCCTGCAAGAAAAGAGGATTTGTTGCTCCCAGTCAGATGGTTTATAGGTTTATTGGTCTGTGATTGGTTGACACCATTATGACATCATACTGTAGCTGTTTCCCTTTGCATGATAAGATCTGTAGATTAACTTGGCCGCTATTCCAATATATGCAAGAAAAGATAGCATAATACTCACCTACTTGTCTTTAATAAAATCAAGACTTTCTGGGCCAGATGTACTGAAATGCAATTTTGCATTTCCTAAATAGGTACTCCATGGAATTCGCTGTTTAGGAAATGCAAAATGATATGTATGAATTTCTGATTTCCTAATAGCTATTCCTACACAGTAGGAATAGCTATTAGGAAATCGCAGTTAGGAAATCCCATGCCATTCATACCAATGGGTGGGTTTATGCATTTCCAAAATGGCGATTTCCTATTTTGGAAATGCTAAACTAAGGATGTCTATAGGCATAAGGCCCCGCTTAATGCACCCTAAAAATATATCTGCACATGTAGAGCACACGTGTGCCCTAGGGGCATGTGTGCGCTCTATTGCACTTGTAATAAAAACATAATGGGGTGCTTTTTTTAAATTGCAAATAGTTACCATCGACCTTTGGTTGATGGTAATTGCATTTCCTAAATGGTCATTGTGCATTTAGGAATGCTTTGTACATGTGCTAAGAAATCGCAAATAGAAAATCCCTATTTGCGATTTCAACTGGGTAGAAATTGCATTTTGCGATTTCCTAGCGACCTTTGTATATAGGAAAAGGATGTTTTGTAGTACTAACGGGCTGAAATTGCCATTTGGACTGTTAAGAAATACAAAAGGCCTTAGTACATCTAGCCCTCTGTCACTAAAGCTAAGAAAATCTCAATTTATCACTTAGATATCATGTTTAAATATATTTTGGAAATTCAGTCATTTTTCTTCAAATTCCCGCTCCTGAGTTCTGAGAATAAATACATTTCAGTCTCCAATATGCACTCTCTATTTTGTTATGCATATATTAATTCAACCAATTAAAAGCTAATTTAGTAGGCTTGGCTACACAAAGGAGAGCTACTTACAGGTAGCTGGAGAGCTACTGGTAGCTCATTAGCTACTCAGAGAAGTGTGGGATAAAGTGACCTACACACCAGATAATAGAAATAGCACACACAATTAGGGCCTGATTGTGCCAGGCCACTGCACCGCCAAAGTCATGGTCAGACCGCCCGTCAGACTATGAATTTCCTCCTGTCTGAAGGACTTTTTTTTTGGCATTCCCATGGCGGTGCCTCTAAAAATGGGAACCCCAAAAACATTTCTACACGGCATGGACTGAAAAGTCCATGCCGTGCAGGAACTGGTGTGCATGCACACAGGGGGCACATGTTGTGACCCCCTGTGTGTATCCACAGGGTGCAGAGGCACAAGAGGGCCTCTCTGCCAGGGTTTTATGAAGGAGGAATCACCATGAAAACCCTGGTGGAGAAGGAACACCTAATATGCTTGGCGGGACCGCAGTGGTCCCGCCAAGCATATTGATGCCTCTACATCACCAGGGAATGGCAGTTCACTGGCAGCTGCAACATGGCTGTGGCGGTCTGACTGCCCAAATTATAATAGGGCGGTTCGGAGACCGCCACCACCGCGCCCCCATGAGTCTAGATCAGGGGTACTCATAGTACGGCCCGCGGGCGGCCCGGCAAGCCTTCCCTGGCGGCCCGCGGACCCCCGAGACATCATACCTGTGTTTTACGGGGGGGGGGTTAAGTGTCTGCAGCAGTGCGAGAGACTCTGCTGCTCTGTGGGGGCTGCCGGCCGGGCGATCCTAGCAATGGCCATAGTAAAGCTGCAAGGGCCTAAGAAGAGGTGGAAATACAAAGGCCTCATTAACATGCAAATGGTCTTTTGAAGACCTGTGAAGTGCTCGGTGCAGATGTGAGTGTGTGTGTGCCCGGCTTGGCACACAGGCAGGGTGAGATGACAGAGGGTGACCGACAGAGGGGGTGGGAGGGAAATGGAGGGGGAGGGGACGGAAGGGAGTGAGAGGGAGTGAGAGAGAGTGAGAAGGAGTGAGTGAGTGAGAGGGAGTGAGTGAGTGGGAGGGAGGGAGAGGGAGGGAGTGAGGGAGTGAGTGAGAGGGAGTGAGAGGGAGGGAGTGAGTGAGAGGGAGGGAGTGAGAGAGAGGGAGAGGAGAGGGAAGGAGTGGGAGTGAGTGAGAGGGATGGAGTGAGAGGGATGGAGTGAGTGAGTGGGAGGGAGTGAGAGGGAGTGAGTGAGAGGGAGGGAGTGAGAGAGAGGGAGTGAGTGAGAGGGAGTGAGAGGGAAGGAGAGGGAGTGAGTGAGAGGGATGGAGTGAGAGGGATGGAGTGAGTGAGTGACTGTGAGGGAGTGAGAGGGATGGAGTGAGTGATAGGGATGGAGTGAGTGAGAGGGAGGGGTGAGTGAGCAGAGTGAGAGGGAGGGAGGGAGTGAGAGGGAGGGAGTGAGTGAGTGAGAGTGAGTGAGATGGAGGGAGTGAGGGAGGAAGTGAGAGGGAGGGAGTGAGTGAGAGGGAGTGAGTAAGAGGGAGGGAGTGAGTGAGGGGGAGGGAGGGGAGTGAGGGAAGGTGGTGAGGGAGGGAGGAAGAGTGAGGAGAGGGAGGGAGAGGGAGGGAGGGAGATGGAGTGAGTGAGGGAGAGGGAGTGAGTTAGAGGGAGAGAGGGAGTGAGAGGGAGGGAGGGAGTGAGAGGGAGTGAGTGAGTGAGTGAGAGTGAGTGAGTGGGAGGGAGGGAGTGAGAGGGAGGGAGGGAGTGAGTGAGAGGGATGGAGTGAGTGAGAGGGAGTGAGTGAGAGGGAGTGAGTGAGTGAGAGGAGGGTGTGAGAGTGAGAGGGAGTGACTGAGAGGGAGTGAGTGAGTGAGAGGGAGGGAGTGAGAGAGAGGGAGTGAGGAGAGGGAGTGAGTGGAAGTGAGTGAGTGAGTGAGTAAGTGGGAGTGAGTGAGAGGGAGAGGGAGTGAGTGAGAGGGAGAGGGAGTTAGTGAGGGGAGTGAGTGGGGGAGTGAGAGGGAGTGAGTGAGAGGGAGTGTAAGGGAGTAAGTGAGTGAGTGAGAGGGGTGCGTGAGAGTGAGAGTGAGTGAGTGAGAGGGAGTGAGTGGTGTGAGTGGGAGAGGGAGGAGTGGGAGAGGGAGGGAGTGAGACGGAGAGGGAGTGAGACAGACAGGGTGGGAGAGGGAGTGAGATGGAGACAGAGAGGGAGGGAAAGGGAGGGATAGAGAGGGAGAGGGAGGGAAAGGGAAGGAGAGGGAGGGAAAGGAGGGAGACGGAAAGGGAGGGAGACGGAGAGGGAGTGAGAGGGAGGGAAAGGGAGGGAAGGGAGGGAGACTGGATAGGGAGTGAGATGGAAGGAAAGGGAGGGAAAGGGAGGAGACTGATGGGGAATAACATGGAGGGAAAGGGAGGGAGACTGATGGGGAGTGAGATGGAGGGAAAGGGAGGGAGACTGATGGGGAGTGAGATGGAGGGAAAGGGAGGGAAATGGAGGGAGAGGGAGGGAAATGGAGGGAGAGGGAGGGAAAGGTAGGGAGACGGAGAGGGAGTGAAAGGGAGGGAGACAGAGAAGGAGTGAGAGAGAGGGAGAGGGAGGGAAAGGGAGGGAGACAGAGAGGGAGTGAGAGGTAGTGAGAGGGAGTGAGAGGGAGGGAAAGGGAGGGAGACTGAGAGGGAGTGAGAGGGAGGGAGAGGGAGGGAAAGGAAGGGGAATGGAGGGAGAGGGAGGGAAAGGGAGTGAAAGGGAGTGAGACAGAGAGTGAGTGAGAGGGAGGGAAAGGGAGGGAGATGGAGAGGGAGGGAGAGAGAGAGGGAGAGAGAGAGAGGGTGGGAGTGAGAGAGAGGGAGTGAGAGAGATGGAGTGAGACAGTCAGAGTGAGACAGAGGAAGACAGGAGAGAGGGAGGGAGCGAGGGAGAGAGAGCTAGAGAGAGGGAGAGAGAGCTAGAGAGATGGAGGGAGACGAGAGAGAAAGAGAGAGAGAGATGTGTGTATGCTGGGACGGCTCAGTGGACGAAGGCGTCCGCTGCAGGGACCTTTGATCAACCTCATGGTCAGTTTTATGTTGTTGCTCTAGCCCCACCCCCTCCCCCACTGACCCCGCCCCCCACCGATGCGGCCCTCGGACACAAACCAAACTGTAAATTTGGCCCCCGAGAGAAAGTTTGTGAGTACCGATGGTCTAGATGTTTGTAGTGAATCAGGCAGAAACAGCCATAAGTAAATGCTGGTTTATTGAGAACTACACGGTCGTGGAGCAAACAGGGAAAGCTCCACCAGGCTCAGCAGCCAAGACCAACAGTAAACATACATTCCACATAACTTAGCAACTGCAAACTTCTATACATGACATCATAAGAACTCTAAAAGATATATACACATTACTACATGGTTCTTTGACTGCCAGACTCGTAATCGGTCCCCTAGGGTTTTGAAGCACATCAAAATGAAATCCAGACAAGATTGAAAACAGTATGGCAAGCACGTTGTGCTGGCTACTACAGAAATCTTCATGAGAGCCAGAAATGGAAGTGACTACATCAGAGAGCATCATGCAAAGTTTAGTTATCAAGAAAAGAAAAACTTTTATTTGCATAAAACCAGACAAGGGTGACATATGATAACAAGTAAACAGCTACATGATACACTGTAAAAGGGTGCACTGTACGAATGTGTTTAGCCGTGTATGCTGAAAAGATCTGTTGCGTACCATGCCTTCGAAAGGGCAATGCATCCCTGTAAACACAGTGCCGCTCTACACAGATTAATATACGTGACCGGTAACAAGCAACACATGTTTCCTTTAGTGTCACAGTTAAGAGGAACTCCAACAGTGGGGAAATCTTCCTTTGGCAATCTTGCAATTACTGATTGCAGATGAAGATAGTGCTGGAGAAATCAGGAAAGCACAAAATTTCTACTGACATAAGGAAGGAGAAATGAGTCATGCTATGCTAAATCCAAAAGGAAAAAAATCATCAAACCCGCTAGAAGCAAAAATCAGTAACAAAAATAGTATCAAGGGATGATTGTGATGAAAAATCCACGAAATGCATTGTAATGCATTTTGTTTTCATAAAACTTTGTTTGTGAATGTTTTAAATTTAAATAGGGAGTTACTAAACTTTTTCTGGTTGTACACTTAATTAATTATTATAGACTTATTTACATACATTAAGGGTATGTATGTGATTTGTTTTTTTTGTTATTTAGTATTGTCATTTTCTATCATTTTTTTAGTAAACAATAAAACATTTCGATTTAGATTTTAAATTTAAAAATAAGTTTAAACAAAATAGTAAAATTTTAAAAATGAATTAGGGATCATATTTAGTTTTCTAATTGCCTTTTTTATGCATTTTACTAAATGCAATACAATTTATTTTATAAGTTTCAAAATGATGGTTTAATGGGGAAAAGGGAAACTATTTAAAAATAGAGATAACATTAAAAACTCATAAATATTAATTAAATATAATTAAAGAAAATATTTGTAACTTTAGTAAAATAAATATGATAGATAATGCAATGTTTAAGTACTTTCAAAGAACAGATGTTTAATGTAAATACATTTGGAATATTTCCAGTTAGGCTATTGAAACAGAATCATTCCCCAGTAAATTTAAGGATATATTCTTTCACCAATATTTTTGGGACTGGAGTTACATTAATGAATACAACCACTTCCCCATACATGCTCTTTTAGCAAAGAAAGTGGTCCTGGAGTCAGAATAATCAACTTATCCCCCCCATCCCCCCACCCTCTCCCAATATTTGTACTTTTCCTAATGTTTGTTGGACTGGATTTCAACCCCAAGCATTTATGTTACGAAACAATTTATATATCTTAAACACTTTCTATTATAAACACAGTAAATTTATATTTTTGAAGATTTTTAACATTATTTTTGGATTGTGTATTAAAAGAGATATTTTTCCATAAACTCTTTAAGCTACTGAGGCTTTTCCCACCCCAGAGCAGAGCTTTTTGTGTTGTTGTTTGGAGCACTTCGCACTTAATCCTTCATATGTTTTTGTCCTAAATGTATCCAGGCCAAATGTTGGCATTCTAAAGGTACCCAGGGTTTGAAGATTATTTTGGCGGAAATCAAGAACATATCCAAAATATAGCAAAATCTTTATTTTTTTTGTTTAAACATGGGAAAAAAGTCCTGTGCAAGAAGACATACAGCTTTTTTCTCTAAAAAAGGCATCAACAAAAGGTTTGCTGTGCTATGATCTTAATTTTCCAAGCTTTCAGAAACAAGCAGAGATTTAATAAATCAATTTTTTTAGATCAGTTTTATTAAACTATACACTTCTGAAAACTAGATTAAATTAAAAATTAAGCATGGTATCATTTGTGTAGATCAATCATGGATTTACCAAAGAAGTGAATTGTTCAAATAAGAACGTAAAGAAAATAACTCAGAAAAAATATGAATAGGTGACAATGTTTTTATATGTAATTTTTGCATCTCAGTGGCTGATTTGCAAAAGTGAAATTCTGTTACATGGTTAGACGCTTCTTGTCGCTGGGATATATATAGAGTTTCTTGGTTGTCCAAAAACACACAATGCCCAGAACGAACAACTGAGCAGCAGCTTATAACGAATTTTTTCATTGTGTGTCAATTATGAATCAGTTCAAATGAATGAAATATGGGTATTCAGGAAATCAATTATTTTTAAAAGGTGGCCAAGATGCTGAGTTTAGGAATAGTGGTTAGATAGTCACCTCCACACTTTATTTTTTAACTATCCCTGGTGTCTAGTGGGCTTTCTGCCCCCCAGAGAGTAGAAAGACTGCTGGGCCAATATTTGGTGGGGGCTAGGGCCAATGCCTCCACCCATTCTTATGTTTTGCCTTAGTTATAAGTGGGCTTTCTTCCCCCCTGGGAGGCTAGAGTGAAATAAAAACCCATTCTCCTACAGTAGAGGTAGAGAATCTGCTGGGGCTATTATTGGGTGGGGGCATGGTCCGATGCTTGAGTGGGCCGCCCGCATCCCTGCTTTAAAAAAAATAGAAATCCTCTGTGTTTAGTGGGCTTTCTGCCTTCCAGGGGAGCAGATTGAGGGTAAGCCCTATAATCTGCTACATAGAGACAGAAAGATGCTGGGGCCAATATTTGATGTGGTGCTCAGACTGATACCTGGGAAGTCTGCCCCAACCCGTATTTATTTAATAACAAAATCTCTGGTGTCTAGTTTGATTTCTGGACTTCCCTCATCCCCAACCTTCCCCCCTCCCCTCCCCAGCCGTAGAAAGGATGCTGTGGGCCATTATCAGGTGGACCCATGGCCTGATGCCTGGGTGAGATGGTTCTACCATTTCTTTTTTTTTATTATTATCCCTGGAGATAGTGGTCTTTCTACCCCCTAGTGGGCAGATCTATGGGTAAACGTCCCACCTAACCTGCCTAAAGGCAGCACTCTGTTTGTCACAGTGCCAAAGAAAACTTATTCAGGATGCATATTAACCTATTCCTTTGCTTTTTGATGCCCTCTACACAAAAGAGTTAATGTGGTGTACCTTAATAAATTGTCCACTATATGAAAGAGGTTGACTACAATGTATTTTCATTCAGTCTCGTTTTTATTTCAATGTGTTTGCCATTATTTTCCAAGAACAGTATTGTAATGGCTTTTCCATTTCTTTATACAGTGTCAGGCGTCAAGGACATTGAGATAAGGATCTTTGGATAAAGACTACTGCTAATTTTTATTTACAACTAAAATAAATATTAGGTGGGTGTATTTTTAAGATTTTAAACTGCTATTTATGTACATTTATTGTATCGGTTAGGTTAGTTTAGCATTTTAAAGTGTTTGTGTGTGTGTGAAAGCATACAAGGTGCTCTTGCACATGTGTTTTAGGTTAATAGCAAGTGCATTGTTGTGGTGGTGGCCCCCTGCCCTGGGCACCACTCCCAAGCCAACGGACCACGCACGTAACCTGGGCTTCATCCTGGACTCCTCCCTCTCGATGACCAGACAAGTCAACGCCGTTTCATCATCGTGCTTCAACACCCTGCGCATTCTCCGCAAGATCTTCCGATAGATCCCCATCGAAACCAGGAAGAAGGTCACCCAGGCACTCGTCACCAGCCGAATGGACTACGGGAACACCCTCTACGCGGGAACCACAGCCAAACTACAGAAAAAACTCCAGCGCATACAGAACGCCCCTGCACGACTCATCCTGGACATCCCCCGACACAACCACATCTCCGTCCACCTGAGAGACCTGCACTGGCTCCCCCTCAGCAAGAGGATCGCTTTCAGACTCCTCACCCACGCACACAAGGCTCTCTACGACCTGGGCCCCAAGTACCTCAACAACCGCCTGACTTTCTACATGCCCACCCGCCAGCTACGATCGCCCAGCCTCGCCCTCGCCGCCGTACCACCCATCCGCAGAGCCACCGCCAGAGGAAGATCCTTCTCCTACCTGGCGGCCAAGAAATGGAACTCCCTCCCCATCCACCTACGGATGACCCAGGACCGTCTCTCCTTCAGGAAGCAACTCAAGACCTGGCTTTTCGAGCAGTGACGGACCCCTCCCCCCCCCCAGCGCCTTGAGACCCCTCCGGGTGAGCAGTGCGCTATACAAATTATGTGATTGATTGATTGATTGATTGATATGGCAGGTGTAGTTATGTATATGTATGTTTTTAACATTATTGTTAGGTTTGTTATGTTTTGGGGTATAGGTGTGATTGTTTGATAAAGAAGAATGTGCTGTTCAAGGCTATTAATTTTGGGGAAATTGTGTCCCTATTTCATTTGTGGGATTTTTATTTTTACAGGAAATGTGTTGGCCATTGATATTCCAAACTTTTTTTAAACATTACTCTTTATTTTTCAACTAGTTTCTCTTTTTTATTCGATGTTTTATGGGAAACATTGGATTTGATAAATAATCTTAACAACATGGATTTTTTGGAATTTTTAAGATATTTGTTTCTTTACACTTATTTTGGTATTCATTTTTGTGTATTATTTCCTGTAAATTAGGATTTCTTATGCTTCTTTTTGTTAAATTTATATTTGGGAATATATATGTGGCATTATTTGTGATATGTTTGCTTTGTTTTAATGCATATAAGGAGTTGGTAATTAAATGTTTTTATTATGTATTTTTTTTAAATAATGTTACTTTGAAAATGTTTGCATATTATGATTTCACTTACATTTGTCTGAATATCGAAGGTTATTTTTGACAGTATTATTTTGTAGGTAAATTGTTATGATTTATTTTTATTTGTTATTTGGAATTACAATTTACTTAGGGTGTTTGGTTTTGTTTTCTGGAATAAATGTTATTATAGAATTGTGACTTTTGTTATAAAAAGATAAGCAATTAAAAATAGTGTTTTGGCAACTTTATTTGTAATTGTTAAATGATTTCAGGTTAGGCTGCAGTAATTTTATTATTTTTTCTGGTATTGGTAAATATCTGTACAGCTGTAATTGTAGAGTAAAATAACTAAGTTTATAGGCTACGCCTGTGAGATAATTCAAGTCTTGTACATTTTAGAAACATTTAACATTCTATGCATGTCGTTAGTTTATGTATACATTTCGGGTTTTAGGGTTTGTCTGAGGACTTGCTTAATTCTTAGAGTTTATTAGGTAAATTCTTCCAAAAAGAATTTCAACACATTTCTAGAGTGATGGGAAACACCTCCCAGTTGTCACATGAAAAGTTGTTGCCCACCCTTCACTAGCATTGCTGGTCTTTGCTTCTTGGTGCTTTTGACATGATTGGTGCATACGAACTGTCCAGGTATTTTGGAAATAATCAGGTAAAGTGGAGATTTTTTCATTACTGTGTTTTTTACAAAACACAGTCCGTTAATTAATAATCATGTTTAACAACGTCTGGGGAAAAACAATTGCTAGGACTTATAGCTTTTTGATGTCAAATGCTAATTGACTTCTATATCCAATATCAAGGGTATATTTCTGGAGGTGGCACCTGATCACCTGGTCAAAGTGAAAATAGCATCCTTCAATATGCATGAACATTTTTGTCATTGTAAGGTTCACGGCATGCTCAAAGTCTACCACAATCTGTGATGGGAAGTAGTTCTGAAATTTTGAGTGAATTGGTAAAAACCTGTGGTATATACTGCTATGCTTGTTGGGGAGTAGACGTGGGTGAGCCACTGAAGACTCAAGACAGTTTAAAGTCAGCTACCTGAGATTGGCTCAGGATGAGGTCCTTTTTAAATTTGAAGCTAAAAATGAGCCTAGCCCCATAAGGCATCTGCCTAGCTGTAGGTGGAGAAGCGTGGCTCAATGGTTAGAGCGGCAGACCCTGATGCAAAGGTCTGGCCTGGGACCAGGGTTCAATTCCCGCCTCGGCGGCTCTTGGACTCAATTTCCCCGGACCTGATAATTCTTGCCTCGGTGCCTAGTCTAATCATGGATCCGACTCTGGGCAATAGCTTGCCTAATCTCCACAACGGCCCCAGCAGTGCTTGGATGCCTGGCTTCACCTTGGGGGTGCCCAGGAGTCGACATTTCACAGGAAAGCCGGGATGGGTTCCACAGCGGTATGAATACAGCGCTATGAGGCCTCTGGGTAGAAGTGCGCTATATAAATACAATACATTTACATTTAGCTCACTCACCTGCTCCACCAGACAGCAGAAGAGGTGCTTCCTACTGCTACATAATTTGTTTACAGATGGGTTGAGAGTGAAGACCCATGGAGCACTGTGAAAATGCTCAGAAAGAGGCATTATGCTAATGATTTTGCAGTTTCTCTCTGAGTAACTTCCCACAATACTCCACAGCATCTTCAGGATTGGCACATTCGATCTGCTAGCCCACTCAAGGATTATGGAAAATGTAGCAGATTATGAGTCTTCATTTTTGTGTATGAAGGCATAAATCTGTTCGATGGCCCGTCCCTTTTTTTTACTAATACATGAAATTGCTTTCACTTTAGTGTTTAGGCTCTCCTAAAATCCGTCTCTTTGTCAATGGAGCCATGGAAATCAACATTAAAATTGTATACCCTGCCTTCCTTAACCTAATTTTGTAATTTCTCCAAAAAGACTGCTTGTGCCAACTTGATTTCACATATAATTCAGTGTATTTATTTAACACAGTGTACCGATACACAAAACATTAACATTTGATGTAAAATGGAGGCGAGAAACAGATACCCATCTAATGGCTGAATTGTACACAGTGAGACCAGGAATACTCAATCAATACCCCATTCCTAGATTCACCAAACTGTGTTATCCTCTGTGATTACTTTGTCACTGTCCCTCCTTTTTCTTCATTAGCACTTGAGAGCACCTTGAAATACATTAATTATGGGTGTGTAAAGTACAAAATCCTCTCATGTACATGATTTTACACACTATAATGTTGTCTTTAATAACCCCCTAACTTACATGCAGAGTCCCATGACAAATGAATGGAGTCATGGTCCACTAATGGCATAGCCATCAATGCAGGTGGAAGTTCATGTTTAGAAACTAGCAATTTTCTTAAATGTTACTAAATGCAGGGATATAATCTAATGTATTCATGCAAATGCCTTTTGCATGCCAAGGAAATACATTTTCTTACATGTTTTTTTTTGTCGTTTTATTCAAAGATCTAAACATTATAATTCTTTGAAGACAATTCACATATAACTTGGCAATATACAGAACAGTTAGTCTCTCAGTAGGTCCCGATGTAAGCTTGTGCATACACTTACATATATCACAGTTATCAATGATCGGTCTCGTCCCTCCCCCTTCTCAATTGCTCTCTTGGGGAGATACAGAGTCCACCCCAAAATGCATTCAATTTGGCCCATTTTTGGTCCCATTTCTTCGGGCATCCCCTTTTCTTGAAGACCTCCTCTTCTTTGATCATGGACCTGTCCATTTCCTTTGCCCATTCCCTGATTAGAGGTTTAATTTACTCCCCATTTCTGGGCAATGTCCCTTTTAGCTAGGGCGAACCCCAGGGAAACCCAGGTCTGCTCGCTATTGGTCAGGTCAGTAGCCTCCCATATACTGAACAGGCAGAGTCATGGGGAACAGATGATTTCTTTCTCGCAAACCTCTTTTAATTTAGTTATGATTCCCTCCCAGTAGAGTTTAATCATGGGGCACTCCCACAGTAAATTGAAAAAGGTACCATCTTGGGTGCAAAACTTAAGACATTCCGAGTCCATCCTATTTTTCATCTTAACCAGGGTCTCCCCAAGAGATATGTATGTTTTTAAGTTGGATTAGTCTCAGCCTCATTGGAATCACCACCTCCCGCAAGGATGATATCACCTCTAACCATTCCTCCTCCTCTAGACTTCCTATATCTGTCTCCCAGTGCTGTCTGAGGCGGACAAGTGAGCCTGGTCTATTGTTTATTAATTTTCTGTATGCCAAGGATATTGCCTTTTGCGTCATGTGTACTTTTTTACATTCTGGGTAGTCTTTATATTTTAAAATTGCATTTGTTGCATTTGTTCAGATGCAAAATATTTTGAAGCCTGGCTTGTGGTCTGGCTTTTAGCACCAATCACACTGTTGGCTTGGCTTGCTGGATCACTTCTTTTAGGGAGTAGTGCAAAAATGAATGGGATATTGTTATTTTGATACTGACCAAGTACATAGTATTTGTGGTTAAAAGGTGGTTGGCATATTTTAAAAGTGCCATTAATTAATGAGTTGGGTAACTCCGGCATGGTTAGAAAATTATTTGCTGTGTCAAAAATAATGTTTTGTTTATCATTGTTTAGTTTATCATATATAATAAAGGCATCCTTTTGTGGGTGAGTGTAGGGATATCACTGTCTAAATATGTGTATGGGGCTGGAGTTGCTTGCCTGTCTGCTCTCCTTTTTCAAGATATTATGTATATAAATTGAGGAGAGGAAGGTATTAGTCAACTCTTTGGGTTGGTTTTCTGTGGCCATAATCTGGCACAATAGTCCTTTTATGGAAGTATGACTAGAGATATGGCATACCGTCTAAGACTCAGCAAGCATGGAGAGAAGTAACTCCAATCTTGCATGTGCTGAGTCCATCTATCTAAGGAAAGGAAAGGCTGGTGGTCCTCGCAGATTGCTGGTGTTGTCTAGAGAGAGGCTTTACCTGTGTGAAGAACAGGTTATACGGCAGCACCCCAGTGACAAACTTCATTTACCACTGGGCCAAAAACTCCTTCAGAGTTTTAGAGCTCCAGTGGACATTTTTTATTTCTGAGTATAACTTTCCTCATAATTCACAGCATTTTTGCTAGGCAATCATGATATTATGTCACTGCAGTTAGCACCTTTCCACGCAGATCTAAGATTTCCTTTCTACAGAACTGTTGCTTCCCATTTGAGTTGTTAGAAGGACGTTGGGAATACAGTGAAGTACTTTGAAAGTCAAGATGTGAAAACCAAACTATAAACTATTTAACGTTAATCTTGACCTTTTCTAAAACTGTAGGATTTTCACAATCAATTAAGATAATCCTGTGATGGAACAAGAAGGAATGGTAAATTAGAATATGGAGACCTATCTCTTCATGTAAGCACTTTAGGACCATACACCTACACACCTTGTCCAAGAGCCTAGATACCTTCTCAGGTGATTAGCGTGCTGTACAAATCAACATAACCTAACACAGAATTATGTAGCAAATGTTATGTGTTTATAATAATACTTAGAGTATTCAGAGGTGCAATGCTACCCGTTGCCAAGTTAGGATTTACAGAATATTAATATCTGTGAATTACTTTACAGTGGCACGTGAGTCATCTAAAACAATAACTCATCTTTCACAAAGAAAACGATAGTGATAAAACTTGAGTTAGTCATTCAATTCAATTCAGAGAAAATGTTACTCTCATCTCTTGGATGTTTAGTTTCAAGAATAACAAGATTCATATTTGTTTTTGTGGCACTCCCATAACATCCATTAGGGAAACATGTTATGCACTTCAAAGAGTGTGTTTTTTTGTGTTGTTCCTTTTTACGGAAATCATATCTTATTTTAAAAGGGGTTTCCCATTTTTTGAGGAGGAAAAGCTGGGCTTAATAGACAGTTTGGAATCTGTAGATTATTTAACAAAAATAGAAACATGTTTATTATTCTTGTTTTCTATTGTTTTATTTTTAATTACTTTTTAAAGTTCATTTGTTGTTATTTTTTATTTGTTTTAAGCATTGAAATGGCCAGTTATAGCTGTAATAGTCTTAGCAAAAGTGTATTTTATAATTAATAAAAATAATTACAAACAAAAAAACAGAGGTGAAAAAAACATTATTCATTCAGGAATGAAGAGTGATAACGGTATGATTAAAATAGGGTGCCTATTTACAATAGCTTAGTAAATGATGCAAGTTAGCAGTGGGACTGATCCATTTAGACACACTATGATTGCATATTAGCATTTTCTGATGATCGGCCTAAGCCAAAATCTTCTCGGGGTATTTAGAGGATCACAAAAGCAGCCTTTGTGTATTAGAGATTTATCATCTCTTATGGATTAGAAGTTTCCTTGTGTGTTTTTCATAGTTTTTCTATAGTGCGAAAATTACAAATAAAAAATTATACTTTTTGAAGTATGAAATAAATTGTGTTCTTAAATAAGTTTGACATTTAGTTATTTGTTTTTTGTGACGTGAAAAAATGTGCACTTACGTTTTGGTTGTTTGGTGGCTTTGTTTTATGGTTTGTGTGCAGGCATATTGATTGCTTAATGCCTCCTCTATTTGTACACCACTATTATTGGTAGTACTTTACTATTTGTTAGCTCTTGCAACTTTGTATTTTAAAGGCTGATCATTTTGATGTCTATTATTTTATAGTCAATAATATGTTATAATCGATATTTTAATTGGAAATGTTGTTGCAGATATTAGTGCATTTTACATGGCCCGCTTTAGAATTCGATATTTTGGTAGTTGATAGTTAGACAACAGTATTTTCCATATCACAATATGTTTGTGGTTAATATTGTGACATACAGCCACCTCCTTTGGTTGGAGGCTGAACCATACGTTTATGGCTGGCTTGAATCATCATCTTGGGGGAAGGAAAAGGAGCTGGCTTTTCTTGCACTAGACCTGGACCCAAACAAACTCCAGCAGGTCAATGTGTGAACATGCAAACCTTAGCAAGCAATGGCACGGAGGCAGGGCCAAGAGAACACACCTCCTGTAAAGACATTGTGCTTGCTGCTTCATCCCCCCATGCCAGGTGTAGCTAGAAAATAACTGTCTGAATGCAAAACATACAGTCATAGTGGCAGTGTCAACAGAAACTGGTTTACACGGAGATGTGGCTGCTAAAAACAACATGTACTCCAAGTAACAGCCTGAGGACTGAACACAGGCTTCCCCCTGAATCATATCCTGTGGTCATCATTTCCGTGAAGAAAGTTGTGCACAACTGTATAGAAAAGGGCATGGAACAGATCCAGGCTTGTTTGCTGTCCCCCTTTCATGGGTATGGATTATACCCCAAGAATGGAGGAGAATATCTATGTTGCTGTGCTCTGTAGAAAAAGGAAGTAAACTGTTTAGAGTTCTTAGAGCCTGTCTTTCACCAACAGTAACTGAGATCCAGTTGTGCACATGGCCATTAGCCCCTCCACAGAATAGAAAGCTCCCCCACATCAAGCACCCACAAGCGAGGTGGGTGTAAGTTACCCTTTGGAAGCTCCCAGTACTGGTGGCAGGTCACCCACTGCGATATCCTCCAAGTGATGCTGCATCTTACAAAGATGATCGCTATGCAACAAAAAGACGGTGTGTCCCTAGGGTGCATCAGAGACTCACACAGAGAAGGCAACGAAAGACAGAACCCTGCAACCGAAAATGGACGGTACCTGTTTTGAAACACCAGGAGCATATGAGCAGCTTACATGACCCACGACTAGCTGCACCGAGATTGTAATGCATTTACAAGTGTGGCTGCTGAATAGTGCTGCACCAACAGTGATTCCCCGCCCCTACCTGACCCGGGATTCCACAGAGATTTGAACTCTTGCAGGAGACTGTATGAACAACAAGGTATTTGCACAGAAACAAAGCCCCGCACTTGCTTTCTAGGGCGCTTACATGCCCATGCTGCGGTACAAAAGGGGGTGGTGATGGATGGAGCATCTGAATCAATCAAACACTCACACCCAGTCAAAAGATCTGGGTTTAATCCATCACCGTTCTTTAGCTCACTCTGCCAGCCCAGTTCAGACATGGCTATATGCAAATCAGTCTGACCCTGTGCCTTAATCTTGGCACAGAAGCATTTTATGGAGTGTATTGTGATCAGACCAGGTAGAAGTGCCTTAAACCTCTTGAGGTTACTTAGCATATTAGCTCATTTATAATAAGAAATGCCATACTTTTTTACAAAAGTATAACACTGCTTGGACATGCTCTTGCAGTAGTACTTAGTTCTGTTTTTCCATAAGTATCTGTCACAAGGCTTGCTTAATTGCCTTTGAGTCACACCGTCCCAGGAAAACTGGTCTGACATCCACTGAGGAGCGACGCCAAATTGAGTTTTACAAAATAATTTGGAAATACACAGGGCTGGGCAGTTGCTACAAAGTGAAACAGGCTTCCGCATTACAATCAGATTGGGTAGCATACAGGAAGTTATGACTCACTTTTAATGCTTATTGTCTGGGGCTGAAAAACATGTGGTGGAAGGAAACTGAATGGAAGGAAGAGTGACTGAAGAAAGAATCCTTCTAACTGAGCTTTTGAGAAGAAATGTCTCATGCCACTTAGCAAGATGCAACTTAATAAATTCCTGCAGCCCAGCAATTACGCAAGCATATCAAAATTACGATTTAGAGTTACAGGAATCTGTTTAAGGGTGTCTGTCATTGTATAACAGGGCTTGTTGAACTGATGGGAGGAGAGCACTAAAATGATGGAGAACAACTTCACCTAGCTTTCAATGGCAGCTCAGCAGCTGGGTACTCTGCAAAAACTTTAAGTTGTCTGCCATTGATCATTCAATAGCTTTGCTGCGTTTAGAACAGATAAGAAAATGGTTTACTTCCCTCTCTCCCTCCTCATTCCAATATTTATATTGAGGTGAGTTCACGTCAAATGACACATCCAGTTGCCACATTTTCTAAAACAAATAGGTTAATTTCAATCTCTCATTATCATCATAAATATATTTATCTATTTATTTTATTCGATTCAGAAGAATCATAAAAGTATACAGTTTAACAACAAAAAATCCACAAATGGAATTTCATTTTCATATCCAACATGGTCAACAACAAAAAAAGGCACAGAACATGGTATATCAAAAAGCACAACATCATTTAACATTCTACTCATCTAAAATTATTTAAAAAAATCTCTATTAAAAACATGTAAACCAATTTAAAATGCACTGTGCTTTATCAAAGTACATATACAGGTCGGTTAGCCTCTCACACCAACCCACTTAAAAGGCACAGAACATGGTATGTCAAAGACACAACATCATTTAACATTCTACTCATCTTAAAAAGTCATAAAATTACATTAAGAAACCATTAAAAAATAATCACCATCACTGTCACTCTAGACTTCCTTATGTAAATAGGTCAGATATCCATCAAGGAATATTTTATGAATCTCTATATGAAAACATGTGACCCCATTTAAAGTGCACCGTGCTTTATCAAGGTACATTTACAAGTCGGTTAGCCTCTCACACCAACCCACTTGACTGTGCAAAGCAACTGCGAAGGAAGAACTTACTAACTTCAAATAAGTACAATCGCACAAATCATCAATAAAATTTCATTTCTATTAATTTCATTAGCTTTCGGTGGCAAACACGATATATCTCATTCGAAAACAAAAGACGTGCTAACAGTAACGATTCCTGGTTAAAAGAGCCAATCTAATGAAGCTAAGCATAGAGCTGCATATAGCACCAGTTTGCAGTGATCTTAGGTGCTCAAAGCCTTCCATAAAATTACAAGGCCGAATTTCCCTTAAGAGGGGTTTGATAAAACGGTCTCTTGGGGCTTTATAGAGTGTATAAAAGAGCACAACATGAATTGTACACTGTTGAGCTTCATTGTCACATGGGCAAGGGGGTAGCCTTTCACACCAGCCCCCTTGCTTTGGAAAAGCAACTAAAAAATGCAGTGTATTTAACCGGTATCTTGTCAGATAAAAACGCTATTGTGTGTGTACAGAAAAGGAAAGATAATACTGTTGCTGTAATATACCCACTTGATGTGTCAATTAAATATTATGGTTTGCCAGACCAAATACATATGCATACTTAATCACCATCTTATTATCTGGTTTAATAGAATCTGGATCATCATAAAAATTGCCAAGACCAATTTTAAAAAAGGTTTCCTTTACATAACGCAGCCATGGAATCTGCATGGCGTTGTCCAAGTTTACACAATCTTTTAAGATTTCTTTTGAGAACATCAGGTCTTCTGAGGACCATATTTCCCCCCATAAGAGCAGAGGGGACACATGAATGCTGTCACTCACAAACTCTAGTCCCACCTCGGAGTGACAAAAAGTGTTCGGAGAACTATTTGGAACAGATAAAAGACGTTTTCAAAACTTGTTCTCAGTGACTTGTTTTTGTGCACTTTTGTGATATTCCCATACCCCTGCCCCATATGTCGCAACTGGAAAACATTTAGATTTATATAATGTTATTAATTCAGCAATTGGTTTTTGTCCTAACTTGCTTGCAAAACGAAAAAGGGCTATCTAGTTGTCTTTTGTACCCGAGTGGTAATTAGTGAGTCCCAACTCAAGGTTTTATTAAAAAGATTTCCCAGATAATTGAAGTTTGGGACTTTTTCATTAAGAATATTATTCCACCACAAAATTACGCGTTTTAGTCCTTTTGGGGGCACAAACCATTGTGAATGATTATATAAAGTTGACCTTTAGATCCAGTCCCTGCATAAATTCATTAAAAGCATTCAAGCATGTCTGCATGCTATTTGAGTCAAGGTCATTAGCACAGTATCGTCTGCATAGGACAATAAAGGTATGTATTTACCATAAATTTTAGGGAAGTCCAAACCTTTTTCTAACAAAAATTTTTCCAAACCATTTGTGTAAATTAAAAACAAAAATGGAGCCAAGATACAGCCCTGGCGGACTCCTTCAGTTGATGTAATAGGCCCTGTTTTTTCGCCCCCCGGGCCGTATCGAATGGTCACAGAAGTAGCAGCATGTAGTCTACGGAGCAGAGTAACCAAAGGTTCCTCGAACCCCATAGACTCCATTATTGTCCACAACTTCCCCCTGCACACAGTGTCGAAGGCACTGGATAAGTCCATAAAGGCCAGGTGCATAGAAACGCCCCTGGACTTCATGTACTTACCCATTATCAAAGCCAGATTAAGACACTGCTCCGTTGTCCCCCTGCCTTTTATAAAACCATATTGTGTATCCACAATAAGTTCAGAGGAATTCGCCCATTTCTATAGGCGGGCCAATATTACTCTCCCCAATAACTTACATGAGGCGTCCATTAAGGAAATTGGCCTGTAGCAGCAGGGATCACTTTTATTACCTTTTTTAAAAATAGGCACGACTACTGCCTCTTTCCAGGATGACGGAATACGCCCCACAATAATAGCCTTAAATATGTTAAGCAACAGGGGTACCCACACTTCAAGATTGTTTTTAAACAAATACAAGGGTACAACATCAGGGCCTGGTGCCTTGAATGAAATACCTCTTGTCAGGGCCTCCTCCACTTCTCCCAGAGAGAGCGAGACACTAAGTTTTTGCGCAGTCTCAGTATTACGGTGGATTTCATCCTCACTTTCGTTTATCAAACTAGTACCCTTTGGGTTAAAATTCTTAGAATAATGGGATTCCCAGACCTCCCCGGTTTTGTGCATAATAATGGTCCTATTTTCGTTACTGAGGAAGGGGCGGTTAATTACCTCCCAGAATAACCTGAGGCTTTCTCAAGGTCATCCCAAGCCTGCTTTTTCAATTCCAGTTTCCTTTTTTCAATGGTCTCTTTATAATTTCTTCTAGCTGTCCTAACCATTTCCTTGTCCCGGGGGACTCCGTGTAAGGCCTTTTTCAAAAAGTTTGTGCCACCGAACATTCAGCATCAAACCATTTGTTCTCCTGGGTACTACCTTTCCCGGCAAGTTTAAACAAATATGTGGCCTAACACCCTCACAAAGAGCCTAAAAAATCTGTACTTTTAATTCAGGCTCACAGGTATTCGTAAGGCAGGTGGTTACTTGTGAAAGATTAGCTTTAAAGATTGTTTCTTCCAACTTTTTAGGATTTACCCTGTCCCATTTTATCCTAAAGCCATGGTTGTGACTATATTTCATATGTTGTTCAATAGGCTGTTCCCTATCAACCACTGTGTCCAACAATAAAACAAGCGGGTTGTGATCACTAGCAGGATTTACTTCTATTCTAAAATCATCAATAAGATGAACATGACTACTAGAAACTAACACAAAATCAATCACACTCATTTGCCCCCCAGTCCCTTGAAAGGTTGGGATAGGCATGGTTGAAATGCTAGAGGGCATTTCTAACATGCAAAGATCATTTACCACAATAATGTTGTTCAATGCATCACCCTGTATAGTATGCTTGAAGTGTGCCAGTGGTTGTTCGTTAATGTCAAGTAAACCACAAGCATTACTCCTGCTTTGATGACGTGGTATAAATAAAATCCCCCAACCATATAATACACAAGGGAGGGTATCTTTCAGTCACTCTAGCTATTTCAACCTGTAGGCCATCAATAATTGATGCATTCTGCGTGTCAAAAATATTATAGTACCAATTGATTAACAACAAGGGGACAGAGAGCAGATTATTAATCATAATCAATTGGTACCATGGAGAAGTCATTATTTTATCTATTTTTACTGACCTATATTTTACTGAGAGTGAAGTCATTAGCCCACCTTTTGCCCTCCCAGCCAATGATGGTTCAGCATGAACAACAGATGAGTAATATCCTTCAAGGCATGGGTCAGTTCTACTCCAAGTCTCTTGAAAGCAGATGATATCAAAGGATTTAATATATTCAATCCATGCCTCATCCAATAATCTTCGTGAGATGCCTGCCACATTCCACAAGATAAAACGAAAGGTACACCTGTTGTTTTGATTTTTTACTATATCTGGGTGTTTATTAGTGAGAGGGCTTTCTAATATTTGGCCAGTATGAGTAGTATTATTATTTTCCTCACAATCTATAGACGAAGCCCGGATTTTGTCTTTATTGTGAGACAGCTGAGGGTCACCATGGTCTCTCTTAAGATCAACCGACAAGAAAGATTCGCTAATGTTCCCATTGCATGGTGGAGATACCGTCATATCTTTGACATCTTTTCCCAAAGGGGTCCCTGTTAATAGTCAATCAACCTCTATTAATGTACTCAGGGGGTCAAAATGATTTGCGTGATACCATGGTGGAAACTGTGGCGGCTGGGTTATTTTATTTTGATACTCTGCTCCTGTTAAGTTCGATAACCAGGTAGGAGGGCAATAAAAAAAACAGTGGTAGAATCAAAATTTTGTTTTATCCATAATTTGATCGAACATCCTTCCGTTAATGGCTCTCACCAACCCTGGGGACCTAAAGGTTAAGGCTATGCAATCCCCCGCCAATGATTTCTCACCTGGTCCCACCCATCTGACCCTTCGTGCCATCTTAATTTCAGAGAACAATATATTACAATTTATACCTGTCTTGGCATTTAAAAGATACAATGACTTATTCCGCAAGGATGGCCAGTCTTCCCCTTCCCCTGGGTTTAGTGGGCGCACATTTGCTAAAATAACAATGTAAGGCGTAGTTTGAGGTGGCAAGTTTAAAATTGTGTCTGGGCTACTAACAGACAAGTCGCCTAAGGAACGTTCTGCATTAATAGTTTTTTGCGGTCTGCCTTTATTTTTGAGAAAAGCCTGTCCCCGAGGGTTTATCCTTATTCGTGGGGTTTATTACTTGATTCCCATCCTAGGACGGTCCATCCATGATCACCAAAGGACTTATATGCCCCTTGGAGGTCCCACCTTGTATCAAACTTTGCCCAGAGGAGTCAAACATAGCAACTTCCCCACTTCTATTTTTCCCCATTGGCCTGTGCAAGCTAGATCTTAATTCAGCTTCTGGCGCACAGGCATTTGGGTGATGACTCTCTATTCGTGCTAACCGATTTTCAATGTCAACCAATTTAAGTACAATAGGTTGTAAATGGGCATTCATCATTGCTTCCAACTTAGTCCAAAAGACTTCCTCCATACCCTGATTTATATTTAGTGCCATCTGTGCAGGTGTTATATCTATTGGGGGAGATTCACAGCTTGGCTCAGTCTCTTGCATGCCCGTCTTTGTTGAGGGTTTAGATATGTGCTGTTTACATGATCTTTTATTTATCTGTCCCTTCCGTTTTTTACCTAGTGATACCGGGCATTTTCCACTTAACTGTTTTGATTTCTGTGCCCTAGTTAATACATTGGGTTCATCTCTAATGGTAGGAGAATCTGGGATTTCTTGGGGTTCTTGGGTATTGAGAGAATCTAACAGCGGTGGAGAGCACACGTTAGGTTGTGACCCTCCTTCAATCTGACTTTCATTAAGATTTAGACAACTAGTAGCAAGTCGACTCTGGAGTAATTGTGAATCTAAAGACAGCCTACGTTCTGTTAACTTGGTTTCATTTATAATTGCAGATTCAGCTCATATTAAAAAAGCATCCAGAGTGCCTGCTACCCCTTTCCCTTTACCCTCCTTAGATTTCATCATTGCTGACATTACTTCCACAAATTACACGGCTCTGTCAGCAAACAGGCCAAGCCAAGGCCAGGGTAATAAACCAACGTATAAAGCAATATGAGCAGGGACACTCGACAGGCAATTAGACCGTTACCAGCACCCGATGCAACAATACATACGTAAAAAGTATTATTAAGTCCACTATACAGTTTTAGGACCAAAGTCTTACTTCATCCGGATAATCAGATGTTAGGTCTGTGGCCCGGCCCGGCCTCCTTTGGCCCCTGACGGCCACAGACGGCCCGCCCTTTGCCCGAGCTTAGCCCGGCGTCTGCCCGCGCCTCTCAATAACACCATTCCCTTTCATTTAGTGGACTACTGCTGCCTCGATGATAGTTGTAGTTGTGCAGTCTCTCTCTGGTATCCCTCTAGACACCCCCGTTTGACTCCTCCTACAAGTACAACGAGCCCATGGCTGGCCAAGCTCAATAATTCTTTTGTTTAGTTAAGAAAGGAGCCGGGTTGCATGTTCTAGATTTACTCTGGAACCCCAGGCCGGTGTCTCCTCTTCTCTGAATGAACGTGTGGAGGGGAAGAAAATAGTTAGCCAATCAATCTTTACCATTCCAATGAACTGTGACTCTGAAGAATCACAGACACCAAGTTAAGTGTAGTTAGTTTATTACAAGGCCCACAACAGTTGGACATACAAACACCTCAAGAGGAGGGTGTAGAGGTGCATTATAAACCTACGAGTGAAATTAAGGCAGTGCAACATGCACAGAATAACCAGTTCTAGAATAAGGATACAGAAAAGGATGCCTGCAACATCAAGATTCCCCTTCATTGGTGGTTCGTAGGTGCAAATCATCTAGTCTGTCTCTACGCTACCACTAATGTGAAATCCCTTCTTAGCATTTCCGAAAACAAGTTCTACAAAGGTGTCAGCACATGAAACCTTCCAAAAAAAGTCCACTCATGTTGAATGGGTCAAGTAGTATAAGGTTCTAGAGCTTGTTCTAAGATGCTATCTCTCTCAAGGCAAGGCCGAGGTCCCCTGACTCCGTCCCTAACTTCAACACATGAACTTTTAGGTAGTATCCCATGATGCAATACAGCATCACCCGATCCAGTCAAGCCACCTCCTTCCAGGTAACGTTCCACATGGCAACGATGCTCCTAGGCCTTGGCTAGATGACCTTGATTCCCAGGCTCACTCCGATGAGAAAGTCAGCAGTCCTTTATTATCAGCATCACCATTCAATGTATCCTCACCTCCCTAAGCCTAATTCTTAAAATGAAGACATTATTCTAACTTACAAGGATGGATTCTTACACCTGCAACAGAAACGTGAGAAAGAACAAATTCCACCTGCATATGAAATTCACTAATGGGTCTATTGCAAGAGCATCCAGTGAAAAAATACAATTCAGGCCTACAGAAATTAGTCAACATAAGAAATGGCACATAACTTCATGAAAGAACAATTATAAAATGAACATTATTACTGAGCACACCTAAATCAACACATTGCAAGAACACATCAATTGTATAAATGCTCCGTAGCTATCAGGGGCGGCTCCTCCATGTGGGCGGGGGAGCGTCGACCCACTGCTTTCTCGCTGTGCAAGAAGCAGAAACATAAAATGGTATTAAAAATACCATATTTTATGTTTCTGCTTCTCGCACTGCAAGAAAGCAGAAGGATTTGTTGGGGGCGGGTAAGTGTGCAGGTCTGCTCGACGGCAGGGGAGGACTGGCTTGTCCAATGCAGCGGGCCTTGACCGATTGGTCGGCCCTCTGGTGCCGACCAAACCAGTCATGCGCACTCTCCCTTTTCTCCACATAGGCTGCATGCAGCCTACGTGGAGAAAATGGCCTCCCCATAGACGCCTGTGGGGTCGGCATCCCAACCAATCACAACGCTGCCATTGCAGCGCTGTGATTGGCGTAGGAGAGGGGAGGGAGGCTGCCTGCTTCCTGTTCCTATGGAGGCAAGAAAGCTGGAGCAGACCAAGCAGGGAAGACACGAAACCCAGGAAAGGTACTTTTTTTTGTTTCTTTCAATTATTTAAACCCCCTCTCTCCGTGTGACCACACCTTCCCTTGCGACCACTCGCCCATGTCTTGTGACCACTCACCCATCTCTCACGACTACTCTCCCGCCCCGCTCACCCCCCCATGCGGCTCCGTGCCATCCCTCCCCACCCATGAGCCATGCTGGCCACAACTGTTAGCTACATGTACAAATTCTACACATTAATGATTTTGTCTAATCATGTACAATTGCTATGTTACTGTCTTCATGTTTACATTAAAATATCCCTAACAATTAATTTTTTATGTTATTACAGTACACGTTATACTGACCCAATGTTAACACCACAAAGGATTATATCCGGGTGTGAACTACCAATGAATATAATGCATCCCTACAAATGAAAGAGCAAAATCGCACTCTAACATTAATGGGAGGACCTTCCTCTACTTTCAGGATGTTCTGTTTGTGTTTAGAAGCTATACGGATGTTGGCAGGCTAGAGACAGATACACGTTATAACAGAATGCCTTGGTGTAGAATAAATCCGGCTAAAACACTTGATGGGTTTATGTGAAAATAAATAAATCCATTACCCAAAAATCCTGCAACACAATATTAGCAAAAAACATTAATATTCTCTATTTTTATTATGTTTGCCACAATTGCACCTTTGTTTCAGGGGAAAGCCTGTGGACCATTCTCTCGTCACCCCACCCTTTCATTCCTTTAAACAAAGATACCTTGACCACCCCACATACCAACATATGTTTGGTAATAAGTTTCCTGGTTGTTGACTCCAGTTTTCTCAGTCACTTTCACCTACCTGCTCCTGCTAAAATCCCTTCTCTCTGGTCAGTCAGCCTGATCATAAGACCGCCCTACTGTCACATTCTGGAGTAGACGCAGTAGGGAATTGTGTCCCATGCTACAGGACTTGGACACTGAATTCTGTTGGTGCTCTACAGGTTGTACATACCTTATTCTGGACATTTGCATCTCATATTTTAAAGAGGAAGTCTTGAAGGAAATACATCACACAATCAGTTACGGGAAAGGTAGGTGTCCTTCGAACCCCAGAATACGTATCTTGTATATCCTGTCCCTTAGAAGTTCTGTGAAACTCAACTTCAAAGCTCTCTGGGAATTTTGTGTTTTTTCTTTTAACCTAATGCCGATCTGCTCCTTTTCTGACTTCTCTCCATTGGGTTCTTGCTTGACTAGTCAATTGGGACGAACAAGATGCTGAGGCTGCTGGCCTGGGTTGTTTGTGACTCATCTAGTGATAGAATAAAGATTGACTTGGATTGGATGTGTCAACTTCTGTCATCTTAGTGGACTCTCCTGCCCACCAGTAAAAGGGTTGAGAGTTCATCAGGCAAGAATCGACATGACTGGAGATGGGGATGCCCAAGCCAAAAGATCATCTGTGCTTGATGCTACTGAAGGCCAGGTTCCAGGTTTTGGTACAGGAGGAATCTGTAATTTGTGGAACTGGTCCTTCCTGCACGTGAAGTATGATTATCCAGCCAGTATGGTTCATAGTAGGCTCAAGTATTGCCCTTGAGTCTCTCCTCCAGATTTTGTAGGCCTCTGCTTGGAACATCAGTACTTGGATCCCATAGTGTGTCACGGGCAAGATTTCAGGACGCTGGTATCCGGGGATAAAGGGGTCAAAGCTCATGCTTCTTTCAAATATTGTGGTTAAACAATAATGAGGTAACCCTGTGTCTTTCAGAACCTGGGTATATGTAAATAAACAAGAAACTGTTCTGTCAGGTAGAAGGTTGGTTACTTAATGGTGCACTAAATGCCCTAATTAGAACTGGATAGCAACCTTTTCTCCAACGTCTGTAAATTAAAACATTTATTCAATGAAGAATTGAAACAGAAATTTAGATGCGTTGTACTGTTTCTGTTTATCAGAATTAATCCATTCATAGATAATCACAGTAATCAGAGGCTGTCAACATAAAGTAAATATTTACATAAAAAAGTGACCATGTGACATAGGTGCTCAGTGCTCAAGAGGTGTACAATATTTACAAGGTAGTTGAGGTTTTATATAAAGGTGAGGGATAGGCCAGATACTGCTTTAACACCAATGACCCTTACACTGATAATGTCCTTAGGTTATGTGTGGAGTCTTGGTTAGTCTGGGCCTTGAGTAATCGTCGACGTTTCAACCCGTTGTGTGCCCCATTTGGAAGTCACGCAGGGTCTTCATCAGGACAGAGCGGGGGATCGGGGAGTGGGGACGGTGACAGCCTAAAAATGTAAAAACAGGCGCGTTTCAAATTGATGAGGTGGCTGACATGCTCAAAAGATGCACAGGGAATTACAGGGCGGTGTCACTCACCCTAGATGGGCCGGAGAGTGTCCTGGCCGAGGTGGGGGGCACTTTCGGAAGGTTCAATGCGGGCCCCAGTGAGGATTGCTCTACGGGAATGAGATTATAAACCTATATAGTTCAAAATTGGTACCAATGAATCTGACTCTAGCAGGCAACTTGGGTGGACCGCTGTGAAAGTGATTGCAGTGAAGAGCGGTGTGGGTTCAAAATGAGTAGGTGAATGAATGCTTGACTTGCTGTGGTACTCGTGGTGAAATAAACAGAGGTGCCTTAAGTCGTTTGTTCTTGGTACGGCCAGAAGGCAGGACCGTGGTTTATCATGGTGGGGCAGGGTTGTGTGAAGAAATCAAACAACTTTAGAGCATCCCAGCCTAAGGCTGACACCGCTTGGGGCGCCGGGGTGTGAGCACTAGCATGCTTATAGATGATAGATACCAGCAACTACTGGGTTAAGTAGTGATCGAGTTACTACGTGATTATGCCAGAGTGCAAAGTGAGAGGACAATTACTGAGGAATAAGCGATTATCCCAGACTGTGTTGTGTTATGACCACTGCGTTTGACAAAATCCTAGTTCAATATCCGAGCGTCGTAGCCTAGCGCCGTAGGGGTGAAGGCGGCATAGAGGCGTGATGCCTATCATGTTCTTAAGTGCAAAGTGAAAAGAAAATTGTCTCGGCAGCTGTACATTAAATAAATAATTAGGACAATCCGCACCTTGACGCAACCATAAAGATTGACAAGGACAAGATGACTGGACGTACACGATGGTCAAGGGCACATGAGTCAGCCTAAGTGAGCTAACGATTATTGTGAGAAGTGGCACTAGAGCACTGTGGTCCAGTGTAAAGTGTGTGCGCACTCTGAGTGCGTGTGGTGAGATGGGCTGCCCTCCCATAGGAATGCATGGGGGATATGTGTGCCCGTGGTAATTCCTGATATGTGGGGAGTGCAGGGTCGAGTTCGGTATGTGCGAACTAGAGAGAATAAATGCTGCGCAATGGTGTGCGCAGATTTATTGTGTCTAGTGGGGAAGTGCCACTTTTAGAAGTTGGCTATCTGTGTGCGGTTGGATGTGAATTCCCTGTCTGGCTTGTGAGTGATAGGGGCTGGCTGGTGTGGTTGGCTCCAGGAGCCAGGATGAGTCTGCCCAGTGGTGAATAGGGAGATCTGCATGTAGGCGGGAGTGAGGAGTTGCTCCTGGGACCTAAATAGGGCTGTGCCTTCCCTCCACAATGCTGGCTCCACCTCCTGTGGTGAGTCTGATGTCCCTGGCCTGTCTTGTAAAAGGGAGAGAGGAGCTGGGCAAAACAAAGTGCTCCTGAACTAGTTGTATCTGGTTCTCCCCTTGCCTGCACCTTTGAGACAAAGGATTTAGCTGTATAAATATAAGGGCTGTGACCCCAAGTAAATGTGCTAGTTCTTGGACTTGAATCTACCAGGGGCTTGCTGCTGCTGGGTCCCGGGGGACAGGCTTGCCTCCCTGGACTCTGCCCTGTCCCTGGATGCCTGGAGGACTTCTTGGGACCCTTCTGCTTTGCTTGAATTATTCTCAGGACCTTGGAAAGACTTTGACTTCCTTTTTATCCTTGGGCGTTATGCTCTTTTGCACCCTGGGAGTGCTGTGCTTATTTTTCTTGTTGGCCCCTTTAATAGGGAATCCCCAGCTTAGGGATTCCCCTGTGATGATGGCAGCGGCGGGTGCCCACCCAGCTTATTTTTATTTTGATTAAGCAGTTGCCCACCTTGCATCCTCGGTTTTATCTTTTAACGAATGCGGGTACCCACCCCGCTTATCTGAGTCCATTGCGGGTGCCCACTCCGCCTGGCCGTCGTGCTCATTTTTATTTAACTTGCGAGGGTGCCTACCCCGTGACTTTGCCCGGATTTTCTGTATTTAATTGCACAGGTGCCCACCCCGCGTCTCACCGCTGCGAGTCTCTACCTAGCACGACCCGGAAGGCAAGCCCATTGACGTCTCCCATGGACGGGGCTTCAAGGAAGGAAGGGAAGCCCCGCGAGAGAGAATATGCCGGCTGAAGCCTCGCGGGCTCCACTTCTGCTTCTCGTGGCCGGGGAGAAGCCATGCACAGCCTCGCGGGCTCTTGGTTGGCAGGGAAACCGGTCCCTGGTGGTGTTGATGTGTGGGGCTCTCCTAGTGAGGAGAGAGTCCCGTGGATGCCCTGCGCCAACTCCCGAGGAGCCCCGCAGCACGGAAGGAGCACCCCTGAGCAGTCCAGTGAGTTGTGGCTCCATGTTGCTTAGAGCCCTTCGAGGCCCGAGCCTATTTTCGCATTTTGAGCGGCCCCTGCTTACAGCGCGCCGCTCCAACGTTGGTGGCTAGTTCTTTTACTTATGGGCCCCACAGTTCATCGGGGAAAAGTTCTGTTTGGCCATCATTTGTTTAAAGTCCCCGTGAGGGGCTTGGGGCATATTTTACTTTTAGGGCCATAATAGTTTAAAGGGCCCGTGTCCATGGGGTGGTGGAAAGAGCTAAAGAATGGTGATGGATTACACCCAGATCAGTTGACTGGGGTGAGTGTTTGATTTGCTCAAAAGCTCCGTCCATCATCACCTTTTGTATCGCCCCCTACTTGTCCAGGCACCATATCTGTGCCATTTCCCAGAGCGGCCCTGGATGGCAGCGGGACGCTCCAACATTGCCTCAGTATTTCCCAGAGCCTAGATGGCTCCAAACATTTAGTGATAACTCTTGGCCCAAGCTCAGAGGGGCCCCTGCTTTATTAGGGGGCATAGTTGTTTTCAGAGCCTAAATGGCTCCAACGTTTTGCTGATTATTCTCAGAGCCAGATGGCTCCAATGTTGGCGCATTTGCTTAGTGGGCCATTGAGAGCCCATGCCGCACTTTTTACTTCACAGCTGCCCAGCATGTAGTGGGCAGCTGCACCTTTTAGGTCTTGTTTTCTTTTAGGGAACATGGTTAAGCCAGGAGTGAGACGCACTCCTTTGCCCCCATCTTTGCCTGCACAGCTGCGCAGCACTTAGTGCCAGCTGCTACGTTTAGGTCCTTCATTTGAGATTCACCGCTGCCCAGCAAATAGTTGGCAGCTGCAACATTTAGGTTTGCGCCAAGTGCGCACCCTTGACTGTCGCTGCATTGGCAGCGTGCCCTGACTTTGGACAGAGGGCATTGAGCCCCTTAGAGATGGCCAGTTGGCCAAGGGGACTGTTAGATTTGGAGGGTGCCAGGCCCTAGTGTGATCTTTATAGGTTCCAGGACATGTAATGGTTATAGTATGTTTTATGCACCTTGATTTATGCTTATAGATGTGCTTTTATGATTATTAGGTTTTACCTACTGTCTTATGGTTTATTGTGATTCTCTACTGTGGTCTATGTTTGATTTATTTCCTACTGCAGGTTATGTTATTAAGTTATTTCCTAATGCAAGTTATGTTTAGGAGATTATGGTCTACTATATTTAGGCTTCTGACGTTGGTGCAGAATAGAGTTCTCGCCTAATGTGATACTGTGCCTGTTATGATTTATGTTACAGGTTGACACTGAGTATAGTGTCTGCCAGTGATTACTGGCTGTGTTCTAAGTTCCTGATATTTTCTTACTTTTACTATTTTTACCAAGTGACAATTCTGACAGTAGATTCCGAGTACTTAGACCGGATCAGACGGTTCCTAACATCCTAATAAAGTTTTAAGATTCAAGAATTTAGAGCACGCTGTGTGTTGTATGTCGCGGGCACTTATTGTGAATGTAGAGATAGGTATAACATAGAGGGATTGAAGCAGAGTCCGCTTTCTAGTTTGTTTGTGTAAAGACCAGCAATGTGGAAGTAACACAAGCGTTTAAGCCAGGCGACATCAGGTGTCATTAGTGAGCGCACGCATTCATGCGGCAAATGATACCGGTGAGGAGCTAGAAGTGAGGGACAAGCGGCGTTCGTGAATAAGGTACGAGCGTTGGACGATATTGGTAAACATTTGGAGTTATCAAGCACTCAGATAAATAGAGCACATGGTTGGTAGGTACCTTTAAGATTCATCTTTCACACACACAATGAGATTTTTAAGATATACAATGAGGTTGCAGATTGTTGGATTCCTCGTTTCAGTGAGCACGTTAAACAATAAGCACCATACTTATGGTGTTATCGGCCAGGTCTATCCCATTATCCCATTTCCTTGATAATAGTGTATTAACTGCAAATAAGTTAGGTATTGTGTTATTACAAGAATTGTTTCCATTATTTTTAGTATTCCCCTGAAGAAGGTATTTACTGAAATGCATTAGGAGTTGTGAATACCAGGGAGATGTAAATACCCTAGATCTTCATGTATGGAACGCATTCTGTGCAATGATGAGAACCAGAACAAGCTCATGAAAATAAAGACAAGAAAAGAAGCATCTCAATTTATTGATTTGATAATGTATATGGAATGTTTTTTGTTACATCATTTTGATTGATTTTTTGTAAGAATCAGATTGAATGTAAATGAGTAAAATTTACGAATACATTGAGCACCGTAAGGGCATGTGAACAGTGCGTCCCTACAAAACAGTTTCTGTTTTCTTTAGTTCAATTCTGACAGTTGTCCACGTGGCCCTGTCCTGTGTAAATAACCCTCTGTAAATATTGCCCATGCCAGTTGGCACAGTGTATATTGTGTGATTACCATCTAATGTGTTTTATGATAATACAAAGGCTATTTTTATATATAACCTTGTGTGGAGTTCCTTTTGTGGTGTGCCTAGTATGTTGTTACTGTGTGTGTTGTACAAATGCTTTACACATCGCCACCAGATAAGCCTAACTGCTCGTGCCAAGCTACCAAGGAGGTGAGCAGGGGTTATCTTTGGCATGTAACTCCCTTTCCCTGACTAGAGTGGTGGTCTCTGCCTGGCTTTGGCCGGAGCCTTAGCCAACCAGAGATCCCCATTTGTAACATTTAGGTTTTTAATCTCCTTCCCGTAGAGCAATCCTCGCTGGGGCCCGCATTGAACCTTCCGAAAGTGGCCCCCCACCTCGGCCGGGACACTGTCCGGCCCATCTAGGGTGAGTAACACCGCCCTGTAATTCCCTGTGCATCTTCTGAGCACGTCAGCAACCTCATCAATTTGAAATACTCCTGTTTTTACATTTTTAGGCTGTCACCGCCCCCCCTCCCTGATCCCCCGCTCTGTCCTGATGAAGACCCTGTATGACTTCCGAATAGGGCACACAACGGGTAGAAACGTCGACGATTACTCAAGGCCCAGACTAACCAAGATTCCACACATAATAAAGGACATTATCAGTGTAAAGAGTCATTGGTATTAAAGCAGTATCTGGCCTATTCCGTACCTGTATATAAAACCTCAAGTACCTTGTATATATTGTACACCTCTTGAGCACTGAGCACCTATGTCACAAGGTCAGTTTTTCATTTAAATATTTACTTTATGTTGACAGCCTCTGATTACTGTGATAATCTATGAATGAATTAATTCTGATAAACAGAAACAGTACAAAGCATCTAGATTTCTGTTTCAATTCTTCATTGAATAAATGTTTTACTTTACAGGCGTTGGAGAAAAGGTTGCTATCCAGTTCTAATTAGGGCATTTAGTGCACCACTAAGTAACCAACCTTCTACCCGACAGAACCGTTTCTTGTTTCTTTCAAAGATTGCAGCATAGAACAACATTCTCTGTGAGGAGGACACTAGGCAGCGAGGCATGCCCAGTGGTCATACTTCATTATGAGCACCACCAACCATTGAATTAGAGGAAGCTGCCAGTGGGCCAGCAGGTACTACTACTGATGGTGCTTGACTCTTTAGTCAGACAGGGCAATAGTGCTGACTACATTACACACTAGAGTTTCAACTGGTGGTAGATTGTAAATGGTTTCTTCTTCACTTCCATAGTTACTTTGTTTTTTCCAAGGGGTGAATTGAGCACTCAATGGATGGAACTAGGAATCTATAGGGCTATTCTGTGCCAATGGACATGTAAATACACACCGCCCCGCAAAGAAAGACCTTTCGCATAGGAAATCAGAACTGCCCAATTGATTATGCCTTTATAAATGCCTGGCACTTTACTGACGTAGAAGGGTTTGAGGTGCTGCAAAGTGAAGGCAGTGACCACTGGCCCTTACTATTATTACTCAGGATAGAACAAGGGACGAAAAGAGATAGAGTGGTTCCTTTACAGATAGAACACTCTCGACGCATAACCACCAGTATAATCGAGGACAGTGTGAAATTGGTTAATGAGCTGATGATTGACTATACGTTCCTCAGTAAACTAGAGGAAAGAGAGAATGTCCTAACATGGTGATTGAGCAGGTGGTACATTGTTTAGGGGCACACATAAAATCAGGACCCGAGACCAAGAAAAGTGATCATGAGAAGGGGGGGGAAGAAATGGCTAGTTTAATAACGAGTGTAGGAACCTAAAATTGAGGGTTTGAAAATGGGAAAGACTGTTTAGAAAAAGGCAGGCTAAGGAAATAAAGGAGAGTCTCCGCTTGGCAAAACTTGAGTATAAAAATAAGTTGAAGGAAAGCAAAACAAATATATGTCTAAAAATAGTCAAACAATGTTTGAAGTGATAGGCACATAAAATGTTATATTATTCTGGCACTTGGTACGAGAGGAAAATGTGCAAGGGGAAATGCGGTGCTTAGTGGGAGAAGATATTTGGGTTAATTAATTGAGTAACTTGTATGATAGAAAAAGGGTAGACGAGACTCTGGAAAAAAGGTTGAAAGATGTGGAAGAAATAGAGCTGGAATTCCTTTTCTAAAATTTAAAAGAAACCATCCAATGTCTAAAACTAACGAAAGCAGCGGGGCCAGATAAATTACTAGCAATTATACTAAAAAATCATATGGATTGATGGGCAAGCTTTTTAAATGTCACCTTCTGAAATATTTAAACTTCTGGACTTTTCCCGGAAATCTGAAAAGGGGCAATAGTTAGACCAATATATAAAAAGGAGGACGTCACACAGCCCCAGAATTATCACAGTATAAGTTTGCTGGATGTGGGGGTGAAAATATTCTCTAAGATATTGTTAGGCATATTAAAGAGCTGGGTAGAACCGAATAACTTGATATCGATATAGCAAGGCGGCTTCAAAGAGGGCTACTCAACAATATACCATTGCCTTGGCTTATGGGCAATGGCAAAAAAGGCAATTGAATTGTGGGGTAGAATGTTCTGCTGTTTTGTTGATTTCCGAGCCACCTTTGATTTGGTAGATTATAGATTATTGTGGAATAGGTTGGTGTTGCTTGGAATTAATAACACCGTACTCTCACTAATTCAGGAAATGCACTCGCTGAATTTGGCCAGGGTAATCTTGGATATCCTTGGGAAGCTATCTAAGAAAATTCAGATAAAGAATGGATTACGCCATGGTTGTGTCCTGGCCCCACTGCTATTCTCTTTATTCCTTTCTGATTTACCAAATACAATATGTAAGGCTGGGGGGTTAAGCCCTAAGATGAGGGGACCTACACACCATATCTGCGATACACTGACGACCTAGTGATAACAGACATAACAGAGCTGGGTTTGCACAAAGTAAGAAACATTTTTTATGATTATTGTTTAAAGAAATGCCTTATGGTTAATTTAGAAAAGACTAAAATAATGGTGCTGGGGAAAAGAAAGAGTTCCTTTAACTGGCAATTGGGAGAGGTCAGAGTTGAGGTGGTGGACAAATATAAATATTTGGGTATGTGGTTCGATAGCAAGCTAAATTCGAGGGACCACATACAATCACTAAAAGAATAAGCTCTTTCCTCAGTATGGGGCTAAAAGAATTCAAGCAGAAATATGGAGACCCTTCTCTACAGCCAATCCTATCAGCTTTCAATGCAGTGGTCCACCCGCAATTCCAATACGGAGTAGGAGTGCTATCTTTAGGTGGTAAATTAGATTGGAATTTAGAGGAGCGTAAATGTGTGACACAGCTCCTTGATCTCCCAGTATAAACTATGATCCAGGCAGTGAGGGTAGAATGTTAACTTACAGCCTGGAACTTTCAGGGACTGCAAGCTACATTAAACTTCTAGCAGAGCTTGAGTAGAGAAGGGACACCCAAAATATCACAGCTTTGTAAAAGAGAAACAGAGGAAAGCGATCTTAATTGGGCATCCCAGATTAGACATATGCTAGGTAAGATGGGTGTTAAACTTTCTGTACATTCAGAACAATGAAATATAGGGCAGCAGATCCCCAAACAGGAGCCACGTGCTATTATATACATAAAGGCTCGAGAAGAAGACTTATGTTATCTGTGGAGCAAGTCATCCACCCAGTTCTTGGTAAATTAGTGGAGTAATGATCATATGTTCCCCTACATTGAGACGATGCCAAGTCCTAAGCTTAGAAACGGGGTATTGAAATTTAGAGTTTGCCTGAACCGATGTAATACAGGCAGGAAGATAAAAAACACAAAGAGAAAGAATGGGGTCTGTGTACATGTGGGCTACAGGTAAAATGTGGTAGCGCACATATCTTGCTGGACTGTTTGTGGTTTCAGGAAGAATGGAAGGAATTTTTGAAACCTCTTTTTATTACTTATACAATTATGACTAGGGATCAAGCTTTTAGTATTTTGATAAATATGAGATTTTTAAATACACTAGTCCTTGAAAGAATTGGTAATATAATCTAAAATTGGCTACGGGGCAGGAATGTGACTCTACCCACTTTTTGAGGATGTTCTGGAGCCTTGGAGGCCCGGTATGCATATAGAAATGTACATTTTATTTATTATTGATTCTTCCCTTAATTAATCATGAATTAAGAGCTATTTGTTACAGATTGGCACTGCTTCCATTGTATGTATTAGCAGTTTCTTTTATTGTGCTTTGTATTGTTCTTATTGCTAGACTTTGTGTATTATTTGTATTTTTAAACTGTTGTATTGTGGCACCTTTTATGGCTATATTAGCCGAATAAAGTACATATTGATGATGATGAATGGATGGGACTTTCAGTATTGGAACACATCCAAGTTGCCCTCCTGCAGAGCCACCAGGACCAAGTCTTATGGTACTACTGGTTGACAATCAAGTCCTAGTACTATTCTTGGGGAGGCTTATTTAAATCCTTTGGGGATTATTTGAAAGGGTCTTACCAGTAATCCTATTTCATGTCCTTTGACACCCTGTGCTGTGTAACTTTCGAAGGTCTCGGAGTAAATTAATGTCTAGAAAAAATATTAGGATGCTGGCACCCTTTTGACTTCTCCTGTTCTTTGGTGAATCACACTTTTGAGCCTTTTAGCAGAATGTACAAACATGTTCCTCCTGCTGTGAATGTTCTGTCATTCAGGCAAGCCACCCTCTCTGGTGCCATATTTCTAGTTCACCTAGATAAACCAGTTTTCTTCCTTCCATGAGTGGGACATTGTTCTCCCTTCCTTGTTTTCCTCTGCCCAGGGTTGGACCCTCAACTTCACCCTCTTCTACTGGATGTGTACAAGTGAAGAGGCATTTACCTGGAGCACTCCACTATCTACAGTCACGCAAACACTTTTTCATATTTGGGGTCAAAAGCAATTAACCAAAGTCCTTCAGGCTGTTCAGTAGTTTGACATGCCAAAGGGCACACTTGCCCATGCCAGAGGACTGGTGGCAATAGAAAACGAGGAATGTCAATGTAAGTGCAATATTTTCAGTATGGCATACCTGATGTTGTCTTGTCCTTGACTGTGTTTGCACTGAATTAGACCATCAGTTTTCAATAATTGTGATGCATTTTTTGTGTTGCTCTATAGGGTTGAACCAAAGATTTGTTACTTGATTACACAGGCAATGATATATGGATTTCAATGAGGTAGGGGACTGTCCTGACGCTCTCAGAAGCGGTCGCACCCTGCTCCCTGCTCCAGTGGTATCGTATTGCTACCCAGCCTGTGATCCCTGCCTGTGATATTTGTGCATTTAAACCCACTGCTTGTCATTGCGCTGCATGTAACAGTAGACCAAGCGTGTGCATAATTTTCATTAACTAGCGCTTTGCCGATTGAAGCACTATCGTGGTGCTACACGCGCATGCCCAGCTGTTGTCTCTGCCAGCTGCCACTTAGCATTGCGCTCGTGTGTGTAAGCATTGGCGAGTGTTTAACTTTCATTTTACCGTGTTGTGAAGCCGCCATTCACTCGGTGTGCCCCTTGATTTAGGCAATTTGACTTGGATGCCATTTTGTTTGTTGTTTGTGCCTCGGAGCCCGTCCTCTCCGACCGATCCCGCCTCCCTGCTGACCCTCCCTCCCACGAAGTACATAACCTAGCCCCCACCCCCGGAAGCGTCGTGACCGTCCTGACGCTCTCAGAAGCGGTCGCTCCCTGCTCCCTGCTCCAGTGGTATCGTATTGCTACCCAGCCTGTGATCCCTGCCTGTGATATTTGTGCATTTAAACCCACTGCTTGTCATTGCGCTGCATGTAACAGTAGACCAAGCGTGTGCATAATTTTCATTAACTAGCGCTTTGCCGATTGAAGCACTATCGTGGTGCTACACGCGCATGCCCAGCTGTTGTCTCTGCCAGCTGCCACTTAGTATTGCGCTCGTGTGTGTAAGCATTAGCGAGTGTTTAACTTTCATTTTACCGTGTTGTGAAGCCGTCATTCACTCGGTGTGCCCCTTGATTTAGGCAATTTGACTTGGATGCCATTTTGTTTGTTGTTTGTGCCTCGGAGCCCGTCCTCTCCGACCGATCCCGCCTCCCTGCTGACCCTCCCTCGCCCCTCCCCTCCACTATCCATTTATGCCAGATGCTTTCTCGCGCAGCGGTCGGGCGCAGCGGTCGCGCCCCATGCGCACCGAAGGTGCGCCAAAGGTAAGCCCGTCTACGCCCGTCCGCGCCTGGACCGCGCCCAGCGCCAGACCCCCTGGTCCCCGCCGTACCCAGCCCACTAGAGTCACATATGATGCCACAACTCTCCTCACCCTCAACACCGGACGCTCACCACAATGCTGCGAAGCCACCCCAGGACGTACCCACGGCCCATTCGCCTGCCTCTCCTGCAAGTTCAACTGTTCCAGGACCCTCACCAAACCCACTTCCTCCACACACAGCCCCAACTCTGACCGCCTGAAGTGCATCCTGCTGAACACCCGATCGGTCCACAGACACGCAACTGAACTCTGGGACCTACTTGACACTGCATCACCGGACATCGCCTTCCTTACCGAAACATGGATGAACACTTCATTAGCACCCGACATCGCCATCGCCATATCGGACGGCTACAAGATTACCCGTAAAGACCGCACCAACCAAACAGAAGGAGGCATCGCCATCATCTACAAGAACACCATCAAAATCACGACCAGCTCCGATGATGATCTTGCTACCGCCGAACATCTCCACTTCCAGATCCACACCGACCCTAGGACCACACTTAGAGGCACCCTCATCTACAGGCCTCCAGGCACCCGCACTCAATTCAGCGATGACATCACAGACTTCGTCAACCCACATGCCCTCACCTCCGTGAACTACATTCTTTTAGGAGACTTCAACTACCACCTTGAAAACAAACACGACAGCAACACCACCGCCCTTCTGGACAACCTGGCCAATCTCGGACTCAAACAACTTGTTGACACCCCCACCCATGTAGCCGGACACACGCTCGACCCTATCTTCACCTCCAGTAAGCACATTTCCTTCGACCACACCACAGCCCTTCACTGGACGGACCACAGCTGTGTTCACTTCAGCTACAAAACCATCCTAACCCACAACCGCCCACAACCCATTCCTCGGAGAAACTGGAACAAAATCACTTCCGACCAACTTCTCACATCACTCAACCAAAACCCTCCCACCCTCTCACTGGACCCAAACCAAGCAGCCATCAATCTCAAGCAATGGATCACCCACAGTGCTGACGAATTAGCACCCATGAAAAAACACCAGATCAAATCAGCCAACAAAAAGGCTCCCTGGTTCAATGATGACCTTAAAAAATCTAAGAAGCTATGCCGCACCCTGGAGAAAACATGGAGAAAAAACCCGGCCACAGACAACATGTCCACCCTCAAGGCTGCCACCCGCAAACACCACCAACTGATCCCATCCGCCAGGAAATCAGCACTCAAGGATCGTCTTGACAACAACACCCACAACAGCAAGGAACTTTTCAACATTGTTAAAGAATTCACCAACCCCACCGCAGCATCCAACGACATCACTCCATCCCAAGACCTCTGCGATGCGTTATCCTCCTTCTTCTACAACAAAATTGCCGACATCCACAAAAGCTTCGAGAACATTCCCAGCGCTCAACCCTCCCCACCCCCCTCAGATCCTACTCCGCCAACCAACAACCTTACCACCTGGAACCAATTACCACTGAAGACACCATCCGCCTAATGAACTCAATCCACTCTGGCTCGCCAACCGACCCCTGCCCCCACCACATCTTCAGCAAAGCAGACTCCATCATCGCACCCCATCTCCGTGATGTCATCAACTGCTCGTTCAGGTCTGCCACCTTTCCAGAAAGCTGGAAACACGCCGAACTCAGCGACCTCCTGAAGAAACCCACAGCAGACCCCTCCGAACTCAAAAACTACCGGCCCATATCCCTCCTCCCATTCCCGGCCAAAGTCATCGAGAAAGCTGTCAACAACCAGCTCGCCACCTTCCTTGAATCCAACAACTCCCTTGATCCATCTCAATCCGGATTTCGGACCAAGCACAGCACCGAAACCGCCCTCATTGCAGCTACTGACGACATCCGAACACTACTGGACAACGGTGAAACAGTGGCCCTCATTCTACTCGACCTCTCCGCCGCCTTCGACACAGTCTGCCACAGCACCCTTATACAATGCCTCAGCAACATCAGAATACAAGGAAAAGCCTTGGACTGGATCACCTCATTCCTCGCTGGGAGAACTCAAAGAGTCCGTCTCCCCCCGTTCAACTCTGAAGCCACTGAAGTCATCTGTGGAGTACCATAAGGATCTTCACTCAGTCCCACCCTCTTCAACGTTTACATGAGTCCACTTGCCTCCATCGCGCGTCAACACAACCTTAACATCATCTCTTACGCCGACGACACCCAGTTAATCCTTTCCCTCACCAAAGACCCTAACACCGCCAAAACCAATCTTCACGAAGGCATGAAAGAAGTTGCCGAATGGATGAAACATAGCCGCCTCAAACTCAACTCAGACAAAACTGAGGTGCTCATCCTAGGATCCTCCCCCTCTGCTTGTAACGACTCTTGGTGGCCTTCCGCTCTGGGCACAGCACCCACACCCACGGACCATGCACGCAACCTTGGCTTCATCCTGGACTCACCTCTCTCGATGTCCAGGCAAGTAAACGCAGTCTCATCCTCATGCTTCAACGTACTTCGCACTCTCAAAAAGATCTTCCGTTGGATCCCCCTAGAGACAAGAAAGACCGTCACCCACGCACTGGTCACGAGTCGACTGGACTACGGCAACACACTATACGCCGGAATCACAGCAAAATTACAGAAAAAACTCCAACGCATCCAAAACGCATCAGCAAGACTCATACTAGACATCCCTCGCCAAGATCACATCACCGGACACCTAAAAGACCTACACTGGCTTCCCGTCAACAAAAGAATTACGTTCCGCCTCCTCACCCACGCACACAAGGCCCTCTACAATCTAGGACCCGAATGCCTCAACAATCGCCTATCCTTCTATAAACCCACCCGCCAACTAAGATCGTCCTATCAAGCCCTCGCCGCGGTCCCGCGCATCCGAAAATCCACCATGGGTGGCAGATCCTTCTCCTTCCCTGCCGCCAAGACCTGGAACTCACTCCCCACTCACCTCCGCCTTACTCAAAACCACATCTCCTTCAGAAAAGATCTTAAAACCTGGATATTCGACAAATAATGAACCCCTCCCCAAGCGCCTTGAGACCCTCTGGGTGAGCAGTGCGCTATATAAATACACGAACTTGAACTTGAACTTGAACTTGGGACTGGGCACAGGTTACTCCCAGCTCTTGAAAATGCCATCTTGATACCAAGTGTGCAATGGTAGTTACACAGGATGTAGGTTGGGGCTTCCTTTATGGCAAGTGAGGGACTTGTAGTAAGATGAGATTTGGAGTACATGTTTTTGTTTTATAAAAAGATGGAAAGCAACAAGGTTCCGATCTTGTGAGGTGGACTCATCTCAATGACCTAAGTGCTGGCATGAAAAAGGGAGAGTTAAAGTGATAAAGATTACTGGTAAGTATTTCAAGTATTCTTAGGGAACAGTAATTCTGTATATGTGTATTTATTGATTAATAAAGTTTTAAATAGTGCAAACATTACCCAAGTGGGTATCAGAGCGCTTCAGAGAAGAACAAGGATAACAGGGAGGCAGACAAGCAGGTCATACAACAATCTGAAAGTGCAGGACTAACAAGTTAACAAGAGTACCAAGTTATAGGACTACCACATAAATACTATACATAAGCACACATGTAAGGAGGAAGCATCAAAGCATGGCCTTAGGGGGCTATAGGTACATTATAAGTTCAGAGCTTATGCATAAGTAGTGCTTTCACTTCATTTTTGAAAGAGGACGTTGAGGGATTCAGGTTTCCGGAGGCAAGGCGTTCCAGATTCTAGGGGCAATACTGGAGAAGGCTCGGTTATAGGTTTCTTTCATTGAAATTTTGCAGTTTGAGCAGCAAAGTGCTAGAACTTCTCAAAGATCTGCAACCACCATGGAGTTCCAGTTTCCGGGCGAGGTACAGAGGAGCATTAAGGTGAGGGGCTTTGTGGGTCGTGCAAGCAATTTTAAGATGAATCCTAGCCTCAAATAGAAGCCAGTTTAAAGAATTCAAATCCGGAGTGATGTGCTGATTTCTTTTGGATCTTGTGATGAGCCTAGCCGCCGAATTCAGAGAGGCCCTAAGCGGTGCCAATTTGTAGCTCGGAAACCACAGAGCGGAGCACTCCCATACTCCAATCTGGAGATGAGCAGACTCGAAGTCTTCCGGAGGAAGGAAGGGTTTTATCCTTCTTAGTATGCTCATTTGGAAGTTGATCCTTTGGTGGCAGCGCTGATGTGCTCCTGATTCTTCAGGGCCTTATCAAGTATTATTCAGAGAGATTTTGTATAGTCAATGATGTGTGGAATACAGTTGAGAGCGTTAGTTGTTTCATGTATTCAACGATAAGGAGGAATTCCATTTTGATGGAGTTTAGCTTGAGATGGGTGGAAGTCAGTCAGTGGTGGGTTTTGAGAAGTGTTGAATTGAGTAAGTTGATATCTTCGGGGGAAGAGATTTTCAGGTACAATTGAGTATCGTCAGCAAACATGTGGTACAGTATATAGGATGATTTGAGCAATCGTGTTAAGGGCTTTATGAACAGGTTGAAGTATGTGGGTGAGAGCGAGGACCCTTCTGGGACCCCCAGAGTGATCGGCGTAGAGTTGGAGAGGGAGTGATTGACTTTAATTATTTGAGTTTTGTTGTGAAAAAACGAGGCAAACCAGTTTAACACTGATCCTGAAAGACCCATCCTGCGTTGCAGTATGACAAGAAGGTTGTCATGTTTGGCCGTATCAAAAGCCGAAGAGAGGTCAAGGAGGATTGGAAGGCAAGCTTCGTTCCGATCCAGCATTTTGACAGCATCACCCAATATGCGGGTAATGGCAATTTCAGTGCTATGGCCCTGACGAAAGCCCGATTGGAATTGATCTTGAAGCTGGAATTGATCAATGTGGCTACATAGTTGAACATGGCCACATCTGGCAGCTTCGATAGAGTAGGAATGCTAGTGATTAGACAGACGTTGTTAAAGTCGTCTTGCTGAGCAGTAGGTTTTTTAAGAATGGGTGTAACCTGCCCAGACTTTAGACAATAAGGAATCACACCTTGCTGTAGGGAGGCATTTACAATCTTGGTCCATATTGGAACTAGGGACCTCTTCATTTCATTGAAGAAACTGGGGGGTAACGGATCACTGAAGTGGTTTGAGGATTTAAGTGTAGTAACTATGTTAAGTATAGAGATTTCGTCAAAGGGTGTGTATTGGCTCCAGGATGTGCTGTTTTGGGTTGTATACCCTGGACCAGGGAGTGGCTAAGGGGAGGGAGTGGATGAGGGGGATGGGCTGTCAGCTGGTTCATCGATGTCTGGAGATCAGTTTCAATCTTATCCATCTTTTCAAGGAAGAAGTCAGCAAAATCATCACACATTTTGCTCTATAATGGAAGCCATTGGCAAAAGAATGGGGAGATTGTTGGATTGGAGTTTAATTAGTTAAAAATGTTTTTTGGCCTGTTTCTGGCTTTATCTAGTTGGCTTCTGAAAAAGTTTGCTTTCGCACTTCTAATATGTTCATTGTAAGTGCTCCTCCTAGATCTCAGGAGATTAAGGTATTCAAGAGATGACGAGCCCCTCCATGATTGTTTGGCTCATCTCAGATTGCGTCAATCTGTATTTAAGCTATCGTTGAACCAAGATGTGGAGTCTTTGGTGGACATTTTTTGTAGTTGCAAGGGGACAATAGCATCAAGAATGTTCAATATAGAGTTGTTATAATGCTTAGTGAGGTCAAGAACCCGAGACATGTGAGTAGGTGGAGGCAAGGTCATGTTGCCAAGGGATATAATTTCATTCAGGTTTTCATTCCAGATGGATCTTTTCCAGTGACTAGGGGAGACATGCATGAAGCATTTTTGTATTTGCAAACGGGCCGATTCACATTTGCGTATACAATAAAGGCTTTTCACATGCATCAAACCCAAATTGCGATTCGGTAACCTGTTACCAAATCGCAAATTGGGTTTTAGATTTGGTATTTGGAAGGGGTGTGTTAAGGGCATCTCTTCCAAATACTGAACCCTAACAATATGCATGAATGTTTTGTGACCGTGAATGCGGTCGCAAAACATTTGCATATTATTACCTACTTCAAGTAGGTGGTAACCCATTCGCAAATGGGAAGGTTGTAAAAGCATTTTTAAGAGAAGGCAGTGGTCCCACAGACCACAGTCGGGTCTTAAAAAATTTAAAGAAAACTTTTCATTTTATTTTTTTGTAAAGCATCTCATTTTCCTTTAAGAAAAAAAAGACTGCTTTATTTAAAAGCAATCACGGACATGGTGGTCTGCTGACTTCAGCAGACCACCATCACCGTGACTTTTGCGAATCCTAGGGGTTGCAAATTGCAATCCACCTCATCAATATTAATGAGGTAGAGAGACTTGCGACCCCCTAGGAATCACATTCTGAAACTCTTCGAGTTTCATGCATTGTAAATTGCAATTACCTATTTGCGATTCTCAGGAATTCGCAATCAAGTATTTGCAATTTAAAATGTTGATGCATGTGCCCATAGGTATCTTAGGTTGAGATTTTAATGCAGTTTAAGGTTCCATGATAATAATAATAATAATACTGACATTTATAAAGCGTGAACAGCTACCTCAACAGAGGTGTCCCGGCACTCTAGCAGTAGGCGGTACGGTGACCAGTAAGCAGACCCCAGTGGCTAGCCCAGGCTAAAGAGCCAAGTTTTCACAGCCTTCCTAAATAATTCAATATGGCGAAAATTAGTTGGCAGAGAGTTCCATAGTTTGGTAGCACCAACCGTGAAAGATCTGCCACCTAGCCGAGCTTTCATAAATCGTGGAGTACAGAGCAGATTTTGAAAATTGGATCTCAATGAACACTTCTGCTTATAGCAACATAGCCGTTCTTTTAGGTAATTAGGACATTTACCATGAATTGACTGGAATGCCAAGGTCAGAGCCATAAACTCGATTCTCCTTGCCACTGGCAGCCAGTGGAGCTCTTTGATATGCAGAGAGATATGATGACGAAATGGTACATGTCTGATCAGTCTCGCAGCCGCATTCTGTACCATCTGCAGTCTTCTAACTAGATACACTGGCAGGTCCAAATAGAGGCAGTTTGCATAGTCCAGCCTGGATGTCACAGTGGCATGGACTATGGTTCTGAGGCAATCCTCCGGCAGAAGATATAGAAATTTCCGCAAATCTTTCAACTTGCTGAAACAGGAAACTGTCACCTGCCGGATTTGGGCTCAGAAGGAGAGATCTGCTTCCCACTTCTCCCCTAGGTTTTTGCAGTGGCTGTTGGGATGGGGGGAGAGCCCATTTCAGCCGGCCACCACAGCTCCACTGCTGGCTGCAAGGCCTTGCCGAAGAACAACACTTCCGTTTTCTCAGCATTGAGTTTGAGCTTATTGTTGTTCATCCATAGAGCATGGTCTTTCAGACAGTCCTTAAAACTCTTGAAGGAGTCCTCCCACAAATCTTTAACGGAAAACACTAACTGGGTATATTGCCTTCACGCCCCCCTTGACTATAAGTGAGAACAGCGGGGCCAGATAAATATTAAAAAGAAGCGGGCTCAGCTCCGACCCCTGTGGTACTCCACACCATAGATGCTTGGGTTCCGACTGATGGGGTTGCAGGGCCACTTTCTGAGAGCGATTTTTTTAACAAATGACTTCAATCAGGCAAGTGCCACCCTTGATACCGATGTCCAGGAGTGTCTGAACCAGAATTGAATGGTCCACCCTGTTGAACGCCACGGATAAATCCAAGAGCACCAGCATCGCTGAAGCTCCTGAATCCACTGACATTCTCACCGACTCTTCCACTTCTAATAGAGTTGTCTCGGCACTGAAGCTGGACCGGAAACCGGATTGGGTATCATGCAGAATGTCATGACTCTCGATGAAATTAGCCAGTTGTCGCTGCACCATTTTTTCCAGCATTTTTGCTGGATCTGGTAGCAATGGGAGGAGTGTGGCATGTTTCCATGTGTCCGGGAAAGTGCCAGAAGTGAGAGATGTATTCCATATGTGAGTCAGCACATAGATAATGGAGTAAACCAGCGCTTTCCGCAATTTAGGGGGGCATGGGTCCTCCGGTGAACCAGACTTACATCTCAGGATCTCTGCCAATGCTTCCTACTGAGAAATGGGGAGGAATTCCGAGAGGGTGAACTCTGGCATACTACTCTCATTTTCATCTGTTTTATTAGTCTGTGTTACAGCTGTAAAGGAGTTATAGACCTTCCGAATGTTATTATCGAAAAAGTCTGAGTTTTTTTCACACAGTGAAAGAAAGGCTTGCACTTCGATCTCTCATTCCCTTAGTTTAAAGAAAGAGTTAACAACTCTAAATATTTCCTTGCTTGAATCATCTGTATTATTAATACCCTTCACCACACGGTTCCTCCTTGCCTCTCTCATCAGTTTATGGAGCTCAATGGTGCTTTCTTATATGCCAGCTTAGCCAAGGCACTATAATCCACCCTCCACTGACGTTCCAGGCATTTGCATCTACTTTTATTTATCCTAAGAGTCTCTGAAAACCAAGGAGCCGAGGGGGATTTCCTCAAGGTTTTGGTGACTCTAGCAGGGGCAGCGGACTCAACCGCTGGGGAAATCCACTTATTTAAAGCAAGTGTATCTGGATTAGGATCATTTGATAGTGGTGGTTGACTAGCCTGCAGAACTGGACCCAGGGACTCATCTGTCAGCCTTTTCCAGTTTCATTTTAGAAAATATCAAGTTCTCCTGTACTGGCTAGGTCTTTCCAAACTCTATGAAAATGGAACTAAGCAATGGTCAGTCCAAACCAATTTGCCTGAGGTCTCGGATATCAGGGACGGGATGTTAGAACAAATAAGGTCTCGGGTATGCCCTGCCGTATGAGTGGGTAGGTTCACGTGCTGAGTCAAATTGGCTCCGATGAGGGACGAGACCAGCTGCGCTGCCTGCACACAGCTTGGGTCATTCACATGTAGGTTAAAATCCCCATACGCTGTAAAATTGAAATACAGTAAAGATTTCTGGGCAATATAGTTACAAAGTTCAGGAATTATATTAGGCACACAGTCTGGGGGTCTATAAACCAAAAGTCCTGAAAAAGAGGTTGTAGGACCAATCTTAAAACAGAAGTTTAGCCCTTCTATCGGAAGGAGATGTAGTGATGATCAGCCCAGTCACACAGGACAATCGGGTCAAGTTGAAAGAAGTTGGATTTAGCAATTAGTGGGGCTGTCACAGAACCGACTCATGTTAAGGTCAACTAGGAACGTTTTGAGGCTATTCACTGCAGGTTCATTAACATCATTCTAGTGAAGATTGAAGTCTCTGAGGAAGATTTGGGGACAGTCATGAGCCACATTGGAGGTGATGGTTCCATAATTTGTTCAACAAAAGGGAAGTTATCACCCGGCGGATAGTACAATGTGTTCAAGGTGCTTAGAGGCCTGGGGCTGCTTATGATGTCTATGCACGGATGTATGACATTACAACGCATGCTTCACGCATGCTTTTACATCGCAGTTTTTACAACACATACCATTACAACGCATAGCGCTTTGGGGTGCTGGATAGTGAATAGTTTAATTTACTATTCCAACTCCAGTCCCCGTGGATAGTAGGGAAGGTGTTGGATAGTAAATTAAATCTATTCCCTATCCTAGAGCGCCCCCCAGCGCAATGCATTGCAATGGTTTGCGTTGTAAAAGTTGCGATGTAAAAGCACTGCGTGGTAAAAGTTGCTTGTAAAGGATGTTTCCCCTATGCACATGTATTTACAAGAGGGGAGAGTAGCAATGTGTGACTGTTTCACAATAAGACTATTCAGATATTTACAGGCGTCTAGAATGTCAAGGACCAGACCAGAAGACTCCTTTAGCCAGGTGTCCGTAAGTATTAGAAGGTCAAGGTTCTGTGCCAAGTTGAGTTCAGCAATATCCGCGGTGTGTTTCACAGTAGATCTACAATTGATAAGTAAGCATTTCAAGTGGGGAGTTGAGTCGGATGGGGTAGATTGAGTGATGAGAACTTGTTTGAGGTTAGCGGTGTTTATAGTGTTAGGGTTGTGTCTGAGTCTTCTGTGAGATTTTAGAACTGAAAGGGGAGATGCCAACTTGGTGTAGTAGTTAGCAGCTGGTACTTGAATATGTCTGTTCTTCCCTAACGACCTGTGGGCCAAACTGTAATTAGCTAATACTGAGGTGATGATAGTAAGCTTATGTAGGTCAGCCCTAAATAGTTGAAGATCCTGAGAGATATCAGCTAGGCAAGAAGCAGGAAGGAGGTTATGCTCATATGACAAGGAGTGTATCTGGGAGCCCGTGTGTGGGGAGGGAGATCTGATAACAGAATTTGGGTGATGCTGATCAGGGAGATCCAGGGGAGGAGAGGTTGAGTTGGAGAGATAATTTGGCTTGCCAGGTAGCTATGGAAGACTACTGAGCAGATTACTTAGAGATGCTAGGGTTGTATGAGTACTGATGGAGTTAGTGAAAATGGGGTCAGACTTCAGGGCGGTCACCTTGTGAGCCATGGGACGTGTGGGGGACAAATTAATAGCGGGTAGGCAGGGGCTAGCACAGGATGTGGGTATAAGTGTAGTGGCTGAGGTAGAGCTATTGCTATGACGCCAAGATTAGGGGAGTGGGTAGTGTGCTGGGTAAGATCACTGATAATTATGTGAGTGTTGGTTCTTGCTGGCAGATGAGGGGAGATGGGAAAGTGGGAGCTGCTTGAAGCAAAGGTGTTGAGGGGGGGAGGGGTGAAAAGGTGGGAGGGACTATGTAATGGGATCACTTGGGGGGGCTACGAGAGGCATGAGGGGCTAATCCACTTATTTGCAGTATAAAGATTGCTGCTAGTTATAGACCTATTGATGTTGTGAAAAGTTTACTCAAAAGTACCAAGGTGATGGTCAGCAGCTTGGATGAGGATTATCCCTTTGTTATATATGGTGATGGTAGCCGCAGCTTTGAAAATGGGTGAGGGGACTACCAAGAGCCTTAGTCTGTGTGCGATTTTTTGGGAGGAAGTGATCATGAGTAGCGAGTGGAATGCTTTCCTCCATTTAGCTCATCTCTTCGAGTAGAAGATGAGATAACTAATTGTAGAACCCTTTTTAAAGCAGAAGTAGAGATCAAAGATTAAGGTTTCTGGATAACATTTAAGAATTCTATGTTTGAGGCATTTAGATGCATTTTTCATTAGGGTGGTGGGTATGTAATTGTAAAAGTATTGAGGCCCAAAGACTCCAACTTGGCATCAAGTGACCTCTGTGACGTGGTATCTATGATTGAGAGAGACAGATGAACTCAGAGAAGGCAAAGATGTAGGGAAGCGTAGATGACCTGAGCCCCAATTAACCAGATGGGAGGGCAATCAACGGGTGTTGGTTTGTATCTCAATGCAGAGACATAGCTCTTTTTTGTTTAAATGTGTTTATTGTTGTTTCTCATTTTGTAGTACACAATCGCTCAGAAGTTACATAACCATGTATGGGTTCTTGCCCCTCTTCCGTTTCTTACTTCCCTTGTTACATCATGCAGACACATAGCTCTTAGCGACAAAGAAGCCACGTCATATTAGTCACTATCAGTGGTGATAAAGTGTCCAGATGAAAACCTCTTTTGGCCAGAGAGGGTGGGTCAGAAGTCGGGTCATTATAGAGAACGGAGACAGCCAAGAGCAAATGTCGGCAACCAAGCCCCTGCTAATATGACCACACCAAAGTTCTATTAAAGTCAAAAGTGAGCCTGGAGTCCGCCAGAATAGAAATGGAATGGTCAACGTGCACTCACTAGCTGTTACAAGATGGCCACCCCATTATCCATAAAGATCTGGATGGCAGAGAAGCAGTCCTACTTTTGTTTCTATGGCAGAAGGAATGTGGAAATGTACCCCTTTTTTAGGCGTACACGGATGCAGGGTCACCCTTTTGTCCAAGGTTTCAAAGACCAACAAAGTAGAGATCAGCACTGACGTCGGTATAAATAACAAGTTTATTAATCACTCATGAGTGGGACCACATCCACACAGCACTTCCAAGTGCTGCCTGAGGTAGTACACTGGCTTCACAAACCAGTGACCTCTTTATATAGGTGTTGTGCAGTGTAAGCATGTGAACAGAAATGGAAAGAACAGTTTTAGATATAGTTATCATCAAACAAGGGCAGATAAAAACTACATGGTTAGCCAGGTGGGAGGGGGACCAGGAGAGCTTATGGCAGCAGAAATTATTGACAGATAACAGATGTACTGGCATCTACAAACTCTCAGCACGTACATTGCTTTTAGCTGAGTTAGGAAGTCAACTAAAATAGATACCACAGACAGGAAAAGACGAGCAGCAGAGGAAAGGAGAATTACGAAGGAAAGGAAATGGACACCACAGCCAAAATGGATGTGTCTTATGCCGAATAAAATATTACACGTTTTCCACTGACGGCCGTTTTGGCACAAGCTAAGACATTTTCCTGTGCTTTAAAAGGGGTACGATAAATATCATGGATATCAATCAGCATCATATCGCTGACTTCTCTGTCTATTGCTAAATGGGTATTTACATTTTGAACATTTGTTTTATAAGGTAGACAACTAGTACAAGTGGAAATACAAAGGGAACATAGCATTGGCCCGCATTGGATTCATAAACAACAAGAGAAGAGAATAGCTATAATTATGAACAAGGCCGATAGTATTTTCAATCCCCATACAGAAAAAAACGTTACAGAACAATCCAGCCCAAGTCCATGTTCCTGAATCTTGACGTATCTCAGTGGCTATTTTATGCATTATGGAAATGGCATCATAAACAGAAGGGGCGTGGTCAGGGATAAAGACACAACAACTACTACCAATAATGCAACATGCTCCACCACGACCAACTAAAACCACGTCTAGCACCATTCGGTTTTGCAAAGTCACAATTCTTATAATTTGGAGTTCTTCGGTAATATTTATAAGCCCCATTGCTGTCTGATTAGTCACAGCCTCTACTACACTGGTTAAGCACCTGCTATTTAAAGCTGCATCAACAAGAAAAAGAGTCCCAAATTAAAGTCAACATATTTCTGTAATGCAGTGTGAGTTTGATCCACTTCATCATCATTTATAGTTTGGAATCGGTTCAAGGAAACGTCATTAAACAGTTCTTGATCTTTATGATAAGGTGCTAGGGACACAGGAGAAAACAAGAAGGACACGAAGCAAGTTCTGGACCATCGATTGGTAGATGATAGTAGCCTTTACTCCCACAAATGAAATAAGTGTAGTGTGAGAATAGAAAACTGCTATTGTTCGTTCCAGTAATGTTCAATACTGTGGTACAGTCACTTTTTAGCACTGGGATACTACCAAAACTGCTCACACAAAGATTTGCTCGGGCTCTAGCAATAGCAATGACCAAAGGCCCGTTACCTTTTGCCGTTAGAGTGTTGGGGTAACAACGTGCAGAGAAATTTCCTATGCGATACTCCTTTATTACCCATACAGTTCCTTTGGCTGGTGGGTCACCTTTCTCATCGGGGTAACAAACTTTATTAAGCTTTGCATTAAGTCCTCCTACATCATCTAGAGTAATATTAGCAATTTCAGAGACCCACAACAGTGCAAACCAGGCTCTATAGGAGCCATTATGCGAGAATGGCAAGGGAAGGAAAGGCGTTCCTCCCTTCTTCTGATATGCTGGCGTCATTCCACATACCCAGCAGTTGGTAGTGTTTGTAGCATTATGAGTATGATGCACATTTGTATGAAAGTGTTATTGAGATGTGACATTCGGGTTTTCTTTCACGAAAGGGAAAAGTAAAATAATAATGTTCAGTGGGGACAGGAGTAGTAGCAGTCAGTAAGTTTCGAGTGGAGCTACTTCCTCTACATCCCACATTATGACAACAGTCAAAGTTAGTCCAATAGCGAATATCATGCTTTTACTACAGACTTTTGCAGCATTCTATTTCTTCTCCTCCGGGTTGTTTATTTCATTGATAAAGAACAAAACAGATGGTGCCCTAGGGTCCTGGGCAGGCATTGGTTTCTTCACTAACGTTGAGACGAGTAATCACTGATAGGCTACCCCCTTTGTAGTCAGTCTTTAACCACACAGGACAGTGGTTCAAACAGTCTCTTTCTACGATGAAATGTCTTTCTTCCTGGATTGAAGCAGATATCTAGATATACAATGGATCGTGGGGTCCGGGAAGACTTCCTCAGGTCCTTCAGGTGATGCAGCTCGCCCTTTCACGGTAATCAAAATGTCGTGGTGATTTGTCAATGCAGCCGGGCTTACGAGGGCATGCAGCATGGAATCGCCAGGCCGAAGATCATAGCCTTCACCCTGCGACCTGTCTGGGAGAACTGCCCATACCTGCTGATAAATAGAAGTCAAGCTGTCAGTTAACTCGGACAAATTGTCACTCATCAACACATGGTGTACATCATGTATAGGGCGAGGCCTAGGGATTCCCCAAATATTCATAGGCCTGCCAAACACAACCTCATATGGCGTAAGGCCAGATCGTGTATGTGGTATTGATCTGATAGAAAGTAGTGCTAGGGGCAGGGCATCAGGCCATTTAAAAAATCTGGAAGCCTGTATTTTAGCCAATTCAATTTCAGGGTGGAGTTGTAACGCTCCACCTGGCCTGCTGACTGTGGGTGAAAAGCGGCATGAAATTTCTGCTTAATCCTGAACCCTTTCATGACATATTCTACAACTTGCCCAATTAAATGAGGTCCGTTGTCCATTTGCAGGACCTCAAAGGGTGCAGTTTGTGTTGCAAATCCTCCTGTTGGAGTTTGCGTTCACTTTCCAGGATTATACTGGATACAGACCAACCAAGACTGGACCATCTTTTTAGCAGTGCCAGCAATATCAGGATGATCCCAAACTTGCATGAGATGTTTTGCCATTGAGGATGCACCAACATGTGCCGGCCCGTGTGCATGTGAATCATGGGGTATAAGTAAGCTGTGGGTAACTTCTGTTTGGTCATATCTTTATTCCTCCAACAGCCCTCATCATCCAGTGCCCCCACCTTAGACCATTGGTATAGCTCATCAGCGGAAGCAGATTGTTGCATGTCCAGCACCTCTTGCCTGGCATCATGCCAACGTACAGCTTGTGACTTCACCACATACATGGAGGTAGTGCTTTGCAGCATTGTGGTCTCAGGAGCTGTGTGATCCGCAAATGCATTTACCTGCTCCTATTTTATCAGTCACTTTCTTGTGTGCACCACATGTAACAATTGCTACTTTCTTAGGATAGTTTATGGCAATAAGAAGATTATGCACTTATTCTCCATGCACTATCTGTGTCCTATGTGAGGTGGGGAAACCCCTTTTTTTATATAAGCGACCAAAATTATATGCCACCCAAATGCGTACTGGCGGTCGGTAAAAATATTGACAAGTAAGTCTGTACTAAGCTCACATAATCTTGTTAGTGAGTGTAGTCTGGAGTTCCTAATACTGGTACAGAACAAAGAGCTTGGCGTGACTGTTGTAAGGCATTCTGGCATTCAGTAGTCCATGGAGCGGCAAAAAAAAGGACCAACAAAGGTTTAATAATGTGTGAAAAACTGCCTACAAAAAGAAGTGAGGCCAAACAGTGCACAGACATCCTTCTGAGTACGGGGCACGGGAGTATCTAAAATGGTCTGAATGTGATCTTGTGTAAGTGTACGTCCCCCCTTAGACAGGAGGTGACCTAAATAGGTAACCTGCTGTCTACAAAATTGTAATTTCTTTCTAGAGACTTTGGCCCAGATGCATGAAAGGAAAATCAGGTCGCAAAGGTGCAGATTCTCAGAATCTGCCCCTTTGCGACCGGTATTTTTGCATTTGGGATGCATCATCCCAAATGCAAAAATCGCAATTTAAGGAATCTCTAGATTGAGATTCCTTAAATTGCAATTGCATTTAAGGAATCCCAAATTGAGATTCCTTAAATGCAATGCAACAAAGTAAAAAAATTAGCGATTTCGCTAATAGGGGAAGCAAATTACCATGAAGTTGAACTTCATGGTAATGTGCAAAAACTTTCAAAAATGCACTTTTGTGCATTTTTCAAAGTTTCATGTTGCGCACACACATGCCCTTAGGGCATGTGTGGGCATGTGTGCGCGCAACATATGTGCACAGATTAATTTCAGGGGTGCAACAGGGTGTCCTTTGGACACCCTTGCACCCTTGAAATTGCATTCTCAATTTGCGATTCGCTAATTGCTAATCGCAAATTGAGAATGTCTTCCCATTCATTCCTATGGGCCTATAGGCCCATAGGAATGAATGGGGAGGTATTCCTTAATTGTGACTCGCAATTTGCGAGTCTCAATTAAGGAATATTAAGAAATCGCAATTTGTTTAGCGATTTCTTCATGCATAGCATTTTGCTATTCCTTATTAGTGTGTCCTTATTTTTCGCTAATAAGGAATCGCAAAATGGATGCTTGATGCATCTGGGGGTTAGTGATGATGGGAGGCAAGAAATGATAACAAAAACAGTGTTCCTTCTTTACACTAGGTAAGGACGCCAGAGCAGCATCCTCATTGATAAGACAGGATCACTCAACCATTGAATAATTGTCATTCAAAATAACGCGCACATCTTCCGGAGAACAACGTATTGAGGCACGAAAATATTTAAGCATATCGATACCCACAATGTTATCCGGTGTGGTAGTGGAGAGAAAAAATGGGCATGCTGCAATAAATTTATCAAGTCTGAATTCAAGTGGCTGTGAAAGTGGGCTAGGTGTAGGCATTCCATCGAATCCTATCAATGTTTTCATTGTGCCGGTCAGGGGAGCCCTAGGAACCATTTTTTAGACAGAGCACTATGAGTAGCCCCTGTATCAACCAGAAACCGATCAGTAGATTCCAAGACGTTTGCATCAACATAAGGACCCATTTGATCTACTGTCACCTCAACCAGTTCCTTACCCCATCCTAGGCTTTCCTATGCATAAGCAGAATCTGCAAGGGCATCAGCAGAGTAATCAGACATTTGATATTGATTTCATCTGTCAAAAGTATTACAGTAATTTGGTCCTTTTTCAACTGTTTCAAATCTAGGGCGAGCTCCCATACCTCCCCTGTTTCCTGAATTTCCTGGGCGTCCTCTCATACTGCCCCTTCCCCGCTGATACTGCTGACCTCGCAAAAGAGGGCACTCAGAACGCCAATGTCCATAGCTGCCAAGGTTTCAGATTGCTTATGTGTGACATTTCCAATAATTAAGTGTACTTATGTGTGACATTGTAGTGCAAATGTGTGACACTCCGAGCGACACTTTCTCACACGAGAAACCAAGGAATAAGGTCCATTTAAAGAGATAAATATCAGGAATGAGCGCCTTCTGAGCAGTAAGACACCCCATAGAAGGCCTAGGAACTGTTATAAACCCCCTGAAATGGAGGGTCACTAACTGATTTTGCATTTCTAAAGTGATCTTACGGTAGTGACTTCTGGAAAGAGCCTGGACACCTTGTAATGACTGCCATGACTCCTGCCGGATCACTTTTGGAGAGAAATTATCAGGCCCTTATTCTGCAGTGAATATGGTATGCTAGAGAAACCTCTCAGCAGTTAATGAGAAAGAGGTACATCACTCAGTCGTCATTGTTAGGGTTGAGACCAAACTAATATTTCACCAGTGTTTCACCAGCCTGGCAGGTATTTTTATAACAATGCAGGTAAAAAATGGGGAGATCTCGTCTGAATTCCTATTTTTCCTTTAGAAATATAAAACTGCAGCTCCAAATACATCAACAGGGTTATTACATTTTCAAAAATTGTTACAAATGAGTTTTAAAACACGCCACCTCAGCAATAAAAAACAAAGAATACAGAATGACTCTGTATACTATTGAGGCTTTAAACTGTTCAAATAGCTGTTAGGCTGTTATTTTCCTTTGCTAAAGGTAGCAGTCACTGAAAGCCAGACATCTCTCAGTCAGGCTCGAAATATGGGTTTTGGGGGCTGAACTGTCCCTGCAGCCCATGGTGCCTGCTGCACCAGCTGTCGTAGCTTATCTCAGGTTGGAACATTAGATGCTGGTATGTATATTTGATTAGAAGGTCATTCTGGACTGGTAGGTCGGGCGCCGGATTCCATGAGCATTGTGTGTAGAAAACTGTGTGCTCGGTAGGAACCGGGTGGTTTCTTTAAGGGGTAAGTTATGCTAGCAACTTGAGCTACATATTAGTAGTGAATTAAAGTCTAGTGCCTCTTACCTGTCTTCTGTGCGGGTAGTTTTGCAGCCTGTCAATGAGTTTGTTGCCGAGGTTGCATTCCTATTTAATGTCGGGGAAAAAATGTGAACGTGTGCTAGTACAATGTACTTTGGTGGTCATGTAAAGCGCGCTCTAATACCTTCAGGCCGATTTTGCGCTATAATCTTTACGTGACAACACAAAAAAACCCTCATGTGCTGGGCTCCCCCGGGCCGCTGGCCGTGGTCCGTGCCGGCGGGGTTTGGGACCATCCGGGTCCATCGGTCGCACTGCAGGGCTAATCATTTTAAAAGTATTGCCTTTTGCCCAGCCCTTCTTCCAAGCCTTCGCACTTAAAGCAACTGATGTATTGGACTCAGCAGCACACTTACTTCTTTTGAGCATGGCATTACTCCTCATGCCGCATGATTCTGTCCCAGCCGGGACTTGAGCATGCACACACTGTTTTACAGGCGCTGCCGGTGGGATAGACTGTCCGGTTGTCTACAGCGTGGGCGCACTGCAGTGGTGAGCTGTTTTCCGTATTGCCCTCTGCAGGGCAGCAGTGTGTGAAAGCCGGTATGCGAGCCGCCGGCAGAGTCCATAGCTGGAAACCACCCACCACGCGCTGCGAGGGCCACGCTTTGCTGCTTTTGCACAAGCAGCATGGCCTTAGGGCAGGCAACAGCTGAGCTCATGCACACTTGATGCCACTTGCGGCCGCTAAAGTCACGTACGATGTCCCGGTTGCCATTGGGCAAAATGAATCTGACGTCAGTGAACGCTAATGCAGCACGCGTATCCTAAGTAATATTGTAACACTGTGTTCAGCGCTTGTAGCTGTGCCAGTCCCCAAGCCTGCCATGAACATCGCGCTGCCATTGTAGCTTGTATGGTAAATTTGGATATAGCAGCGCTCTGACTGACAGGTGAGAAGGCTATAATGCGTGACTTTGCATTTCAGTGCGGTGATGCGGATCACCACACTGAAATGCGTTAGAGTCACGCCTGATGCGTGATACTTGGCAGGACTGAATGCCCAGTCTCTTTACAATAAGCACACTGATCAGAGGACAAATTTGCTCGAGGAAGAGGGGGCACTCCAGGTGTATACATTACACGTCCGTCTCTTCCACCTCCCCTAAATGGGGGACCATATACTAGAGCCAACATAACTTTTGTCTTTAACTCCCTAACCTTCTTATCCTCCCTGCCTTTTGCTTCCTGTTTCTGCCGCTCATAATATTGGGCCATGGTCAAAAGGGAAACGGGGAAGACGAGGTCCAAGAACTCTCGCTAGCCTTTAAGCCACTAGCTATTTCCGGTAACATATTAGCTCCAAATTTATCAACAAACAAATGCTTACCCGTATCATTGGCCAATTACTGACCACTAATATCATGGAATGTATCCTCAAACCTTGAAAAGAATTCAGAAACTGAGTCATCCATTTTCTGTTTACAGGACACTAACGTAGTCCAATCTATTTTCTTAGGGGGTATGAGAGTCTTTAACTTAGTCACAATAGCTTTTCTATTGCATATGTCGCTAAAGTGGGAAGGGTATGGCCAGACGTGGGTCCCGTGCTCACTACACCACTGGATTCAAGCTAGTCTGGCTGATGAAAGGTAATGCACTGAAACCGGTCCCAGGATGCTTGTTACCGGTCCAGGAAGGACCTGGCTTGGCAGTCTGGGCTGGACTGTTCCCACAAGGAACAGGGTCAAGACTGATTTGCGTATGACTGGGTCCAAACTGGGGTGGTGTGTTGAGCAAAAGAATGATGGATTAAACCCAGATCTTTGTGACTGGGGGTGAATGTTTGCATTGTCCAGTATTCCGTCCATCAACTGTTTCTTTTGCACAGATCTAATATCTCCTTCTGAGGGTTCTGCTCAGGCTCCCTTTCCGCATCTATTTGTTCTAAATGTTTCCAGGTATCACCATATGCTACATTGTCATCTATTTTACGTATTGTTCTCCACATATCAGGAGGCAAAATAAGCCCAAAGAACATATCAATATCTGGCAGAGTCATAGTGCAGGAGCTAATGGCTCCTTCCACCTCCTCATATAAGGTGGCAGTATTTTTCCGGGGGTCGGGCAAAGCAGCTTTAAGAGCCATCACTTCAGCTCTACTCCAAGGAGTATAAACCCAATTATATATAAAATATCATTTGTTCCTGCACCCTTCGGGGGAACATACAGGGGTGCAGCTACACGCATTGGTCTCATAGCAGACTCACTACTGCTGGGATCATTCGCATTCACCGGAATATCCGTCTTCTCTGTCTGAGATTCTGTTGTCTCAATGCCTACTTGCTGCTTTTTAGCTAATTCTTTTTCCTTTTCTATTTGTAATGTATCATCCCGTAATTTAACCGCTCGTCTAAATGTGTCGGATATATTTTTGAAAGGGTAAGTACCATCTCTTAACTGCCTAAAATCTGTCTTCAAATCATTTGGGCCTGATTCGTCAGAGATATGCTGCCAATTATATAATATCTCCCAACAGAACTTTTCTAAAAATATAATTGTTTTGCATTTTCCCAAGCCTGAACTCTAGTTGTGAGGATCGTCGCTGTAGTCTTCCGACGAGGTTCCTCTCTAGCACTGCCCTTCAATTTATCTTTACCTGTGCTAGACAGAGTAGAGCGAGTCTGTCGCCCAGCTTGCTTATCTATATCTTTTTCATCAGAAGACAAATGCTCCTCGTCAGAAACCTCATCCTCAGGGGCACTTGGAGTGGGGAATTTATACGAGGGTGGGGGTTGTTCTATTAGGATGCAGTCATCCTGCGGTTTATTAAGTATGGGATAAATAGGGCGCCTAATAGGGTACTGGCCATTTACCTCTAATCAACGTTCTCTATCTTCTTCTTCTATTTTTTCTATCTTTTCTTTATTTTTTTAATGCGTGCGCTTTTTGATATATTATTTTTCGTTGTTCTTTTTCTGCTATAGCTTCTGCTCTCTTCACTCTCTCTCGCACTTCTTTCTCCCACATACACACACAATGAAACATATCCTGTCTACTTTTTCTTTTAAATAAACACTGCTCTACATATTGAACCTTTTTAAAATCAAATGACCCATTCACTGGCCATTGTAGATCAGAATCTTTTTTTGCGTATTTGTTCCATAGTGGACCATACATTATGGAAGAAATACCATATTTGACATACATATCTCGATTAGGCGTTCCCTCTGGGGGAGCCGGCTGACTTTGTTCTAAACTAGTTTTGATACCACAAGAGCAGCAACATCACCTACGGAGTGTGCTGGGAGCAGGCATGTTCTACAAATATTAGTAAAATATTACTACTGAAAAGACTTTAAAAGGAGAAAATCTCCAAATTACCTGCCTTCAATTTTTGCAAAAATTAAATAACAAATTCAAACAAAAAGCCCAGGCTTAATGAATCAAGAGGGCCGCTTTAGTGACCTTACCAAACAGAAGACTCTAAACCCCACGTACTGATCTCCGGTCGACTTAATGGTGTCTCCAAAATTGCCCCAAAGAAAACACCAGTTAAAACCGGCTACCACCTGGAGGGTCAAATCCGGAAAACAGGAAAAGTCACTTCGGCCTGCAAAGACAAAGGTCTCCTCGTGCAGTGCGCTTCCTTAGCAGAATTTCAATCCTCCATCAAGACCACTCCTTCAGACGGCTGTGTCTCCAATGGGGCCATACGTGTCGGGCACCAACTGTGGAAATGTACCCCTTTTTTAGGGGTACACTGGTGCAGGGTCACCCTTTTGTCCACGGTTTCAAAGACCAACAAATTAGAGATCAACACTGGAGTAGGAATAAATAATAAGTTATTTAATCACTCACGAGTGGGACCACATCCACACAGCACACTCAAGTGCTGCCTGAGGTAGTACACTGGCTTCACAAACCAGTGCCCTCATTATACAGGTTTATGTGCAGTGTAAGCATGTGAACAGAAATGGAAAGAACAGTTTTATAAATAGTTATCAGCAAGCAAGGGCAGTTAAAAACTACATGGTCAGCAAAGAGGGAGGGGAAGCAGGAGTGCTTATGGCAGCAGAAATGTTTGACAGACAACATATGTACTGGCAGCTACAAACTCTCAGCACTTACATTGCTTTTAGCTGAGTCAAGAAGTCAACTAAATTAGAAAGCACAGGCACGAAAAGACGAGCAGCAGAGGACGGGTGAATTACGAAGGAAAGGAAATGGACACCACTGCCAAAATGGCTGCTGCTTATGTCAAATAAAATATTACACGTTTTCCACAGGAAGACTCCATTTTGTCGAGGTACCCTTGTGTGTGGAAGGGGAGTAGCATCCACAAGATGGAGGGTAGCTAGATCCACCATGCCCTCACCATGAAGTCAGACTCAGTGCTCTCTTACGCCACCCGGGAGACACATCAAGTGAGCAGCCCCAAACTGCCCCCATCAACAGAACCAGCTCACCTGGAGATGAATCCCACCAGATTTCTCCCTACTCCAGGTCGGAAATTCAGCATCCAGATCAGCAGAGGGCCAACAAGGAGAGCAGGAAGAGCTCACCAGTAGAGCCCCCACCCGGAGCGCTGGTTGTGAGTCTACATCCTCAGCTGAACCCGGCACACCAGCGGACGATAGTAATGTGCTCAGGTGTCCCACCCAAGATCCCTAGGGACAGAGGGAAGCACAACAATGCATAGGGAAAAGTCACCTGCATGGATACAAGACCCATGCATGTGGTGCGCACGGACCCGTGTAGCCGGAAACAACATTGGGGGTCAAATAGATAGAAGCCAGAGGATCGGCTTCCCTTCGAGCACCAGATCTCCCACTAAGGACAGCACTAATGGCACTCCAGCTGGAAGACCAAAGATCTACCCAAGTAGGTCCGTGGGCTTCGGGTTTGAAAGTGAAGCAGGGCGACAGCGGTACAATTTCATCCTGAATGCAGCGCCACAACAGACCACAGATCTGCGTCAGTCAGCAAGCAGCACGGAGGCCAAAAAGTCTGCAAACCAGCAAAATCATCCGGTCAGCAGCTGTCATCCACGATGAGGCTGGATGTGATTCCCCAGAATGACCGCAGGATCACCATGTAAGTAAATGTTTTAATCCACTGTTTCTGTTTCCTGCATGATATTTAAACAGATGCAAGCACTTGAGCAGGTAGATGGCAGGCATAATCAGGGATATTAAAGAAATTGGATCCCAAGCCCAGGAGCTTGCCTTAGGCACCTCCAGCTCCAGCGGCCGTCTTGAACAGATATGTGTAGGTGTACTTTATTAAAATGTGTAGTGTAGCATGCTGTATGGTTTTACTTTTTGTGTTCTGTGCATTGTGGTATAGCATGGAGTTAAATCCAAGGTCAAATGCACAATAAAATATTGTAGTGTGGTATAGTATGTGTGATGTGACATGGATGGTGTGATGTTTGGTTGAGTCATTGATGTTGTGTTGGGCTCTGTGTGTGACAATGGGTTGTGTGGGATGTTGTATTATAGTATGGTATGAGATGCTGTGTAGTGTACAATAGTGTGCATGATGCAAAATGTTGTACAGTATTGAGTGGTGTATTGATGGAATGTGTGTTCTGACATTGAACAGTGTGGTATTCTGTTATCAGGTGTGATTTGCGTGAAGTGGTTTTGGGTGGCATAATGTTTAATGATGTGAAATAATTATGTGATATGGTATTGTGTTGGATGGTGTAGTAAAGTATGGCACAGCGTGGTATTGAGTGACAAAGTGTGACAAGGTGCTGATCAATGTGTAATATCGTGAGCTCTTATGGGTAATGGTGTTGTATGATTTAGTAAAAGGTGTTGCTGCATAGTAGGTTCTGATATGGCATGATGCCATGTGGGATAGCATGAAGTGTGACTGTAAAGTGTGGTATGGTAGCATATAATGTGGTTATGAGGAGTTTGATTTGACGTTTCCGGGAGCAGAGAGCTGGAAACGGGTGGGAATACTCGGATACTTTACAGCGAAGTCTGTGTTTGAGGATGGCGACATTTGTCCTGTTAAGATGTTGTGTTGTCTAAAAAGGTGGTGTGATTTAAAGAGTTTGATCTTTGGATGCATTATAGGGTTGTTGTACCGTATAATCAGTGCAGCTAAAATAAGGAAGCAAAAAGGGATCAAATTGTGCAGCAGCGTTAACTAAATTATGCTGCACGAAAAGACTGATTAAGGCAACACATTTTGTGGCAGTAATATTTTACAGTTTTGTCATTTTAAGACACATTGATACTGTGAGTATGTCACAGTCCAGGACTATGTATGGATTCTTTTTGTAATTTTTGATCCCTTTGAGGTAGAAAGATTTTTTGTTGAAATCTGCAAATTAATCAGCAGATGGGGGATTATGCAGTACATTTTGTAACTGTAGTATTATTCGAAATAATGCTGTGGGAGAAGGCTGCAACATGTCGTGTATTACTGTGTGATGATGTGGGCTGTGTGGTGAGAAGAGTTATAAGGTTTAACATGCTGTAGGGTGTTGTAGAGATGCATAGTATTGTGTATTGTGATCGGGTGATGCCTGATGTGGATAATCTGACGTGGTGCTGAGACATGTAATGTGACATGAGGTGCTTTCATTTTGGTTGTTTTTGTGTGGTATGAGCAGTCATGTGGAGAAGGGGTGGGATGTTGGGGATCGGGTCAACGCTGATGGGTGTTCCATGATGAAATGTCATGTAGTATAATGTGGTGTGGTATCAAGTGATCTTGTATGTGTAAAGTGTGTCAGTGGATGTGTTAAGGTGTTGAGTGGAGTGTGGATATTTATTTGAATAGGGTGCGGATATAAATTTAAAATGTACTGCAAAGAGTGCAATAGCTGTACAATTTGCACTATAATCACTGGTTGGTATCCCTTTCTTAGTTCGTAGTTATTTCCATGTTCTACTTCTATTCGGAACGTAAACTGCTGTAACAGTAAATTCCTATGATGTACCTCTACATGAACACAAGCTCAAACAAATGTAATCTTTGTTTTCCAGGTACTTTAAAGGTCACCAGGTCATGTGTTGTTTGAAAGTGGGTTATTAGTAGTGGTAAACATGCATCTACCACTTGCAATAAAGCCACTAACATGGTCTAGGGCTCAGTATAGGTCTCAATAAAATATTCAATACTCAACCTTCGGTAACTTGACTGTGAGCAGGCAGGCTTAACTTGGGAGACAGGTATGTGAAGCATTTAAAAACACCAATTCAGTAAATAAGTAAGACAGACACACAATAAAAATCCCACACCAATTTATAAAAATAGGAAATATTTTCATCTTCCAAAATAACACTGAAATGACAATATTACAAATGTAGGGAAACAGAGATATGAATTAAAAAAAATGTAACACTATATAACACTTAGAAACCTATAGAGCCACCTTGGGGGCATCTGATCACGCTTGACCTGAGCAAAGTCAAAGTTTCAGGTCGACCGCAATGGAGCCCTGCTCGGATACCGCTTGCGGTAGGCATCTGTAGAGATTGTACCATCGTACTTAGAAACTTTTCTGGTGCATTTTCTGCTGGGATTCTTTGCTGCTCTTCACCAGTCCTGATTCAGTGATGGTTAGCCGGCTTGCTTTCCGGCTTTGCTCCTGGTCAAACTCTGGAAGTCAGACCGCCGGAGCTTTTCAGCAGGAAGAACCAGCTGGCCAGGTCAGCTCGCAGTTGAAACTGGGCGGCTTGGCTCTCGCGGTTGAGTCGGTCCCCTTATGAAGTTTTTTCCAAAGTTGCTCCAAACTTTTCTAGACATCTGGAACTTCTTCTTGAAGTTTCTCTTGAGGGTTCAAAGTGTCCAAAACACAATCTAAGGGTCTGGAACCTCCAACATGGTCCTTAAAAAGTTAAGACCGCAATTCCCACCATGCACCTGGACCAAACCCTCACAAATCCACTGGACGCACTCCAAGCAGGGGATTCATGGTGGTGATGGTCCAGGTGAGCTCTTTTAACCTGTAGCTTGCAGAGAGTTCACTCTAAATTCCTCTTGAAGCAAGGTACATCAAAAGGACTGCAGTTCCAGATAATGCATCAGGCGCAGAAAGTCACAATACAGGGCCTGAAGACACAAATCAAGTTTCCAGCTTGGCAAGCCTTCCTCTTCTCTTAGTTTCAAGCAGCAGGTCTGCGAGGCTCTGAACCTCTCACATATTTATTCAGTGTTCTCTGGTGTCAATCAGGAGAGCGCACCTGTCCAATGAGGTGCAGGGCAACACCCCAGAGCATGACCACTTCCTCTAAAGTGTGGTATAATCTTCTCTCAGAAGGCACTATTCCACCAATATTCAGTATGGCTGAAATGCTAGCAGAGGAGTAAGAACTAGTTAAAAAATGTACATAGCTCCCCTCCTACCATTTGCAAATTCCTGCCTAAAGCCGGCCTTATGGCTGGGTCAGAGTGGCTTGAGGGTAGATGGGCCTGGGATTCACTGCTAGTTCTATTACTCCTATGAAGCTCATGTTTTACGACCCCTCCCTCCTGCTCTGGTATTCCTATGTAGCAGAGCTCTCTCAAACAGATAGGCTCCCTCTCTGGGTGATCCACTTATCACTTTATCAAAGCAGCCAAGCTAATTCTGTTAGCTCTGACCAATCAGGGGAGAACACCGGAAGGCTGAATTTTTGCTCAAGTCATTTCATTTTCATAAGGCTTTATTCGGAGCATAAAGACAATGTCCATAAAAGCACATACATTTACATTACATAAACAATTATCAATAAAACCATGGTAGAAAATGCAGTACAGAATACATGGTTAAAAACAGTTAAAAAATCATACTAGACCTTGCCTTAATAGCATGAAGAAGGAAAGTAGCGGTAAAAAAACAAACGTCAGGGTGGGGCATGTTAAAAAGCAACTTCATGGTATCATGTACATTTCTAGCTCCAAACTTGATAAAAATGGGTTTTAGAAAAGGCTGAACGAAAGTTACCGTAAAGTTTACATAGCAATAGAAAGTGCATAGTGCTTTGTGCTGAAGTATTGTCACATGGGCATGGACCAGTCGGATGTTTTTTGTTGCAGGGGAAGGCCACCAGGTGGTGCACAATCCCGAACCTTAGTCTTGTTAAGACAAACTGGTGGGAAGCTCTGGTGACATGACTCAAATACGGTTGGTAGCCCACATTCTCGCAATATCTTCCATAGAGCACACAAGTGGAGAGATTGCCACTGTCCCTCCCCCACCTCTTTGACTTATAGCTCATGAAGGCAGTCTTCATCTCGGATTTGGACAGACTAGAAGCGACATAGCTGTCCTCTCTTATATCGAGACCATAAATCTCTGAAAAACTATTGATGACAAATTTAATCCAAGGAATCTTTAAATGGTTATTGGTAGAGAGACAGTCTCTTATAATGGCTCTATTAAGGGAAGTCTCCTCCTTCAACCAAATTGCACGCCATAACATTAATGGTCTTAAGGCAATCAGATCTAAAAGATGTTGGATCCCAATCTCTCTGTGCACCAGGTTGTTGGAGGCTGATTTGGGCAAACACAGGAGTCTCTTTAGAAAGAGATTTTCCTCCACTTGTAGGCTCCCTGCAGTGACGTGTCCCCAAACCCCAGCACCATAGAGGGCAATGGAAAGGCATCTCAATTGGTAGATTTTTACATGTCTTTAATCCGTTTGTCCTTAAGTCTTATAACTTCTGTTCTATATATTTTAGTGTACATTCAACAATAGCATATTGTTGGAGTTATCAATACTATTCTCCTGTGTCCTTGAATGGTATTTTATTTAATTCTTAGTGGTGGTTATGAGTTCAGAAATGATTGCAATGTTATCCTATGGGGCTAGGCATCTACAATAGAGAAGCTGCAATGTGCAATTTCTCCATCATCAGGACATATAAAACATATGTTATAAGGCCCCTGCTTATAGTTACAGGATCCCCCTACCCCTGGGACACCTAGGGGAGACTTTAGAGGTCCTGAATATGCCAAAATGGTGTATATCGTCACTCCCCAGTGCTCCTACCACCAAAGTGATTTTTGGAGGCACTTTACTACAACGGGGAAAGTGAAATGTGCAATTTCTCCATGACCATGTCATATAAAACATCTTTTATAAGGACCCTTCATTTAATTACATGACTCCCACCCCTGGCACACCCAACGGGAGACCCTGGGGGTACCTAATCTGCCATATTATTGTAGATTATCACTTTGTAAGTGCCCCACTACCAAAGTCGAGTTTGGGCGCAATTTAAATTTAAAACAGGGCTGCTTTTAAAAAAACCTCAGGCTCTGAGCAGTGCACAGATGCAAGCGCAGAAAGGGCTGCTGGCCTCTACACTGCCATGACCTATTATATACTAGGGACATATATGTAGTTTTAATCCCCTGCTCTATTATGTACTAGGGACTGAAAGGGTAGGTCATGACAATCATAAGTGTGCCCTAACACATTGTCTATCCTAATGTATGTGTGTGTTTTCACTGTGTTTTCAATATGGCACTGGTCCTGGGCCTGGTTAGACAAAGTCAGTTACCATCAGTACCAGTCAGCAAAACATTAATGTGTATAGGGCACAGAGGATGACTTTGCAACATACCCCCCCCCCACCAAGCGAAAGATGATGGGTCACTAACATACACCCTGGTAGTCCTCATCAGCTAAGTGGAAGAATCTGGAAAGTCCATCTGCACTGGCATGGGCAACCCCAGGTCTGTGTTCCACTGTAAAGTCCATTCCCTGTAGGGAAATGGACCACCTCAATAGCTTGGGATTCTCACCTCTCATCTGCATGAGCAATCTGAGAGGTCTGTGGTCAATTTGAACACAAAAGTTTGCCCCCAAACAAATATGGTCTCAACTTTTTCAGGGACCAAACCACAGCAAAGGACTCTCTCTCTTTATTGTAATTTTAGGAATTTTTATTTGAAACTCCTGTTTGCTTATCGTGGAATCAGGTCCCATAAGTTGGTTATGACATTCCTTGTAAGCCTAGCAGATCATGTAATATGTTACAGCATTGCCCTGTTTATTTTAAAATCAATTACCGTAAGGGAAAGCATTGTGATATAAACTAGTAATGGATGACACCAATGTCTGTATTTTTAATATGCGCCAATTTTTATGTATTATATTGTCTGTGCTTTTATGGCTCTTTTTTAATAGTCGAATAAAGATTTTGATGATGATGACTCTCTCTCAATGGCACTCCACCTCTGCTCTCTGGGAAGAAGACACCTGCAAATGAAGACAACTAGCAAATCAAGGTCCTCCTCATTAAACTGTGACAACACTGCCCCAATCCTTTGTTCTGACACATCTGTCTGTACCACAAATCCCTTTGTGTAGTCAAAGGCCAGTAACACAGGTGCTAAACACATAGCAGATTTTAGCGTCTCAAAAGTCTTCTTACACTCTGCGATCCAAACAACTTTCTTGGGCCTCTTCTTGGAAGTAAGTTCTGTCAGGTGAGCCAAAATGGTCCCTTAATTCTGAACACACTTTCTATAGTACCCAGTCAGACCAATGAATGCCCTGACCTGGGTCTGGGTAGCAGGAGCAGTTCAATCCATAATGGTTTGGATTTTGGCCTGGAGAGGCTGTGTATGGCTCCACCCGCCGGATGGCCCAGGTACACAACAGAATTCTGCCCTATGTGGCACTTACTGGCCTCAATAGCCAAGCCTGTCTGCTACATGGCCTGCAGCGCTTCCTTCAGGTGTCTTAAGTGATCCCCTGAGGTAGAACTGTATACAGCTATATCATCCAGATAAGCTACACTGAATTGCTCTAGCCCCGACAAGGCCCTGTTCACCAAACTTTGGAAGGTGGCAGGGGCATTCTTTGAGCCAAAAGGCATTACTTTGAACTGATAATCTCCCTCTGGTGGGGATAATGCTGACCTCTCCTTTGCTCCATCTATGAGGGGAATCTGACAGTTGCCTGAAGTCAAATCAAATGTACTCAGGTACTTAGCAGCCCCAGGAACCGTATAAAGTTTAAGGCCCTATGTATTGCATATAAAGCCTCCCGCAAGACAGGTCCCCAGTTTTTAATCAATCATTTGGCCACCTACATTCCCAACCGTCTACTGCGGTCACCCAATGCTTTCCAGCTTTCCGTCCCACGCACAAGAACTTTGGAATTCCCTTCCATTTGAGATCAGGTCATGTCAGTCATTACTTGGTTTTAGAAAGATGATAAAGACCTGGCTGTTTAATCAATAACTTCCCTTATTGACCTTGTCCGCTGTCCGCAGCGCCGAGACGCCCCAGGGCATTTGTGCGCTTTATAAATGTCAAAAATAAAAATAAATAAATAAATACCTGTCAATGAGGTCATCAGCTCTAGGTATAGGGTGAGCATCAGTCTTTCTGATTGTATTCAGTCCTCTGTGATCCACAGAGAACCTTGGCTCCTTTGGTCCCCCCTGGGGATAAGGTTTGGCCACCTGCAGCACTTTTCTGGCCCATGGACTGTCAGAAGACTCCAGCATCTTAGCTACCTCAGCCTTAATGCTTGTTCTGACATGGTCAGACAAACTGTACAGTTTATTTTTGACAGGTGGGCTGTCCTTGGAGTCAATGTGGTGCACACACCACTCAGTGATTGCTGGGGTCAAAGAGAACAGGCCAGCAAACTGTTCCAGCAGCTGCTTGTAGTCTCAGTGCTGCTGGTTGGTCAATGTGAGAGGGTACAACTTCCTCCAGTGACCCATCTTGCTTTTGGTGGAGAGAAGGTCAGGCAATGTCTCAGGCTCTTCCTCCACTCCCTCATCTGTGACCAAAAACATGGTCATGTCTGCCCTGTCAAGGTGGGGTTTCAATCTATTCATATGCAGTACCCCAAAAGGGTGCCGGTGGTGCCAAGGTCAACCAGGTATATAACCGCACCCTTCTTTTCAATGATTGGATATGGCTAACTTCACTCGTCATGGAGGGCCCTAGGAGCCACAGGCTTCAACACGCACACCAACTGTCCTGGGGCATACTTGGGCATAGTAGCCTTCTGATCATACCAGTGCTTCACATCGAAGGACAACACTGATACAACGGATCAATAAATTACAGCAAGCACTTATATGTGTTTCTTGTTCAATGGACAACTTAACACTGGTGATGAGGATGGGATAGGTGGAAGAACCTTTTTGATTCATACCTTGTGGCCATTGGGGGCGAGAAATGTTCATCTGCCAGGAAATAAGCAGCACTGCTAGGCAATTTAGGGGTGGAAGGTCGTAGCATTTATTACAGTCTTGAAATTATCCCTCATGGAAACACAGAAGCAGAACTGAGAGGTGCCTATGCAATGTCTGCATTAATACTAGAAAAACATATTGAAGCAAGAATTAATGAGGTGTTGGAGCACCATAAATGTTTCTCAAGAATGCAAGGGAAAAATTAGACTGTAGGGAACTATGTAACCTGCTTACGAACTTCGGCACGCATTTGCGAATTTGATCTTTTAACTCATTCACTTATTAGGGATCAGTTGGTGTGGTGCACTAACAATACCAGGGTTCAGGAGAAGGTGTTAGCAAAGAACTCCGATCTCAGAGAGGCTATCAAAACTGTGGAAAGTATATAAAGTATGAGCACTTGCGTGCATGAAATGCGAGTTACGCCTTCGTCACAGACTGACTCCAATTATGTTGGTGTAAATTAAATTATTGGAGATGTTATTGATAAGGGAAACAAAGTGGTAACAACTAGGAAACAATGTATGGTCAAATGAAATGTTATTGCTGTGCTAACCCTGGTCACTCTTTAAATAGTGTTCAGTGCTATGCTCGGAACGCTATCTGCATGAAATGTGGGAAGAAGGGTCATTATGTAGTCATTAGCAGATACTATCAGTCTATGCGTTGATGCTATCCCTTGATGGTGGAAATCCTGCCATGTTAGTTTTGCTCGATCTGTCTGCGGCGTTCGATACCATCTCTCTTTTTATTCTGACACACCATCTTCAGCAGATTGGTATCCAGAGTGCCACCCTCCACCGGCTCAAGGACTTTCTTACAGACAGGGTTCAGGCTGTTTCTATTCGTTCCTATCACTCTAAAACCATCCGCCTGGATGAGGGGGTCTCCCAGGGTCCTCCTTGAGCCCCACACACTTTAATATCTATGTGGCCCCCCCCTAGCCCAACTGGTAAAGTCCTGTGGGTTGGAAATACTCTCCTGATGACACTCAACTGGTTACCTCATTCGGGTACGACATCGAGAACGTGAAACAGCGATTTGCCGTTTGCATGAGGAAAATAGCCATTTGGATGTTCCACAACTGTCTTCAATTAAATAGGAGCAAAACAGTGATTCTTTTGTTTGGTAAAGCACAACTCTTTTGGTCGAATGACTGGTGGCCGGCCAAATTTGGTCTGACCCTCTGCCCAGTAGAACAGTTAGGAATTTGGGTATACTTCTGGACGACACTCTGTCCATGAAAGACCAGTTAATTTCCGTCTGTGGTGCTTGCTTTGGAGTACTGCGCCTTCTTAGGAAAGTTTTCCAGTGGCTTCCTTTGAGTTCCCAGAAGACACTAACCCAGGCATTAATCGTAGGCCGCCTGGAATACGGCAATGCTCTATTCCTTGCCATAAATGAGTCTCTGGTAACCAAAATGCAGGCTATTCAAAACACTGCTGCCAGATTGGTTAACAACCTGCCTCCACCAGCTCCATCAGCCCCCGCACTTAGAGCACTTCACTGGCTCCCCATTAAAAACAGATTACTGTTTAAACTCCTTTGCCTCACTTAGAAATCTAGTCCAGGACTAGGCCCAAAATATCTCCAGGACAGACTCCCCCCATACCTCCCTGACAGGAGTCTAAGATAAAAAAATCCACTTCTGCTACAGCCTCGACGCATTTGTATGTCAAAATATGGAGGCCACACCTTTTCTTACCCTGCCCGCTTCACTGGAATAAGTGCCCTCTGTTTGTTCGTGCATGTCCTAGTACCAGTTTTAAAAAACAGCTCAAAATGTGGCTGTTCTAACTAGCTGCTCTCTCGATGCTCTCATCTCCTGCATGTTAAAGCACCAAGATGACCCTTTGGTGACGACTCGCGTTACATTAAAACCCAATTTACATAACATAACATTATGCCCTAGTCAGTAAGGGTGATTAAGGTCAAACTGTCGATACAGTGTTTGACGATCTAACCAAGATGATTTTAACCCTAATGCACAGTCCAGCTGAAGTTGATGTAGGTCCTCTGATAATGCCCGAGTGTCACATCACACTCAATGATAAGGAAATTATTATCTTAGATGATTCGGAGATGCCTCATACCATGGTGTATGAAAAAACTGAGAGAGAATTTGAACACATTCCTCTTCTTTCACCTAATATAAATCCGGTGAGCTATGGTGCTCAAAGATTGATGTCTTGGGGTACACCGTTATGAGAATCACACTCACGAACAAAGAGACAGTAGGAAAAGTGTATGTGGCCAAGAGGGGAGATAATTTGCTTGGTTGGCATCATCAACGTGATTTGGGTATCATGTTGAATTCCAATACAGTACAGCCTGGTATGTCTGTGTAGGCAGAACAGGAACATGCAGTTCATGGTTTTCTAGTGTGTTCACTGATAAATCGGGCCTTCTCAGAGGTTTCAAGCACAGGATTATCTTCAAGATAAACACTATTCCTTGTGTTCACAAGGTCAGGAAAGTGCCCAATCTTACGATGGAAACTTTGAAAAGACAAATCAGCAGGTTTATCAAAGATGGCATAATTGAAGAGGTTGAATCCTCAGAGTGGCTTGGCCCAATAGTGTTGGCACCTAAAGATGGGGGTAAACAGATCAAGATGTGTGTTAACCTCAGAGGTTTAAACAAGTGCATTTGGGTTGATCATCAGCCTTTTCACAACATCTCTGAGGCTTTGACCATGCTTGGGGGTTCCAAAGTGATCAGTGTTGTGAATCTATCATCTGCATGCTATCTTGTTATTTTACATGAGGAGTCCACGCATTTGACATCATTTGTCACTCCTTTAGGAGATTACAGCTTTGTTAGGATGCCCTTTGGATTGGCATCAGTGGCAGCATGTTTCCAAAGAATTATAAAAAACGTTTTTGATAACATATCCAGAATACTTTTCTTCCAGGATGACATCTTGATTTATGGAAACCATCTGGGAGAACATGGCAGTACCCTTGTGAAGTTATTGGACAAATTGGTGCTAGCTGGTTTAACACTTAAGAAGGAAAAAAAATGTATGTGAGTCAGAACTGTCTCTTATTTGGGTCATACTATTTCTGCGGAGGGAATTAAACCCAAGCTGTAATTGATTGACTTGATTCTTAAAGCGCTGGCACCACAAGGCAATGATACAGTGGAGTATTTCTTTGGGCTGGCAGAGTTCTACTCCAAGTTTATACCCAATATTTCCAGTGTAATCCAGCCCATCCGTACACTGTTAAGGAAATCCATGAAATTTGTGTGACTTGATGAGTGTAAGTAGGCTTTTGAAGGTATTAAAGACTGCATCTGTAAAATGCCTACTCTGTGGCATTTTGATGTATCAAAAAACATTTTGACAATAGATGCCAGTCTTAAGGGTCTAGGGCAGTGCTCTCACAAGTTGATGGAGATGAAGAATGGATTGGTAGCATTTTCATCATGAATGCTAAAAGATGCAGAGGAACGTATTCTGTCATCGAGAGGGAGGCCTTGGCGTGGTCAATCAAACATTTTAAATTCTATCTGTGGGGAATGCTATTTGTGGTCAGGTCCAATCACAGACCATTGGTTCATGTGTTTTCTATTAGGAAAGATGATGAGTTGACACTCAGGATTTAGAGGTGGATAGAAAGGCTGAGTGCTTTCAAATTTCGGGTGTAGTATATTACTGGTTCCAGGCACAAAGTAGCGGATTGCTCATTCAGGTTGCTGTTAGACAGGGAGGCGATGTTTACGGAAGTTAACAACATCAATTGGGTATATGAAAATCTGTTGCGTGGCCATGAATGACAGTTGTTGGCCAGGGAAAGAGATGAAGAGATCGGAAAATTCAAAGAATTCATAGTTAAGGGATGGCCAGAGTTCAGGGCTCTCTCAGAGGAGATGAAGAAGTTACATTGGAATGAAAATTAACTGTTCAGGGGCTCAAGGTTGATTCCGGCCAGGAACATAGGGACAAAGCGGTAATTCTGGCACACGAAGGTCCCTTAGGGAGGAACCACACTAAGGCTAGGGTGAGAGAGTTGTATGGGTGCCCAGGGTTATGAATCAACATCAAGAGTGTAGTTAAAGACTGTGCTACGTGCTCCAAATATGACATGAGTAAGGTTGTTTCCAAAGCTCTGTTGTTACCTGTAGAAATTCTGGAGAAACCATGGTGGAAGCTGGGACTGGATTTTGCTCGTCCTTTTCATATGTTACCTGCTAGTGAGATGTATGTGATTGTATTAGTTGATTACATGTCCAAATGTGTGGTGATTAAGGCTCTGGTTTAGATTTGGGTGGCTGGATTACTCCGTCACAATAGTGAGGGATATTCCAAAATATAAATCCCATTATAACCAATAGGATTTATATTTTGGCGGACTAGATATCCGTCACTGTTGTGACAGAGTAACCTGTCCGCTAAGATCTAAATCAGACCCTAAGTGTGTAGGCTTTGTTAAACACCAAGGTCATGATCACCTCCTTAAAAGACGTGTCTGTTTGTGACGCCGTCCCTCATGAACTTCTCACGAACAATGGTGTCCAGTTAACATCAGAAAAAATGCTGAAATGTTTTGGGAAGAACTATCAATAGTCCATCTGAACACAGCATTGTATTCTCCACAAGTTTACGGTCTTGCCGAGTGCATGAATCATACGGTGAAATCTTGTGTGCAAAAAGCAGCGGAAAATAGAACGCCTTTGTCAGATGTGTTGGACGAGGTGTAGTGGGCTCATTGCAACTCTCGCAGTCAGGTAACATTTAAGGCACCTTTTTTTGGATCGGAGGAAGAGTAGGAAATGCAAAGTTGATTCCTGCATGGATGAGTGGAGGAGGTTGTGGGTTGAGGAGAATGAGAGGAAAGGTAAACATGCATGAACTGAGAAGAGAGGGCAAGTTGCTGAGAAGTTCATTTCAAGATATTCCAGGAAGAGGTACGATCAGAAATACTTCACCAGATTCTGGCCATGGTTAGTGGGTGAGAAGGTATTAGTGAGGAAACCTGATTTTGTGAGGAAGGGTGAGACAAATTACATGGGTCCATTCAAGTTTAAGACAGTTATGAAGAATGTGGTCAGACTGGATAATGGTGATGTATGGAGCATGTCAAGTTTGGTGAAATGGAATGGAACAAATGATGGTGATATCAACAGTGGACTCAAATCTGGAGCAAGTGATAGCCATGGAAAACTTGGTAGTAGTGATCAGCAGGGTATTCACTTTGGTGGTTACATTCCCAAGTTATTTTCGAGACGTACCACAAGGTATTCTACCAGACCTATTTGGTTGCGTCTTAATTACTTTGCAATGTCTTAGTATCAAGAGCTGCATTTTCAATTAGCTCATTTATATATTGTTTTCCACCGGGGCATGGTTTTCAGTGGTTCTTGTTTTATTTTCTGTCATTATACCGATGATATTACTTTGTATATACTCATGTTCTTCTGATTTAATTGAATGTCACATTTCATGTTCCTATGTTGTAAACGTTCCTTTTCTGTTTAAGGAAGGGATATTTGTTGTGTTGTACTTGAGTTAAACATGTCATCTGTTCTAGAACAAACAGATGACATGTTGACTGTTCCATGCAGAAACCTGTCATCCTGGAATAAGGAGTAGAAGGGATTTCAGGAGCGAGGACAGTCGGAGCTGAAGGTGTTGGCTGTTGTTCTCGGTTGGTGTTGATTGACTCAGTAAACTACAAAAAGCTCTTACTTATATGTGCTTCTTCTTCAATGGGCAACTTAACAAGCCATAAGTGCGAACTACCCCAAATATCCCAAAAAGGCCTAGCAGTTAAGGGGTTAAGGTGCCAGAGTGACGTGGCTCCAGGAATGGGCTATTAGCTAAGTGCACTGGGTGGATGGACTTGCATCAGACAAACTCTTAACTCCTGCCAGTGACTCACAAGCATGCACGGACTCCAGACACCTTAGACGTGCTTTAAGGCGCTCCATGGGTGAACATTATCATAGTGAGATGCTTAGTGCCTAGACTGACAGACTCGAGAATGACCAGTGCTGGGGAGCATGCGGAGAGCAAGCCTCCGAAGCGAGCTACTACACCGTTCTGCGACGTTACTGCCTGGCGGTTCAAGAGAAATGCTAGATAATTTGCGGTGCGTCCTAAGTGTTCCACAATCTTGATGTCAGGAAATATTCACCATTTCTAAACCTCACAAAGCCCACCTCGCCCAAAACAATGATTACGAGTTTTTGTCAAATTCGAATGATTGACAGCTATCACCATAATAATAAAATATATATTTTTATGTAGTGATAAGTATCATATGCTTGCTCTCAGAAGAGCGAAAAATACAAAAATGCGATTACCCTGTGCCAATGGTACCCATTTTACCAACTGTGAAATGCTGAGATGTTGATTATGCTTACCTGCATTGGAAATTCTGGCATGTAGGTGCCACACACTTCTCATAAGCGGGCACTCAGTCCAATAAACTCTCTTCTGCTGTTAGAAAATGTAGTTTATGTTTTCGCTTTTTTTTTTTACCAATCACTTGTATTCCCATGCTGAAGCCTGTGCTCTGAAAGGGTTAACCCTGGCCAGGCAAACACAGCCCACTCCGAGCAGAGCAGCCCCTGCACTATATAAACGCAGGGGAGGAGGAAGGCCGGGCGCACTCTCCACCTCTCCACACGCCCATCTCAAACGGACACCCCGCCACAGACCTCCAGCGCAGCGGTGCCAGACAGAGAACAGGCTCGGGTCAGGCAGCAGCGTGGAGAGCTCCAGGATGTTGTGCCGCGCCGGAGCCACGAAGGGGATGGGCCTTTTCTGGGCTCTGATCTGTGTGATGAACTTTGCAGGTGAGAGTTTTGAGGGCGGGACAGAAGCGCGCGCTATTCGAAGAGCGCAGGCGGCAGCAGCGCTGTGCACACAGTTGTTACCCCACTGCCCGTTCATTCCTGGCCGCTTTGTTCAGAGCTTCCCCTGAGGAAGGTTGCAGACTGATGTATTTCTTTTGCTTTGTGTTATAAATGTGAAGAATTGAAAGCATGCCTGTTATTACACGGAGAAAGTAACGACGTATTGCCCGTTTTCCTCCCTTCATTGCGCCAAGGGATGCTTTAAACACCCAGAATATAGCCAATACATATCGAAATTATAAGATTAATAATAATACCGATATAGTATAATACATATACTATATATATAGATGTGTAAAATGTAATTCGCTATTTTTATTGCCATTGAATGTGGTGAGGGACCATGTCTCGCTGGAGGTGAAGCCTTGAATCGATCATGCTGCCCCCACGCCCCCATCAACATTGATAATGATAAGCATATTACATTCTACGCATGTTCTATACATGTATTAATATTGTTATTTTAAGAAATGTGCTATGTCTGTGTACATTCCCACACACAATAACGAAAGTCAAGTGAAGACATAGTGCCAAGTTTGCTTGGCTTGGCAGAGTGGAGCACGGGGCGTGGTCCATGTTGGTGGCAGAGGGAGTAGTCGGAAGGCACACCTGGGCTCTGTAGGGGCCGGGGCACCCACAGGTTGCACCCGGTGGTTGCTGGGGTCCTGATATGGTGCTCAGCTGCAGGCTGTGGGCAGTGGTCTAGGCAGGAGTATAGATTACAGAGCATGCACCTGCCCTTCTCCAGACATCCGAGTATTGTGGACAAGGGCTATCCTTTAGCTTCAATGGAACTTATTCCTCATGCTGATAATCAGAGGTGTCCCTGCTTCAGTTTTCCATTGGGTTTCCCCCACTGTTCAGGGCGCATGTTTTCTATATGCCTGTGCTTTCCTCCATGCCTTGTGCTGCCGAAGTGCACCTTGAGTTCATTTATATGCTCGATTAATTGGCTTGTTTGATTAATCCCGTAGGGCCCATTGCTGGCACCTTGGTTGTCCACCTAATTCCTGTAATAATATGCCAATTGCCAAGCATCTACCATTTGCCCACCTTCCCATGCTAAGTGTTACTTTGTCCAGTGGAGATGTGTCCCAAAACCTCTGGAGATTCGTTCCAAAATACCCATCAAGATTTCCCCCTTCTGTGCGCTGAATGTGCATCCAACTGATTACTCACTGTGAACTGTGCTCAAACAGACCTGTGTACCATGAGGGCAGGTGAATTTCATATTCCTTATAAAATGAGCTCAACCCCACTAGTGCAGCCCAAACTGGACTAGTTTCTGAGACAAGTTTAAAGGACAAGTTGTAACAAAAAACCCACTACCAGCTCACTGTATGTCGGATGCCCTTGTTTCTTCCTGCTCCCCTCAAATAGTAGTCAGAGAACTGGTAATACTATGATATATCAAGTCCTGAAATTTGTGATAATTTCCACTTATGCTATAAATAGTGTACATTTCCTTTTGTTTTTTAATGTCCTCATGCTGTATGAGCCCATTGTCTTTTTCTCACAAATATTCCAACAAACATTATGAAATATAATCTCAAACATTCAACACATTGTACAGGGTGTGACTGAAGGTCACACCCTGTACACAGTAAGCTATGGGCATGTCCACATTTAAAGGTTGAACAGGTATCTGGAGCTTGGTTAGTGGGTCAAGGGTGTGGTGGTGGCCTCAGCCCACCACCCCGATGTGGTGGGCTGAGGCGGTAGCCTACATGAGTAGCTCTCTACGCTTGTAGGGTGTGTGGTTGGAAGGATGTTGTTTTAGTTGTAATCCTATGTGGGAATTGTTTCCATGTTGTGCGCGATGACCACCGAGGTGCGGTTATGGGGCGCAGCACGTAGCGGTGTGTTATAGATGATGAAGTGCAACAGACAGACGCACAGTTTTACGGTTTTCAGCAGGAGCTGATATGCGTCATGCCCAGTGTTGGAACGGGAAACTGGCACAGGATATGGATAGGACCACACCTTGTGCACAGTGTAATCTAGCCATGGCCAGCAGGCACTGGTGGCTGGGCATATGGTATGCCTGTTGCCGAAAGGCCTTGGCTGCCCTAGCGTCAGATGTACTACAAAAATAGGGGCACTAGTTGAAATACATTATTCCAAAGCGAAAAAGTAATGTACTTATCAAACTCTTATTAAGGAGGTGTAATAGTTGTCTAAGAAGATTAGCTACAAAGCAACACAGTGGAAACTCTGTACAAATTCCCATAACTAATACTCAGTTGATCGGATGTCATGCAAAACTTAGTACATTTGTTTAACTACACCACAGAACACTCCACATGACCTGTTCTTAATCTCACACATTGAAGGTATGGGTGCTGTCTTCACAAATGACTTCAGCAAGGGCATAATCAATAACATTTCTGAAGGGATAAGCAATTATTATTTTTTTGTATTGCGTGCAGGAGGAAATGCTGTCTATTTTCTGTGTTTACCTTCCGCAAGGACATCTATATATTGACAGCGAAACTGTAGACTTAGAACTGAATTTGCAGTGTTTTAAGAATATGTCATGCTAGTAAGTGTGATTGTGGCAGCCTATATTATAAATATAATTTCTGCAGGAACATATAGATGGTTGCATTGGCAGACAAACTTCCAACTGCATTTAACATGCATAAGGCTATCTATTGCCCCTCCGAATAACTACAGAACCCGTTACCATCAGTTTGGTTTCTATTGGGACATATAGATGCAGGGAGTGGTATTGCAACCTTTAAAGTGCATTGAACATCTGTAATGATTGACTGCTGCAGCTGTCATCTTTAGCCATTGCAGGGACATCTAGTTGCTGACCGTGGTACTGCGGCTTTACAGCTGGAGATGCTGTCTGCAGACATCTATTGCTAGAGACAAGAACTGCAAGAGCCTTTAACTGTTTTGTTTGTGGACATTGGGCTGCTGATTGTCACGTGTGTGTGCATTCTTCCTTCTTTAGCAAGAGATCTGGGCCCAGATGTAGGTAAAAAATATTTACCGATTCTTAATTACCGAATTTTACCGATTCGGTAATTAAGAATCGGTAAATATGAAGGGTGGACATGTAGGTCCATCCAGATGTGTATTTTACCGATTCGGTAAAAATCGGTATTTACCGAATCGGTAAATACCGACCGGTAATGCTCCATTCATTCCTATGGGCTTTGAAGCCCATAGGAATGAATGGGGCATTACCGGTCGGTATTTACCGAATCGGTAAATACCGATTTTGACAAGGGTGCAGGGGGTGTCACTTTGACACCCTCTAGCACCCCCAAAAAAGGGTCGGGCCATATGGCAGGCATACCTGCCCTAAGGGCAGGTCTGCCTGTCATATGGCACAGGTGTGCATGCACACATGTGCATGCACACCTGAATCGGTATTTCACCATCAAATTGAATTTGATGGTAAAATACCGATTTCTTAGGCCTTGTGGGACTCATAAGAGTCCCACCTACATATCAATTTTACCGAATCTGTAAAAATACCGGTCGGTAAATTTACCGACCGGTATATTTACAGATTCGGTAAAATTACCGATCGGTAAATTTACCGAACGGTAATTTTACCGATTCTGCCCCCTACATCTCAAAATACTTTTACCGGTCGGTAACGTCCGAATTCGGCCGTTACCGACCGGTAAAACCCTACCTACATCTGGCCCCTAGATCCATAGACAAACAGAATGCTATCTAGGCCGACAGTTTAAGACTGTGGCGCTTCAGTGGCAGATAAATCCACAAACAGATTAAGATATACGGATGATATGGACGGACAAGGACTGGAACATAGAGATATGGTAGCTATATGAAGACGTGTCATATAGAGATAAGATTGGAGGGCGGCAGTCAAGTCATGTGACTGGACAGTCTCATGGGTGTGTGGGTTGGAGATGGAAAGGAAGCGTTGGTACGTGGGTGGATTGACAGTTGCTTATAAACTGTTGATGCAGGACAATGTACCATTGATTTATTTATTTAATGCAGTTTTATATAGCGCGGACTTTACCCAAAGATGTCAGATCGCTTTACAATATAACCAAGTGCATTACATAAGGAGAAATTACACACTAACAAGTTACAAATACAATCAGGATAATTAAAAAGGTAAAGATAAATAAGAGGTGAAAAAACTAGGTTAATCCAGACCAGGCGTGCAACGCCCATTGGGCTCAAAGGTCTTCAGCCCAAACCCCACCCCCGTCGTGTGTGTCAGCCCGGCTGAGACACCTTCCCGGGCACACACATAGCCGCACCAGAGTACTTCACAGGTCTTTAAAAGACTATTTGCTTGTTAGTGAGGCTTTGTTGGTTGTTCTTTCACCCCTTCTTAGAGCCCCTGCATTTCCACTCTGCCTATTGCTGGAAGATAGCCCCCCTGAACTTTTTTTCTTAGCCCCTCGACCACCTCCCCAACCCCCAAAAAATATTGAGTCTAGTTGCGCCTCTGATACAGATAAAGAAGACATGTTTACACCGTTGCATTCAAATGAATGCCAAGAGGGACATGAGAGTGAGTTGAACCATTGCGGTTCTGAGGAGAGAGCAAGTGGGTGGATGCACGCGGTGGGGATCTTCTTCCTGCCATGCTAGTAAATATGGAGTAGGTTAAACCGCGTAGAGTCCGTCATGGCGTCGTATAAGCGCGTGCTCAAGAATGTGCGCCTTGGCGTGGTTTCCACAGCCTGTCGCTGGGGCCCGGCGCCGCAGCACGTGAAGGAACAGCTGCAGCCCCGTTGTGACTGCACACTAAACGAGGCACAGATGCGCCGGCTGCACGAACCAAGGGCGAGCTCGAGCCAGACGTTCTCGTTCACTTCACGGGCCTCCCACAGCCCAACAGGCCCGGAGCTGGGCGGAGTTCCTCAGCCAGCAACTGCCTCGAAGAAACAAAGTACGAGTCAAGAGTGCGTGCTCCAGGCCTTCTTGCAATAAGAGCATAAATCAGTAATGGAATCTGTGCACAAAGATTTACTAAAACTGCCTTTATTGTACTCTAGGGGTTTGTAGAGTGGTTGAAGAGAGCTGATTGGCAGCTTCGTTCGGAGTGCTTGTTGCAGGATGAGACTTCGGCAGAGTCACACATGAGTGTATGATCAGAGCCACACCCAAACACTATCTTCGAATTGCACTCTCAGGCGCCCCAAAACATTTAAGATACCAATAAAATCGGTATATTCAGTGCTGATAAACATGCAGTTCGAACATATAAAAAACGCTGTTCTCTCTGCATTTTTAGTTTAGGGAGTTGGATGGTTCCTGTTCGATTGGCAGAGACATGGAAGGATGCTTGATGGTGTTTTTGTGGTACCATTCCCCGCCGCATAAGTACTTCTGTGAATCATCAGGAGGGTTGGGGCATGTTCTTTCAGACTGGGCTGCGTAGTGGGGGTGTTGGGGAAGGCAATCGCTACAGTTTGAGCATCACACGCAGTAGCTGCAGGGCAAGGGTGCTGTTGGCTGGCAGAGGTGGACTGGTGGCTCTCCCGGAAGTCAGTTAGGCCTGAGCACATGCCTGGCATGTGACTGGCTTTGCTTTCCAGAGGCTCCAGTCAGTCCTCTTTTGAGCTTGTCGCTTAGGCGATGGTATGCATTTGGCTTTCAGCTTGATGGACTTTTTCATTTTTAAAATCTTATTTGTAGTGTTTCTGTAGTCGAACCAAGCCCAGAATTGTTGGAGCGCTTTACAAATTGTGGGCTATTACAGCCACAGAAACATAAGTCACGTGCCCTGCATTGACCTAGGAGCTAAATTTAAACAAAATTTCCCTTTCCATTTTTAAAGAACACTGTGCAATGTTTTAAAAATAAAAAATAAAAAACGTGGTCATATTGCTTTGCAATAGTACGGCACGTGGGGTAGCATCAAATTACATCTGAATTAGAGTGTGATGAGTACATGGTGAAGATAGATATCACTGCTCTTGTTGCAACTGTGCATATGAGTAGTGTACCTTGAAGGGGTTAACCCTCACATTAATTCTCATATTCTTCTCAAAGCCACTCCCTGAAGTCTTTGGTTTCCAGCTGAGTTCATGCTTTGAGCCCTGCTTTCGGTAGAGAATCCTGAGCCGGTACTCTCCAAGCAAGAGGCAAATATTGAAAGAAAACACAGAGGTTAGCTAGAAAGGCTTATATTGCGAGTGGTGCTAGTCAACCTGGTGCGTTCCCTCCTTGAGGAGACAGCCACGGGCAATTACATGTAGCATGGCATTCATGGACAAAAAAACAGCAAACTTGTCATTGGGGCCAAAGGCAGCAGCGGCAAGGAGTGTGCGACAATAAGAGATCAGTGATTCTTTGCAATAAAGAGAGGGCACGTGCCTGTGGGTGTAAGATTATAGGGGGTTGGACAAACACAATGACATTTTGAAAAGAGAAATAACTAGTTACAAACATGCAACACCATAAAATTGTCCACGCGGCGAACGGTAAGGAGCTAGACAGGATTACAAATTGAGTCTCGGAACCATTTGGTTAGACTTGAGGTATCCAGCACAGAAGCTCCATCCTTATGCTCTCTGGGCAGGGTTGAAAAACAGCTCTTTGTGTGACTGAGGTGGTATAAGCTGGTGAACAATTGCTATAGAGCAGTGTTTCTTTCTGGGAGGCCAGACATCTCTTAGGTAGTACTGCTGCTTTCTGCACATGACACTTTGCCCTCTGAAGTGCAGCCCACCCCTCCCTACCACCCTATTCAGCAGGTGCTCAACGGAGCAGGTGGCCAGTGTGCCCTGCACTCCTATCAACCAGCGTGATGACACCAGTTTAAACTTTCAGTGTCTGCCAGGCCTAAAATCGAGCCCTTAATAATGCATGCAAGGCCTTCCTGTGCTATTGTGTGGCGCTTCTTGGACTCGATGCGCAAAGCACAGAACAAAAGTCTCAGTCTTGATGAGATACCACAGGCAGCGGGGATCTAATTACAGCTTGAATCACAAAGAGCAAGACGCACTTTAAATATTTACAGGCCTTAGGTGGCAGTCGATGATCCTCATGCCTCATTCGACCCCTCCACCAGAGCAATACGTCAAGAATTTGACAAAAAACAAAATAGCCCATGAAAACTGATATCTGATATATGAAGCCACAATGGCTCTGAATACACTGCCTAATGAAACATGACAGTAAGGCAAAGTTTTCTTTCTTTTGTGAGAGTTCACCAGCATGCGGGTGGTAGCGGATGGTCTTCAAGACCTCAGACTCTTTAGGGAAGTGCTCAGAATCCCACTTACAATAGTACATCACTAGTTGAACGTGAACAGCTGAGGACTATTCGTAGTGCTATGTTTGGGATTAATGCACCAAAGTGATGAGAGCTATGGACATTAAAATAACTAATTTGAACAGTTTATTTTTATTTTTTTAGACATGTTTCTTTTTACCTAAATACACTCTGTGTGGCTGAACAGTCGTGTACTAGTTCTAATAGCTACAGTGGAATTCCACATTGGTGGAATTATACATTTGGGGCTGCCTAAGGTTGTGTACATTTAGGAGTACCAGCATCAGGGAGAGAGAGCTGGAGGAAGGGGGTCTTCTTGGATTTTAGTCTATTGATTAGGGGAGTGGGATTCCTTGCCGACGATAAATGGGGTGTCCCTTGAAGACAAACCTTTTTTTATTTTATTTTCTGAAGTGCAGGAGTGAGCCGTATGTGCTTTAGTGTGGTGCTCGGTTAGAAGGTGTGTACAACCCAATGTTTGGTGGGTTTACGGTAATATAGCTATTACAAGGGCGCTTGATGGGTACTGAAATTAATTTTTGATGTACCCAAGTAATTGCAGAAAGAGTGAAATAGCAACGTTTTTTCCGACCTAACTAAATAAAGGCTACTCCTTGCACGCATACTTTTGACCTAATTGTGTATATCGATGTAGAAAGTGCCTCGGTTTGCACACACATAAATGACAAAATATATGATAACTGTTTCTGTTACATCAACATCCTCCTCCTGCTCATTAGCTGAGTCCAAAACCTTAATTTCAGTGGTACTCACTTAACAAAAACCACAAATAAATGAATAGGAGGCTTTCGGCCTCATTTAGAGTTTAGAGGAAATTGAACACCCTTCAACTTGTGCAGGAAACTCTAAATATGTAGTAGAATTCACTGGCTAAATGTCCTCTACCACAGGGATAGGATAGTAAGTATTATGGAGAAAATTCAGCCCCTGTGTTCTACACTATATTTGTGGTTTCCTCCAACAACGCGAGATTGGTTATCGCTCTTATTTACGTAAGGAGCCATTTGGGCCCTTCATTCTACCTATCATCCAGTCCACCACGAGACTGGCCCTTTGGTGCCCTTCCTGCCCCCACCACCCCTTCCCTGTCCTGATGAAGACCCCATTGTAAGGTGCCACAATACCTACGTGACTGAGGGGGTAGAAACGTCAACTGTCTATATCTCCTCCTACCCATGGACAACTTTAGTGAATGTTACTCTGTTCTGATATATGGGATAGGATCATAAATTGCGTTCTTATACATATCAATTCATATGTGTGTGCTATGTCAACTTTATATGATGTGACAACACTTTAAATTCTTTGAAACTTTTCACGTCCTCTTCAATCCTCACGATACACTTCCCCACCCTTTTCTCCTTCCCCTTCTGGGCACATTACGTTTGGATAAAATGACTGTAATAATGAGTATCCTCAATGCTGATGCATAGTTGAGGAAGTGAATCAATAACATCTCTCACTACAACAATAATAATCTTTTATACTCATTTGTTGTGAATTGTGTTTTTTCTGAATTTAATTGTTGAAACTATATGTGGATACTGGGACCCTTGTCTCTTTGTAACGCTATCTACCCAGGTCCCAGTACTATTGGGCTATTGGGGGGGTTCTGCTGCTAGTGATCGAAGAGCCAGGTCTTGAAGAGTCATCTGAAGTCCAGTAGGTCTTGTGTCTGTCGTAGGTTGGTGGGGAGGGTGTTCCAGGTCTTGGCGGCTAGGTGGAAGAAGGATCTGCTGCCGGTGGTTGTTCTTCGGATGCGGGGGACTGTGGCGAGTGTGAGGCTGGCAGAGCGGAGCTGGCGGGTGGGGGTGTAAAAGTTGAGTCGTCTGTTGAGGTATGCTGGGCCGGTCTTGTGGAGAGCTTTGTGTATGTGGATGATGAGTTTGAAGGATATCCTCTTGTTGACGGGGAGCCAGTTCAGGTCTCTCAGGTGGGGTGTGATGTGGCTGCAGCGGGTGATGTCTAGGATCAGACGTGCTGACGCATTCTGGATGCGTTGCAGTGGCCTCATGAGCTTGGCCAACGTTCCTAGGGGCGTTTCCGTAGTCCAGCCTGCTGGTGACTTACCTGCAACTACCAATTGGATTCTACAACTTTTGTTTGAGGCTTGCTTTTATAATTCAGTGGTATTCAAGGATTGTGATGTAGTTTGAGACTTGCCTCAATCACACAAAAGGTTTCATTGATAGTGATTTTATTTAAGACTTGCCTGTGTCTTCCAATAGGATTCAATAAGTGAGATTACACTTAAGTTCTTGCTTGTAGACAGAAATAAAGTATATTGACTTTGATGTCATTTAAGACTTGTATGTTTTCATTAATTTGAGATTTGCCTGTGTTTTTCAATGGTATTTGATTAGCCGCCTGTTTCATTTGTTTTAATCTGACAATATGAGTAAACAATCCTTTTTCGATTCCTTATTTTTGTGTATATGTCAATGGATTTAATCAAGTATGATGTCACAGGAGTCTTCCTATATTTATCAATGTCATGTATCGTGCCTGTTGCCTTATAATACTTTTCTGTATCTCCCAAAAGGTTGTAAGAAGTATAATGTCATTTGACATTTACCTAACTTCCAATAGGAGGTAGATAAGCTTGCTGTTATTTTAGACTTGCCTATGTCTACCAATGGGCTCCATTTATTATGATTCCCCACCTCTTTTCTCCCCTTCTATGTCAAAATCCTCGAGGGCCATCAACCGCCAACTTACTGAACACCTGGAGAGAAACAACTTGCTGGACAACACCCAATCCGATTTCCGTGCCACCTACTGCACTCAGATCATCCTGATAGCTGCCACTGATGACATCAGAGCCCTCCTTGAGCGGGAAGAAACAGCGGCCCATATCCTCCTCGACCTCTAAGCAGTGTTCAGTAGCTTATCCCACCACACCCTCATCAAAAGACTCCACCACATCGGGATCTAGGGAGATGCCATCAGATGGACCGTATCCTTCCTCATAAGACAAACCCAGAGTATCCGCCTACCACCATTCACTTGGGAACCCAAGAGAATCATCTGCGGTGTCCCTCAAGGTTCATCCTTCATCCCATCCTGTTCAACACTTACATGACGCCCCTGGCCAACATCGTCAGAACCCACAGCCTCAAAATCACATCCTAAGCAGACGACACCCAGTTCATCCTCTCGTTCTCAGAAGCCCCCTCTACCCCTAGGAAAAACTTCCACAACTGCATGACAAGTGTTGCCGATTGGATGAAGACAATCTGCCTGAAACGCAACACGGACAAGACAGAAGTGCCGATTTTTGGGAACAACACCTCCCCAATGAACGACACCTGGTGGCCCTCCAAATGCGGATCAGCATCCACACCGACAGACCACGCATGCAACCATGACATGATCCTGAACAGCAAACTCAACATGAAATACCTGATCAACGTAGTCTCCTCCTCCTGCTTCCACACCCTCTGCATGCTCCAAAAGATCTTCAGATGGCTCCCCATCAATAACATGAAAACCGTCACTCAAGCACTAGTCACCAGCTGGCTTGCTATGGCAATACACTCTCCCGAGGACTCACCACCCAACTCTTGAAGAGACTCCAGACGATACAGAACTCAGCTGACAGACTCGTCATTGACCTCCCTAAATGGACCCAGACCACCCCCACCTCAGGAACCTCCACTGGCTTCTGATCTAGAAGAGATGCCTATTCAAGAAGCTGATACACACCTACACACCTACAAGACCCTCCATGACCAAGCACCAGCATACATCAACAACCACCTGAAATTTCACCAACCCTCCAGACACCAGCACTCCGCCTCCCTCACCCCCGCACACACTGCCAGCGTCCGCCAAAGCTACAGTGGAGGACGCTCCTTCTCCTACTTCATTTCCAAGTCCTGGAAGACCTTTCACTCCACCTCCGAACATCATCCTCCCTTCCGAAATTCAGAAAGAGAACCTAGTCTTGGCTTTTCCAATGATCACAGCAAGAACCTAGGGCCTGGATATCCAAGCGTGTGACTAGCTGTGCTCAACAAATCTCGATTGATTGACTGATGCAATTTGAGACTTGCCTGTATTTATTGATGGGGCTTAATATGCATATTGACACTTAAGGCATACCTGGTTCTACCAACAGTGTTTGTTGAGCCTGCTGTCCTTCCCTAATTCCATCATTGCATCAGTAACATTTGATGAGAGGGAGATGTAATATAAGATAGGTCTACCAATAAATGTATATGACAGTGTGATGCCCCTTTAGACAAGACTGCCAAAAACGAGGATTTGGGAGGAGTGAAATAATGTCCTGCTTCTCTTTGTCTAACAAAACAGCAGTGGCGTGTGTGTTGGATATTCCAGTGCCTTCAGGTAGGTTCTGCTATCGACGCACTTGACGTAACGTGCAGCTGGTCCGTATGTGCCAACGGGACTCAGTGAACGTGGTGCTGGCTAGTGGCTTGTAAGCGGCTGCCTGATGCTCAATAAACACAACGTGTTTTTCTTCTGATAGTTGCCTGGCGCGGTTGTTGTGGCGCAGCGTGGGCACTGCTCAGTGTCCGATAGCTGGTGGTCAGCCTGTGAAACAGTTGCAATCAATCACTCCCTTATCAGGCGCGGCCCAGCGAGGCTCGGAGCTCTTTAGGTGATTCTCCTTTGCCAGCACGGGGTGATGTCATGGCCCTCACCTCATCCCCCCCTACACTTAATTTAACCTTTTCCCTCTGAGCTGCGTGATGGGCGCCTCCACACCCATATCCTGTCTGGGGCTGGGAGGGCAAGTCGTGGAGGGAAGGAGAGACGTTATCAGATATGTCCAGAGCGAGCCGAGCTCCACCCTTTCCGTTCCCGCAGCGTTGCTAATGCGGATCACGTTTAACGACGATTGTTGAGCCTTGAGAAGGCTGTGCTGCTCACAGCTGCACGGACCGGAGTTGGCTCATATCCTGCGTTCCTCACCCGTGTCTTTTCAGATTTTTTTCAATGCACATTCTGGTTCTCGCTGTAGCTCAAATGCAGACCCGCGCGTACCTAAAGCACAGAAAGAACAGCAATCACTGACTTTCTACTAGACATAGGACAGCTTGAGGAAGCAGTCTGATTAGATACACCAATAAGATAGCTCTTTGGGTTGTAGTCTGTGCCTGCTGCTGAGGTGTCCTTTTATCCTGCAAGATACAGGCTGAAAGACGGCTTTTCATCCTTCCGAGACTTTAAAAGGAATAATATGGGGCTTGGCGGTAAAACGTTTATAATTTAAAATTCTGGTGATGTTGTGGTGTATGTGTGCATTATCAATGGACTATGGCGTACATCCAGCACGTGATGTATGAAAAAATAACAAAAGTGCAGGAACACAATATTTTTTTTGTAATGCGTCCCTGTCTCTGCCAAATGCCTGGTTTGCCGATTACCAAGGCTGCCCTATCGTAATTCCACGTCACACCTCTTTTTCCACCACCTTACACTTCATGAGCTCACTCTCGTAGTTGCTTCATTCATGCATGGTGTCTCGGGTTGTCTTTTAGTCCTTCCTTATCTCTTTTCGATCTTTTGGGCTGAGGCCAAATTATTGTTTTTAGATAGATAAAATAGATTTGTTTGTTGCATTTACTATGTAAATGATCAGCATAAAAGTCATAGTCTGGAATTTTGTGGAAGGAATATTGAGGTGTCATAATATAGTGACCAAAATATTGAAAAACAAAATATTGAGGAGGAAGCAATAGACTATTATTCTTAACTCTTATCTACCTACCGTGTATTTATATATATGGTCAGAAAATCTAAACGTACTTACCTGTGAATATTTTGGTCCTCAATATTCTTCTGCCAATATTGTGGCAACGCAGTATACTTACGTGACATTCCTGACCCACACCTCAGCATAATAATGGTAATTAGTATGTGTATAATAAAAGAAGCTCAGTAAAAAAGAATAAAAAGGAAAATAGAAGGCAAAATGCCAGTAAAGAGTGGTTCATAATGCAGATGAGAAGTAGTGTCAAGCAGTGGCGGCTCCTCAAGGGAGTGCTGCGGGTGGTGGAGCGGAGAAGGGGTAAAGTGGGTGGTAGTAAACTCCGGAATGCGGCACAACAGGGTTGTGTATGTAAATAAATAAAACAAATTACACTGCGCGCGCTGCAACGCCAAATCGGCGATGCCGCGCGCAATGTAATTTGTTATATTTATTTATATACACAACAACGTTGTGCCGCATTCCGCCCCACAGCACTCCCTCGAGAAGCCGCCACTGGTGTCGAGTAGCTTATGGAAAGATGCAATAATGCCCTAGTTGAAACCTGAGGGTTGGCTTTAGACACCAGTTGTGGTATTTTTCTGTTGAGAACTAAGAAAACGAAATTCTCATTGAAGTTCACATAAAGAGTATTAGTTCAAGTGTAGATAGAAGTAGGCACTCTCAAAGGGGCACGTTAAACTGCCAAAACTGGCTAGGCCTACCTCTAGCTCCTGCAAGTCAATGGGACTCCTCCGAATCAAACAGACAAAGAAGTCCTGTTAGATATGCCAGAACACTATGGGGCATATTTACAAGAATTGACGCATCGGCAATGATGCATCAGGTTTCTTACGCCTGTTGCAAATGCCCTAATAACTCCATGAATGAGCTGTATAAGCAATACAGGACTCCATGGGGCACGGATTCACAGATGCGTCAGAAATCCGGATGCATCATTTGGCGCTACAGTGACGCATTGCTGGAGTTGGTCATAAAACTGACGCAACTCCAGCACTGTGCCAGAACACATAGACGAGTCCCGCGTTAAAAACCCTGCGTCAATCCTTATGCCTGATTTGAAAAGGTGTAGGGATTTTAACGCAGTCAGGTCGTGGAGTGATGCAGTGAAAAGTTGTAAATTTTACTACATCAGGTCGACATTGCTTTTAACCTGGGAACGCCTACCCTGCACACTTTATATCTGGGGCAGGTATAATGTGACACACACCTCTACAAGTTGACACATTGGGCCCAATGCATCAGTTTGTAAGCATGGAGCTGTGTGGAGCACTGATTGAACTGACATTGCATCAAAGAAAAGAATAATGCGGCAGCGCTAGCTCCTTGTAAATATGCCCCACTGTTCGGACCTACCCACATCCGAAGTGAAGCACATACCCTAAATGGTAAGATTGAAACTTTACATTAGCTATCAACGTGAAAAATATCTGAAACCTTTTCAAAACTATCTATCCTTGCAAGTAGGAGCTGACACACTGAGTGAGTCAGTCTGCCTCTATGTGTGGCAAGCAGAAACGCTAGAAAAACTTTCCCTCAATAAATACGAAAGACTGATTTTAAGACACTGGTCGGGAAGGGGCACCGCTCTGCAGCACGCACGTGCGGGAAAGCTGAGAGGCGTGTATCCTGTTGGGAGCAGCACTTTGGGAGGTCAGCACTGAGGCACCACCTCTGCATATTGAGGTCAGGTTTCCTGCTGGAAGCTTTATCTAAACACAAGTCCTGTGAAGGGGAAGCTGGGCTAGCAGGGATTATAGACCCTTACAGCAATGAACTCATGCCACCTGTTCCTGATTTGTGTGTATTGCTGGACAGAGAAGGTTAACCCTTTACAGTCATTCGGCCTCCATCATTGGACTGTTTCCCTTTCAGATTCCACTTGTGTTACATCTATTAAAGATAACAATGCTGCGACCCTTATCAAGGTGTATAGGCATCAATTGTTTTCTCTAAATAAAATATTAAGGGGAATATTGATGACTCTAACCAGAAGAATGTGTGTGGCCAACCACTAATATGATGAAAGTCTTGTAAACTGGCATACATTATGTTTAGATTTTGACTTCCTTTTTGGCAAAGTTGTAAATATCATCTAGGCAGGACTAACTATAGCACCACGTTTCCAGTCCTGGACTTTAATTTTACATCTTTGTGCATTCTCAGTGTTTATGTCTTGGTAAATTATTTAGGCCTTGTCAGGAGGCATGACCTCCACCACACTTGCAAAGGTTTGCCAGAAGTATTTGCAGATCCCTGCCTGCCTGCAAGGGATCTCTTTGCTGTGAAGGAAGCCACTGCCTCAGTGACTCCGTTCACAGCAGCAAAGTTTGCCAAACTGGTGCTATATTTAAAGTGCCCACTTTGCACTTTTTTTTTGTTCAGAGAAAAAAAACTCCAAAAGAAAGTTTGTTTTTTCTGAACAAAAAGTAAATGACAGGATGTGCAGGAAGCTGTATTACTGCGCTTGAGGGCCATTTAACATTGTTCCTTCCCATGTCTGCCACCTGTCACATGGATAATATGGGTAGCGAAAATGAGTGACAATAGACCTGCTGATTGCACACAGACTGGTGCACTTTTGTTATTGAATTAGAGCAACAATTTTGAAGGACAGCGCAGGAATTGGATATATTCTTTACAAAAAGTGAGACCAAAAGACGCGGAGTGCGTGGAGGAGGAACAGGTGCTAGACTTGTGGTACAGGTACGCAAAGCGTGTGGTTGGCGCTGTTACATTGGAAACCGGATTGTCTTTATTGAGACGTGAATCTTTATATGACCGCTTCATTTTTATGTTCCCAGTGTGCCAGCGATCTGACTTAATAGGCGTGATATTCTTATGAAGACTGTCTTGAATACGTGGACCTCGCCTTAGATCTATTTCATTGCCCATGGTTGGCATTGTAAGTGAGTTTAGCATCTGCTTTGGTGAGGCATGGGCTGTTAAGGTTGCACTAATTCTTGGGTGCTTGTTGGAAGTGTAGGTTGACTAATCTGTAATATGAACTATAGGTGGTGATTTTAACTTGTATTAGTATTTTTCAATATATGTTTTAACACATGGTTTAGATCAATAGGGTGGCTTCCCCTATTGCTAATTTACTCTTACCTGTAGTATCTGCATACTAGTTGTTGCACGTCACGCAGACGTGACGTGCGTTGGGGGCGAAGTGAGAAGCTGCGCGCGCAGCGAGAGGCAGAGCGCGCGAAGGGTGAGAGAGATCGGAAGCGCCGGCCGGCGCTCCTCTGTGATTACATAAGTAAATAAAAGTTCCTTTCTGAATATAAAGCCCAGTGCCTTTATTTACTAGACAGCAACTTCACAGTGGCGACGAGGACGGGATGGCACCCACTGGCAACCAACTGGAAAAAAAAAAAAGAAAACAACACAGAAAAGAAATACACAGAGCCACCACCTCCACGTGGACTGCAGCCAAGCAGGCTACCCCAGGCCAAGGGGGACACAGCACAGAGCGGCGCTGATGGGCCAGTAAGTGGAGAACACAAGGGGGCAAAGCAGAACCCACCAAGGAACACAGGCAGAGGAGCGTGGCAGTGCCACAGCAACTAGGGGGGCGGCGAAGTGGCCAGAGCGGCTGTGCTGCATAACACAGAACACCGATCACCGCAGAAACCTCCCAAGAACACCGGGGAAGGTAAGAACAGCACTGGCTGCCAAGGAAGAAGGAGGGGGGACTGGCACTAGGAGTCCCCAGGAGGACGCTGATACAGAAGTAAAAGACAGCACCCCAGGGAGCCCCACCAGCAAGGCTGTCAAAGCGACAGAGAGCAAGGAGGTGAAGATGAGCACGCCGGCAGGCTATGCAATTGCACCGGTGCAATTCCTACCAAAACCTGGTGAACCCCTGATGAAGTGGGAGGATTGGAAGGAATATATTGATAATTTCATAGGGGTCCTGGAGGACGAAAATGAAGAGAAGTTCACCCCCCAAAGGAAGAAACGCATCTTGCTGCTGAACCTAGGACCGGAGGGTCTCAGGATTTACAAGAGTTTGGTGCCCAAGAAGAGAGAGGACACGGATACGGATGTCTATGCCCATGCAGTAGAAGACCTGGATGAGAGGTACCGCCCCACCATATGTGTGTCTGTGGATAGGTTCAACTTCCAGCAAAGGAAGCAACGGGCCGGAGAAACCATAGAGGAGTATGTAGGGGCATTGAGGAAACTAGCGGCCCCGTGTAAATATGCACTGTGGGAGGATGAATTTATAAAAGACCAGATCGTGATGCACACCACGAGTACACAGGTCCAAGACAAGTTGTGGGCGAGCGGCGACACCACGCTCAAAGAAGTTATGGTCATAGTAAAGAGGGCCGAGCTGGCTAGGAGGTGCGCGGCAGCGACCAAGAAAGACGTGGGCACCCCGACAATGGTGAACAGAATACAAGAAGGAGACCACCGTAAGGACCAAAGAGGAAAAGACTCAGCAGCCAAAGGTACTAGCCGGTGGCAAGGGAAACAACCAGGGAGCGACAGCAAGAAATCGTGCTACAGATGCGGCAGCTGGTCCCATGATGCCCGTGACAGAAGATGTCCTGCGTTCAGAGCCAAGTGCTTACACTGCGGTATCCTAGGCCACTATGGAAAGGTATGTAGGAAGAAACAGTCGAAGGAAACAGTGAAATGTGTTGAGCAAGGTGAAGAAGATCTAGAAGAAGTAGCAGAAGAAGAGGTGATCACGGTCCTGTGCATATACGACCAAGTGATGAGCATAGAAGGGAGGAAATCCACAAAACCCATCCTGGACATGTCGATGGGAGGAGTCGCCATCACTGTGGTGGCGGACACAGGGTCCCCCTTCACCATCATCCAACAGGCAGTATGGGAAGAAACATTCAGACCCAGGTTGGGACCGGAGTTGGAAAGGCTAGACATCAGACCGGTCACTTACAATGGGGACCGCATTCCCATGTTGGGGTTCCGCCGCCTACTGTTCGAATTCAGGGGCCGGTCAGCATGGTGCAAATTGTACATTGCAGAAAAGGGACCCTCGGTCCTGGGATGGCTAGACCAAGGGGACTTAGGAATTAAACTAGATCCAGGAGGGAAGGAGCAGATTTTACTGACGGAGCAAGAAGAATGGCCGAACATGAACAAATGGAAAGAGAACTACCCGAAGGTATTTGGAGGCACAGTGGGACGGATGGAAAACTTCCAACACAGGATTGTGCTCAAGGAAGGGGCCATTCCGGTAGCCCACAAGGTGAGGAATGTGCCGATTGCGGTGAGAGAAGCAGTCCAAACCGAACTCCAAGAGTTAGAAAAGAAAGGAATAATTGAGCCGATAACATGTGCTGAATGGTTGGCGCCCCTGGTGGTCGTAATGAAGCCAAATGGGAAGGTCCGGCTCTGCGTGGACCTGAGAGAACTGAATAAGAATATCGTGGTGGAAAAATTTCCCCTCCCCAGAATCGAAGAAATGTTGACCAAGACCAGGGGGGTGCAGTGGTACTCCACTATCGACTTGACCTCGGCCTATCACCAAATTGCACTGCACCCGGACAGTAAACGGCTCACATCCTTCATCACCCCGTTTGGGTGTTACCAATTTTGTCGGATGCCTTTCGGGCTGGCCTCAGCAGCAGCTGTTTTCCAGAAAATGATGCACCAACTGTTCAGAGACTGCAAGGATGTCCAGTATTTCCAGGATGACATCTTGGTAATGGGGCGAGACCAGCAAGATCATGACCAGAAGCTGGGAAAGGTGCTGAAAACACTTGAGAACAAAGGCCTCACAGCGGAGTGGTCGAAGTGTAGGTTGGGACTGCAGTCGGTGACGTACCTAGGTCATGAGATCGGACGACAGGGAGTCACCCCCAAATTGGAAAACGTCAAAGCCATCGCTGAAGCACCGCCGCCCAGGAACAAGGAAGAGGTCAGGTCGTTCCTAGGGATGGCGGAGTACTACAGCAAGTTCGTGGTACACTTCGCATCCAAGACCCACAATTTGAGGCTGTTGACCAGAGACAGCACAGTGTTCCAATGGACACCGGAAGCCCAAGCAGAATTCGAATTGATCAAAAGGGATGTTACCGGAGCCGTTCCCCTCAAGGGATATGACCCACAAGGCACCACTATACTGACGACAGATGCCAGTGACAAAGGTTTGGGTGCCGTACTCATGCAAGACAGAGGCAGAGGGGAGATGGAGACCATCAGCTTTGCATCCAGAGCACTGACAGACACAGAGAGCAAATACAGCGTGATCGAGAAAGAAATGCTGGCGGTCGTATGGGCCATGATGAGATTCCGGCAATTTCTGTGGGGAACACGCTTCCTACTCAGAACAGACCACAAGCCGTTGGTGAAGGTGCTGACGTCGAGTGGACATGCCAGTGCCACCCCTCGGATATCCAAGATGTCTCTAAAGTTGCTCGAGTTCAGGTACGATGTCGAGTACATTCCGGGGAGCCGGAACCGAGTAGCGGACTATTTGAGCAGGGCAGCCGCCATGGAGCCAGGAGAAGATGACCCTACTGGCAGTGGGGATTTGGTAGCTCTAATAGAGGACCAAGAGAAACTGATCAGTCTACAAGAATGGACCGAGTCCTATGAAGAAGACACTGACATAAAAGAAGTGAAGGGGTACATCGCACATGGATGGCCGGATAAAAGGAATGTAAGAGCAACCCTCAAGCCGTACTTTGAAGTGCGGGAAGAACTGTCGATAGGAGACCGAGGGATCTTCACATACAGAGGAGAAAAGGTGATTCCCCCAAGGACCCTCACCTCTAAACTGATGGACTTGCTGCATGAGGGACACCTGGGCATAGGAAAACTCAAGGCACGAGCCAAACAAAACTACTGGTGGCCAGGCATGGACATAAGGGCTGAAAGGCATGTCAGAGAGTGTCCCCAATGTCAACGGGCGGACAAGACATTGAAACCATTGAGGCCAGCGATAGGAAAGTTTGACCCCCCTTCAAATCCATGGGAAGAACTGTCCATAGACATTTTGGGACCGGTCCTAGACGACCAAGGCACACAGAAATACGTGTGTGTGCTTATGGACCGTTATTCAAAATGGCCGGAAGTGAGGGTAGATGAATCCATGGACACGGAGAACATTATTAAGTTTCTGTCTGAGACTTTCACGAGGGAAGGAATACCAAAATCGATCTTGAGTGACAATGGACCCCAGTTCACGTCAGAAAAATGGACCAAGTTTATGCACAGAAATGGCGTCACTGTCAAACACACCGCAATCTACCATCCGGCCGGAAACGGTTTAGTGGAGAGATTTAACAGGGTGGTGATGGGAGCCATACAAGCGGCCATCTCAAGTGGACAGAACTGGGAGAAGGCGCTAGAGAACATGGTATGGGCCTACAGAATAACCCCTACAGGAACGGGATATAGTCCATTCCAAATACTGAGAGGACGTGAACCTTTTACCCACGACAACAGAATCTGGAAGGAAAAGCTCATCACCAGTGAATGGTCCCCCGCAGTGGTGCGTGCCAACCTGGAAAAAGCACAGGCAATTTACAGCAACCATTACAACAAACGTAGGAATGTCAAAGGCACAGATCTGGAGCATGGGGAGTGGGTAAGAGTAAGATTGGCCACCCTGCAGAAGAAGGGAGACAGCAAGTACAGCAAGCCGTTGCAAGTGGTAGAAGTGTACGATCGGGCGGCCCTACTAAGCGATGGGAATGTGTGGTCCCAAGACCGCATGGCCAGGTGCAATAAAGTTTTGGGCTGGGAACAACAGAGCGCCGACTGGGAAGACAAGGAAGGTCCCGAAGTGGAAAATAATCAAGCAGCCACGGAACAGCAAGTTGGAGAGAGAGCTGGAATGGAAAGTGGAGAAGAAGGAGAAAATGAAGGTCAAGGATTGGAATGGGACAGGCAGGAGAGAAGCACACAAGAAGGAAGAGTTGAGAACGAAGGGACTGTGAATCCTGGGACTCAGAGTCAAGAGTCAATGGAGAACCCCGTCAGGGTCACAAGGAGTGGAAGGCAGGTGGTAAGACCTTCCAGATACCGAGATTTTGAATTGGACAATGAACTGTGAGTGACTCTTTCTTGTTTAATAAAAAGGGGGAGATATGTAGTATCTGCATACTAGTTGTTGCACGTCACGCAGACGTGACGTGCGTTGGGGGCGAAGTGAGAAGCTGCGCGCGCAGCGAGAGGCAGAGCGCGCGAAGGGTGAGAGAGATCGGAAGCGCCGGCCGGCGCTCCTCTGTGATTACATAAGTAAATAAAAGTTCCTTTCTGAATATAAAGCCCAGTGCCTTTATTTACTAGACAGCAACTTCACATTACCCAACGTGATGTAATGGAGTGTAATCATTAATGCCCAGGATTGCATTTCAGAAAGCCTACGCGCCGAGAAATGTTGCTTCTTGAATTAGGTCACTGTGCTATTTATTGACTCCTGGCTCAAAACCTCTGCTTTACTGCTAGAGAATTTGAACGATGCCAGTCTATAAAATTCAATGCGAGCCATGGTCAGCTGTTTCTATGTAATGTAAAGTAATCATATCCTCGTAAGTGGTATGCTAGATACATTGTTCAATGAATGCCAGTTTCAATATATTATACAGTATGGTATGTAGAAGTACTTTTTTGCATGAGGAAATAAAAGCCTGATTTGGCAGTGCTGACGTATGATATGTAAATAAAAGAGTTGCACCATTGCACGCCAATTCTTGCCAGTCACTCATCCCTCAGACATACAGGTGCACACCACTCAGCCATGTAGGACCATAACACGTCCTTGGGTGTCGTAGGCATGTGCTGCTCATGCATGCATGAACAGCATCAATGGTGTGGATTATATACAAAGTCTGTACAATATACAGTGAGCACGAAGTTAAGACATGGTCTCTACCACAGGTTTGGGCTGAATGATGTCTTAGGTAGTTGAAGAGCTGGTGCAGCTCTATTTTACTACCTTTGACAATGATAAATGGTTGAGTGTCAAAGGAACGTTTGGCTAGAATGTGTTTACATATTAAAAGTAAACAACTGAAAAAAACGGAATAACGTACACAACACATAAAAAAACAATCAAAACACAGCAGGGTTCATCACAACAAAACGTAAAAACTGCAATTCAAGGAATAAAAAAGAACATTACAATAATAGAGCACAAAAACACAGCTGCACAAAAAAAATGGAACCACATCACCACCAGAAAAAAATGCCACACATCTAATGCACTCAAATGTTCTTGTCACATCCAGAATCTTGTTTACATAATACCGTGGCCAAAGGTGTTTAAGCAAATGCCGCCTTTACTCAAGGACTCGAAAAAGCACAAGTTAAAATATTTCTGACTACGAGCCACAGTCAGTTTCCTAAGCAGTTTTAACGATACCCAGAATTCCATTGACGAGAATGTGTCTTTTGTGCCCACTTTTTTCGATGCTAAGAGTTTTGTGTCAAAAAAAGGCTCCATCTTCGCATGCTGGGCTCTGAAGGCGTAATTTGCTGTAACAAACTGACGAAGTTCCTCACACTTTCTGGAGATAAAGTAAATGGGAGACGTCATCTATAAAAAATGTGCTTTCATGCTCCATGTAAATATATATTTTTTTTATACAATAAAAAATTACGGAAAAAAATGTGCTTTCGATGTATGATTCAATAAATATTGTGGGACTAAATCTAGATATGGCAGGTCACAATCCTAGTTTACTAGAGTATTTGATAATCTAATACTTTAAACTAAAATAGCTTGTATATTTTTGCTGAAGGTGACATTTTCAAAATGAACATTTAAGGGCTGTTTAATTGAAGTCATAGGCAGAAGCACATGGACTGCTTATAGTTAGGTGCTTCGGATAGTTAAAGAAAATTATTCTGGGTTTCCATGGCCTAAATATTTTGTATATATTTCTGTCTATTCTTTCTTTTAGTAATAGGCAGAAGGACATGGACTGTATATAGTTTTTTTAGTATTTTTAAAAACTTTATTTTCCATTTTCCATATAACACAATAAACAGAAACGAACGATTACTGTCAGTCACAGCAGTATGATATATGTAATAGCTACAACATGTTTAGCAGTGGATAATTAACATGGGTATCGGCAACATTATGTCAGTCTCTGCATACATTTATACTATCAATGGTTTTACAGTTCCTGGTCTCTCCTGTGCCCCTCTAGTAGCGTTCTCTTCCATCTTTGATCTCAGGATACAACATACATACAAAGTAAGATATACTGTAACGTAATTGTATTCACATTGCTCACGCGATTTGACCCTCACCCCACTCATTCCGGGACTATGCTCTGTTCTAGTTGTGAATCTGTGGACTGCCGTAAAGTCTCCATGTACGATCTATAGTGTCCCCATATGTCTTTAGGACGAGACGTGCTAGGCACAATGCTTGCATAAACCTCACAGTTTATATTAAAGTACGCTATGCTACTTAGCCAACTCTGCAGTTTAGGAGCTTATTTACGGCCCACATTATAGCTATTTCCCTTTTAGCCAGCAGAAGTCCGATGGATGCAAACCTTCTGAACTTTTTGGGGAAATTAACTGTATAGCCCAGTAAAGCTACTTCTGGTGTAGGAATGAGAGGTACGTTAATCATGGCTCCTAAAGTAGTGTGCACCTGATCCCAATATGTCTGTAGTTTGGACACGTCCATGCAAGGTGTGCAAAATCTGCATACGGTGCAGCGCATTTCTGGCAAGTGTGTGGTCTGGACGGGTCCAGTTTGTGTGCTTTTGTGGGTGTGAAGTAAATATGACGTAGGAATTTGAAATAGAGAAGTTTATGCCTACTATTAAGAGAGTGTCTCAAAACATATAAGTAAACCCCGGCACTCTAATTAATTTAACATTGATTCAAAAAATGTTTTTAAATATGGGTCAATTTGAAACACCAGCAAACAAAAAGTATATTACTTACTGTTCAATTTAATGTACATATCGAAAATACAGATTTGGAACATATATTTAGAGGCAATAACATTATATTTCAATGATGAAAAACTTGATACAATGATCCTTCTGTCAGTTGTTGGACCAGCAGCTGACACGTGTTTCGTTTCAAGGAAACTTTTTCAAGGCTTCAGTGGATAATGATTAAGTTCTCAAAGTATTTCATAAAACAATCTGGTTTTCCAGCGGCGATATTCATTCCCTATTCAAAATATTATATGTGTCCGGAACGAAAGTGGTGTCCCATGATTCCAAGTAAGTCATGTCATTTAATAGATTAGTCCGCGAAGAACGTCGGGCTATGATATGCCCCTGTCTTCATGTCTTGCGCCGCACACCGAGGCCCGACTGTGCGGCGCAAGACATGAAGACAGGGGCATATCATAGCCCGACGTACTTCGCGGACTAATTTATTAAATGGCATGACTTACTTGGAATCATGGGACACCACTTTCGTTCCGGACACATATAATATTTTGAATAGGGAATGAATATCGCCGCTGGAAAACCAGATTGTTTTATGAAATACTTTGAGAACTCAATCATTATCCACTGAAGCCTTTAAAAAGTTTCCTTGAAACGAAACACGTGTCAGCTGCCGGTCCAACATCTGACAGAAGGATCATTGTATCAAGTTTTTCATCATTGAAATATAATGTTATTGCCTCTAAATACATGGTCCAAATCTGTATATTCGATATGTACATTAAATTGAACAGCAAGTAATATCATTTTTGTTTGTTGGTGTTTCAAATTGACCCATATTTAAACATTTTTTTTAATCAATGTTAAATTGATTAGAGTGACGGGGTTTACTTATATGTTTTGATATTACCACTAGGTTCATTTGGGCCACAGTGGGCTAACACCTTAGGTAGTGGGGTCTGGATCTTTTAACCTTGAGGGGCATCAATACTGTGAACTAATGGATACTGCACATAGAGAGTGATGTGCTAACAATAAGACCACCACTCCCATTTGTAAATATTATTAAGGGAGAGTCCCTTGGTTACCTCACAGCATTTTGTCCATTGCTCATCCGTAATTGAGTGGCCTAGATCGTTCTCCCAAGCTTTGCAGACCTTGTCATCGTTTACCGGCTTCAGGCTAGCACAAACTTTGTATAGCTTAGAAATCAAATGGGTACCCGTATCATTTTCAATGACCAACGTAAAGGGCTGGAAGGAGTCCGGTTCCACAGGATAGTTAGGTAGAGTAGCGCTTATAGCCGAACAAAGACTCTCTAGCACAAAACTGTCAATGAAGGAGACCTCTAGGAAACGGGTGTCGTCTGATAGCGAAAAGATGTGTTACCCTGGATATAAATCTCCTATTTTGGTGAGATCAAATTTTGGTTAAGGTGCTTAGAACCCATTTTTCACACGTTATAGGCAGCCAAGGGGCGTTTGGAAGGGGCAGTGCAGAGGAATATAATGCAGTGGCACCCGTGTACCGTTTACGTTTATCATATGCCCAGCTGGTGCTGGAGACTGTCTGTAAGTCATTAGGGTCTCTGGGAATCCCCTTGGGCAGGACCGATGATAGGGGTTCCGGTAGGACAAAATCTGCCTCGGGTGAAGAAATGGGATCCTCGCGTCCGGATGAAACCATGCATATGCGAAGCAGCTTTGGGCCACCAGATAGTACAATTGTAGATCTGGGATGCCATATTCCCCCCTGTCGTATGGGAGAGTAAGCACCTGCGAGAGGACCCTTGCCCCTCTGCCTCCCCATATCAACCTGATGAGGTGTGTGCATGTTAAAAAAACATTTGTAAGGGTAATTGGGATATTGTTGAAAAGATATAAAAATATAGGGAGCACTACCATCTTGAGTATCGCGACTCGTCCGCCAAATGACAGCGGTAAACGCAGCTACCGATCAACCAGTGCTTCTAGCGCACAGAGTGCTCGTCCATAAATCAAGCGGATTATCTGGGTAGTGTCCAAATGAATATGGATGCCCAGATATTTCACTGAGTCCTTGCACCATTCCAGAGGAAATTTGCAGTCCCATTGTACACTACAAGGTGTTAGAGGAAAGATCACCGACTTGTGCCAGTTGATGCCTAATCCAGAGAAACAGCCAAATCTGAGGATTTCCCTAATGAGTGGCTCCAAATTTACTTGGGGGTCTCTAACATAAAGAATGGTGTCATCAGCGTAGAGGGAAACCAACAGGGGGCTAGTGTTGAATTGCAAGTCTCTCTGCAAAATGTCTTTCCTGGAAATGACGAATTAAGGGATCCATAGCCAAAATAAAAATAGGGGAGACAAGGGGCAGCCCTGTCTAGTGCCACGGGAAAGAGAACAGGGTCGGGACAGTGTGCCGTTCAGGCGAAGCCTAGCTGTGGGCCGGCTGTATAACAAGGCAGTGGTGGCGATAAAACCCATGGGCATGCCCATTCGGCGCATCACTGAGTTGAAGAAGGGCCATTCTATGGAGTCAAAGGTCTTTTTGGCATCTAATAGAATTGAGGCAGCTGGAACCTCCGGATTAATTCTGTGAAGTATAGAAAAGAGTGTTTGAAGACTTAAAGAGGTAGAGTGGTGCGGGACACAGCCTGATTGGGCCGGTGATATGATAAATTCCATTAACTGAGATAGACGGTTGGCAATGATCTTGGCTAAGATTTTGTAATCTAGGTTTAATAAGGATAGGGGTCTTTAGGAGCTGCATAAGGACGGGTCCTTGCCAGGTTTTGGGAGGAGAACAATGACTGCCTCTTGAAGCCTGGGAGGAAGTACCTGTGTTTAAAGGGCTTCGGCATATACTTCTATTAACAGTGGCGCTAACAGATCTTTATATGACTTATAGAAATCCCCTGTGAATCCATCTAGCCAAGGGGCAGATGAGCCGCAGAGGGCACGAATGGCACCGAGGACATCTGCCTCAACAATAGGCTCTGCTAAGAAGCCCTGCATATGTTTTTCAAGATCTACCAATAAAATCTCGGACAGATATGCTTTTTGGGCAGCCTGATCGCTCTCTGCTTTAGTAGTGTAGAGGGTTGAGAAGTAGTCCAGGAACTCATCCCGAATCTCTGAGGTAGAAGTGAGTGTCTGATCCGGGGGAGAGTGTAGTTCAGTGATGTATGCCCTACTGTTTGGGGGGTGGAGCATCTGTGCCAGTACCCTGCCAGGTCGTTCTACCTCTCCATACTGTCTAGCAGTATGATACTTGCCCATATATAAGATCTAGCATTCAGTGGCGTGTCGAAATTCAACTAATAGGGCAAAACGCCGACCCTCTGCCCCTGTAGTGAAAGAGTGAAGTGTTGCGGTACCTAAGTCCGCCAGTTTGCACTCAATAAGTGCAAGTGTGTATGCAAATCCTTAAGAGCTCCTGCGTGTTTAGCTATACAGACCCCCCTTATATATGCTTTGGCGCCCTCCCACAAAACCGCCCATGTGTCAACTGAACCAGTATTTAAGGAAAAATAGTCTTCAATGGCTTCGCGTAACGCCATTGCCACTCAAACCCCTCGGGACGAGAATCTTGCAAATGAAGTAGTACTGGAGAGTGGGTCGAGTATGTCCTCGGCAATGTCAGGAGAGACCCGTACCAACTTGCGATGCCAGGGGAAATCAGCCAATAGTCTATTCTAGTCCAAGTGTTGTGTTGGCCGGAGTAGTGTGTATAATTCGTGTGGGCGGGATTGCACTTGTGCCAAATGTCAAGCAGTGATAATTGTTCACAAAGGCCCAACAGGGCGCGGCACGCTCTAGGTTTGGTGTATGTGGACATGGCGGTGCTGTCTAAGCTGGGGTTCAGGAGTAGATTGAAGTCTCCCCCTACTAACAGGAGGCAAGGTTCGATCCTTGCTAATTGGGCGTGTAATGTATGGAAAAAATCGGTGGAGTCTGTATTTGGGCCATAAACACATACCAGTGCTGTGGTCTGCCCCATGAGCAATCCTGAGACAATTATGTATCTGCCCTCACTGTCTGCCGTCACGGACCTGGGGCTGAACGGGACCAGGAGAAGGATGGCTGTGCCTCTGGCATAGCTACTGTAATTAGCAAAATACCTGGATACACCACAGCTAGCTGCAAAACGGGCCGAGTCTGATTTGGGTAGATATGTTTCCTGTAAATAGGCAATGTCCATGCTGTATCTAATTAAATAGTGGACAACTCGCCTCCTTTTCTGATTATCATTAAGGCCCCTAACATTCTAGGACATCAAGGCGAGGCCAGGAGGGCCTTCCACGTTACCTAAACTGGCCATCGGCTGTGTGGTTTTCCAAGCCTATCATTGTCAAGTAGCTGCAAATAGAGAAAACTGTGACAGTAACCAATGCTGCAAACAAATATAGAAACCCACCCAAACTAACTCCCTTCCAAGCGAGGCAGAACCATAAAAGCAAATAGAACGTGAAGCAACAATATCCTTTACACTGAACTGGAAATTCTCTGGGACGGGACATTCGTAATAACCAGAACAATGCCAAAGGTGTACACAGTTAGGGGTGGCAACGCCACGTCAGACAACCAGCTATGTGTTTCATTACAGATGTATGTAGAGTATTATCCCTGAATAGTCGTGTATTAACAGATAAGGACCAATGTTTCAAAATTAACCAGTGCCGGAACTAGAAAAGAGTGGGGGGGGTAAGGGTCCCCCTCCTGCCCTAGTCTTGCTCTTATTTCATTTGTATGCATGACAGAATTCCTGCACCTCAGTAGGATTGTCATAAATGCGAGCCCTGCCCCCAACATCTACCCGCAGCGTGGCGGGGTACAGCATGCCATATTTCAAACCCAGATTTCGTAGGGTGCCCTTGACACCATTGTACTTGCAGCGTGCTTCTTGCACCATGACTGTGAAGTCTGGATAAAAATAAAGTTTAGAGTTCTGCCAAGTAGTGTCCCCACACCCCCTTGCAAGGCGCAATGCTGAGTAGCGTCTCTGAAGTTCATGACACGTGTAATGATGGGCCTAGGGGGGGCAACCTGGATTAGGCCGAGGCCCCAAGGATCGATGGACATGCTCTATCACAAACCCGGGGGTAAATGGCTCTCTTCCAAACTGGTCAACTAAGAGATTCTCGACAAAAAGGTCCATACGGCCGGTGGCTGTGGCCTCCGGAACTCCCAGAATGCGAATGTTGTTGCGCCTGCTGCGCGCTTCAAGGTCCTCCTTCTTGAGTGCCACCTCCTTGAGGATGCGCTCAACGCGCTCTATGATTTTGCGGAATAGAGCAGTGCCATAATTGATATCAGAGATGCGAGCCTCCGCCACATCCAGGCGCCTGTCACGACTTGGATCTTAGAACCCAAATCAGCTATGCTTTTATCCAGTGTGTCGAAACGTCCATCAAGGGATTTGAAGCCAGCCCTCATCTCCTGCAGCACAGCTGTGGATAGGGCTGGGGGACCATCCGTGTGTTCTGCTTCCTGTGCACTCTCCACCATGTTGGGGCCTTCCTCAGGGGCCTTGTCTATAAGCTTTTCAAAGGATAAAGTCTTCTGTTTGGGGGTCTTTACGGCCCATACTGTGGGGCCGCTTTGCAAGCATATTCGTGGGAAAGTCGGGCACAGCAAAGTCTCATAGAAATGAGAAATCTACCCAGCGTGACCATCCAGCAGCATTGAGTGCATAAAAGCAATTGTAAGTCCAAAGAACGCACCATGTAACTGGCCCGTAGAAGCAAGGAGTGTCAGGTTTTGGGACCCAGGAAATGCACGATGGGAGACCCAGGTGCGGGATCGATGCAGCCGGAAAGTGCAGTCCCCCACACAGGTCGTAGCGTCTTCACCGCAGGTCTGTGGGGGGGAGCCAGATGGCGGCAGGATCCAGGGCCTAGACTCCCAACCCCTCCGGGGCCGATTTGTGGGCATTGTGACTGCAGGAGGGATATGTGCAGCCCCGGCCTCTGTGCCGAAGCGAAAGGAGAGGAGCAGAAGGCTGGCAGCAGCAGGTGGGCCAGGTGACCAAGGTAAGTCGTCGGTCCATAGGAAAGACACACCATGTGTCTCTGTTGTGCGGAAAGCACGACAACGCAGGCGATACTGGGCTTCATGGGACAGCAGGGGCCCAAAGGTGGGATGAAGGCTCGTTGTTTCCTAGGAGTCAGAATCTGAGGGGCAGGAGCCGCCACCCAGGGCAGAAGGACTCGGCGCGCAGGGCAGACACCGGCTCAATCCCCTCTCCGCTCCCCGCGCCCGCCTGCGTCCGGATGGGCGCGTCCCTGGCTCTGCAGGGCTCTAACCCCGCCAGGTCTCAGGGAAACGGCAGGTGGGTGCAGCCAGTCCCAGCCGCACCCTAGGCAAGATGTTTTCCAAACAGGAGGGGGTCTCGCTGCTGCCGCCCAGCACACAACCCATCCACCGCCGCAGCGGGTACCCTCTCACCTCGACTCGGTGATAGCCTGCCGTCTTCTTCCGGCCCCTAATCGCTGGAAAGAGTCGCCGAACCTGGCTGCGAGGGTTCCACTGTCTCCTGCGTCACACAGCTTATCTTGATGACAGAGTTACATCGCCAGGTCAGAGTCAGCCCACCGTGTAGGGTGATTGTTTAGCACCATACATTATGGGGAAGTTGCAGCCGCTTGTGTCGGGGATAAGGAGAAGTAGCTGGGGCGTCCGACAGAGCTTCAGCAGCAAGCGGCCATCTTAGTTACTTGCGTGACTAAGCCCCCATGGACTGCTTATAATTAGGCGCTTCCAATAGAAAAAGAAAATTATTCTGATTTTCCATGTACTAAATAATTTGTATACATTTGTGTATTTTCTTTATTTTTTAATTATAATATTTATATTGAAGTTACCAGCACAAGACTTGACTCTGTGCTCTGAGTTGGGTTCATAGTAGCTGGTTACACTTCCATGCTGACTGCGGGGGATTGTTAACTGTAATTTTATTTTTGATGTTAGGAGGGGTCCATCTGATTTTATTTTAAATCTTAAAACTGTGTGTACTTTTACCTTGGAGGAATTAGTTTCGTTTTCACCATAATGAGGGTAGTATCAGTTAGGACTTTCAGTACACTGGCAGAGCTATCTGCCATGTAAGGATGCATGTTGTTTGACACCCTACAGTTGAGTATGAGAAATGCACCTTTGTCAGGCACTGGCAGAGAAAAGGGCGGTCAACAGGGATGTAGGCATGACTTCCGCTTATTATCAAACCTATAGCCCTGTGACACCAGTGATCCTGCAACAGGGTCTGATTATTACATCTTACACAGCCACAGACTTGGCGGATCACTCGATGCCAAGAGGGCCACTAAGTACCAAGAACAACACCTGTGAGCAGGTCAGTTTCTACAGGAAATGACGCAGTGTCCAAAACTAGGCAGATGCGACCCTGCAGCAATGTGTCACTACAACAGCTGCCACATCTACTCATGTATGACCCTGACCAGCAGAATGCATCAGTGAACCATGCAGCAATCTGGGAGCAAATCAGGTCCTCTGATACTGCCCTAGGAACCGGGCCCTTATTGAGCACTACAGACCTCTGAAGCAGTTAGTGAGCATGACACCTACCGCATCCATTGGCTGGCTCCACAGTGAAGCAGCTGTAACCTCTGCCACACTGTGTGAGCATGCTAGCTTCCTTGGACTATTATAAGGCGTCCCAACCATAGCAGAAGCAGCAGCAGCAATGTGGGAGCCCAGAGGCTCCCATACCTCTGGGAGAGGTCATTGAATAACCCTACATACCAAAAGTCCACGCAGCAATCTGAGAGCAGGACACCTTTGATAAACACTGACATATAACCTGCCTAATATTTATTTTATTTATTGAGTTTTCTATACCGCAAACTTGGTGAGCATGGCGGATTCAACATCTACTTACTAGCTCTTCACTCAATCAGCAGTGACTCTGTTGCACTGCGTGAGCCTGACAAGTAAGCCTTGATTGCTGGAGGATCTAAGTCCTTAAAGTTTTGTGAGCCTTGCGACATCAAGTAAGCACGCAGAAGTTTCAACAGCCAATGACAAGGGGACGCAAACCACACAACTCTATCAAAGAGTGTTTTATCAGAGAGAGAGCATGCTTGATTCCACATTACTGGAGGACACCAGGGAAAGGGTGTGACTATTATCCTACACAGGGGACTCTTGCATAAAAAGAAGTCATCCAAATGCCAAGTAGTAGTAGGAAAGATAACTTGCTCAATTACATACCAATAGGCAAGTCATGCATACCGAGGCATACTAGCTTCCTCTGTCTAAAAGGGCGATGACCTAGGGGTACCAGCACACACACACACACACCAACCTCTTCCAGGATTTCATTGTTCATTCTATTGAACAATAAGATGAACCCAAAGTACTCCATTCCATGCATTTGACCAGAGACAAGTAGAAAAAGTGCATGTCCAATCTCTAAATTCGGAACACCATTCTTTGTTTTTGTTCATATTGTATATTTTGCCCTTACCATAGTCTGTTGAGTACTATTCATGTTGCACAAGTACCTTGTCTGAGCAGATAAGAAAATGGTGTCATGGGGAAGTGTTAGACCTGGGGTTACCAGTCTACATAGGGTAGCTTGGCACAAAGTAGGAAGGTCTATCCCAAAGGCAAAAGTGTTAAGTTTGCGTCGCACCCTTACAGTAACCCAGCGTCTATCCACTAGAAAAGAATGACACTACACCAATTTAGAAAAATACGGTCTGTTTTATAAAACTCTTTGTCAGATTTAAGGTTTCCAGCAGTTTTCAGTATCAATACTCTAAATAACTTCACTTTCAATTATTAGATTGTTCCACACTCCATTTTTCAGTTACATTATCTCCTTCTCTTATTTTCAAATGAAAGGAAACAAAGTGACATATTCTGCAAATTAAGTAAACATTACATACATTTTACAATCTTAGAAAAGGTCTCAGATCTTGTCAAGTCTCTCTACAGGTAGGCAAAGCTGAACATTACCCGTAAGATCTCAAGAATATTACAATCAGGATGATACAGGTTCTCAGCACAGTTCCAGTAACAGCACACTTATTTTACAGTGCGAGCAGCTAGGAATCTGAATGAAGGCAGACAAGTTTTTATTTCACTCAATCAAGTTATCCAACTTGCTCTGGACTCTCATTAGACACGTAGGATCCCTCACTCTCTCCTCTCGGGCCCACAACGTTCTGTATCAAGCCAATTACAGCCCCACACTTTATTAGCCCAGACTCAGCCTTGACTTCGGGGTTCTGTTTTTGGCAATTTAACCTAACTCAATTAGGGAAGCACTGCAAACCGAAGGATGCGGTTCTATGGGGACATATAGGTGTCTCAGTACATCCCTCGGGGAGTATCCTGTAGTCTGGTTATAAGTTTGCAGCCAGTGCTGGTGTCCCGATGTAGTCCCAGCTTCGCTTTTCTCCTCCCTCCAGCCAAGAGCCCCCCCGCTTACTTTATTTCTTGAAGCCAACAGGGTTTTGGTTCGTTCCGGCCGTCAATGCGCAGTCACAGTAGACCAGAGCTCGCCACCAGACCCTCTCCCCAGTGGCGCCTCCCTCGTAGGCCAGGCCGTGTGACAATCAAGCCGGCACCGAGGGGAGGTCGCGCTGGGTTTATGGCTCCGATGCTCTCTCTTCCGCCGATCTCCTCGTCGAGCCGTTTCCGTCGACTCACTGCTAAACGGCAACACTGAGCAGGCGCGGGGGAGTAGCGGTGTTAGGCAGAGGCCACCCCCTTCTCCCAAAGTGTTCAGTGGCCCTTCTCCGGACCTGCGCGATCGCAGGTTTCTCCTGGCCAAATCTCCGCCCCCTTCAGGGACATCGAACACTGCACCGGGCCTGCGCAGTACCGCGCCACCTCAGCCCCAGCCGGCCACCCGCTCCTCTACGCTACCACAGCAGCCCCCAGTTGTCCTTGATCTCCCAGTCAGAAACGGGCTGACGGACAGGCGGAACACACCTCAGGGGTCTCGGTTCTCTTCACCAAGGTCACCAATAGCGTAGGAAGAATCTCCCAGCCGCGCCACTAAGTGAAGGTGAGGGGAGACTTGGTGGGCCAAGCGCAGGCGGCAGGTGGGCAAGGAGAGCAAGAAAGGAGGGGGAAATAATTAACTCCGCCAATCCTATCACCAGTCTTACAGAGTTTCTCAAGGTTCTAGTTAATCTTCAATACTGGACAGCGGGGCTGACTTCCACACCCCTTCACTCCTCAAAGTCTCTCAAATTCACCCCGAGTTAGGGGTTAGACCTTTTCAACTCGAGCAGTCTTTCTGTCCAGGGTCAACAGGAACGAAAGTCTAACGGGGCCAGGTCTGCAGGAAAAGGGGATGGTGTTACAGTAAGGAGGCAACCCTTAAAAAGAAGTCCACCCTCTGAATGTCCTACCCCCACCTAGCGCCACAGCCTGTACTCCAGCTGACCCTCTCTGAATGACAAAATGGCCGCCCTACAGTTGGCCTTTTATACCCCTAGCCTCAAGTGTCCAGAACAGGCCAGAAGGTTCTAGATTCCCCATATGTGTCTATGGCCCAGCCCCTGAGGTAATCAGTTGTGGCAGTTACCGGCCACCATTTTGTAGGACTAAATTTTCAGGATAAAAGGGAGGCATCTAGGCCTAAAAGAAATTATAGGGTCAAGGAGTACCTAACCCCTAGGACAACACCTAAAAATTCAAGTGGACATAAAAATGAAAGGTTAGGTGGCAGAAAGGGAACAAAAATAAATAAATAATAGGAGGGACCACCCAAAGGGCTGACAGGTCTAACAGGAAGGTATTGGGAACAGTTCTTGGATGTCAGTAGAAAGAGGCATGCAGAATTGAAAACAAAACACTAATTTTGAGAGATGTCACAATAAAAGTCAATATTATTAGGTAACCCAAGTGTGCTCCGACAGTAGCAGTATGAACATAGTATGTGGAGTAGTCTACTCTGGGGTTTTGGATTTTGAAACCGTTGGGAAAAAGGTCACTTACATGGTTCTTGAGAGCATGCATTCCTATCTCAAATTCATCATGTCAAGCTATATCCGTTTGACCTCAGTTTTAGCACATATGATGATCATGTAATTGCGCTGGAAGCATTTTTGTGATAAGGATTGAGACTCTTGATGGGGTTCTGTGAGTTGACAGTGGTCCCTTTTATGTAGGCAAAACTGGCCTTTTTAATCTTCCAGTCACCTATTGGCCTCTCTCACCTTTTTGTAAATTGCTGTACCAGGTTGGTGCATCAGAGTCCTTGGCCCATCCATGCTGGTTATAGATTTTGTATATTTGCATCTTCCTGGGTGTATAGCGGATACACGAATGAAGCTCATGTAATACAATGTAATGTGGTCACGAGCAGTGGAAGGACACAATAAGTACTAATTAATCAGTACTTGTTCCATGCTCCATTGAAAGGACGACAACACACACACGAAGTGGATGTGACGCCTGCATGTGCTATCCAGTGAGGAGCAAGGAACTGAGAGTGATGGAGAGGTCAACCAATGGTAAGTATTGGATGGGCTAAAATCCCCTTATTAGAGGCTTTGTTTGGTCATAGCCTACCAGACAGCATGGCTGACTAGATGAAAAGAAATATGAGGACATGCTGAAAGCTTCCATAGGGATGTATTCCACCCGTTGTTTACCATTGGCTTTGTGTTTTGTAACACATTTATGTGCTGGCTTTAATTGTTTTAGGCTGTCCAGCATGTCTTTGTGTCTCTTGTGAAGCATAGCCTGTTTACCACCTCTCTGACTGTCTCCGTGCATGCCTCCACGAATGCTCACTTTCTAGGAACAATTATTTTCTTTTTTGTGAAACATCCCTTGAGAAAGCATGTGTTTTCATTTGTCTCCCTTGAAAGTTAGTTCAGGAAGCAGAAAACATGCTGTATTTCTTGTAAGAGGCTACCTGCTTCCTATCTTTCTGTTTGACTGTTTATGCTTATTGTTCCCATTTTGATCATTAATCTTGCATGCCTGTGAGGAAAAATGTTCAGTCTATGAGCTTGTTTATTTTGGTCAGTGCTCTTTACTAATAGCATAACTCAAACAATCCTCATCCTCAATTTCACACCCATGCCATACGCGCTGTAAGTAGAGGTTTCGGAGTGTTGAAGCACCCCCCAAATAACTGGTCTGAAATTGTGAGAATGAGCAGTAAACAGGCCTTTAACTTTCGTTTTCATTTTGCTACATTTGCTGTGCATTCAAAGACAAGTCAAATGTTAGGCTCTGTCTTCTGAGGGAGGTTGCTGTTTACTTTTCTTTCTCTGACTGCAAAGTGAGAGGATTTATGTGCCAATGTTGCTGAGTTTTTGGAGTGGGAAGGGCTGTAGGATATCATGTTATTTCTAGCACACAATAAAATTTAACAGCAAATAAACTGTACAAATATAAAATATATCAGAATTAGGAAAGCACAAATGAAGCACTTTTTTGTAATTCTGAAGTGTCATGGAAACAAATATTTTAATATGAGCAAAACAAATCAATACACTAGGTAATGCTGATTTCCACACCTTATTGTTTGCACTCTGTATAGTTTTATCAGTAAAACTAAATGTCTGTGTAAATTTAATGGTATTTCAATTGAAAATGTTTGTCTTGTCTGTAATGGCAGTGCGCTACCATACCATACACTCTACAACACTCTACGACTCTACACCACTTCACTCTATGCCACTTTACTCCACTCGATGCAACTCCACTCCATTCTACTCCAGTAAATGAAAGCGCCACTATCCTCTGCGCCACTTTACTCCACTGTACTCCACTTCACTCACTGCAACTTTGGGACCCTCCAATCTTTGACTCTCCACTCTACCCACTTTCCTCTACACCTCTTTACTCCACTCTATGTCTCTCCACTCTAGGCCACTCATTCTATCTCACTCCACTCCACTCCATTACACTATAGTGCACTCTACGCCACTCTATGCCACTTCAACCTATGCCACTCCACAACACTACTCCACTCCATTCTACGACACTCTACTCCAGTCTGCACCACTCCAAGGCACTACACCACTCTACAACATTCCACTCTACACCACTCCACTCTATTTTACGCCACTGCACTCTATGACAGTCCATTCTACTCCACTCTATGGCACTATATGACGCTTCACTCTACACCACTCCACTCTACAACAGTTTACTCTAATCCATGAAACTCCATGACATTGTTCTCCATTCCAGTCTATGACACTCTAGTCCACTGTACCCCACTTTACTCTTTGCCATTCTATACCACTCCACTCTACGTTACTCCACTCTATGACATTCCACTGCACTCTATGCTACTACACTCTTCTCTACACCACTCTAAGGCACTCTACAGCCACTCCACTCTATGCCACTCCACTTTATGTCACTCAAATCCATGCCTCTCCTCTCCAGAGCACTCTCTTCCATCCCAATAACTTTTAGCCTTGCTGAACAGTAGTCAAGCTAGTGTACGACATGGCTAAAAAACATTGGCAAAGCAAATGGCTCTGCAATAGGCGCGATCTATTGGCTTTGCCAATGCTTGTTTTTTTAAAGTCACAATAGCTCGTCCCAAGCGAAAGTGTATGCACTCTGCCTGCAGGTGAGATCTAAAAATGGAGCACAGTTGTCTTGAACAGGAGCTTTGTGGCAGCTGTGGTAAGTGAAATGCTTTTAAAGGGTTGTTGTATTTGTTCTTTTGGGCATGAGTGTGTTTATGCGAAAGAGAATGCATATATGTGTGACCATATATGTCTATATATAAGTTTGTGTGTGTGTGTAAGTAAATGTTAGTGAGAGTCAGTAACAGGTAGTGAGAGAAATTCTGTGATATTTGTGCCCAGATTTACTATTTACACCAAAGTTGCTGCACTTTCATCAAAGGTAGAGAGAAAAAACGTGCCATATCTACTAAGATATGGTGAATTTGTATCTCCCCGTGTGCTGGCACACTTTTGGCAGCCATGCGCCAGCAAACAAACCCTTGCGCCATAGTGCAATGGTGTTTGCATTCTCTGAAGCATAGGTTTTGTACTGAAAGGGGCCCCTTTTAATACAAAAACGATGCTTTAAGTTATTTTCCCATTTTGTATATGTACTGTACAATGCAGGACACATGCAAAGTTGAAAAAATGAGGAAAAAATAAAAAATTTCTCCTTGTTACGCCCATCTCAAGGAATAAGCATAAGATTTTGGGGTAAATTCCTATCTACCAATGTTTGTAGATAGGGATTAGCGTCAAAACCCATGGGTGGTTGCATGAGAGTGCACATGCATCACCCATGACGCTAAGCAATGCAGCGCATAACTCAACTTAGTGTTACTTTGAAATAATAGCCATTGGAAAATCCTGAATTGTGTTGGACTGCAAACCCCACCTTAACCCTTTGCGCTGGAATTGCATCATTAAACTGATGAATGAGTGAGAGGGAGTGTGAGTGTGAAATGAGTATAAGTGAAGGAATGTGAGTGTGAGCAAGAATGTGATGTGATGCTTGAGAGTTTGTCGTTGGACCTAGCATACTGAAGGTAATTATGATGTTATAGAGACACCCAGGGTAAAATACTGTGTGCTGGCATGCATGTAGCAATTCTTAGCATGACAGACACCTGTAACAAAATACCGGCACTGGCACACTAAGGGTTATTCTTGCCACAATGGGCACAAATGGTAAAACACTGGTACTGGCATACTTGAGATTATTCATGGCATATAAAGGATACCGGTGGACTTATACAGGCATATTTGAGTAAATCCTTGGCATGTGGATATCAGTGGCTAAATTCTGATACTAGCCCAATGGAGGTAATTATTGGCATAAATGTAAACAACTTGGCATATGGGAAGGTGGCAACCAAGAGAAAATGCTGGCCCTGACATGCTGAAGTCGTTTTTGACAGAAGGGTGACATATGAATGGCATTAATTGCAACATTCTGACTTTGGCACATTTAATGTTATTTTTTTAAATCTAGGGGGGCACCCATGGAATATGAGGCTCCCCATACCAAAATGCTGGCCCTACCACAAAGAAAGGTATTTTTGAAATATGGGGTCACCCATCCAATATTTGGAACAAATGGGGTTTACTCCCAAAGGGACATTGCATTTCATTGGCTTGGCACACCATGAAAGGATTTGAATATTTAATAAGTGCCCTTTTGGTGCCTATGTCATGGGCTTTAAAAATGTACTATGTTACCCCATTCTTTTACATTTTTCTAAGGGAAGAAACCCCTAAAAGAGGACAGGCTTGCTATTGTTGCTCACTCACTACTATTCAGGGCAAGTATTATACCCCAGAACTTTCAAAGTTCAAGCCAGCACCATAATATAGGCAGTATCTAAAATAGACATGTGTCTGTATTAGTATGTTGTTACACTATTTGAAGTTATTATGGAACTTCAGCAACGTCAGTTGTTATGATGTTATGGTCATGTGATATGCCTTCCTGGAAAAAATGAGGGTCAAATGGTATATGATGCCACTTTCACCACCCCTGACATTTTGGTGAATCGATGGCCATGTTGTTGTCCGTATTAACTACATAGTGGTGGGTTCATAGAACATGTTGATACTGTACGTCCCTCCAGAGTCCATTGCTAGCAGTATCCGTTCCATTATACTGTTCGACCAGGCTTCACCTTCTTCTCAGCGCACTACTCCTTTGTACTGTTTTGTACTCAGTGCAACTTTAGTTCATTAACTGGCAGATGCATCAACGTAGCCTTTTGCTTTTCCTAAATAGCGATTTTTAAGGAATCGCTATTTAGGAATAGCAAAAGCCTATGCATGTAGGAATCGCTATTAAAATAGCGATTCCTTAACATTCCTTAATTGCTACTCGCAAATTGCTAGTCGCAAATAAGGAATGCTGTCCCATTCATTCCTATGGGCCTACAGGCCCATAGGAATGTATTGGAGATTGCATGAGCAATTTGCAAGTACCAGTAGGTACTCGCAAATTGCTCATGCAATTTCAAGGGTGCAAGAGTGTCAAAATGACACCCTGTTGCACCCCTGAAATTGATCTATGTACATATGTTGCACACACACATGCCCTAAGGGCATGTGTGTGCGCAACATGAAACTTTGAAAATTGCACAAAAGTGCTTTTTTCAAAGTTTTAGCAAATTACCATGAAGTCCAACTTCATGGTAATTTGCTCCCCCTATTAGCGAATTCGCAATTTTTTTGACTTTCATGCATTGCATTTAAGGAATCTCAATTTGGGATTCCTTAAATGCAATCGCAATTTAAGGAATCTCAATTTAGAGATTCCTTAAATTGCGATTTTTGCATTTGGGATGATGCATCCCAAATGCAAAAATACCGGGAGCAAAGGGGCACATTCTGAGATTCTGCCCATTTGCTCCCGGTATTTACTTTGATGCATCTGCCAGACTGAGAATAATTCATCAATTTTGTAAAGCATTGAAAGTTTTTAACATGTATTGTCCATATTGTATATGATAATAATATTCATATTGCTGACCAAGCTTTATTCCGTTAATTTCAAAGACATAGAGCCTGGAGTTAATGTTATGAGTATGACAGGGTGTTTTCAGGATGGTTTACAAAGGTACCTTTCACTTGAACTTGCTATACATGCAGCAAAACACCTTCTGCAGAATCTACTGGATTCCTGTAAGAACGGAAAACTGATTGGAAAACAGGCAGAGCTTGCAGTAATGAAGATGGTTCCCTATTGCATCTACATTGGAACTGCAGTAGGTTCCAGAACCTTTGGGCAGAAAGTTTACATTGACTGATTTGCGTGCTAGTTTCTCAAATGAAAGATCCCCTTCGATGTCCCTTCTACATATATCCCGAGATGCATCAAGCATCCATTTTGCGATTCCTTATTAGCGAAAAATAAGGAACCGCTAATAAGGAATAGCAAAATGGTATGCAAGAAGAAATCACTTTAAAAATAGCGATTTCTTAAAATTCCTTAATTGCGATTCGCAAATTGCGAGTCGCAATTAAGGAATACCTCCCCATTCATTCCTATGGGCCTAGAGGCCCATAGGAATGAATGGGAAGAATTTTCAATTTGCGAATCGCAATTAGCGAATGGCAAAATGAGAATGCGATTTCAAGGGTGCAGGGGTGACACCCTGTTGCACCCCTGAAATTGATCTGTGCACATCTGTGCACATATGTTGCGCACACACATTCCCTTAGGGCATGTGTGTGCGCAACATGAAACTTTGAAAAATGCACTTTTCAAAGTTTTTGCAAATTATCATGAAGTTGTACTTCATGGTAATTTGCAAGCCCTATTAGCGAAATCGCTATTTTTTTTTTTTTATCTTTAATGCATTGCATTTAAGGAATCTCAATTTGAGATTCCTTAAATGCAAGTAATCGCAATTTAGCGAATTCTCAATTTGAGATTTTTGCATTTGGGATGATGCATCCCAAATGCAAAAATACCGGTCGCAAAGGGGCAGATTCTGAGAATCTGCCCCTTTGCGAGCGGTTTTTAGCTTCATGCATCTGGGCCATAGTAACGTAAAGAAGCGTAATGCAGTATAACACATTATCCCATACAGCTGGAGTTAGTGACTGAGTTCCTATATGTTGGTGGACAGATGGGCTGATGCAGGGGCAGTGTAAGTTGCTATTAACCCTTGTGTGGTTGTTTTTTAGCTGAGCCTAGAGCAGACACATTAGTAGAATAGCATAGTTTTTTGTTTAGATACCAAATTAGGTGCTTTTCCCAGCTCATGTGGGATACTCAAATCCTTCTGCATTCTGAACAGTATTATGCTTGGGCCCAAGTCCCAGGTTGGTATGTTATCATGTTTCCCTTTACCCCTATTCATTCTGTGTTTCCCAAAGGCCAGGTCGACACTTCTCCACTTTCTATGTGGCAATATCTTTTGATTCACAAGTCACATTTGTTTCTGCTACATAACCAACTTTGAATGTCTGGTAGTTCATTGTCAAGCCTTGTGTAGTAGACTGGATGTGCGATTTAATTATGGTTTCAAAATAGGGGAGTATCAGGACCGTGAAAACAATTGGATGCAGTATATGAAAATGTATGGTTTAACACTAATGAGTTCTATGGCTCATTTGACCTTGACTTAAACTATGTATTGTTATTTTATATCTAATATTGTAATTCTTAAGGGTGTATGGTATTTGTCTTCTTCATTTGGATCCCTTCTCTTCCTTGTACCTTTTCTCTAAAAGAAGACATTGAGTTATTTTTTAGCAAGGAATGTTGATATACTACATTTTCTATATATATCAATGCTCTACTTTATTATTTTGGGCCTGTTCTCTTCCCCTAATTTTCTTTCAAAATATTTTCTTATAATCATAAAGTGTGACCTTTGCACACTGCAATCAGACATCATTGTTCTCTCTTGTCTCATTTTCTTATCAATTACCTCAATGGTCATTTGTGAGTATTTGGAGAATGGTAGCTCAGAAATTAAATGCTTTATTTCTTCCTCTATAATTGCCCACATTTTGTATGGCTGCCTTGGTTCACCCAATCTGATCTAAGATATAAGAGTAGGCGCAGAGAATGCCTTACACGTAAAGTCACAGTTTTCAAAGTTTGCTGTAGCTGCCTAAAAACTTTCAAAAATGATACTCAAGGCACTCCTGGTGGATTACAAAATATACAAAACTCAACCCCTTACCACTTAATTAACATCATATATTTATTAATAATAAAAAAGTGTCCCACAGAGGAGCAGTTGATTTCTTTTATTATCAAATGATAAAAAAAATTTAAATAGATATACAGATAATTTATCACATACAATCAGTTCGACATATACAATATTGTTTATGATTCATATCAAATGAAGGAGACACCATCTATTCTGGAGGAAACCATAATTTTGGTACATGACTCCACAAAAAAACGAAAAAAAAACATATACTTAAAACCAAACAAAATAACAAGGACTCACAATATTACAATTAGCTGAAACACAGAACACCATTACAGTTAACACAACATATTTCAAATATACAATACACAACTAACACGAATGCGCCGACGCGTGTTTCGGAAATGCCATGTACCATCCTTCATCAGGGCGCTGACTTCAAATGGTGCTTTGAGTTCAGAGAGACATTCTGTCTAACATGTAGATATGATTGTATTCACGTACATTTACGGGCTCCATAAGATATATATAAAACACGTTATAAAACATATTCACATTCCCAGGCACTAATAAGAATCAACGAGGTTCCAAAGGTGTATTTGGGATACAAAATCGCGTATCATGCCACTTAAGGTCAAATTTTGTCTGGAAGAGCACAGTAGATTTACTGTTTTTAGCCGGGTCCACAATAGGGTTTTCAGATTAAAAACGTAATGTAGATTGAATGTTCAACTCAGTGTTCAAAAGCAATATACCAAAACGGTCTAACTTGAAACAGGGTCTGGATCCCAAAATGTCAAGTTTAGTAAAGGGTCAACTGGAACACAAACGTATACCATTAATCTAACAAATGGAAGCTGCTGTCAGAAAGTCCTCTATGGTATACCCAAACAGCCTCCTCAATAAGATAATGACAAAGAGATAAGCGAAAATTCCTTCACATATTACGAGACCGCCATTGTGCTCATACGCGGATCACCCGGGTCGGTGTCTCCCGGCACTCCTGGTTGATTACCACTTTGAAGACAAACTCCAGTTGTATATTTCTTGAAAACTGTAGAGCTAAGACATCGCTAGGGTAGGGTTATTTGTACTTTCTCCCAACACTTCATCTATTATTTACCTGAAAATGTGTCTTCTCCTTCTCATCAAAATCTTCACTACTGCAGCCAACAACCGCAAGTAACTTACTAGTCTCAATTTGAGCCTGTAAAGCTGAAGTGTGATTGTGAATAAAGCCTTTTCTCCATTTGTCAAGAGGATGTAGATGACAAAGTACAAGCAAATTCAACTTAAGGGTAACCACATCTTTAATGAATTGAGCATAGCTGATGGCCCCTCCAGATAGGAGGAGGCGACTCCTAGTGAGCACTTTCCTTCCTCTCTTGCATTTAGTAGGTTTTCTGGACAACAAGTCATTCTTGCATTTATTGCAGTGTTGATAATGCTGCTCTTTTCCCCCTTTGGGTGCTTTACGATAGGGGTCTGTGTGTGAATGGAAGCTTCGGATGATGAACTATACATAATTTAATGTGGGGTTATATGTTCATGCAAAATTTCACACAAAGGTTACTTGCCCTTGATACAGACCTCCCTACGTTGAAAATGCACTTTCCACCATAGAGAACCATTACTAATCAAAAGTGCCAAATGTAGCCACAGCTAGGAATCTAATTTATAGAATCGCATCTGCTATTTATTTTTAGGTGGAGATAGAACTTACCAATACAGAAAAATGACCCGATTTGATGTTTTTCTGCAGTTGTATGTTTAGTTAAGGGTCAGAAAAATTGGAGATCCCATAGATACATCATGGGATGTCCACTGGGAATGTTGAGAAAACCAACAAAGCTGGAACTTTGGCCTTAATTAGCAAACATTTCGCACCTGTGGGTTGTACCTGTGGACATAAAAGTGCATCTGGAAATCCAACATTACCAAATTATTTGTGAGCAAAAATGCATTTATTCAGGTGGACAGTCTTGCACCCCTGGTAGACTTTTCCATGTATGCAACTCTAGGAAAAGAGAGGAAAACAAGAGATAAACGAGCATAAAAGGGACTGATGGTGTGGGAGTATGTAGTAAACCTTACTGGCAACTCCAACAACGTCTGACCATTATGGCATTTACAGATATTTACACATAGGTTTCCTTCCTGGAATCATTTGTTTGTAGACATCAAAAAAAGTTGATCTGTGTTTGCTTGGTGATAAATGGTACAGATCACGCCCAATGCAATGGGGTTTTTATAGAGAATATTTTTTCAAAGAACTGAGTACAATTGCACTGCTCCCTCTAACCATAACCTAGTGGATAGTCGGCCTATGAACAATCCATGGGGAAGAGGAGTAGACCAAGAGCAACATTTTTCTAGACATAAATTTGTGCAGGCTTCCGATATTTGGGTTTTGAGGTGTCCGTCACTTTGTGAAAAGGACTAGTCGGATTCTTACGTCTGAGGTGTACCATTCTCTCGTTGGGTGTAATGTGATGGCCCCACTCTAAAGACGTCCCGTATGGTGTGGACTTTTGTATTATCATTAATTCCCTCTGTTAAACTGACTAATTTTAACTTCATCGTTATCCAATTCTGGCCCTAACTTGGCACTGCTATACACATTGGTGGAACCATCATATTTAGATGTAGCTCCTTTGCTACGATTCCTTCTTTTGGACTTCTGTTCATTGGATTCATGGTATCCAAACACAGGCTGTGCACTGTTCAGCCAGGAGAAATTTGCCTACACAAGACGTTAGTGAACTATGTCCATGTACAGATATTTCAGAGAATTTGAATCTCTTGATAGACAATAGGATTGGAATTATCACTTTCCAGGCCAGAATTTTGGGTCTATCCTACAAGTCTGCATTTCTCTTTCCCTGAGGAAGTTCCTTTTACAGGAACAAAACGGGTTCGCTGTTGTCCTGGGTTTTTATGAAGATCAATAAAGAACTTTTGAAATAAATTTGCCGATTTATGAATTCATCCCTGGTGCTGCCTCCATTCATATAATACATTTGTGTGAGTTCCACAGCGAGCTGAAATGTTGTTTTTTGTGACTCATGTCCTTTATTCATATTTAAAAACGTTCTCAAAGGCTTTTCTCTCACTCATTTTACGCAGACAGTTAGTGGATGAGGGTAATTGTGCAATTAGTGAAGGATAGTTCCCTAAACATCCCCATATTTCCGTCAATGGTTGAGGGGAAGGAATTTCGCTACAGGAAGAATTCTCCAGGCTCAATATTAAGCACAAAGTTCAAATTAGTCTAACCAGGTTCTAAATAAAGAGACACAGAACTGGGTGAATTTTTTTTATTTTAGTTGGATCTTTCAGTCCCCCGCCTGCATCTGCAGTACTAGAGGCACATTGATGAGCTGATGCGACACAGGGATCCTGGCGAAACTCTTCAAAGAAGAACATAGCGCCTGAATGCGCTGAGTCGTTCTTGACGTGAAGGTTTTTTACCAAGATGTACGCTGTGATCCAGTACTTAGTTTGTCTAGTCACTCTTACCCACCTACTCTCAAAGGTCTTTATGAAGTATCTGGTGAGGCACTGGAACGTAGGCAGCAAATGCGTAGAGTCGAATCAGGGCTATCAGTTGGCCTTTGTCCCTGGCAATAAACATGTCCTTGCATGTGTTGTGGGTCCAGTGCTTAATTTGTAAAATATGAAGTGCAGGTGCTCACATTTTTTTAGGAGGCCACACCCACTTCCCTGGCTCCGCCCACAACCTCCAGTGCCTTCACACACTTCCTTTATTGACCCCACCCACATCTACAAGCCTAAACACATTAGAGATACCTCCTACCTTGAGTTTTGCCAGGAGATGAAGACCTAGTTCTTCACATTGGCACATCAAATACCTCACCTGATTAGTGCGCTATACGAATCAATATAACATATTTTAACATTTGAGAAGCCTATGGCAACAACTTTTAAGTGAACTCAAATGAGAAAATGTGTGTAAATCTCAGAATGTACCATTAGTAGGGTCATTTGAGGGCCTGAGGCAGCTTTATAAACTAAAGAGAATGTGCTTGTACTGTGCTGTTTAAAAGAAAGCAAGGTATGAAGGAGGGAAGCCATTAAAGAAGACAGCAACAACTTCAGGCATGAAGGTGAATAATGAAATGAGGAATTAAATGGTAATGTCTAAAAAAGGAGGAAATAAGAAAAGAAAATAATGTGAAAGGAAGAAATGAAGGGATAGAAAGAATGAGGGAGAATGAAAGTGGATGATGTGTGATGGATGAATAGAAAGAAGACAGGAAATGAGGAAGAAAAGCAAAAGGAAGGGTTGAAGGTAAGAAAAGAAGAAATTAAAGAAGGGATGAAGGAAGAACCAGGAAAAAAAGAAAGTATGGAATGAAAGGAGGAAGAAGGAAGAAATGCACCAAGGATTGGGAGGATGCGGAATGGATGAGGGTGTAAGAAAGCAAGAATGGAAAGGGGAAAGGAGGCATGGCTGGAGGTGCTGAGGGAAAGAACAAGGAAAGAAGAAGCTGGCATGAAGGAAAGAAAGGAGGTCAGGGGAATGGCTATGTCTAGGAAAGGTACTGGGTCAAGGAAGGACAAAGGGAATAATGGCTGGGTAATATTGCAAAGAAATTAAAATACATATCTGTGTCCTTAATACACCGTTCATGTTTTCATAGCACATATTCACCAGAGGGGGCCTTGACACCGAATGCAAATGTTGTTATCCAGCTCAATGGCACTAATTGTATCGACCTCAGATAGAAAAAGACTGAGTGGTCGCATCAAGATTTAAATTTATGACCTTGACATCAAAGACAGATTCCTGCAGTGGATATACATATATGCTCAAGAAGGAAAAACATAAAAGGGAGAGTGAGGAAGGAGGAGAGGTTTGAAGGCAAAGATAGATACAGTAGACAAAGACTGTGAAGAGATGTGGGGAAAGCAGAGATTGGGAGTGCAAGATTGATTTTGAACATGATGAGAAAGAAAATTGGAAAAAGGAGAAGAGCAGACAGCGTGTGCAAGAAAAGTGGAAGGGAAAGAGAGGAAGGTGAAAAGGCGGCGATTAAGAGGAAACACAGACATAAGGCGGATAGTGAAGGAAGAATGGAGAGAAAGGAAGGAGTGAGGTGTGCAGGGGAGAAAGAAAAGTAGATAGTGAGGGAAAGCATGAAAAGAGTACACCTCTGCTTTATTACCTATACAGTAATTCATTGTGTAAAGTTGAGGGGTGACAGGGCTGTATCATTCTTGGCCTGTCTCATCAATGCATTGCTGTGCTTTTCAAGACACACAACAGCAATTAGCAGAATACCTGTGTGGGTTTATTGTGCTGCGTCCATCGGAGGAGAGCAGTTAAGCTGAGCTCAGCAATGCCTTCCAACATAGTTTTACCAGTGTTGTGAAGGTTCCTAAACTAAGCTGCAGCATTAGGGTCCACAGATGAGACCAGGACAACACATTCTGGGCACAGACACCCTCTGAAATGTTATCACTTGGTGCAGGCCAGACTGGGCCCCTCCCACCTCTGTGCTCCGGTGCATTGTACCGGCTGCACCAATGGTCACTATGCCCCTGCTATCATCTATTAAAACCACCTTTTCTTGCTTCTGTTCCTCACGTTTTGTGAAACGCATGTTCACTCCTGTGTTTCTAACTCAAGAATTCTCATATTGTCTCGAGGATAAAAGCCTGCATGGCCTCGTAAGGTTTTGAACATATGACTATGAGGCCAAACACAGATCATTGCAATAAATACATTACTCCACTGACTCACCAGGCCCTGCATCCAGGCACTCTCTCCATCATCATATAACTTGTAAATTGCTGACTTTCCTGTTATTTTCTCAACAGTGCCTAGAATTATTTTAGGCTAATGGAAATACCACCTCTCATCTCTAGATTTCCCTCCCCAAATCACCTATCTGATGTGCTTCATCTTTTCTATTATTTTCCTGGGATTTTTAAGCTCACATTTCCAAAAGTTGAAAGAATTGCAGCCTACACTATGTCTCACAGATTTTGAAAGTTTTGATTCAAATAGTAGGCCCTGCTTGTGCACCTTCCACACCGGGCCAAAGTCAGCCCAGCAGCCATGGAAAGACAGTGTGTGGACCCTCTGCAACACTTGCATGAAAACAAAGAAAAAACACAATCTCTCCGCGCAGCACACTGACATGGCAGTTGTTGGACGCTCCCATTGCCCATTTACCACCAATAAATATCACCGTATAAGCAATGCTCTTGACCCAGTCTGCCATTCAAAACAAATAGCGCTATGAGAATGACATATTTGCCAGAGCAGCTTCAAACTTGTGCACCAAAGAGGGGCGTGGCTTGCGCGCCGCTGCGAGATGGCGGATCGCGCTTGAGCTCGGGAACCACAGCGGCTGTCGGGACGATTTTGGAATCCCGTTCGATGCCGTTTTTCACTCCCGAATCTGTGATACTGCTTCGGAATGTGCCGTGAACGTTTTTCTGCACATTACATCTGCTGAAAAAGGCTGGATCTGCTCTTTTCCTTGTGTGGAAGCCTCGCTATTGGAGCTGCTGCGAGCGGCCGCCATTTTGTTTTTCCGGTGGCAACGCTCGTATTTCTTCTCACAGGCGCAATGTACTACAACTTCACTCCTATTTGACTTCGGCATGAGGTGATGTTTTTTACTTCTATATATATTGCTGATTCCTCGGAAGTGTTTCACTGTTTGCAGCTTTTTGGCTTCTGTGGATTTCTTACTGACATTCCTTACCTCCCTCTGCTGTCTTTTTATGATGCCCTACCTCACCTGGAGTGTTTGCGCTGTGTAACCTGTTATAGTGGTTACCTCTCACTAAAAATACATTGTTCCTTCTGCGCTCTTGTAGTACCTTCCATGCTTTTTTCAAGTACCTCAGCTGCTTCTAGCCGCCATTTTGTGCTCTACCTGTCACAGCCATACTCTGAGCTTTTTTGAGCATACTGTGGTTATTTTTGGTGTGACTTGCTGAAGTGCAATTTGTGTCACATTTGGCCTTTCTTTTTTGGTTTGTTCCCTCTACGCATTCCTTTTCTGCTACATTTTTTGGTGCGTTTATTGGATCTTGCTCCTATGGCAGACACCATGGGCCCTTCCCCCACTACTAAAGACTCTAAAGGGACTCTAAAAAGGTCTAAGCAACAGTCCCCCATTCCTGAGTCTTCTCAGAAGGATTCTAATACCAGTCTGGATGCTATTTTGACGCGCCTTAATGCTGTCCATGATATTGCGCAATCTACCAAGACTAATACTGATTTATTACAGGTTTAGGTTGCAGCTATCAGGAATGACTTTAAAGCTTTATCTCTCAGAGTTACAACTGCAGAATCCCGTATTAGTGTAGTGGAGGATAATACCCATCAACATTCGAAGGCTTTCCACCAGATGGAACGTTCAATGGCGGCTTTGCGTAGAGATCTCACAGAGCAAGAAGATCGTAATCGGAGGAGCAATTTACGTATTTTTGGTCTTCCTGAAGATGCGGAACAATCAGCCTCCTCAATGATTGATTTTCTATCCACTTGGCTTCCTTCTACCTTACAAATCTCCTTTCAGAGAGACTTTGAAATTGAGAGAGCCCATCGAGTTCCTACGTTCAAACCCAAATCTTCCACACATCCGAGGGCGGTAATTTTTAAACCGCTGCGTCACCAGCATTCGGAACAAATTTTGGCTCATATGAGGAAGGTTAAATCGGTGACTTGTGACGGACATAGGATTTCTATCTCACAGGATTTTGCTAGAGACACTCTGGACATGAACATTCCCTTTTCTTTTGCTGGTCCTTCCAAGTTTCGTATCACTTTCAAGGGTCGCTATCGTATTTTTGACGAACCTGCTGATCTTTCTTCCTTTTTGGATAACCAGTCTGAGACACAGATGGACTCTTCGCCTGCTCCTGGCCCTTCGTCTTCTGCTCCTGGATCTTCTGGAACTTGATTCTTTTTATGTTTCTCTTTTTGTGTAAATCCTTACATATTTCTGTCTGCAACATGTAACTGTTTCAATCCTACGTGTTGCCTTTGACTCATCTCACCTTCTCAGGTGTTTTGTTATTCGTATTTCTTTCATCATGGCTACCTATGTTTTTCTTCGTAGCCTATATGTTTCTTTGTTATCCCTGACGTTTTGGTCTCTTCTTCTTTTTATAGTATTTCATTTGCGTTAGTTGTTCTTTTTGTATTCTCAGTTATTATTCTTCTCTTTTAGTGTTCTTTGATGGCGGTCCAGTGTCACTATCTTTGCCATTCGTCTTTTGTGGTGCTTTTTTGTCTTTTTCTAGTTGTTATAATTTTTGTCAGTATTTTTCGCTTCCTCGTATTTTCCTCGCGTGGTATTACCTCGCGCCGTATTGTCTTATTGCCTTTCCTTCCCTGCATTGTCGCTCGCCTTATATGTTGTTTTGGTTTTTCATTCTTATTACCTGGTTTTCTTTGTATATTCTTCTTTTTTATACGCCACCATTGTTCCTTCCTCGTTTTGTTGTAAGTTTTCTTTGTAATATTTCTGTTTCATTATTGCCTACAGTCACAGGTTTTATTCCTTCTATCTTTGTATGCTGCACATCGTTTGCTTGTTGGATTTCCTGTTACACACTTTCACAGTACTTCGCACGATGCCAGTTTTTCTTTCTCTTCTGTTCATATTTTCTTCTATGATTCCTTTCTCCTTGTCTCTATTGATCATATGTTGCTCTATATCTTTTGGTTCTGTGCCTATGATGTACGTTCAGTTTATCCTCGGTCCACTACTTTATAAACTCACTGTTCCCTCTATCTAACGGCCTCATTATACGTCTTTTTTGCTTGCACTTGTGATGAATTTCTATTTATTGTTATTGCTAGTTCATATTCATTCATGATGTTTACTATTATAATACTTATTAGGCATTAATTATGCTGATTCCTCTGTTTCCTTACTTTACTGTTGGTTTATACCGTCTGTTTATAGTTCCTTATATCGTTCAGCTCCTTTACTGATTTCTACTACCCATTTCTGACTCACAGTTTTGCATTATGTTTCTCTCTCATAGCATTTCTTATATGATCACTCTGTGTACTTTGTACTTTTGGTATATGACAGTGTACTTGTTTCCTTTTTTTTCCATTTAGTGGTCTGCTTGCTTTTTAGATTGCCTTCTTTTTATGAGGATTGCTTGCTTATATATTTCATGATTTTTTCATTTTTCTTACTATTGCGCTTCTTATTTTTCTATTTTTTACTTAACCCGCAGTCCTCTTACGACCTTTTCACTTTTCTTTTGCTCTTTTTCTACATTGCTCTGCTTCCTTTATTACCCTTTTTAACTATCACCTACTTTTCTCGCTATTATTGGGTTGTTATTTTTAACTTGATTATTGGATGTTTCCCGACAGTCTGCTTGCTCCCGCATCCATGTCTCCCCTGGTATGCATTTGGTCCTCTCTAGACCTCCCCTGGTGGGTCTCTTTTCTCTGTTCTCTCTATTCTCTTCTGATACTTCTCTTTCTACTTTCCTTTTCCTCTTCCTCTCTTCATTCCCTTTCTTCCCCTTTTTTCTTCTGGATCCTCGTGTAGTGCTCTCTTTTGCTGCACAGCGCTGTTGGTCCTTGATCTGTGTTTTGTTTGTCGTCTTACTCCCCCTACTATGTGTCTTGCTCGGTTTTTATTTCTATGTTGACCTATGTCTGGGTTGAATGTAGTTTCCCTTAATGTTAAGGGATTAAACCATCCGGTTAAGAGGGCTAAGGTTCTTGACTATTGTAAATCTCTCTCTTCGGATTTAGTCTTCTTACAAGAAACAAAGGTCTCCTATAAAGAAGCATTGTTATTACGGAAAGAATGGGTTCTTGATGTGATGTGTTCGGATGCCCTTGGCAAAAAGAATGGGGTCATAACACTTATTTCTAAAAAATCTGGGTTGTCAGTCATTTCTGTTGAGCATGACTCTGAGGGACGATGGTTGCTGTCTCGTTTGTCTAATGGCTCTGCTGATCTTTATGTTTTGAACATTTATGCCCCAAATACTGATGATCCTTCTTTTTGGCAAAAGATCATTAAACAACTAGCTCTTACTCCACATAATGGTAATTTGATCCTTGGTGGTGACTTTAATTTACCACTTGATCCAGTGTTAGATAGAAATTCGGCTCTCTCTTTCCGCCCTCCTAGATCTCACACACAATTGTTGAATATGTGCTCTTCTGCCAATCTCCAAGATATTTGGCGCCTCCATAACCCTACAGGTAGTAATTTTACCTTCTTTTCCTCTCCTCATTCTAGCTTTTCCCGTATTGACTATCTCCTAGTGCATTCGTCTTTAGTACAACACTCATCTTCTCCGTACATTCACCCTATTCTTATCTCTGATCATGCGGCTGTTTCTTTTTCTCTCCTAAATCTCGCTCCTAAGAGTAAAACTTCCTCTTGGAGACTTAACACAGAAGTTCTCCATGATGCTGATCAAGTTCAAAACATACAAGATGAGATTGAACATTTCTTCTCTGATAATGAAGGCTCGGTTAGCTCTCCGGTGGTCTTATGGGACGCTTTTAAATGTACTCTCCGAGGACACATTATTAAAGTTATGGCAAAGAGAAATGCTGACATCAAAAGGGAACTTGCAGAGTTAGCAGACAGTATTAAACAGCAAGAGCTTCTTTTTAGACGTACTAATGATAAACAATTGTTGCAATCCATTAAGAATTTGAAATATTCCTATAATACTATCGTTACCAAACGGGCTCATATTGGGGTCCAGGCCCAGAAATCCAGAGGTTACTCTTGAAGAATAGAGCTGGTAAGATTCTTGCCGCAACTTTGAAATTTCAGGAATCTAATTTTAAATCCTCTCAAATCTCTGCTATTACTGATAGATCTGGGGTTAAAAAATTTCAAACTAAAGAAATTCTTGAAGTGTTTCGAGACTTTTATAGTTCTCTTTATACCCCTACCAACCAATCATCCTTTGAAGCCTGTGAGGAGTTTTTAAAAACTATCCCTCTACAATCTGTCTCTTCTGCGGATGGAGAGAAATTGGGTGGCCCCATCACATCTGCTGAAATTATCAATGCTATCAAGTCAACCCGGTCTGGCAAAGCTCCTGGGCTGATGGTTTTCCCATCCTGTTTTACAAGACCTTTCTTCCTTCTATGGTCCCTCATCTTAAAGCAGTTTTCGATGTATTTATTCATGAGAGCGCGGTTTCTGGTACTGCGGCAGATGCTACTATTGTCCTAATTCCGAAAGACGGAAAAGATATCTCAGACCCTAAAAACTTTCGCCCTATTTCCCTTCGTAATATGGAGGCTAAAATCGTTGCTAAGATTCTTGCCAAGAGGTTGGAATCCTATATTCCCTCTTTAGTTCATTCCTCTCAAACGGGTTTCGTGAAGGGTAGGCTTGCTAGAGACAACATCCGCACCTTTTGTCATATTCTCGGTACAGCTAAACGATCTACGCTTCCAGCGGCAGCTCTCGCCTTAGATGCCGAAAAGGCTTTTGACAAGGTATCTTGGCCTTTTCTTCATGCTGTTCTTCGTGCCCATAATCTTGGTGACTCTCTTGTTAACATGGTTATGTCCTTATATGCCCAACCGAGAGCTAATATCCGTGTCAATGGGGCCACTTCCGAGATTTTTAATCTCCGTCAAGGTACCCGTCAAGGTTGTCCTTTATCCCCGCTTTTGTTTTTATTAGCTATTGATCCTCTTCTTAGACTCATTGACCTACATCCAGATATCAAGGGATTTACTTTTGGCCCGCATCGCATAAAAACAGCGGCTTATGCGGATGATGTTCTTATTTTTTCGGATGATATTGCTTCAGCTCTTCCCGCGCTTACAGATATTATTGCTAGGTTTTCCCAGGTCTCTGGTTATACGCTTAACAGAGATAAGACTGAGATGTTTCCCTTGAATGCCTATTGTTTTCCTGCACATATGGGTACTGCTGGCTTCAAGTGGCAATCTAAACATCTCAAATATCTAGGGATTTGGTTTTGTGGTACGCTCTATGATACGGTGGCACATAATGAGACGCAGACTCTTCTCAAAGTTCGTCAACTTCTAGATACCTGGTCCCCTAAGTACATCTCTTGGTGGGGTTGTATCCAAACTCTCAAAATGATGGTTACTCCTATTATTAACTTAGTTTCCTCTATGCTGCCGGTGAAATTGTCCTCTTCCTTTTTTCGTGAGATTGACTCCATTACTTCTAAGTTTCTTTGGAGTGATAAGAGGGCTAGAATTGCATATAAATTTTTGAGGAAACCTTATGAGATGGGTGGTTGTATTTTTCCTGATTGGGAAAGATACCAGACTGCTTTTTTAGCTTCCCAAGCTGCTTTGTGGTTTTCCTCGTCTCCTGTGCACACGCCTTCCTGGGTTTTCATTGAGCAACATCTCTCCTTTCCCTTACTACTTTCTTCTTTTTTAACCGCAACCACCTTACCTATTCCTTTTGCCCGCTCCATTATCTTAGATACTATTGCAGCAGTAAAGTCTGTGGATAAGAAGATGGCTACCCCGATCCATAAATCGAAGTGGTCTTCTTTATGGCGTAATCCTAGGTTAAAATTTGTTATTGATCCTGTGTTGATCCCTTACTGGTCCTCTAAAGGAATAACTTTGGTTCGTCATCTGTATGACTCCAATAATGATCCATTGCCCTTTTCCTCTTTAGCTCAACAGTTCTCGCTCTCCAATTTGGACTTCTATACTTTTCTAAAAATCAAAGTAGCTCTTGCTAAAGTACGCCTGGAGCCCGATTCTCCTACTGTTATGTTATTTTCCTTGTGGCTTCGATCTGGTCATATAGCTTCGAAAATCTATAAATTTCTGTCTTCCACTTCCTCTGCCTTACCTACTGTTACCCAACAAAAGTGGTTACATCATTTTGATAAGGATCTTACTGACCATATTTCGCCAGAAACCTGGCAACTGATTGGTAAATTTTCTCTCCGTGATAAGATTGCCCCTTCTTTAATCCAATCTAAAAAAAATTCTCTCAACCTTCTCCATTGGACTCCTGTGCGTTTGCATTCACTACACTTAAAAGATGATGATCTCTGTTGGAGCTGTGGCCTGGCTACTGGTGATTATTTGCATATGTTCTTTACCTGCTCTCTTTTACAACCCTTCTGGGATCTCATAAATAAACACCTCATATTCATTTTCAATACTGATTTTCAGCTTTCCTTCCCCATGATTCTTTTGGGCCCTTTGGCCTCCCGAGTACCCTTGCCTTTGGATGCCCTTGACTTGCAATTGCTTGACCTTTTGTTGACGGTTGCTATTAAGGTGATCCTTATGGAGTGGAAGTCTTTTTCTTCCGTCTCATATCATACATGGTGGGCATGGGTTTCTTTTTTACGTAGCGCACACATTTCAGTCGATGTGGCTCATCTTACCCCTATGATTTCTAGTAATGTTTGGAAAGCCCTAGATGCTTATATGGATTTGGCTTCGAAGGGTTTGGTTGCCCAATATCCTTTTGTGTCCTCTACTTGATTGTTGTTTGTTATTTGTGTAATGTGTGTTTGTAGTACTGCAGTGGATCCTTCCTTCTCCTTCCCCTTCTCTTTCTTCTCCTTCTTCTTGCTATCTTCTTTTCAACTTTCTCTTTCTCTGTCTTCTTTTTTTCCTTTTTCTCTCTTTTTACTTCTTCCATTCATGATAGTGATACCTTTTTACGGACACTTTGGCTCACAGATATTCCCATTATGAGTTTCTTATATTTTACATCTATGTTGTTTTGAGGGAATTATTTGTACTTGATTTACTCATCAATACTTTGTCTATGGATTTCTACTGTATCACTATGTATTGTATTTAACTACTTCTTATACTTTTTAAAACAATAAACTTATTGAACACAAAAAAAAACTTGTGCACCAAAAGTGACATTACACCGCGCATAAAATGGTACCCCGGACCATACAGCTCTTAAGGAACATTCTGTAGTGTCTCAGAAGAACCCTGGGCATGTTTTGGAGAGTGGGACGGGAGTGGAAATAAGGGATTCACGCTCAAAAACTGCATCACGTTTTTTTTTCCTGCCCGTTTTATATAGTGCTATCTCAATTGAAGATATTGTAGCGCTTTACATGATTGTCCCTGGCTGGGCAAGAATGGCCTTCGTGCAGAGGAGCATGCCAGTAGTGAACAGCATTTAATGCCAGGTGCGAGTGAGCACTTGTGCTGAATGGTTTCAGTTTCTGTTCTCTGCCGTTTCTTTCTCAATGCATGCACTGTCCAGGGCAATGTTAATAAAATAATCTCAGACCTGCCGGTGTTTGGGATCTCCTCTGAATCAGGTCAGGTGATTTTGTACTTCGGGTGAATGAAGAGCAGAGCTTAGGAGGCACCGCAGGAGCTCACAGCCCAGCCTGTGGGTAGAGCGCCTGGCTCTGCTGTTCCACTTGTACACTTATGTGTGTGTGCATGGTTCTCGGCAGTGGGATGTGTGTTATCTCTCTCCTGCTCCACTTGTATTGTTTTGGCCACCCAAGTACATGGCCTTGCCGCTCGGCTGGTCTAGGAGTTAGTGCTCTTTATGCAAAGCCTGGATGTTGGCACTCCTCCTGCCTCGGTGATCCATAACCCTCCCCTAGCCTGATAGAAAGTAAAAACAAGTGCAGGTCTTACCAGAAGAGCCAGAAACAAGACAGGCCCCACACATCGAGGAGAACATGTTAGATTGAAAGCATTCAGCTTGCACCAGCACCTGAAAGCACCGGCACAAATTAAGCACTGGGGTCTCATCTTATTCTGTAGGTCGTCCTTCTCCAATATTTTGCCTGGAAAATTAAATTCTGAAATAAGGCGGTTATTGGTCAGAAAACGCTTTTTACGAATAAGGCAACCATTTAATGTTTCAGGGTGGCTAGCTTTGCGTAGCAAGAGAAAGTAATGCTATATGCAATGAATAGGACATGAGTAGTTATGAGCTGACTAAGACTCCATCACTAACCCTAAAGCTTTTATATTTAAAGCTAGTTTCTAAAGCGAACCCATCATTTTGAAGCATTAAAAGGTGAGGTACGGGTGGGTGTATTTGGAAAGGAATATTTATGAAATATTTATTCGAGAAATATTTATATGAGAGGCTTGTGCTACAGACCTTTTCAACTTTTAAAGTGAAGAAGGTTAGTAGTGTTCATCCATTTCCAATGGACTGTTCTTCGTAACTAAAAAAAACCTCAACACAGCAGCCAAAGTTGCAGCGCTGTTAGAAAGACAAGATGCGGCTGACCAAAGGCTCAGCACCTCAGTTTCTCAAGTAAACAAGTTCATATAAAAAGTCTGTGCAAACACATCCGGCGTACGTCACACTTTTACTCCACTGGAAACCAGATAATTAGATTCATAAGAAGGAGGATGGTGCACCAGGATGAAGTCAGAAAATTCCGGTTGTATTCCAAAATATATTCTTTATTGAATTTGCAATTTAAAATTTGGGCATCAGCCAACGCGTTTCGTTCCAAATGAAACTTCGTCAGGGCTCGCCCAACTAATCCACAATCCGTGCACAGAGAAGGACTCCCGGCAAGTCGAAATAATTGTCGTAATAGTAGTATTTAGCTGAGCGAGCGAATTCCTCTCTAATAGTTTTGAAGTGCTTCCATTCTCTTTTCTGTCCATAGAGTTTGATTATCTCTCCCAAGGAGAGGCTTTTTGTGCCATGACTTGCCCTTAGAACAGCGCCATCTACTGCTAGTTTGAGGATATTGCCTTCCTCCAGATCCAACACCAGGCCTTTTGAGCAGAAATCCCAATGCTTTGGAGAAGGATTCAGTAGATCTTTGCTGAATCCTCTTTCCGACAGCAGGTACTGGGCAAATTCACTGTCAATCCTTTTCCAACCACTGCCAAGGCAGGCCCCGGAGAACAGATGCAGAGGATTCAGGGATGAGGTAATCAGGGCGCATAAAGTTTCTTTTGGAACACAATAAGTGAGAGATCACTGAAACATGGCAGTGGGTTACTCCTTGCTGGTTATGAGTTTTTCCATCCCTTATGTCAGGGATTACGGTTTAATCACATCTGCAGAGCATGAAGATAACATTTTGCAGCTGTGAAGGAAGTCTGTGCAACGCGAACCAGCAGTGCAATTGAAAATCTACTCTTTTAAGGGTTTACGTTTTTCCCATGCACAATAGATTTGGTTTTTGTAAACATAGATATTCATAATATACTATACTAATGTGAGCTATAGAAACTATAGTCCTCAGTCACAAAGAAAGGCATAAATCTGCACCTACATGCGAGTGCATACTTATCACTTTTGAATGAACAAATATTCCCGAAGAATGTGAATGAAGAGCTGTGCCAGGTGCAAGTTTCAATGCATATTCCTGGGAAGGTCCCGTGACATTTCCAGTGGTGTCTTATTCCGTGTGGCAGCGTCTGCATAGCAGAGAACTCTACACAGGGGGAATGGAATCCCCCACGCCAATGCACATCTTTTTGTGTTTATTTCTCTCCAGAGGAAAACATTTTTTCCCTGTGGTTAAATATTTTCCCCAACATTCTGAGCAAACAAATCTGGGGGTGATCCGGTCCCCTTTCCACCCTTGAAGGGAATTTTTTTTAGCCTTTGGACGGACTAAATCTCTTACCCTATCCAGGGAGGAAAGGGGAAGAAGAGGACGTTGTGAATGAAGACGTCTACAATCACTCCAATGGATGTCCAATTCTCACCACTCTTTAGTAGGATTTACGGGTGTGTAGAACTCCACACTCGTAGCAGAGATCTTTGCCCACATAAATGGGGTTTACTCTTTCCAGGAATGCCTTTTGTCACGTGCTCTCCATGCCACTGGAATCAAGCTATCCTGGCGGATGTATGACGGTACAACGCGTACCGTTACCATGCAGGTTTTACAACGCAAGTCGTTACAACAACTTGCGTTGGGGGGCGCTGGATAGTGAATAGTTTAATTTACTATTCCAACTCTAGTCCCCGTGGATAGTAGGCAAGGTGTTGGATAGTAAATTAAACTATTCCCTATCCTACAGCGCCCTCCAGCGCAAGTCGTTGTAACGACTTGCGTTGTAAAACCTGTGTGGTAATGGTACCGCGTTGTGAAAGTTTCATCGTAAAGGATGTTTCCCATCCTGGCTGAAGAGGGGTGAAACCCCGAAACCGGTCCTAGAATGCTTGTTTCCAGTCCAGGGAGGACCTGGCTTGGCAGTTCGGGCTGGACTGTTCCCATGAGGCACAGGGTCAAGACTGATTTGCATATGGCTGGGTTCAAACTGGAATGGCATGGTGAGCAAAAAAACGTTGGATTTAGGCCCAGATCTCTGTACTGGGGTGAATGTATGACATTGCTCTGCATTCTGTCCATCAACTGTTGTTTTTGCTTTTTTTAGTTACTGGCAGGTAGTAAGTAAGGTAAATCAAGCCATAAACATATTTGTTACCTTTGTGAAAAAGTCCCCTGTGCATTTATCTATCAACGTGAGACATTTCGTTGGAATTCATTAGCGCCACACTATAACGTTAAAGCCCTGATGGCGTTACTGGCGGGGTTAACAGTATTGTGCACTAAAACGATGCCAATACCCTTCAATTAATAGTGAAACCCCACAGAACTGTCCGGACTCGGTTGTACGAGGCAGGAAATGCACAGAGAATTCCCAGTTCCATGGAGATTAGTGCTCCCACTTAACACCTAACCGTATCAGGCTGTGTCTGGCTCTGGGGAGCAATCGGTGCTCCACTGGGCCAGGGGGCCAGCCGGGAAATACTGCATTCGTGGCCAAAAGCCTTAAGTGATTTTGCTGGCCGGATATTCCTGCTAGTAAAATCATAAATCCAGGTGCACCAGACGTGATCAGTCGGAATTGCAACCTGCACATGGATACAGCTCTGGTTGATTCGGAAATGAGACCTGCATGTAAAATGTACACATTAAAATAATTTTTCCAGGTAATTGAAAAAGCAGCAGACCTTCCTCTTGTCTCTAAGATAACTCATTCCACTGAGGATATGTATGAGACTTTTTTCAATTCCAGGAAGTGATCCTGCTTGCAAACCAAAACGTGTTCCTATCCAACATTCAACATTAGGTCGCGATAGTTATTTTTGTAGCATCGTTGATTTATTTATTTAGGCTTTGAATTATTAATTTGAATCAGGTTTTCATCATAACAATGTTGAAAAGGAACCACGAGCTATCCAGTAACTCAAATACTTCAAACACAACACAACATTCGTATTTACTTTTCTAAAGGGCCTGACTCTGGACGAAATAATTACAGGAAAATTCAGGCCACAAGTAATCCATTACTATAATTTAACTACTCAGTAACCTGCTTAAGTAGGTGTACTTTAACTTAAGTTTTAGAATCATGTCACCACGATCAGGGATCCTTCCCTAATTGAAAGTGATAAAGAAGGTAAACATTCTGAACAGTGTTTTAATTTATTTCACAAAATCTTACTGATGAAGCTCTTGAGAATTTATGAAGTCTCTTGTTTTTCCAAGGCACAATCCAAGCCAGCACTACAGCTGATCCAGGAGACAATAGGATAGCACATCCTACATCCAGTGCCACCAGCCCTGCTGAAATCACCACGAAAGAAACAACGAGCATAGCCATTCCCACAACTGAAAACCCAACAAAAGCAACAACTTCAGCTGCTTCAGTGAGCCCAAGTGGAACAAGTGGAACAGGTAACGCAGATGCTTATTTGTGTGTACCTTCCAGTCTGCAAGTAATTTGTAGCAGTCAGTGGAAGTGTACCCTCTTAAGATCCTGGGCCCATAAGAACACTGTGTTTTGTTATGTATATATTTACAGTTCTGCGGTGACTAGTACCACACTATTCAATGCTTAATTTTATTGTATATGTTCTTAACACAAAAACTGTGAAATGAACCACATCTACATTTTGTTTTAGGACTGTGAGTGTTTTTAGGCAATACACGGGATAAGCGCTTGCCTGTTGTGCAGTTTCTGGAAGCCAGTGAATGACAGGCAGAAGAGAGAGGCTTCTGTGGGTGCATTTTAGGTTCAGAGAGCATTAAAATTTGAGAAGCCCTGCAGACGACCCACCTCCCGGAGTGTCACGCTGGTCCACAAAGGCGTTTGGTCCGTCAGATGGCCTGCCCAACCCAGGAACCTATTGGCCTTGGCCCATACTGTTAGCACCATCAGGGTATGCTGGTGCAGTCTGACCTGTTACTCGCCGCCATACAGTGCCCCTGGCAGGGCCGGACTGGAAATTGAAACCGGCCCTGGCAAAGTGCTCGGTCCCCCACCCTCTGGTTTGGGGGTGCGGTCATGCTGTTTGCCAGGGCCGAGTTCTTCCGATTTTGTTACAGGGGCTGCTACGGCCAGTCTGGCCCTGGCCCCTGGGTATCCCCCAGCCCCCATTGACCAGTGGTCAACCCTGTTGTAATGTCCTGCGGGACACGTTCTAATGTTCCGCAGGAAGCTAGACTTCCAGCCACTCCCTTGAAGGCTGGACACACTACACCCACACACCCATCCATCACGGGTGTCACAAGTGACGTGACCCCGCTAATAAAAGGGCCCGGGTGAACGTGCTTGTGGCCAGTTTAATATACTACAGATCCAGTGTCTGCGTCCTTCATTTCCGCGCATTGTGGGCCTGAGGCCTAACACCACATTGGCGACGAGGCGGGCAGCTGACCCAGCATGCCTGCTATTCTGCGTGTCATCACTCCCCGTGGAGAAGGAAAGGAGCGTGACAAGCGGCGCCCGTGACTGCAGAGAGGGCTGCGCCCCTCACATCCCCAGTCCCTGCCCCCCCCGAGCCTGGGGGGGATCAAGGTAGTCTGCTTGGAGGCTCACCCATGCCCATCGCCAGCACGACGATGAGAACCGTCCGGTGAGTGGACCGGCGTCCGCCCTGCCACCGGTCGCATGCGTGTGCCCCTGCAATCTCCTACAGTCAAACGGGCTGAAGACTAACCTCACCAGATGCCCCACGGGCGATGATGCTGCAGTGGCTGCGCTTTGACCAAAGCGGGCAAACGAGCGGACCCCTGAAGCATGTCAAACCCGTCCCTACACTGGAGGAAGCCTGCACCGGCAGTCCCAGCCTGACGCTGCCCAGTGGTTCACCCGGGGGAGCAGTAGCGGAGCCCACTCAAGCCGAGTGTGAGCCATCGCCAAGCGAAAGTGAAACTAGTAATGGAGCGCAATCGGGCTGTCACCAGGCCAGCAAAACAACGCCTGTGTGGGGAATCACCCCAAAAGCCCCTGAAAGTACCCACAGGAAGAGTAAGTGCCACCCCGTTCGGTAGAGGCCCTGGGCGACGCCGCCAACAGAGGGAGGACTGAAGGCGTGATAAGGGCACGGCAGCGCAGTGCTAGAGTCCATGCCCCCATATCGGCACAGGTGCGAGGAAGCTCCTCTGCCCGTCGCCAGCTGCCCCAGCCATGAGGGAGCGGGTAGCGAGAGCCCAGCAACAAGTCTGACGTCCGCCAAAGCCTGCAGGTACGAGACAGACTGATGGATTGCTGCGGCCGAAAAAGCGAAGACAAGGGCCCCGAGCCCAGGTCGCCACTCTAACGAGAGAGAAGTCACCTACACTGCAGCATCAGACTCTCACGTCCCACACTGCAAGGGCACCCTGCTGCTGTAACCGGGGAGCTTCGCCCCTGCACCTGCCTGCACCACCCCACAGGAACACTGCGAGGCCTGGGTGAGTGCCAAAGCGAGGGAAAAGGCATTGGCAGTAACTCCATCCCAGGTAGCAAGACAGTCACTGCACAGAGCCCAGCACAGCTCCCACAGCACCCAAAACCTGCAGCATTCAGGGCAAGCCACCGCGACGACCACAGCACCACGTGGTAGCTCTCCAGACGCCAAGCGCTAAGGGACGGACTGACGGCCTAGCCAGAGCAACTAGCCAGCTGTACCCCGCGACCATCAACCCAGACAGCACCAGAGACCAGAAGAGAAACCCGGACTCCCAACTACCCTGCCAGAAGTATCGGTCCAGCACACTAACTGCCCACCGCGACCGACGGCTGCAGACCTGCTACCAGCAAAGCGGCACGGTACCCCACGGACCAGCTGCACCAGGGCACCGCATAGCGTCCCGCTAACCAACCGGCAACAGCAGTCAGCAGATCTCAGAGTGCGCACCGCCATCACCAGGAAGACTGCCTGCTCACGCCCAGTAGCTGAGACGGACGGCACCGGACACAACAAGATGTGCCCTACTAGAAGATTGCCCCTCCTGCACCTTGCAAGTGTGAACAGGACACCTGTGAGGATAGCGAAGTCTCCAGGTGGATGCCACACTCGAGCCCCAAGGTGCCCCAAGCTGCACCAGCACAAGCCAGCATCATATAGGCAAGAGCACCGCCTGCCACCTCTGCAAAGTACGGGGAGAGACTGACAAAACCCCGCAAGGAACTGCAAGAAACTCAAGCAGCAACACCAAAGACAATCTCCACTAGAAAGAGTGAAAGACCAGCCAGACAGCAATGTCTCAAGGTAATTACCCCACTACAAGCACAAGAGAGACTGGTGCGGTGCACGCGCCACACGTGGCTGCCCAACGCCACCACCAGTGAAGAGGTCGCATTACACGCTCCTACTGGTGAATAGGCACAACCACCAAACACACCACAGGCACCCCAAGTGCCAGAAGAAAGCATCCATGAACGAGACCGAGCAGGCAAAGAGCACGCAAAGCCAGAAGCGCGCAGAAAGCTGCGCCAGTGTACCTGGCTGCACAGACAACACCCAGGAGACCTCCCCACAAAGAAGTACTGTTGAATGCAGGTAGGAGAGCAGCCACATCTCCACCACCCCAGCGAAGCCCCGTAGTGGGTCGAAGACCACACAACAGTGTCCTCCCTCGCACTGCCTCCAGTTACAGTCAGCAGTGACTCACAACAGGCTAGAGAGGAGTCTCACACTTCATGTGGCAGGGCGCCACAGCTACATGCGCTCCAACAACCGGCGACACGTGACCGGACGTCACGTCACCCAGCAAGCAAGGAGCACGCCGGAGCGAAGGCAGAAGCTGGCGCCATGACAACGCCGCCTCGAGGTCCAAGTGCAATGCCCTTGAAGAAAGAATAGAGTGACAGCTCTGTCACCCCGAAAATGGGAGGAACACAGGTGGGCTGAATAGACCAACAAAGGGAGAAGACCGAGGACTCACAGCAAGCCAGGAGCACACCCTGACACACCAGACAGCCACCAAAGCAAACCGACATCCCTGGATACAGCCTCATGGGTGAACCGAACGTAAGCCGCAGCAAGCGCCAACCGCGTCTCATCCTAGCGCTTCCCCAGGCGACCGTCTGTCCCCGAGCATCAGCAGTCTAAGTCAAGCAGCATCCCTGCTTCTGTCCGCAGATGCCACGGGTGAAGATCAGCACAGAGTGTTCGTCCTCACACCGCCTCAAGATGGAGTCGGCAGTGGCCCCAGCCAGGCAAGAGAGGATCCCCACACTCTACGTGTCAAGCCGCCACAGACACTCCACCTCAGCAAGGCGGAGGCACATGGCTGGCAAGTCCTTCTTGACATTCAACACTCTTAGCAAGTCACTACCACCTGTCATCCCGAGTCACCACATGGCTGGCAACCGCCATCACGTCAGCCATCAGCACCTGTGTCAAACAACACCACTCCCAGAATATGGGCGGACTGGAGTCCTGCACCGTCGCCACACCAGCCGACAAAAGAAACCAGAGGCCACCTGTGAACCTGGCCTACACCGGAGCCGCGGCAGCGAGCGCAAGTCTCGGTCAAGACTCATCCACCCAGGAGGGTTGTGCGTGCGACGAAGTACTGGCTCCTCAGCGGTCCTGCAGCTGCCCACTGAAAGCACACAAGCGGCCCCCAGAGCAGCCCTTCTACAGTCCTGCAGCAACCCCGACAATGGGCCTCCCCAGGCGGGAGAGCGAGAAGAGACTTTGCCCCACTGACAGGTTTCGAGTCACAGCCAAGCAGTTCAATAGGGACAGTAGAACCAGCAACACCTCTGTGAATTCTCACTTGGGACTCCATCCATGTTCATGACGCAACCCACTACAAGGAACTGTTAGAACCCACCACAGACCATCACCGACATCAGCAAAGTGGAAGCCAGGCAAGACAGCAAGACATGTCATCGTCAGCAAACTGACAGTATACAGAGGACGTCTCCAAGCCAGCGGTCGTGTCCTGAGCCCCTCAGGTTAAACTACGGGTGTCCACCGCGAAGGTTCTGCTGCAAGCAAAGTCACCAGCCCAGGTCTGATGTCGTCCTGCCACCTGACTCTAGAGACTGATGGACCCGGTGGTATTTAGTTAACTGTTTGTTTTGTCCCCACAGGATGGACTAATAAAGTTGGGGAGGAATGTAATGTCCTGCGGAACACGTTCTAGTGTTGCGCAGTAAGCTGGACTTCCAGCCACTCCCTTGAGGGTTGGACACACTACACCCACACACCCATCCATCACTGTTGTCACAAGTGACGTGACCCCGCTAATAAAAGGGCCTGGGTGCACGTGCTCGTGGCCAGTTTACTATACTACAGATCCAGTGTCTGTGTCCTTCATTTCCGCACCATGTGGGCATGATGCCCAACACCACACCTGTATACGGGGTCATTCCGATCTGCAAAAGCCCAATCATTGATGACCATTAAGTGCGATGCCCAGTAATACTTTAGAAGGTCAGGGATAGCCAGGCCTCCCTCGTACACCCCCCTCTGTAACTTGGCCAATGCTATCCAGACGCCTCGCCGTCCTACAGCAACGTCCTCAACTCACTATTCACGGCACTGAAAAATGTGTCTGGTATCTGACATGGGGTGTCCTGTATAACATACATTAATCAGGGTAGAGACATCATCTTGAAGAGGACCGCCCTTCCCATCAGGGAGATTGGTAATGTCCTCCAATGGGCACACCACTCCTCAAGCGGTTTAGTTGCGGCTTTAGATAAGGCATGACTAATTGAGACAATAACGTCAACACCTAAGACTCACATCCGTGGATTGTGGTCTGATCAGGTTGAGTTAAACGTACTTATCCATCCGCGCACAACAAAACTGACATAGACGGATAAGGACGTTTAACTCAATTAACCTGATCACCTCGGCGGCTTCTTTAATTAATTTCCACCGGCTGGTGAAGATAGGCCTCAAGTTTACAATCAGACCACAATCCACGGATGTGAGTGTTAGGTGTCTGCTGACACCTCTCCAGACATGGGTTCAAGTTGGATCCCCATGTATTAGGACCCCCATTTTTCGGCTGTCACCCCCTTTTCCCTCTTGTCCTGTTGAAGACCCACTTCTGATGCCTAATAAGCTGCACATCTATTAAGGGTCGAAACGTCAACGTTATTGTCTCAATTAGTCCACACGATTTCCCTGACTTGAACTGGAAATCATAACCACTGTTGGGATTTATGCACTTATTCTTGGACTTGCAAGATAAATATCTCCCTGTGTTATGTATATGTCATATATGTTATTTATGTCATTTCTGTACAGCACGTCACATATCACTACCAGTTTCTACGTGTACACCATAGCCAACTGTGTTTTTTCGCTGTATGTGTTTCATGTCACAGACAGCCATTTCATTTATTTGTATATATATATAAACAAAAAGTAAATAAATTCATTTCTTGCATAAATAAGTTGTTGTTCTTGGTGTGTTACATGGACATATGATTAGGACATATTTCCTTGATGTATTTAATACCGTGTGCAAATCAATTGAACTACCGACAGAACCAATTTCTTTCTCCACTTGCGCTGAAGCAGCTGAGAAAGGAAATTACTCAAACCCAGTGTAAGAGTGGTACATTTTTTAAACAGAGACAATTGCTTGCAAATCTGAATGCTTTCATCATTTTCTTCAAATTATATATAGACTGTGTGAAAAGACAGTATAGGACTGGAGGAAAGCAATGTGAATTTTGTTTCCCATTACCTCTCTGAGTTTGATATGGAATTCATTGTGGCTAGAAAATGCATGCTGTTGCATACTCCAAGGCTATAACATGATCAGCTGCATTGGCTCAGCAGAGAGCAAATCAGCTTTTTTTAAGCACTTGCACTTTCTAAAGTGCATTCATTCAACCCAATTTTTCTCAGAGTGAAAGCATGATTTTTAGTCAGTACAGCTTCAAAACAGTGAGCAGGGATTGTTTCTTTATTTTCTGACTTTTTCCTTCTGAAAATAATGCACTAATTTAGAGAAATATCAGATGTGCGCTGAGCCAGCATAGCTGATCAAGATACGGTCCTGGTTGATTTAAATCTTAAGCTTTGTTTTACAGTGTTATGATTTCCTTGTTCACACCATCCTACCTCTGTCTATGACCTAGAAGAACAAATATAGTGTGGCCAAGATAGTCCAGTCATGAATAGAGGGCATCATTGTGTTGTTTCACTGGCTGTAGCTGACAGAGATTTTGCTGTGATTGCCTTCTCCTGGTTGCATTAAAACTAAAACATTTTAAATATGGAAAGTCATAAACCTCACCATTCTAGGACTAGATGTAAGCTTGGTCTAATGGACACACTGCAAAAATGTACTTTAATTGGAAATTACTCCTTATTTAGATGACGATTATCTAGATTCTAGATAATATCTCCAACTCCCTCATTTGATTTCGACATTCTCTGTTTTAACCTGATCATTATCCTGACAGCGGAGTCCAAGCATTATGGCTGATGCCCGGTGGAGCTCCCTAGACAGCTATAGAGGAGATCGACCCTGGTTCACTCCCTCGGCCGTCACCTACCCAGCCGGGCATTGGGCACAGTTTCTCCCCGTCTCCCTGTTATGTCTCCTTCCTCCCCCCCCCTCCGACGAATTACTGTAATATTGCTTTTTTATCCTATGTTTGACTAGGCTCTTATTTATTTATTTATTTATAATTGCATTTATCAAGCGCACAGCTACCCGGAGGTTTCCCGGCGCTAAGCAAGCTGAGCAAAATGAAGAGCACAAGGAAAGCAAGACCAGGAGGATTAAGAATCAAAGAGCCAGGTTTTAATTCCTTTCCGGAATTTCAGAAAACAAAGTTCAGAGCGCAAAAATTGGGGTAAAGAATTCCATAACGAAGGTGCCAGCAGGGAAAACGAACGTCCTCCCATTTTGGCTCTGGTGACACGGGGAATTTTACATTTGTTCTGAGTGGAGGACCTAAGTGTACGGGGGGGGATGTGTTGCTGAACCAAAACAGAAAGATAATAAGGGGCTCTGCCTGTCATGATCTTGTGCATATAGCAGAGAGCTTTGAATTTAATTCTACTCTCGATGCATAACCAGTGCAGTTTACGCCTATGCTGTGAGACCGAGGATCTCGCAGGGAGGTGACAGATGAGGCGGACTGCCATGTTCTGTACCACCTGAAACCTCCTGGTCACCTCCTTGCCGGCACCGAGGAATAGAATATTCCCATAGTCCAGGCGTGAGGTGACAAGAGCCTGGACTACAGATCTCAGGGTGTCGGCAGGCAGCATCCACGTAATTTTCCTCAGCCACCTGATGATGGTGGTACAGGTGGCTGAGACTTTCACCGCGTGTTGTTTAAATGCTAGCTGGTTACCAAAGGTAACCCCTAGATTACGAGCAGACACGGTGGGAGTGGGTAAAGGCCCCATCTCAGGTGGCCAATGTTGTGGGCCCCAGAGCGAGGTGTCTGAACCAAACAGGAGCAGTTCGGTCTTGTCCCCGTTTAATTTTAATTTGTGGTTCAGCATCCAATCTGATATTTGTTTCAGCCCGGATTGAAGAGAAGAAGAGGGAAGATTTTTATTAGTAGACAATGAGTAGATGACTTGAGTGTCATCAGCATAAGAGTAAATTGTGAGACCCGCCTGTTCTGCCAAAAAAGCAAGGGGTCTCACATACAGGTTAAAGAAAAGGGGACTAAGGATAGACCCTTGGGGAACACCGTGAGTGGAAGGGAATATGGATGAAACAGAGGAAGACGAGAAAACTTGGAACGTGCGATCAGAAAGAAAATTAGCAATCCAGGCCAGGGCGGCACCTCCAACGCCAATAGCCTTCAGGGTGGACAACAAGATGGAGTGGGAGACGGTGTCAAATGCGGCACTCAAGTCAAGCAAGATGAGTGCCACCGTCTCCCCATTGTCCACCTGCCGTCTGATGGTCTCTGACACACCCAACAGAGTGGTCTCCGTAGAAAAACCAGCCCTGAACCCGGATTGAGAACCATGTAAAAAATTAGAAGTTTCAACATATGAATTAAGCAAAGAGTTAACGTGTTTTTCCAAGATCTTGGAAAAACATGAAATCAGAGAAATGGGGCGAAAATTGGAGGGATTGTTGGGGTCAGCGTTAGCCTTTTTCAACAGTGGAACCACCATAGCGTGCTTCCAGTCACTAGGAACACAAGCTTCTGTTAGCGAGGCGTTCAGGACATCCAAAATAGTAAGGAGCGAGGCTGAGTCCAGAGAGCTCAGAACTTGAGGGGGCATTGGATCAAGGGGGGAGCCAGATTTGATGTCATGCAAATACTTTTTTAAGAGCTCAGAAGAAATGGGGTCCCACACTTGAAGTGGGGGGATCACTGACTCAGAACAGGGAATAAGAATAGGGGGAACATTGCACAGATCTTGCGGCTCTTGTAACTTGTAACTCATTGATCCTTATGTAAAGTGCTCTGATACGGTCTAGCCAGCGCTATACAAAACTCATCAAATAAATAAATAAAAATAAAAGACCCCCTTCACGATACCTTTACATTTCCTTTTGCTGATCAAAACGCTTTTTAACTGAGCACAGTGTTTACAGTCCCAGATGCTACAACATGCAACACGTCAACCAATGTACACTAGCTCCGGGAAGGTCACACGACCATCCACTCAGCATTTTGGTCATGCCCTTTAAAGGAACTGTTAACGCGGGATTACTGATTATTAGTTACCTTACCAGATCCCTAACTAAGTCGACTGAATCGTTGGTACCTGTCATTGAGTAAAAGGTAATCTAACAATAAGTCAATCAATTTAAGAACTTACACCACTCTAAATGACCACTGACCAAAATTTAAGTTTCAAAGATTTAATATAAAGTCAAAGATAACTGAAGATACAAACTTCTCAAAATGAGATTCAGAAGATAAATTGGTATCACTATGAACATGAACTTTTTGAATAGTCTGAGTCTGAAAAACAGAATAATGAGTACAACTTCCAATAACATAAGCGTTGCCAAAATGGATACAAGTTGCAACCTCAAAGTCATTACAGAAAAGAAAAATTCAGGTTAGTCTGTCCCTACACTACACTAAGTGACATCCCTACTTAACAAGATCTTTACCCCTCTAGGTGTCAGCCGTGGTGACTTCCTAAGAAGATCACGCACTTCTCTTTGTCTCTTCTCTGATAATGGGTCTCTCCTGATCAGCCTATCTGCCTACCCATCCGCTTCCTTAGGCTCCCAAAATCATCTGCTCTACTCTCCTCCCGGGTTGCTTTCCCTAATACCAAATCACATTTCCAATAGAAACGCCCCTTGGGACGCCCCTCACGTGGTACATCTTTGCGCGGCAAACTCCATGATGGTACTCTTCAAGACCCTCGTTATAGTTGACCTTGGTTCCCGGGCTTCTTCTCCAGTGCGCTGATACCCCCTGAAATTCCTGGAAACTCCTACAGGCCTGCGCCAAGCGCCACTGAACAAAGCCCCTTTCATTCTAGCTGATTAGGACCCTCGCACCTGCATACAGTCCGTCCTGCAGTGGGCCTCAAATTCCAAACTCCACCATATCTATAGGTCGTAAAGCACGCCCGAAGCTCTGAGCTGGACACCCCTCGACTTCTCCTCTAACGAGCACATGGCACATCAAAGGAGATGACACTATCAGCACAGGCCTCCTTGATTTACATGAAGCGAGTCACTGCACTCTAAAACATTAACTTGATTTAAACAACATTCTTAACTAGCATACGTTTCTAAAACAACACATCTATAAAACATATATTTCAAACTTAATTCGATAATACATTTGTGGAAGAACCAGGTTAACCCCATCTCACATTATTTTAGCAGCACGTTTAGATTTGCTGTGAATTGCCCTAAGGCCTACACAATATACTGGATTTTTAGAGTTCTATTCAACTCTTAACATGATTCCTTTAACATGAGAACATGAGGTTTTCATATTCATTCCAACATTTCTACATTAATCTCACACAGTTATGATTATTGTTACTCTACTTAAACATTCTATACATTTCACTACTGAATATAAGACACTCTGTGTATTCCACTTCTAAATATAAAACACTCGTGTTCAGTACATGTATAAACTAACTACGTGCTTGTAAATATGGTGCACTTATACATTTTTCAGACTTCTGCTCTCTCAATCCCCCCTTTGATGACCTTCAGGGGTCATCACCATCAGGACACCATCACAAAATGTAGAACCCTTCAAAGTGAAGTCGTGGCAGTGCCACCTCTTTTCATTGTCTCTAATGCCTTTAGACTCCTGTATTGGGTGTCCTGCATCGCTGTCAACTTTTCCTCCTGTTTTCTCATAGTTCTCTGTAACCTATTTGCTCTATACCACTGATACAAACGCACCAATCCCCACAAAGTGATTACACAAATCACAATTATGATGATGGGTTTCAATATGTACCAAACGATACCCTTTCCTAAGTTGGCAAACCAACCTCCAACTTTACCCATTCCATGACCTACTTTTTCCCACACATTTATCTTTGTCAGATCCTCAATTTCGTAGTGTATGGCAGTGATGTTTCGTATATACTTCTCTAGAGGTTTTGAATTGTCTGGAATGTAAGTGCAACATTCCTGGACCTTCAAAGCCTTACAGACTCCTCCCTCTTTAGCTAACAGAACATCTAAAGCAAGTCGGTTCTGAAGAACCATTGCCCTAATCGATTGCATCTCACCTTCTATCAGCATCAATGATCTAGCAGTACTGGCAGATAGCCTATCTACGACTGTAGCTAACCTCCTGATCTTAATGTCATTCAATATCAGTCCTAAGATAGGGAATGCAGCACCGAGTACATCTCCAACTACTTCTGCTGCACCCAGCCCTCTCTTCCACCTAGTTGGTATTTCTTTCTTTGTCGTTTCTAAATTCTCAACATGATATATTTTAGGGAAGACAACAGCCAGATAGCATGATCCATACCAATTATCTGGTAGCTTCACATAGGCATTTCTTCCACATACAAAATATACATTTGGAATTGCTTGCATCCCTTTCAAAAAATCCTTAGAGTAATACTCCAGTTGAAAGGCATGTTCACAATTGACTTGACCTACATAAAAATTCTCATAATAGGAGTAAATCCTGTGGATGCACAGTTTCCCCCGTTTCTCCTTATCTAAAGCAATTGGACCAATACTACCCTTTCTTTGATGTGCCCTTTCCTCCTTGGTCCAATCTGTTTCCCATTGTCCTGAGGCCTTTAGAATCTTCTGCCTCCTGTATCTAGTATCTACCTGCCCTATAAACTTTTTCTCAATTTCTGACACTTGACAAGTCAGATTGTTTCTTCGAGCATGTGAAGTATCTAACGTTTTCCATGGAATAAACCATTTGTGTAATCTGTCTTCGCTTTTGTAGTAGTCCCACTTGTTCAAATGCTTGAAATTCAGGACCTCTGGCAATGTCGAGTCGAAATTCGAGAAATAATACTCAAATCCTTCTCGTCCATAAAATATGCTCAACAACAAACTGCATGTGATTCCATATGTCAATGGAAGATGATGGTATCTGATACCCTCCTCCACAGAAGCTGGTAATTGCATACAAACGTAGCAATTCTTCACCTCCATGGCATCAACGTATTCATAAAGCAATTTAGCATAAGCGTTTGACCTGTAATTTCCCTGTGACTCATCTGTGTGTAACCTTTTTATTTCTGCATCTAACAACGCTTTGTCTTTATCGTTGATGTTTCCCTTATCATTAACAATAGTGGTTGTCGGTGTTGACACTCCCTTGACCTCCTTGACTGCAGTTGCATCTCTCTCGTGTCCCACTATGTATGAGACAGTAACCACTAAAACTATCAGGGAAATCACCACTCCCAACAATGTGCCAACTATACATTTTGCCCTGCGGTTCGGGTTGCCAGCCTCCATGTTCTCAAACAGTGTAGTTCTTGACTTTCTTCCAGCATTCGCTTCTTCTTCTCTCTGTACAAAGCCTTTCTTTTACATCTTGTCCCTCTTTGGAACACTTGGAAGCCGACAATTTACTCCGCAAAACAATTTAAAGTCCTGTAGAAAACAGACAACCCTAGCCCTTCTCCATCCGCTAAAAGGAAACCCCTACCAATTTTCTTCTTCCACTCGGCGCTAGGTTATCTTGCAGTAATTTTTCAAAGTCCTTTCAAAAAGTCTTTTTGCAATCAAAGTGTTAGTCCAAAACAATGAGCATTCCAAGAGCTTCCACTACTCGCTCAAGCATTTCTAACCGAAGGAGAGTTCCCTCCAACACTGGATATCGTGAACACCAAACTGGAAATTCAACTGTTTCTAAAATCAATTTTCTTATTCCGCTTAGGAGAGGAGGATAGACGATGTTGAGTGTCAGCAACCTTTCAGTCTCCGCCCCCGGTAGCAGGAACAGAATTTGTACAGTGATGATTGGGTCAGTTCTGATCAGGTTCACTTCCCTGACCCTCCCGGTTCTGTGCCCCACCGACATCTGCAACGAGGTAGGTCCAATCAGGAGTAGAGTATCTTCTACTAGGCACTCGCGCCCTCCTTGATCTTCTAGGGCCCTCCTCGGTTCCCTCTTGGGTATCTTCCTCGTGATCCGAGTCTTCGGATATAGGAACAAGTGTTTCTTCCTGGGCCGACCTCAAACTTAGCCTCCTGTCTCTTCCCGGCCAAGTGGCAGCCTCACACCTTGTTCTCCTATATCTCGTCCTCACACTCGGTTCTTGATCACTTTGGTACTGATCCGTGTCTGTTTCGTATTCACTGCTGCTCTCTCCTTCAGTTGCGTCCTCAGTCTCACTGCCGTTCTGCCTTCGCTCTTCTTCTGAATCTGATGCGTTCCCAACTTCTTCCGACACCCCCTCAGCTGCTTCAATCCCTTCTTGCGACTCTTCTTCCACTTCCGGGCTTTCGTCTGGGATAGGAGCTGTTTCTTCTAGAGGTGCTGGAACTCTTCGAGTATGGGATGCATGGATCCAATTTGGCAGCCCCCCGCACTTCACCGCGGTGTTCGTGATCAGGATTACCTGAAAGGGCCCACGCCAGCGAACATCTAGGCAGTTCTTCCGGACGTGTTTTTTAACCAACACCCAGTCCCCTGGGTTCAGGTCATGACACAGGTTCCTCGATGCTGGAACTTCAGCCGCATGCACCTGAAGGGACACAGAATGGATGGCGTCAGACAGTCCTTTACAATAATCCAAGATCAGATCATCTGTAATATTCAATAGGGCAGCAGTTGGAACTGTGGGAAGTCTCATGGCCCTCCCCATCAGAATCTCGTGTGGAGAGAGACCTGTCCTCCTGTCAGGGGTGCTGCGCATGCTCATAAGCACTAAAGGAAGAGCATCTGGCCAACTCAAAGATGTGGATGCCACTACTTTAGCCAATCTATTCTTCAAAGTGCCGTTCACTTGTTCCACAATTCCTGAAGCTTCTGGTCGATAACTACAATGCAGCTTTTGATCGATATTCAGTGTGGAGCACAACATCTTCACTATTTCGCTGTTAAAATGTTTTCCTCTGTCCGATTCCAAAGAGGCAGGCACCCTGAAGCGCGGTATCAACTCCCTGAGCAATAATTTAGCCACTGTGAGTGTATCGCACCTACGTGTAGGGTACGCTTCAACCCATCTGGAAAATACGCATACAATCACCAACACATACCGAAGGCGATTAACTCTTGGCATTTCGATGAAATCTAGTTGCATCCTATTGAAAGGCCCCCCCGACCTCCCAATGTGACTCAGTGTGACTGGTGTTCGTTTGCCTACGTTCAGTTGTTGGCAGGTAACACATCGCTTACATACTGATTCTGCTGCTATTCTAAATTTAGGGCAATACCAAGTTTGCCTAAACACTCTCATCATAGCATCCCTTCCTAGGTGTACTGGACCATGTATCTCTCTCGCCATGGGATTAGCTAATTCTTCAGGTAACACAGCCCTCCCATCTGCTGAAACCCAAAAATCCATTTCACTTCGCACGCAACCTGCTATTTCCCATGCCTTTTTCTCTGTTTCAGGTGCGTTCTCCTGCATCATTCTCAAATCTTCCCAGGTATCCACGGTCTCTAACATCATGCTTAATTCTGTCTTTTCTTCAGCACCATCTATTTCCACTTTTGAAAAAGAATAATCTTGTTCCGCACAATAACGTGCGACCTCATCAGCATATCTGTTGCCTTGTGACACAAAATCTGTATTCTTAGTATGAGCTACACACTTTACTATTGCGATGTCAACTGGACCTTGTAATGCTTCTAACAACAGTCTCACAAATTCTCCATTTCGAATGGGCGAACCAGAGGAGGTCATGTAACCTCTCTGAGACCACAACTGCCCGAAATCATGAACCACACCGAAACCATATTGGCTGTCAGTGTATATGGTGACTCTCTTTCCATTTCCTGCTATGCAGGCACGAGTTAGGGCAATAATTTCTGCTACCTGTGCGGAATGTACTCCTTCCAGGCAAGCGGCTTCCACAACTCCAGTAATGGTACAAACAGCATAAGCTGCTCTCAATCAACCAGTATCATCTCTTAAACATGAGCCATCAACAAAATAATTTTCATCTGGGTCAGACAACGGCTCATCCACAATATCTGGTCTGGGTTTCGTGCATAGTTCAGTCACATCAAGGCAATCGTGGTCTTCACATCCTTCGCCTTCTATTACAGTAGGTAATGGCATTAAAGTAGCAGGATTCAAGACAGAGCATCTCCTGAGAGTCACGTTCTCCGCGGCAAGAATAACTTGCTCGTAGCGCGTGAGCCTACTATTGGTCAGATGCTGCGTCTTCGTCCTGGTCATTAGCAATTCAACTGAATGTGGTACATACACCACCACTGGATGTCCCATCACAATACTCTTGCTCCTTTCAATGCTGACACCCGTTGCAGCAACGGATTTGAGACATCCGGGCAACGCTGCGGCTACTGGATCTAATGTAGCCGAAAAATATGCAACTGGTCTACGGGCATTTCCGTGGGTCTGTGCCAAGACTGACAAAGCACATCCCTCTCTCTCACAGCAATAGAGTGAAAATGATTTCTCGTAATCGGGCATTCCCAGAGCCGGAGCACGACATAAATCGTCCCTCAGCTGCAAGAACGCCACCAAGCATTCTTCGTCCCATGGTACCGGATCACTCACCTCCTTGTGCGTCAGTTTCTGTAAGGGCTTTGCTTTCAGTGAAAAGTTAACTATCCACTGTCGGCAGTAACCCACCATTCCTAGGAACATTCTAACTTCTCTCTGTGTTGTAGGCGCATTCATCTTCATTATCGCCTCAATCCTCTCTGGTGACACCTTACGTTTTCCTTTCTCTAACCGGTGCCCTAAATACTGTACTTCTGTCAGACAGTACTGCAACTTGCTCGGGGATACCTTATGTCCATTCTCAGCTAAATGGTTCAGTAAGGCAATTGAGTCCGCTTTACAGGCTTCCTCTGTCTCTGACGCAACAAGTAGGTCATCTATGTACTGGACCAGAACCGAGTTCTGGGGCAGGACTAGATTTTCGAGATTCTTTTTCAACAACTGATTGAAGATGGATGGGCTGTCTGTGAATCCTTGTGGGATTCGACACCATGTTAAAACGCGATCTTCCATTTTAAAAGCAAAAAGATACCTGCTCTCTTCATCCAATGGGATGGAAAAGAAAGCCTGGCAAAGATCTATCACTGTGAACCATTCTGCTTGACATGGTATTTGAAACAGTATCACTGAAGGATTCGGTACCACGGGACAACATGAAACGACTATGTTGTTAATCTTTCGTAAATCCTGCACTATCCTGAATTTTCCGCTAGGTTTCTGTAAACCCATAATCGGGGAGTTACAAGGACTACCCACGATTTCTTTCAGTATTCCCTGTTGAATCATTGACTCGATCACAGGTTTTATCCCCGCAATCGTTTCCTGGGACAATTTGTATTGAGGCGTTCTTGGAAACTCGGCATTCGGTTTTACCAGTATTTTTACCGGTTCTACCCCTTTAATCAATCCTATTTCTTCTCCTGTGAAATCCCATACCTCTGACGCCACTGCATCTCGTAAGTCTTGTGGAAGATCTTCTACTGTCAGAGTAGGATATAGTTCTACACAGGATTATGAATTGGCCACCTTAAAGGTAGCATCATCGTCGGTAGTCTGTACCTCCACTCCTTGCGGGGTGCAGTATATGGTGCAGTTCAATTTGCACAACAAATCCCTTCCTAACAGACATACCGGACTCGAGTCACAAACCACAAACTGATGCTCGTTCATATGGTTTCCTATCTTTACAGACACTGGTTCTGTCAAGGGACTAGTCAGCCTTTTGTTCGCGACACCTACCACTTGAATTGTTTCCCCTGACATCGGCAAGTCTGGAACCACCGCCGATCTCAGAGTTGATCGGGTAGCCCCAGTATCCACCAAGAACGTAGTGGGACACCCTGCCACCTCTGCCTCAACAAATGGCCCTCTCTGATCCACCTCTAGGACTGCCCCGAGGGTACAGTCCTCTTCACTGCTCACACGTTGTCCTGTCAATGGATCAATGTAATAGCACTTTTCTTCCTCGATGAATAGAGGCATTTGTTTAAAGACCTTTCCCCCTGTCGCTACCTTCGGTGGCTGTGGGAACTGGGCCCGTGGAGCCGAAGTCCCCCCTTTGGCCACCTTGCTACCTGAAACTGTCACCTTTGGAGTTGGGACTTCTTGAACCTGCTCTTCTACTTCTAGCTCTCCATTTTCAGGGTTAAAGGGACACTCGCGTCGCCAATGCCCCACCTGGTGACACTGATGGCACTTTGTCGTTTTCTTTAAAGTGGCAAAGTCTATCCTAGGTCTCTGCCCTTCTTCATTATCTTTGTTCTGACCGTTTGGTTTTCGTCCCATCCCCTGCTTCTGCTGGCCACCCTTCCCAGCGGACTGCATTTGTACCACCATCAATTTCTCCTTTAGGTTCTTGGCTTTAGAATCTATCTCGTCACTACAGTATCTCGCATAACGTAGAATCTCATCTAGTGGTTTGTTCTGCCAACAGATTAAATGTTGCTGTATCATCAAACAAATATCAGGTCTCAACCCCAAGACAAACTTTGACACAAACTGCCCTATATCTTTGGGATCCATTACATCGAGTCCACTGTATTGCTTGAACGTTTTCAATAATCTTTCATAAAACTCGTGAACTGTCTCCTTGGGTTCCTGCCTCGTTCGGTCTATTTTCACCCAATCTATATCCTGTGGTGGTACCTTATCCTTCAACCATGCTATTACCCTTTCATACTTTCGCATGACAATCTCGGACGGTCCATTAGTCCGAGCATCCCTCACTGGTTCAGTATTTGGCCATTCAACACTAGTCTTGCACGGGGTCCACAAATCAGATGGGACCACGATGTCAAACAACGTGTTCAAATCGATCCACAATACTTTCGAGATCTTGACAAACCTTTCTACCTGCTTATACCACTCTACTGGATTGTCCCTTAACTTCGGAAAAAAGTTGGTAAATGCAGCTAAGTCTCCTCTACTCCAGGGCACATGTACATAATTTCCGTTTGATATTTCTCGCAAAGGGAATGCCTCCATGTGCATTACCCTTCCCTCGGGGGTCATCACATTTGCACTTCGTCTAACTGTGCCCTTTTTCGACCACCTTTCTTCCCATTTGTCCAATTCTCTCCACACTCTTATCCCTGCTACCAGCTCTCTTATGTGTGTTTTTAATCCAGTAGTTCTCTTCTCATCTAGATCCTGGTCTGCGTACTGTAATCTGTGGTTACTCTGTAATGCCCTTGTCCTAGATAAATCCACGGCATACCTGTCTGCCAAATCAGTCAGTTTCTCATGAAACGCTCTAGCTTTCCTAGTAATATCCTTTGCCATGAACAATAACTCATCCTGTTCATACAATTCTATCCTTTCCAAAGGCAATGTTCCATCTATTATCTCATCAATATCTGATTTTAAACTAGTAACATCGAGCCTCTTTGCCTTAATTTCAGCTTTCAAGACACTAAATTTAGCTCCTCCATCCGCCTCTCTCCCATCCCAGCTCCGAGATCTACGTTTAGGTACTGGCGAGTTATAGGGAGTCCTCCCCTGTTCCCATCTCTCTAGGTCCCATGCCTTTCCATCTTCTCGGGGTGGGTGGTGAAACACTCCTTCACGCCTCATAGCCCCTCTCTCCCCATCCTGGCTAGTTTCACGGGATGCAGGGTAAGATATTCCATTACTCCCTCTTTCTTCACTACTCCCCTGTGATTCCTGATTATTCGAGGCGTGGCGGAACCTATCGCTGTTCTCCTTTCTCCAATGTTGAACATCTTCTCCGAGTACATGATGAAGGCACCTAAATCTATTCTGGAAAGCTCGTACCATTTCATCTCCTCCTTTCTCCCAGAGACGGGACATCTCCTCACACTCTACACTCCTACTATTTTGCTCCTGCTGTTCCCTCTCCTCCGTAGGACGTGTAACTCCTCTATTCTCTTGACTTTGGCCTTCCCGCCCCTGACTGCTTTCGCTGGCCCCACAATGAGATACGGTCCCGTTGCCTCTGGTTTCCCACTCTGGTTCTGTTCTTGTCCTGTTGCTCGGGGATACTGCGGACCCGTCCCACTCCCTCAAATCAGCTCTTAGTTCTGAATAGGGCCTTGGCCGCGGTCCCCTTAGGTCCATTGGTCCTCTCTGACCTCCCTGTTCTGGATTGGGACCGACAGTTGTGTCTATTGGGGTATTCCACGTTACCGAACCTGGCAATTGCTTCCATGCATTTGTCACATTATTCCTCCTTTCCATCTCGATCCTTTCTCTATCCAATTGCCTCTGTTCTTCCTCTCTATCTCTCTCTGGGTTATAGATCGATACTATAGGTCCTATGGTAACAGGCACTTGAAGAGCATCTGGCAATCCAAAGGACTCAACCCTTTCGGTGGCTGGCGTTTTCTGCACCACAAACCTTCCCACTACACTCTGTACTGTGCTGGGTTGAGGTGTCTCCCCACCTTTGGTAGGTGTCCATTCCGATATAGGGAGTGGTGTATACCCCTCAATGGCATTCCCATCCTCTCTTGCGAGCCCTCTATCTTCTATCACCCCCACTCTCGGAGGTGGTCTATCCATTAACAATCTGTTTATCAGATTGTCCTCCGACTCGCTTTCCTCGTCTTCTTCCATGAGGTTTCCTCCTCCTCCTGCCACCTCCCTCATCGGATACATTTTTTCCACCTCAATAACCTGTACCCTCCACCGCTTTGCTTCCTCATCCCATTTAGAATCTCGCACTGCTCTTACCGATCGCGTCAGTCTTTGTTGACGCCTGTTCAAATTTCTGTCGTGTGCAGCCCTAATCCATGCATTAAGGGCCTCAAACTGTGTTGGTCTGGGCGAGGGTTTCAATGAGGACATGGTTGCTTTTAGCCAATGTAACACCTCTAACTTAAACGTCCCGTACCTCGGGAACTGCATTTCCTCATTCCCTTCCGTAAGCTTATTCCAAGCCCCAATCCATAATATCGTATGCAGCCCAACATTCGTTGCCATATAATGAGCTGGCGTACCCTCCGGCGGAGCCTCTTCCCCATAATAATGTTCACTTCGTTTTCGTTTAAAAATCCCTTTCAAACACTTAAAACACTTCATGATTTCGCTCTTTCTCCGCGGTTGTTTACTTCCTGATGATATTCCACCAATCTCAGCCCCGTTCTCACTAACTGGCCTATCCGTACGCGACTTTCCTCCGACGTCACTCTAGCCGCCCAACCAGAGCGCGGCTCTAGCTAACGTCACACCAACCGCTCAATCACAGCGCGGCTCTAGCCGACGTCACCCGTCCCCCTTCGCAGCAGTTCCCCTCCTTTCTCAGCTCGTCTCCTCGGTCATGCACGCGTCCCATTCATACTCTGAAAAAAATGATTACTTCCGTCCAAGCGATCACCTTTCTTGACTGTACGCCCACAGTCTTTCTGTAGTTGTCACCTTAACTTGGCGAAATGTCTTTCCGTTTACTTCCAGACAATCGCCTTCTCCGATAGATTACTCACACGCAGTAACTTTCGACCAGCGTCCGTTACTCATACACTCACTCTTACACTCCCCCTATCTTGGATCCACGGCGGTCAATGGTACCTCGTGACCTCCGTACTATGGTCGACAACTACCCTGGATGTTCGATACACCCAAAACCACTTAAGCTCTGGCCTGAACTTAAGATTTCACCAGTTCACCCGTTTACCAGGTAACCAGTTTACCAGGTTGCGCGCGCTCACAACCTTCTCTCATTCACACTACAGGCATTCAACTCCGCAAGACATTACAATACAAATACAACACAAAACACCGCAATCTGTTCACGCATGACCCTTTTTATACTCACTCTCCTCCGATACTGCTGCTTTTCTCGCACCGTCTGCACCTTTCGGCACACGATTCTTCCGCTGCTCGTTTCTCGACGTCTCGGGGCCTTGGGGTAAACTAACATCTCTAGATTACCTTCCTCAAGAAGATAACCATCCTCTGCTACCAACTGTTAACGCGGGATTACTGATTATTAGTTACCTTACCAGATCCCTAACTAAGTCGACTGAATCGTTGGTACCTGTCATTGAGTAAAAGGTAATCTAACAATAAGTCAATCAATTTAAGAACTTACACCACTCTAAATGACCACTGACCAAAATTTAAGTTTCAAAGATTTAATATAAAGTCAAAGATAACTGAAGATACAAACTTCTCAAAATGAGATTCAGAAGATAAATTGGTATCACTATGAACATGAACTTTTTGAATAGTCTGAGTCTGAAAAACAGAATAATGAGTACAACTTCCAATAACATAAGCGTTGCCAAAATGGATACAAGTTGCAACCTCAAAGTCATTACAGAAAAGAAAAATTCAGGTTAGTCTGTCCCTACACTACACTAAGTGACATCCCTACTTAACAAGATCTTTACCCCTCTAGGTGTCAGCCGTGGTGACTTCCTAAGAAGATCACGCACTTCTCTTTGTCTCTTCTCTGATAATGGGTCTCTCCTGATCAGCCTATCTGCCTACCCATCCGCTTCCTTAGGCTCCCAAAATCATCTGCTCTACTCTCCTCCCGGGTCGCTTTCCCTAATACCAAATCACATTTCCAATAGAAACGCCCCTTGGGACGCCCCTCACGTGGTACATCTTTGCGCGGCAAACTCCATGATGGTACTCTTCAAGACCCTCGTTATAGTTGACCTTGGTTCCCGGGCTTCTTCTCCAGTGCGCTGATACCCCCTGAAATTCCTGGAAACTCCTACAGGCCTGCGCCAAGCGCCACTGAACAAAGCCCCTTTCATTCTAGCTGATTAGGACCCTCGCACCTGCATACAGTCCGTCCTGCAGTGGGCCTCAAATTCCAAACTCCACCATATCTATAGGTCGTAAAGCACGCCCGAAGCTCTGAGCTGGACACCTCTCGACTTCTCCTCTAACGAGCACATGGCACATCAAAGGAGATGACACTATCAGCACAGGCCTCCTTGATTTACATGAAGCGAGTCACTGCACTCTAAAACATTAACTTGATTTAAACAACATTCTTAACTAGCATACGTTTCTAAAACAACACATCTATAAAACATATATTTCAAACTTAATTCGATAATACATTTGTGGAAGAACCAGGTTAACCCCATCTCACATTATTTTAGCAGCACGTTTAGATTTGCTGTGAATTGCCCTAAGGCCTACACAATATACTGGATTTTTAGAGTTCTATTCAACTCTTAACATGATTCCTTTAACATGAGAACATGAGGTTTTCATATTCATTCCAACATTTCTACATTAATCTCACACAGTTATGATTATTGTTACTCTACTTAAACATTCTATACATTTCACTACTGAATATAAGACACTCTGTGTATTCCACTTCTAAATATAAAACACTCGTGTTCAGTACATGTATAAACTAACTACGTGCTTGTAAATATGGTGCACTTATACATTTTTCAGACTTCTGCTCTCTCAGAACCAACTAGTGTAAACTCATAGAGCTCTTAATCTGCCTCTTACCTATTTACTTTTCAGGCAGTAACCTGATCCACTGACCCGCCTAATTCCACTAAAATCTTCATCAAGTAAATTCTGATCTCATCGCCACTTCATCCGTCAATCAATCCCTCAAAATAATTTTGAGGCCTCCAACTTTATGGGAAATTCTAACATCAAGAAATAGAAAGAAGCACTCTTTGATTTCAACAGAGTGAACAGGGACATAATCACGTCACTAAACAAATGAACCAATATTTTAAATCTCGTCTTCACCACAATGCAGTCCCTCGCATGGCATTTATGAACGCCATAAGATAAGTCAAACCGAGGCCCTTTCCAACCTTCATCCACTGTACACTAAAACCACTGTCATCAAAAACATGCCAAGCAACGGTAAGGCTCTTTCAAAAAGTTTCCTAATGACAGTTTCAAACAAGACCTCACCACCAAACAAGCAGTAGCGAAGTAAGACAGGAAATGGTAGTAAACCAGACTATGAACTTACTAGTAACACTGAAAGCTCATTACTCTTCAAACAGAAAGGTCAACAACATAAACAAAGCCACATATAACAAGTCAATCCGTATACATGGCTCTAACAGATTCCTCCTTCAACATTTTCATACAAACTGGGCTACCCTTTAATTGGCCAATCTGAGTATTTATTCATGACAATCAGCTGAAAATCAGAGTGTCTGCTTAATTACAAAAGACTTGGGAGTAAAGCAAAACAAAGCAGCAGTATTCGAAAAGAAAAGCATATAACCATCAGGTTCCTCAAGTGTGCAGTATGAACAAAGACAGCTGTATAAAACTTTGCTAGAAAGAATGAGTAGAGATTGCGAGAGCAAGAGCAAATATGTCCAGTCTATGCAGGTACATAGGAACAGAGGTTTTTCTTTGTGGCATTATGGACCTGATGTAGTAAACTCTCTTGCGGTCGCAAATCCTTCAATTTACAAAACACAGAGGCCTTGCGACCTCAAAAGTGTGATTCTCAATGTACTATGTGTGCTTACTGAGTCAAAAATATTTTCACAACTACGCTTTGTGAATAATTACGAATCACAAAGAAGGGCGATCATCAAAGGGCATCTGCTCATTAACTGGTAGTAGTTCATCATTCTTCTAACGGTTCATGTTTTTTCTACTGAACTCAGCTTTCATCGGGACCAGTAATAGTTAAAAAGCTGTGATACCTGCACCAAAAAATGATTTGTATCTTGTTTGTTGATAGAGTCTCAAATCAAAACAGAGGCTTCGTAGTGCTATGCAACAGATTGGTTTATGACTTCGGAAATGATGCACAGTGAAGAATTTAATTCAAAGTAATGGATTAGGGAGATTTTACACAATTTTATTCAAAAGTGAATACATCGAGAACATATCAGGCTTTTGGAAGATGATCTGCTTGTCATGGCTCTTTGCCTGTGGTTTATGCTTAATTAATATACATACTGAACATACCTATTTACAAGCCAGTGATGTTGTCAATTAATAGATGCGTCATCCAGCAAAACATTTTGTGCTGTAACCTTGGACTGTAAGAACTGGGGTCGGCATTGGAGCAATTCATTCTTTTTTTAAAATCTTTTTAAGAAAGGTTATGATTTTTTTGTGTTTAATATTTCTTTATTGGCAATCTTGACATGTTACTTCACAGTGGTCGATTTGTCATTGATTACACATAGCATGGGCATAAAAGAATAACATAGTGGTATCCCATGTGCAGTGTGCTTCACATAAATGTTAAACATTAAACATATATTAAGAGGTGGATGGGTATGTGGTGGGGGAGTGGTATGTAAGGGGGAGATGTGGATATCTACATGTATCCCCGAGGGGCTATGGGCGGAAGGGTCGATGTTGGCCTGCATGCTCTGTCCTGGTTTATAGGGAGGGGGAGTGTGGATCTGGTATGGTAGCTGTACCATTGGTGATCCGGGGTAGTGCAGCTGTGGTTATTATAAGTGAGCCATAGTAGCCTCTTAGCTCAGAGGATGGTATGATATGAAGGAGGTGATTGTCCGTACCCATCTCCTAGGACCAGCGCTATCAACCTGTGTGTCTGGTCTTCTGTGGCTCTGTCGTGTCAGGGAGGGGGAGGGAAGAGGGGGAGGGAAATAGGAAAGGGAAAGAGGCAGAGAGCTAGTAGTAGAAGACTAGTAGTAGTAGTAGAAGGTGGAGGAGGCCGCGGGGTAGGGATGGGGTTGGGAGGGACAGGGGGAGATTGTGTAAGGTTCATGATCATTGATAAGAGAGAATGGGGAAGGAGGAAGCGTATGAGGGTGGAAGGGAGCAATTCAGTCTTTCACATACTCATTACTCAGTTGCATAGTTGAGGAAAGTGATCAAGCATTGCATCTGACAAGTGTAGCACAATGAATCAATTCTACACTGGACAAATAGACAAGATTACTCTCTGCATCAACAGCACCACACTTAAAATTACAGTTCTTCTGTACACCACCTAACAAAATATCAAACACGCATTTGTAATGCAACAGGTCTTACATTTACGAGAGTTTAAGCTATTGTCATAAACAATGGCAATAGCTCAAACTCTTGAAAATGCGAGGCCTATTTCACTTCAAAGAAGCTGCGCCATTGTCCGGGGCTGCTTGAAAGTGAAAGTGGGCATAGCGAGGAGAGCACGTCGTGCCTGCAATAGGAGAAACTCATTAAAGAAAATACTGCTTACAGACTAAATAAGACATACCGTGTCGCAACAGAAGTAAAAAGGCCAGTGGCCATGGGAGGTTACAAATGCAGACAAGGCAGTACCAAGGAGTGACTAACAAGCCTAATAATGACCCGGAAGCCAGCGTTTTCAAAGGACATCACACAAGCCAATTAAAAATATTGGCTGAGAGTGGTTGGGGCTTCAAAGCCATACTCCAATATTGCATGCCTAAAAGGTATAACCTTCAAAATATTCACACAGATAATACTTGCTGACATCCACATCAAAAGTCCCAAATGTGAGTATAACATGGTGTCAAATTCTTCTCAAGAGAAACACTCACAACCTTTTCAACATAGTCATCATACCTGTTAAACAACCTGTCTTCTCCTCTACAATGAAAACAAGACAGATTTCATTGGTACTGAAAAAAACAACCCAAAGGCAGAACACCATTTCCTTAATGCAAGGAGTAGATTCATTCCATGCTGCTGACGTTATTAGAACTTCCAACTAATATAGATAGTCCTTCATATACTGTGTCTTTTGTATGTCTGTGACACAAAAATATTTCCATGAAAAACTTATGTTAACCTCGTTCACTTTAATCATCAGTGACATTAATTTATGTGGCGACTCATTCCGCAAAGAAGAGATTTCTACTCATGAAGTGATCACTTCCACTTTATACCTGGAAGCATACAATGATTTTAGTTGAACACCTTTTGCAGTCCTTAAACTATGGTGTATCTCCCTTTGTAATGTACTTACCAATTTCGCGCATCAGAAAATGTCCCTAACGTCCCTGCTACGAGTTGTGAACATGTGTTTTTTTTTGTCAAACATGACCCGTAGAATTAATTTTTTCACTCACTGTACAAGCTGACCATACATTCAAATTGGAAATATGATGATACATGATGTGTCAATTAAGTGATGTCAGGGCCTTTAAGAACAGTCTCACTTAAATATGATTATGCCAAACTCTAGATTATGCTAATTAATCAAACAGAATACTGAAAATGTCAGGATTGTTCTTCAGGATCAGTCAGCTGCGGCCCGTGCAGCTAACAGCAGTGGGGCGGTGGAGCTAGGTGGGGGGGATTCCGACAAACGATGATCAGGCAAAATTAATTATTTATTTCATTTTCCCTCTGCATCGTCCCGCGAGATCCCCCACCCTGCCCAACCGCTGTTACCTGCACTGACCGCGCTGAGAGCAGTACCCTCAAGAGGCCCACCTACAAGCAGTTCTGACAGAGTGGCCAGATGAGGGGAAGGGGTTTAGGGAGGGTACTGCGAGGAGGGAGACCTGGAAAGGAATGATGAATAACACACTCACTACTGTTGGATACTTCACAGTATTGTCTTAGAGTTTCTGTTATTGGTTTTATCAGTTCTCTTACTCCGAGTCCATATTTTACTTTGGTCCAGATATAACACCAAAATAGTTCTCTCTAGGGTATCTTTGGTTTAGAGTTCTGGAAACAAGATGCATTGGCCAAAGTCTTGTTCCTTCACAAGAATATGGTAATTGTTTATGCTCTTTATAGTTCCTTTACTACAAGAAGTATAGTACCTGTTATGCTCTTTGCAGTTCCTTAACAAAGTTATAGAAACATGCTTTATGTGTCTCCAGAAGTCTTTGAATAAAAGTATTGCAAAATTATACAAACTTGTTTAGTGTGTCTCCAAGAAGTCTTTGAATCAAGTTATACCATTCAAATACAAAGGTTTTTTGATCTTTTCTCCGTTATTATGACTGTAAAATGTTCACATTATCACTCATGTGCTCGCCGATCCTCTGTGTCCCATGTACGATATGATAAGCATTTTTTCCTGGCGTGTGTATGCTTTCTAGGGTCTACAGCTTTTTGTTTACTCAGTCTAGGGAAACAAGATGCCAAAATAGTAGAGAGACATTGTGTGCAAGAGTGCTCCAACGCGTACCTGACTGACAGCAATTTCAAGAACGGAGCCACATGTTCAGGAGCGGTCTGCGGAAACTTGAAGGAGGCAGAGCGAAGCAGGAAGACCTACCACAGGTTTCTTTCTCTTCTTCGTTCACGGGGAAAATGTTGTGATGTATTCCTATAGGTTCTGTATCGATCCCCCTATTCCTGACCCTATTCTGGTTAACACGTTAACTAGCAGCCATCCCATGATGCAGAAACCGTTATCTGATTACGCCACACCACGGCACAGGAGCGCGTTATCTGATTAGGTCATAACGCTTGCCATCTAATTAGGCAAAGCAATATTCCTCCAGCCCCTGATAAGGCATACGGAGTTCTCAAAACAAATCAAACCTATGACAACCTGGGAAAAACCCTGCGGCCATTGTTTTGATTTCACCGAGAACTTCAGTAAAAGAATGTGCTAACGACCAGCTCGTATGACATCCTTATTGACGTATCTATGTCCATCCTTACGTCAATCTCGGCACCTTACAGGTATAAATATTACCGACATTGCCTTAAGCAAACACACGCGGTGGTGACGAGATCGGAGCAGCGAGACTTGCCGAAGCCCAGCAGAGAGCGAAGCCCACTAGCTGCCCCGCCTTCCTGACGCACTGAGAACGAGACGCTGCTTTCTCCTGCCGAGAAATCCAGCTCCGGCGCTTCCGAGCAGCCCTCGCAGGCAGCTTGGAATATCGAGACCTCAGACGAGAGATACCATCCCTCAACCATCCTAGATTCAAGGTACAGAGCTGAATAACCCCTTGCAGAGAATTCTTGAGTCAGTCACTTGGCAAAACAAACTTAACTTAAACTGTTACTTTCTATCCCCGCCCACGTATTAGGCTTAGGTCAGGTACACTGGGGTAGGCGTAGTTAGAAGCACCAGTTGAGTACGATTAGTCAAATGTTTATATGTATATATCTATTCTGTCCATTTTAAATAACGTATGGCTTAGAAACCATATCAATGTTTTTACAGTATTATTTTATAATTCTGCTTTTATTGTATGCACTTTACTTAACCATAAGTATTGCGATAATATCGATCCATTTCTCTTGTACGAGAAAAGAGACTGATCAATAAATAACATCTTTTATTGAACACGCCCGTCTCTTCCTTTTCTCTTCAATCTGGTGAAACTAAGAATGCACGTACTGACTGAGTAAAATAAGTTGTCTTTTGTTTTCACACGACTCTAGAGATATACTCTTGATTAGGGGAGAGCAAAGTTGTCATGTTCTATGGTTGTCAGAAACTAAATCCCTTCTTGTCTATCCAGGGAGGTTCAACTCCTCCTTGCCTATTCGAGAAAGTTTCTAGTGAACTCTGAGCTAGCTGGCACACCCAAAACTTTAAGTCTAATATCGACAGTAGAAGACCTAGTTAACGTCTGGTCTAGGTCTATACTATTGGAGGTATTATTCCAATGCGAAGAGCCTATTGGGATAATAGGAACTACACTACATGGCGCCCAACGTGTTTGGATAGGCGATAAAACTAACGCAAGACTTTAGAGTAACTCAGTCGTGCTTTTTCACTCAGACCCCTTTTTCCCATAATACTCCAAAGACGTCTGGATTGGGTGAGAGGTAAAATCCGCCAAACCTCGCAGGAGGGAACTCCTATGTATGGTTCTTGGTTCAATCAACGTTGAAGGATACACTGTTCCAAAATATTGTGCATCTAATCTTTGTTTCCGTAAGAAACCTGATCTGCAAACAAACAGAAAAACCTTCCTGTCCGTAAAATGGTAGACAGTGATGATGAAAGAGAGAGAGCTAGATTAGCAGCTGAAATAATAGAAGCTGATAATACTATGCAAGAAGCAGACCCGGATATAAAACTCATCCCGGTCAACATAAGAAGATCTATAACGTTAAAACTTATAGACAATGGACTGACACCAAGAGGTGGTACAGTCATATTCGTAATTGAGGCACACGAATATCGGCAGACAGAGGTATTCTATTCATGGATACACTTTCCAGCAGCAAATGCTGTAACAAAAGAGTTCCACTATTATAAAATAGAGGAACCACCGGATACCTACACTCCTTTCGAGGAAGTAGAAGTACCACTCAAATTTCAAGAGCACCTGCTCTTGTTTAATGGCGCCCTAAAACATAATAATCACATCACCAGGCTCGGTCCACTAGGTAGACCAGGAGCAACGTGGCCGGTCCTAGCCGGATACACACCACATCCAGACATCGAAAGGATGTCTGCAGCAGATGTTTTAGTACAACTAAAACAATTAATTAAAATATATAGACAACTAGTCCAATATGTAATGCGGACTTCAACCATCCAACCTGTAGTTAAAATTCCACAGCTGACCCCACATCAGGGGAACACAAATAAAATTACACCACAGAACATACAGTCCTGCCTAGGTAAAGTACCAGCTAAACGGGAACAAATACCATTCTGGTTAGCACAAAAAATCACCCAAATAGAGGCGGTGTTTCCAGACACCACCCCTGTGGATAAACACAGGATTCTGACTATCTGTCTTCCAATGGGAACCGCACCACACGTGGAGGACTGTGACACTTGGGGTACAGTCTTTGCCTCCATTTACACAAAAACACATGGTGTACCATCCATGTCGGTAATACCAGATGTGCTAAAACAAATTCAAGATGAATACGGTCCAGAACCCGCTTTAACTCTTGGTATGAAATTACTAAAAGACTAAAAGCAGGTCTCGGCAATATTACTAGCCAACATAAAAGGGGAAGCAGCGAATGTGGTGATCCGCCAGAGGTTAAAAGAGACAGATATAGCAGACCAACCAGCTGAAATTGCCAGAATTATAGAAAAATCCTATGAAGAACTAGGTAGAGATAGTTTGGGTGGAATACCAGTGAAGCCCCAACTAATTGAAAGTCCTGAAAAAATATTTATTAAAAATAATCTAAACAGTCAAAAGAAGAACTGGGATGGAAACAAACAATCCAATCCAAAAGAATAGAGATTCCAGTCCAGAGGAAGGTCTCCTCAGCGGAGAGAAAGATCTCCGGACCAAGGACCCAAGTCTCCCCAAAGGGAGCCCTCTGTGAAAAAATACAACCTTAGAAATAGGGATAACATAAAGAAACCGGATAGATATCAAGATTTTGATACACGTCCCTCTCAATCTTTTCAGACTTCCTCGCAGAAATCGGAAAGAAGAGGACGATCGGAACCAAGGGAAGGGCACGTCAAGTCCAAAGACAAGGAACCTGCTCATCCAAATAAAAAATTACAGTTTCCAAAAAAGAAGGTAGCCAGTATTAAAGTATTCAACAATGCCGAGAATACTGAGGACACAGCTGAAAAACGGAGAGTGGGCTCAGACAATGCTAGACAGCGCAGCAGAAGTGAGCATAGCACGCAAAGTCCTTATGAATCATCTGGAGACAGTGGACACGAATGAATACATTCAGGTGGAAACTGCAGACACCAGAGTTAGCAAACCTCACAAAATATATGAAATAACTTTACGTATAGAAGGGGATAAGACTAGGAAAATAAGGGGCCTTTTTTGGGATAATCTCTCCAAGGGCTATGACATCCTTCTAGCTGAAAAAGATTGGCCACCAGAGTTCGCCAGGGAGTGCCCACATGGCGAAGAAATAATTATGCCTGCCTTCTCAAATCATATTCCAATTCATAAAAAATATACACTTGCAAGAAAGTGGGCAGTAGCTCAAGCTTCTGCTTTATATAAAAATCATGTAGGATGGGATGAGCACTCTCCTCCTCACAAAATCCAGTTAAAATCACAACCTACTGCACAAAGGCAGTATCCAATCAAGCAAGAAGCTAAAAAACAGGTAAAAGACATTCTAGATCAACTAGAATACCAGGGGGTGATTGAAACTTGCACCTCACAAATGAACAACCCTTTGTTTCCTGTCTCCAAACCAGACAATTCATATCGTCTAGTTTTGGATTACAGACACCTTAACTCATGTTGCAAAACTTTTGCAGTGCAAAACTCGCATAGTGCTGCACTAATGAATAACATAGTGCGCAAAAAATACAAAACAACTTTAGACATCTCTAATGGATTCTTTTGTCAAAATATAGCACCAGAGAGCAGATACTTATCAGCGTTCTCAATAAATGGCGCTCAAAAAGAATTCTGTCGGTTACCCCAGGGGTACAAGAACAGCCCAGGAGTATTCTCAGCGAGAGTAACGGAGTTACTACAAACATATGATGACGAAGCATTATCTTATGTCGATGACATATACCTAACAGATGATGACTTGGATACTCACTTGAAGAGAGTGAACACCATAATACTTGGGTTCGCGGCAGAGGGTTACAAATTCAACTTTAAAAAATCTAGAATTGCCCATCTAACAGTCCTGTTCTTAGGATATGAATTATCAAGTGAAGGCAAAAGCCTGGCTGACAATTTCCTAGAGAAATGTGCCGTACTCCAAGCACCTAGAACACTAAAAAAACTACATTTCGGAAGAACATACATTGCAAATTACGCAGAAAGGGTCAAACCCCTTTATGATCTAATAAAACCAGATTTTAAAAAAACCAATTGGACTCAAAAACACACAGAAATTCTGAGATCCTTACAAACAGATATGTTAATTAAAACAAAATTAGAAACACGTGATAACACACGCAACCTTGTGATTCGAGTCATCCCAGGAAGATGCGGATTCACATACCTGACCTCTAATGAGGGAGAAAAGGTACCAATTGCATTCAAATCACACTTGTACACAGAAGCTGAAAAGAAATTCAGCATTAAAGAAAAAATTGTTCATGCAGTTCAGACCGCAATAGCTAGAGAAAAAGATAAAGCTGACGGTAGACACATCACAGTCAGAACAGCAGAATCAGCCTTTGAGGCATTAACAACCCCGTGGAATTTACCAACAACAGCATTGAATCCGGAATGGATACAATGGGTGAATTCCATTACAATGGACAAAGTAAAATACTACTTTGATCCAGAACTAGAGGAACTAAAATATCTAGAATATGAAAGAATATTCCCTCTGCCAATCGACATTCTGCCATTACGACAGTACGCTTGTGTAATCTATACAGACGGACATGCTCAACCATCCGTTTGGGGAGAACAAGCATACAACCCCACATGTAAGATTACAAAAGAAGTGTGGCGCGGAGGTATACTAAGACCTCTATTAACAAAAACACACTCAGTAGAAACTAATTCAGAACAACAGACTGAAATAATAGCATTGAAAATGGCGCTAGATAATGCAGATCGCGAATTCCCGACACTCATAGTGTCCGATTCGTATTACTGCGTCAAATCATATAACAGCGATTTACAGAAATGGATTCAAAACGGTTACAAAGATGACACAGGTGCAACAATAAAGCAAAAACTGCTTTGGGAACAAATAGTTCTGTTAAAGAAAGAACTACCAAAGACTCACGTGATACACTCACTGAGTCATCAGCGTGATGGCGTTCACGTTGCAGGGAATTCATTGGCTGAGAAATCCACAGCGGTAGCAACTAAATCGGCTTCCGTAGCTAGAAAAAAGCGTGCAGTAAAATACATTGACGGTGAAACAATGCTGGCGGTGAAAACGTCATCAAAAGGCGACTGCTCAGCGTTACCGATCAGTTATCCACTCAAATATACATACATAATCGATGCGAACTCCGTTCCTTTTGCTCGAATCCCTGGAGTGGGGGATAGAGTAATTCCAAACAAGGACAGGAGAACTTTGTTAATAGCAGACGCACATATGGGCGAGGGTCTCAGAGACCTCAAACTAAAAGATTCTCTGGAAGAACTACAATCAGTGTACTGGTGGCCAGGCATGAGCCTGCATCATCACATTTTTGTAAAAAAATGCCCGGGCTGCAACAGAGATCGCAGCGGCGAGAGGAACGGGGTAATACCATGGCGTTTCACTCAATAAGGGTTAAACAATAATCAGTGAAACAAGTGTAAATAATGCGTCCCATTAACAAATAAAGACTAGTTTCCACTTATAAATGTAGACCCCAGCACTCGGCTGACGTCGGGACTGTTATACAAAGATTTGCGAGTCTAAATGGCATATACGCTAGGAGCATGCTACGTTTGACCAATGTTTTCACTTTAGCCCTCAAGCTTGTGGGAAAGCACGGCCAAATGAGCATAGCGAAGCGGGATTCTTCTCACTTCCTTCCTGAGGGATACGGGATGGTGTAAAGAAAAAACCGAGGCATAAAGCAATCTATAACAGCAAAGGTATTAGGTTCGGGAGCTGGGTGGGTCAAACATCTAATAAGTGTCCAACGTAGTCTAAACAACTTGCCAAGAAATTCTCTGAGGGGATTCAGTCCGTACGAATTACTGTTTGGGACTAGGATGCTAGTCTTAGATCTTGACAGTCAGACTTCAGTGGTGAAAGAAAAAACTTTGATATCGAAGATCGTTTGGCTATTTTACAGGACTTAAACGAAACAAGAAAAGACCTGAGCAACATAAAGTTGAAACAGCAGCCAACAACCACTGAAGAACCACCACCTGTCCCAGCAAGACCTGTCTGGATTCCAAAAATCGGGGATCTAGTCAGAGAAAAGATCGCGGTAAAGAAGGAATTTGGGCCTTCTTACAGAAAAGCAGTTCCTGTCTTGTCTATCAACGGGACAAGATCAGTTGTACTACCGCCGCTTGCTGGTAAAAAGGAGAACCGAGTTGTATCCATCGACCTGGTAAAACCACAATCATGTGGCCGATAACAAACAGTAGGCCAAGTGGACTCCCGATAAGTAGTAGAACACCGAGGTTTGCTACAAGTACAGAGGTGCTAACTAAAAGGCTAATCACATTCGAAACGCCTACAGAACAACAACAAGGACTATGCAACAATGCAATAGAACTCACACCTCTGAAAACCCAAATAAAAACGTTTAGTAGAGACACACCAACCTACAATGAAGTAACAAATGAATATGCAAGAAACAGTAATCCTGAAGCAATTGGAACAATTGATAGAACAGCATCCGGCTACTTCATAAACTTCAATGATTCCTCTGAAGACCTCAGTGAATCAAAGACACAGCCATCAACAAAAACCCTTAAAGACAAAACTAAGGAACTTTTGAAACAACTGAAAGAAACCTATCTGATTTCTCCATGGATTGAATTTTGGGTGTCCTTTGGTGTATTTATCCTCATACTTTGGCTCATCATGGTACTATGCTTGGGACGCTTCATTGAGGGAAAATATGCAAAAATGGACACAGCAAGCCAGAAAATCAACTTGATCCTCAAGCCACACACGTCTTCACACGTCAAGAAAAGAGAACTTTCTTCAGTCAATTTCACAGCCAATCCAATACCGGGTGGGGTAGCATGGGACAATACTGACTATGAAATTTATGGTCCGGTTGAGATCCTCAAATATCCACACCAAATCAAGATCTCGTTGAGTGACTTTGTTAAACCAAACTCATTTGCTGATGATTGGGACTTTGAAAGTATTAATAACATGATGTCTGATCTAGTGATGTCTGCTAAATTTACCAAACATGATTATTTGCAGGGTTCATCTAATTATGATAGTATGTACTGCTACAACCACTATGGTAACCATTTTCTACATAAATCTGCACAACCTAGAAATGTTTTAAATTATAATCAATGGGAACATTGTGCAACCCCTCCAAAAGGAAGGTCAAGAACCTTTTATGGCAAATTTCCATACTTTTCAGGGTTCAACACAAGTAATGCTGAAACATTTTATTTCAAATTGTCAAATAAGACAGGAACAAAAACCATGCTTACAAACACGAAATTGATATATTCGGACTCATTTTTTGAACAAATGAATACATTTGGTTTTGATTATTGGGACAAAAATGTTGAAGTAAAAAGTGTTTGGGGTACAAGAGAATGGCAAGTTCAGGGTATAGAATCATTGTTTAGAGCCTGCATGATCCCAGAACAAATTATATTCTTGAATGACACTATTCAACAAACTACCTGTCTTGGATTAGCCAAAATCAAAGACTTAAATAAACCGTCTATTCCAAAACCAACAATGAACAGCAATAACTCTGCAGATGAAGAGATAGACGTAAACTATGTATTAAACCAAAACAGAACAAATCCTGATTGGAAACAATGGTTAATCTGGCCCACAGATACTAATACCTGTCAAGACAGATTCCTGAACAAAACACAGGGGTTCACATTGACCAGGCCAGACCCTAGATATTCCCAAAGACAACACCCAGGGATAATCACCACCTACAGTGTGGGCAAACTCTGCCTTCAATGGCTAAAAACTTCCACACTGACAGAAATTAAGCAGCACCTAACTTTACTTACTGATGGTGCTGACTTGCGTGATTTCATTATGGGACCGCGCAAACAGCGTCAAAAACGCTTCATAGCAGCCTCTATATATGCAGCTTACAAGGAGGCCTGGAAGATAACTCAAATTGAGACAGCAGAAAGTATACGGGAAATTGACCGTATTAATTTGGAAAAATCGCTTTCTGTAGTGGACAATGGGTTAATGACTCTGTCCTCCAGAATTTTTTCATTGGACAGTATTGTGTCATCAGCAATCGACATAATATCGCAAGACTTACTGTTGTTACAACACGGTCAGTCTCAATTGCGTTCTATTGTACAGCTTGGCTGGACGTTACAAAATCTGCGTTCAGGCTATGTGCCTTGGCGTCTAATCAACACAACGTCACTATTCAATATCTTTAACCTTACTGATAAACAGATCAGTATGGCACAGAAGGGTGCTGATTATACAATCCTGAGCATTGAGAAACTCGAGAGATTACCATTGACAATGTCAGAACGACCTGTCATTGAATGGATAATACATGGGATAATTAATATTCCGATATCTACGTTCAGGTTTCAATACTGCCAAAAATATATACAGGCTGGCATGTACGAAAAATTGGGAAAAGGGTACATTAAGACAACATGGAACTTGCCCTATTCACATGCATGTGTCAGTAATAAAGGACAGAAAGTGTTTCTTAGTGGCAATAATTGTGCAATGTCACTAAGCGGTACACTTCTGTGTAATGGAATTAGTTTGCATGGAGCCTGTGAAGGGAACTCAAATAACCTTTCATGTCACCAGCTAGGCACACCTGCAACAGAGATAGAACCATTCTTTAAAAGACTCTATAACGGAAGTTACATTCTAATTGTGGATCGCAGATGTTGTAGTCTACTGCCCGGGGTTCCTTATCTCGTTAGTACGACTGCGAAGGTCATGTGCTGTGGACGCTTATTGTTCCCCAGCTCCTTTCCAGACAGGGAGGCAAGGGCATGGCCTAACTTGAAAATTACTTCTATTCGAGTTGATACTTTAAGCAGAATGAAAACAGTGCTTCTTCAGACGCCGACCAGGCTCACGTCATCAAAAGAAACGTATGATCTCCTAGTCGCAAGGACGACTGCAGAGATTCACTCATTGTTATCAACTAATTCCCCCATACATTTCGCAGAAATCCTGAATGAAATCTTAAATATTTCTGATACCAGTGGAGTCTCAAATGTATTTAAGAGAGTATTTTCGATGGCATTAACACCATTCAAAGCCATACTGGGTATTTTTCCAGACTTCGTCCATTCGATTTTTGGAGGAGTTCCCCTCATTTTGGGACTAATTGCAGGAATCCTATTCTTAGTCCTTATATTTCGTTATGGCAAACCATGTCACAGACAAAACACCCGCGACAAGGGAAGAAACAATCCGAGCCATTGGATACCGGGACCGGATATCAAAAATCCTAGGACTAACCCGGCTTAGAGACCTGAACATGACTTGGTTTCTTTAATTTCGGCCGATATGGCAAAGATGTGTTTTACCTGTATTAAGGTGCATGCTATGCGGAGAAGAATGCGTGTTGGACACCTGTCTGACGCTACAATCGGATGCGCCAATGGATGCAGAAACACTGTTGGGTCCGGTAAAGGCTCATGCATTGTGCTGCCCTCAACGGCTGCCAATCCTGATGACGGCATTCGTGGAAACTTCACCACTACGATTAAGGGGTAGTGAAGATCAAGATGAAAGCAGCATCGATCAGGTACAACCTTCTGTCAGCAATACTACTCAAAACGTCAATAGAGACGATCATGCACATGAATGCATGGTTACATCCTTTTCCGAGTTAGTGGAACTCTCACAGGAAGCTGTTGACAGCTTTTTCAGCAGTCTCAATGATATGATGTTCTCACCAGAGCAGAAATAATGACTCTTGAACAAGCTAGCACGCGGCGTTCCAGACACCTTGAATTTGGCCTTCAACTTTAATAATAAAGTAGCAAGATCAACTTCTCCTCCAGTCCACGGACAGCAATTTTTTTAGCAGCCCCAAATTTTTTAAATTCTACGGGACACTTTTCTTCTGCTTAAAGTAAGAACTATTCTTAGAGAACTAATTTCTGTTTTTAGAAACTTCATAGACATTAGCTGCCCGCTGGTATGTTCATAAATATTTTTTTCTCTTGAACTGTGATGAAGTGGTCTCGAACTTTTCTTCTGTATTAAGAGCCATTTCATGTGTAATTCTCATATTCGATTACTAATAATGTATACATGCGTGATTAATTTAGCATTAGTCTACTGCTTAAGTGCATATAGTACATATGGCTATTTTATTTTTCCCGTACATTACATAATTTCGAAATGCATTTTATGTATTTTTGGGTGGTAAGGTATACACGATACTCTACAGTATGTTTTACTATGCCTAGATTCGTAAATATGGCCATAGTTAGCGTGGAGTGGGTGTGATGTATTCCTATAGGTTCTGTATCGATCCCCCTATTCCTGACCCTATTCTGGTTAACACGTTAACTAGCAGCCATCCCATGATGCAGAAACCGTTATGTGATTACGCCAGACCACGGCACAGGAGTGCGTTATCTGATTAGGTCATAACGCTTGCCATCTAATTAGGCAAAGCAATATTCCTCCAGCCCCTGATAAGGCATACGGAGTTCTCAAAACAAATCAAACCTATGACAACCTGGGAAAAACCCTGCGGCCATTGTTTTGATTTCACCGAGAACTTCAGTAAAAGAATGTGCTAACGACCAGCTCGTATGACATCCTTATTGACGTATCTATGTCCATCCTTACGTCAATCTCGGCACCTTACAGGTATAAATATTACCGACATTGCCTTAAGCAAACACACGCGGTGGTGACGAGATCGGAGCAGCGAGACTTGCCGAAGCCCAGCAGAGAGCGAAGCCCACTAGCTGCCCCGCCTTCCTGACGCGCTGAGAACGAGACGCTGCTTTCTCCTGCTGAGAAATCCAGCTCCGGCGCTTCCGAGCAGCCCTCGCAGGCAGCTTGGAATATCGAGACCTCAGACGAGAGATACCATCCCTCAACCATCCTAGATTCAAGGTACAGAGCTGAATAACCCCTTGCAGAGAATTCTTGAGTCAGTCACTTGGCAAAACAAACTTAACTTAAACTGTTACTTTCTATCCCCGCCCACGTATTAGGCTTAGGTCAGGTACACTGGGGTAGGCGTAGTTAGAAGCACCAGTTGAGTACGATTAGTCAAATGTTTATATGTATATATCTATTCTGTCCATTTTAAATAACGTATGGCTTAGAAACCTATCAATGTTTTTACAGTATTATTTTATAATTCTGCTTTTATTGTATGCACTTTACTTAACCATAAGTATTGCGATAATATCGATCCATTTCTCTTGTACGAGAAAAGAGACTGATCAATAAATAACATCTTTTATTGAACACGCCCGTCTCTTCCTTTTCTCTACAATCTGGTGAAACTAAGAATGCACGTACTGACTGAGTAAAATAAGTTGTCTTTTGTTTTCACACGACTCTAGAGATATACTCTTGATTAGGGGAGAGCAAAGTTGTCATGTTCTATGGTTGTCAGAAACTAAATCCCTTCTTGTCTATCCAGGGAGGTTCAACTCCTCCTTGCCTATTCGAGAAAGTTTCTAGTGAACTCTGAGCTAGCTGGCAAACCCAAAACTTTAAGTCTAATATCGACAGTAGAAGACCTAGTTAACGTCTGGTCTAGGTCTATACTATTGGAGGTATTATTCCAATGCGCAGAGCCTATTGGGATAATAGGAACTACACTACAATGTGACACCGATATGAAGTCTTCACACGCACTGATAAAGCTGCAAAAACTCACATACGGCTGAGGGCGTGGTCATATTTATAAGGGCAATACTCCTGATGGCACTCTGAACGTGCGTCTGTCACATATCTGTGAATAACTAAAACTAAAAAAGGACAAGAAAAGACTATGGAACAATGTAAGGTTAGGGTACAGAGTGTATATAACATGGCGTAGAGAGTATACCATACACACCAGACGGGAGCAGTTGCATGCACTCTGACACGCATCGAAGGACCACAACAGCCATGGAAGGACCATTGCAATCATTAGTAATATCCTTTATATGGGGGACGGGTAGGAGAAGAGTGGCATGGTCCACAATAATGAGATCAAAGAATGCAGGAGGACTAGCACTCCCGGATTTTGAATACTACTATCTAGCAGCTCAGTTGCAGTGGCTCACGAAGTGGGAAGCTGGAAGGGTGAGAGGAACAGCCCAGTCAGAGGACGCAATCCCTAGTCTGACAGTATTATCTAATATAGTGCTCCAACTGCCGGCAAAGAGAGGAGAGGAAACCAATGAAGTTAAAGTGTAAATGCTGGATAAGGAATCACCAGAAATCTAAAACTAAAAAACCACACGTCCCAGAGATACCACTATCCGTATGTAAGGCACTTCCACACTGGGGGACTGGCGAGGGCTAGAAACCTGGGATGAGGCAGGAATGACCACCATAGGCATGTTATATGAGGACATACCATTCAACAAATTTAGAGAGTGGTATGATATACCCAGAGGTCACTTCTTAATCTATAATGCCCTCACAAAGGCAATACGGAAATACTGGGGGGAAGGCTTCTTGGAACCTCCAACATCGGGCGTGCCAGTATGTGGTGTCAGCTTCCAAGAATTTTAAAGCGGTTACCTGTTTATACAGACGTCTCAGGACAGAAACACTGCCTGCTCTTGCCCGGTTCCCAGGAAAAATGGGAAGAAGATCTGGGGACTGACATCCAAGAGAAAACTTGAGACATACTAGTGGAAAGAACAACAAAGGTCACTAGAAATTCCAGGTTCCATTTAATAAATTACTACGTGCTACACAGAGCATACCTCACACCAACACGTATCCACCAGCACTTTGGGGTACAGGTAGCACTCTGTCCTTGATGTGGAGAAGCAAATGCTGCATTTAAACACTTGTTCTGGGACTACCCTAACATGGATCTCTTTTGGAGAGAAGTGACAACACTGCTAGCAGAAATAACAGGGAAAGAGATACAGGCATCATCAGGCTACTGTCTCCTACACTGGTTACCCCACACCGCCAAGGTCAAGGTAACAAGTAAATTCCAGACTCTCAGACTCCTGATCACCAAACGAGAACTCACTAGAAACTGGAAAACTCAGAGGGGTCCGGAATCAAATGGTGGAAAAAGGAATTTGCAAAGTGGGTGACTTTTGAGGGAGAGGTAAGACTAAGAGAAGCTAGACGGGGCAGGGGATCCATGGACGCAGACAGGGCTTGGGAAGCACTAGTGGAGGTATTAAAACACCCCCGGACATAGCAGAAGTGGCAGTGCAAATTGGGCCACTGGGGGGTCGTGAGCATGAATGAACATGAACCTGTTGACTTATCAATAACGATCATAGTTTATTACTTAATGAATCAACAACATGGAACCCATATAGGGTAAGACCCATAGTGGGAGATCACAATAAAGCACGCCTAGGGGGAGGGTGGGGGAGGGGTAGGGTTAGTTATATGATAGATGTTCTATAGTTAAGAATCTAAGATGCAATACTTTAGAATAACAGGGCTAATAGATTGTTAATGAAATAGACGGATCCTCCACGCGGACACAACAACAGTTCCGAAAAGGCAATAATAGCAGTGCGATGTGTTGGAGCAATATGTCTGTCCATCTGGAAACACATTGGGGTACAGATTCAAGGGTCCAGCACACATTGTAAAAGATATTGAAGGTTTTCATTGTAAACAAGAAGACGTACGATGGCATGAAATGCTCAATAAAGTTTGTTTAAAAAACAAACAGCCATGGAAGGACCATGACAGAAAATCTATGCTGCCCCAAGTAATCAGACCAGTTTATTTGTTACTTCTATTCATGGAAGGAACCCTCAGCCAATTGACTGAGAGGGAACTTGTTGGAACTGACCATCGTCTGTGTGGGATCACTTCAGATTTTTTGCTCCTGCTGGCCCTTGTTGGCTGTAGAACTCTGTGAACTTTACCCTTGATAACCAGTGGTAAAGTGCCTGTTCTCCACCTTTCAACATGATGAAATTGGCATAACCCTGATTGCCATATTCACCTTAACGATAATTCCCTAGTATATAGTATAAAAATGTACCTTATAAATATTAATAATTCACCCCTAAGTTGCCTTTACTGCCTCTAAGACAGGGTGCATGGTATTTAAAAGTAGGACATGTGAACATATAAGGTTAAACATTCCCTTACAGTGAAAAGGCCCTTTAAGTTATTGTTGCATAGGGAAGCATAGGGAAGCAATGGGATAAAGTATTACATTTAATATTGCTTTCTCCGGCTAGGAAACAGCTAGAGTTCATTATTAAACTTTTTGAAATATTTATTACAGCTCAATTCATTGGTGAAGTTGGATTTGTAATAAATATTTTGGAAGAAGTACTTTTAGAAAGTTACCTCTTTGTTGCCTAAAGGCCTATTTCCTTGAGTTACATCTGCCACCCAGCATGTGAATAGCTCTTTGAGGGGTGAACTTGCTCCCAGAGCAGGGACAAAGGCCTTTTGTGTGGGGAAGCAATCCATTTCTCTGGTTAAAAGACAATCTGGGCTTTGCCCAGGAACTTAATGAACTTCAAAGAAGCCTACACTGTCTTTACAACAAAGTATTACCACACAATTTCTTTAACACGCATGGGTAATTTTACGGTTTGGGGTGGTTAGTGGTAAAGAGAGATAAAGATAATTTTAGTCAGAAAGGGAGGGAAGGGTAATTTTTAGATTTATTGGTGGGAATTATAAAGTGAGATTAGGAGTAAAATGAAAACTTGGGGGGAGGGTTGGCGGTCCCAAAAAAGCCAGAAAATACATTAAAATGTATATATTTTTTGGGGGGGAGGGATTCACCAAACCCCATCCTTCCATCAAAAAACAAAGAAGGGAGTGAAGAGATATAACAGTCATGGACTCAATTTCCTCTGTAAATTATGAAAAAACAAAAAGTGTCCACTCAGAATTTACAAAATAAAGTGCTAACCTTCCAAAAAGTGACTAAACCCAAGTGAACCGTTTGGTTACAAGCATGGGAAAGCAATAAAGTTTTTTAAAATAACCCTCACCCACCAAAAGATCTCTGCACTAAAAATCACAAAAAGCACACTTTCTGGACCACAATAGTGTTCTGCAAATGTTGGTGTAATTCCTTTAAGCTGTAGCTGGTTCTGATTTTCCTATGGAAAAATGAATGGGGAAAACGAGTCTTGGGACCCCACTCGGCCTCTACTTGAGGGATCACCTCGAAACGTTTGAGGAAGGAGCTGAGGTGGAAGAACATTTTTTTGTGAAAGTTTCGTGAAGATTCATCAAATGGTGGCAAAGTCAGTAGGTCTCGCCTATGCAAGATCTATTTGCGTTGCCAATGTACTTTAGCCATGTTGTACACCAGCATGGCTGCTGTTCTTCGCTGAAAGTGTGTGGCATTGAGGAGAGTGGCATGGAGTGGAGTAGCGTGGAGTAGCATAGAGTAGTGTAGTGTTGCAGAATTCAATGACATAGATTAGAGTGGTGCAGAGTAGACAAGAGTGGCCTAGTGTTAAGTGGTGAGAGGAGAGTGGCGTAGAGCGCAGTGGGGTAGAGAAAAATGTTGGAGAGTAGAGTATAGTGGTGTGAAGTGCAGTGGTACAGAGTAGTTTGGCGTAGAGTGCAGTGGTGCCAGTGCATTGGTTTTCAATAGAGTGGTGTAGAGTTGCAGTGCTTTAGGGTAGAGTGCCATAGAGTTCAGTGGCCTAAAGTGGAGTGGTGCAGAGTAGAGTACAGCGGCACAGCGAAGTGTGTAATAGAGTGAAGTGGCGTAGAGTGGAGTGGTGCAGGGTAGAGTGTAGCTGTGCAGGGTATATTGCAGTTACATAGAGTAGAGTGGCGTAGAGTGGTGAAGAGTAGAGTAAAGTGCCATGGCATAAAGTGGCGTAGATTGGAGTGATGCAGAGTGGTTTAGAGTGCATTGGCATAGAGTGCAGTAGAATGGTGTAGAGTAGGCCACGTGCCCCCCTCCTCAAGCCTGTTATATCCCCAATGACCCTAACCCCCGGGGCTACCATTAAGAATAGGTGGGTGCCCACTCAGGGCACATACCAAACACCACGTTGGGGGACGCAGGGTTGCAGGAGCCAGCACTGCTTCCGCCCAGAGGAGCAGCTATTTATGCTGCTCTCTCCGGGTGGGAGCAATACGTGTTTTTTTAAATCTCCCGCTGGCTGGGAGCAGACTTAGTGTTTTCTCCCTTTTGGCCAGCGATTTAAATGTTCCTGCCAGATGGGAGAAAACACATGTCTCCCTGCCTGTGCTAGTGTGAGCAGGAAAACAACTGTGTCCTGGGGGTTGGTTTCCAGGGACACAGTAAGTGAGCCAGCCCTGGGGGATGGGGTCCTCGGGCCATTACAGGTTTAGGGACGGGGGCCATGCGGTCCCCCTGCCTTTTAATTTAAGTTATGGTCCTATTTGATGTAGAACCCAGGGCCTTTTTAAGGCATGGATGTCGGGGTCACATGTGCCCCCTCCACTTTTTTACATTTCGGCCCAGAGGGATGGGGTCCCCAGGGCCTAAGTAGGCTAAGAGCGGGGGGATGCAGAAGGGGGGAGCTCCTTGGGCCAATCAGAATGCTCGATTTTAGAATGGGCCCTCTCGCAAGACCCAACCATCAAGATATACAAATATATTTGTACCTTTATTTTCCCAAAACTGCTGAACTGATTTAGACCAAATAACAAAAGCACAATCTGCGGACCAAGATCTAGCGTTCTACCAACTTTGGTCTTTTTCCGTTCAGTAGGTTTTTGTGGTAGTGCTTCTTAAAGAAGTCTATGGAAAATGCATGGGGGATTTCGGTTTTGGGACCCCCTTTTTTATCGGACCACAACTGCTGGTTGACCCAATCCACTGGGCCAAAGTCAAAGGGAAGGGGACATGCAGGTCCCACCCGAGACATATTAGTCTCCATGGACCCCATCTCTGGGACCAAAGACACCAAAAAAGGAGAGCGGGCCATTTGGGCCCCTCTCCAAGCCTTCTTGAGCTCCAGAGACACCATCTTCCAGGCCAAAATCTAAGGGGAGGGCGGGCATGCAGATCCCTCCCCGAGCTTTAATAGGCCCAGTGGACACCATCCCTTGTGGCAAAATACAATAAAAAAGGAAGAGGCCACACTGCTCCTCTCCCTGAGCCTTCTTGGGTCTCAGGAACCCATCCCCTAGGGCTAAAATCTAAGGGGGTGTTTGCTGCTCCCATCCCCAAGCGCTATTATTCCTGAGGACCCCATCCCCCAGGACCATATGTTTTTTTTAAGGGAGAAGGGCTGCAAATCCCCCCCTCTCCAAGCCTTCTTGGGGCTTGGGGACCCCATCCCCCTTCGCATCTGTTTTTAAACAATTTTAAAAGAGGAGGGAGGCTGCCTGCCCCCCCTACTATATTTTGGCCCCAGGGACTTATCCCTCGGGCCTTCCATTATTTATAGGTGGATGCCCCAGTGCCCACCTGGGGGACCCACCAAAGACCATGTTAGGGGCCGTGGAGGGAGCCCCAGTGTCCCAGCGGCCCCAGCCGACTCATCACATGGTGTGGGAGCAGGCTTCTTTGGTACACATTACTCTATAAATGAGTGTGGCGTATGAGGTCTGGAAATCACTACAAGATAGCTCAGATTAATATGAAGCATCATTAATGCCATCTCACATACAACCACCTTAGGTGAGCCAAGCTTCTGCAACACTGAGCCTACACCATACACTTCACTGGCAGCCGTGTTTATAGTAACAGTCAACCACAGATAGATGGGTTACTCCGACTACGCATGTTCAATCTGTATACAGCTGTGCAAAAAAAAACTATTTCCTCCAGATACTCAACTTCTGTTACATAACTATTGCCCTACTCCGAATAGCCTTTACCTGCATCAAACAGTTCACAGTCACCAAAATACAGTAATAAATTAAGTGGATATGGGTAGAAAAGTGGGTACTGTTAACAGTATGGAGAGAGTTTAGTATGTACCACACTTCAGATAAATACATCACAGTGTATTAAAAAGTATCTGTAAGAACAGTGTTAACTCTATGAAACTTGTCTATAGAGTCATTATTCAGCACAAATACCCAAGGTCTGAAGATGCTAAAGTTTTGTGTATGTGTGTTTTTCAGAATATAAAAAAAGAGACAACTTCTTTCAAAGATACGTATGAAATAAATACAGTTCAAAGAACCTTTAATTCAGTACATGTATATCTTTTGGCCATCGACTATGGATACTTGAAATTGATACAAGTTATTCAATATAGATTTATATCAACAGGAAGATTGAAAATAGGATTCTCTTCGACATACTGTTTAGTATTTCTATCTATCCTGAGGCATTGTTTATTTATTGCATTTGGTGTCACAAATATACCTCAAGAGGATTGGGTGAAGGCACACTGACGTAAGGCAAGGCAAAAGTGCTTCCCTGAACCTTACAATACTACCCCCAGCATAACCCCCTATACTACCCAAACACCACTGCACTACCCTAAACCCTAAATCTACCCCAGCACGACCCCCTACAATACCCAAACACCACTGCGCTACACTAAACCCTAAAACACCACACCCTACATTACACAAACACCACTGCACTACCCTTGACCCTAAAACACTACCCCCAGCACGACCCCCTACACTACACAAACACCACTGCACTACTCTAAACCCTAAAACACTACCCCTACACTACACAATTACCACTGCACTACCCTAAACCCTACAACACTACCCCAGCACAAACCCACAAACACTACACAAACACCACTGCACTACCCTAAGCCCTAAATCTACCCCCAGCACGACACCCTACACTACCCAAACACCACTGCACTACCCTAAAAACGAAATCTACCCCCAAGCTCGACCCCCACACTACCCAAACACCACTGCTCTTCCCTAAACCTTAAAACACTACCCCAGCACGACTCCCTACACTACACAAACATCACTGCACCACCCTAAATTCTAAATCTACCCCTGCCAGGACCCCCTACACTACACAAACACCACTGCACTACCCTAAACCCCAACACACTACCCCCAGCACGACCCCTACACTACACAAACACCACTGCATGACCCTAAAACACTATCCCCAGCACGACCCCTACACTACACAAACACCACTGCTCTACCCTAAACCCTAAATTTACCCCCAGCACGAACACCCAAACTACCCAAACACCACTGCACTACCATAAACCCTAAAACACTATCCCATACACTACACAAATACCACTGCACGACCCTAAAACACTACCCCCAGCACGACCCCCTACACTACACAAACACCACTGCACTACCCTAAACTAGGGGTGGGCGGACATTTTCATTCTGCTCACGGAATGTGCGGCAATTTGCCCCTTCCGCAAAGAAGGCGGGAAAACGGGGAAAATTTCCGCATAGTCTGGGGCAGAACGGAAATGTCTGCCCACCGCTCGCCCGCATCCCGGCCGCCCCCCGCCGCCCACTCGCCTCCCGCCCGCGTCTCGCCCGCAATATTAAAAAGATTAAAGCTGAAATAAGAGTTAAAACACTTACCTTATCGCGGGGACATCTCTTCCTGTCTATCGCGCCTTCTTCTTTGAAACTGCGCATGCGCGGGAGCCTGCGCATGAGCATTCCTGGCGAGGAATGCGCATGCACAGGCTCCCGCGCATGTGCAGTTTCAAAGAAGAAGGCGCGATACACAGGAAGAGATGTCCCCGCGATAAGGTAAGTGTTTTAACTCTTATTTCAGCTTTAATCTTTTTACTATTGGGGCGGGAGGTGGGCGGGCGGAGGGCGGGTGTTACGTAACGGAAATTTGCGGAGAGGCACGGAAATTGGTTCAATTTCCGTGCCTCTCTGCGAAAGTCCATTACGCGACTTCCGCCCACACCTACCCTAAAGCCTAATTCTACAACCAGCATGACCCCCTACACTACCCATTCACAACTGCACTACCCTAAACCATAAAACACTACCCCAACACAACCCCCTACACTACCCAAACACCATTGCACTACCCTAACCCTTAAATCTACCACAGCATGACCCTCTACACTACCCAAACACCACTGCACTACCCTAAAACACTACCCCTGCACGACCCCCTACACTACACAAACACCACTGCACTACTCTAAATCTACCCCCAGCACGACCCCCTACACTACATAAACACCACTGCACTACCATAAACACTAAACTGACCCCAGTACAACCTCCTACACTACACAAACCCCATTGCACTACCCTAAACCTTAAAACACAACTCCCAGCACGACCCCTACATTACACAAACACCACTGCACTTCCCTTAACGCTAAAACACTACCCCCTGCACGACCCCCTAAACTACCAAAACACCACTGCACTACCCTAAACCCTAAAACACTACCCAAGCACGAACCCGCAAACACTACACAAACACCACTGCACTACCCTAAACCCTAAATATACCCCCAGTACAACCCCCTACCTAACCCAAACACCACTGCACTACCCTAAACCCTAAATCAACCCTCAGCATGAACCCCTACACTACCCAAACGCCACTGCACTACAATAAACCCTAAAACACTCCCCCATGCACTACCCAAACACCATTGCACTATCCTAAACCTTAAATCTACCCCAGCACAACCTTTTACACTACCCAAACACCACTGTACTACTCTAAAAGACTACCCCAGCACGACCCCCTACACTACCCATTCACCACTGAACTACCCTAAACTCTAAATCTATCCCAGCACGACCCCCTACACTACCTAAAAACACTGCACTACCCTAAACACTAAATCTACCACAGCACGACCTCTTACACTACCCAAACACCACTGTAATACCCTAAAAGATTACCTCAGCACGACCCCCTACACTACACAAACACCACTTCACTACCCTAAACTCTAAATCTATCCCAGCACGACCCCCTACACTACCTAAAAACACTGCACTACCCTAAACACTAAATCTACACCCCCAAAACGACCCCTACACTACACAAACACCATTGCACTACCCTAAACCCTAAAACACAACCCCCAGCATGACCCCTAAATTACACAAACACAACTGCACTTCCCCAAACCCTAAAACACTACCCCCAGCACGACCCCCTACACTACCCAAACACCACTGCACTACCCTAAACCCTAAAACAGTACCCCCAGCACGACCCCATACACTACACAAACACCACTGCACTACTTTAAACCCTAAATCTACCCCCAGCATGACCACCTACACTTCCCATTCACCACTGTGCTACCCTAAAACACTACCCCCGGCATGACCCCCCACACTACCCAAACACCACTGCCCTATGGTGCGTTTTAAGTTGAAGAATTAATTCCTCTTCAATTTTGAGGGTCCCTGGGGGCCAACTAGCCCACCAGGTACCTCCAGTATGTGCCAGGGAGCTGCGTTGCAGAGAGGTATTCTGAGGCTACGCCCCTTTTTACACCTCTCTGCAACGCAGTGCTGTGGTGCTTCCTGGAGGTAGCTGGTGGGCTAGTTGCACCCCAGGGACCCTCAGTATTCAAGGTGAGTTAATCCCCCAACTTAAAACACACCACGGGGCATGTTTGCACAGTGGTGAATGGAGTGAGCGGAGCCTGAGTACACATGTGTGCAAACACATCCTGTGGCGCGGTTTAAGTTGGGGAATTAATTCCTTGTCAATCCTGAGGGTCCCTGGGGGCTAACTAGCCCACCAGGTACCTCCAGTAAGCACCACGGAGTTGTGTTGCAGAGTGTTGTAAAAAGAGCCGTGGCCTCTGAACACCTCTTTGCAATGCAGCCTCCTGGCGCATACTGGAGGTACCTGGTGAGAATTAGTTCTCTAACCTAAAATGCGCCTTATCACCTCAGGCCAAGCCCCCGTCCTTCACCACTGTGCAAACATGCCCTGTGGTGTGTTTTAAGTTGGGGCATTAATTCTCTTTCAATACTGAGGATCCCTGAAGGCCAAATAGCCCAACAGGTATCTCCAGTATACGCCAGGGAGCTGTGTTGCAGACAGGTGTTCAGAGGCCATGGCCCTTTTTACACGTCTCTGCAACGCAACTCTGTGGCGCTTACTGGAGGTACCTAGTGGGCTAGTTTGACCCTAGGGACACTTAGGATTGAAGGGGACTTAATCTCTCAACTTAGAATGGCGACAGGATGTGTTTACACAATGATGAACCGTACGACCCTTTTTTTACGGGAGCTGAAAACAGCCGTAAAAGCAGAGTTCGCGCCGAAACAGGTACGGAACGCCACCCCCCGGGTACGGAGCGTACCCCCCATGATCGCAGGGGTACGCCCCGTACACCCAGCATACATGGGGTACGGTGCGTATCCCCCCATGATCGCAGGGGTACGCACTGTACCCCATGTATGCTGGGTGTACGGGGCGTAGCCCCCATGATCGCAGGGGTACGCACCGTACCCCATGTACACTGGTTGTACGGGGCGTACCCCAACGATCATGGGGGTACGCACCGTACGGTGTGTATATGATTGTGCGCTTTTCCGTACGAATCACCCTTACCTGACGTGGACCGGACGGATCGCGTCCTGATGCCCCGGTCCGGATCGTACTCGTCGGGTCATACGGAGTGTGTACGAGTCATACGGAGAGGGCTCCGGATACGATTCGTACGGACGTTTTTTTACCGGATCGGAATCGACCCCTCTGTGTACAAATCCTTCCCTCAAATGTTATCAAAATTAGATTCAAAACAATTAACATTTTCTTTATCTCATGTGTAAACTGCTTGACCATCTAATCCTGGGCAAGTGCCCTTTATCTGTTGGCTGATAGACCAGTAACCATTATCTAACCAACTCAAATCATTCATATATACAGTGCCTCCTATACCACTATTGAATATGAGTATCCAATCAATATTATTATGACAGTGGTTTTTCCATTATAAAGTGCCTTACAAGTGCTGAATGTGAAATCCCACTACTTAATTGTGAATTCTATATTATAAAATTTAAAAACAGGCTGATAAGGTAGCTTCTATCTTATTTTGTCTTCTTATTTTAGCGTATAAGTGAACATATAAATCTTCTTCAGTGTTGAGGCCATTTGTAATCTTAGAATTAAATCTCAAAATATGTCTGGATTGAAATTTTCTGAGACATTTTTCTCTATTACCACCTCTTAGCTGGCTTGGCACCTGATACAACACAAAATATTTTAGATCTTCTACCTTCCTGGCATGTACAGCGTCATAGTGCCTGGCCCACCGGGTAGGTTTGATCTTTATTTTGGGAAACAGCCTTTACAACGAGGTAAATACATTGCATGCCTTTGCCTCGCATTTTTTAGCACGCATATTTTTACAGAGAATATACATTTACAATGCATGAAAAGACCACATATTTAAGGTAATTTGGGCGGGTCTTCCCCCACAAATACATTGGTTTTAAATCTAAAAATAATGTGTGGTATTGGCATGCGATTTAACTGCATAATCATGGTAAAAACATGCGTGCTAAAAAATGCAAGGCAAAGGCATGCAATGTCTTTACCAGCATTGTACCATCGTACAACCCCTTATTTTTGATGGCCCTGATATGCTGTAAGATGCGTTGATGTGCACGTAAAATAAGACTCCCTACAAAGAGCTTCATACAAGTGCATATGAGAGCATAAACTACAAACTCACTCAAACAATTCAGAGGTTTCGCAATTTTCCACCTTTTACCATAAAAAGGCAAAGTTACTTCCATGATGTTAACACCATGGTTACACGCTTTGCACTTGTGGCATCTTCTAATGCCTTTACTGCCACTCAGTCATGTCTCTTGTTGCTGAGTCCCAGGACTGATGACCACCAAATCCCATCTCATTGATCAGGCTCTCCGAAAAGTTATGGACGATCTGCTTTGTATTTTCGAACCTTTTACTGGATCGTTGAATAACAGGTGCCAATGCTTCTGTAAAATCGCTCTTATTTGCTGATGCTGGGTACTATACCCTGTTATAAATCGTAAATTCTGATCTTGCTGAGTGGGTGGATTCTTTATCTTTTCTGAAAAAATCAACTGCTCCCTGGGTTTCATATTTGCTTTGTTTTTGGCCTCATCCAAGGTTGATTTGCCATATCTTCGTGCTGCAAACCTATCTAAGTTCTGTTTGTACTTTGTGGAGCTGATCTGGGCTACTACAATTTCTCCTCATGCACAAGTTCTCAGCCTAAGGGATGCTGTTTTTTAGTTTTTTAGGACGGAAACTCCGTACATGTAATACTGTGTTACCTGTGGTGCATTTACGGTATGTTTTTGTGTATAGCTACCCATTTTCCACATGTACAGTTAGGTCTAAAAACTGTATCTCACTGTCACTGAAATTAGATGTAAAATGTAAATTTAGATTATTAATGTTGAGCCTGTTCAAAAAGCTTTCTGCTGATGACTTGTTGCCACGCCATATTATAAAAAGATCATCAATATAGAATGACCACAAGATCACATTCTCAGTCATTTCCAAGGCAAACTCAACCCAATTTCTTCTAGGAGCACTATCAGCCATCAACATAAAAAACTTGCAGCTCATTATGATAGCCAATATAAGAAGAACACTTTCCCATCACTCCCTCCCCCTGCCTAAATTGTTTGTTAACCTTTCTGCTCTGCATAGACCAACTTTGCATGTATATATATATATATATATATATATATATATATATATATATAACAGCTCCCAAACACCAGCCAACTGCACTCTCGAGCGGGTGCACAGAAATCGGGGGTGTGCCCGCGAACGTATTCAAGCTCCAAAAATCCACAGGATGTTAAATCCAAAAGAATGCAGCACACGCAGGGGTGGTTCCAACCAAGATGTTTAATGTTGGAACGCTCACAGCAACAAGACGCGTTTCGCCATCGGGCTTCGTCAAATTGTGCAGAGAGCCGAGGCGCCCATCAACTTTAAAAAGCGTCAATTGCAAAGTAACAAACAAAGAAGGACTAACATACAACAGTCTACTATGGCCGCCATCTTAAGATGGTCAAAGTATCGTTAGAATGATGGCAAAATGGTTAAAAACACAGATTCTGTGAATATAAATACAAAAACCATACGTTTAAATGAACATAAATTAACCATCATTTCTGAACCACTGTAAGTCCCTCAAATCTAGCCCTGAATGGGCACAAATGTAGTGAAAATAGTGCGCGAGCACGATATAGTGCCAGAGCCCAGCTCTAGTAATCAGAACTACATAAATTGCCTAGTCATAAATATAACTATAAGCAGATGCGCGCATACATCATAATGTGATCTTACTAAAAGATGCGCAATACATAATTGAACCCTGGATGGGCATAATCATAGGCTATACTACAAATGATGTCTTACTTTGCTAAACTGACAATAATATTAAAATGAGAAATATCAAGAGATGCAAATTTCAGAAATTTCAGTAATATATACATTCAACGACTCTCCAAAATAACAATGAAAAAGAAACACCATAATTACATGAATAATCAACCCAAGTGTACTGATAACTCCTCATGCATATTCAATCCATGAGGAGTTTTGCATTGCAAGTCAATTATGTACCTGGATTCCAAGCGTCTTAATTTCAGAAGGCGATCCCCCCCTCTGATGTTAGCAGGTACACTATCGAGACAGGTATACACCAACAGATCCCTGTTGCTTTTGTGCAACTTCTCGAAGTGCCTGGCTACTGGGTAGGAAGCATCCTTATTTGCAATTGCACGCATATGCTCTAAAATTCTAAGTTTCACAGCATTGGTTGTACTGCCTATGTATTTCAGGCCACACGGACACCTGAGACAATAGATAACATAAGGTGTCGAACAGGTGAGAAACTTAGTTATGCGTTTGGGGATGGCCAGACCAGGTACTTGATATGTAAGCGTCCGCTTACTGTGCTTGCATGCCTTGCACTTGCCACAAGGATAAAAATCATTGAGAACCGGCATTTTTGGAGGTATAACTTGGGACTGAAAGTGACTAGAAACAAGATGATCCCTGAGAGATCGAGCCTTCCTGTAGGTGACTAAAGGATTGCTTGGCAAATCAGCCTTGATAGTGTTATCTGTCAATAAGATATTCCAGTTCTTTCTGAGTATCTTTTTGATTTTCCCAGCATTCTCAGAGTAGGTAGTGATAAGGCGGAAAGAGCCATCACTGGCTTTCTTTGATTTTTTTGGCAGTAAAAGCTCTTGTCGCCTCAACTTTTTAACCCTATCATATGCACTATTTAAGACACTTTCACTATAGCCCCTTATTCTAAATCTCTGAAGACTAGAATACGCTGATCTCTCATAATCCTCCTCATTGGAGTTGTTCCTTCTCAATCTGAGTAGCTCTCCATAAGGAATGCTTTCAATAAGTGGTCGTGGATGACTACTCGTGGCAAATAGGGTGGAATTACCAGCTGTCTCCTTCCTGTAAAGCTTGGTCTGTATACTGCCGTTCTCATCAATGTAAATAGTAAGATCTAAATAATTCACAGATGTCTGGCTAATCTGTCCTGAAAATCTAAGATTCACATTGTTGTTGTTGAGGGCATCAACAAAGTCATATGCGGTTTCTATAGGGTTCTCTAGAATAATAAAAAGATCGTCTATATAACGATAGTACCCGATAATCCTATTATGCCATTCACAATTGTCATTACTCCAGGCCACCTGCTCCTCCCACCATCCTACGAAAAGGTTCGCAAAACTAGGGGCGGAGCAAGCTCCCATGGCAACACCTGACATCTGTTTATACAGCTGTTTGCCAAATAGGAATATGTTGTTATTTAGACTGAATGTCATAAATTCAAGTAACATTTTGTTGTGCTCATAGAATCTAAGTGGACGTTTATCCAAAAAACTAGCCATAGCCTTAAGACCATCCCCATGTGCAATGCACGTGTATAAGCTGGTGATGTCAAGGACCAGCATGCAGTAAGTGTCCTTCCAGGAGATTTTGTTAATGCAATTCAAAAAATGTTTGGTGTCTCTTACATAAGAGTCTAGGGACATCACCATAGGAGAGAGAAAAGAGTCAACATAAATGGATACATTTTCTGTAAGACCTCCATTGGAGGCCACAATTGGCCTTCCTGGGGGATTAACAAGATCTTTATGTACCTTGGGGAGGTAATAAAAGGTAGGAATAACAGGGCTCAGGCATCGTAGGAACAAGTATTCATCTGTGTTCAACATGTTCAAGTTATACCACTTTAAAATCATGTCATGATATTCTTTCACACTGTGATTATATACTTTATCATTTACAGTCATATAAGTTGCTGTATCTCCCAACAAACGCATGGCTTCTGTTTCATATTGTGTCTTAGTAAGAAGGACAATATTGCCCCCCTTATCCGAAGGTTTGCAAACCAGGCCTGAATCCTCACACAAAGATTTTAGTGCCTTCTGTTGTTGTTGTGTGAAATTGTCTTTCGAAGGCAAATATTTCTTGGTGTGTCTAAGCCTTGTGAGATCCCTCACAACGGCCTCTGAAAATGTATCCATAGCATCAGGACACATCATAGGCATGAAGGTTGAGACCGGTTTGAAAGCACTGGCCCCCCCCTTCTGCGGTATATCAGCAATCCCTAACATTTGAGTGTTGGTTACATCACCAATTATGTATTGCGCATCTTTTAGTAAGATCACATTATGATGTATGCGCGCATTTGCTTATAGTTATATTTATGACTAGGCAATTTATGTAGTTCTGTTTGCAAACCTTCGGATAAGGGGGGCAATATTGTCCTTCTTACTAAGACACAATATGAAACAGAAGCCATGCGTTTGTTGGGAGATACAGCAACTTATATGACTGTAAATGATAAAGTATATAATCACAGTGTGAAAGAATATCATGACATGATTTTAAAGTGGTATAACTTGAACATGTTGAACACAGATGAATACTTGTTCCTACGATGCCTGAGCCCTGTTATTCCTACCTTTTATTACCTCCCCAAGGTACATAAAGATCTTGTTAATCCCCCAGGAAGGCCAATTGTGGCCTCCAATGGAGGTCTTACAGAAAATGTATCCATTTATGTTGACTCTTTTCTCTCTCCTATGGTGATGTCCCTAGACTCTTATGTAAGAGACACCAAACATTTTTTGAATTGCATTAACAAAATCTCCTGGAAGGACACTTACTGCATGCTGGTCCTTGACATCACCAGCTTATACACGTGCATTGCACATGGGGATGGTCTTAAGGCTATGGCTAGTTTTTTGGATAAACGTCCACTTAGATTCTATGAGCACAACAAAATGTTACTTGAATTTATGACATTCAGTCTAAATAACAACATATTCCTATTTGGCAAACAGCTGTATAAACAGATGTCAGGTGTTGCCATGGGAGCTTGCTCCGCCCCTAGTTTTGCGAACCTTTTCGTAGGATGGTGTTAGGAGCAGGTGGCCTGGAGTAATGACAATTGTGAATGGCATAATAGGATTATCGGGTACTATCGTTATATAGACGATCTTTTTATTATTCTAGAGAACCCTATAGAAACCGCATATGACTTTGTTGATGCCCTCAACAACAACAATGTGAATCTTAGATTTTCAGGACAGATTAGCCAGACATCTGTGAATTATTTAGATCTTACTATTTACATTGATGAGAACGGCAGTATACAGACCAAGCTTTACAGGAAGGAGACAGCTGGTAATTCCACCCTATTTGCCACGAGTAGTCATCCACGACCACTTATTGAAAGCATTCCTTATGGAGAGCTACTCAGATTGAGAAGGAACAACTCCAATGAGGAGGATTATGAGAGATCAGCGTATTCTAGTCTTCAGAGATTTAGAATAAGGGGCATTAGTGAAAGTGTCTTAAATAATGCATATGATAGGGTTAAAAAGTTGAGGCGACAAGAGCTTTTACTGCCAAAAAAATCAAAGAAAGCCAGTGATGGCTCTTTCCGCCTTATCACTACCTACTCTGAGAATGCTGGGCAAATCAAAAAGATACTCAGAAAGAACTGGAATATCTTATTGACAGATAACACTATCAAGGCTGATTTGCCAAGCAATCCTTTAGTCACCTACAGGAAGGCTCGATCTCTCAGGGATCATCTTGTTTCTAGTCACTTTCAGTCCCAAGTTATACCTCCAAAAATGCCGGTTCTCAATGGTTTTTATCCTTGTGGCAAGTGCAAGGCATGCAAGCACAGTAAGCGGACGCTTACATATCAAGTACCTGGTCTGGCCATCCCCAAACGCATAACTAAGTTTCTCACCTGTTCGACACCTTATGTTATCTATTGTCTCAGGTGTCCGTGTGGCCTGAAATACATAGGCAGTACAACCAATGCTGTGAAACTTAGAATTTTAGAGCATATGCGTGCAATTGCAAATAAGGATGCTTCCTACCCAGTAGCCAGGCACTTCGAGAAGTTGCACAAAAGCAACAGGGATCTGTTGGTGTATACCTGTCTCGATAGTGTACCTGCTAACATCAGAGGGGGGGATCGCCTTCTGAAATTAAGACGCTTGGAATCCAGGTACATAATTGACTTGCAATGCAAAACTCCTCATGGATTGAATATGCATGAGGAGTTATCAGTACACTTGGGTTGATTATTCATGTAATGATGGTGTTTCTTTTTCATTGTTATTTTGGAGAGTCGTTGAATGTATATATTACTGAAATTTCTGAAATTTGCATCTCTTGATATTTCTCATTTTAATATTATTGTCAGTTTAGCAAAGTAAGACATCATTTGTAGTATAGCCTATGATTATGCCCATCCAGGGTTCAATTATGTATTGCGCATCTTTTAGTAAGATCACATTATGATGTATGCGCGCATTTGCTTATAGTTATATTTATGACTAGGCAATTTATGTAGTTCTGATTACTAGAGCTGGGCTCTGGCACTATATCGTGCTCGCGCACTATTTTCACTATATTTGTGCCCATTCAGGGCTAGATTTGAGGGACTTACAGTGGTTCAGAAATGATGGTTAATTTATGTTCATTTAAACGTATGGTTTTTGTACTTATATTCACAGAATCTGTGTTTTTAACCATTTTGCCATCATTCTAACGATACTTTGACCATCTTAAGATGGCGGCCATAGTAGACTGTTGTATGTTAGTCCTTCTTTGTTTGTTACTTTGCAATTGACGCTTTTTAAAGTTGATGGGCGCCTCGGCTCTCTGCACAATTTGACGAAGCCCGATGGCGAAACGCGTCTTGTTGCTGTGAGCGTTCCAACATTAAACATCTTGGTTGGAACCACCCCTGCGTGTGCTGCATTCTTTTGGATTTAACATCCTGTGGATTTTTGGAGCTTGAATATATATATATATATATATATATATATATATATATATATATATATATATATATATATGTATATGTGTGTGTGTGTGTATATATATATATTATATATATATATGTTTTCACTGAAAATTAATAAAGGTTAAAGGGACGTTATAGGTAGGTGAAATTGTAAGTTAAAACATACAGTTTTAAATTAACAAAACCACTGAAATTCACTAGTAATAGTTATCTTAAGTAACTATGGGTCACAAGTATCAAAATAGTTTTTGGTGATTACCAAACTGCGATTTTTACTGACTTGCTATTTGGTAATCACAAAGTGCTATGTATGTAAGGAAACTCCAAAGATTTAGTGATTCCTTAATAGTACCAAGCAGTGATTCGGTAAATAGGTAATCGCTATTAGGAACTGCTACTCCAATTGTTCCTATGGGCCTAAAGGCCCACAGGGGCGAATGGTTTTGCATTAGCTAATTTGCGATAACCTAATTGGTAATTGCAAATTTTGGAATGCAAAGCCAAGGGTGTTCCTTTAAGCACCCCCCAAAAAATGCACATGTAAAGTGCACACGTGCCCTATGGACCTGTTTGCGCTACATAACACTTTGAACAATTCATTTTTCAAAATCTGCACATGGTTCCCATTGTCTTGGAATTGATTGTAACAGCATTTTCCTAAATGCACAGTTTGCATTTGGAAAATGCTTGGTACATGTACTAAGGGAATCGCAAACTGTGATTCCCTATTTGTAGTTGCAATTTTAGGTAATCGCTATTTCTGAGATTACCTAAAATTGCAACTGCAAAGCTTTTCATACATCTTGAAAGGTTATTTTGCATTTCCAAACGGCCTACATTATCGTTACACACCATTTACGAATGCAAAATTATTTGATGCATGTGGCCCTATAACTCGTGCCCTAAGGTAACTATAAATCCCGCCCGCCATCCGCAGTTCTTTCATCAAATGTTGCAGTGATATTATCAGTGATGTCATAGAACATGTCATGAGTGATGAAATATGTTGGGTAATTAGCAGTGCATGGCAAGGGAGCAAGTTAAAGTTACGTTAGGGCTCGTGTTGTGGATACTTTAGATAAATATAACTGATGAATTTCATTGGTTTTGTTAATTTAAAAGGGTATGTTTTAACTGCAATTTTCACCAAACTATGACGTTCCTTTAAAATTAGTTTTTTCAGTGAATTTCTACGTAAGTAATATTATATGGCCATACAAAAAGTCAACCCCCCGCCATGCGTGGCCCCGTTCCCCAAGCCGCTTCAGGCCCCTAGCACCCCATCCCAATAGGCCTTTTTTTTTAATTAAGAGGAGGGGCACATGGCTTTCCTCCCTGAGCCAATAATGACCCCATGGACTCTATACTCCGTGCCCAAAACATATCTTTGAAGGGCAGGGTCAATGGCCCCCCTCCCCGGGTCTGTAGGGGGCCCAGGGAACACGATTCTTTGGGGCCGTAATATAAGATAAGTGAAGTGGGGCACATTGGCCCCCATCCATGAGCTTAAATATACTTTGGGGATCCCAACCCTCAGGAGCAAATCCCATTAATAAGAGGAGGGGGTGTGCCTGAGCTTTAATTGACCTGGGGACCCCATCCCCCAGGGCCCATGTTCCACCCGGGACATCCACCGAACAATACATTGGAGGCTGTGGGGGGGCATCCTAGGGCTCTTGCTGTCCCAGCGGCTCACTGCATGCATCCTTCCTGGGTGCTGCGGGAATCGGCAATGTTTCCACCTGGTGGGATCAATGTGTGTGTGTTTTCCTGCCAGCAAGAGCGCAGGCAGGGAAACAAGAGTCAGCTCCCACTCTGAGGGAGCATATTTTAAGCTTCTGCCAAGTCAGAGCAAATATGCATTCGATGACCGCAGTCATGTCTGCTCCCACCCAACAGGAGCTTTAAAGATTCTCCCACCAGGAGGGAGCAGACATATGTTTCCCTGTCTGCTGTATTGCAGGCAGAGAATCTGTGGTGTCTCAGGGATGGGCTCTCCGGGATACAGTAATTGAGCCGACCCCAAGGGAGGTGGTCCATGGAGCCTTTACAGGGTGGTTGCGCAGCCACACTGCATTTGAAGTGCAGTTCGGCACCTGGGGTGGAGGTTGGGTAAGGGGCCCCCTTCCCAAATGTAATGTTTTGTGCCACCCCTCTGTGTCCTGGTTCTTGCTGGGGAGGGTGGGGTGGATTAACAGTAGGGCAAATTCACTGAATTTGCAGCAAAATAAAAAAAAGACATTTTTGGCCCCAGGCTGACCCCACCACCAGACTTAGGGATCGGGGTATCCCTACACTGCCCCTTATGTCTTTGTTGATGTGGGGCAGCCTTTCAAATCTCAGCATGAGATTTTTCAGGTATGTGGATCTCCGCAGCTTGAAATTTACAAAGGTTTTGATGATTAATTGCTAAAAGAAATACTGAACAGATTTACATCAAAACACAAACAACACGCTTTCTATGCAAAGATCTAGCCTTCTGACAAATTTAGTATAAATACGTTCAGCAGTTTTTCAGTTAAACAAATACTCTGTGGCTTTACGTGTATTGGTGATATGTGGAAGCCTCTTAATCGGCTAAACTCCTCAGGCTCTCCCTCTGGTTTAGTTCATCACTCAGAGAATTGTGAACGTGGCTTGTTGAGACAGAAAGCCACAGCCTATTCATTTAGTTTTATAACTAAGTCCCTCTCCAAGGCCAATCCACACGCAGGTTTATTTATGAACCCTCTGAGGCGAGAATCTGTTTGGCCCTTGTCTTGTGATTACGTTTTGCAAAGCTCCCACCTTTTACCAAGTCCTGATGAAGACCCGCTGTTGAGGCTTTAACTGGCCCCTCTCCCTTTTTGCCAGGCGAAACGGATCCTCTTTTTGTTCTCTAATGGAAATTTCACACAGGAGGGCTCTTTGAGCACCTTCTTTCTCCTATCTCCTATCTGGATGGACCGTATGTAAATAATGTGAATTATACTGTCAAGTTGCGCATATATATATATCTTCACTCATGATGCTTTTTGAAAATTCAGCTGTGTGTGCAGCCACTGAGCTTACCATCTTGAAACTACCTGAGGAAGGCGGATGCTGAAACGTTGTAGTGGTAATATATTTTTGTTCTTTGGTGAATCTATCTGTTTGAGTCACTTCTTTCTTGGATATTTTATTTCTTTGTGACTCATTGTATCCTTTGGGATCCAGATTTTTGCCCTGGCTGGCTGTTGTTTTCTTGTGATCTTTCATCTTCAAGTACACTGTTTTGGGGATTACAAACCTCTATCCTCCCTGGATCCGACACTCAAGCCAGAAGCAACCACCATGTCAAGAACAAATCTACATCCTAGATATGCGCTGTTCATCCAGGAGAAAATCAGTAAGTGCCAATTTACAATAGCACATTTACAACTCTATAAAAAACTTAACATCTATCCTATGGGGTTGGAGATTAAGTCTAAGCCACCTTTTAAACTAACTAGTTGTGAATGGTCCGCTACATGGAATATTTTACTGCATAACTCATCAATGGCCCTACTATTGGTATCTATTAAAGTAACCATTCAAAAATGCAGATGCTTAAAGCCAAGCTACAAAAAGAACTGGAACTTTTAAAGAACACAAAACGTGACTCTGAAGTGGCACACATACTTCAGAGGATTGCAGTAGTAAAAAAGATGACTGCCAGGAATTCTATTAAAATTAAATCTGAAAAACTAAAAAGAGATATGTTAAGATTTCATATACCTCCTCTTCCAACTAACCACTTCGTAAATCATTTTGTTTTTGGAAATTTTCTTGTCAGTGTAAGCCCTGTGAATAAACCGCATAAAAAGAACAGAAGATTTATAAGACAAAAAAGAATGCATAGCATCAGCCAGCTTCAACCCTTCCAGACATCTGACTCAGTTATTGACTTGACTGGAGGGCTCCTATCACCAGGTGAACTGAACCTCTTGAGCAAAGGCCTCTATTTCTGTTCTGTACTGAAGGACCATAATACGGCCAACATGATGAGAGACCTAAAAACCTTCGAGAGAAGATGCAGACTCGCAGAATACTTTTACAATAATTCTAATGTTGGTCTGCCAAGCTACCTTCCAGATCCATTTAAGAAGTTCCGCCATCCCAAATCATCGACTCCTCAATGTGTTAGGAATCCTGTTCTTGATACATACATTTTATCCATCAGCAAACACATCAAGGAATCAACACCTAAAAGGATTTTTGATAACATTAGCAAAGAAGAAAGAAAAGCTCTCCACCTCCTTCAATAGAGAATGGATGTCATTATAAAACCGTCAGACAAAGGTGGTGCAGTGGTTGCCATGAAAGTAAGTGATTATATTGAGGAAGGAATGAGACAACTAATGGATACCAACACTTACAAACCTTTAGAAACTGATCCCACTGAAGATTTTAACAAACAAATTAAAAACATGGTTGTAAGGTACAGGTGCTTAAACCTCATTGATGAAACAACAGCGGATATACTTGTTCCACCTGAAGCTGAACCCTGGCAAGATCAAGATCATTCTGAATGGGAATAGCCAAACCTTCTGGGGCCCTCACTATTGGCCCACAGAACTCGGCTCTCCCCCCATTCCCTCCCCTTCAGTAAAAAGTCTAGGGGTGACTATCAACAATGATTTATCTTTGAAAACCCATGTAGGCACAGTGGTATCCACCTGTTTTTTTCAGCTGCGCAGGATTCGGAAGATCAGTCTCATGCTCACTCATTCGGCGTTGATTCAGGTGGTGATAGCCTTGGTTTTATCTCACCTGGACTACGCCAACTCTATCTACCTTGGCTTACCGCTCTATCTCAGCAAGCGCCTCTAGCTAGTCCAGAACCAGGCGGCTAGATTAATCCATCAACAACCAAGATGGCATTCCGCCAAACCCCTGCTGAGGAAACTTCATTGGCTTCCTATCTCCCAACGCACTGGATTTAAGACGGCCTGCATTATTTTTAAATCCCTTCACGATCACAGCCCCAAATTCATTAAATGTCTCTTACCTAGGTACACCCCCTCCCGCACCCTTCGTTCTACGAGCCTGCAACTTCTGGTCACCCCTTCATTTAAACTACAACGGCAGGGTGGCTGCAGGTTTGCGACTCTGGCTCCTAAACTCTGGAACTCCCTTCCTCTTGAAATCCGATCTTGTAACAGCCTCCTGAGCTTTAGGAAATTGTTAAAAACGTGGCTGTTCTCACAGGCCCATGCGTAAGCCACTCCAGGTTCAGGTACAGGCTATATTCAGCGCCAAGAAACCAGTCGGTGAACGTGCGCTATATAAGAAATTATTAACATAACATAACATCCCCAACCAAGACCTGGGAGATTTTATATGCTTCCCAAAATTCACAAAATGAACAATCCTGGCCGTCCCATCATCTCTGGCAATGACACCGCCACTGAGAGACTATCTTTATTTATTGACCTGCACCTCCAGCCCATTGTACAGGAACTTCCATCATTTGTTAAAGATACCAGTCACTTCCTTCAGATTATTCAAAAATTAAACCAAACCAACACATTTGATGACGATACTCTTCTGGCTACATTTGATGTTACATCATTATACACCAATATACCACATGAGGATGGACTTATGGCGTTATCTGAAGCTCTTAGTAAAAGAACTGTGAAAAAACCATCAACAAATGTGCTTACCAACTTTGCTAGAGTTATCCTTAAATCCAACAATTTTACATTCAATGGTAAACACTATCTGCAGATACAAGGTACTTCCATGGGTACTCGGATGGCTCCATCCTATGCAAATATCTTCATGGGCAAACTAGAGAACAGTATACTTGCTACTTCTAGCATCAAACCACTGGTATGACTACGATACATTGATGACATATTTATAATATGGAATGCAGGAAGTAGAATATTGGAACAATTTACAGCTAATATCAGCAATATCCATCCTACCATCAAATTTACCAGCAGCAATACCAAACCGAGCATCATCTCCCTTTTCTGGATGTGCTAGTCACCATTCATGAACACAAAATTACAACTGATCTGTACCACAAGCCTACAGATGCTCATTTGTATCTAAACTGGACTTCATGTCACCCTCATCACACTAAACTGAGCATCATCTACAGCCAAGCACTCAGAATAAGACGCATCTGCAGCAATGAGGAAACCTATAAAGACCATCTACAGGAGCTTGCTACATTATTTAGAAGGCGAGGCTATCCTCTGCATATCATACAGCAACAAATTGACAAGTCTTTGCAGTTACCCAGAGAAGCACTTCTTTGGAATACCAACGCCAGAAACAAAAGTGACAGAACTCCATTTGTAGTTGACTATCATCCATCAGCTCCCAACTCCAGAAATATAATGCAAAAAACATTTCCCTTACTGTCCACTTGTGAAAAATTGCAAAAGGTTTTTCCAAAACCGCCAGTCATTGCTTACCGCAGAGCTCCAAATTTACGATCTCTTATTGTGAGAGCTGAACTCAAGCAAGCTGTAACAAATGCAGGGGTTCATTGCTGTGACTCTAAAAGGTGCATCGTGTGTGAATACCTTTTACAAACATCATCAGTTACTAGTTATGTAACCAGAAGGACCTATGCAATAAGGCAGCATCATACATGTCGCTCAACTTGCATTATTTATGTGATTCAGTGCCAACGGCAAATCTGTAAAAAACAATATGAAGGCCAAACAGTGAATGACCTCCGCACACGATTCAGGAACCACAAATCAGCAATAATTAATATGAAAATTGACCAGCCTGTAGCCAATCATTTTAACCTTGTGGATCATTCACTATCAGATTTGAAGATTTTCCCCGTGGAACATGTCTCAAAGGAAGAACTACTGGACTCCACGGAAAACTTCTGGATGTACCGTTTAAAATCATTGCATCCAGATGGACTGAACATTACTGACAATACAACCTGATTACTGCATATCTCAAGAACTCTCAGGACTGCATTGATTCCACATTCCAAATGGAATCTTCACTCATGATGCTTTTTGAAAATTCAGCTGTGTCATCTGTGAAGCCACTGAGCTTACCATCTTGAAACTACCTGAGGAAGGCGGAAGCTGAAACGTTGTAGTGGAAATATATTTTTGTTCTTTGGTGAATCTATCTGTTTGATTCACTTTGTTCTTGGATATTTTATTTCTTTGTGACTCATTGTATCCTTTGGGATCCAGATTTTTGCCCTGGCTGGCTGTTGTTGTCTTGTGATCCTTCATCTTCAAGTATATATATATATATGTGTATAAATATATATATTATAATGAATGCATTGACTTCCTTGTGTGTGATAAGTATTGATATCATTTAATTTTTTCTTCCATATTCTTGAAAGTAATACCTTACCCCATAAATCTAGGTTGAAGAGGCTGGTCTGGGCAATATTCAGTTCAGGATAAGTTAATTGGTTTAATCTTGTCTCCCCTATTGGTCTCTCTGCTTGGACCATTGTTGTTGCGTATCACATTGTACTCGATCCTTTGGGGTATTGTTGGGTTACCCCATTGATATGTAATTGGGGATTTACTGTTTTACTGTTGCAGTAGATGAATGTTCCTAGGTATGTTGGCTTACCTAGAAAACACATGCAGTGCTGGGCGCCATTTAAAAAAAAATGATTTTGGAAGGACACCCTCTCCAACCCGCCAACAGCAATGCAGAGATAGAAACTTGCTATGTTTTTCGTTTGCAACATGGAGCTGGCATTACATTTTAAAAGGCTGCTTTTTGTTCCTACCTATCTGTAGTGGGTCCATATCTACAATTTACACAATGTACTTCTAGAAACATCCGCACCACATGCAATCCCTGCCTCTAGAATTCCAACAATAATTAGCATTGTTGGCTATAAGAAGATGCTATCACCCTGTGCTTGTAATTTATGGGTTAAGTTATGGGTGTCAAAAATAAGGGGGTTTGAAGATTCATTCCTGCATGTAATAACAGCAACTTAGCCAGTAGACCACACCACCTCCACAACCCCACCCATACATGAAAACAATAATCTGCAAAGAAAATTATAGTTATGCCCCAGTGACGGGAAATCAATAGTTAACACTAGTCAAACTGAAAGGACGCTGTCGTCCACAACCATACTTTCACGCACAAAACATCCACGTACGCTATTATCAGAAAGGTAGACCAAAACTCCATGGAGAGTGTTTATTTGGAAGTCCGTTGTATTGCAAGGAGAGCAATGTTATGGTTTTCTATAGTTCGACTGTCATGCTCTTATTAGCATTAAGACACTATTCTGAGTGGTCTGACTCCATTACTTTATATTGAGCCATATACCCACGACAAGGACATGCAGCACTCTGATGCTTATGGGGTCCCTGACGCAATAGCTTGTGAATAAAACAGAGAAAGGCTTTTTATTTTTATTTTAAACTTCGAATGGCCGACAGTGAAAGTTGTGTTCGTGTTATCAGGGAAGAGGGGTCTGTGAGTGGTTTGTTAGTAACAGGCCTCCGTGCAGGATATGTCCATTCATGCATACAGGTGCCGTCTATATTGGGTTCTAGAGGCTCGAGCAGGAGTTAGGAGAGACTGGTAGGGTGCATCTTAAGCCAGGGTTCACCACGTCATAGTGCTTTTGTTTTAAGCCATGTTGCCTAGCAGATCATGGTAAAAAAAAGCGAGGGGTTGGGGAAAGCATGTGACGAGCAGCGGACAGGCACTGATTACTTGAATCCTTCTGTGCTTGGTCCCAGCTCCACAGACAGGAACACAGTGACACAGAGTCAACAAATGGTAAGCAGTTGGAAGGCTCCAAGCCCTTTTGCATAAACAGTCGTGTCTTGCAAGGCTGTCGCAGGCTCGACCTAAAAAGCGAAACGTGTGGCATTCCCCATGCTTGTCTTTATAGTGCATGCTCTGCACTGAATCGCCTCCAGGGGCTTGGGTATTATTGGCCATGAAAAGAGACAGTCCTAGGGGGTGGGATTATGAAGTCCTCCATCATAGCAGGAGCTCCTCTGTGTGCTCCTTGCTCGCTCAGGTGAATGGAATGATTTGTGTCTGATTCACAAAACAAGGGAGACTTTTCGGGAAGTTGTGCGAAGTCTCAACCAAATGTTATTGTCTTCTGAATTTAGAAAGCCCAACAAAGGAGATGAGTACTCTTCACACAACGACCACAGAAGAAGACACAACCCCAGATGAAGGAGCTACAACAAACACTACAGTCTTTGAAACAAATGCCACCGATAATGCCCTGCACTTTAATGCCATGGCTGAGACATCATCTGCACATATGGACACCACCGAGCAGGCTACTACTCCTGCAGTCACGCAACCTGCTGCTATGACAGTACCACATTCGCCAAGAAATTCGGACCCACCTGAGAATGTAGAGGTAAGATTTATGAGTCGTTATCATTATCAGGCCACCTCGCTTAATGGTACCTAGTCTTTTTAATGTATTTTTATCCAAGCTGATTTATGCTCCCATGATCTGGTTTATCTATATTTATTTTATGTTATATGAACACCCACACTCCCATCCACCACTACCACCTAGATCTGTCACTTGTCAAGTCCCTTCTGAGACTTCAATGATCTTTTTAGTGTGAAATATTTTCCTGTTTAAGTACATTCTTTGTATTTTTTGTAACTTCCCCTCTTTTACCTGGGTTAACAGTTTGGTAATGCCTAATTTCACCATTTCAGTGATAAAAAAAAACACGTTCGAGTTTTTTGTCCAATTTCGTACAGCAAATCTTCATTACTCTCTTTCTAAGGCCACCCACATACTTTCAAACACAGTATCCTTACTACATGCGACTTCACCTTGGAGACCTGTAATTAAATTGTCCCATGAGGCACCAGCAAAAAGAAAGAACATGTTCTCCTTTAGAAGTATTTCTTTTAGTTCTTTTATTTTTGTTGAGAAAGTGACCTCATAGTGTCTCAGTCACGGAAAATAAGGGTGTTCAGATCAAGCAATGCCAAAAATTGAAACATTTCAAGGGTCAATCAGCGAGGAAGGAACTGTGACAATAAAGCCTGTGCCAGGAAACCCTTTTTGGGTAGCTGCTGCGCATTATACATTTAAATAAATAAATAAAATAAATAATACAGTAATCATATCATTACCACCACATCTGCTTTCCTTGCCTTCTCACAACAATTGGCAATAAGAAGAAGTAAAACGGTATTTCCTAAAGAATTATAGACTGACCACAAAGTGGTGCTCACCAGTGAAACTATTGAGAACTCAAGGCATCTGACTAAAGTACTTGCCAAAACATACCCTGCTTTCGAACTATGCAGTGTTTGCTGTGTATTTATAGTTAGGAACAAGTTTCCATAGGAAATAGGTTTTTTTTGTTTTGGTTTACTAATACCTTTGGCGCTGCTTGTGGTAACATCACATACATTTTTCAAAGAAAAGGTTCATTCCACTTCAGCTCCTTCCTGGAAAGCTTCAAGGTAATCCATTAAGCGGGAGCTGAGAAAAGCTGGACAGGGTGTCCCAACATGCGTTTTTCCCTTGCAGTTTCCTATAAGAACTTTAGACACAGCTGCCATCAAAACAGCTAACCAGAACTACACCAGATTCGGCAGAGAGATTGATATTTACCCAGAAAGCATATGTTTTGTGATTTGGTGTAAGTCTGTTGAGTATTTTTTGAGAAATTAAGGTTCAAAATGTATTGATATCTAGAGACACTGGAATACAGCGGAACCGGCAGATCAAAAGAGAAAATATGATTGGCTGTTTCACATCACCAAAGCTGTTTGGCAGTATCTTTAAGTCACTGTGTCCTTAAACAATTTGACGAAACATATAGGGGGCAGAGTAGGGATATCTTGAACCCCTAGCCCTTGTGGGAGGTCCCAGAGGAATCAGTTGTACTGCCACTATCCATGCAGTGGCCCCTACTACCTCACTCCTGCCCTCCGTTGCGGCTGTACCCGTACCGCATCCCACCTGCCCTCCATATTCGTTGTGCTACCACTGCCCCTCCCTCTTTCCCTCCATGGTTTGTTATGCTAGCACAGTCTCTTACGCCTGTCCTGCATAGTTGCCTTTCTATCCTTTCCCACCTCTCCCCTGGCCTCCATGTTCTGTCACTGCTCCTCCTGCCTGCCCTGTGTGGTCTGTTGTGCTGAGACTGCATCTCCCACCTGCATCTCCCACCTGCCTGGCGTGGTAAGCTTTTTGCCTTTGGCCTGCTCCCTTGCCCATGTCCTCCGTTACCAAAGTCCATACCCCTCGCATGGTTACTCCTTGCTGGCACACCATGGTCACTGTCTTCACCTGCCCTACTTCTCACACCGGTTACAAAAAAGGATAAACCCGGAGTCAGAAGACACTTGAATATCTGTCATCTCATTCAACAGTAATGCGTATACTGTGAAACTGTGTTACATGGCAATTGTGTACAAATGTTATGTACTTTGATGTAATGGTACTTGACTACTCGACATATGAAGGGTATATGCTAGAATTGCTTGTGATTTTATGTGACTACCCTGTACTATTTCTCACCATCACCTCTCAATCACCACCCACCTCCCCTCTCCCTTTTCGGGCACTGCCATATTGAAATTTGATATCTTTATTTGTGACTCAAGATTTGTTCTCTGCATACATGCATATTTTCAATGTGATTAAATAACATTGAAAGAATATCTCTTTTTTGTTTACTTGATTTTGAATGTTTTGTAAATATTTTCCCTATCCCTCTCCAATGCTGCTACTGCACTGGGACCACTCTAATATATACTACTTCTCAAACCAGCAGGTAAGCACAAGGCCTGTTAAAGTAGACATAGAAACAAAGGAAAAGGAGAAGTTGTGCTGCTAAATAGGACCCACTCTTTGGAGTGTTTCCGGATCAGTACCTACCCTTGCAAGTAGGTGCATGGGTCGGCCAGGCCTACTGATCAAGTATTCTGCCAGTAGCAGCATCCTGTTAGTAAGAACTCATGCCAGCTACAGCAGGATACCTATCAATAATAAACAAAGGAAGTTTGATAAAGCAGACAGAAAAAAACATGTTAGCCTTGTGACCTACCTGGCTTGTCAGGGGCTTTATGAAACATGAGTCTGTTATAGACCAACATAAAATACTGTACATTAGTGACTGGACCCACTCATGCTCATGTGAAGGTTGGAGAGCATAAACAAAGTAGAAATGAAAGAATTTCTTTTAAAGTATTCTCCCTAATTTTGTTTTGACATTTAAAAATGACAAGTGAATTGCAGTCTTCATGGTGATAACTTAGTAGCATCTTGTGAGGATTGTGGAAAGGCGGTTCAGATGTCATGATGGATCCAAATGTCAATTTGTCCACCCAACTCACAATCCATGAGGGCAGTAAGGTTTGTGACTGTTAAGCCCACTGCTGCAGGAGGCATTTTTGATTTGGGAGGTGAGAATACAGAACACATTAAATGCCCTGCCATTGTACTGAAGGCCAATGGCGTTTTAGTATTTTGTGGGGCAATGGGCCAGATATGTTTTGGGACCCCATGTTTGGAGTAACTTTGAATTTTCTTGCCTATTTTCCACTATTTAAGCCTGCTTCAATATCCGACGATAATATATGGGGGCATAGAGTGAGAGAAAGATCACATAAGCAGGGGCCCCTTGGAAGATGGCGACCCTGGGCAGCTTCCAACTTTACCCATGCCTTAAAACATTCCTGATGAAGAATCTATGCCCAAGCATTTAAGTAACTCCTGGTGCCTTTTGGATATTTATCTCTGGGAACTCATTTGCTCTCTGTGAGAAAGTAAATTATTGGTTGAGGTGGATCGTAGTCCTCTTCAAGTAATAGTGACACTATTCTTTACTAGGTCCAGTTAGGTCTCAGTAATTGAAACCTGAGCTCAACCCTTGGTAGCAGTAGCACAGAGCAGACAAGTTTAACTGAGGAGAAATGTGTAAAGCGTTTATCCGTACCAAAACGATTAAAGTAGAAAACACAACACAATATGTATCCCACTCCATTTTATAAAAATAGAGACTTTTTTAATTAGCAAATAGACATCAAAACACCAAACATCAGATGTAGTGAACCAGAGATATGATTTTTCAAATGTTTAGATGTTTCTAGCGCCACAAATTACAAAGCACCAACTGTAGGTATGTAGTTGCACTAGGCCAGGTCAAAGTCAAACGTTAAGGCTGAGAGCGTGTCAGATACATGGACTAAGTTCATCCTGGTGGAAAGTTTGCCTTCTGACCTAGCCTTTTTTCTAGAGAAAATCGGGGTTGTGTGGGTCATGGTGCCAGGTGGATCCAAAAAGGGACTTTTCTACTGCAGCTGGCTGGACCTCAGAGGGAGCCTAGGCTCCGGCGGGTAGATCAAGGCTCTCAACATCAAAGGCAGGAAATCTTGGAGTGGGTGAAGTAAAGTTGCTGGCCAGGAAGGCATCGTCGGGGTGCTGCTTAGTAATGGTCCTGGTGAAATCTTCTATGTTTGGACTTTCTGGAAGTCGGGATCTTTTCAGCTGGGTAAACCAGCAAATTGAGTCTGACAGCAGTTTGACATTGATGGGTTTTATCTCGGTGGTGGTCCAGAGGTAGCCTCTGGTTCTTTTTGCAAAAAGTTCAGAAAAAGTTTTCAAGTGTCCAATTTTGGTGGGGTGGGATGGATTAAGAAAGGATCCAGGACCTTTTAGGCAAAACTTGGGGGTTAAGACTCAATGTCCCAGAAGTCACCAGCGGGGTTCAGTGCAAAACCAGTTGGAGTAGGTCATCTAGGCGCAGAAGAAATGTGGACTTCTTGCAGCTTTTGTCTTCCAGGTTCTGACTAGGAGGTAAGTTAACTAGCCGTGGAGACCACTCTTCTATTATGGGTACAAGGGTGAAGCAGGAGCAGCCCTTGAGGTTTCTCTCCTCAGGTTCAACAGCATGCACAGTTCTTCTTCTGTCTTCCACAAGTCCAGCAGTGCTCTGAAGAAGGTACTCAAGGGTTCCAATTTTATGCCTGACACTAGCTTGTTGGTAAGGAAACTCCATGACCAATAGAGAAATTATTCCCAGGGGCTACCCAACCCACATTGATAACACTTCTTGGGAGGTTGACCCTAAACAATCCCATAATTCATTGTTCTGACGAAATCTCACATGGTACAACTTTGTCTACCATGGACAGAGCTCGGGGCACACCCCTGAGGTGTGTCCAGGGAAATGAGTCTCTCTCCCTGCATACCAGTTCCGGAACTCGTCCAAAACCCCGCCCCCCCCCCCCCCCATTGGGATTGATGCCACTCTGGCTACTTGCACAATGGCCGGCCTAGGTGTAAGATGCATCTGCCTGTGACAGGGGATGTCCCTTTAAAACTTGTGCATTTGGTGGGTACATCGCCCAGGCCATCCTGTCAGAGTGGCTCACACCTCCTCCCAGCCAAGGCCCTTGTGATCCCTTTCCTGTGAGCCATTCTGCCCTACTTGCAGGAGGCCAGCAGGCTGCCAGTTGACAGTTGGGGATGAACTCTCAGAGAGCTACTGGACATTTTAGGTAGAATTATGCCAACTATCTAAAAGTGGCATTTTCATAATAGAAATTTAAAATCCAATGTGACCATTAGATTGGATTTGTAATTTTTATTAATTGAGTCCTTGAATCATGGTTCTAACTATTCCCAATTTGAAGTTATGCATTATAAGATGTTGAAATACATTCAAGTGCTTTTCTATGGAAGAACCAGCCTTACCACAATGAAAAGTAACTTTGGAGATGTTTCAGAAAAGGACAAGAAAGACTTAAGCACTCATGTCCTTCTTAATAAATCCCTAACATCCTTCCATATGGGCAAAAGGTGCTGCATTCCGCCAGTGACATTTAACTTGCAGACCCTGGATATACAGAGCACCACATACTTGGGACTTATAGGTAAGTGAAATATGGCAGTCAGGGATTATCCAAAACTACACATGCCGCACTTTCATGTTACTAGAGGCCACGCCCCTTTCTTTAGATGAGCCGTGTCTAAAGAAAGGTCTGCAGCTGCTATTAAAGTGAAAGCCTGGTATGGGGTGCTTTTAACATAAAAAGCATTTTTGTCAAGTTGACAAACAAATGATTTTTTTGTAACAGCGCCCCATGCCGCGGTTCGTGAAGATTAGTCAAAAGGTGCCAAAGATAGGCAAGTCAAAAAATGCCTTACCTATGGAAACATGATCCTAACTATAGCTACTGGCACCGTATATATATAACATAGAAGAAGGTTACGACCGAAACGCGTCTGTTTGCTGGTTGCTGTGTTTGTTTCGCAATAAACTGATTCAAACGGCCCCCGCGAGTGCTTTATTCCTGTGGATGACAATCTACTTTGGAGTGGAGAGCGGCAATATATATATATATATTTATATATATATATACATATCACATTTTTTCAGGTTTAATCTGGAATACATTTTTTGATAACTTTAATATTTTTGTGAAGTGTATTTATCATATTTTTGTACTTTAAAGTTTTTGTATATATGTACCATTTAATATTTTTATATATATAATATATATGTATAACTTTGTATACAATGTGCTTTAAGTTATGTTAAACATTATTTACGTTATATTTCAAATGTATTATTTATAACTCCATATTTATTTAAAAAAACAATATTTTTGTTTATTTTAATGATATTGGGTAAAATGATATTTTTTACACAATATTTTGACATTTTACATTATACCTATAGGAAGTTAATGTATTTGACTCAATATTTGTGTCGTCTGATATTTTTGCTGTTGATATTCTATCATACAACTTCAGAATTATTTTGGGAAACATACTTTTATTGATTTTTTATCTTTTATATATCATATCATCATGTTACATATCTTGTACAGCATTCTTATCACAATAAGTATACACCTGACTACTGCACATTCTATCTGAGATGTTGGTATAAACAATGATTTCTAGTAAGTCCATAGCCATCATGTCGTTGTGATGTCAATCTCGGCTGTTGGCCATATTTTATCACATTATTTCAACAAACTTGTCCACAACTCCCCGCTCCCATATCCCCCCGGTCTCATGTGTACTTCTTTATCTTGTGTATCTTGTATTAGGTGGTGTAGGCTCATAACAAGGTCATGCATGCATTAGATCCCTGTTTATGCACTGTTTACAGAATATGGTTATCCCTTTGTGCATTCAGCTATACAGCTCCTAAAGGTTCCTAAGCATTATCCATTGTTTTCATGGCCTCTAGCATAACGTTCCACTCTAACGCTATTGGTGTTTTTCATAAGCCCCTGAGTTCTTCTCTGCGTAGTGCAGCACTCTCAGCATTGCCCCAACGCAGGAGTTCTGTGTGCCAAGTTAATATATCTGGGGGTTTTCGTGATTTTCATCGCATAGTGATGTTCCGTATGGCTAATATGTATGTATGTATGTATGTATGTATAAAATATTTTATTACGCGCTCTGCTACTACAGAGTATCCTGGCGCGATATGTGAGCTAAAACAGAGCCGAACCAGAGGGAGAAGGAAAGCAACTAGATACTGAGATTAAAAAGGTGGGTTTTTAACCCCTTCTTAAATTCTGCCAGTGTGGCTGACGCTCGCAAAGAGAGCGGCAGGGCGTTCCAGGATCGAGCTGCTTGGACAGAAATAGACTGACCCCCCAATCTCACATATCTGATTTTAGGCGTAAACATCGGAAGGAGATTAGCTGATCGGAGTGCACGGCGAGGGGTATAGAACGTGAACCTCTTGTGCAAATATTGTGGTCCTTGTTGGTGCAGGGCACGAAAGGCCAGGACCAGAGATTTGAACACAATGCGATGGGCCACTGGAAGCCAATGGAGCTTTCGGAGATGAACAGATGCGCTAGTTCTTCTCGGGAGATGGAATAGAAGTCGAACCGCCGCATTCTGAATAATCTGCATTCGGTTGATGAGATATTTAGGGAGACCGCTAAAGAGGGCATTGGAATAATCCAGCCTTGATAGAATCAGAGCACGCAGAACCGTCTCTTTTGCTTCCCTATGGAGCAGTGGAAGGAACCTTTTTAGTGACTTGAGGGTCGAAAAACAGGTCGCCGTAAGTTTTTTTAGATGTACTTCAAACTTAAGATCCTGTCCGAACCAGACCCCCAAGTTTTTGGCCGGGCCTCCAAGAGAGCTGGGACAAGCAAAATCAGGCGGCCAAATGAGATCCTTAAAATTGGCCGGAAAGTTGCCATAAAACAACAGCTCTGTCTTGTCCTCGTTGCATTTAAGTTGGGCTGAAAGGAGCCACCGAAAGACGTTGGATAGACAGGAGCAGACGACACTGGCATCTAAGCAATTCTTAGGCCAGGTAAACAACAGCTGAGTGTCGTCGGCATACGCCATTATTTTGGCTCCCCACTGCTCAGCCAGATGGATCAGCGGGGTCATATAAACGTTAAACAACAGGGGGCTTAACGTCGACCCCTGGGGGACCCCTGTGCTGAGCTTCTTGGGAGTCGAGGCGTAAGGAGGCATCCAAACTTGCTGCGTCCGTTCCGACAGAAACGAGGACAGCCAGGCCAGAACCGCGCCTGACAGTCCCACCTCTGCCAACCGATTCAGCAGCAGAGCATGGGGTACCGTATCGAAGGCGGCAGATAAGTCCAGCAAAACCAGGACCGCTCTGCCGCCTCCGTCCAGACACTCCCTGATGGCCTCCGAAACTTCCACCAGAGCCGTCTCGGTGCTGAAAGCCGCCCTGAAACCCGATTGAGCCGGGTGCAGGGCCTGAGAGGACTCAATAAAATTATTCAGCTGCCTAAAGACAACCTTTTCACAGACCTTCGCCAGTGCCGGGAGCAGCGATATCGGACGATAGCTGGACGTGGCTAGAGGGTCCAGGCCAGGCTTCTTAAGGAGGGGAAGCAATTTCGCCTGTTTCCAGCAAGGGGGCACAGAGGCAGAGGCCAGAGACAGATTGACCACCTGAGTGGCCTCCTGGTATACCAAGCTCGCAGCTCCCCCCAGAACCCTAGCGGGGCACGGGTCAGAGGGTGAACCCGACTTTAGTGACTCCAAGATGGCCAGCACGTCCGCTTGCAAAGCTGGCTCAAAGGTGGAAAATTGGCTGGTAGATTGCTTCCCCCCAAAACTGAGCGCTAGGTCTAAAAAAAAATATTGCACTTTATGCTTGGATGTTTGTTTATGCATCCCTAGAATGCAGTCATCTGTTGTGTTCTGTATTTCACGGCTTACAGCTTCTCCTGTTCTCTGCCTAACGGTGTCCCAGTACCCCCGCACTTTCAGACAAGTCTATAGCATGTGAATTAGGTTTGCTCCTTCTAACAAGCATCTCTGGCAGTAATGCTGCGTTTGGGGGAACATTCTATCTAATTTATGCAGAGTGAGGTAAGTGTGGTGCAACACCATAGTCTGGATAAATTAAAATTTCGCATTTCTCGATGTTTTCCTTGGAGGCTCAAGCACTTTCGTCCATTCTTTATCTGTTAGGTCCCTATCTATATCTTCCGTCCATGCAGTCCTCAGTGTATCCAGAGTGAATCTTGTACGTGAGCTGATGCCTGCATAGTGCCATCTAATAAGGTGTCTGCCTCTGCCTATATAATGTACCATTTTGACCAAGTCATTAGTAGGGGGTTCTTGCCTCTGTGGGGCCCAGTGTGTTTTATATATTGAATTAGTGCAGCATGCAGTAAATATAAATGTGCCGGGCCCCGGTTTCGTTAACAAAGGTATCATGGTCAAGCAGTGTCACGTCTCCGAATAGGTCTGCCACTGTACTTATCACCGCCTCCAACCAGGGTGTCAATTTGCGCTTTGTGAGCCTGCCATCCACCAGTGGGATCCCCAACAATGGAATGTTACCCTGTGTTGGACCTAGCCCTTTTTGGCAGGTTCACCCCGAAACTTTTTGCTTTTTCCTAGCCTGTTTCTGGAACCTAGTGTTGATGATTTTAGGACTTTGCGCACTTTTTCACTGTGGTACAGTGTAAAGTGCGTGAGCTCTCTGTGTATGTGTGGTGAGTGACCTACCCTCCCATAGGAATGCATGGGGAATATGTGTGACCATGGTAGTTCCTGATGTGTGGGGAGTGCAGGGTCGAGTTTGGTATGTGCGAACTCGTGAGATTGAATGCTGCGTAATGATGTATGCGGCATGAATGTGTCTAGTGTAGAAGTGCCACTTCTAGACATGGGTGTGCATGTGTAGTGAGTCTGCTGGCACGTGATTGGCTGGAGCCTGGCTCCAGGAGTGCCTGGGCCTGCTTGTGGATTGACTGTCTGGTTTGAGGGTGACAGGGGCTGAGGAGCCCCCAGGAGGTTGTCTGAGTCAGCCCTTGGTTGAATGACTGCATCTGCAACTAGAGTGGTGGGAGGAGATAGCACCTGGGAGTGAATAGGGCTGTGCCTGCCTGCCACAATGCTGGCTCCACCTCCTGCTGGGCGACTGTCGCCTCTGCCCCTCACACTGAAAGGAGTTCCCTATAACCAGTTCCAGCTGGTTCTCACACTGCCTGCACACTTGAGACAAAGGATTTTATAGTATAAAAAGGGTCTGTGTCCCCTTACAAAATTTTCTTATTTCAGACTTGAATCCTGCCAGGGGTGTGCTGCTGCTTGGGCCCAGGGGAAGGCTTGCCTCCCTGGGCCCTGCCCAGCCCCTGGATACTTGATGGACCTGGAAGGCTTGAGACTTTCCTTTTTCTTGGGAGCTGCTTGCTCCCTCTTTTGGTGCCCAGGACCTTTTTTTTCCCTTTGAATCCTGAGCTGCCTGTGACCCTTCTTGATGCAGGGGTCACCTCTGAGGACTTGTGGGGCTATCCGTGCCCCCAGCGCGATGTCAGCGCTTTATTGGGGCTCTGCAGCGTGGAGCTGCTCCCTGTCCTGCTCTTTGTGCCTCGCAGGTGCCCAACCTGCATTTAGCCCGAGTTCCGATATATTTTTATATCACGGGTGCCACCCCATTTATTTGATTCTCTAACGGGTGCTCACCCCATTTCTAATTTTATTGTTACAACCGAAGGTGCCCACCCCTCGTTATGCCCCTTGGTTTCACCGCCGCGGCCCTTGCTCGCGAACCAGGAAGTCAGGCGATGCTTTGCCTGGCGGCGGGCGGGACTTCCGGTTTTGCAAGAGGGGTCTCGCGCCCGCCACCAGCTTCAGAGGAGTGAGGGGAGAGGTATTGCGGGGCTCCCATGAGCTGAGGGAGCCCCATGGTGTATGGAGGAGCCCCGGGTCCCAGGAGGGGGCCCGGGTGAAGCACAGCAGCCGTGAAGGAGGAGGGGGCGCGAGGCGGTCCCCGCAGCGGGCGAGAGAGGAGACGGACTGCCTTGGAGCCACGAAGGCTCCACATCGAGTCCCGGTCCCGAGATGGGGGACCGGGTGGACAGCAAGGCGGGCACTTTGTGAAGGCGGGGCTCCCATGAGGAGGGAGAGCCCCGCCATGCGCTACCGCCGCTGGCAGGAGAAGCAGAGTCCGGCCAAGCAGAACTACGCAAGACCGGTGAGTGGGGCTCGTGTGTTGTCTTTGCGGGAGTCCGGCCCTGGGACCGTGGTGCATGTAGGGCGGCCCCGGATGGCAGTGGGCCGCCCCAGCATTGGTACTGAGCCTGCGGGGCTCCAACAGGAGGCACCTTCAGTCCTGGAGCCTCGAGTGGTCCCTCCAGCGGGCATAATGATATTAGGGGTCAGCGTGCTCCCCGAGCGCCGCAAGATTTGGTTAAAAGCCGTGAGGGCTCAAGCCTGGCCCCCCTTTCTCCCTGTTGGCCTCGGGGGCACCGTTATTTGAGAGCCTGTGAGGCTTGACTGGTCCCTAGGTGTTTAAAAGGCCCAGGGGTGTCCCGAGGGCCAGAGGGGACCGTATTCTTGCCTCTGAAGTCCCCAATTCTAGGGGGCACTGTGTAATTTTTTTAGAGAGCCTGTGTGGCTCTGACTGTGCGCTAGTTGTCCTTGGAGCCAGAGGGCTCCAACGATGGGCATGTTTGGTGTCAGAGCCTGTGTGCCTCCAGCAGTGGGCACAGTTTGCTCCCAAGGGCCAGTGAGGGCCCCTGTCGCAGTTTGCTGTTTCTCAGCTGATCAGCAATTAGTGGGCAGTTGCACCGTTTAGGCGCAATTTGAGAGTCCCTGGGAAATACAGAGATGGCACAGTGGTGCCAGGCCTCCTTACAGCTGCCCAGCACTTCGTGGGCAGTTGCCACATTTAGGCTTGTGTTCTTGGCTGCCTGCGCAGCCTGCCTGACATTTGGACTATGGGCATTTGAGCCCTTTGCAAGGCCAGTTGGCCTTGGGACTGCCACAGGTGGTGGCTTATGTAAGTTTTTGCGCAATTGTGTGATTTTTTTGCACCTCTGAATGTTTTTAGGCATCATGTGTTTTTGCGCTATTGAGTTGTGTTCTGGCACCTATGAATGTTTTTATGCATCATTTGTCTCCCTTGGTCTTACACCTCTGAATGTTTTTATGCATCATGTGTCTTCCTTGTCCTTGCACCTCTGAATGCGTTTTTGATGCATCATGTGCCTTGTTCCCACACCGTTGAGGTATTTTTATGCATTATGTGTTTTCTTTCCTTACACCTCTGAATGTTTTAGGCATCATGTGTTTTCCTTCCCTGCACCTCTGAATGTGTTTTGATGCATCATGTGTAATGTGTTCTTGCTGATACCCCTAAATGTATTTTATTCTTAGGTGGTTGTTCTTTCCAGTACAGGTGGTCCTAGTGAGGTCCTGGTTCCCTGCGTGACATTCTCCTAAGGTGGTTAGGGTTGCGTAGGTGGTACTTACCTGTTACCAGTAGTTACTGGTTGTGTGCTATACATGCTAATTTGTGCTACAGTGATTTTATGTCCTATATTCTATGTTCTAGAAGTGCTATTCTACTAAGTGCTGATTCTGACAGTGGCCCATGTGCCCCTGTCTTGTAAATAATCCCTTGTGAATATTGACCGTGCCAGTTGGCACAATGTACATGTGTGATTTCTATCTGATGTGTTTTGACAATACAAAAGTTATTTTTATATAACCTTGTGTGGAGTTCCTTTTGTGGTGTGCCTAGGATGTTGTTGCTGTTGTGTGCTTGTGCAAATGCTTTACACATTGCCTCCGGGATAAGCCTGTCTGCTCGTGCCAAGCTACCAAGGGGGTGAGCAGGGGTTATCTTGGCGTGTGACTCCCTTACCCTGACTAGAATGGTGGTTTCTGCCTGGCTTTGGCGTCAGCCTTAGCCTACCAGAAATAGCCAGTTCTAACATTGTTGGTCAGCGGTGTGGATTAGGACTTGTGTTTGCGCAGTACCACAGCGATAGCTGGCTACATTACAAAACTCTGCATTCTAGATAGTCACATGTTTGGGATTATTGTTTATGATTTTGTTTTTCCTCAAGAATGTCATTTTCAAATGGTGTTCCTGTGCTTTATGTTTAGTGGCAGATGCGAGAAAATGACAGGGCGGGACGCCAGTAGAGGGGGAGGTTCCCATAGATTAGGAATCCCTTGCTGGGTCCAGTGCCCAATCCCTGTTCCTGACCCTGTGTGGGTAGATGGAAGAGAGGGAGTGTGGAGGAGAAATGGCTAGCTCGGGAGGGTGGTTATCCCCTGAGTGTAGTGTGTGTGTCTGGATTCCCCAGTATGGTAGGATCCAGTGGTGGCAGCTAAAATGTGTCCAGTGCGTGAAGTCCCATTCCCAGTTCCCAGAGTATGGTTCCTGGTGCTCAGTAAGAGGGGTACAGGTTGAGAGTCAGGGGCAGTGAGGAACTGTCTCACCAGTCTGGAGGGGGAGTGTGTGGGTGAGTGGTGTGTTGAACTGGAGGAGTTGGTGTGAGTTTTTTTAAAGGAGCTTGCACGGGAGGTGTACCTCTGGTGGTGTGCAGGAGGTCCTGCAGAGGCACTAGACAAGAAGGTGGATGTCTGGCGGTGTGCTAGATGTCTTGCAGAGGCATTAGGGAGTGATTCTAAAAGTAGTGGCTTGTGTATCTGATGATCCTGTGTAGGGGAAGAGGTTCATGTGTAGCCCAGCTAGGTCCCAGTAGGATGGTAGGGGTGTAGGAACTCACGTCCTGTCTCAGTGGAGGTGGTGTGAGTGTGGGACGGTGTGTCCCACGTTGGCCCGAAACCCTATCTCAGGGCCTGGAGGGTTCCCTAAGGGAGCGCTAGGTCAGGGGCCTAGGCTGTACATTCAGGTCATTTGAGGAGGATCTTCCTGTGTCTAGAGGATGGGGAGTGTCTGTAACCAGAACTCCTGCGGTCCTGGTGTTGGGCAGTACCACTCCTAGTGGAGGGTGCAGAAGTCGTGGTTCGCTGGGCATTTGACCGTCTAGAGTGCTTGACCATTTTTGGGGCCTCTGGAGGTTGTTCCCCGAGGAGGGGGGAGGCCAGGTTCAGGTTCAGCCTGACCTAGAGGGAAGGGCATCTGTAATCAGTGTCCTGACCGGTTTTGGCTTCCGGGGGTACCGCTCCAAGGTGGGAGGGTGCAGAACTCTGGAAGGGGGTGCAGAGGGATGGTGTCCTTACCTCTGACCCCGGTGCAACCTGAGGGTTTAGATCCTAGGTTGGGAGATTAGGAAACTTCCAGGTCAAGAAGGAATCTTTGCCAAAGTAGATCAGCTGAAGAGACTGAGGGGGCTGCCCTTGCTGTGTGATCTGGGGCTCACCTGCAGTTTGTTGTTTCCACTGAGGTAGAGGAAAGGGGACTTTGCTGTGTGCTGTGTCCCCCACCTGCTTGAAGAGGAACTGTGCTGTGTGCTTTGTACCTCCGAAGTGAAATAGTTTCCAGATCCCAGGTGGTAGACCAGTTGATGGAGAGTGGTCCTGAACTGGTGGGAGAGATGTGTTCTGGTGGGTGCCTCCCTGGGAGGGTGCAGAACCCCAGAAGTAGAGGTAGGGTGGGGCATTCTTGCCCGTGACCTCTGGTCAGCCTGAGGGTATGGTCCCTAGGTTGAAGGATCAGTGGTAGTTGTAGTTACACTGAGAAGGAGAGTGGAGAATGGCTATTGTGAGCCAGGGGTTACTGCCCCCCACTCTGTGGAGTGGTCAGGACCTGTGACATTTGGATGGCCTAGGGCCTGGTCCTGGCCGTGGATGACTAGAGAGTACCAGTGGGGTATCCTAGTTGTGCCAGAGAGCTCTTGTTGAGAGAAATACATGTGGGTTCAGAGTGGCGAAAAACCGGAGGGTGTCCCTGCCGTGCGGGCCCGTGTCCGTGTTTTGTCACCCAAAGCAGGGAAGCCCATCAGTGGAGTGATTGGTCTACCCTGCGTTTTGGCTGGAAGGGGGTTGTGTTGGACCTGGCCCTTTTTGGCAGGTTCATCCCAAAACTTTTTGCTTTTTCCTAGCCTGTTTCTGGAACCTAGTGTTGATGATTGCGCACTTTTTCCCTGTGGTACAGTGTAAAGTGCGTGAGCTCTCTGTGTATGTGTGGTGAGTGACCTGCCCTCCCAAAGGAATGCATGGGGAATATGTGTGACCATGGTAGTTCCTGATGTGTGGGGAGTGCAGGGTCGAGTTTGGTATGTGCGAACTCGTGAGATTGAATGCTGCGTAATGATGTATGCGGCACTTATTTTAGCCAGACTTAAATATATATCACATCTTGTATATATGTTCTGTATAACTACTAATGTAAAATCTCAGACTGTGTCATACCCTGTATATATTTTACTGTATAACGTTTAATGTATAATGTCTATCTATTGCTACTTTATGTACCTACCTCTTAACATTGAGAAAATATACAAATTCTTGTCTATAACTACCTCATGTAATGTAAAGCGCTCTGATACCTAAGGGTCTTGTTCGCGCTATAGAAAACTCTTAAAATAAATAAATAAATAAATGAATGTGTCTAGTGTAGAAGTGCCACTTCTAGACATGGGTGTGCATGTGTAGTGAGTCTGCTGGCGCATGATTGGCTGGAGCCTGGCTCCAGGAGTGCCTGGGCCTGCTTGTGGAATGACTGTCTGGTTTGAGGGCGACAGGGGCTGTGGAGCCCCCTGCAGGTTGTCTGAGTCAGCCCTTGGTTGAATGACTGCATCTGCAACTAGAGTGGTGGGAGGAGATAGCACCTGGGAGTGAATAGGGCTGTGCCTGCCTGCCACAATGCTGGCTCCACCTCCTGCTGGGCGGCTGTCGCCTCTGCCCCTCGCACTGAAAGGAGTTCCCTATAACCAGTTCTAGCTGGTTCTCACACTGCCTGCACCCTTGAGACAAAGGATTTTATAGTATAAAAAGGGGCTGTGTCCCCTTAAAAAATGTTCTTGTGTCTGACTTGAATCCTGCCAGGGGCGTGCTGCTGCTTGGGCCCAGGGGAAGGCTTGCCTCCCTGGGCCCTGCCCAGCCCCTGGATACTTGATGGACCTGGAAGGCTGGAGGACTTTCCTTTTTCTTGGGAGCTGCATGCTCCCTCTTTTGGTGCCCAGGACCTTTTTTGGGTTTCGCCTGCCGAAAGGCTGCGCTCTGCGCAGCCTTTCAGCGCAGGTGAAATCCTATGTCGACACTAAGCACTTGGGAACGTCCCCCGGCTCTCATTGGCTAGCTCCATAAATGGAGGCTAGCCATTGAGTGCCGGATCTGTCCGTCAAGGCCGGACCAGATTCGGGGGCGTTCCCGAGATTTTTTCCCAGGGCGGAGTTACGTTTTTTCCCGTTCCCTCCCCTTTCACTGAAAGTGAATTCAGATGCGCTGTCCATTCCCGCCCCCTCCGTGTCCTCTCCCGCCCCCTCCCGCCGTCCGTCCCGCCCCCTCGGTGTGCCTTTCCGCCCCCCCCCTCGCTGTCCTGTGCACGTTTCCCGCCCCCTCCCGCCCCCTCCCGCCGTCCGTGTCCCCTCCCGCCCCCTCCCGCCGTCCGTGTCCCCTCCTGCCCCCTCCCGCCGTCCGTGTCCCCTCCCGCCCCCTCCCGCCGTCCGTGTCCTCTGAGGCAGAAGTGGTGGTCGGTTTAAGTGAAGGAGTCTGTGATGGGAACCTATGGACAAGGTTGCGTTTGGAGAAGCTGAAGCGCATACCATAACTCGCATCTAGCAATCCAAGACAACGCCACCCGTCACCGCTCAGAAGTCGAGGCATTATGTGGGCCAGCAGTCACGCGGGAGAAAGGGCCATTTCCTGCAACAGAGTCCAATCCACGGTCAATGCAAACTACATTATTGCGTTTCACTTAGCTTGTTAAGGTACGCTTATAATTTCATATCCGATTGCCCCCTCCCGCCGTCCGTGTCCCCTCCCGCCCCCACCCCCCCCCTCCTCCTCCCCCGGCGCACCCTGGAGCGAAGGCAAGTCACCCCGTACTTTTTACCCACCTCCCATTAACACTGAACACACATAGCACACACATGCTGCGCTGAGTAAACAGACCGGGTCCGCCGTGCTAGCGGCGGGCGCCCCCAGGGGCATCACCCTCCCGCCCTGTTCCACGCATGCCTTGTTATGTACACAAACAGCAATCAAAGTCCCAGGCCAGGGCCTGGCCATCACACCGCAAATCACTGGTCAGAGAAAAAAGGCAAACCCTCCACATCGAGGCTATGCCCAAAGCTGCCCGGAACTCAGCTCGTAGAAAAAATATACAACTTTTACAACTCCTGGTATCGCTTAGCTTTCCTCTAACTAGTCCGGATAACAGCTTTAACATCGTGCTAAAAAAGTGTCATTTTAAAAGTGCTACAGAGTGCTCGCCACCTTCCATCAAAGAGGTAAACCAGACCCGATAAATAGGGTCATTACTGCCCCGTACGTGTACTAGTGACATGCTTAGAAGTGTGTATCCTCTAACCAGAGTGTATAAGAGACAAGCAGATTAAAAATTACATTATGTCAACACAAGTTATACAAGGATACTGCACAAAGTACTGACATCGTCCCATTTAAAAGCACTGCAGATTGAAAGTGCAAGGACTTTTCCATTTAAATGGAGATGCCCTGCCTACACTGTCCACATAAAGTATACAGTGGTCCTGCTGAGAGGTGATCGTACTGTTTGAAAAAGGTAACAAACGTGCTTGCACAACCCCAGTAAACATACTGCAGCCCTCTTCAGTCGTGAATACTAGAGCTGCACCCTGACAGGAATTTCTAACTGCAAGACCACCGAGTCTTTAAAACTCCACTGAAGTGCGGCACTTGGGGTCTGTCCTCTGTTTAAAGCACCCTCGCCTTGAAGTGCGGGGCGGGCCGTCGACCTCTGCCGGTGACTTTACTGGGATGAATAGAAGGGTCACGCCCCCCCTCGGCTCTGGGATTGCTTGAGCAGTAAGCCGGGCCAAGGTCACTCCTCGGACACCCCGCGCGTAGGATGCGTCATTGTTGTAAGTGCCCGCGCGAGCCAAGGGACGGGAACCGCTTCACAGGTGGGGCGGCCCGTGCAGGAACTAATCAGGGGTTTTAATACATAGGACAGAGGGGCAGCAGTGTTACTGTGCTTTCAGGTGCATAGACCCAGGGCTTCTTGGCAGACAGCTGAGCTATTCGTTTACTGGGGCAATATACACTCAGTGTTGCTATAAGTGCATTCGGACAGTAGTCGCACTTTATGCGTTTAGTAGGACAGAGAAACACTCCTCGCCAGGGCTGCTCTTTATCTAGGGGTCACTGAATGTCCTCTCCAGCTGTCTTAGTCTGCTTTTCGTTCGATAGGAAGCACGTCTCACTAAGATTAAGAACGTCCAGCACAACAAAGCCTGACACCTCAGCAGGGAAGCTCTAATAGGATTTTTTTAATGTAACAGTAGGGGGTTCATCCCAGATGATCGCATCTAGCAATCCAAGACAACGCCACCCGTCACCGCTCAGAAGTCGAGGCATTATGTGGGCCAGCAGTCACGCGGGAGAAAGGGCCATTTCCTGCAACAGAGTCCAATCCACGGTCAATGCAAACTACATTATTGCGTTTCACTTAGCTTGTTAAGGTACGCTTATAATTTCATATCCGATTGCCCCCTCCCGCCCCCTCCCGCCGTCCGTGTCCCCTCCCGCCCCCTCCCGCCCCCTCCCGCCGTCCGTGTCCCCTCCCGCCCCCTCCCGCCCACTCCCGCCGTCCGTGTCCTCTCCCTTCAAGAATGCTTCAAAGGGCTCAGGTGCCGCGGCGTCAGGCAAGTCAGCAGAGTCCTGTGGGGCAAGGGAGGGGAAACGGGGGTTAGGGTGAAGCACCGTTGGCATGGTGCGTGGGAGAGAAGGCCGGAAGTTCCGCCCCCGCCCGGAGACGCATGGAGCCCCGGAGGAGAAGTGCTGGATGGTGCGGGGCTCCCGTGTGCTGAGGGAGCCCCGGGGGAAGAGACGGCAGGAGCGGAGTTGTGTTCCTCCAGCTGACGGAAGTCCCGCCCGGAGACGCATGGAGCCCCGGAGGAGAAGTGCTGGAGTTGGGCTCAGCTGCCACACGAAGCCATTGGTCATCAGAATGAAGTATGTACCAGAGAGAGAGAGTGCCGGTATGTTTTAAAATTAAGACTTCTGTGCCATATGTGTGTTTTTAGACAGCCTGCATGACACGCACTGGTGCAAGTACTCTTAGGTAGAGGCGGTGACATACCAGTAAACCATGGCCAGGGCTGACGGGCGTGCAACTATTTATGAATATAACTGCTCACTCTCTCAAAAAGTGTATTTTTTTTGAGAATACAGCTTACAGTCGGGCTCTGAACTAGGCTATGTGTACTTCAGTCAGCCTCTCTTCCTGAGGCTTGCCCTGCCCCACCCCCCTCCCTCCGATGCCTTACTGTGTCGTATGGTAATGGCTTAGAATAGCAATAACATGTATTTTCAGCCTCGGGTAAATAATAAATAATGAGCGGGGCTGCGAACCCTGCTATAATCCGCAAATTGATTTTTTATTAAACTGCTCATTGTGTCTTTTTGAAATAAAGTACAGTCTGTGTCCGGGTTGTGACCCCTATGGGTGTAATGTCTGATATTTATGTTTCCCTCGTTCTAATTCCATGGTTTTGATTTGCGGAAAAAGTGTCACACCTAGTTTTTGAAATGTCACTCATAATTACGCTGAAATTATGAAAATGTCACACAAAGCAATCTGAAACCTTGGCAGCTATGAACCACTACTTTAAAATCCCTTAGTTAGGCATCGTCCACTTTACCACAGAGGGGGGAGAGAAGTAATATACCCATAATCCCTCCTATGCAGGCAACTTTTCTATTCACGAGGAAGGGTGGAAATATTGACACAATCTGGATCTCAGTGGTGGGCTTTTATGAGCTAGATTTGTGCAAGTCGTTCCCTGTCACCCTCCCTTTATATCTTAAAGGGCACAGTAATATTGTAGCTCATTCCAAAATCGCTTCACCTTACACCCTAGTTAGTGAACTCCGTGTGCCTATAAAACAGGACTGACTCATGGAAAGGTTACCAGTGTCACAATAACACCAGTCATCCAATCAAGGCTGCAACACTGCTTCCTGGTCTGTTGTTCTTTAATAATAAGATGGCTGGCACACAATGGCGGGGCCTGTTATTTTGTCTCTTAATTGTGCTCACCGTCCTTTTTCCCCAGCACCCTCCCCTCTTCCAAGGGGCGGCAACCTGAGGGATAGCCCCGGGCGCCACAAGCTCTAGCTACGCCCCTGACAGGTCTTGATGCTAATAGATATGAAGCTTGTAATCTAATAATCTAGGAGAATAGTAGTATGAATATTTACCCCTTTGGTCATTTCAGAACCTGATTTTCGATCAAGTAATACAGATTCTCACATTACCTTGTACATAAATCGGAATCCTGGTTATGGTAAATACATTCTTTTTAGTCCTTAAAAGCCAAATATTAATATTCTGAGTGGGTGTGTGTGGCTCTGGGTGGGTGTGTGTGTGTGTGGCTCTGGGTGTGTGTGTGTGGTAGTAATTGCTGTCTGCTGAGCTCGTCCGTAGGGTACAATAGGTTGCAAGAGATTAAGCTAATGGCAATGTAAATGACAATGCCATTTATTTATCTGTTTTCAAAACCAACACATAAATACAAAATTTGTCATTTACAATGCCAATAGCTCTAACTTTTCCAAAGGCGAAACCATTGCATTGTAAATGCTTGTTTTCCCTTTGAATCCTGAGCTGCCTGTGACCCTTCTTGATGCAGGGGTCACCTCTGAGGACTTGTGGGGCTATCCGTGCCCCCAGCGCGATGTGAGCACTTTATTGGGGCTCTGCAGCGTGGAGCTGCTCCCTGTCCTGCTCTTTGTGCCTCGCAGGTGCCCAACCTGCATTTAGCCCGAGTTCTGATATATTTTTATATCACGGGTGCCACCCCATTTATTTGATTCTCTAACGGGTGCTCACCCCGTTTCTACTTTTATTGTTACAACCGAGAGTGCCCACCCCTCGTTATGCCTCTTGGTGTCACCGCCGCAGCCCTTGCTCGAAAACCAGGAAGTCAGGTGATGCTTTGCCTGGCGGCGGGTGGGATTTCCGGTTTTGCGAGAGGAGTCTCGCGCCCGCCGCCGGCACCAGAGGAGTGAGGGGAGAGGTATTGCGGGGCTCCCATGAGCTGAGGGAGCCCCGTGGTGTATGGAGGAGCCCCGGGTCCCAGGAGGGGGCCCGGGTGAAGCACCGCAGCCGTGAAGGAGGAGGGGGCGCGAGGCGGCCCCCGCCGCGGGCTAGAGAGAAGATGGACTGCCTTGGAGCCACGAAGGCTCCACATCGAGTTCCGGTCCCGAGATGGGGGACCGGGTGGACAGCGAGGCGGGCGCTTTGTGAAGGCGGGGCTCCCATGAGGAGGGAGAGCCCCGCCATGCGCTACCGCCGCTGGCAGGAGAAGCAGAGTCCGGCCAAGCAGAACTACGCAAGACCGGTGAGTGGGGCTCGTGTGTTGTCTTTGCCGGAGTCCGGCCCTAGGACCGTGGTGCATGTAGGGCAGCCCCAGATGGCAGTGGGCAGCCCCAGCGTTGTTACTGAGCATGCGGGGCTCCAACAGGAGGCACCTTCAGTCCTGGAGCCTCGAGTGGGCCCACCAGCGGTCATAATGATATTAGGGGTCAGCGTGCTCCCCGAGCGGCGCAAGATTTGGTTAAAAGCCGTGAGGGCTCAAGCCTGGCCCCCTTTCTCCCTGTTGCCCTCGGGGGCACCGTTATTTGAGAGCCTGTGAGGCTTGACTGGCCCCTAGGTGTTTAAAAGGCCCAGGGGTGTCCCGAGGGCCAGAGGGGACCGTATTCTTGCCCCTGAAGTCCCCAATTCTAGGGGGCACTGTGTAATTGTTTAGAGAGCCTGTGTGGCTTTGACTGTGCGCTAGTTGTCCTTAGAGCCAGAGGGCTCCAACGATGGGCATGTTTGGTGTCAGAGCCTGTGTGGCTCCAGCAGTGGGCACAATTTGCTCCTAAGGGCCAGTGAGGGCCCCTGTCGCAGTTTGCTGTTTCTCAGCTGCCCAGCAATTAGTGGGCAGTTGCACCGTTTAGGCGCAATTTGAGAGTCCCTGGGAAATACAGTGGTGCCAGGCCTCCTTGCAGCTGCCCAGCTCTTCGTGGGCAGTTGCCACGTTTAGGCTTGTGTTCTTGGCTGCCTGCACAGCCTGCCTGACATTTGGACTATGGGCATTTGAGCCCTTTGCAAGGCCAGTTGGCCTAGGGACTGCCACAGGTGGTGGCTTATGTAAGTTTTTGCGCAATTGTGTGGTTTTTTTGCACCTCTGAATGTTTTTAGGCATCATGTGTTTTTGCGCTATTGAGTTGTGTTCTGGCACCTCTGAATGTTTTTGTGCATCATGTGTCTCCCTTGGTCTTACACCTCTGAATGTTTTTATGCATCATGTGTCTTCCTTGTCCTTGCACCTCTGAATGTGTTTTTGATGCATCATATGCCTTGTTCTCACACCGCTGAATGTATTTTTATGCATCATGTGTTTTCTTTCCTTACACCTCTGAATGTTTTAGGCATCATGTGTTTTCCTTCCCTGCACCTCTGAATGTGTTTTGATGCATCATGTGTAATGTGTTCTTGCTGATACCCCTAAATGTATTTTATTCTTAGGTGGTTGTTCTTTCCAGTACAGGTGGTCCTAGTGAGGTCCTGGTTCCCTGCGTGACATTCTCCTAAGGTGGTTAGGGTTGCGTAGGTGGTACTTACCTGTTACCAGTAGTTACTGGTTGTGTGCTATACTTGCTAATTTGTGCTACAGTGATTTTATGTCCTATATTCTATGTTCTAGAAGTGCTATTTCTACTAAGTGCTGATTCTGACAGTGGCCCATGTGGCCCTGTCTTGTAAATAATCCCTTGTGAATATTGCCCGTGCCAGTTGGCACAATGTACATGTGTGATTTCTTTCTGATATGTTTTGACAATACAAAAGTTATTTTTATATAACCTTGTGTGGAGTTCCTTTTGTGGTGTGCCTAGGATGTTGTTGCTGTTGTGTGCTTGCGCAAAGGCTTTACACATTGCCTCCGGGATAAGCCTGTCTGCTCATGCCAAGCTACCAATTGGGTGAGCAGAGGTTATCTTGGCGTTTGACTCCCTTACCCTGACTAGAATGGTGGCTTCTGCCTGGCTTTGGCGTCAGCCTTAGCCTACCAGAAATAGCCAGTTCTAACACCCGCGTATGAAGAGGATGCTTGTGCATACTGCAGCGCCGCCTTCCAGCATTGGAGCGCCGTGCTTAGTAATGGGGGGAGGTCTCTCAGGGGTCTACTACCAGGCAGCAATAGGACATGTAAGGCACCACTATCTATGTCCGCCTCCATGTACCCTATTTCTCGTAAGTTGCGCCCCACCGTCCAATATGACAACCACTGTAATTGTTATGCATAATAATATGCACACAAATCCAGAACGCCCAGACCTCCCATGCGTGTACCTACTTGCAGTTTTTTCAGGCTTATACGTCGTCTACCATTGCCCCAGATAAGGTCAATGAGCAATGTGTTCAGCAGTTTGAATGTGGCTTGTGGCACTATTAGTGGTAAGTTAGTTAAGTAATACAATAATCTCGGCAGGACGACCATTTTTGCTAGGGCCGCCCTCCCCATAACAGACAGAGGCAGGGCAGTCCAGAAAGTAATACTGGAACGCAAAGCCCGGATTGCTCAGTGTAAATTACCGTCTAACATATCTTTGTGTGTTCTATAAATTTGTATACCTAGGTACTTAAATGTGTCCGAGGCCACCAGTAGTCTAGTGTCCCCAAAGTCTATGTCTGCAATTTCTGCGTGTTCCACAAAGAAGAAAGCGTGCGATTTCACAACGTAAATGGCCTAGCCGGACACAGTTTCAAAGTGACGAAATGTCTCATATATTGGAGCTAAGGGCATACATAGGTCATGTAGGTACAGAATAATGTCATCAGCGTATGTCGCCGTGTTCCATATCGGTATACCCCGGTCTGTGAAATCTTTACACATTTTTATAGCCAATGGTTCCAGGGCCTTTATAAAAATAAGAGACGACAGAGGGCAGCCCTGCCTAGTCCCCTTATGTGTGGAGTATTCCTCTGAAATGTGGTTCCCTGTGCAGGCTAGCGCTGTGAGGGCTTTATATAGTAGCCGCAGCCAGGCAATATATCTCTCCGGAATCCCAAATTTCTCTAGTGACTGTAACATATACTCCCAATTAATTGTATCAAATGCTTGTCTTAGATCTAGAGAAAAACAGCCCGAGTGAAGATATTGGTTCGGAGCTTCTGTCATTAAATAGTGTAACATTCTAATATTTAGTGATGTGCTACGTGTTGGTAAGAACCCGGTTTGATCTATATGAACTAGTTTGGGCGAAGAGGGCAATAGCCTGTTAGCTAGTACTTTACTTAATATTTTATATTCCGTGGTTAGTAATGACAATGGGCGGTAGTTGGCCATGTCTGTGGGGTCTCTCCCTACCTTCGGGAGTGATATAACTAATGCTTGCGCCATGGTGAGTGGTAGAGAGCCCTTCTCCCATGCCATCTTATATAGTAGTTCCAATTGGGGCACTAGGGATTCTGTGTACATACTGTAGAATTCAATTGGGAGCCCCTCCATACCAGGGGTTTTATTATGCGGAAGTCCTTTCATAGATACCCTGATCTCAGACTCGGTGATAAGCCATGTGAGGGCTTTCTGGGCTGCAGCCATGAGTCTCGGATATGTCAAGTTGGATAGGAAAGCCTCCATTTGTAACTCTACGTTGCAATCCGGTGCACTGTATAATGTGGCGTTATAGTGTCGGAAGGCCGTGTTAATATCTCCCTGAGTGTTGACCTTGTCCCCATCCACTGTTGTGACCTCATGTATAACCACCGTAGGAGGGGTATCGCGGATCAATCTGATGAGTAGAGTCCCAGACTTATCTACTTCCATGTGGGTGCACCTCGAATATACCCGATAGGCGATGACCCATAATGACTCTAGGAGCTCTGCATGTTTAATTCTCGCCTCTTGTAGTGGGCCCTTTTGGTCTTCATTTGTTATTGCCTCTTGGCCCAACTTGCCCATATTATCTTCTATGTCTACTAAGGACTTATGTATTTCCTGTCTGGTGCCCACGGGCGTGCTAATTAATTTTCCCCGTATCAGAGCTTTAAAAGCGTCCCATTCTATTAGCCTGTTTGTCGGGTATTGCTATTTTCTGCGAAATAATGATCAATGGTTTCTAAAAGATCATTACGGAATACTGAATCTTCTAGCATCTGTGGCCACAGCCGCCACGTTTGGATCAGGGTAGGCACCCTTCCCTATACAATAACGATCTCCAGCGGATTATGATCCAAGAAGGTTTTGGGCAAATATGTGGCGTGAAGTGTTTGCATCGCTATCCTATGGGAGCAATATATCCTATCTATTCTGGTATGTAGGTTGTGTACTGAGGAATAATAGGAGTACTCCCTGTGTGTGGGGTGTCGCATCCTCCAAACATCGCATAGTTTCCATCCATCTGCCCATCTAACCAATGCCTCAGCTTGTTTGAACACTCCTGCTCCATTTAGGGGCGGATACAACCTGTCTGGGGCCATGTCCATTACCGCATTGCAGTCTCCCCCCATTATCCTTAGTTGCGAATCCCATCCTGCTAGTGCACCGCTCACCATGTTCCAATACTTATCCTGATCAAAATTTGGGGCATACACCGTGCCTAATACTACGGGTTGACCATCTAACGTACCCTTTACAAATATATACCTCCCTAATTTGTCCACCCTCTGTTCCAGAGCTAAAAATTGTACTCCATGTCTCAGTCAAATTGTGGTCCCCCTCGCAAATCTGGAGTAAGAAGTGGAGAAAATGTGTCCCCTCCATTTTTTGCGTAGTTTCGCCGCTTCGCTATCCACCATATGAGACTCTTGCAGATATACTATCTGTGCTTTACGGCGCTACAGCTGCACGTGTGTTCTATGCTGTTTCTGCACTGAGCCCATACCCCGTATGTTCACATTATAATGGTGTATCTACCTTGTGCATCCATTGTGAAGTTTCTGTAGCTGATGAGAAGCTAATGTGGTGCGCAAGAGAAAGAGCCTATCCATCAACCACCGTGTCATGAGACCGTCCCACCCCCTAAACAACCCAATACTCGGTCTGGTCACCCAACTATACCGGACCATATAACTTGACTGAACCAATAAGAACTCAATGGTCATGTAAAGCGCTTTCGCCATGTGGGGGACATCGCTAGCGCTCCGCATGTGATGTATCCTGTAACACAACAATACAGATAAGCTTCTACGGAAGCCTGGGCCTAATTAGCATTTTAAACACTTTAAATGAGCTTGCCATTACCATTATCATGTTACAATAGAACACTCTGCAGTTACAAAAGCTATACTTGCGGGTACAATCAGCCATATAGATCATTAATGAGTTGCGGAGTCGCAGCTGGAAACAGAGCCACACTGCCTTCAGGGTCTCATTCATGTGTTGCTTCTTCTTCCGAGAAGGACTTGGCTTCCATTCTTGTTTCATGCGTGAAAGGCGCCGCAGCCACAATAGCCTGTGATTTGTTCTGTCGCATTTGCTGCAAGGTGATATATTTGTGTGCAGTAGTCTGGCGCGATCTCTGGCTGTCTCGACAAGCAGATGTCTCAAAGCTGCTTCAGCTCTTTGTGGTGTGTTGAGAGTTAGTTGTTGCAGCATTGGTTAGCTCCATCACTTCCAGCCAGCCTTCCACATCCCCGGGGCTTTCGAAGAAATAAGATTTTTATTCCTGCAAAAATTTTAATTGCGCCGGGAAGATTAGTGCATATTTCAGGTTCAAGTCTCTGAGCTTCCTTTTAACCACCAAGAAGGAAGAACGCTGCCTCTGTACCAGCACTATGTCGTCAGGGTATAATGACATTTTAGTATTTTCAAAATGTATCGGAGGTGATTCACAAGCTTTTTGCAGGAGAGTGTCTCTGTCGCGAAAGTTCAGTAGTTTCACTATGAGAGGTCGAGGGGGAGCCCCTGGTTTGGGTCATCCGGTAGGTATCCTGGGTGCTCGCTCTATGCAGTATTGCGTGGAAAGTCCCTCATTAGTGATGTGATCCCTGAACCACTGTTCCATATAACACGTTGCATCATTTCCCTCACTTTTTTCCGGCAGTCCAATGACGTGAATGTTGTTTCACCGGGCCCTGTCTTCCGCGTCTTCCACCTGTTCTAGCAGGATAGCAACCTGGTCCTGTAGTTGTTTTACCTTGGTTTTAGTCTGTGTATGACGTGGGACCACTTCCCTCAGCGTCACAGCAGTTTCCTTCACTTTGTCCGCGAGCTTAGTGTGGTCCGCCCGAAGCAAGTTAAGGCCAGTAGTCAGGGTCCCAATCTGAGGTTCTATCGCCTTCCTCGAGTCGCGCACTTCCTGCAGTACGAGATCCAGCTTGTCTACAGGTGTAGGTACATCAGTAGGTGGAATACATACAGCCGCAAGCGTGTTATCTGCATGATCCGCTGTATCCGGGACAGAGTCCTGTCCGCCCTGGTCCTGTTGTTTCGCTCTATTACGCCCATTCATACAGATCAATCCAAATACATACAGTATGGTTAGGGTTGATAGTGGTCTTGTAGTGTTCCGTCCGTGGGTCACCAGTACACTGTCTCAGCAATCACCTCAGTCCTCCTCCAGCAGTGCCGGAGCGAAGTCTTACCAGACACTATACAGGGCTGCCCGGCCTATTCTCCTGCACACCGACGTTCCACCACCTTCTGTCGGTGCTTATCCTTCAGTGCGGTAGCGTAGTAGCATAGCAGGGGTGGGAGGCCATAGTCTATCCACACCGGCCCCGCCGCAGCTGCAATCCCTGCAAGTTCGGTGCGAAGACCCTTCGTCAGAGCGACCCACTATTCGTGCTTTGTTTCCACAGTGGTATGTGGTGCAAGTGTGTTGGGCAACTGGGACCAGAAATCTGTTTGTTATGCGGTCACTCTAGACTTCGTTACACTACTTGTTCGGCCAGCCCCACCTCTGCAGTGTTCATGGGGTCTTCGCACCCTCCTGTGTTCCCCCGGGTGCCGCCGCTACCTTGCTATCACCTTCGCCTCTGTTACATCTAGGGGATTCAGGCTGCTCCACCCCTCCGGTCTCGCGTGGGCTTACCTATGGTAGCTTGAAGGCGCTCACCGTCGTCATACACCTATCACTTTCAGATATTTCTCGTTCGGTGGCGCCAACACACCAGGTCGCAGCTGCCAGAAGTTCACTCAGTAGGTACTCGCTCTTGCCCTGCATACGCTTCTGGCCTTTATTGCCCATTGTCTTCTTTCGGTGTCCACGCTATCTGGGAAGCGCCGCCTCCATTACTGCACCACAGCATCCATCTACGCCACAGGTGAGCAGGACGCCATGCATCCCCGAGCTTGCGTGATCTCAGTCCCCGCACTGCAGGCTCACCTCCATCGCGACTGTGTTGTAAATTCATTCTTAGCTCTATATGGATTCTTGGTCTCTTTAGTCCTTTCTTTGTGTTTCTATCTTCTTACCTAGCTGTGTTCTATCTGGTGTGTGGGGATTCTAGCCTTGGCAGTTGGTCTGGTCAGCTGTGAGGCTTTGTGCTCTGCTGTCTTATCTTATTCCTTTGTAACTTAATAAATCCAACTTAACTACTGGAAGACCTGTCTAGCTGCCTACTTAAATTATTTACAACAGACAGGTTCCTGCAGCTGCGTCCTCTTCACATTCACTTCCCGGCCTCGGGTTTATACAGCTGCCGGAGCGGCGCGTACCTATTTCATCCCCAGTCTCGCGGGTGTCGATGTTTAGGATTCCTTTTGTCAGGCCTGGCACGGCTCTCGGCTGCGCCATCAGGGCTCCGGGTCATAACTTCGAGTGTGTTTGCAACCTCCGTCTATTAGGCGGCACCTAGTCTTCGTGCCTTCCTCAGCTAATCTCCCCTGTACTTTTAGTCTCTGTCCTGCAGCGTTTAGCGGGTATATGTCAGGATTATGCGGCCGGTCCGGAGCTCGTCTAAAAGACGACCGCCATGCTTGGCTGCTAGCCACGCCCCCCACAACTGCAGAATCAAGGCTAAATTAAGAAAAGAAATTATGAAATCATCCACTGAAGTTTTAAACTCATTATGCAAAAAAACCATCTTGATGGACAGCGTTTTCCCAACATATGGAAAAGGTTTGGCCTTTTCTTAATAACCTACATATACCTTAGACTACAGTACCTCAGTATTTTAACTTAGGTTATACAGGTAATGTTCCAAGCCTTTAACTCAATTATAATCTTGTTAAATACATACCCAGAAGCCATATTGGGGAGAAAGTAAGCTTTGTGTGTCCAATAGTGACACACAAAGCAAAAGGATGCAGTCTGTGCATATCACAAAGTAATTATCATTCAAATATATCGCTCCTTGAATTGCATCTTTGCCAGAACACCCCATAACTCCAGCGCAACAGCTACCACTCACGTTTTCTGGATCAATGCATTGACTAATCATGCTCCCCTTGCGCTAGCCCTTAATCCACAAGATCAACTCCCTCATGGAGATTTCAGTGGTCATAGACTGCAATCAGAGTTATATATTGAGGTTGACAGGGAGCATGTGAAAAGTGAGAGTGGGAACACATGGCCTTTAATGTTACCCAAACAAAAGTTGCAAGAAAGAACACTAGACTAGCATGGATAAGAGAGCTCAATCAATTCAGTGAAATGGACACACAGATTTAGATTGAGGCTGAGGGCTATGACATTTAATCTGACATGGGAATATTCCTATGGTGCCCTCACGCCAATAAGATATTAAGACCCAACACAACTACAGCATCTCTTTGGAAATGGTGGGAGTTGCACTATTTGAAAATCCCATAAAAGCATATTTGCTAAACTTTTCCAGGTAGTTTGCCTTCTTGAAGATGAGTAGATGTTTGGATTGAAGGACATGAATAAATATGTTTATACGGTTTATATCTTGGTGTAATAGTAAAGTGTTTCTCCATGGGAAAATGCTCTTATACATTACATTTCCACGTGTAGGAATGTATCCGTGAAACTGTATAAGTCAAGATTTATGTATATGAGTAACCCTGGAAAACTGCAACAGTCTCATCTTCCCTGGCCTAATCCAGGAATTGTTTGGGATGTCTGGAAAATCAAAACTGTGCACCAGTTGCAGATGTAAGATTCTGACCTTTGTTTGAACGGTTTTGTGGATTGGAGCTGGAAACATTCTTATAAAGTACAGCAAGGGGTACTTTATTCCTTATAATACATGGCCCAGAATCACCCTTCCCACAAAACATGTACATTCTTTGTTTGTTCTGCTTGCTTGTAAAAGAGATAGAATGTTTATAAACGTGCAAAATAAAATTTGAATCTGTAGTGCAAAATTAAACACGTCAAAAAGCAGTTTGATATCTGTTGCAAAGGAATAGTAGAATCTGTTTGATATAAACCAAATTTTTTTAAACGCTCAGAAGTTGTATAAACATTCAGAGATATTCTGTTTTTCCATAATTACCTAAAGCATGAAAAAAAACATGTTGCCATAAATACCTTCTTACTACCTATCACTGTTAATCTTCAAAACCAGAGCATATGTAGGAAAAGCCATGCTTCATTTTTATTTTTGAAAATTCAACTTTAATTATGCTCTGTGACCTGCCTTTCCCCAGGGCTACTGTGTCTGGCAAGAGGCTGTGACGTCAGACCTCAACTGTACTAAGTCATTACAGCAAAGCGCTACATCATTTCTTTATTACAGGTGATTAGGTGGGTCACAAGTTGCCTGCAATAAAGTAATTAGAGACTGGTTTATTACAGAGGTGGTACAAAAGGGGGTGGTGATGGACGGAGCATCTGAACCAATCAAACAGTCACAGTCCAGCCCGGACTGCCAAGCCATGCCTTTCCGGGACCGGATACAAGCTTCCTAGTACTGGTTTCTGGCATTCCAGCTGTCTTCAGCCAGGCTGGCTTGAATCCAGTGGCAAAGTGAGCAAGGGACTCACGTCTGAGCATACCCTGCCAACTTATGGCAAACAAAGCGGTACAAAAGGGGGTAGTGATGGACGGAGCATCTGAACCAATCAAACACTCACACCCAGTCAAAAGATCTAACTCCCTAGGACCGGTTTCTGGCATTCCAGCCGTCATCAGCCAGGCTTGCTCGAATCCAGTGGTATATGGCCATGTGGTGTGAGTGTTTAATTGGTTCATATGCTCCGTCCATCACCAGCCCCTTTTGTACCGCTTTGTTCGCCATAAGTTGGCAAGGTATGCTCAGACGTGAGTCCCTTGCTCACTTTGCCACTGGATTCAAGCAAGCCTGGCTGAAGACGGCTGAAATGCCAGAAACCGGTCCTAGGAAGCTTGTTTCCGGTCCAGGGAAGGCATGGCTTGGCAGTCCAGGCTGGACAGTTCCCATGAAGCACAGGGTCAGACTGATTTGCATATGGCTATGTCTGAACTGGGGTGGCAGAGTGGGCTAAAGAACGGTGATGGATTAAACCCAGATCTGTTGACTGGGTGTGAGTGTTTGATTGGTTCATATGCTCCGTCCATCACCACCCCCTTTTGTACCGCTTTGGAGAGCCAAGCCCATTCCTGCACGGCATGGACTGTGTAGCCTATGCCGTGCAGGAAAGGGTGTGCATGGACACAGGGGCAGATCATGTGCCCCGATAGATGTAGCCCCACGCCCAGAGACAACAGGGGGCCCTCTAGACCCCCCCTTAGTTTCCTCACTGCCAGATCTGGGTTGAATCCATCATCGTTCTTTAGCTCACTTTGCCGCCCCAGTTCAGACACTGCCATATGCAAATCAGTCTTGACCCTGTGCCTCATGGGTACAGTCCAGCCTGAACTGCCAAGCCATGTCTTCCCTGGACTGGAAACAAGCATCCTGGGACCGGTTTCTGGCTAACGGCCGTCATCAGCCAGGCTAACTTAAATCCAGTGACAAAGTGAGCAATGGACCCACATCTGGGCATACCCTGCCAACTTAGGGCGAACAAAGCAAACACAGGAGATGATGGACGGAGCGCTGAAACTTTTCAGACACCCCCAGTCACAGATCTGGGTTGAATCCATCATCGTTCTTTAGCTCACTTTGCCACCCCAGTTCACACACTGCCATATGCAAATCAGTCTTGACCCTGTGCCTCATGGGTACAGTCCAGCCCGAACTGCCACCCATGTCTTCCCTGGACATGAAACAAGCATCCTGGGACCGGTTTCTGGCTAACAGCCGTCATCAGCCAGGCTAGCTTGAATCCAGTGGCAAAGTGAGCAAGGGACCCACATCTGGGCATACCCTGCCAACTTAGGGCGAACAAAGCAAACACAAGGCTATGATGGACGGAGCACTGAAACTTTTCAGACACTCACCCCCAGTCACACATTTGGGTTGAATCCATCATCGTTCCTTAGCAAACTTTGCCACCCCAGTTCAGACACCGCCATATGCAAATCAGTCTTGACCCTGTGCCTCATGTGTACAGTCCAGCCCGAACTGCCAACCATGTCTTCCCTGGACATGAACCAAGCATCCTGGGACCAGTTTTTGGGTAACACCCTTTATCAGCCAGGCTAGCTTGAATCCAGTGGCAAAGTGAGCAGGGACCCACGTCTGGGCATACCCTGCCAACTTAGGGTGAACAAAGCAAACACAAGGAAATGATGGACGGAGCACTGAAACTTTTCAGACACTCACCCCCAGTCACAGATCTGGGTTGAATCCATCATCGTTCCTTAGCTCACTTTGCCACCCCAGTTCAGACACCGCCGTATGCAAATCAGTCTTGACCCTGTGCCTCATGGGTACAGTCCAGCCCTAACTGCCAAGCCATGTGTTCCCTGAACCGGAAGCAAGCATCCTGGGAGCAATTTCTGGGTAACACCCTTCATTAGACAGGCTAGCTTGAATCCAGTGGCAAAGTGAGCAAGGGACCCACGTCTGGGCATAACCTGCCAACTTAGGGCGAACAAAGCAAACACAAGGAGATGGACGGAGTGCTGAAACTTTTCAGAAACTCACCCCCAGTCACAGATCTAGATTGAATCTATCATCGTTCTTTAGATCTCTTTGCCACCCCAGTTCAGACACCGCCATATGCTAATCACTCTTGACCATGAGCGAGGGTCATAGATGTTCTTTGAACATGGTGGGGAGAACATTGTTGCGCATAAGAATGAGGTTGTTGCAGAAAATGAGAAAACAAAGGCATATGCACCCATTTACTTTCTTTGCTCTTTTTTTATTATATCATGCTAACGTCGAACATATACCATTTCATCTCTGTCATACAAGGCCGCAGTAGTTGCATTCACACTTTTTTTGCAAGCCAATATGACATACAATAAAAGTATGTATGTTTTGTTCTTTACATTTTGTATCACTTTACAAAAAATAATTCGGGGTTTAGAATTGCCCATTTAACAAATACAAATAATTTTAACTCTACCTTTTCAAAGGAAGGAGGACGTTGGATATCTCTGTTTTCGATGAAATCGCAAACACAAACAGAAGAACTGCCTTTCGGAGTATAACTTTCAGACACTGATAAAACGTCTGCTCCCGGCTGGCCCCTGGTCCGTCTCAACTTGAATAACGGCTCCAGAGCCACCTATGTGTTCAGTCATTTTGGCATAGACCTACTAAGGAGTTTCCATCATTGCAACCAGGTGTGAAATGCCCAACTCCGAAGTGCAGGGTCAAGGGGGCAGGATTGGTCACTGTTGAGGGTCAAGGCGCCTCAATTAACCTCCGCTCAACGGTGTCACTCAGTGCTATGTTTCACATTCTCTTCGTTCTCGGCGTACTGAAAAAGAAAGGCCTGTCAAGCCCGCAGTTTGATAGAAGCAAATCCTGTTCTCATAAAATGAATTTTGACTTGTTGGTAACCCCAGATGACCCTATGCTAAAACGGACACACCATTTAAATTGCATGTATGTATCGCATATCACCCCTGACGAGGCAGTTATTTAAGTCTTGCTTAGTAACAGCTTTTGCTGCCTCGCCAGGCTCCTGTTTCCCCCAAAAATCACAACAAAAAGATGTGCATACAAACAGGGGATTTCGGAGAGCCCTCTCCACCCATTGGTCGGCCCACCACAGCCTACACATTGGGCAGTAGATCTTCTCACTACATCCACCGCGAATGACAGCTTTTTTTCTTGATCACATAGGCCTAACCGCCAGAATAAAAGCGAACTTCAGTGCGACGGTATGGCTGCTGGACCACTCTTATTGTGCCAACTTTCTTCGCATTTACTTGATTTACATGGTATGCTTGCCAAGGTCAAAGCTATTGGCATTGCCAGTGCTTCTTTAATGTGGTGTGAGGACAGTTGCTGCAACTAAGGCCCTCCTTACTGCACAGGCAGTCCTTTGCTGTACCTTTTTGAAAAATAATTTTGAAGAAAAGCGGTATCGTTATTATGGAAGCAGGTTCTTCATTTTTTCCGTGAGGCTTATGTGAGGAAAGAAACCTGAATGAAACTTGATACTTGATAACGCACTTTTGTAACTAGATTGAGGTTCTAATTTGGACTTTCTGCGCCATAGAAGAGGAAAAGGATCACAGAGCTAGAAATCAGGGAGTCACCGTGACCCTGTCCTTCGTACATGCGTACACTGGCGCATAAAATGTTGGATGAAATGTTGCCTGATGGCTTTCTTAGTGCAGGTGAATGAGATCAGACGTTTACTTTGCCTCAGCATCACTATCCCACCAAGACTGCATGGGGCATATTATCAAGCCCATTACCGTCGCTTTTGCGGCAGTTTTCGGCCGAAAAGCGGCGATAATTGCATCTCAGTATTAGCAAGGACATGCTAGCAAGTGTTTCCTTGTCCTAGTACTGCTTTTGCTAACGCCCTGCATCGCATCTCTAATGAGATGCAAAGTAGGCGTTCCTATGGAATACAACATGGAAAAAGTTGCTAACCGCATATCGCGCTATTTACAATCCTGGGCCCTGACACCTATGACGATTTAAAAACCTGTGCTAATCGCGGTTATCGCCGTAAACTTACGTCTGCTTAAATTGAGACTTAGCTATATTTGTAATGGGGGGTGGATTGGCAGGCTAAGACCACCAGGGGCTATCATCAAGCTTTCCCCTTTCGCTGCAGGAATATCGCTGGATTTCCAGCGATATTCTCGCATATCGCTGCTTTTGCTGGATTTTTTATCGCCCAGGAGAAATGCGTTGTTGATAACGTATTATCCAGGCAATAACATCCAGTGATAGCCGGCGATAACTGAAGTAGCGCTAAACGCGCTCAGCGATATTTATCGCCGTTGATTGTTGTTATGCCCCCATATTCCTGGGAAAATCCCTTTCATTCACCTGGGCCTTTATTGGTGAAATAGAAGTCGGATTTTTTAAATTAATATCCTGTATTGGTCGAATCTGTGAGTAGACAGTAGTGCCTTGCATGACCATTTAGGGTGCACACAAGATAGTGTCTTGCAAGAATGGAATTCTACTCTGGTAAACTGCACTTTTGCATGTGGAAAATACACCCGCATGGCGGTCTTCTCAGAGGGGCCCTCCAAAATCTGATGAACGCTCACAAATTAGTAACTGTGAGATTTTCCACTAACAATTTCAATGTAGTTTTTTCCCACTTTGGAAATGCGTACAAACCTATGGTTCATTTGTGGAAAGCTGCAGTACATGCATTTTAATATTGGTGATGGATATTGGGCACTGACACATTTAATAGCCGGAGCCGGGATGGGGCCCAAATATGTATGAACTTGTTAAAGGATTAAATACAAAAAGTCATTTCAAAGTTCAAAAAAGCAAGATTTCTAAAAAAGAACCATAGTATAAAGGCAGAAACATTTTCAAAACTGTCACTCCCAGTAGGGTGTTGCTAATACTTACGCACTGACGCATGCCCTATCTGTCGGCCATCGAACCAAGGGGCATATTATCAAGCAGGGAGATAAAATTATCGCCGCTTTAGCAGCAGAAAACTGTTGCTAAAGCGGCGATAATGAGATTGATAATATGCCCTTGAGAATTCCAATAGAAGCCCATGTTGAAACCAGAACATGGGCTTCTATTGGAATTCTCAAGGGCATATTGTCAATCCCATTATCGCCGCTTTAGCGTCAGTTTTCTGCCGCTAAAGCGGCGATAATTTTGACGCCCGTCCTAGATAATATGTCCCCAAATTCCCTTCTTCGGTGAAAAGTTAGACATCTTAATGGAAACTGCAGCCCCCTGTGTAGACTCAAGTTTGACAACCTTATTTCTTTTATTTTTCCATGTGAGGCGACCGTAGACCATTTTTTCAAAAACATTTTTAATTAAGAATGCCAAACATAGAAGTATAGTTTGGGGAAAAAAGATAACAGCTACCAACTTATAACTTTAGGTATATACCTGATGACGAAATCACAAAAACACTAAACTCAGTAGTTTAACAATGTTTATTTTTATGTTTATGTTTGGGAGATTTGTATAGCGCGCAAATACCCTGGGGTGTCTCGGCGCTTAAGGATTATAGAGTCAGACAGGGAGACCCTGCGGGGTTATTGGTTGAACAGCCAGGTTTTCAGTTGTTTCCTGAAGGTGATGAAGGTAGGACTGGTTTTAATGATGAGAGAGGGAGTTCCAGAGTCTGGCCGTGGAGATTATGAAGCACCTATCTCCCCAGGTGGCTTTCTTGGTTCGTTGGACAGGTAGGAGGTATGCAGAGGAGGAACAAGGTGATCTGGTGGATGCGTATAGGCAGAAGGCCTTTTTTAAGAACTGAGGTCCAGAATTGTTGATGGCTTTGTAGGCAATACATAAGGATTTGAATTTGGTTCGGCTTCTGATGGGAAGCCAGTGAAGTTTGCAAATGAATGGAGTGATGGAGTTGAACTTGGGGATACCGAGTAGGATTCTTGCCGCGGCGTTCTGCACCAACTGGAGTTTGTTTAGGACCTTTTCTTGGGAATTGAGGAGAAGGGCGTTGCAATAGTCAGCTCTGGAGAAGATTAGGGTGGTGATCAGAGTTTTGCCGGCAGACGCTGAGAGGTATGGAAGTAGCTTCTCAATTTTCCTTAGGGTAAAGAAAGAGGTGGAGACAACCGCATTTGCATGGTGATTGAAGAGGAGTTTATCGTCGAACAGGACCCCAAGATTTCTGACCTTGGTGACGGGGTTGTGGAGGAGGGCCCATCTCGTTGGGCCACCAGGTAGGGGACCATCCTGGAGAGAGGTTGCCGAAGGTCATCACCTCAGTCTTATCGGAGTTTAGTTTTAAACAGTTGCTCGTCATCCAGGAGCTAATGGCTGGCATTCCCTCCTGGAATCTGGCAGCAACTGCTTGCCCGTCTTTGTGTACCGATAGTACCAGCTGAGTGTCGTCAGCGTAGGAAGTTAAACTTAGACCATGAGATTTAATCACCCTCGCCAAGTCTGAAACATAAATGTTGAATAAGGTAGGACTCAGCGAGGACCCCTGAGGCACTCCGCATGGGAGGGTAAAGACGACAGGTGAATAGAAGGAGCATAGCTTTACTGATTGGGTCCGGTTGGTGAGGAAAGAGGCTAGGAGGTCTCTGGCTGTGTGATTGATGCCCAAGGTTGAGACATGGTTGATCAAGGTGGCATGATCGACCATGTCAAAGGCAGCGGACAGGTCGAGAAGTATCAGGACTGCTGCGCCGCCTTGATCTAGGGTCATCCTGATCTCGTCGGATGCCTTTATAAGGGCAGTTTCAGTTCCATGACCTTGTCTGAATCCGAATTGAGTATTGTCAAGAAGGTGATTTAGGTTGATGAACTCTGATAATTGTCTGTTCATTAGTTTTTCGAATGGATGGGAATGGGAGACAGACAATAGGACTGTAGCTAGATGAGGCTGTGGGGTCAAGGGTGGGTTTTTTCAGGAGGGGTTTGATAACTGCATTTTTCCAGACGGAGGGGTAGGAGCCTGTGAGGAACATGGCGTTGCAGATGTTAGTGAGGGGGAGGGTTATAGCGTCAGGAATGAGTTTAAGGATGGATGGTGGGCAAGGGTCTAGAGGGGATCCTGATCTGATGGAGGAGATTAGTTGGGAGACCTGTTCGGGGGGGACCTGCTGGAAGTTTGAGAAAGTAGGGGTGCCGATGGTGTGGTGGTGGTTAGGATTGGTGAGGTTGGGATGGGTGTGATAAGCAAAAGCAGAATAAATGGTGGTGACCTTGTCAGCAAAAAAGTTGGCAAGGGAGTCACAGAGGGCTTGTGAGGTGTTAGGGATTGGACAGGGGGGATTGGAGAGCTTATTGACCACTTGGAACAACTGTTTGGGAGAGTTGTTAGCAGATTCAATTTGAGTTAAATAGAAGTTGCTCTTCTCTGAGATGATGAGACGTTTGTATATGGCCAAAGCGTTCTTATATGTTTGTTTCTCACGCGGGTTATAGTGTTTGCGCCAGTGTCTCTCTAGGTTTCTGCAATGTTGTCTATGTAGCCTGAGGGGCTCCGTGAACCAAGGGGCCGAGTGAGTGATTCGGTTGCGGCAGGTCAACTTGGAAGGTGCAAGAGAACTGAAGGCAGAGTGTAGCTGGTTAACATAATTATTGGATGCTATTTCGGGGTCAGGATTATGCTCCTCGAGGGAGTTGGAAAGGGTGGTTGTGAGAAGGGGGATGTCGATGTTTTTCCAGTCTCGAGTGAGCTTGGGGATGGAGGGGGGAGTTGGACCGCAGGGGGTTGGCCCTCCGGGGTTGGATAGTGAAGAGTACTGCAGCATGGTCTGTCCAGACGAGGGGGATAGCGGAGAGGAAGGCGATGTCAGGGTTGTTTGTGAAAAGACCGTCAAGGGTGTGTCCTGCGTGATGAGTGGGTGTGGTGACTAGCTGGCAGAGTCCAGCTGCTTGTAAATCGGAGGTAAGACGGGTGGTGTCATTATCGGTAAGAGATTCTAGGTGGGAATTGAAGTCTCCTAGTATGGTGTAGTTGGGGGCTCCCGCTGAGGGCTCCATCAGACTGCCGAGGGCTGAAAGGAAGATTGTTCGGGGGCCTGGAGGGCGGTACAGAAGAGTTCCTCTCAATGATTGATTGTTAGAGAGGGCGATGGAGTAGGTGAGTGCTTCACAACCCAAAGGGTTAAGGGCCTCGATTTTGGTATTGTGGTGGTCTCTATGAATGATGGCTAGACCACCTCCCCTCCTGATGGCTCTGTCCTGTCTGAGAGCACAATAGCCCTCAGGTATAGCTGAGCAGAAGTCATGCCCGGAAGAGAGGTCACCCCAGGTTTCCGTTATACATAGAAGATCTAGTTTGTGGCTGCTAATTAGCTCTAGGATGTCCAGATTGTGTTTAGGGAGGGACCGGGCGTTTATAAGAGCGGCGAGAAAAGGAATCGGGGGGGTCGGGCGGTGCCAGGGAGAGGGACGGGCCAGAAGGATGTTACACAGGTGGCAGTGAACAGGTCCTGGGATAGGATCAAAGGTGAGGGCAGGCGGAGGAGGGTGGGATTCATTGGGTGAAGTGTTAATCGCCTTGAGTTGGGATGAGGAGTAGGTTAGCGTTTTGTGGTTTGGTGATAGGGGGGTCGGGCCGGGGGGGGGAGGCCTTGTGCCCGGTCCAGGCGTGGACGGGCGCAGACGGGCTTACCTTAGGCGCGCCCGCTGCGCGTCTGGGAGTGCATGTGGCTTTTTTGCAGGGGGACGCGAGCAGCTAGACTGCTAACCTCCGTGGCAACCGGAAATGGTAGGGGGACACTTCCGGTTGTGGCGATCGATCCCTCCACTCAAACTGAATGCTCAGCGGTGGACCGGGGAACACGCCAGGGCACAGGAGAAATAGTAAGTGGTGACACAGTTTTAAAAGTTAAAAGCGGTTGACAACAATATTAATATTTGCAAGGTGCAGTGCAGTGCGATAAAATCAACTAGGAAGCCCTCAATCAGGAGCTTCCGTCGGTGATTAAAATCAGTGCTCTGATTACCTTTGGTGCAATTTGTGAAAGACCTGACTTGGGTTTAGAGGTCAGTAGGTGCGAGCAGAGAGCGCTCGGGTGTCTGAAATAAATCCCACAAGACCAGAAAAGAGGGAAGAGCGGACAAGAAAGGTAAGCCACCACATGAATGTTATGTTGGTAGGATCATGCTCTCCCCAGTCTCATACAGTGTTCCCTTAGTCACAAATGGTTTCCATCCATAACTCTGAATTAATTACATTCTTTATTACTTAGTTAATAAAAAAGGCATTGCAAAACACCACAGATAAAGCAAGAGTATATGAAAAATCAAATCATGGGCTAAAAATCTAAGTGTAATCTGATAACATTCAAGGTTAAAATCCATAATTTAGCAACATGGAGATCAACTCCCATAAAGTATGCCACAGCAAAACAAGCAACATCAAACTGGCAATAAAGGCACACCCAATTTTCAGGTGATGATCCCATGGGCTAGGGCGAAATTTAAATCATGCCTGTGAAACTTGTGTAGTTTTAGGAATTTTGCCTTACGCTTGTCACATGAAATTCCTTAAATTACACCACATTACGTGATTATGCCACTTTCACAGTAAAATTATAGCACGCGAATGCGGAAATAAAGAGAACGACCAGAATTCCAGCAGCTGTTGCTTGTGGTACTTCTGTTTCTGGTGCTATTTTTAGTGCAAAATCCATCAGCGTATCTAAAATGGACAAAGGACACATTCCATGCTAAAATATAGTGCTAAGTGACAGTTTTGCATTTCACATAATTAAACGTAATGTCATGTACATTTCCTAGAATTTCACATAATTACACAAAAACAAGATGTGTGAATTTCGCCCACCCTAAGTTACTCTTCCAAATAGTCCATCAAGGTTTGGGCCCCTTTTTCCCATCTAAATACTTTTTTGTCCCTAATAATCGAAATTCATCCTGAACGGGATGTTAAGCACTACTTTACTGAGCAATGTCTCTAAGCCCGAAGAACCTTTTTGCTTGATAGCCTGGAGTCAAGCTATCCAGGCTGATGAAGGCTGATAGCCAGAAACCGGTCCTTGGATGCTTGATTCCGGTCTGGGAAAGACATGGCTTGGTAGTTCGGACTGGACTGTTCCCATGAGGCACAGGGTCGGAGCTGATTTGCATATAGCCAGTGTCTAACCCAGGGTGGTGTGGAGTGCAAAAAACGATGGATTTAGGCCCAGATCCTTGTACTGGGGTGAATGTATGACATTGTTCTACATTCTGTCCATCAACTGTGTTTTTTGCAATTTTCACCCCGAATGGGCTGGGTATGCTCAGACGTGAGTCCCAGGCTCTCCACACCACTGGAGTCAAGCTATCCAGGCTGATGAAGGCTGATAGCCAGAAACCGGTCCTTGGATGCTTGATTCCGGTCTGGGAAAGACATGGCTTGGTAGTTCGGACTGGACAGTTCCCATGAGGCACAGGGTCAGAGCTGATTTACATATAGCCAGTGTCTAACCCAGGGTGGTGTGGAGTGCAAAAAAACGATGGATTTAGGCCCAGGTCCTTGTACTGGGGTGAATGTATGACATTGTTCTACATTCTTTCCATCAACTGTGTTTTTTGCAATTTTCACCCCGACTGGGCTGGGTATGCTCAGACGTGAGTCCCAGGCTCTCCACACCACTGGAGTCAAGCTATCCAGGCTGATGAAGGCTGATAGCCAGAAACCGGTCCTTGGATGCTTGATTCCGGTCTGGGAAAGACATGGCTCAGTAGTTCGGACTGGACTGTTCCCATGAGGCACAGGGTCAGAGCTGATTTGCATATAGCCAGTGTCTAACCTAGGGTGGTGTGGAGTGCAAAAAAATGATGGATTTAGGCCCAGATCCTTGTACTGGGGTGAATGTATGACATTGTTCTACATTCTGTCCATCAACTGTGTTTTTTGCAATTTTCACCCCGAGTGTGCTGGGTATGCTCAGACGTGAGTCCCCGGCTCTCCACACCACTGGAGTCAAGCTATCCAGGCTGATGAAGGCTGATAGCCAGAAACCGGTCCTTGGATGCTTGATTCCGGTCTGGGAAAGACATGGCTTGGTAGTTCGGACTGGACTGTTCCCATGAGGCACAGGGTCAGAGCTGATTTGCATATAGCCAGTGTCTAACCCAGGGTGGTGTGGAGTGCAAAAAAACGATGGATTTAGGCCCAGATCCTTGTACTGGGGTGAATGTATGACATTGTTCTACATTCTGTCCATCAACAGTGTTTTTGCAACAGCAAAACAAGCAACATCAAACTGGCAATAAAGGCACACCCAATTTTCAGGTGATGATCCCATGGGCTAGGGCGAAATTCATGCATGTGAAACTTGTGTAGTTTTAGGAATTTTGCCTTACGCTTGTTACATGAAATTCCTTAAATTACACCACATTACATGATTATGCCACTTTCACAGTAAAATTATAGCACGCGAATGCGGAAATAAAGAGAACGACCAGAATTCCAGCAGCTGTTGCTCGTGGTACTTCTGTTTCTTGTGCTATTTTTAGTGCAAAATCCATTAGCGTATCCAAAATGGACAAAGGACACATTCCATGCTAAAATATAGTGCTAAGTGACAGTTTTGCATTTCACATAATTAAACGTAATGTCATGTACATTTCCTAGAATTTCACATAATTACACAAAAACAAGATGTGTGAATTTCGCCCACCCTAAGTTACTCTTCCAAATAGTCCATCAAGGTTTGGGCCCCTTTTTCCCATCTAAATACTTTTTTGTCCCTAATAATCGAAATTCATCCTGAACGGGATGTTAATCACTACTTTACTGAGCAATGTCTCTAAGCCCGAAGAACCTTTTTGCTTGATAGCGTCTCCGGGCTCGATTCAGGAAATTTCATGATGTGCCTACCATATAAAAGGCTTCTTTCTTCTGGATCAGTTGGGTCACTGGCCTCTCCCCAAATTCAAATGTTACCATTTCTTCCTCTCTGGCTTCCTCTCCAAATGGATCCTTTTTTCTGTACTGATGCATTGCACTGCGAGGTGTGAAAAACTCTGATTCAGAGAGCCCTTGATTTTTATTCACCTTCTTCAAAGTCCGCCTGTTCACCCAAGATGGTTGCTGCTTTTTTCAAGAGGTCCAACACAATCAACTCTTCTTATGACTAGAAGGATCAGCACCCAGTTGTACCGCGGGTGAGGATCTGGGGTACCAACCCAATTTGCGGATTCTCCTGCTTCATCATGGTTGACCAGAGGTAGAACAAGGTGGTGCACAGACATAGTGGATGGTTGGGCTCATGTGCTCATCACAGCTGACAGATCCTGACCTGCCTGTGCTCTGACCTGCCCATTTTATTTCCTCCAATTCCCAGGGCACCATGTTTGGTCAAAACCGGGTCGGGGGGGGGGGCGGGGGGGGGGGGGGTGTCAGTGAAGATATGAAGCTCTCACCAGAAGCCTAAATGTAGCATTTATATTTTGGAGTTGTAGTGTGCAGGACCGCGCTTTGTAATTCCTTGTGTCATAAGTTATTTTTCCCTGTGTCCTCTTTTATGAAATTGTGCACTGATCTATTGACAGATCGCTTCAATTTTTATCAACCTCATTGTAGCCCCCGCCACAAGCAACGGATTTACTCACAAAATAAACATCTTCCAACACCGCTCTGCCTGAAATAGACAAGGCAAGAAAATGCTGCTCTGACCCCAAGCCCTTCACTATCTATTGTAGTAGAACTCGGAGGTGAACATGGCTCCACGCCCTCCCATGGCAGTGGCATGTATAAACGAGTCACAGCCAGGGCTGTGACATCCTGTTTGGATGTGTAAAAATAATGTCAAGGAAGGAAAAGGGAAAACCCGCCCTGGCATGGTTCTGAATTCTTGCAGTGGGGGCTCATTTCTTATTTCAAGTTAGTTCAGTGTGTTTTCCTGTGCAGTCTTTGATGAGAACCACTGGGCACAATGAACTGCAAGAAGACATTTTGGAAACAGGAAGTTTTTCTCCTAGTGGCTGCATCAGACCTAGACCAAACAAGGCTTCTTGTTTTGGGAGTGTTCCAATAGAAGCAAGACTGCCATTTTTGCAAGAATCTACCTTACTTGGTGAGTGGGGTTCTGCAGAGTAGGGTCCAGTGCTGATACATGGTGCAGGCTGCTCTACATGAGTAGCAAGCTGTGCTACATAAGGTGCATGGTTAGAAGGCTGTTGTCTTCCTTTTGTGTGTTAGCAATCAAGGGGGACAATCAAGGACAATGTTTACCGGGGTCCAATGTACGTGTCCTACAAGTGGGTAACAAGAGCGTGTACAGAGTTCCCCAAGGGGGTGAGTTTAGTAAGGGAGGGAAAGGGGTGAGTTCTCTCTCGAGATAGGATAGAATTGTACAGCAGGGAATCAGGTAAACCCTTAGCGGAATTGAGGATGCCTCACACAATTAAAAGGCTGGACAACTGTTGCCATCCGACCTAATGACTGTATTGTGTCATCATTGGCCTCCTGCTCCAGCGACAGGCTGGCGGTGCAATGCCTGCCGGGTAGCACGTAGTGCTACTCTTTTAGCGGAGTTCTTTTATTCCTGGCCAATGGGTGCATGCGTGTGAGGGACCTGGGGAGTGCAGTAGTGAGCGTGAGTAGAAGATTAAAATAGGTCAGTAAGGTCCATTTGAGAAAACTTTAATGATATGGCTCACTGCCTAATTAAAATTGGTAAAGGGAGGGGTTGCGAAGCACAAAGAGTCAGGTAATTTGGCCTCGTTCGACCCTCGCCTATGGTGCGGTCAACATGTTTCATGCCGTAAGGCAATTCTTCAGGACCTATAGATGCTCATCAACTAGCGCGAAATTTCAACCTAGTTATAGGGAATTTCGTATACAACCTGTATATCAGGGCAGGAGGCAATCCTGCGCGAGTCCACGCCCTAGATGTTAAGAGAAAAATGGACACAATCAGTCCTGGGTGCAATCAGTCGGAACCTTACATGTAGAAGCAAGCTGTAACATCTACTACGGTTCAAGGCGTGTACATACACATACTAGTGACGAAAAAGGGGAAGAAGAGAGAGAGAGAATGATTAGGCAAGGGGGCGGGGGTGTGGTGTATACCATAGTTGGAAATGCTATGAATATATTGGTTCAATAGGCACCGTTCTTTACACTCCATGCTAAGTCACTCATTCGTGTGTTCAAGCTAAGCGGTAGTGTAATCGTGAAAAGAAAATCTGAGAAAACAGAGAAAACGGAGCCAAACGTGTTTCACTGGGATAGTAATAGTGAGGTCACCAGGGGGGTGATTCTCGGAGGTTCCTTACCCTCAATCCCTGGTAGGAGGGCCCCACAGACTGTCCTTGGGGAGGCCTGAGCAGCGAGGGATTTCCTGAATGAAAGGTAGACAGGGTATATTTTGTGGTCGTAGTTAGTGTAGTTAGTGTGATCACTGAGGTGATTACACCGTCAGGGTTGCACAATGCTATTGGGTAACAATGAGTAATGAGTCAATCGGGTACCCATCGTGCTCGTCCCCCACAACTTACCTAGATTGCTCGAGGCATTAGGCTGGTCAGCACCTACCCATCCCACAGTGGCGGAATCGCAGGACAGCCGGTGGATCGGTGTTTGTCCGCGAGGTTTAAATGCAGGTAACCGCGAGCGCCGTGAGTGGGCGTGTCTGGGGTGTGTTGCTAGGCAGCGCGGCAGAGCGTCGTGTGGAGATAAAGGACGGTCAAAGAACACCGCCTAGACGCAGCCAAAGTAGAGCGCCATCTTAGAGTGGGGAATTTCGATAATGGATGAGTGCACTCGGTCCCAGGTGGGGTTAGACCAGAGAGCACTCAGGCTCATAAAAAGGAGAAGTGAATGTCAAGATTAATTACGAGATAGCCTAAGTTCGGTTCATCTGACCAGCACATTCCAAGGGACAGAATCGTTAAGACCATGGACGTCAGTTTGAAGGCGGTGCACCCACCGCTGTTCCATTCTGAATAGTGACTGTTGATTAATAGATGGGTGGCATTCAAGGATAGTCCATTGTATATCTTCAGCCAAGTGATCTCGTTGTCTGCAGTGTTCGTACAGCCTAGTGTGTGTCTTCTTACATAGTTTGACAGTGCGCATCGTCATCCCGATGTAGAGCAATTTACATGGGCACAAAAGCATATAAATGCATTTAGCACTGTTGCAGTTCGTATGCTTATTGCGGTGCCAAGTGAAGTCATTGGGAAGTTCTAGAGTTTTGCCCTGGAGGGTCTGAGGGCATACCACACAGGATCCACACCGTTAATGGCCCATGACAGGGGGCAAATCCCACAGGGTTTTCAAAGGGCGTGTGCTACACTTTTTAGGGCGGGTATGGATCAGAGTGTCCTTAAGGTTGGCTGTCCTTTTGAAAGCAAAACGTGGCCGAGGGAGATCAAGGCCCGCTGTGTTTAGGATTCCCCAATGTGAATTCACAGTCTTCTTTATGAATGTGGAATTTCTTGTATAGGACGTAACGCAAGTAATCAAGTCATCCTTCTCCTTGGTGTAGGTTTCCAAGAGCGAGTCTCTGTTGTTATTGAGGGCTCTTTTTGATGATTTCTTGAGGAGTTGTGTCGGGTACCCCCTGTCCTGGAGCTTATGTTGTAGGATATTAGCTTCTTGTTTATAGTCCGCTACTGACGTGCAGTTCCTGCGAAGCCGTAGAAATTGCCCGAAGGGCAGGTTGTCTCTCAGAGATCTAGTATGGTGGCTATTATACAGGAGCAGGCTGTTCCGGTCAGTCTCTTTTTTGAAGAGAGTGGTAGTAATTTTCTGTGGGGTCCAACTTGATGGTCAGGTCTAAAAAGGGGACAGATGTCTCGGAAATAGTGCCTGTGAATTTAAGAAAGGGGTCTTGTAGATTAATCCACGTACAGAAGGCCTCACAGGTCGTACGATCACCTTTCCAGAATATTAAAATGTCGTCAATATAACGACGCCAAAGGGTGAGGTGTTCCCGGAACGGGTTCTGTTCGGGTGGGTAGATGTGGTTCTTTTCGAAAGTTGCCATATAAATACAGGCCAGTCTCGGCGCGAAGGTAGAACCCATAGATGTCCCGCAGATCTGGTGGTAGAGTTGTGACTCGTATCTGAAAAAGTTTTCTGTCTTCCTTTTGTGATCATATGTGGGAAGTGTTTCCATGTCGTGCAAGATGACCACCGACACCGAGGTGTGGTTATCGTGTTATGGGACGCAGCACGTAGCAGTGTGGTGGATGATGAGGTGTGAGAGACAAACACCTGGTTTTATGGTTTTCAGTGGGCTGGCGGCTTTGAACACCTCTACATGTAGGTCGACCACACGGCCTGGTTTACAAGATCTACTTCTTTTACAAGCATGAAATATAGGTCTCTTGCGACCATGTTACTGAAACTTTACACAGGTGCAAGAACCAGGTCAACTCCATTTTGCACTACTTTGTTGCTTGTGTAATTGTGACTGTTCCCAAGTTTTTGCGAGTCATCTTGAGAGACAGAGGTTTCTCTGTCACGGCTGTCAAACTGTGGAACTGATTTCCATGTGTTCAGAACAGTACCTACTGAGATTCAGGCAATTACTGAAAATATGGTTACATCCGTTCTCTTAATTATTGATGCATTTTAGCATTTGCTGTTGACTGTGTGTTCACTTTAGATATTAGTGTCAAGCTACCTTCAGGTTCTCGTTTGCCCTGTATAACTATTAAAATAAATACATTGGGAACAGAGCAAACAAATATTGCGCATCGGTGTTCCATAAACATATTTGCAGTTGGGAATAAATGGATTCAGGAACAATTCCTAGAACCATAGGAGACGTTTATTTATTCCTCATCAATTATTTTACGAGTACGCAGAGAGTTTAATACAGTTTAAAGACAGAAAAGCCAAACGCTGTGCTCTCTGGCTACTTGTTTTATAAAAACAAAACTGATTTCACTTCTATCATAAACTCTTCTTTTAATTTCAAAGTATTTTATTAAGAGATTTTATATATACAGTACAGTAGTAGTGCATGAGGGTGGTTCACAGACGCCTTTGGGTTACATAAGGCATGATGGCTAGCATGGCTGATCGTGGGTCACAAACGTTCGACCTGCTGGTTGGCGTGCATTGTTCCAGGTAACACTGTTGCACCCTCGCCGAAAGGAAAGAGAAGAGTGAAGAAAAGAGTGGGTGGAGCGTAGGGGGTGGGGAAGGGGAGACAGAGCATTATGTGGCTCTTCCATGGCGTGACTCCATTGCCCTTTATTGGCTTAGGTGGCCACTTATGATATCTCTTATGGGGGTTTGTGTGGACCCAAGTGCTTGTCCAGCGAGGCCCACATTTCGCTCCTTGCTGTGTGGTTGGGTGTACACAGTGCGGTTATGTTGTCCGCCCCCCTGAGGAAGGTGATCCAGTTGACCCAGCCTTTGAAGGTTGCCTTCCCTGTGTCTTTCCAGTTCACTAGTATTGTTTTGACCGCAGCAGTGAGGAGAAGGTCTATCAGGTCCCTGTCCCCTTGGAGTCTAGATCTGGGGCCATGAATGCAGTAACTAGCCCCACAAAACCTGACTGTATGTCCCGCCCTGTTATCTTGGTGATGAATTCCGTGACCTTGTTCCAGAAAGTCGTAACCTTGGTGCAATAAAAAAATTAGGTGAGCTATGTCACCTTTCTCTTTTTGGCAGTTCCAGCAGGTGTCGTTTTCTCTGACACTGACTTCCGCAAGGCGGGCCGGTGTCCAGTACACCCTATGTAGCAGCCAGTATTTTGTTTGTGCCACCTGGGGGGAGACTTTGTTTTGGGAGGCAGAGAGCCACAGGCGACATTTTTCTTTCTCGCTCAGTTATCTCTCGAGCAGTATTTCCCAGAACCCTAACGTCTTAGTGTTGAGTTTCGATGTGGTCGGGCTTAGGAGTTTGTATATGTGTGAAGTCTGGTGTCCTATCTTGTTCAGGTTGCGCATGTATTGTATGATGGAGGGGACCCTTTTGTCTAGGTTTGCTTTTGTAATGGCCGCTCTAATTTTGAGGAACCCATAGAACTCGACCGTTGGTAGGCTGTGGGCTTCTTTTAAAGCTTCGTACGTTAGCAGTGTGTTTTTCTTTTTGAGTTGTGTGGGGGTGGAGATTCCCTTCCGGTACCAGGTGCTGTTGTTTAAAATCTTCCCTTTGTATTGGATCTTAGAGTTAAACCAGATGGATTCCCAACTGGTGTTCCTGATGGTCTGTTCCATCTTCCTGACTACTTTTAGGAGGGCGTCCTTTGTGTTCTTAAGGATAGTGTTTCTGGCCTCTGGGTGTTTGTTTGCTGTGAGCATGGCTATGGGGTCTAGTCCGTCTAGGGTCGCCCTCTCTAGTGTTAGCCAAACCGGTGTGTATTCCTGATCTGGGACGAGCCAGTGGGCTCCTTGTTTGGCCAAGCATGCCGTTTGGAATATTTTGAAATTTGTGATGTTTGCCCTCCTAGACCTTTGTTCAGCCTTAGTTTCTGCAGGCTTAACCTGGGTCTCTTTTCTTTCAATATAAATTTGTTGATCATTGTGTCTAGCTGTTTGTGGAAATCATCCGTCCGTGATAGTGGTAGCATACCTATCATGTAGTTAATCATGGGTGTTACCATCATCTTGATTGTTTCCACTCTACCCCACCAGCTGATGTATTTTGGTGACCAAGAGTTAAGTTTCTCCTTTACCTTTTTTAGGGGGACTCCCTCGTGGTGATCAAGTGTCGTCCTGAGATCCCTGCCAAAGTGGAGACCGAGGTACTTAAGGTGCATCTTTTGCCAAGACAGCCCGGATTCACCCAGGACTGCGCTTGGCGTGTGGACGTTCGTGGGTTTGCATTCAGATTTTTCTCTGTTCAATTTGTAACCCGAGACTCTCGCATACTCCTCAATGGTGTTCATTAGTGCCTTTATCGATTTGGTCGGGTTCTTTGTTATGATCAGAATATCGTCAGCATAGGCTGCCAGCTTCACCGTGCTCCCATTTATGTGGACGCCAGCAATCTCAGCGTTGTTTCTGATCATGCTGAGGAGCGGCTCTAGTGCTAGTAGGAACAGGCCTGGGGAGAGCGGGCATCCCTGTCTCATCCCCCTCTCTAGGGTTAGTTGTTCTGATGCGCCCTCATTTACCACGATCGTGCTTTGGGCTCTTTGTATAGGGCCATCACCATACTCCTGTAGTTCTCCCCCAGCCCGAACTTCTGCATGCATAGGTCCAAGTACGACCAGGAAACCCTGTTGAAAGCCTTTTCAGTGTCTAGTGCGATCATGACAGCGGGGTCTATACTATTGGATGTGTGGTTAATAAGGTGGCATAGAAGCCTAGTGTTGTCTTGGGCCAGCCTGTTCTTGATATATCCTACCTGTGAGTTATGGATTAGGTAGGCGAGGTGGTTGTTGAGTCTAGTTGCCAGTATTTTGGCGTAGATTTTGCAGTCCACATTAATTAATGAGATTGGCCTGTAGTTTTGGGGGTATTGTGGGTCTTTCCCTTCTTTAGGTATTACTATAATATTGGCCTCTGCCATTGTGTCTGTCATACGGCCTTTGCGCACACAGTGCGTGAACACTTCTACCATGGTTGGCTTTAATAGCTGTAGGAAGTGTTTGTAGATAGCTGCTGTATATCCGTCCGGCCCCGGCGCTTTGTTCACTTTGAGTGACTCTATCGCCTTCTCTACTTCCGCCCCCGTTATGTCATGTTCTAGGGATGATCTCTGGTTCTCCGTCAACGTTGGTAGGCTAAGTTTGCTCAGTAGGTTTGCCCCCCCATCTGCTAGTAGATCTTTGTATAGGTTACCGTGAAAGTCTTTGAATACCTTCAGGATCTCTTTGGTTGCTGTGTGAGTCTTTTTCGTAGAGTCCGTTATTGTGGCTATAGAGTGCTGCCTCTGTTTTGCCTTTAGATATGACGCCAGCGCCCGCCCAGCTTTGTTGGCTGTGCACAGATTGATAGCTTTACATTTATTAATCCATGTGCCAGCTGTTTCGCTCAGGATCTTGTTGAGTTCGTACTTCCTCTTTGTGAGGTCAGTGAGCGTGTTGGTGTCCGCCAGGTTTGCACAGTGGCCTCTTTCTGGATCCCTGATCTCGTTCTCTAGTTCTGGGAAAAAAGTACACTTACCGCTTTTTCTTAACACAGCTAAAAAGGACTGTAGCACATCGGTTTGCTCCATTTTTACCCGATATAAAAAAGTTCCATTTGGTGCATATTCTACAATTTATTTGCTTATTTTTAGCCTGATGGAGATAATATTTGCATCAGAAATGCTGTATAATAGGCCAGTCACGTGGTACATTAGACTGTAATCCGCATAGATGGTTTACATGTCACAGTTTAAATACAACAGTACAAACCACAGCATACAACACACATCATTTTGTTTCAGATAATGTGCTTATACACATCTTATTGTTGCCTTTGTATTTGAGTTACAGTCGGGTAAGTGTTACAGACTAGGGTTCCCATTAAACATTCCGGTGCTAGTCCCTGTGCAGTAATTTCATACCTGAAATTACCAAAGAAATGCAGAATTGACTGTGTTCCAGATTAGCCCAATAAAGAATGAAGAATACCAGTGGAAATCTGTGCTTCTGCATCGATTACTGGATTTAATTCCTGAATTAAAACTCAACACTCTCTTTGACTCACACCATGTGCGCACCATGCCAGTTTCACTCGGGCTCTTCTGTCACTCTCGGTGCACTCGGATTCAAGCTGTCTAAACGCCACCACCACTTTATGCTGACTCCGGGGGCCCCAGGACAAGTGGACTGGCCCTACCAGATACTGGAACAGAATGGGAAGTTCAACCACTTGGCAGACTTTATCATCCACAGGAACCCCCATAGAGAGATCCATGCTCATGGTTACAGATGGAGGATAGAAAGCCTCTTCCACACCTCCTTTCACATAAGGGCTAGTAAGGCTCAGGGGAAGGAGTAGTGCTCTCCGCCACACTTGCAGAGCAACAGCAGAGGGACTGTCGCAGCTTGTTAAGTTGTTTGCTGTTAAATCAGTCGTCTGCAACACCAAGTCATACTCATTGGTGTGTCCATGGTGAGGACATAGGTGACAGTTTAATCATTGTATAACCAGGTAAAGGACAGCATCAAAGCTGAGGTTAACATGCTGGTGTTGGGAGAGAGGGTTAAGCCCCCCTGAGGTTCTTGGTCCAGCACAGTGGTATTGGTACCCAAACTTAATCCAAAAGATGGGCTGTCTGAGCTGAGATTTTGTGTGGACCACAATGGCCTCAATGCAGTAGCCAAAACTGATGCTCACCCCATCTCAAGAGCCGATGAGCTCATAGATAAACTCGGGGCTTCCAAGTATTTGAGCTTTAGGGTATTGGAAGATTGCCTTAATAAATGGATCCCAGCAGAACAACAAAGAAAGCAGCCATCGATGAATACATCAATGCCAGTGCACACAACAGCAAAGAACTCTTTGCCGTAGTCAAAGAATTTCCCAAACCTAGCACATAGAAAGCAGACATCCCTCCATCCCAAGACCGCTGCAACAACATCACCACCTGCTTCCACTGCAAGATCAAGGAGATCTATGACAACTTTGCCAACCAAGACTCACCCACCCCACCCACAACCACTGCATCCAATGGCTCCAGCCCCCAGCAGACCTTGACCAACTGGACTACCCTTACTTCAGACCACACCTTCAGGATCATGAAAAGCATCCACTCTGTAGCCCCCTCAGATCCCTGCGCTCACCACACCTTCAACAGAGCTGGCACCTCCATCGCACCCAAACTCCGCTGCTCCATCAAGTCCACAACTTTCTGGGAAGACTAGAAGCACGCAGCGTTCAAGCCCCTGCTGAAGAAACCTTCTGCCAAGTCGACTGACCTTAAGAACTACAGACCCATCTCTCTGCTCCCTTCCCAGAAAAAGACATTGAGAAAGCCATCAACGACCAATTCTCCAAGTTTATCGAATTATTAACATCTTGGACCTCTCCCAATTGGGCTTCAGAAGCAACCACAGCACTGAGACCATTCTCCTCTCAGCTACAGACGACATCCCCACCCTCCTCGACCAAGGTGAGACTGCAGTCACATCCTCCTAGACCTCTCAGCCACCTTCGACACATCTCTCACCACACCCTCTGCTCAAGACTCCACAACGCCGGAATCCGCGACAAAAACCTAGAATGTATCCACTCCTTCCACACCAGCCAAACGCATAGAGTCAGACTTCCACTGTTCAAATCAAAAACCACAGAGATCAGCTGCAGAGTGCCTCAGGGATCCTCCCACTGCCCAACATCTATATAAGAAGCCAAGGACTCAACATCGCTTCCTACACCGACAACACCCAGCTAATTCTCTGCCTCACAGACGAACCCACAGTCACCAAGAGCAACTTCCTTGATGGGATGAAGGCAGTTGCCACCTGGATAAAGAACAACTGCTTCAAGTTTAATTCCGACAAGATGAAAGTCCTCATTCCTGGGCTCCTCACCATCCGCTTGGGACGACTCTTGGTGGCCGCAGTGCTCGGAAACCCCCCCACACCCACATACCACGCACAAAATCTCTGCTTCATTCTGGACTCAACAGTACAGCTCAAACTGCCAGGCCAGTTCCTCCCTGGACCGGAAAACAAACATCCTGGGACTGGTTTCGGGAGTATCCCAGTATGCTTGCTTCCGGTCTAGGGAGGACATAGCCTGCCAGTCCAGGTTGGACTGTTCCCATGAGGAGCAGGGTCAAGAATGAATTGTAGATGGCTGTGTCCAAACTGGGGTGGCATGGTGAGCAACAAAATGATAGTGTAACCCAGATCTGTGTCTCTGGGTTAATATTTGTCCAGCATTCCGTCCATCATCTGTTCTTTTGCATTTGTCACCCTAAATGGGAAGGCTATGCTCAGGCATTTCTCCTGTGCTCACTATGCCACTGGATTCAAGCTAGCATGGCTGATAAGGGGTGATACCCCAGAACTGGTCCCAGGTTGCAACAGAACGATGGATCAAACCCAGATCTCTTGATTGCGGGTGAGTGGTTGAAAAGTTTCACCACTCTGCCCATCATCTATTTGTGTTTCCTATGTTTACTCTAAGTGGCCAAGGGTATGCCCAGACGTGAGTCCCTTGCTCTCTGTGTCCCTGGATTCAAGCTAGCATGGCTGATGAGGGGTGATACCCAAAAACCGGTCCGAGGATGCTTGCTTCCGGTCCAGGGGGACCTGGCCTAGCAATTCAGGCTGGACTGTTACCATGAAATGCAGGATCAAGACTGTTTTGCATATGGCTGGGTCCAAACTGGGGAGGCACGAGAACGATGAATTAAACCCAGATCTTTTGACTGCGGGTGAGTGGTTGCAAAGTTTCAGCACACCGTCCATCATGTTGTGTTCGCTTTGCTCGCCCTAAGTGGCCAAGGATGTGCCCAAACATGGGTCCCACTGCTTGTTGTGCCATTGGATTCAGCTAGCCTGGCTGATTAGGGATAATATCCCAAAACCGGTCCCAGGAGGCTAGTTTCTGGTCCAGGGAGGACCTGGCATGGCAGTTCGGCCTGGACAGTTCCCATGAGGAGCAGGGTTAAAGGCTGATTTGCATATGACTGGGTCCAAACTAGGGTGGCATAGTATGTAAAAAGAACAGTGGATTAAACCCAGATCTCTTGACGGGGGGGTGAGTGATTGAATAGTTTCAGCACTCTGTCCATCATCTTGTGTTTGCTAAGGGGGTTATATTGCCAAGTTGAATTGACAGTTTCAAAACAGCATCCAGGCTGCAGTGGAGGACCTGGGACCTGTTTTAAGGGACTAATTAAGTGTAGGGTACAATATGTGCAACATGCCCAATAGTAACATTTAATTTACAGGCCCTGGGTATATGACATCCCACTTTACTTGGGACTTATAAGTAGATTTCATATGCCAATTAGGTGTAAGTCAATGATGCCATGTTTTAGGGAGTAAGCACAAGCACTTTAGCACTGTTCCTCAAACGAGTAGTACGGTGAAGACAAAATGTTTGGGGAAAGACCACTCTAAGGCTGACAAGTCTAACAATGCAATATTATTCTACCACCAGCCCAGTAGTTGGTCTTACTTCCTTACTCTGACAACCAGATTAGTCTGCCCTTTGATCCATCCACTCAAGAGTTAATCGAGAGTGCACATTTACAGGGAAGGAGCTTAATAGTCTTGTTACAATTGAAAGGAAGTGCAGCATGAGAACCATGACATGTTCAAATGTTTCTCTGTGATAATGGAAAATAAAAATATAGGGCCTCATCACGATGGTGGTGGGGCCACCACCGTAAGCCAGTCAGTGGTGGTCCCACCGCAATCGGACCTAGCATTACCGCCCTCCGCATTATGATGGCAGGCAGATGCTTGGTGGTCAGAGAGACCGACCGCCATGGATCCGACGGGCTTAAAGAGTGCGTCGGAGGGTCCGCCATCCCATAATGGTGGCAGTGCCTGCCAGGTACCGCAGTAGGGATTACGATGTCCCTTCCCGCCTGCCTTTTCATGGCGGTTCACCCACCATTAAAAGGCAGATGGAAAGGGACATTGGGGGCTCGTAGCCGGCAACCCTTCCTCCCTGGCCCTCTGACATGGGCCCTGGGCGGCACCTATGGTGTGCCACATGGTGCAGGGATATATACAGAGTGTATTTTTGGTACTGCGGCATGTGCTGCGGCCTGCAGCACATGCTGCAATACAAAGGATACACATTGTGACCGCCTTGAAGGCAGTCTCATCATGATTCCAGTTGTGGGACTGCCGACAGCTAGTCTGGCAGTCGTGTTACAGAAGGTATGACAGCCATCCTAATCAGGCCCATAGACATAAAAAATAAGCTAACATTGAATAACATTTTTTTGTTTTGTTATTTGGTATGTTCATTCATTTCATTTATAACATCATATAAAATAGTTTGAATAACTGTGGTTAAATAATGTGTCCATGAGAGGAGGACTAAACAATGCCCTAGGTGTCAACATTTTGACATCCATGGTAACTCGTCTACCTGGCATGGAGGAAACCTGTCAATATTTATGTTCACATGTGAAAAATCCAGCACGAAATTGCAATTCCACTGTCTACTCAATTTCCACTGAGTTAGTCCGAAAAACCACCGCAGCTTAGTTTCCATATAGGTAGGACTAGTCTGCTCAGAATCCAAATTAGTGGAAACATGTCCACCAGACCTAGGGCACTGCAGACCCAGAGGACAATCACTCAGGTCTAGACCTTTGTTTAGCGTAGTTTTAGACGTGAATTTCCACATTGCTACTTATTGACTCATCAAATGGAGGTGAACTGAACAGTGCTTTGGTGATAAGGGCAGACAAATTAAACTGGGCTTGCATAATCAACTGGAGTCATCTATAGACCTAAGTGGTGTTTTAATGCGGTCAGTGTTTTTCAAGAGCTCTCCATAAGGTGCAGAAATGTTTAATCAATGAGTGAAATAGCATGTATGCTTGGCGCAAACAAAGAAAACAGTTACTTCTGTAACAAAGTATCCTGGCTCTAGGTAGAAAATAAATTCGCAGACATGCCGCCCAAGGATAGACAGCGACATGAGAACCTCTTTCCCGAAGTCAGAAAGATAGGTTCTAGATTTTATTCTGAAACAAAACCTTTCAAGATGTTTTCTAAACACTGGCATCTTTGGCTGGGAACAAGGGTTCCAGCGAACAAGAGTTACAAAGTTTGGTAGTGACTACTGATAGAGATCTGCCCCACAATCTAGCCTTTCTGAACCTGGGAACACCCACCAAGCAGGGGTGGTGAGATCTTAAGGTCCTGGGTGGAAGGTACGAAGTAAAAATAGCCTTATGGTAGGAGTGATGCAGTTCTTCGTGTAAGGTTATGAGGCAAAGACACAATCAATCAATCAATCAGAGTACTTGTTAAGCGCGCTACTTACCCGTGAGGGTCTCAAGGCGCTGAGGGGAGGGGGTGCCGCTACTGCTCGAAGAGCCAGGTCTTGAGGAGTCTTCTGAAGGCGAGTAGGTCTTGGGTCTGCCGTAGGTGGGTACGGAGGGTGTTCCAGGTCTTGGCAGCGAGGTAGGAGAATGATCCGCCGCCGGAGGTTGTTCGTTGGATGCAGGGGACAGCGGCGAGGGCGAAGGTGGCGGAGCGGAGCTGGAAGGTGAGGGTGTAGAAGCTGAGTCTGCTGTTCAGGTAGGCTGGTCCGGCGTTGTGGAGTGCTTTGTGTGCGTAGGTGAGGAGCTTGAAGGTGATCCTCTTGTCGACGGGGAACAAGTGTAAGACTCTCAGGTGGGGGTGATGTGGCTGTGGCAGGGGATGTTAACGATCAGTCGGGCGGTGGCGTTTGGAATGCGTTGTATTCATCGTAGGTGTTTGGCTGGGATTCCTGCGTAGAGTGCATTGCCGTAGTCCAGTCTGCTGCTGACGAGGGCCTGTGTCACCATTCTTCTTGTTTCGGTCGGGATCCACTTGTAGATCCTGCGGAGCATGTGGAGGGTGTTGTAGTAGGAGGAGGAGACGGCGTTGACCAGTTTAGACATGGAGAGAGAGGAGTTGAGGATGAATCCTAGGTTGCGTGCATGGTCGGTGTGTGTTGGTGCTGTTCCCAGTGTGGTCGGCCAGTAAATGTAAATCAAAGGGACTCCCATAAATAGTTTTAGGTCTAGAGGAGGGAGAAAGACAAGAAAAACTATACCACTGAGGTACCTCTAAACTGACCTATATTATTTTCAGAATGAATTAATCTGTACCTTTCAATGGATGCAACACATCAAAGATTATCAAACTAGAATTTTATTTTTCATTATATTAATTGTCTTTTTTTTATTATATAAAGTATTTATTTTCATTGTCAAAAAGAAATATTTATCAAAAAATAAACATATTATTTATGAGATTTTGTACAGTACAATTGGCATACAAAACCTACCGCCAACAAGTGCTAAGAAAATACAAATCTATCGCTAAAACAGTCTATCTATCATACCTAGCTATCTTACCAGTTAAGCATTCACACTCACTCTCATGCTGTGAAAAAAAGCTAAAATAACAGACAAAAGGACACAATATCTGAGAAGCATGATTTACTAACAATGCATTTCATCAATAACTTGATACATAGTTGTTCCAAACATGGGATAATTGTTTTAGTTCTCGGTTTATTCAGCTCCTCCAAGGGTTGGTCTCAGATATATAGGGCCTACGTACGTTTCGGTGATAAACGATTATTTAGATCACCTTCCTCAGGGCCAACATTAATACATACACATATACAAATATACAACTGTACAATATAAAACCAGGGGGTCTTCTCATATGGGTCTATGGAAGGAGTATATCTCTCAGAGATGGCGAAATGAGCGCTGGCTCTTGTGATGCAGTAACCATTAGTGGAAAAAAGTAGGAGTATACCATCTCATAGGTGCTTACATACCTTGTAATTACTTCAAGGACACGCCACTATTTTGAGGAAATTCGAACTGGATTGTGCGCTACCCATTAGGCTATATCTTTTGAGAGTCTTACGTACTACTTATACATACCTGAAGATACGCTCCTACTTTTTTCCACTCCCTCGTGGAGGTTGGTTTTGGCGGTGTGCGGGTTCTTGGTGAGGGAGAGGATGAGCTGGGTGTCGTCGCCGTAGGAGATGATGTTTAGGTCGTGTTGACGGGCCACTTCTGCGAGGTGGGGCCATGTAGACGTTGAACAGCGTCGGGCTGAGGGATCAGCCCTGGGGGACGCCGCAGATGATGTCGGTGGCTTCGGATCGGAAGGGCGGGAGGCGGACGCTCTGGGTTCTGCCGGAGAGGAAGGACGTGGTCCAGTCAACAGCCTTCTCTTGGATTCCGGCTTCTTGGAGGCGTGTCTTTAGAGTGCGATGGCAGACCGTGTCGAAGGCGGCTGACAGGTCCAGGAGGATGAGGGCTGATGTTTCGACGTTGTCTAGTTGGTGCCTGATGTCGTCTGTGGCGGCGATGAGGGCTGTCTCGGTGCTGTGGTTTCGTCTGAACCTGGACTAGGACGGGTCCAAGATGTTGTTGTCTTCCATCACCACCCCCTTTTGTACCACGTTGTCTTCCATGTGGCGGGCCAGTTGCATGTTGACGATTTTCTTGATGACCTTCGCCGGGAACGGGAGCAGGGAGATGGGCCTGAAGTTCTTGAGGTCCTTGGGGTCCGCCTCGGGCTTCTTGAGGAGTGCGTTGATTTTGGCATGTTTCCAGCTTTCCGGGAAAATCGATGTTTCGAAGGAGATTTTGATGACCTTCCGTAGTTGGGGTGCGATGGCTGCGTCTGCTTTGTTGAATACATGGTGTGGGCACGGGTCTGACGGAGATCCTGAGTAAATGGAGTTCATGATCTTGCATGTCTCGTCGTCGTTGACGTTGGGCCAGGAGGACAGGCGGTTGGCGCTGGTGGTGTTCACAGGGGAGGTGGGGTCTGGCGTAGTCAGAGCGGTCATGGTGTTGAAGCTGTCATGGATGTTAGCGATCTTGCGGTGGAAGAAGATGGCTAGTGAGTTGCACAGTTCTTGTGAGGGCGGTATGTCGTTGGCGGTGGGGTTGGAGAGTTCCTTTACGATGCTGAAGAGCTCTTTGCTGTCATGTGTGTTGTTATCCAGGCGGTCTTTGAAGGAGGATCTCTTGGCTAATCTGATGAGGAGGTGATGTCTGCGGGTGGCGTCCTTGTGGGCTGCGTGGTTGTCGGGAGCGCTTGCGTGGAGCCATGTCTTCTCCAGTTTCCGGCATGCGCATTTGGGGGTCTGCAGCTCGTCGGTAAACCAGGTGGCTCTCTTTCTGGCGTGGCTGTTGGAGGGTTTCTTGAGTGGGGCGAGGTTGTTGGCGCAGTCGTCGATCCAATGTCTGAGGTTACGGGCTGCGGTGTCTGGGTTGCTGGGGTCGGTGGGTGGGTTTTGGCGGAGGGTGGTGATCAGCTGGATTTGGGTGACTTTGCTCCAGCAGCAGCGAGGTAGCTGTTAGGTGCGGTGGTGCGTGGTTGGTTTCTTGAAGGTGAAATGGATGCAGCGGTGGTCGGTCCAGTGGAGTTCGGTGGTGTGGTTGAAGGCGACGTGGGTGCCTGTGGAGAAGACGGGGTCCAGCAAGTGGCTGTCGACGAGTTGTCTGAGGCCGAGGTTGGCGAGGTTGGCGATTAGGGTGGTGGAGTTGGCGTCGTTGTTGTTCTCGAGGTGGAAATTCAGGTCCCCGAGGAGGATGTAGTCCATGGAGGCGAGTGCGTGGGTGCTGGCGAGGTTGGCGATGGAGTCGCTGAACTGAGCTCGGGGTCCGGGGGGTCTGTAGATGAGAGTTCCTCTGAAGGTGGTGTTGGAGTTGGTGTGGATCCGGAAGTGCAGGTGTTCGGCGGTGTTGAGGGTGTCAACCTTGAGGGTGGACTTGTGGAAGATGGCTATTCCTCCTCCAATTCCATTGGCGCGATCCCTGCGGGTGATCTTGTAGCCGTCCGGGACGGCTATGGCGAAGTCGGGCGCCGGAAAGTCGTTCCACCAGGTCTCGGTCAGGAAGGCCACATCTGGGGCAGAGGTGTTGAGCAGATCCCAGAGCTCGACAGCGTGTTTACGTGCGGAGCGGGTGTTGAGGAGTATGCAGTGGAGGTGGTTGGGTCCAGTCCTTGGAGGTTTGGTGGCTCTGTCGCAGGTGAAGCTGCAGGTGTGGCAGGAGAAAGGTCCGTGAGTCCGTTTCGGGGAGGCTTGGAAGCAGGTGTGGTTTCGGCCAGCGTTGAGCGCGTAGAGGGTGCTAGCGTCGTAGCGGAGTCTGGTGTTGTGGCGTTCGCAGGGTCCAGGGGTTCTGGCGCTAGGCGCAGTCCAGGCGCGGAAGGGCGCAGACGGGCTTGCCTTTGGCACGCCAGCGGCCTCCATAAGAGGGGGAGAGGGAGGGAGGAGCAGCTGGGAGGCGGGAGGGGGTGGCCAATGGGAAGCAGGGGGCGGGGACGCAGCGGTGGGAGGAATGGGAACGGCAAAAAAAGGCGGGCGGCAGAGAACAGGCACGAAGCAGCTGGCGGCCGTGTGGTGGCGTGGGGAGCGACCTGCCTGCGAGCAGGGTCAGAGGTCGTAAAGCCTTGAATTGACATTTCTTGTAGATTGGGAGTCAGTGTTGTCTAACCTGTTTGCTTAAAATAAATACAGATTTTAAGCCCCTAGAATAGTCTGAATGCAGCGTTCTGTAGATGTCCTTTTTCAAAGAGATACTGCGGAAGTCCAACATAAAGAGTTACAATAATCTAATCTCGAGAGAATCAAAGCCTGAACCAGATCCTTCCTGGAGTTGGCTTGTTGAAATGGAAGAATCTTTCTGATAACGCTCAGGAGTTTAAAGCCAGTTGAGGATGTAACCTTAATGTGTTCTTTAAATGATAGATCATGGTCAAACCAAATTCCAAGATTCCAAGACTGAACAAGAAATGTAAGAGTGCCTAAGGAGGCTGGTCCCCATTCGATGGATCAGAGATTGGAGGGTCCAAGAACCATAATATTTGTTTTATCCTTTTTGAGTATGAAATAATTGGAAACCATCCAATTTGCAACCTCTTATAAGCTGTTCCTGAATTCTTTTGCTGTGTTCCTGAAATCATTCTGTTTTGTAATAATCAACTGACTATCATCCGTGTACAATTAAAAAATGATGTTGAAGGATTCAAGAAGTTTGGCTAATGCAGAAATAGATATATATTAAACAAGGTAGGGCTCAATTCTGATCCATGTGGTACACCACTGGAAATAGGTGTAGGGGAGAAAATACATTTGGAAAGCGCAAGTGTCTGGGTTCTATCAGACTAAAAAGATGCAAACTAGGCAGGAACATTCTCACCAGTCCCCACTGATTCAATTCTGTGAGGTAAACGTGAATAGGATATGGTATCAAAGCGTCTGACCGATGTAAAAAAATCATCTCACCAACACCATTGTTCTCACGGATGTCTCTGATGTCTTGAGTGACCTTGCCGACATTGAAAAGACCCCTGCAGAAGCCAGACTGGGCCAGATGGAGGCAATGGTTGTTCTCCGGGAATGTTACAAGTTGCGCATTTACCACCCTTTATGTAAGTTTATCGTAAAGAGGGAGCAGAGACATTGGATGATGATTGAGCATGGTAGTAGATTCAAGGGATGACTTCTTAAGCAAGGAAGAGTCCGGGACTCAACCTACAATCAAAGAAGAGATGGAGATGTCCTTAATATAAGGTGTAACCAGCTTGTAGATCTGCTTCAATTGGAGACAGGCAGGCATCCAAAGGAGAGGCCGAGGATGCACCTGCAACAAGGTCCGGCATTTGTTCTGCGGAAATAGCAGAGAAGGATGTCCCGGGCATCTGGCACAAGTTCCTTGAGAATTCCTGAAATGAAACACAATCTAGCAGTCACAGTCAAAATAATGTATGCCGATTTTATAGTTTGAAATTTAAATTTTCAAACTATACTAAACTATAAACAAAAAATTTGCAAGGGGCAATAATGTAACCCAAGAAAATCATAAACACTGATATTTGGGGTAGAATGGAGCATTTTGTAAATGTTACCTGAACAAGATCGCAAGACGGCAACTGAGAGGGGACTCTGGCATCTAATTTTGCCTATGTGACTATGAATGTGTAACAAGCTCAGAAAAATTACACCTACAATTAATTAGCCTGTGCACACAAAAGACTCCACAACGCCGGACCAGCCTACCTGAACAGCAGACTAAGCTTCTATACCCCGACCCGCCAGCTCCGCTCCGCCAGCCTCGCCCTCGCCGCTGTCCCCCGCATCCAACGAACAACCTCCGGCGGAAGATCCTTCTCCTACCTCACCGCCAAGACCTGAAACACCCTCCCTACCCACCTATGGCAGACCCAAGACCTACTCGCCTTCAGAAGACTTCTCAAGACGTGGCTCTTCGAGCAGTAGCGGCACCCTCTCCCCTCAGCGCCTTGAGACCATCACGGGTAAGTAGCGTGCTTTACAAGTACTCTGATTGATTGATTGATTGATTGATTGAAAGTTATCATAATGAAGAAACAGATAACAGGTTTCACAGCATAATCAGTTGTTGGTGTTTGTGCACAAATAATATGTGTTTTTCTTGTAGACATGAGCTTTCCATTTCCGTGGAGTGTTTGGCACGCCATTGCTAGGAAAGAACAGAAATTAATTATAGTCTAAGGGGAGATGATGAAGTGTTTCCATTCTTGTTTGCAAATGTCAAAGGTCCTTGTTGTTTACACACAGAGGGCCTGATTCACAAAAGGCCTCCGCACTCGGGCGGAATCTCGGCGATGAGAAATCTCATTGCCGAGATCCCCCATGAGTGCGTAGACTCCACCCCAGACGGTGGGGCCTCCGCCTACGGGTGCGGAGACCCTTCTCCCCCCAGACTGTGGGCCTCTGCCATGAGTGCAGAGACCCTCCCCCCCAAGACTGTGTGCCTCCTCTATGAGTGCGGAGACTCCCCCCCCAGACTGCGGGGCCTCGACCAAGAGTGCGGAGACTCCCCAACCCAGAATGCGGGACTCCACCAAGAGTGTGGAGACTGTCCCCCCAGACTGTGGGACCTCTGCCACAAGTGCCGAGACCCTCCTCCCCAGACTGTGGGCCTCCGCCACAAGTGTGGAGACCCTCCCCCCAGACTGCAGGCCTCTGTCACGAGTGTAGAGACTCCCCCTCCCAGACTGTGGGCCTCTGGCACGAGTGTGGAGACTCCCCCCTCCCAGACTGCAGGCCTCCACCAAGAGTGCGGAGACTACTGCCCCCCCCCAGACTGCGGGCCGCCACCACAAGTGTGGAGACTGCACTCCCCAGACTGCGGGGCCTCCATCAAGAGTGCAGAGACCCCCCCCCCCAAGACTGCAGGGCCTCCACCAAGAGTGCGGAGACTCTCCCCCCAGAATGCGGGACTCCGCCAAGAGTGTGAAGACTGCCCCAGACTGCAGACCTCCGCCACAAGGGTGGAGACTGTGCCCCGCACCCTCCCCCCAGACTAGGGGGCCTCCACCAAGAGTGTGAGGCCCTTTGTGAATCAGGTGCTTAGTTAGGTCAAGAGAACAATTATGAACAAGAGAACATTTAAGTATGGGCATACATCTGTGAATGATAAGTGAATCCAGCACTTCCATTAGTTTGTATCCTGCACCTCAAATTTGTTTACGCCACACAAGAAGTGGCAAAGCAGACTTCACCATTCCAACCCATGGAACATGATTATTGCATATATGTTATTGAAGAAAAGAGTTAGACAGTATTTTTAAGATTTAAAAGTATGCTGAGATTTTGACTCATCTCCGTGTTTCATGCCATTTACACAATATCCTTAGATTGTCTGTACACCTACAGCTATGGAATCATTCATCTGCTTGAAAATTGTTTGGATTATTTGCAAAACAAAACAGTGCTCTTTTCATTAAGCAAGCGGCCTATTCTTCAGTATTTCGTGTCCTCACACAGGTTAGCATCTGCAGCAACTCTAACCTTTTCATATTTCTCATCATACACTTCCATTCTTGGTATGCAAAGGTTCCAACAAAGGGCACTACCAGAGGACCTTCCTCCATTCCTGGATCCTATTAGAGAGGAGTTACTTCCAGGGACACCTTAATATGATTCATTGGAATATTTCAGTGATGCAGCAGGGATAACGGGAGCCACCTCTACGTCGCCATTTGAACGGACTGAATCACCTGCTGAACGGACGAGAAGAACAAAGCCTGCTATCATCATAGGGGTGGTCCTCGAATCAGCTCTGACAATTTTCCACAGTGCCTAGGGTCATTTGTTCCAAGCCATCTTTCACACAGTTCATCTAAGCTCACTGAAATGTAGCTGTGATAGTTAATTGGGAGCAGTGAAATGTACAGTAGATCCAGTAGTGATGAGATTTATCACAATGTGCTCAGAATCGTCTACATTCCTTCTCTATGGTCCAAGCCACGTGAACTGACTCCAGAGTTACTCCATGTTATGATACTATCATTCCAGTCTTGGAGAGGGACCTACTAATACTATCGTTTTTAAAAAAAGATATATTTTTATTGATTTGATAACATAAACACACATCGGCATATCACATGAAAGAAAGCAACATTATCAGTTCATATGGCAAATAATCTAGAGATTAAGGCTTTAAAAAGAATGCAACACCTGGGTTAGAATGCGCTTCAAGGGGACTACTAATACCATCTTGACGTAGTATAATGACCGAATGGCAGGTTTGTTTTTCATCCCTGGAGTCGAGTCATAAAAAGATGTACACAAAGGGCATGATTTAGATCTCGGCAGACAGGTACTCCGTCACTGTTGTCCGCCGAAATATAAATCCTATTATGTCCTATGGGATTTATATTTCGGCAGACAGGATATGCTTCACCATTGTGATGGAATCGCCCGTCCGATCAGATCTAAATCAGGACCAAAGACTCCAAATATATAAAGATAAAATATCTCACCTTCTGTTTGTTCAAATCTTTGTAAAGAACTGAAGTCCCTGCAATTTCCCAATGTCACATGCATGTAGCTTTTTCTAATCTTCACTCATATTATTCAACATTGCTGTGTTGAAATAAGTTAGATGGTCTTACAAGATGGCGCAAAGAGTCAAGTGCACAGGAAAGTCAAGGCTCATCTGACTTTTGCTAACAAGACTGCATCTTACATACAGCACCAACGTAAACACAGAGTTGTTCAGAGGGCAGTTTAATTTCCTATGACAAGGTGGGATGAAATACGAGATAGGAATGTGAAGGGCACGTACACTATGTTCTCTTAAGGGTTTTAAACAGGAGTCCTGTAAATTCAGAAGTGTCACGTTCTGTTATTATGGTCGTTCATTCCCAGCATAAAAGCTTCACTGTCAGGTCTAATCAGTTGCGGGTGTTTATTCATACCTGTCATTATTTGGACTTGAAGAACCCGATCGAATCAGTTCTTTGTAGTTTATTTAGCAAGAGTGAACAAACACAAAATCACTGTATATAATACACATGGTTATCAGATACAGAATTAGTCTAATTACTTTTTTGCTCCGTAGTCAAAAGCCCCAATAATACCTCAGTCAGAAGCTGACATTTTAAGTACTTCCTGTGCTACGAGCCCCATTACTGTATTGCACAGAGATAGGCCTAACCTAATGCAAGGTTAAATCCACAGAGGGTGTTGAGAGAAGTATGTGTCGCCATAGCAACGGTGAGATGTTCATGCTATGTGCTGAACCTTCAGCAAGTTTTGATCTGTGGACTGGGACATCTACAAGAAGAGTATCGGAAGGTGACGCAGCTTTCTACTTATCTTCTACAGCAGAAGCACCTATATTTTGTTAACACAGCTGAGCTCAACACCAATGAACTGTAAGATAAGCTGGGAAGAGATGCAACATCCGGCGGTTGATGACCCACTAGGGTCCTGGGGAACAGCACATACGGTTTAGGTGTCATGGGTGGTTGTGGCTGGAACCCCCCTGGAACAGCCAATTGTCGGAGAAGGGAACGACCATGACCTTCTCGATGTGCAAGAATCCCACAATAGAGGCAATGGCCAGTATGACATTTCCTGAATCAGGTACGAGGCCAAATAGCCTTGGTGTAGAAATAAAAATGCGGAAACCACATGGAAAGCTTCAGTAGCTATTGGTGAGTTGCAAGAAGTTACTGTTTGGTTAGAAAGTCTCATGGCGAAACCACCGAAAGGATGTTCCATAGCATTATCATTATGAAGGATCAGCGTTTCATGAAGCCGTTGACTGCTTCAAGTTCATCACAGGTCTTTAGGAACCAGAGGATGAATGGATAAGACACTTATTGGAATAACCCGTCTCCCCCTTCCTATTTTCTCCATGGAAATGAACGATCTCTTTCTCTCTCTTTTGTGATGGATTTGCTACTTGATTCAGTAGCACCTGGTTCTTCAATGCTTCAATAGCAATCTTTGTTGAAAGTATTCCTGAGACCGTTTGACGATGGATTAGCCTAGCCGGACCACGTCTAGGACCTACTGATCTGATGTCGCTGCTTTTCATCCTACATTTTGCGTCCTTCTTCTCACTGCCAGAGACATCTTAACAAAGTGTCTGGGATGGACAAGACTTTGCAATGAGAAAGTTGAAGGGTGCAGTTTGCTTTTTAAGACTTTCACACTACCACTTCCTCTTCTCTGAAAGGACTTTCATCCCCTTGTCTGAAAGGTTGCTGACCTTGATGAACAGCTCGACAAATATGACCTACTTTTCATTTGAAAGGTGTGAATCTTTGGTTGTGCGATGCTTATTAAATAGCCTGTCCCAACGCAAAAACTAAAACATTGGATAGAGCCCTCCCCACACGCATATGGGGGGGGGGGATGCTTAGGACACGGGACCTCCGTGGCCCGGGCCACTCGCGTTCAGCCAATGTGCCGGCCAGGAGTGGCTTGATTCTGTTCTCTGCTTCCGGTTGCTGTGCCCCCCAATAGGATGTTTAGGCCAACCGGAAACACGTCATCACTCGGCGCTCCCGCGTGCCGCCACTGAGGTGTGCAGGGGATATAAAGCCCCCTTTGCCCTTTGGCCCGGTCTCACTCTCTGAATGGTAGAGCGACTGGCAGATCACCCTGAACACAAGCAAAACCACAGCAACATTGTTCACCAGGAAGCTGAACAGGAAACATCCACAGATCCTCCTCAATGGAGATGAGATCAAATGGGAAAACAGCAGCTCCTACCTGGGGGTGACTCTGGACTCTAAACTCAGCTGGAGAAACCACATAGAGAAGACCTGCTAGAAAGTAGCAGCCAAACTGGCTGCATTATACCCACTCCTGAAGACCAAGTCAATGCCCATGCAGAGCAAGGTGCGAGCAATCACCGCAATAATGCGACCAACTATGACATATGCTTCACCAGTTTGGAGTGGCTGCCGCCCGCAGCTTCGGAAAGACCTACAGAGACTACAGAGCAAGGCCTTAAGGATTGCAGCAGGTGCTCCTATGATCACACGAACAGCAGACCTCCACAGAGACCTAGGCATTGAGATGTTGGCCGACCATCTCCTCAAACTCAACAGGGCATTCTACAAAGGATTGGATCAAAAAGAAAACCCACTGATCAGGAAACTCGCAGACATCTCTACAAACCCATTTGACCGCTACCCATGGCCCATCGAAGCATTAACCTTGTGAAACTAAACAGGAACGCAGCATCCAAAAACTCATCACTGCCTGAAGGTAAACGCCCGGGAAGTACGCAAAACTCATCACTGCCTGACGGCATAATCGCCCCGGCAGGCAACCGAAACCCTTTCACTGTCTGACGGCATAATCGCCTCGGCAGGTAACCAAAACCCTATCACTGCCTGACGGCATAATCGCCTCGGCAGGCAACCAAAACCCTTTCACTGTCTGATGGCATAATCGCCTCGGCAGGCCGCCAAAACTCAACACTATCAGAAGGTACTAGATAGACAAAGACGAGACTCTTTGTGGAAACATGCTGACAATTCCGCAAACTCAATTGACCACTACCCGCGGCCAATCACTGAACTGACCCTGTGATACAACCTCAACTGTGACAAAGTGTCACACATCAATAGGACAACCTAAACAGCGACTAAAAAATTCAAAATGAATGTGGAGTAATGAGGCTACTGCCTCGGTATCCAAAAACTCACCAGTGTCAGAAGGAATCTGACAGACGAAAACAAGACGGCAGGCCCGGTCTCTTTCCGGACCGGACCATCTCGGCTGGGGCACGCGGGCAGAAAAGAAATTTACTCTCCCACCCAACCCTATGTTAGGCATGAGGTCTGGAATGGCAGAATCTAGAATTCTAGAGTTACCTCTAGTTCGCAGGGGGAGGTCCTTCAGATGCAGTCCCTCCCCCCAACCAGGACAGCACTAAAGGGTAAGTAAGGTTATGCAGTACTGAGCCAACCAGAGGATGCACATCCGCTTGTGGGCTAGGGCGCACAGATAGATCACTGGGGGGTGGGCATGGGGTGCACTGCTCCTGCCCACCTCATCGTAGCCCCTGGGGTACTTGGTGTTTTGGGGGCAGTGCCCACAGCGAGGACCAGGGTACAGCGCCGCCCCTCACGGATGCAGTTGGTTGCACATGTGTGGTCCAATAGCGTTCAGGATTGCGAGGTGGCCCTTAGTGCGGTGGGTGTACTTCATGATGTTGACGAAGGTTCCTATAACAATTATGTTTTGCATGTGTTTTACTGACACCATTTATTTCTTGACAGTTTTAGGAGATTGTCATGTGTGCTAATTGGGTTTTCACATGGATTTTGTTATGATTTTTGTCTACTTTCACAAGGGTGATATGCAAAGGAGTTAATAAACTGTTCCACAACAACAAAGTAACACCGTGGATTTGTTGGTACCTCGTTTGGTGATGGGGGGGTGGGTTTGGACCACTCTGGGGGTCTCCGGGTTCCATGTGATCCTGCGAATGGCTGGTGGAGTAGCTGATCTTTCCAGCCAACGTCTGTCTTTCAGAATCAGAGTGAAAGATGTACAGTGGTGTTGGGACAATTTTTCGGAGTGGGAGTACTGCTGTCAATGCTACAGTACTAATGTCATAGAGACTGGGAAAAATGCAAGTCCCACACATAGAACAAGTGTAGCATGTGAGCCGCGTCCATTCGGCAAAAGGGTGTAGTATGTAACTGGTAGTTCATTTTGGAGCACACTGTTGCAAATATATTTCTAAAGCAAGGTGTGAGGCGCTCTCTAATTTACTGACGGCACATTTTCTAATGAAATGGCTACTAAATGTACACACACATGCAGTTCTACTGATAAAATATGTAGTGCAAAATAGATAATGTGTGGAAATTGGGGTTCAGCAAGTATTTATCAGTTATGCATCACCAAGCAAAATGTTCTGCTTTTTAATCCTATTAAAATGTTTGTTTTCATCACACTTCAGAATTACAAAAAAAAGTTTAATTTGTACTTTTCTAACATATTTTGAAATATTTCTACAATTTATTTACAGATAGTTAAATGTTGTGTGTTTAAAAAAAAAACATCCTACAGTTATCCTTTCACCCTCTTCTGTACCCCAGCAATATTGTCTCATACTTCAGTTTACAAAAGCCTCTCAATGTGTAGGCAGAGAAAGAAAAGTAAACACCAATCTCCATGTTAAAAGAATAAGAAGCAATGTGTAAGAATACATAGCCTGACATTTGACCTGTTATCTTTGATCGCACAGGAAATTCCTCTTCTTAACCTCAGCATGGTTATCATGGGGGTGCTGCAGCACCCCCAGATCATTATGGTCTGGGACTACCGACCACTCCCTCCCTGCCAAGCAACCACCACAACAATACACTTAGTAACTTAGGCAGGCGAACAATTTCTTTGGAAGGCGGGGGGTCTCGGGACCCCCCGGCCGTATTTATTAAAATATGAAAACAAATTAAATTGTTAAAATAAACATTATTTACACAATCATTAATATGCAAAATTCTGACATTAGATTTACATCAACGTAGACAGGTATGAAAGGCTAACCTTAACAAATGTCTAATACAGCGTGTTCCTAACCGAATCTAACATCCTACGTATGAATTTTGCATCCTAACAATTTTGGGCCTACGGCAAGGTCGTTGACCGGTGTCAGATCCTTATTACCAGCTACGCCCTCACGTATGAGTGCGCATGCGCAACGGGGCCCGGTTACCGGGAGAGTACATACCTCTCCTGGTTACCCCGTACGCTCCGTGAACTCCATTAAACCAAAGAGGAGAGCCCTTTCACTAGCGCCACTTTATGACGTCATAGTGAATGTGCGGGGTTGCTACCAGCCCAAGGAAAGCGTTACTCCCTCCCCCGCACCCTTCCGACCAAGCGGATATCCTGCCCCTGAAGTTCTAGGAGAGACCATTGGCCCCTCCCCCTGGGCGACCCCATTCGAGAATGGTGCCGCCCCCTAAGGACCTTAAATTGCTGCTCACCGATCATGACCTTACCGCCTGACCAAGGATTACAATAAATACGACAATAAGACTCCTGTGAAAGGGAAAAAAGGCCTAAGAAAAAACCAGATATAACCTATACAAACATACCAAACTGTTCATATTCACCAATATTACCTGTACCAAAAGGAAAAAAGGCCTACGGAAAACATTTACAACATATTTACAGTGCAAGTACAAAATCCAGGATAAAAGCAACAAACGCCCAAATGAAACTGCTGTTTTAAGGGATGGTGGGTGGGAAAACTATTTAGCCCCTGGACGGAGGCGAGGAGCAAGCCTGGGGAGCGCGGGTGCAAAGAGGGCGCCTCCCGCGCTCCCCAGGCCTTTTAACTTACCAGGCCCCCCCCCTTGACCCGGAAGCATTACACCACTTCCGGGTCAACGGCGGGGGCCAGCACCAATCGGTGATGGGCGCCCCAGGTCGCGTCATCGCGCCGCGACCCGCCCTGGGGTGTAGGCACGCCCCATCACTGAGGGTACAGGGAAGGGGGGGGCCGGGCCCAGCCATATGTTCATGGGGGCTGAGCGGCCCCCCCTTTCCTTATGGTCTGGGACTACCGACCACTCCCTCCCCACCAAGCAACCACCACAACAATACACTTAGTAACTTAGGCAGGTGAAGAATTTCTTTGGAAGGCGGGGGGTCTCGGGACCCCCCGGCCGTATTTATTAAAATATGTAAACAAATTAAATTGTTAAAATAAACATTATTTACACAATCATTAATATGCAAAATTCTGACATTAGATTTACATCAACGTAGACAGGTATGAAAAGGCTAACCTTAACAAATGTCTAATACAGCGTGTTCCTAACCGAATCTAACATCCTACGTATGAATTTTGCATCCTAACAATTTTGGGCCTACGGCAAGGTCGTTGACCGGTGTCAGATCCTTATTACCAGCTACGCCCTCACGTATGAGTGCGCCTGCACAACGGGGCCCGGTTACCGGGAGAGTACGTACCTCTCCTGGTTACCCCGTACGCTCCGTGAACTCCATTAAACCAAAGAGGAGGGCCCTTTCACTCGCGCCACTTTATGATGTCATAGTGTATGTGCGGGGTGGCTACCAGCCCAAGGAAAGCGTTACTCCCTCCCCCGCACCCTTCCGACCAAGCGGATATCCTGCCCCTGAAGTTCTAGGAGAGACCATTGGCCCCTCCCCCTGGGCGACCCCATTCGAGAATGGTGCCGCCCCCTAAGGACCTTAAATTGCTGCTCACCGATCATGACCTTACCGCCACAGGCCAGCATAGTTGACCGACTAGTTTTTAGGTCTCGCGACCTATCGATGCACGCATGCGCATCGAGCGGAGCGAGAATTCAAGCGGCGAAAACATCATGAAACCACCAGCTTTTTGCTGGCGTTTTCATGGCGTTTTCTTGCCGTTCATGTGAACCACGTGAGCAACATGCACGCGCATTCACGGCCAGGGCGCTTCTCCTCCCCTAATTATTCATGGCCGGCCGCATGCCGGCCGTACTTTCACTTTCCCGCTTCTCCTCCCCTAATCATTCATTCCCTGCCGCTCACAGCACATCAAAGGGCTTCGCCCAGCGTGCGCTCTGCATTCTCTCCCCAGCCAGCTTCCCCCAGGCCGTGTTCCCTCATCCCTTGCAACTTGTCGTGTTTTTGAGATAATCACTTGGATGGAAGTGAACCACAGGCTTTTTCATTTACTTGTATTTTAATTCCATTCATCTAGGCAGTTCTTAAGTTCTAAAAGTATACGTGCCAGGCCTAAGAAGTCTACCACCTGCTGCCGAGTGTCAGAGATTGCTAGTTAGTTACCATGTTAGTTTTTTATTCCACCTTGTGCGTCTGTCATCCCCTCCCTACTCTCTCTGACGCTTTATCTCACTCTTCCAGTTTGTTTTTCATCCCTCCTTATTCACTCTGCACTGCTGTCCGCCTCCTTCCATTCTCTCTTCTCCCTTTTCTGCCGCCTTCTCTCTTGCTCTGGGTCCCAGTCCGATAAAATAACAAATAGTTACGTTCCAGCCCTCAGAAATGATCGCCGTAAGCCCCACCTATAACCTCCTGCTCAAATTGAACACTGATGTAGTGCTTACTACCCCTGACGAGGCAGCAAAGCACTTTATGCCAAGGTTAGTGTATGTGGGCTTTGTGTTCTCATTCTGTGGCATTTCGGAAAGGTACATCGTTTTAACTGGCGGTGTCATTTTGTTTGACGGCATTATCGCCTATGCGCCGAGGGATGTTTTCCAGCTGCCGCCAATTTTATGTGGTGAAATAGGGCATTTTGCGCAATTCACTTTTGCTAACTACAAATGATTTTACGAACGACTGCAATCCATGTCCTAACTAAACTTGATATTTAGTTAATCAGTGATGCGTTTCCGTGCCCGAGTCACCGCTTTGATCCGTTACTCCTTTGAGCGTGAAACCGGTCCGTTGTGTTCCACCTCCGGCCGCTCGGCTCTCGTGACGTGCACACGAGTGTTTTTGCACAGTTGCACATTCCTAAGTCATGATTGGTTCACACGCGTGTGCTTCCGGCTCACCGCCCCTCCAGTGACGAAACAGAAAATTCCCAAACACGGTGAGCTGGTAGGCCGGGGTGGGAGTGACTGACAGTTATGACTCGCTTCTTCCAAGAAAACCGGCGCCCAGGTGTCATCGCAGCTTAGCTTCCATCTCAGTGTGTTACCTCTTTCAAAAGATGAAGAAACAAGCATTGGCATTGCCAATAGGTCTCGCTTGTGGGACCTTATAAGTATTTAGTTTTGCAGCACAATATCCTTGTTGCATAATCGGATATTGTGCTGCAAAACTAAATACTTATAAGGTCCCCAAGCAAGACCTATTGGCAATGCCAATGCTTGTTGATTTTCTTATCGTTAACTAGATACAGTGACTCCTTAACGTGAGGTCCTCCCACTGCAGCCCACCCAACCTGTCCAGTTTGTTGTTGGCCACCAGTTCACTTACCCCCAATGCCCCATAAAAGGCCAAAGCAAATGCAGCTCTAAATAATAGTACTTCCCCAGGGGAGCTACATGTGTCAGGTAAGGCATCCAAGACCCGGGACAACCGTTACAAACCTATTGGCCGTCTGTAATCAGCGGGGCTTGCCTGAAGGCGTCGCCACCCCTTTAATGCTTTACGCACCAAAAAACTGTTTGTGGGGTCCCTGACACCTTTTAACTGAGCAAAGAAATAGACAGCCGCTTTGTGTCTGCTAGCTGTCGCCGCCGAGCGCCCCTCTCCGTGCAGTGCGCTCATGTATGAGTTAAAATGCACTTCCTGCCCCCACTTTACTTCCCATGCTTGTCCCAAAAAATTGCAATAAGACATGAATGCCCCTTCGTAAGCTGTCCTGGTCCTGGGTGCTAAACTGGCTGCCATGAGGTTCTGTAGTTGGGGGCACCAATCTGCCAAAGTGCTGCTGGGAAGTGTGCTGGTGAAGCTTCTGCCGCAGGTAAGTGTTCCCTGAATAGCTGCATCTTAAAGCGAGAAAGGGCGTCAGTCGCGTTATTCAAGACCCCTGGGACATGTCTGGCCTTAAATTGCACATTCAATTTCAAGCATCTCAACACAATTTCCTTTATGAGGCGGAGTATAAACTTACACCGTGCTGCCTGTTGGTTATGCATTCGACTACCGTCATTTTGTCGGACCAGAATATCACTGATTGGTTGGACAACTGTTCAGGCCAGACAGTTAATGCGACCCATATTGGGAAGAGCTAGAGAAAACCAATGTTTGCTATCAGACCGCTTTCTTCCCACCACTCCGGCCACCTTTGTGCCACCCATTTGTTATCAAGTATTGCGCCAAACCCCACACTGCCAGCAGCATCGGTCCATAGACCTAATTCCGCCGACGTGGTGGGGGGGCCGCACCACACCACTCTGCCATTGAAATCCTCCAGGAATGCCATCCATATTCGCATGTCCTGGCGCACCTCAACTGACAGCCTGGTGTGATGATGCTTATTCCGCAGGCCCTTCATGGCCTGCGCGATTGAGCGGGAAAATGGGCGTGCCATAGGTATCACTCTTAATGCAAAATTCAGCTGACCAACGGTCTGTTGCAGCTGTTGCAATGTGACCTTCCCTTTCGCTAAACATTGCTGTAAGGCTGTCTTGAATTTCACAATCTTTTCCTTGGGTAACCTGAAACAACCTTCCACAGAGTCCAGTACGATGCCCAAGAATTCCAAACATGTAGACGGACCCACAGTTTTTCCTGGTGCCAGCGGGACCCCAAAAGCCCGCATGAGCACGCAAAATTCCTGCAATGCCCACGCACACTCCTGAGAGCCCACTGCCCCCAGCAAAAGGAAGTCATCCAGGTAATGCATCACATGCTGGTGCCCTGTTACCTGTCTCATTACCCATTATAGAAATGAACTGAATATCTCAAAGTATGCACATGACACAGAGCAACCCATGGGCATACACATATCCATATAGTATTTGCTCTCAAAGGAAAAACCCAGCAGGTGTTGGTCCAAAGGATATACTGGCAGTAATCGGAAAGCTGATTCAATATCTGATTTTGCCATCAATGCCCCGGGACCCAGAACTCTCAACATCTCTACCGCCTGCTCAAAGGACGCATACTTGACGCTGCAGATGCCCTCGTCGATTGCATTATTTAAAGAAGCTCCCCTAGGCTCTGAGAGGTTGTGTATGAGTCTGAATTCACCCTTTTCTTTCTTTGGGACCACCCCCAGGGGTGAGCAAACAAAGTCAGGAACTGGGATCTCAGTGAAAGGACCCGCTGCCCTACCTAGGCATAGCTCCTTCGAGATTTTGGACGCCACCACCCCAGGGTTGTGTCTAACTGACAACTGATTCCTACTCTCTGGAATCCGAAAACCATGTGTGAAACCTTCTTGCAGCATCCTTGCGAAGGCATGGTCTGGGTACCTGTTCATCCAAGGGATCATAGCCAGGACATCAATGGGTGAGTGTGCGACTTGTACGTATCCCCCACTAATCCTGTTTCCTCTTCCCCCTGTTGCCTGAAGTACTTCCCTTTGAACGGCATGCTGTCTCTGGGTGGGATGTGTGGCCGCATATGTAGCATGCATGTCTGAATTTGCAGGTGCCCGCTGCCCTGGTGCATGTGCGCCTGTTAAAGTCCCAACACACGCCCTTTCCACCTCCATTGCCTCTGGCCTTATTGAACCCATCCCCACCTTGCGCAGGCCGAAAGGGCTGTTGGGGCTTGGGCGAATATCCCTTGTTCCAGCTTGTGGCAACCCCTGTGGACTGACCACCTGAAAACTGGCCATGTCAGGAAATGGAGTCTACCTTATCCCAGGCTAACGAGCGGTTAAATTCCCTAGATTTTCTGAAAGAAATGTCATATTCCTTCCATCCGTCTCCCCCATGCTTCTCGCTGAACATTGCAATTCTACTTTGGAAACATGCCATCTCTGCCTGCAGGTTAGGTGAATGTTCAGCGATAACTGCCGTAAATACCGAAAAGGCTCTGATCCAATTAATCAGTGTCTCCTCCACCCTGAATTTAGACAACTGAGACCGCCATTCGCTAGGCAACATAAAATCCTTTTGTGACTTAGCATACTCCACCTCCCTGTTATCAATCAACAATGAGAATATATTCACATACTTGTCTGGCCAAATCAGTTCCTTCACTACTTGTGACACATGTTGCGCCAGGTTCTCACCCCGGGAGGGTATAGCACCTTCGCCCAATACCGGCAAAGCAACCTCCTTACCACTCTCAGTGACTCGCGTAAGTTCTAAGGTCTTATCTCTCCCCGCATCGCTGGCAGAACCTGTTAGGGGAGAAATTGGTGCACTTGGCACTCCACCATCACCCCTAGCCAACATGATCTTAGCTACCAGTCTTTGCGCCTCCGCTGAGGGATCAGTCGATTAGGGTGAAAGCCCCCCAATCCCTAACCATGGGAGTACCGCCGCTATTTGCGCTGCCAATTCAGGGGGTACCTGACCAGTCCCAGGGGGTTCACTGACCGGGAAAGGTGCTGGCATGGAAGGCACCGGGGGTACCACCGGGCATACTGGTGGGACCACTGGCGGGGCTAGGTCCCTGGGTACAACTATTGGGGTTGGCAAGGTTGGTGCGGGAGCCTCAGGTACCGTCGGTACCAAATCAGGGACAGTCCCAGTGGGCCCCCCTCCCCAACATGGCTTAGGATGACGACCATAAGTCCTCTTGGCCCTCACACGCTTAGGTAAGGCATCCAATTCACCCCTTGGTTTAGGGGGCACTACTACTCGCTTAGGTCTTCCTGATGGTCCTGCCTGAGCCTCAAGCCTCGCGCCCATTTCCGCCACGGTCGTCCCCAACTGATCCACTTTCCCTAATCTCCTGTCCATTACTGACATTCTGCGCATCATGGTCTGAAACATGAGCTCCATTCGGGAACCCCTTGCACCCTGCCTACCAGACATTCCTTCACAGTGGATCACAACCTACACTGCACGACACGTTACTTATGGGCACTGTGTGCCTTGTACCTGCACAAAAGTTGGAGGCTCACAGGCTGGCCATATGCACCACGCAACTGTGACCGCAACACACCAGCTAGTCTGGGTGCTTGGGCGAGCGTACTCTAGCCCGGCGGCCCGCCAGAAGCAGTGAAATGCAGGCCTGCCCGTGTCCTCGGTTCTTGACGTCCACCGTGTGTTGCCCCCGCAGTCCGGTCCGCTGTACCCGTGAATGCAGACCTGCGATGAGAGGAAAGTTACACAACAATTCCTGGTTGAAAAGACAGGGACCCCTTGTAACAGCCGGCTCCGAACAACAAACTGCTTCAGATTATTATTTGTAATGTGAAAACCACACTTTTGGGTACCCTTAATAAACCAGAAAAATTGCACACGATTTCAGATGCCTACAGCGTTTCAAAACTTTAAGATTGAAATAATCCCCTTTGTCCTTGTGCAAAATCGAGCTGAAATTCACCCCACAATACACCTGATCACTGCTGCACAATGATCTGCAAAAAGCAGCACGGTCCCCTGTTAATAAATGGGGCTATCCTTATGGTCTCCCCTCCAGGCCCTGCCCAGGTCGACCCTGCTTCGCCCCAAAATTAACCTGAACTCCTCTGCGCCTAATCACGGATTTTTGTTCCAAATGCCCTCTCTGAGGATCGAACTCAGGACCTACAGATTATGAGACTGACTCGCTGTCTACTGCGCTAAGAAGGCTGCACCCGAGGCCAGCCCACACTATTCAACAAACGCTCGGGTGTGGGGCACCAAATTCACAGCCTCGCGTAGCCCAGAGCGCCGACACCAATGCCTCGATCTTTTGCCACCTAATGCCTGCGTTGGCTGCACTCGAGGCCAGCCCACACAATTTCACAAACGCTTGGGTGTGAGGCACCAAATACACCGCCTTGCGTAGTTAGCCCCAAGACGGAGGCGAGGAGCAAGCCTGGGGAGCGCGAGTGCAAAGAGGGCGCCTCCCGCACTCCCCAGGCCTTTTAACTTACCAGCCCCCCCCCGTGACCTGGAAGCATTACACCGCTTCCAGGTCAACGGCGGGGGCCAGCACCAATCGGTGATGGGGCGCCCCAGGTCGCATCATCGCGCCGCGACCCGCCCTGGGGTGTAGGCACGCCCCATCACCGAGGGAACAGGGGAAGGGGAAGGGGGGCCAGGCCCAGCCATATGTTTGTGGGGGCCGAGCGGCCCCCCCTTTCCTTTCTACCAGGGTCTGTGAAGATGTGGTCTAGTGGCGAAGAAAGACACTGGCTTTGATGCCCTGAGACACAGAACATCAAAAGCAACATCTGACACAAAACTGCCTTGTAATTTGGTAATCTCCAACAGATCCTGACAGCCTCATCACAACGAGAACACATGTCTCTGACAGAAGACGAAGCAGCGAAGCTTTGAAAGCATCTTCTTCTCACTCACACTGCACATCAGAAAGGTTTGAAGAGCTGGGCGTATAAGGCCTACCACTTCTGTTTGGTCCTTAAAATGCTCTCTCAGCACCATGTTGGACCCGGCCCTTCTGGCAGGTTCACCCCTGAAGTTTTGCTTAATATATGTAACCTGGGGATGGTGGTTCCCACTCTGAGTGCGTGTGGTGAGAGAGGCCTGCCCTCCCATAGGAATGCATGGGGAATGTATGTATCCCTGGTAGTCCCTGATGCGTGGGGTGTGCGGGGTCGAGTCTGGTATGTGCGCACTCGTGAGATTGAATGCTGTGCACTGGTATATGCGGTATGATTGTGTCTAGTGTAGAAGCGCCACTTTTAGAAGTTGGCATATTTGTGTAAATTGTGTCTGGTGTGTGATTGGCTGAGGCTGGCTGGTGAGCCTGGCTCCAAGAGTCTGGGAGGGTCTGCCCCGGTGGTGAATGGAGTGATTAGCATGCTGATGTGAGGGGAGGAGTGAGCCTGAGCCTGCTTGTGGATTGACTGTCTGGTTGGAGGGTCCTGAATGAGGCTGGGTTTTCCCCACACAATGCTGGCTCCACACCCTGGGGTGCGGCTGATGTCCCTAGCCTGGCAAGTGAAAGGAATCCCCCATAACCAGTTCTAGCTGGTTCTCCCTCTGCCTGCCCCTTTAGACAAAGGATGTTGGGTATAAAAAGGGTGCTGTGACACTCGGGAAATGTTCTTGTTCCCAACTTGAATCTACCAGGGGCGTGCTGCTGCTTGGGCTCAGGGTATGGCTTGCCTCCCTGGGCCCTGCCCAGCTCCTGGACTTCTGATGGCCTTTCCCTTCTAGGAGCTGCTGTGCTCCACCTGAGGTCCTGGACTCTTTATGGACTTTGCTGTTTTCTTTGACCTCTAGCGCTTGGGAGCGCTTTATCCTGCTTATAGCGCTGGGAGCGCTCTACTTTCACTTCTAGCGCTGGGAGCGCTGAATTCCTGACCTAGCGCTTGGGAGCGCTTCATTTCCGGTTACTAGCGCTGGGAGCGCTTTATTCGACAAGCCGGTGCCCACCCGGCATTTGCCCCGTGCTCAGGAAGGTCCCCGAGCCCCCAGCGAGTGCCTACCTCGCTGACCCCCTTGTTGGCCATATTTACGAGGGAGCCTACCCCTCGCGATCCCCCCCGAGCTCACCGCCGCTGAGCCGGGACCCTTCGTGATGCCTTCCCCCGGGCCGCGTTGGGATTGGCTGCCGGCCCGGGATTTGCTGCTGACGTGTCCCCGGGCCGCGCCGTGATTGGCTGCCAGCCCGAGGAGCTTGTGAGGCGGCCTGAGGAGAGCGAGGAGGCAGGGAGCGGCGGGAGGCTTCTCCGCGCCCCTGCTTCCCCCCGAGAGAACTGCCGCTTCCCCCCCGGGGCCCCCAGGAGCGAGAGGGAGCCCCGGAGAGCGAGAGGAGGCCGGCAGAGCAGAGGAGACCGGCGCGTCCTACCCGGTGAGTGCAGAGGAGGGGCGTCGGGGCACATTGCCGGTGCCCGCTCCTCCCCTCCAGTGAATCCCTTGTGATGTTACGAGGCCCACGGGCCCCCAATGATACCGAGTCCCCCGAGATGGACTCTGCCTACCCCCCCACCATGGTCCAGAGCCCAGAGAGGCCCCAAGGCGGCCTAGTTATTCCTTGAGCCTGGAGAGGCTCAACCGTGGCCATTTGCCCTTACGAGCCTGCGAGGCTCGCCCCCAGCATCGAGGTTGTCGAGCCCAGAGAGGCGCCAGGCCTCCCAGTGATATTGAGGAGCCACGAGGCTCAGGGGGGCAGTCCTTCAGCGCGAGTCCCCCGAGAGGGACTCCCCCCAACCCCCCCTGTTATTCATGAGCCCGAGAAGGCTCCAACGTGGCCCAGTTGTTTCTCGAGCCCCGAGAGGCTCCACCGTTGACCCTTGCTCTACCGAGCCTACGAGGCTCAACCCCTACACCTTTGTTCTCGAGCCAGAGGGCTCTCTCAGTTCTATGTTTATTCCTCCGAGCCTGCGAGGCTCCCACGATGGCCCTATCATCTACAGCTGCACAGCACTTCGTGGGCAGCTGCCACGTGTAGGTGTGTTCTGGGCTACTTACAGCCTGTCCTAACATTGAGACATTGGGCGTCCTAGCCCCATAGAGGCCAGTTGGCCTGTTGAAAGTAATGTGATTCCTGAGAGTTATTATGTGTCGCACCTCTGAAGGTGCCTCTGTTGCGTTATGTGCCTTGTCTTTTCTTCCCTCCTGAATATCCGATGCCTCATGTATGTTGCTTCTGGTTAGAAATGAGTTGTAAATGATAGTTCTATGAAGCTCCTAATTGTTATGTGTCCTTATGCCAGTTCCACCAAGTGCATATCCCTGGCAGTTGTCCCCGGGCCCTGTCCTGTACATAGTCCCTTGTAAATTCTGCCCGTGCCCCTGGCACTTTGTAAATTACGTGTTCATATCTAAGTGTGTTTTTCAATACAAAAGCTATTTTCATATATACCTTGTGTGGAGTTCCTTTTGTGGAGGGCCCTGGAGGTTGTTGCTGGTGGGTGCGTGCGCAAATGCTTTACACATCGCCTCCGAGATAGGCCTGACTGCTCGTGCCAAGCTACCAAGGGGGTGAGCAGGGGTTGTCTTGGCGGGTGACTTCCTTACCCTGTAGCATCGTGCTACAAGATATGACAGACACAGAATGTGTTTGGTACAGCTCCTTTATTCCACTTCTTCCTCCGACCCTGTCCCTACTCTAACTGCCCTCATCCTGTGCTTGCTCCTCCTCTTCCCCTCAACCCACTTAGCTCCGCCCCCCCAACTACTAGACTGTCAACTACATTACATCTCCCATTTTCTTAATAAAACAAAACAAACAGTGTTTCAATCCATCTCTTCAATGAGTCTCTTTGGTGGCTGGATATCACGACGTGGCCGCAAAGACATGGTCCCGGTGGACTCACTAGGCAAGTGTTCATTTGGCTGACCTCTGCCTTCTGTGTCACCACGGTCGGGCTCTTCAAGTGTGAGAGTGTCAGTCAGGCTCATCAAGGGCCCTTTCATGTTTCGAGGACACTTCTTGAAATGAGAGACGTTCCTGGTGATTCGACGTTGGTCCGATTCCGCAGTTAGCATGGTGCCCTTTTGTTGGGTAACCAGCAGTGGCTCATCTCGGAATCGGCAATTAGTCTTTCTCTGTTGATCCTGTTTGACGAGGACGTAGTCTCCTTCATGCAAGGATGGAGACCTCGCTCTCCTTTTGACATCGGCATATGATTTCATTCTGTCCTTGTTATGTTTGTCAGTCACAGCCATCTCTTGGTGAATGTGAGTTGGCGACACAGCTTGCAAGGCCCCTTCCCATGTTGGGATGCAATTTCTCATTGGGCGCCCTAGCATGAGGGTCGCTGGGCATTGTCCGGTGGTTGAGTGTGGAGTTGTCCTGTAAGCTCTGAGGACTTCATTCAGGGTGGCTTGCAGCTCCCTCTTCTCAGCCGTGGCCTGTTGAAATGTCTTTTTGATCGTAGCCATAAATCTTTCGATGGTGCCATTTGCTTGTGGCAAGAGAGGTGTAACTTTCCTGTGCTTGAAGTCCATGTGTTTTGCAAATGCACTGAATTCGTGTCCATTGAATGGGGGCCCATTGTCCGTTTTAACCTCTTTGGGGACACCCCATATTGCAAACACTTCATCTAGCACCTTGAGAGTGCAAGAGGCACTTGTAGACGATATTATTTGCGCGATGGGAAATCTTGAATATTCGTCAATTATGGCAACCACATATTTTCCAGACTGCAGCGGTCCATAGAAGTCCATGGCAATTTCTTGCCACAATCCGCTGGGCAGGGTGGTCATTTGTAGCGGTGCCGGTGGATTGCTTTTGTTGGTCAACTGGCATAGATGGCAATCCTTCAGGGTAGACTCTACCATCTGATCCAGAAAAGGAAACCAGACGCGTTCCCGGAGAGCTCGCTTTGTTGATACTACTCCTCTATGGCCTTCATGGGCTAAATTGACAACTCCCTGCCGTAGTTGACCAGGGATCACAAGTCGTTGGCCTCGTAGAATGACTCCATCAGTGGTGACCGACAATTCATCGCAGACGTGCCTGAATGCTTGTATCTCTTGCCGGACTGTGGGGTCTGTGTCTTCTTCTCGTGGATCATGTCTCCACCGATTAGTTTGAATCCGGCGGAGTACCATCTGCAAGACGGTGTCTTGGGCGGTGACCTCTCGAATGACGTTCATGGGAATGGCAGGTGGCAGTGCTTGGTCAGCCACAAAGTGGATATACTCCTCAGCAATCGATGGTTTGGATTCTGATGATGGCTGAGGGTGGCGGGACATGTAGTCAGCCGGGTTCTCCGCCTTCCCCGGTTTATGAACAATGGTGAAAGTGTACTCCTGAAGTCTGAGACCCCATCTCTCAATTCTCGGAGGCATCTTGGATCTTGGGTTGCCGTAGATGGTGACCAATGCCTGATGATTGGTGATCAAGGTAAAGTGCTTGCCATATACAAAAACATGAAAGTGTTCACATGCCCAGACCACCGCAAGACTTTCCTTTTCTGGCTGCGAATACTTCTTCTCGGGATCAGACAGGCTGCGACTGGCATAGGCAACAATCCGTCTCTGGTCAGAGTCATTATCATATTGAGCCAAGATGGCCCCCAAACCAACGGGGCTGGCGTCTACGGTGATCTCGGTCTTCCGTTGAGGATTAAAGTATGAGAGGCTGTCGGCCGACTCTACAGCACGCTTGATGTCTTTGAACGCTCGTTCGCACTGAGGGGTCCAGTCAAACGGTTGACCAAGTTTGGTGAGGATCCGAAGGGGGTGACTGATAGTAGCATAGTCACGGATGTAGCGGGCACAGTAGCTGGCCATCCCCAAGAAAGATCTCAAGTCGTTGACGTCCTGCGGGCTCTTGGTATTGTTCAGGGTTGCAATCTTGTCCGGGTCAGGCTTCATGCCCTCGTCTGAGAAAATATGGCCAAAGAATTTTAAAGTGGCCTCGTGCAACTCACATTTCTCCTTGTTCAACGTCAGATTCGCATCCAACAGGGCATGACAAACACGATCAAGAGCGATGTGGTGCTCACGAACATCGGTCCCATAGACCAGGATGTCGTCGCTGTAGTTCAAGGTGTTGGGGATGTGTTGAATGATTTGCCGGATCGCCTCCTGAAAGATTTCTGTGGCGGATGAGACACCAAAGCTCAGCCTTTTGTACCTAAAAAGTCCTAGGTGAGTTGCAAACGTAGTGATGTAGCGAGATTTGGTGTCTAATTCTAGCTGGTGATAGCCTTTGTTTAAGTCCAGCTTCGAGAATACCCTTGCACCATTCAGCGCAGCGATGATGTCGCTCAGGTGCGGTCCAGGGTGCCGCTACCTTTCAATCGCAGTGTTGGGTAGGCGCATGTCAACGCACAGTCTCACCTTGTTGGGAGTCCCTTTCTTAGGTACGATGACCACTGGCGACACCCATGGGGTCAGGCCATCCGTGCGCTCTATGATATCCGCAGATAGGAGTTCTTGAAGCTCGTCCTCCACGGCACTTTGAAGATGAAATGGAACACGTCGTGGGTGCTGCGCAACGGGTTTGATCTGTTCGTTAATGTGCAGATGAATTTGACACCCTTTCAACCTTCCTAGGCCCTGAAACAGCTTGGGGAACTTGCTCACGCAGTTCTGGTTGTCGTTGACTTTGAGCAAAATTTCCACTAGACGAAGACGCTCTGCAGTGGGGAGACTGAGTAGGCAGTCAGCCTCAGGTCCTTTGATGACATGTATAACCGCTGGTATGGTAATGTTGTCATGAGTGAGTGTCGTGTGGAATTTGCCCAGACAAGGGAGTGGTTTTTTGGACATCCACGTGAAGACACGGACTGGTGCAAAAGTCAATGGGGGCTTCGGGATCATTTTCTCGTGTTCTGTAACTGGAATGTAGTTCAGCGAAGCTCCACTGTCCATTACAAATTTGGTGTCATGATTCCCCACTTTAATGTCTAAGCGTGGATACCTTTTGAGTTGATCAGGGTCTGCAATCATGTTTAAGTATTCTACGGTGTAAGCTGAGTCCCTGGATGATGATGATCTCGAGTCCCGAGACGGGGATCTGCGTGCCCATCGTGATCTGCGTGATTCTCGGCTGGAATGTGATGAGCCTGGGGACCGCATGGGCTCTCCTTGGACAGCTCGTGTGTGATGTTTTCTCGTGTCTGAACGAGACGATCTCGTTGTTTCACTTCGCCTCTCCTTGTGATAGTCTACACACATTGCTTTGAAGTGGTTCGACCGCCCACATTTCCTGCAGGGCTGACCCATGGCTGGACATGTATCTACATGGGGATAGTCATATCCACATCGGTAACACCGTTTAGTCCCTTCTGGCTTCCGGTCCCTTCGCCCGGGTTCTCTCCTCCTGTATTCTGGGCGTCTTTGGCGCGATGACAGTCTCTGTCTCCATTGCTTCTCTTGCGAGTACTTTCGTCTGCTACTGGGTTTTTCTTGAACGCGGTGCACCTGCTCTTGACTTACATTGTGTCCTGTTTCGATGGTGGCGGCGTGTTCTTCAGCTTGGTCATAGACACGAGTCATTTCTTCGATCTCTTCTAATTCATGTGGTTTTCTCAGCAGCCGCCTTCTGAGTGTTTCCGAGTGGCAACCGGTTATGATTTGCGATTTGATGGCAGCGTCAGGCGAGAAGGTTTCGAATTCACAGTGTCTCGAGAGCCGCCGTAACCGGGTGATGAATGCACTCATTGCTTCCTCTTTTCCTTGACGCGCTTGATGAAATGCATGGCGTTCATAGTCCACATTTCTTTTATGGAGGAATTTCTTGTTTAATGCCTCACGTACTTTGTCATAGGTTCCAGCATCTGCAGGCGGAAGGTCCTTGATTATTTTGCTTATTTCTCGGCCTGCTAGGTTGCGGAGGGCAATTAACTTTTCTTTGACTACCGTCACTTTGGACCCCTCAATATAATCTTCGAAGTCTTCTAGCCATTCTTGCCACTTGGGGCCCATGCTCCCTCCCGTGGTCACGGTCAGGGGTTCTGGGGCTCGCAGGTGCGATCCTCCCGCGATGATGGGCTTAGCTTCATTCCGCTGTGGTGAAGTATTGGGGGTCACCATTGTGTCGCTGTTTCCCTCTCACTCTTTCCTTTGCCTGTGCTTGTTTTCTCACTACACTGCTTGCGTTTGTCAATGTTCGTTCTTGTAGTTCACTCACATTTATTATTGTCTGTTGACTTGATGTTGTCAATGCTTGTTTGCTTCTTCTCGCCAATGCTTGTTTATTTGCTCGTCAATGCTTGTTTACTTATTCTCGCCAATGCTTGTTTATTTGTTCTTGTCAATGCTTGTTTACTTTTTTTTCACCAATGCTTGTTTATTTGCTCTTGTCAATGCTTGTTTATTTTTACTCGCCAATGCTTGTTGATATTGCTGTATGCCTGACTTCAAAATGGCCACTCTACAATGACCAAGCGGTCTGTCTTGAAAGTTGCCTGACTCCAAGATGGCCACCGTCACTGCATGCACACGAGGCTCTCTCTCTCTCTTCACTCGGTCCCAGATCACTCAGGAGTCACCGGCAGGCGACTTCAGGAGGCAGCACACATCAGGATTCACTTCTCTCCTGCCACTGCTACCACCAGGTGAGGTTGGGGTGGGCTCCCGCCTTACTTTGCAAGGTCCCGCGCTTTCTTCGGCGACAGCGTGCCAAAACTCACGCATCGGGCGTGAGATTTTCCGACGTGGACGGGCACTCGAGCCCCGACTTCAACGCGCTCGGCGGCGCTTGCCAGCGGGCCTTCGGGGACAGCGTCCTCCACGCGTGGGCACTTCTTCTTCGCTCTTGGGTGCGAGGCAGGGTCGGAGTGGGCTCCCGTTTTCTGCACTTCCAGCACTCACCCAAGGCACACGCTTCCAGCGTGAGTCGCGCTTTGGCGCGATCGGCTTCCTTTTCTTCGAGCGGTTCGGCGCTCGTTACTGCGGCCCCTCTTGGCTCCCTCACGGTCTCTGGAGGGCCAGGGTCACCTGCTGCTGGCCTCTCTTGCTCAGGCGGCAGCTCGGCTTCACTCGGCAGCGTTCTCCTCGACGCTGCCTGGGACAGGGTGCTCTCGTGGGGTCCTGTGAGCAGTGGGCTTAGTCATCCCATCGTCGTCGCCAGTTGTAGCATCGTGCTACAAGATATGACAGACACAGAATGTGTTTGGTACAGCTCCTTTATTCCACTTCTTCCTCCGACCCTGTCCCTACTCTAACTGCCCTCATCCTGTGCTTGCTCCTCCTCTTCCCCTCAACCCACTTAGCTCCGCCCCCCCAACTACTAGACCGTCAACTACATTACATACCCTAACTAGAAATGGTGGTTTCTGCCTGGCCTTGGCGCAAGCCTTGGCCAACCAGGAATCCCATTTCTAACACACCAGGACATACTTTATGAATATTGGTGCGCTCTATAAAATGTATAACATAGCATGAATCACGTAAGCAACCAACTTGCTTGCGCGAGTGTTAAATGCATGGCTACATGTGATCTCTTGAGGGCGCTGTGTGCCTTCTTATCAAAGGAACCAGTAAGCGATTGTTTTGATGCAGCTTTGGCTGATTGTTCGGGAGCAGTGTCACTGTTAAGCAGAGACAAAAAAAATTCAAGAATAAAGCACTGACGCCTTTTTTGCGGTCCATTCTCACCTGAGCACGGTTCTTGCTGTTCCATGCAGAGGAAGAGCCTCAGAGGACGAGCGGCAGTGACGCAGGCGCCCCTCTTACTCCTCCATGACAACAACCTCTCAGCCTGTCCTCACTTATCTTTCAAACAGTCCATCACGCCTGTCAGCTGGTTCACCTCCTTATTTTCTCCCCTTTCCTTCTGTCAAATGAAAAAGACCCACCGGCCCTTCGTGGACTCGGTTTGCAGAGGAGGTTGAGAAGGGGATTGTGGCGAGTAAAAAAGAGAAATGATGAAGGGGTGGAGACTGAATGTATTGTCCATCACATAACACGGTTCAGTCGAGGTCTGTCTGCCTTTCCAGCTTTTCTTATTTCTCTGCGCCCTCCTATCCGGTGTATAGCTTACACAATTGTTTCTTTTGTCACATTATTTTTTCCAACTTGCCTTTTCCGATGCCTGCGATTTGCTGTTTTTTATGTCGCTGTTTTTTGTTTGAATCATTTCCTTCTCTCCCCTTTACTGAACTTTCCTGGTTGCACTTGACCCCACCTATTAGCATTGTTCTTAAAGAGTTTTGTGAGCTTTTGTTTGCAGGCCCACAAATGCAAGTGTAAAACGAATCAACTTTTAGTGGTCATTCCCTCCCGTTAAAGGGGAGGGGGTGGAGGGGGAAGGGGTTCATGACGTCACTGGGCAAGGTTTACTCCTCCCACATTGGCCCAATGAGCTTCTCCCCGTAAACTACTAGTCGTACTTCACCTTGCCTCAACATGAAGCGTCACCTGCGTCCGCAAAGATTTCGTCTCATATATCCACTAGTTCAAGATCCAATACCGAAATAAGTAGCTGAAAGATGATCAGCCTTTGCGAAGGGTCTTCCACTACATGCGATCATACGTCGCAATTTTTAAAGATCCTTTTGATCCGTTTGTGCTCGACGCTCATTTTTTTCTGTTAAAGCTTGCAGATTATGCAGAAGATGCTGGATTATGTGGCAAATGCAACAAATCCATAATTATGTTGGGGGTGGGGGATGTCACATAGTTCCAGTGGCCCTGCCTAATTATAATGCATTACAGCCAGTCTGGCAGTTTATTGGAAAACGCAAATGTGGTAAAAAAATAATGTGACTATCAAAGTAAACATTACCTCATTGCCCCACCGTCTTGTCACTTTCTTGAGTGCCCCTGGCCCACTAAACAGGTCTCCCTGATTGCGGCCTCTCTCTCTATTCCATAAAAAAACGACTCCAAATCTGACTGCTATATCATTTCTTTGTATGTATTACCTCTCCTTATTCTGTTTAAATGGTCCCTCCCCCTCTTCCACGTCCTTTATATGCCTGTCTTCGAGGCTAGTAGGTGGCTGTGCCCTCCGTGTATGGCAGCTGAACATAAGTCAGTTTTCATAATGTAACTGGGGAATTTACCGGTTTAATTGTGCAGTCATAAACGGGAAATCGCTCAGAGCCGTCCTGTAGCAGGTACGGGGCATTTCTGCCGATGTTGCCTCTGATGTTGTATTGGAGTCAGCTCTGCTTCAGCAAACAATACGCTCTTGGAATACCCGACCCCCAAGCACCGAAGCGAGGCAGAATACTAATGTCGGTCCTTTCTTAGGATATACAGTTGGTATGCCTGTCCTTGAAGGCTCCCTTTAAACCAGAGATTATTGTCATTATCATGCCTTATATACTGTACTTACAAAGTACTACTCCTTGTGGTCATTATATCTACCCTGAGGATTGGGAGCTGGGGGCATTGATTTCACAAACCCTATGTTAGATTTTTTTGTCCAGCTCATATATTTTCTTTTGAAAAGTGGTTTCTAAGTTTCACCCCGAACAGGATATTGTTTACCCACTGTCTTTCCTAACACAAAATCTCCAAAGGAGGTGGCTTTTCATTCCTTAGATTGGCATAGAACTTTTTCTCTATCTTTACAAAGAACTACTTAGTTCAGAATATGTGATATCTTATCCGTTTCATTTCTTAAACTGAAAACCTTTAGTTGCTGCATTGAGTAAAATGGAGAGTGGGGCAGCCATTTCAGGAGTCTGTTTAGTTTTCCAAGTGTTGTTACCGGAAGTTCAGTCAGGATCCACTAAAGGGGTAGCAGCATCTTGGGCACATGCTCAAGGAGTTTTGTTGTAGAATGTGTGTGTCAGCAACAATGTCAACCCCACCTACCTTTGCAAAACACAGGGATGAGGGGGGAGTGAGATTCCTAAGGGTTCGTTGAAAGTCATGTATGTGTTTATTATATGTGTGTTTGCATGTAAATATATGAATTTGAATTGAACCAAATAATGCAATGACAATTAGCCCAACCCGTGGAATGCCAACAGAAAAAAAAGTTTGAATTCAGATATTTTTAAGTATGTGTACAATCATTCCAATGATATACAGCAGAGGTTCCTCCACTAAGGCGGAGGAGCGTCGTCCTACTGCTTTAAAGCAGTGCAATGGAAAAAAGAATATGATAATAACGGAAGTTATTATCAATTTATTTTTTGTATTCCAGTTGCCGCCAGGTGCTGGGCTCCCCGCATCACGGGGAGGAGGGTTGACTACTGCTACACCTCATGCGCACTTAGCATGTTCTCCACCAAGTCTGCATTACAGCCTGGGTAGAGACCATGCCCAGGACCCCAGCCCCTGTCTGAATGCCGAACCACAGCACTCAGACTGATCACGACGCTGCTATCAGCAGCATCGTGATTGGCCGGGGGCATTTGGAAGCCTGGGTGCTTTCTTTTCCTGCGAGGAGAAGTGACGGTGCCCAGCAGGTAAGTTTTATATTTTGTAATTTATTTCTTTACCCCCCACCTTCCCCTCACCACTGTCCCTTACCAGCCGCCACTGGTGTTATACCTTCTATGGACATTCCATCATTCTTATGTGGTTCTCTTTTGGAAAGCCAGACATTCATTTTTAGTGCAAAAACAGAACTCTAAACGTTCATGTGTTAGTAGCTCATCCATTCCAGGGTTTTCCTCTGCATTTGGGACTTGTAGTCGTGTTTATCCCATAATAAACTCATCACTGCATATTCCAGAGCAAAAGCATGGACTGGATAGCCACTCAGAGGTGACCTGAAGAACCGTACAAGCGAAGGAGGGAGAAATTACCAGTTTGCTCCATTAGTGCTCTGGAAAATTCCTAGAATCCATTGCATTTCACTGAAAAGTTCCAGTTGAGCCAGAGGTGAAAGAAAGACATATGAGGTGGAATCAAGACTAGCCTTGTTATTTGACAGCCCGTCATTTGGCAGTGGTGGTCTCCTAAGACAAGCAATGGCAAAGCAACAGTCCTGCCAAGTGCCTCGCATCATGCGTTAGACCATGGGTACTCACAAACTTTCTCTCGGGGCCAAATTTACAGTGTGGTTTGTGTCAGAGAGCCGCACCGGTGGGGGCGGGGTCAGTGGGGGATGGGGGCGGGGCTAGAGCAACAAAAAAACTGTGACCGTGAGGTTGGACACAGGTGCCTGCAGCAGACGCCTTCGTACACTGAGCCACCAGACCCGGCATACACACATCTCTCTCTCTCTCTCTGTCTCCCTCCCTCCAGCCCTCTCTCTATCTCTCTCTCTCTCTCTCTCTCTCTCTTTCCCTCCCTCTCTCTCTCTCTCTCTCTGTCTCCCTCCCTCCCTCTATCTCTCTGTCTCCCTCCCTCCATCCCTCTCTCTCCCTTTCTCCCTCTCTTTCCCTCACTCTGACTGTCTCACTCCCTCTCACTCCCTCGCTCTCACTCACTCTAGACTGTCTCACTCCCTCTCTCTCGGTCTCCCTCTCTCTCCCTCTCACTCCCTCACTCTCCCTCACTCTGACGGTCTCACTCCTTCTCTATCTGTCTCCCTCTCTCTCCTCCCTCTCCCTCTCTCTCCTCCCTCTCCCTCCTTCTCCCTCACTCTCCCTCCCTCTCCTTCCCTCCCTCCCTCACCTTTCCTCTCCTTCCCTCTCTCCTTCCCTCTCCCTCACTCCCCTTCCCTCTCCCTCACTCCCCTTCCCTCTCCCTCACTCCCCTTCCCTCTCCCGCCCTCACCCTCACTCCCCTTCCCTCACTAACCTTCCCTCACCCTCACTCCCCTCCCCTTCCCCCTCTCCCTCCCTCACTCCCTTTCCCTCTCTCCCTCCCTCACTCCCCTTCCCTCTCTCCCTCCCTCCCTCACTCCCCTTCCCTCTCTCTCTCCCTCACTCCCATTCCCTCCCTCCCTCCCTCTCTCCCCTTCCCCCTCTCCTTCCCTCACTCACTCACCTTCCTTCCCTCCCTCATCTTCCCTCCCTCACTCCCCTTCCCTCACTACCCTTACTCCCTCCCCTTCCCTCCCCCTCACCCCCTTCACCCGCTCCCCCTTCCCTGTCCCCCACTCCCCTTCCCTCACTCCCCTCACTCCCCTACCCCGCTTCCCCTTCCCTCTCTCCCTCCCCCTCCCCCACTCCCCTTCCCTCTCTCTCTTCCTCCCCCACTCCCCTTCCTTCCCTCACTCCCTCCCCTTCCCTCTCTCCCTCCCTCACTCCCCCCTCCCTCCCTTCCTCACTCCCCTTCCCACACTCCCACCTCCAAGTGAAAATACCCACTGTGTACCCATGTGACTTCAATAACCCAATTTCCGTTCTCAATTATACACAACCACCAAAAGTCTCTCAAAATAACAACAAAGGATACCGAGCTGGGCCTCAGGAATCAGTAGATTTGAATGCCAGAAACAAAACAATTCCTTCCAATAATGGCAAAACAGAAGTAAATCATTCATTTTCTGTTGTGTTGGCGATGAAAATCTTACGGCTGGCAGGGTGCACACAAACTTGTTTTTGGTTGATGGGAACAAAACACTGTAAACGTTTAATTTCTAAAACAGAGAGATTATGGTAGGCCTCAGCGTTTAAACGGGCTTACCAAAATAATACAAAACGACACTACTTTTACAAAGTCCTCATTTCAAGGATTGTCAGAAGAGACATGCTTGCAGACAAGTGAATACAAAAACAGCTAACCCTTTATAAAATAAATCATCTGTTACAAACCAAAAACAACAACACACCGACCTACCCTATCCATAAGAGGCAAACTATCTTTGCAGAAACAAGGCAGAAACGGATCTTGCCCTGCATAACACAGGAAAGAGGACACACATAACAGAAACAGACATTGTGCCCCTCCAGGCACAATATATAATTCATGTGTCACTTGACCGTCAACACTGCTGGTCAAACAACACATTTCTCATCCCTTCACTGCATGTTTCATCGATTGGTCATTCCTCTAAATGTGGTCACAGAACTGCTTCCATGTTGTTGAGAATGACTGTTTTTGATATTGATACAGAGCGAATGCTTCTGTTTTTACTCTTAGCCCTCTTCTGCACCCAGCCTTCCTTGACAATAGTAATGTCAGTCATGGTAGCTCCCCTCTGCGCCCCCAACTTAAGGAATTTCTTGCTGCTGACTTCGGAGCTATGGGGCTGCAGTCCTTTTCCCTCCGCTAGACTGATGCTGCGAGCCCTACCCACGGTTCAGCAATAAGTCAGCCTGAGACAAGAACGGCATTTCACCCTGTGTGTTGGCCCGGCTGAGACAGCTTCCGGGCACACACACACAAAGCCCACCCGAGCACTTTACAGGTCTTTAAAAGACCATTTGCATGTAATGGGGATTTATTGTAATTCACCTCTTGGGCCCCTGCAGCTGAATCACCCGACTGCCACAGAGCAGCATAGTCTCGCTCCGGTTGCAGACACTCCTTAAAAATGTGTTTTTAAAACACGGTTACGATGTCTGCAAGGTTCGCGGGCCGCCAGAGAAAGGCTTGCTGGGCCGCTGGCGGCCCGCGGGCCGTACTATGAGTACCTGTGCGTTAGACTAACACATTTCAGTGTGGTACTCAAGCATTACCGCACTAAAATGCATTGTCACGCATATGCTGTGTGTCAGCTGTCACTAAAATCGCTGATAAAACTGAGTCTGTGGTTGCGCGGCGCCTGTTGCTTCCCCATGCTGCTGCAGCAGGCTTGGGCTTGCAGCTGAGCTAAGGTGGCTAGCAGCGCACACTCAACTGCTACAATCACAATGTTTCACTATTGTGCAGTGCTTCCAATCCCCGCGGCTCTCACTACCAGCATGACACCATTGGGAGGAGACGTTACATCCTGCTGCCAGAGTGCGGAGAGTTTATATTGTGATGTAGAAGGCGGCTCGGCTGGCTAGTATGCGGTGCATATAATAGTCATGGCCAGAGCACTGTAGATAATCATGGCGCAGGCTGAGGCGCTCACAGCCCTGTTTTATGCAGCTCGCACCGGCCCGGGCCACCGCCTCCTATCAGCTGTAGTTATTACTTCTCCCCCACTTCATTCAATATATTACAGCAGCCGAGGGAGACGGAGAGAAGTCAGTGTTGCAGCAGCCACCAGGACACTCTGTTACTGGACGGCCCTGCCCTGGACTCACAGGAATCAGGACAGCTGAACGGCCGCCAGCCCGACTATCACTGGATGCGGGCCGGACCTGGGGGGCAAACTCGAATTGCCGCGGCCAGCTGTGACTCACGGCCTGAGCCTGCCTGCAGCCAGCCTTGCACCTCTGCAGACCGAAGTTGATGCCTTCAATTATAGAGCGCTGAAATCGCATGGCCAGTATTGGTTGAGAGGGTTAACCATTATGGGAGCCCGGCAACCAACCTGCTGCGTCTGAAGTTGTTCAGGGCCTCGTCACCAGGCACTTGACATGTATACTTCATGATGGTAAGACAATTTTTTCATAAGTTGATACTGTGACGTACATACTGAGAGGTGCTAACCTCGAGCTTTGCAAGGGAAAGGTTTGTGTTTTTCCTGAGCAGAGATCCCATACAGTGACTGCTTCTGAAATTAATTTAAAGCAAGATCTGTTTTATATTTTATTAGCTCTTCTGCTTTTGCACTCATCGTCCTGTAGCAGTGAAAATCGTAACATACATTAGTGTCGTTGAGCAACATAATTCATATAGTTATTCTTGGTAAAATACATGCTCAAAAAGCGATTTAAAACAGTGCACATTATATTTTATCACCTAAGGCAACAGATGCAGCCCAGCATCATTCCACAGACATGCAGGCACCTGAACTCACTGTCTCGCGAGTGCAGCTCTCTTTTATTCCCTCTCTCTGTTTGGCTGAAAGCGCTTACCTGTTTATGTGCTACAATACATTTATATTTAGCTTTCTTTGTGCTCATGACTTCTCTTCAACGTTACAAATGGGGGATGTCATTTCTGAATGGACATTAGTCTAGACACTGTCCACATTATTAACATTACTCTTTCTGACTTTATTAGTTGTTCCGGGCTTTTGTGTTTAATATTAATAGGACATCCTTTGTCAGCTGGGAAACTGATAAAGAAGTGCTCCTCCTGCCAAAACGTATGTTGGATTAATAAAAAACAAAAATGAAACTGCACACCCCTTTTGTTGCCTATGTCAAACATTAACCCGTCCTCTTTTGGTGTGTCAGCGTCTGCCATATGTTTGGATTTTCTCATAAGGGAACATACCATTTAACACACAACACCTCCCTGGCTGGCTGTAACTTATGTGTGCCTCACCCTCACTCTCCTGAGCCTTGCCCGATGCAGAGTGTCTGAGGCCACTGTCCAACCAGGTTATATGGGCACTAGGTTGGTTCCCTTCCATTTCTAGTGCTTTGCGGCTGTTTTAAGAGCTCCTTAGAGTTTCTCGTTGCTCAAATGGGTGTAATTTCTGATATTTATGTTTCCCACATCTTCATTGCTTGATTTTGCTTGGGAGAAAGTGTCACTCCTAGTCATTGAAATGCCACTCATAATTACAATAAAAATATGAAAATGTCACACATAGCAATCTGAAACCTTGGCAGCTATGAAGCAAATTGGTCTCGCCTTTTGCATCTATTAACTAAGCCAGTGTTTTTTAGCTGATGTTGTGCAGCATAGTCCAAAAAACAGAAAAGTGGAAAAAATGTGCAGTGCCGATGTCCACCTCCCTCCCTAGATGCGTGCATGTGTCACCTTACATACGCACACCAAGGAAATTACACGAGTGCCTTTTTGTTTTATTTATTTACTGATCCATGGTGGTGGACACCATTTGGATAAGGAAATATATATAAAAAAAAATTTTAGTCAGGCAAAATTACTTTGTACATTGCTTAGCGTAATGCAGCTGCTGCATCCACCCGCACGCCCCTTGAAAACAATTTTTTTTAAAAGTTAACAACCTTAAGGGGGTTAAATACCAATGGAGGAATGGGTGGTGGAGCAGGCAGGGGGAGTAAAGTAGAGTGGGCATGTGCAAGACAGCAACATTTGTGCTTTTGGCTGGGTGTACGGTAGGACAAAAATAATTTAACATGGCAGGGAAGAGCGGGGAAAGTAAAGAAGAGGTTGGAAGAGACGAGGTAGCAACATGGGGAACACGTGGACGAGAGTTTGGGGGAAGCAGCACACAAGGTAGAGAGCTATAAAACACCGGCACTCGCCTGGAGTGCTGAAAGAAAACCAAAAAGTCGTTCTGTAAATGTGATGAGTGAAAGAATACAAGTGATCCAGTCAAAAGGATGATGGTAAAGAGACTATGATTCATAGGCGGGACAAACATAAGAAGAGGAAGGCAAGCCATTGAATAAGAAGCAAGAAAATGAGAGTGACAATATAGCCAACCAACAGTAAGCAATGCGTGGGCTTCTAACCCCCTGGAAGGTTTTGGTATGTTCCACAAGAGGCTTGGGCTTGCAGACAGCTAGCAGCTGCATGGGAGGCGTGGCCTAGAAAGATCTCAGGACCATGCATGCAATGTTTTACAAATTAAGCATTGACATGAGTGACCCCGTGTGGGAATCATGGCCCAAATTCATCCTATAACTTTCACCGTTTTTTGGTTCAGAGAAGGAGCGTGTTTACCTAAAAAAATAACCCTCAGAGCTCCTCATTCTGAGGTGCCGGATAACTGGAGTAGGAGACACCCGGACCATAATTAGGGCCATAATGAGTCTATCTGTCAGGTTTTGCCTCCCCATTTCGCCTCCTCAGTCACAGCACATCAAACGTTTTTGACTCCAGAATTTTGCATAGCACATCGGACCCCTTTCACACGTGCAGTTCATTATCACAGGGACTATTGTGTAGAAATAGTCCCACCTGCTTTTATCCATGGAAAAATGGCTGCTGGGAGGTTTTTGGTTACGCGTGTGCGGTCCCACACGGTAAAATACAGAATCCGGCGGGCAGCCTTCCCCCTGAGACACCACTCCACCCAGCTAGTAACGAGGCGCGTGTGGATGGTGATCTTTTAATTCAAACTCGGGGATTTACCCGCGAGCCCGACACCTCCCTCGGTTGCAAGGCACACCTCGGTATGAAACTGTGCGTGCAAAGGGCAGGTCCACTGCTTGTTTAACCAGCTGCGGCTCTACGTCCTATCAAACTACCTTATCTGAAGAAAAACTTCCTCCTCTCCCTGAGAACTCGAGAGCGCTCTCGGAGACACATTCAGGGTCCCCCGGGACATCCCAGCGCCGGGAGCGGCGCGAGCGAGGTCTGGAAGGAGTGACGCACTGAAGGTTACAATAGAGGTCATACCAATGAAAAGCTCTAACGAAAGGGAAGAAACAAGATTTTTAACCATTTACTTACTACTTATTTGTGGAGAAAAAGTTTTCATTTCACTCATGCTAATGCCAATAAAAAGTCACAGACTATAGTATTCTTGCAAAGGTGTAAAGTACTAGTCGAGCAGGTGAAGGGAAGATCATCTAACCGTATTAAATCTAGCAAAAATCTGATGTTTCGCCGAATACTGCGAATGTTGTTACATTGCACTCATGACGAGCAATACAGTAGAGCTTAAAAATGCATTAGGATCAGGTATTTCCCAAAGTGCATGCAGCATGCCTCATCTGCATGGGCACCCTCTTCTCTCGACACATGTCCCTTACATCCTTACCAACAGCAACTGGTCTAGGTTGAGTAACTTTTCCTGACTCAGTTCTCAGCTCGCATCCAATCCCTCATTCGCATCTCATATCGCATCAGTTGCCAGTGTTGTGTAATGCTTCATGGGGTACGTAGGAACTTGCCTTGCCTGCCCCCCACAGCATGGAAAACTAAGGTTCAAGCCAGGGCCGGCTCTAGGCTCACGGAGGCCCTGAGCAGGGACTGTAGGTAGGGGGCCCGAGGCCGCCAAATCCCTGCCAGGGGCCGCCACGCAAATATGTATCTAAGGATATATATTGGCGTGGCGCGGAGGCCCTGAGCAGGGAGTGTAGGTAGGGGGCCCGAGGCCGCCAAATCCCTGCCAGGGGCCGCCATGCAAATATGTATCTAAGGATATATATTGGCGTGGCGGCCCCTGGGGTTTGGCAGCCCTGTGCAGGTGCACAGCTTGCACATGCCTTAGGCCCTGTTCAAGCCCTTCTTTCATCTCGCTGGCCTACGCCAATGCTCTGTACCTGGGCATGCTGTCTTGTCTAATGGACGGGCTCCAGGTGATCCAGAATGATACTCCATGGGCCACCCTGAATCTCTCCTTAACAGTCTCGCTGAAGCCTCTGCTGCCTTCTCTTCATTGGCTCCCTACCCTGCAGAGATGCACTTATGAGGCTCTCCGCCCAGCATTCACAATAAATGGAGGAAGATCCACCTCTACTCTGCTCATATTCTGCATTCGTACGATACTGACCTACTTCAGGTCCCTAAATTAAGACGCTGCAGTAGTGGCAGGCGCTCTTTCTTTAACCCTGCGCACAAGTGAAACTCCAGGCTGGTTGGACTGAGGCTGTCTCCTGATTTCTCCCTTTTCAGAAAATCTATACATTTTGCTATTGAAACAATTGTAATGCATGTGTCATACCTATCTGATTTAGCACAGCTCCAGGACACCTCTTTCTCGGGGTATTAGCGCGCTAGCAATCAATCAATCAGTATTTGTTAAGCTCGACTACTCACCCGTGTGTGTCTCAAGGTGCGGGGGGAGGAGGGAGCACTTAGGGGGGCCTAGCAGGTCCTCCTGGGCGCTGAGGTTCAGTCGAAGAGCCAGATCTTGAGATCTTTCCTTCCAGAATTGTCAGCGATTGCTTTAAAAAAAGCTATTCATGTATTGATTCATCAAGTGCCTGATTGGCCTGATTGGCCATTCGGACACTGAAACTCTTGTCAGTGAAGTTCTACAAGCTACGTGGCTGCTTTTAAGAGCGAATGGGCTGACATGATGCATTCAATAAATGTTAGTTGTTTTTAAGGCAACCTTTGTCAGGATTTCACTGGAATTCAGGCCAGGGACATAGTGGTATTTCACAAAAAAGGGAAACCTAAGGAAAGTCCTGGTTCTTATCGGCCCATATCGCTAATAAATAGCGATAATAAATTATATGCTAAAATACTGGCCACACGGTTGGGGAGGATTGTCGCGAGTCTCGTCTCCCCCTGGCAGCATGGTTTTGTCCCTGGCAGGGGCACCACTGACCACATTAAAAGAGCTATAACCCTGTTCGACATTCATGCTGCGGGGGGGGGGATCGCGATGATCCTCCTCGACGCTGAAAAAGCGTTCGATCGTGTCAGGTGGAGCTTTCTCTGGAAAGTGATGGCCGATAAGGGATTTGGTCCCAGATTCCTGCAGGCAATTAAGGCTATGTACCTCAATCCAACTGCCAGTATTCAGCTTATGGGCGAATGCTCCAGGCAGATTAATATTACGAGAGGCACAAGACAAGGGTGCCCATGCTCACCAATTCTATTTGCACTGTACATAGACCCCCCTGATCCGCCTTATAGAGAACAATATCAATATAAAGCCAGTAGTCACTAACGGATTAGATACCAAAATACTCGCATATGCGGACGACATAGCCATAACCACCACTGACCCCGACAGGGCTATGAGGGAAATAATTAGCATTACATCCGACTTTGGGAGGTTATCGGGATACCGACTTAATGTGGGAAAAACACAGGTACTATGCTCAAGAAACATAGTCAAACTGGATGATAGATATGTGGACTCAGTAATATATTTAGGAATAACAATCAATGCCCAGCCAAGGGAAATCATCAAAGACAATTTTCGGCCATTACTGGAAAAGATGAAACAGGACTTAAAAAGAATCGATACTCTCCATTTATCAATCATAGGTAGGGTCAATGTTATTAAAATGACAATGTTCCCAAAGATCCTATATAAATTCAGGTCTATCCCCTTCAAAGTAGATGACATATGGATCAAGGAAATGGAGGCAGTCTTTATGAATTTTGTATGGCAATACGGCAAGGTGAGGAGATCAATTAAATTCATGTCCTTACCCCAGGAAAAGGGCGGGCTAGGAATACCTACTCTTAAATTCTATAATTGGTCGTGCCTCCTCATAGAAATGGCTATACTCTTCTTTCCCGATGATTTGACACATCGTCAGCGGGATATCCCAACTATATATCAGCTGGCGTTAGGGACTGAAGCACATGGGGTATTGCTTAGGAAATATGATAAACGATTTTATAAGGCATCAGGCTATAAAATATTGGAAGATATCTGGGGGCTATGGTCGTCTGTGCAGAAGAATCAGTGAATCCCAAAGTTTAATAAACATACCTTACTTTGGAAGTCAGGACTATTTCCGCACTTGAGCAGAGATGGCCCCTGGAGACACTGGGAAAGACAGGGAATCAGTACACTAGGTCAAGTGATGATAAAGGATGTCCTGAGGCCTCTGGATCTTCTGAAGTCACGATACTCACTTCAAGGCTCCCAAGAGTTTAAATATATGCAGCTGACTAACACAATCAAATCAAAAAGACCTACCATAAACATATCAAAAGATTGTACACTATTAGATTATTTGAAGGGAGGCGGTCGCAGCATCAGGGTAATGTACGGACTATTCCTGGAAAAGCTACCTGATGACTTGCTCAAGACAGAGGCTGCCTGGGTTGCCAAATTGAGAGATCCCGACATTGATTTGGATCGAGCCATCAGAATGGATAAAAGGTTTTTACGATCCTCAAATTTAAGGGCACAGCACATTAAGACTCTCTTTAACTTATATTATACACCGGCAAAACTGTTTGAATGGGGTAAGAGTGTGAATAACTATTGTCCTAGATGTGGAAATGGGCCTGCTGATCTACTACATATGTTTTGCAGTTGTGGGAAATTAGTGCCAATCAAAAAGGAAATCGAAAAGTTTTTAGAGGGGCTGCTAGCTGTCAAAATAGACCTATCCCCTACACTCTTAATAATCGGGTGCGATGCCAAATTAGGTTTAAGCATTGAGTCTAAGGCACTTGTTTTTATATCAACAGCTGTTTTTAGAATATTAATTGCTGCTGCATGGAAGGATGTTGAGGCTCCAACCTTTCAAATGTGGATGTGTAGGATGTTCGGGATCCATAACATTGAGTCGGAGCTGTATGCCCTAAAGGGAGCGAAATCCAGGGAAATGGGACTAAAGATCTGGTTGCCCGTGGCATCATGGAGGCAGGCAAAAAGTGGGGGCTCATAGCTTAATAACACCTTTGTTGATACTGCTGATACTCTTAAAATATTTACTGTATTTATGGCCTTATGTTTTAACATGTTTTTAACATCTGAGCTTTTTATTATGCGCATTATTCATTCTTGATGTATATATCTATACTTCTGTGTTAATATTTATTGTTAAGTACAGAGAACACTATATTGTCATGAACTTTCAATTAATAAAAAAATAAAAAAAAAAAGGAATTCAGGCCAGGGACGCCAATGCTAAACCCACTCCTTCCCCTTTCAGTCAACTCTGAATTGCACACTGGAATCTGTAGTGGCTCGACAGGGGAAAAGGGAGAAGGAAAACAGAGAGAAAAGAAACACCGCATACGCATATTGGCCCCTTGAACTCGGGAGCATGGGCTGGTGGAAGGCATACAGCAAGAACCCTCATTTTGTAATGGACTGATATGTAATCCTCATAGCCCTGTAAAACAAGGTAGCATTAAACAAAGAATACTTTTGTACAACAAGGTACAATGTTTTTAGATTATCAGTAGGATGGATTACCAGGATATGGAAGTGAAGAGGACTTGGCTAGCCCCCAGATGACCACAATACAGTCTGGGAACCGAGTATGAAGCTCCTCCTCCAATTGTAGAAATGTCAGGAGCCAGGATGACTTGTAGTGTTTGAAGTTGGAAGAAGAATTCAGAAACAGGATGAAGCTAAGATGAACTCCTTTCACAGGAAGGGTTAACCTGAGGTGCCTTGATTACCAGATGGAATTGAAAAGCAAAACAAAACAAGTGCAGGAAACGCAAAAGCTGCATACTTTCCAACCGGAAGAAAGAACCCATCAACCGCTGTTGCCAGGCACATTGTAATGCGGTGACTGGTGCTTAAATCCTCTCAACTCTTACTAACCCAGAACCTTCCTGCTCCTTCCTGAATGTTTCCCCTTTTCCAAAATGTTTTGGCTCTTTCAAAATGTACGAGCTCTCTCCACCTTGTCCGAAAAAGTTCTGATCTGTATTATCCTGTGACCGAACCCTCCCTCACCTCCAGAGTTACCACTAGGTATTCTGCCACATTATCCTACGTTGGCCCATTGGAAGCTGGCATCAGGGAGTATAAGGAATGTGACAGCGCCTCCGCGATGCTGGGTCAGAGCCCCGGAGAGCACTAACCCCTGGATTCCTGACTAGATCAAGAAGCAAGTGGTAAAATAGTGCTAAAATACATGTGCATAGATGGTTTCATTCATGGGCGATCAGAGCTAGTGCCTTTCTTGGCCTTCCTCAGGAACACAAATTGAACCACCACAGATGAAGAAGGAAGCATGGGTTGCCATTGAGGTCTGCGGTGGTATACAGAGCACCTGGCAGTCATTCTGGCCTCCAATGGCTGCCCCATAGGCTCATTGAGCAACTGCAGCACAACATCCATTGTAGCTCACAGTCCTGTGATTAGGAGGATGGGAGTGGCGAGGAGATCTGAAAGATGAGGATGATAACATGGTAGCAATGGTGGATGCAAAACATGAGGCTTTACACATTAGGGCTTTTTAAATTCTGGAATGATAGGGGTGCTGTGCAATCTGGGGCAATGTCTCTTTGCACTACGGAAATGCTTTATGTACCAGAGATATGTAGATTCTGGAACGGCTGTGAAGCTTTACATACCAGGACAGTATGGATTCTTCTTACTTGAGAGTAGTGCTTTGCAAGAGATAATAGGTGTTCTGGCTTGAACATGGAACTTTAAAAATGGTGCAGATGGGATTATTGAATGAAGCAGGTGCGTTTAATACCTCCACAAGGTGGTTTATGGCATAGCAAAGTTGTTTTACTTTCATGATGCATAGTGTAGAATGTGCCCTGGTAGTGTTCTTTATCACACTACACAGGTTAGTTGCTTGGTTACTTGCATAGTAAATAACCTGCACCAGTGCCAGCCACGTGAGTGGCAGCTGTGGCATCCTGAGCAGGACATTGGCACAGCAAGTTATCTCCTGCCACAATCAGTAGGAACTACATATTCCAGTTCTTAATTTATTTTAAAATAAGTGGCATGGCCCTAGTCACAGGGGGCTAATGCAGCTTGCATCACACATTGCCCCTCCCAGCGCTGCCAATGGCAGTACCAACACAACTGACTACTAACCAGCACACTTCTACAAGTGTGACATTCAGAATATTCAACGACCCTAAAGATATAGGAATGGCTTGGGTGGCATATATTCGTCATTGGTAATGTACAATGAATTAATAAACAATGATTATGTGCTCATCTCTAAATTAGACATACAGCGCCACCATGTGGCAGACTGTCATAAGCACTGGTGTTGACAATTAAGTGCCGGTGCCCAGCACCAGAAACCACTGGCTTAAATTAAGCACTGCTATTTGATATCAACAATCACATCAGACACGCTAGCATTTTGAGCAATGCCTTAGTATATCCGATGCACAAAATGTTACTCAGACTCTTAAGAGCCACACACACTCCTGAAGGTCATGTCCTTCAAGGATTCTAGAGCAGGCGGTATTTGTCTTTACATAGGAATATGTATGGCTGGTTCTTCAGCAGGGCACCCTGTATCAGGGTAGCGCTGCATCTTCTGTGGCATGGATATGTATCTGCTTCATATACATTTGTTTGTATCTGACACAATATCTGTAGAGGCACATACATCATTTTCTAATATTAACAAACATTTATCATCATTACAGTGGCTGGGAAGTATTGTAGTATTTCATAAGCTCCACTTCAGAAGGGTGCATAAAACCAATGGTTTGAACATATAGTTGTAGATCTGGTTTCTGGTTCCCAGTCCGGCCCTGGTCCGGGGGACTTAAATTCACCATTATCTGGGAATAGCATACGTAGCCTGATAAATCCAACTGATAAATGGGGACAGCACAGGTGTCTGCCAGGATAAAAACAAAGAAATTCTTGCCTGAATTAAGCACTCACTTTGGAAATTAATTAGTCCATTCAGTTTCAATATGTCCAGTTATGTTCTACATTTTTTCTAGAAACAGAAAGGAAAGTTTAATATTTCTTTCCACTAAATATAAATTCATCAAAATAGTTTTTCCTAATAACACAGTTTGATCTTTGTTCTTTTTCCCCACCTAATACTTAAGTACTTCAGTTTCATTGTGTACAATAAACGCTCCACTTACACATTGTATTGTCGCAGTTATTTCATATTAAAAGTGATAATATGATGCAGAACTGATCAGCAACAAGAGCTTCCTTACAATATGTATATAATTGGTTTGTATCCTGCACCTATGTGTAATTACGTTTCATCAATGTGGGTTTTTCTTGCAATTCAATTCTAGCTTCGTGTGGACCAGAAGACCACCTCCATCCCCCAAAGCAAGCCGCAGACGACACTGATTGCCCTCATCACCACCGGCCTGGTGGTGGCAGCCCTCATCCTGTGCGCCTACTTCCTGTCCAACAGGCAGAGCTGGAGTCCTGGGAGTCGAAGGCTGGTTAGTTCATACAGCTGGCAAAACAAATAAGGAGACATCACTGATGTACTTACAATGTTTTCCAACTACTCTATCTTCTGTTATTGGGGGAAAGGAAGTTTGAGCTGGAGGGGATTCTACAGGGTTGGATGGGGAACCGCTAGTAGTGCATGAGTTTGCTGGAAGCAAGTATCAATGATTCTGCATTATTCACATCTTTGTAAGATGCCTCATAGACATTTATAAAGATGATTTTAGTTAGGCCAATCCTTCAGTAAAATTCATACAACGGGCAAATACCAGAGTAGAAAAATCTCTAGCAGAGACGAACACGCCAGGAACCAAGTCTGTGTTAAGAAGCCAGTGTCATGGACATTACTCACCTTGCACTCTGTAACTGTGGGATCTAAATGAAATTGGTACAACAGACCTATTCTTATCTACGCAGACGTAAAGCAGCTCACTGAGGGTGAACGTTTTCCGAAAAGTAAAATCTAAAAACGTATACAACAACAAGCATTGCCATAGCCAATAGGTCTCGCTTTTGGGACCTTATAAGTATTTAGTTATGCAGCACAATATCCTTGGTGCAACAACATCAACTGTTGCATGGCTAAACACTTATAAGGTCCCAAAGGCGAGACCTATTGGCTATGCCAATGCTTGTTACACTTGTTAACACTGTTTGGGGAACGGTTGCCCCCAATTACCACCAGTTTAACATACCAAACATAGCAATCAGCTACCCAAAGTGACCAGTAAACATTTGCCTACCACTGTGCAGTATTTTAAGCAACTTTCGGACCGTTTGAGCTAGAAACATGTTTTTTTGTTAAAACCTGCAGATTATGAAGCAGACGATAGATTGTGTGGAAAACGCAGCATATCCATAATTGTGCGAAAAAACGCAGCGGGCACAATTGCATAATTACCCTGGCCCTGCCTGTAAGTAATAAAGCCAAAGCCGATCCATATCAAGCAAAAATTGCTTTGTTACCGCGGGGCCTCGCTTGTATAAAAAAACAGCAACACAATAACGGCGAGGGTTATTAATAGATATCATTGCAACATCTCCATCGCAACACTTTGAAAGTACGTGTTAGAAATCGACGGCTCTTGCGAGGCTCTCGAAATGATGCGTTGCAGGCGGAAACTGCTCCTGAAGAGATGCGAGCCCCAAAAGCAACAGCCGGAAGTCGAGACGTAATCTGGGTTTACTAAACCACGAGTTCGGATCAGCGATGCACGAGATAACGTTGTTGACATTTGCTTTTTTTCCCAAAGCCCAGATTAAAGCTTCGCTGGAGCAAACAAGTTGTTTTTGAGAACTCCACTGAGGCGCTTAATTGTCGCTTTTATTATTTTTTAGTTTTACAACGCGGCTGTGCACAGAGCTTGTGGTCCTGCACTGTCTGTCATTTGCTTTCAATACCTTCACGCAAGGTATCGCTGAATGGAGGATTAATGCCGACGTGAATGGGAGCACAGACACATTTGCTAACGATTTGTTTGCGCAGGCTTTGGCAGATTTGGGGACCGTGACCTGGAGCAAGCCTCCAAGAGGCCCGCTAAATGTTTTTGTCTGAGCCTTTTGCAAACATGTTCACAGGTTGACAGTAAAGCCACAGAGTGGGGGAAGTGTGCCTGCAAAGCGTGCATGTTTTTGGGCGAAAAAGTGAATGGATTCCAAGAGGCCTCCTCCTATGCAGCGCATGCGCGCTGCGTAGGCGAGTCCTAAAAAACCATGGTCAGGTCAGAAAGTCAGTCCTGATTAGAAATGTGTCTTGCCCTATGTATTGCTCAATTTCACAAAAAGTTGACCTCTAAACTAAATATCAAAATATTAATCCTGTCAATTTTTCGTGTTGATGAAGTTAACTCTTCAATCCTGTTCAATGTTCATAGTTTGAAATAGGCAGGTCATTTCTGCCCTGTCGATATTTTGAACAAGCACGGGCAAACAAATAGGTTTGACTTTAAGAGCCAATGCATGTAAATAAAGGCATCCACAGATGCTGTTTACATGTCCTGCTTGCAGAAATGTAATGTTGTTTAAGAAATGAAAGACTTGGAAAGCTAGCACAAAAGGATGTCCTTATGTATATGATGACCTATTATGTACATATATAGGTATTCACACACAAAACGGCAGCTTAGTACAAAGTCATGACTTTGATCATTGTGACATCGTCATACAGACTTGCAGTTATTTTGACATAGTCATAAATCCTTCAACAATGACACTTATTGCATGACAACTTTGAAGAAAGCGGGAAAACTTTACTTTTTACCAATGACTTGTGTATTTTCAATTTTGATATTGCACAATGATTTGATGAGTGTGTGTGCGTGTGTGTGACTGAGAAGACACCTCTGGTTCTGTATTTGTACAAACATGTTTAATTGATAAAAAAATAAAACATTGGTTTCTTTGAAAGGTCATATAATACAGGAAGATTGTAAGCCTAAATTGAAGCAGCATGGGGCAGTCCAGATCGATACAGGGGTATTGTTCCAGATCCTGGGTGCATGGATGGAGAAGCCCTATGGTCCTGTTTTTAGGTCTCGCCTAGTGTTGCAGCGCATGTGCTGCTCGCTCGGCGAGACATATTGTTAGAGAGGAGTTTTCAGAAGGGAGCTCGAAGCCCCGCCCATCATTTTCATTGGGTCGCATCAGCGTTTATGCTAAACGCTGGCTTCCCATTGAAAAGGATGCTTTTTGGCCACTGCCCTTTCTCCTTTTTGTCCGGCCCATTCAGACTGGATCGTCTGCTTTGCAGCCGTTGCGAAGCAATTGCTTATCTTTAGGGGGGGCCATCTGTTTATGAGCTTTCACTTTTGTTTGCGAGGCGGCGCAGGGGCCATCTGTTTTTTTTCCTCAGCGTTCCTAATGGCCGAAAGCGTGTGTTCGTCTGGAGCATGGAACTCCCAGAATCTTTACGACAACACTGGTTTGAAGCATGCCTCTGGGAGCGCGACTGTCAGGGAGGGGCTCGGCATTCAAATGTGAGCAGCACATGTAATCAGAAAGCAGCCTTGGCTGCGTGTTGTCTTCAAGGGGTCAACTCTACGTTAGTGTGTGTCTGTGAAGCTGGCTCATTTGCCAGTACTGCACAGGTTCTTTGTACTGGTACTAAAGTTATCTATATGGCCCGTACCTGGTCTGTGCGTGACTGAATCTCAGCCGCATCTGCCTTAGATTGACCTTCTCTGGAACTGTATCTGGACTGGATCGTTTGCGTCACGGCTGTGTTGTAAAAGAATATGGAGTTTCGATAGAGAATGTACTATAGTACAAATGCAATGCAATAGATTTCGCAATTAGAACAAAGTGAGCAATTGCTGTTTTCCATTACACCATTTGAATAATGCTTCACAAAGGTAAAAAAAAAAAACAATGTCATTGCGAGAGCTCTTGCATTGTAAATGCTTGTTTTATTTCTTTACACTTCTTCATCTGCAGTCTGACGGTGTCCTGGCTGCAGGTGCGCAGAGAACCACCAGAGATGGTGAACTAGTCCACAAGAAAAACAGGAATGTTGGTCAGGATGGCTTTGCAAATGATGCAGCTGGTTTTGAATATGTATGATGGACAGTAAGGAGAGGCAGTGGAGTTCCATCAGGATGGGGGATGATGTGCTCAAATCTTTTGGATGAGAAATGCTGTGTGTGTAAGATGCCCTTACGGGGTGCCTGTGTGGAGTCTGGAAGGTCATGGAGCAGTGCTTTACCACTATCCGGATACCCAGTGCACAAAGGCTTGAATAGCTACCATGAAGTCACTTTGTACAAGAAACAGTTTTACTTTTTTTAGAAGGGAGCTGTTACTGGTCCGTCTTTGTTTTTTGCAATATGTTCTTTGAGGGTCAGGTTGATGTCCAATGTGAATCCAAGTGAATTGGTATTCATTGAAAGTTGGAGTTTGAACCCATCAAGAATATTATCACTGAGTTATGCTTGTACTGTTTGTTGTTTGTTATTCTTAGAAAACAACACACCTTCTGTGTTGGTTGGGTTGAACTTCTGGTAGGTGTGGAACATTTGGGCCTGCATGATGTGCAGACAGTGTTTGAGACATTTGGATGCCTGATGCAGAGGAGACTTTTTAGTAGAGTTGAGTATTATCAGCATATTGGTCAAAGACATTTGGAGGAGCACCAGGTAAAAAGTCCAATCAAATATCTTTTCATAGATCCTTTATTTTTCAAATGTCCTTTCTTTATATTTACAACAAGAAATCCAGCCAACGCGTTTCGTTCCAAAACACTTGAAACTTCATCAGGGCTGAAAACCAATTTTATAACAATATCAGAAAACGGCACAAGACACTACAGAACAAGACAAGAATAATAACATAAATATAAAGATGGAAAAGTAAATACCAATGATATTTAAACATTAAGATCCAGAAGACAATATCAAGAAAAAGAGACTAGGGACTAGGTTTTCAAGGAGAATCCCAATGATGAAGCATGCCACCTACAATGGGTGAGGGATTTTGTCCTAACAAAGGTATTCTTCCACAAGCACCATGAGATTAGCCATGATCTAAAAGGTGAGACTTTTGCCTTGCAGTGAGTTGTATTACCTTGAAGTTTATACACCGGCCATTTACTGTAGCAGTGATTGCGTGAGGGTTAGCTCCCCTCTCATCTCCATGAAGGCCTTCTGATTTTCTGGTAACCTTCATTTCTTGCAATTGTTCTAACAGGACAGGGATGCTGCTGCTACCACAACTCAATCTCATTCACAAATATTGCCCACCACTCTCTCCTTAAAATCTATTTACCTTAATGCCGGATATGGTTAGCACCTCTCATAATTTTTTCTTGTCATTAAATCTACTCTCACTTATTCAAAACATAATTGTCTCTTCACATACAGTATGCATACCCCCCACAGCAACTCCTTTCTGTATCCAAGCCCTGCTAAAGAACTTTTGTACATAGTTCTAAATATTGATGTGACACAGGTTACAAATGTCTTTCCAAATATAATTTCGCCTTACCTATAAAAGCTTTTCTCAGGTTTCATTTTTCACACGTATTTGCACTCTATTTCAATCTGAAACTTTGACGTATTTTAGTGTTTGGATCCCTGTCTAGCCTTAAAAGCAGACTAGCCTGCATTTTTTTCTAATAATTTTCGAGGGAAAAGGGACAACCCAGGGATCTTGGCTGGACAATTTACTATCAACAAAGGGGACCCTACGGGGGAAGTGTAGCCTTTGACTTCCACAGCAATAGTATTAAGAAGTGAAAACCTCTCATGCGTGTACGTTTTTGTTATGCATTTATTGCATTTATTTGACCAAATCCCATTTCATAATGCAAAAATTTCTTTGACAGTATAATACAATATGTATACTTCTTTAAAAACACAGGGGTCCTAAAAAGTGACGGTGCAGTGAAAAATGATATATAGTGACTAAAAAGTGCATGTGCAAGGATGATATGATGTTATAGTCAACACCCATGATACGAGTATCAAAATCCACTATAACATTTTAAAGAGATGGTCCACATATGTTGCTGTTGAGGGTTTTACCACTAAGCATAGTTAGTTAGAACAGGGTCATCATCAGGAAGGAAAAATATATACAGGAGATACCAAGGGATTGGGGGAAAGAGTTCCACAATCGAAGAAATACCAAATACTATTTCTTTTTTTTTTTAAATATATTTTTATTGGTATTTACATGTTACAAATAACAAGTTTCTCGGACATTCACATAGGGCAATGCGGCTTGTGGTGGTGGCTATTTTCGATTGTGGTTGAGTGATTGGTCTTACAGACTACTCTTGTCTGCCCCACAGATTTGCGCACATATAACACTGAACATTTAAGTTATTGCGATTGGACGCGTAACTAATTGGTATATATAGTGTAACACAAAACATAGAAGTGTTGGGCAGTTGTTTAGTTGCGTTTGGCTGGTTTCACACATTTTGTTGTTCATGGGGGTTTGTATGGGTTTAGGAATATGTATAGATTTGACCACATCCCTCTGTTCGGGTTCCTCCCTGGTGTGTGTCTAAGTGCAGTGTTGTCCGCCCCTCTGAGAAAAGTCACCCAATTCAGCCACCCCTTGAATGTGGCTTTGGTGGTGTCCTTCCAATTGGCTAGCACTGTTCTGATTGCTGTCATCAGGAGGAAGTCCAGGAGGTTTCTGTCCTGTTGTGTGGCTATGTCTGCTGTGATGTGTGCTGTGGATGTTGTGGCAAATGTGTGTTCTAGAGTACAGCCTAGGGCTTTGTTAATGAAGCTGAACCCCTTCCCCCAGAATTTGCTGACCTTATTGCAGTGGTAGATGAGGTGTGCAAGGTCTCCCTTTTCTGTGCCACGGTTCCAGCAGCTGTCGCTGTCTCTCTGGCCTATCGAGGCTAGGCGAGCTGGTGTCCAGTGTGCTTGGTGTAGTAGCCAGAATTTCGTCTGTGCTAGCACTGGGGATATCATATTTTTTGATGGTGCCGTCCAAAAGGTTTGTAGTTCTTGTTCAGTGAGTCAAAGAAGATTTAGCAAGCAGGGGCCTGTGATCAGATGTCCCACAGATAAGACTGGAACTCTCAGTCCATTAGGGCTCCAATCTGGATTAACTGCAAGTAGGGTAAGTTAGGATGGGAGGAGCCCAAAGGATATTCAAGTTGTAAGTGAATAGTGGCTTGGGATTTGGTAAAATAAATACACTAAAAGCATAACAAAAACTTACTCGCATGAAAGGCTTTTCTTTGGAATACTATTGCCGTGGAAGTCAAGGGCTACACTTCCCCCGCAGTTATCTAATAATGGTATGGAAGCCTCTTTGACTAAAAGTAAATGTTCCATGGTCACTTCCATCATTTTACTATTTGAATAATTTCTAACTGTTGGGGCAAGTATTGCCTTCTGCAAGACTGCAGGAACCACTTTATATCTATTAAACTAGCTTTGCAACACTCTTTAACTGCATTGCCATTTATATTCCTATTAGGATGAAGACTATGCTGGAAACGATAGCCCCGACAATACCTTGATATCAGTGGCCACTCGCGATCAGCCAGGACAGCCGGACAAGCCGAATCTGAAAGCAGGAAACCAAGAAAACGGAACAGGCCAAGCAGTAACACCAGTGGCCACCAACGGACACTCCAACAAGCAGCACATTGTGGCGGACACAGAACTGTAACATGGGGAGGTATTTGGACACCTCCTGTGATGTGTAGTGGTGCACCAAGGGAGGACAAAGAGTTCCTATCAAAAATGACTATTTACCTATGATCACAACAGCCTATGTTCTCAAGGACCTCAAGTCGTTACCATGAAAGAGGAGAGTTATGCTTTTTTGAGCTTGGCAATCAGTCCAGTGTTAATTCCTACCAGGGAAAAGGAGGGCATTGCAATAGATAGTGCCCAAATTAGAGTAACTCAGTATCCTGCAGCCCTTTCCAGAGTGGGCCGTGCCAGCCGACTCACATATGACACTTTTGAATAGACTTGAAGTTAAAAGTGTGACCTCCTAGTAGCATTTGCTTTCATTGCCTTTCATTGTCTTGTTCCATGCAAAGGTCACATTGAAACTGGGCGAGAGAAAGAGATACCTGCATGAAAGAATAATTAACTAGTATAAGTCTGTGAGAGGTAAATGGCAGCGCTCTATCCAGTTGATGCCATCAGAGGATATTTTGCTGTCTGGTCTTTGCGTCATAAGCCTTGCAGTGGACCTTCGCACCTAGTCAGCCTTACTGTACTTCTAGCTGTACCTAGGGCCGAAGCTGTGCTTAGATTCTACACACTAGAAGCAAAGGGTGTATCATACGCTAGTTGGAATGGCACACTGGCCTCCCCCATCATGGAAGTGGGTGGGGCTAGTGTCAGCACAGAGCTGTTCTAGCAAACATTTCATATTCCCTAACGCACCACAGCCTGCTCACCAGAGGCAATTCAGGTCACAATGCAGGGCCTAACAAACTGTGTACAAGCCACTGAATCTAGCAAAAACTGTGTCGGTGGCTCGGTCCTTAGCTTTATGTTTTGAGGAGTGGTTGGAGGCATAACTACTTACTAAACATTCCTTTCCTGTAAACAGAGCGTGCATGGCTGGTGAGTTAGTCCAGTGGCTTTGCGTGTATTTGACCTATACATGTACGTGCAATGCTAAGGTCCTTTCCTGCTCGTTAGGAAATGACCAAACCATTTTATGCAATTCCTTAGCTTGTGCTAATTAGTACAGATTTGGGCAACATCAGTCTCCTTTGCTTTACCACCTGTTAGGCCCTTGGAGTGGCTTTTAATTCCTGACTGGGGCAGTAGCAGTAGTTACTGGCCCCAAAGAGAATCATAAGTGCTGAAGTATTACCACAACCAGTATCCAGGGTGCAGCAATACCAAATGATTTTTGAGAATAAATCTCCCAGGTCAGGCCTGGTGGACTTTCCAATAAATGCAATTGGTTGATGAGTTTACACGTGCAGCTTCTGCATGTTATTCCCATCGGCATAGGGGTCAACAGGGTGTCACAGAGTAATAACCAATACACCCAGTACTGGAAATATTGGGTGCGATATCACCCCCCTTTTACCAGACACTCATAGTGAGATCTTAGGTGTTTGCGGAATGTGCCCACTTGAATTATTGAATTGAATTAGGCTTTTATATAGCGCGACTGCCACCCTACGGGTATCCTGGCACTCAGACTTCAATAGATCAACCTAGACACAGACCGGGGGGACAACAGTAGGGGAGGCTTAAGGATTAATCCTGGGAAAGAGACAGGTTTTCAGGCTCTTTCTAAACTCTGCCAGAGAGTTGGCTTGTCTGATATTCTGGGGCAGTTCATTCCATAAGTGGGTGGCTGCCACATTAAAGCCCCCCCTATCCTAGAGCGCCTGAATCTGGTGGACGTCAGCAGATTTGCGCTAGAGGAACAGAGCTGCCTTTTGGGTTTATACCAGGTAAACTTCTCTTGCAGTGGGACAGGACCAGAGTTGTGCACAGCTCTGTAAACAATGCAGAGTGATTTAAAGTGTACCCTTTCTTTAATAGGCTGCCAATGAAGGTCTCTCAGAGCCAGCATTGTGGAGGAACTGCATTGCCTATTTAACACCCTCTTTGCCGCCATAGACTGGACTCTCCGCAACCCCTGGAAGACGTATTGCGGTGCTCCCAGATACAGGGAGTTGCAGTAGTCCAGCCTACTCAGCACTATATTCCTCACTACTAGGGAGCGCGAGTCTTTAGGGAGTAGTGGAAGGATCTGTTGTAGCATGCGCATTAAAGAAAGGCATAAGCCAACAGTTTTGTTAGCCTGCGACTCCACACTTCAGGGTCAGATTGGTAACACGGGCACCCGGGAAATGGCCGAATGGCCGGTAGCCGAGTTCTAGCTGTGGGCTGCTTTTTTGGGCAGCCTGGGGGCTGTCTGTGCTGTTAGGATGCCGCCAGCGACCCAGTGGGTGCCTGAGTGGCCTTTCTAGAGGCAGATGGGCGGAGGTATCACTCCCTTTCTCTCGCTGGGCCGGCCCATTAATATGAGCGTGGGCAGGGGGACTGAGCAGAAGTGGTTACACTTGCATTCATGTGTGACTCAGCAGTGTGAAATAATCTGTGCATTTTTTTCTTATCTAAGTGAAGTTAAAACATGCCCCCACCCCCTTTCTTTTCATAAAACTTCGCTGAAGCAGTGTTTTGGGGAAAGGCAATAAGCAAATGTGGGCCACTTTTTTCTGGTGTGCCTGGGCTGATTTTTGATCCCAATCCAACCCTGGCCAACATGCAAGACGCATGTTAAGTTACAGGTCCCAGAGATGGAGCTGAATATGCTGAAGACCACTGGATTCTATAGAGGCAGGTAAAGTGTAGTTTTCAGAAAAACACATGGAATTTATGTAAAAATACTTTAAAGTACTCATATTTAATAATGCCTGGATTCTGTTATAGAAACAAATAATCTGTATAAAGATAGTGAAATCAAAGGCTAGCCTATCTTTTTTAACATTTCATGACCATGCTATGCCCAACTGAAGTTTCCGTCCTCTGTTTTTATGCAACCCAGAAAAATCAATATTGTGTGCAGCTTTATATTGCAATACATGTAAATTATTTTGTTTGTAGTATAGAATAAATATAAAAGATGCATTTTATGTTTAGTGAATGAACAAGAGAGACTCTTCTCTCGACCACCTGCCTGCTTCAGGTGTCAAAGTTCTGGATTAGGATGCAGAAGGCTGGAAAGTCCGTTTTGCTACCCTCAGCCAGCACACTTGGTTATATTGAGCAAGTCGAAAGTCATTTATTCACTGATCTTCTTTACCTTAGCTCAAAAATAAATGTCTGCTGCAATAAAGCTTAAATTTACATTCTTACTCTGTGTCTGTACTTGTTGAAAGAGTGCACATTGTTTTATCTCATGTTTATTGTATATTTTTCCCTTCACCATGTTCCTGTAAGTTCTAAGTAATTTACTTGGGTCTGCCCACTTCATAACCCCCCTTTCTCCTCCCGTGGTTCTTCCCTCTTCCTGGAGCTTGACTTAGAATGTTCATGGTAATAGTATTCTAATACTTCTTTGGCGGAGAGCGGAGGCTGGAAATAAACTCCTGAACTTACATTGGCTGTGTGAGTAATTACTTCACTGGCGACGATCTGTGTGAGGGGTCAGATGACCAACCCCCCCCCTTTTTGGATCCTACTCCGCCTACAGTGACTACTATTGCCAGGGACCTCATTCTATTTATCAAACAGCTGGCTGAAGGTACTGTTTTCCACTTACTTCTGTTTTTTACTCCTGCTCCACCATTCTGGGGTGTGGACGTCCTTCTAACAGCTGCACCGCCTCCCTCACCGTGTGGCACCACTACCGCTTTCTTGAGGGTGCATGGAGCGGAGCAGATGTAGTTACCGGACTGTGTCACTGCTTTCTTGAGGGTGCTTGGAGCTGTGCAGTTGCAGTTACCGAAGTGAGAGAATTCTTGTTTTTGCCACTCCCTTGATGGTGTACCGTTCCTTTCCTTCTCAAGGAACATTTCAGCATGGAGTGTGCCCAGTGCTGCATCTCCTTTTAGTAAGCCCACCCGGGCTTCTTCCTTTCGATGTGCGGCGTGGGAGTGTGTCTACGCCATCTGGTGCTTGCATCTCCTCGCAGCAAGCCTAGCCTGGCTTCTTTACTTTGACGTGCGGCATTTGTTGTGGTGTTGAGAGTGCCCATAACCTGCATTTCCGCACAGCAAGCCTTCTCCTCCCGGACATCCTCTCATCGACTTGCGGTGTGTGGAGCATGTCTTCACCTTTCGTTACCTGCCGTTCCTTCAGCAACTGCTTCCCGGGCGTGTGGAGGCGGACTAATTGGGTGGGTCTTCCTTCTGCCGCCTGTCGCTGCTCACTGATGGACACAGCTGTTCCGCATTAATTTTCTCAGCCGCCCCTCTCTACCATCATCAGGGGTTTCTTGTGCCTTTCTTCACTTTTGGGGCTCACCTAAATAAATCATCAGCTTCTGTCTGCCAGCACGTGTATCGGAGACACGCACTCCACTTTTCTCATTGCATTAGCGAGTCTCTTTACAGTGATGTGCACACCAGTAATAAAATAAATAAATAAATAGATAAATAAATAAATGTATTAGCGTGTCACTCCACGGTGATAAGCACACCAAATGTTTGAGGATTCATCGGTGGCACTCACCCTGTGCTGAGTCTGTTAGTCACCTGATTGCTGTAATCCACCTTTTCTAGTGATTCGCATGTCTGTTCACGGTGACACGCACACCATATATTTTGCTCCAAATTCTTTTCTCTACTGCCACAATTGTATGCATGTAATTTCGGTGACACGCACACCCCTTTCTATTTTTGAAAGCCTCATGCGTGCCATTTCACGTTGACAGGCACACCATTCCTTATCATCAGCTTTCTGGTGTCTTTATCACACCTGGTTTAGTGCTATTGCTTTTTCTACTTTCGCATCATAGGTGTGACTTCTATACTTCTATTCATTCCCTGGTATCTCATAATATGATGGCAGAAGCTAGTATGTCCCAACCTGCTCCTTTCCTAAATGAATTTGGCAGGAAGATCTTTGAGTCTTTACCTGAACCTGAATCAGGAAATAGCGACTCTGATGAGGAAGAGGAGGATACTTATAAATCTACCCTGCTAAAACTATGAATTCACTTTTGAGACAAAGTGAACATTGTACTAGAGGGGCCTAAGTTCTTCAGCAGGGTTCAAGGCAAACAAGAATCTGTTTCTACTTATGTGTCAGGGCTTAGAGGATTGAGCAAGTTATGCGAGTTTCAAGAACTTAATGATTCGCTTATAAGAGACCAACTAGAGCGATGCACTAACAATAATAAGATCCAAGAGAAACTTTTGCAAAAACAACCCAATCTTGAAGAAGCCATTGTGTTGGCTACATCGATTGAACACACTGCCATATGTTTGAAAGAAATCAGATCCCCAAACTCTAGTGAAAAAGTTTCTGAAATAACAGAATTAGGAACTGATATAGCCATATGCAAGATAAAGAATGATAAAAGTGCTACCCAATTGAGCGATAAAGAACATTTCAAGCTTAAGTGCTTCTGTTGTGGAAGTAGCAACCACTTAACCAATAATCCTAATTGTCAAGCTAAGACAGTTGTGTGTAGGAGGTGCAATGAAAGAGGTCATCTGGCAAGGGTATGCAAAAGCTTCTCAAAGAAAGGATTTGGAAGTGAATATAATCCTCCAGAAGAGAAATTCCAAGTAAAAAAAAGTATTGCAAGTCAAGGAAAGTATAGAAAACCAACAAAAAGATCCTGTGTGTGAAGTTCATTTAGAAGGAAACAGTCAAAATGTTTGCAGACTCATGTTCACCATTTACTTTACTGAACTACTCTCACTATAAGTCCGTGGGTCAAGTTAACAAATATGAGTTACTCCCAGCTGATATTTCACCCAGTGGGTACAATAGAGATCCCATCCCTTTGAACGGCATGATTAAAACTCTCATATCCTTGAAAGGCCACACTACGGTTGGCAAGGTGTACATAGTGGAAGAGGGGTCTAATCTCCTCAGGTGGCAACACCAAAAGGAATTGGGGATCAAGCTTGATCCCAATAATCCAGAGCACATAATTGATGAGTACCCAGAAGTTTTCTCTAGTAAGTTAGGATTACTTAAAGACTTTCAACATAAAATCAAAATTAAGCCCAATGCAAAACCAACTATACATAAACCAGGCTGATACCTTATCTTGTGTGGGATCCGTTAAAGAAAGAACTCAATAGGCTTAAGGACTTAGGCATCATTCAACCCATCGATTGCTCAGACTGGTTAGCACCCATCGTAATTGCAAAAATAAAATCAATCTGAAGACATTAGGCTCTGTGTTCATTTACGTGATCTTAATGCCAGCATGACACGAGACATCCCTTACCACGCATCCACGAGATGTTGAGCACAACGAGGGAAGCTACATGTTTTAGTGTCTTAGACCTCTCTATGGCTTACCATCAAGTAGAATTGCACCCAGAGTCTAGACATTTAACAGCTTATACCATGTTTCGTTGCATGTGATTTGGACTCGCCTCAGCTGCAGCTGTTTGAAAAAAAAATCATGCAGCAAATACTTGAAGGGGTACAGAAAACACTCTGTTTCCAAGATTATGTTCTGATCTAAGGTGCCAATACTGATGAACACGACAAAATCCTAAAAGAAGTACTCTCTAGGTTTAAAAATGCAGGATTAACTCTTAAAAGAGAGAAATGCTTGTTAGGTGTTAATACAGTAGAATATTTAGGTCATAGCATTTCAATAGATGGTTTTAAGCCCAAAATGTGCTTCTTAGAAGCTGTTAAAAATGCACCTGCTCAAGAAAATAAGGAAGAGCTTAAGTCCTTCCAGAGACTAGCTGAGTTCATGGCAAAGTATGTGAAGAATTTTGCAGACTTGACGTCTAATCTTAGAGATCTGGTAAAGAACCATGCACACTACCAATGGACGGAGGATCACCAAACTTCCTTAATGAAAATAAAAGACGCTATTCCTGCCGCTCCTTATTTGTGCAACTTTGAACCCAGTCCTAAAACATTTCTGACTACAGATGCCAGTAACAAAGGATTGAGAGCCACTCTCTCCCAATTCATAGAAGGTAAAGAGAAAATTGTGCGAAGTCCGAAAAAAACTACTCTGTTGTGGAAAGAGAAGCCCTCGCCTGTTTTTAGGCGGTCAGACATTTTAAGTTCTTCCTATGGGGAATACAGTTCTGCATACGCACTGACCATAAACCACTGATCAATGCAAAAACAACAATTGATGGACAGAATGCAGAACAATGTCATACATTCACCCCAATACAGAGATCTGGGCCTAAATCCATCGTTAATTTTGCTCACCATGCCATTCCTGTTTGGACCCCGCCATATGCAAATCAGTCTTGACCCTCCGCCCTATGTGAACAGTCCAGCCCGAACTGCCAGGCCAGGTCCTCCCTGGACTGGAAACAAGCATCCTAGAAGCATTTCCACTCCTTTGAGTCAGTGGAAAGGTGTAGAGACAAAAGGGTACAGTCATAAATCATTTGCAAAATAGTTATGCAAATTTAGAAATTCATACCAACCCAAGTTCAAGAAATTTGGAAAGCTACCCTCTGGCAAAGAGAGTAAGAAAGGCCCCTCAAGAAGAGTTAAGGAGCAAAGTTTTAGAAACAGGTTTCAGCAGAACATCAGCCAGCCCATAGAAATTAGGAAAACGGCAATACAGCCCTCTCCTCTAGCAAAGTAGAAAATCACGCCTTCTTACCTCACCTTCCGAGCACCTGTAGTTATACTCTAAATTCTCTATAGTCCATCCCATATTGTGTCATAACACGCAATTTTCAGTTCATTCTTGGTCAAAACAGGGGGCGTTCTATCACACCACTCTTGACATGACAATTTCGCAAAAGATCCATTGTTCGTATACTGATTTTATCAACTTCTTGCCAAGGAAATACACATGTCAAGCTTCCATGGTTTATGTGCTTCCTCCATCTCAGTCATGTATCAACTTTTGTGCCTTGATTGTTTCAATGCGCTGCTCACTGAGGAAGTGTTCCATTCTTTATTTCAATTTGTTTCCTCCATGCAACCTTGGCAGACACACAGGGCTTGCAAAGGACAGTTCACATTTTTCCTCCCCTTCTGATCCGTCTTTTTAATTTCAAAAGTGACTCTCAGGCCTTTTTCTGCAGAGCAGAAAAATCACACTTCTAGGAAAGACAAATACAAATGTTATTTATTGTTTAGAAAGTCGCACTACTAAATACACCCTATGTGATGCATACTTTCTCGCTTTATCTATGCGCATTTAAAGGATTATTCTTTTGATTCAGTTTAGTGTAAAATAAAACCAGCAGCTTTTAGTCTGTTATTTTCACATGCATTTGCGGTCTACTACAGCAAATTTAACATGCGCTTGCACAGTTTTCGTTTTCTCCATTAGCCTTTTGCGTTTAGTTTGCACAACATCACTCGATTAGTGTTTTCACACAATGGGGTTTCAATCCAAGCAGGTTTTATTTCGCGGAATCCCTGCTCCATCAGATTGCTCAGCCTGGCTCTATGCCATCATTTCTCTGGGCAAATAGAATATTGTTTTACAACAGGCTAATGATTTATATCACTCGATTGTCCCCAAAGCAGCAAACTTTGGCCAGAACATCCGGTATTTTTAAGCTCTGCGCAAAGCCGTTGAAGTATAATTGTAATAAACATTTCCCCTTTCAGAAGCACTGCATTCCCCAAACAGAAGTAATACATTCTATTGTGTTCACAATTGCTTCATATTCACAAGTAAATCTGTGGAATAGGTGAGCCTGGAACAGCAGAATCTCCGACCCTCTAATTCCATGGGACATTCCTTCATCGACCTCCACTAAAAGCCTTTCCCCGTAAAAAGTTAATTGCTTATTTTGAATCGAAATATAAGGAGATTCTTTCAGCCAGCACAGGCCCTGTTAAAAAGCCTTCTTACCTTATCCCTCAACCAAGCTAGGGCCTTAGATCTTGGTGGGCTGGTTATTCTGTCACAACAGTGACACATATCCCATCTGGGGAAATATCCTATGGGATTTATATGTCGGCGGACTGGATATCCATCACCGCTGTGAGGGAGTAACCCGTCCGCTGAAATATAAATCAATCCGGAAGTTAGGAGGGCCAAAGGATGTGGGTAATCCTTCAAGACCATATAAAAACTGTGAGTATGATGGAAAGTTAGTATTACACAACTTTTGACATTCCTAGAGAATCAGTCTACAGCTACTTATCAGCCCATTAGTAATGGCCCTGAGTATGCTCACAAGGTACTGGGCAGAAAGTTCGAGGGAGAGCAAGTAGCAGTACTCTGTGGAACAAACCAAATGAAGATTGTTCACATCGACTGAATCAGGTCTGTGGATACCAAGTACAATGTCTTAAAGCGTTAAACACAATAGAGTGGTGAACATATACTGAATACCTGGATACTAGCCTTGGTGGGAGCCACCGCAAGTCATGGAGGATGGTAGCGCCTCTTCAGAAAGAGCTGTGTCTTAGAATCCCAGAAGACAAGTTGTCCTCAAGATGGAATGTCCTTATTTACAGGACACTGGCACGGTCCAAACCTGTTTAAACACATGCAAGGGCTGTTGTCCCTAGGTCAAAGCGGATAAGAGCGTCCATGGTAGAGATTTCAAACTCCTATTGAGTCACTGATCAAAAACACACCTTGATTAACACAGGTTTGGCTCGACCCTATCTCTAGTCTCAAGTAAATGTATGTGTCTAGTCTTCCTCCATCCATCCAACCTTCTTCGGAAAGAGTGAAAGGGATAATGCATAAAGCTGAGCTGCTTCAGGAATACAGACTTTCTAATGCTTCCCCCAGAGGCCAAACCGAGAGTCGTAAAAAAATGAGGGTTCAATCATTGTTTCATTTGATTTGCAAAGATAGTAATTTATATATTTGATAAATATATTCCCGAGAGTACTGCTGATCTCAAGATGCAGTGGTTCGAGGAAATATAAAAGTTTCCTGTTCATTTACATTATATATACTCTTTTCATTCTTATTTTTACCTATTATACATTTAATCCTGTGCCTTACTTTAAAACATTATGAAGTTCTGAAACACACATATATTAAAAAAGTTTGACTCCCTCAGGGAATCGAAAACAGGCCTACCTTCAGTCACGCCAGTCAATTAAATTATTATTAATCTATGTTTCATTGTTTTTGAAACCTCAAACATTTCAGCACAGAGCCCTAGACACATTGACACAGGTCAAAGCAATAAGAATTAATGGCTAAAGTTATCTGTAATTCTATACAGGGGACATTGTCTTCTTTCCATGGATTGCCATAGCAATGGATGTTCGTGATATGCAGAGTTGCTGTGAAGTTTGACAAAGTGACTAGAATTTATTTGTAAGCAATGGATGTGAAATGATAGCGCAGCCAAGCCTTGAAAGTCCTGATGCCTGTCGATTCCTGTGGAGACGCTGATACTTTTTACAAAGCGGTTTTGACGCCTCTCGCCTGGAGTTTCTGTTATGTTGTGGTTGCGGTGATTTGCTAGCGAGTTGCAGCCTGTTGCGAGCGAGACGGTACACCTGCTTGAGTTCAGCAGCTGTCTCCTGTTGCACGGAGCCCTGAGGCCCTGATGGCACCCGCAGTGCGACGTGTCTTCCAACAATCTATTAGGCTTTTGGCTCGCGGGCAGCATGGTTGTCCGGCGGTCTGCCTTGGAGTGTCAGGGTGCACCACCACCTGGCAAACAGCGGCCAGCGCTTGTCGATGAGACCTCTTGGTCTATAGCATTCATCCCCGCCTCCCAGCTGACCCTCCCTGCCGGCTCCCTTCTTATGACGCCCCCAGAGCGACCGCGCAGCGGACGCGCGCAGCGGGAGCACCGATTGAGCGCCGAAGGTGCGCCAAAGGTAAGCCCGTCTGCGCCCGTCCGCGCCTGGCCCGCGCCCAGTGCCAGGACCCCTGGTCCCCACCGCCGGAAGCCGTCCCGACGGACCTACGACGCCACCGACCTCAACGCACTCAACACCGGCCGAACACCGGGCTGCTACCGAGCCACACCGAGACGCACCCACGGACCCTTCAGCTGCCACTCCTGCAAGTTCACCTGCAACCGGACCCACGCCACACCAGCACCCACCAAGCCGAACACCAGCAGCACCCACCTGAAGTGCATCCTGCTCAACACCCGCTCCGTCCACAGACACGCCGTCGAGCTCTGGAACCTGCTCGACACCACAGACCAAGACGTCGCCTTCGTCACGGAAACCTGGATGAACGCCTCCTCAGCGCCCGACATCGCCATCGCCATCCCAGAAGGCTACAAGATCATCCGGAGAGACCGCGTCAACCAGACAGGAGGAGGCATCGCCATCATCCACAGGAACACCATCCGCATCAGGACCAACACCGACGACACCCTCGCACCCGCTGAACACCTGCACTTCCAGATCCACGCCAACCCCAAGACCACCCTCAGAGGCACCCTCATCTACAGACCCCCGGGACCACGCACACAATTCAGCGAGGACATCGCCGACTTCATCAGCCCACACGCCCTCCCCTCCGCCGACTACATCCTCCTAGGGGACCTCAACTTCCACCTGGAGAACAACAACGACCGCAACACCACCACCCTGCTGGACAACCTCGCCAACCTCGGACTCAAGCAACTGGTGACCACCCCCACCCACTACGCCGGACACACACTCGACCCGATCTTCTCTTCCAGCAAGGACATCGCCTTCAGCCACACCACGGGACTCCACTGGACGGACCACAGCTGCGTCCACTTCAGCTTCAGAAGGACCACGCTCCACCATCACCAGCAACAGGCTCCCCGCAGAAGCTGGAACAAGATCACTACAGACCAGCTCGCTACTTCCCTGAGCAAGAACCCTCCCACCAGCACAACCAACCCCAGCCAAGCAGCCACCAACCTCACGAAATGGATCAGCGACTGCGCAGACGACCTCGCCCCGCTGAAGACCCCGGCGAGCAGACCCGGCAGCAAGAAAGCCCCATGGTTTAACGATGAACTCAAGAGCTCCAAGAAGAACTGCATAGCACTTGAGAAAACCTGGCGCAGAGACCCAACACCGGACAACATGACTGCCCTCAAGCTCGCCACCCGAAAACACCACCAGCTGATCCACGCCACCAAGAAAACCGCATTCAAGGAACGACTGGACAACAATGCACACAACAGCAAGGAACTCTTCAACATCGTGAAAGAGCTCTCCAACCCCAACGCCGGAAACAACGACATCACCCCTTCGCAAGACCTCTGCAACTCCCTCGCCTCCTACTTCCACAACAAGATCGCGGACATACACAACAGCTTCAGCACTCAACCGACGCCGCCATGACCGAACCACCGCCCCCCACCACCACCCTCCGCGCCTGGACCCCGATCAGCACCGAAGACACCATCCGCACGATGAACTCCATCCACTCCGGATCTCCGACAGACCCCTGCCCTCACCACGTCTTCAACAAGGCCGACGCTGTCATCGCACCCCACCTGCGGGACATCATCAACACCTCCTTCGACATCGCCACCTTCCCGGAGAGCTGGAAGCACGCCGAACTCAGCGCTCTATTCAAGAAACCATCAGCAGACCCAACCGACCTCAAGAACTACCGCCCCATCTCGCTGCTCCCGTTTCCGGCAAAAGTCATCGAGAAGACCGTCAACAAGCAACTGGCCGCCTTCCTCGAGACGAACGGCTCCCTTGACCTCTCGCAGTCTGGCTTCCGGGCCAACCACAGCACCGAGACCGCCCTGATCGCAGCTACCGATGACATCCGAGCCCTGCTTGACAACGGAGAAACAGCGGCCCTCATCCTCCTGGACCTCTCCGCGGCCTTCGACACTGTCTGCCACCGTACCCTAGTACAGCGCCTCAGCAACGTCGGAATCCAGGAGAAGGCACTGGAGTGGATCACCTCCTTCCTCGCCGGAAGGACACAGAGAGTCCGCCTCCCCCCGTTCAGATCGGAGGCCACCGAAGTCATCTGCTGCGTTCCTCAAGGCTCCTCGCTCAGCCCAACACTCTTCAACGTTTACATGAGCCCCCTCGCAGCCATCGCACGCCAGCACAACCTGAACATCATCTCCTACGCCGACGACACCCAGCTGATCCTCTCCCTCACTAACGACCCCGCCACCGCCAGAGCCAACCTGCACGAAGGGATGACAGACGTAGCCACATGGATGTCGAACAGCCGCCTGAAACTGAACTCGGACAAGACGGAAGTCCTCATCCTGGGATCCTCACCCTCCGCCTGGGACGACTCCTGGTGGCCCCCCGCCCTGGGCAGCGCACCCAAGCCAACAGACCACGCACGCAACCTGGGCTTCATCCTGGACTCCTCCCTCTCCATGACCAGACAAGTCAACGCCGTCTCCTCATCGTGCTTCAACATCCTGCGCATGCTACGTAAGATATTCCGATGGATCCCCACCGAGACCAGGAAGACGGTCACCCAGGCCCTCGTCACCAGCCGTCTGGACTATGGCAACTCCCTCTACGCCGGAACCACCGCCAAACTCCAGAAGAGACTCCAGCGGATCCAGAACACCTCAGCACGACTCATCCTGGACATCCCCCGCTGCAGCCACATCTCCGGACACCTGAGAGACCTGCACTGGCTCCCGGTCAACAAGAGAATCACCTTCCGGCTCCTCACCCACGCACACAAAGCCCTACACAACCAAGGACCAGGATACCTCAACAGCCGCCTCAACTTCTACGCTCCCAAACGCCAGCTTCGATCGACCAGCCACGCCCTCGCCGCCGTCCCCCGCATCCGAAGAGCCACCACAGGAGGAAGGTCCTTCTCCTACCAGGCCGCCAAGACTTGGAACTCCCTTCCTACCCACCTCCGCCTGACCCAGGACCACCTCGCCTTCAGGAAGCAGCTCAAGACCTGGCTGTTCGAGCAGTAGCGGACCCCCTCCCCCCAGCGCCTTGAGACCCTCCGGGTGAGTAGTGCGCTATATAAATGCATTGATTGATTGATTGATTGATTTTGATAACTTTATTTCGGTCATAGACCATAAAAGTGCAGTTAAAATACATACATGCGCTAAGATAAAATACATAAATAGTTAAAAACATTGCGTTAAAAAAATTATTAAACAGTAAGTTATCAAAAGGGAAAGGGGTAGCGATCAACAGAGTTTATCCCAGTTAATCATGATAGACCTTCTACGCCACATGCCATATAGGTAGCAGGAAACAGAGAACACAATAAGAGGGGAGGTGTCGTGTCTTAAGATTCTGCAGGCTTGTGCACATTGTTTCAGTCCCAAATTTCTACACAACGGTGCCAACCAGCATCTCCGTAATTTACTGTAGGCTGGGCAGAAGAATAAAACGTGGACGATGTCTTCTTTACTGCTTTTGCAAGCTGGGCAGATTCCATCTTCTCGTCCAGCCCATGTACAAGTCAATGCCCCGATAGGCAGACAGCCATGTCTTAATTGGTTGTACAATTTCCTTGCTAGTACAGGCTGTATTAGGTCCAAAAATTCCTCCCTCTTGGGTGCGAGTTTCACCTGCAGAAATTCTGTAGTCAGCCTGCCCATGGTTGTCGAGCTGTATAGCAAACTTAAGTTATAATGTCTCAAAGAGGCCAACAGCTCTTTTCTCGGTACCGCTGGGCAGCTCACCTCCGGGGTCTCCCATAATTGGGGGAGGCCAATATTATATGCAAGGGTTTTGATGTGTGATAACCAAGGTGTATTCTTGCCCTTCAACCGCTCCCAAACTACAGGGAATTCAGCTCTATAATCCACTAACTCCGGTACTGTCCAGAGCCTTCTCCAATACAGGAGAGGTCGAGCAGCTAGCAGTTCTGTAATGGGCTCTAGACCTAGGTCTAATCTCAGGGGTACAAGCGGGGTACTCTGGGGAATGCCCACCAAGTTCCTCATGAAGGCCTGCTCCACCTTAAGTAGGCTTTGCGTGTTCGTGTAACCCCACAGTTCTGCGGCATACATCACAGTTGGCCTAGCTTGGGCACCATAGATCTCTAGGGGAGGGGTAACTGGCTTGAATTGGGTTGTTTTTTGGAACTTGCCTATGCAGATCATGAACTTGGTCTTCTCCAGGTTTATCTCCAAGCCCCTCGCGGCGCAAAAAGAAACAAACCCGTCCAGAACCCGCTGGATGCCCGTTGATGTTCGCGACAATAACAGAGTATCGTCTGCGAACATCAGGGCGGGCACCCGACCTGTAGCCAACAACGGGGCATCACTATCCCTGACTCTAGCTAATTCCCCCACCAAACCATTGATGTACAGACTGAAGAGCGTAGGGGCCAGGGCACAGCCCTGTCGAACACCTCTAGTTACGGGAAAGCGAGCTGATAATTTTCCGTTCTTCCCACACCTCACCTGGGCATAGTTCCCTGCATGGAAACGATTCAGGACATCTAGTAGATAGGGCGGGAGGCCAAGTTCTTTCAAGACCCTCCATAGGCTCTCCCTGGGCACAAGGTCGAAAGCGGCCCGCAGGTCTACGAAGACAAGGTAGAGGCTGCCACCCATTTTTACTGGCTTCCAGAAAAGGACCTACAACCTAAAAATTTGGTCCAGGGTCGAGATTCCAGATCTAAACCCAGCCTGGAGGGTGGTTAATATTTCAAACTCCTCCATCCATCCCAATATTCTTTCCAGAAGGATGCGGCCCATTAGCTTCTGGGTAGTATCCAGAAGACTAATCGGTCTGTAGTTCGATGGAACTAAAGGGCATCCCTTTTTAAAAATGGGGACGATTTCAGCGCCCGCCCAAGAGTCTGGGAGCTTAGCTCCCCTGAGGACCGCATTGAATAATACAACAAGGTACGGTGCCCATATTTTTGGCTGGGATCGGAAGAGGTCGCCCAGTAACCTATCAAGGCCTGGGGCTTTGTTTGGAAGAAGCCTGACAACAGCAGATTCCACTTCCTTGAGTGAGATGCTCTCAATGTTTCCTAAGCCCGTCCTCTCCCCAGTGTCCAACTGACCCATCTGGTCAGGCCCAAGGTCTATAGCATAGTTCAGCATCCGAGTTATGTGTGACTCCGGTCCAAACTAATACTGCCCTTCGCTCCTGCATACATTTCTTGACCCCTACACCATTTGCTCAGTGTGAGGTGGGGGTGGCTTTTGACTGCAATGCCCGATAGGAATTGCTGTTGTTGCCTGATATATTTATATTTATAGGCTTGACGTTTTGCTATTGAGGATCGCACTCGTCTATTTTGGGGAGTCTCTGTCTCTACACCCTTCACATGAGGTTTCTTCCTTAAGATGGCGGCCGAGCAGTTTGATGGAAATAAACATAGGAAAGTGGGACTAACATTAATTTCCTTTCATAGAAAGTATAGAAGGACTTTATACAACTTGCCAGTGCACTAAAAAAAGATAAGTCTTCTCACTGGGATTTTTTTTTCCAAAGATATTTTTATTAAATTTTCCAGCATAGATCTTGAAACAGTACCATCACACCGTCCCTCGCAGGGGAGTGACATAATTTGACAGGACTATAATTGATTAACAAGGTACGTCGCCCAATATGAATATAACTCCTTTCTCAATGAATTGCTTAAATGTAGGTTACAGTTTCTGATAATAACAGAGCTTGGAGTGAGTTCTTATAAGCATAAAATGCGAGCAAACGGTTCCACATGTGTTTTCTCTTCATTTCTGCAATGGTAGCTTCCCTACGCCTTCCAGCCGGAAGGTGCTACATGGAATGAACAAAAATCATATACAAAACAGCTCCCAATCGGGAGATAACGTAAACAGAAGAAGAAATAACCCCCCCCCCGGTCTTGGTGAGGAAGGCCTAGAATTTTGTGAGAGGACGGATGGCTGCCTCTCGCACCTGAGGACTAAGGGCACAGTGCATTAATTGAGTATAGTGGTATCTTTCTGTGTTCCCTAGTTCATAGTCCCGCTTGCAGTTATCAAAAGTGAGAGGGTCCAAATTATGAAACAGATATGTCAAAGCAAGGCATCTTCCCTCCCTCGAGGCGTCTAAGGACCCCTCATGTAGGGCCGGGGGAATGCCTGGTTAAAGTGGAGTGGTGTAAATGGAGAAGGGAACGAAGTACACCTGTCATCGCCTGCGACTGAGTCCCATACCCTTAAGGTGGTGCGTTCGGGAGTGCTAATGTATGTATTCTTAGGCCTGTCTTTTTGGGGCACCAAACCAGGTCCCATATAGTCCTTCCCGCCACACTGCGATCCATATGTAACCAGTGCTTATCGGATTCCCGCCTCGAGCATTCAACCAAGACTCTCAACTGCGCTGCTTTGTTATATAAGTGAATGTCTGGGAGACCACCTCCCCCTTCCTTGCGAGAGCGACACAATAGGGAGAAGGAGAAGCAAGCGCACCCCCTGCCAAATAAAGGGTAGGATCATAGCCTTATCTCGCTCTACTCACCATCTGTCTGATGATGGCACTCTCTCACTACTTCTATCTAACAACGGCTTGCGCAGTGTCTCATCATCCTCACCATTCAACATCCAAACTATTCCCTCCAACCCATTTAGAGAATCCAGTATTAACTTGAGAACTGTGAACAAGGATAATTTATTACTTGTCGCCACTTCAGACCTAGAAGCGGTAGCAACTAATTTGCATGTCAAATCGATGATTTTCAACTGCAGGTCAGGAGTTAAACATGCAGCGGATATTTCTGACCTCATCCTCACGTAAGAACCGGACCTCCTGATCTTAACTGAAACCTGGCTTAATGACACCTCCTCTACAATTTTGGACATCTTAGTCCCTCCCGAATATGACATCATACGACTTGATAGACATGTTAAAGTTGGGGGTGGCATTACTTGCATCTATCGCTCCATTCTCATCTTGAGACAGGTATAAACTTCTACAATGTCCTCCTGTGAACACCTCGGCATTGGAATCTGGAATAATGGCAAGATAGTTTAGTTTGCTCCACACGCTCTATCATCCCCCAGGAGGCAATCTTCTCTTCATCAAACAAATAATGGAGTCCGTAGCCGCAAACTCTGACCAACATCCCAACCATATCTTCCTTGAGGATTTCAGCTTACACTGGAATTACACAACTGATCCTTTACTGTGCTCCTTCAAGGCTTTCCTCACATCCTATGCTCAGGATACTAACAGCAGTAAGTTCTAATGGGACTTTATTCAAACCATTGTAACCAATCCCCAAAGAGAACCGACTCTCAACAACAGATCTGTAAATATAGATAACCTCACAAATATCAACTTAGAACAGACTACCTTAAACCATTCTATTAACAAGTTAAAGTGTGGGCTCATTAATTGCAGATCCGCTAGCAAACATGCTACTGATATATTCAATCTCATTTTAGAGAAAGATTTGGACATTATGGTCCTCACAGAAACTTGGTTAAATAGCTCCTCCTCACCCATCCTCGACTAACTTGTTCCTCCTTCCCATGACCTAATTCGACTAGGTAGAATTGGGAAACTAGGGGGAGGGGTAGCCTGCATTTATCGTAACTCAATATCAGTCAAGCAAGCGGACTCCATTGGGCTATCCTCCTGTGATTATCTATGCATTAATATCTCAGATGCTAAGCGCATCGCCAGCAAGCTACACATATTCTACCACCCCCCCAGGCGATAACTTGACCTGTATTGATGATATGATGGAGATCATGGCATCCAATGCCAGCTCACAAGTTCCTCATAATTTCTTTGGTGACTTTAGCCTCCATTGGAACAACGTAAACAATCATATTGTAGGCTGTCTTAAAGAGTTTCTGTCAGAACAGGAGCTATCTCAATTCTGTGACAGCCCATCTCATAACAAGGGAGAGACATTGGACCTCATCATTGCAAAACCAAACATCATCCTACTAGAATGCATCACCCCATGCGATTGGTCTGATCATTATTGCATCCTCTTCTCCATCAATAGCAAAGGGACTCAAAAAAGGGGCCAACCCTCAAAAACAAGGCAATGGAAGAGGAACTTACAAAATATCAACCCAATCACCTTGGTAAACCATTGTAACTCCGCTCTGACCCTCATGATGGACATGACTGATGTACATGACCTCACAATCTTCTCCATGCCACGTTACTCGAAATCCTGGACTCTACAGTGCCCCTCCAGGACAAAAACGTCTCCTCTAAGATTTCCGAACCTTGGTTCAACAAGGGCCTGAACTCGGAGGGTAGATATCTAAGAGTTGCAGAGCGTCTATGGAAATCGGCTCCTACCACTGATAACCTTAGAAGGTTAAGGAATTCTTACAATAGGAAGATTCTTAAGGCAAAGACAGACTTTTTCAGAACTCAGCTGAAGCAAGCTATCAACTGGCCAAAAAAACTCTTTGAAATCGTCAAGAATCAATCATGCAATACAACTATCTCTAGGGAATTAAACAACCTGGCCACACCTACCTGTGACATGCTTGCCAATTTCCTCCACGAAAAGACTAAGATGATCGAGCTTGACATGCAATCCAAGATGGTGCTTCCGCAAACTATGGTCAAAGATTCTAAATGTGGCGATTTATTCAAAGTACATTTTAATAATCCAGGGAAAGTCACAAAAAACAATGCCTCATGGCACACCTTCTCGCCAATCTCTCAACAAATTATCAACAACACTCTTCAAGCAATTAACCCCTCCAATCATTTCTCTGACCCCCTGCCTCCTGCCCTGTTCAAAATTGAAAAAACATCTATCCTACCTCTATGGGCCAAAATAGTAAACGCCTCCCTGAGTCAAGGTGTCATTCCGGATTGCCTTAAAATAGAGAAGGTCACACCTATACTAAAGAAAGCTGACGCCACTCCATCTGATCTAAACAACTACTGTCCTATAACCAACATCCCCAGTTTGGGGAAACTATTGGAGAAATCTGTACAAATTCAATTATGCAACCACATTGAAAATTATTACCTCTTAGACAGTCACCAATCGGGCTTCTGCCAAGGACACAGCACAGAATCTGCACTCACACATATTATGAATGACATATAAAAATGCTTGACCGCAATGAATCATGCCTATTGATTTTTTTTAAAAACATATTTCATTGGATTTTTATTCCATCATACAGTGTAGAACATTTATCACAACATCCACATCCTTCCATGTATGTCCTCTGTTTAACTCCCAACTCACCCCTTAAGTCCCTCCCCCTTACGATTGATGGTGTGGGCATGTTCAATTTCCCATTTCTCATCACGGTATCAGCTATACAGAAAGTTATTCACATCAATGTTCACTTCTTTGATGATCACATGCACGATCATTACTTAATCATCACCCTCTTCTGATTGTGGTTCCAGCAGAACATGGACCAGTGCTTCCCAAGCTCTTGCCATCTCCAACGCTTTATCATTTTCCACTCGTTTAGCCTGTTGGAACCTAACGACACTCTCACTACTCGCCCATTTACAGAACTCTGTGCGCCAGCGCTTGCTAGATGGTCCCTCTTTCAATTTCCAGTGCCACGTTATTTCTCTCTTGGCTAACAATAGACCTAGGTCAATAAACTTGCTAGTTATTTTAGTTTTAGCTGTATGTGGGAACCAGTGCAGCAAGGCATGCCGCGTCCTGGACTTGAAAATATTTCCTAATCCTTCCCGGGGTCAGGTAAGCTCGATGTAGTATAAAGAATTGTACCTGCTGGAACCGCGCATTCCTACTCCCCTTCCATGCTCTGTTAAGAATGTGGACCCATGCCGCATCGGGTATTGGGCGGCCTATACTCGCTTCCCATTTCGCTTTCAGATCAATTAACGGTCGTAATCCCTCATGCAACATTCTAGATTGGAGGCATGTGACCGCTTTTATGGTTCCTGCTGCCATTACGACATACTGGCAGGCCATTGTAGTCTCTGGTTCCGCCTGTCCACCCCTCCACTGCTTCCGAATCGTCGCTGTCACCGCTGCATGAATCAGGAAGCCCCCTTCGGGGAGACCATACATTTCTTGTAGTGCCTGAAATGTCATCAGCTCTCCGTCCGTGTACAAGTCCCCCACCATTTGGATTCACAATCGTTCCCATTCCAGTAGGGGAGTCCAATACCCTCCATGTGGGAGTGCCGTCAACATTCCCAGCGGAATCTCTGGCGCATATGGATGGACTACCCCGGCTTTATGTTGGCTCCTGTTCCAACATAACCTCAGTGTCTTCTCTTCCATCGTTAGGTCTCTCAGGTCAAGTTTCTGTTGAAGGACTATATAAGAGAGCACATGACGTTGTATCCCTCTTCCTCGTCCACTGTCAGGGCCCCTGAACTCCATTGCAATACCTTGTGTTAGAACCTGCAGCTGCGCCGCCAAATAGTAGAGCTCAAAATCGGGAACTGCCATTCCGCCCTCCTGCTTAGGTCTCATCAAAGTAGTCAGTGCTACCCGCCTTCTCCCGCTACCCCACAGAAAGCTTATGGTCAGAGACCTTAGTTCTTTAAATATGCTTGGCGGTTTCCAGATAGGTAAGGTACGAAAATAGTAAAGCAATCTGGGCAAAGCCACCATTTTGAGCAAAGCCACTCGTCCCCCTACCAATAGAGCAAGTGTTGACCAGAACGCCATACATCCCTGCAGAGCCTTTATACAGCGCCCTACATTCCCCTCCAGCAGGTCTACGGTGTCATGATAGATCCGAATCCCTAGATAGGTAAGGCATGTCGGTTCCCATGTGATCCCCTCTACTAACCCTGGTGGATTCAAACAAGGCCGTATCGGGAAGAGGTATGTCTTGTGCCAATTTACTCTAAGGCCCGACAGTTCCCCGTATCGCAAGAGCAAAGATGTTGCTCCTCGCAATGCTTCCTCAGTGTTCTCCAAAAAGAGGAGCAAGTCATCCGCGTATGAAGATATATACTGCGGTATGTCATTGAACCTCAACCCCTGGTAACTTCGTCCCAATCGTGCTCTGACCGCCAGGGGCTCCACCGCTAGTGCAAATAACAGTGGAGATAATGAGCATCCCTGCCTCCTCCCCCTCAGAACAGGACATTGGGTGGATATTACCTCCCCTAGTCATACCCTGGCCGTCGCCGAGGAATACAACACCCTCGTCCAGTTTCCAAATCGTTCGCTCAGCCCAAACCGTTCCAGGGTCTTGTGCAGGAACGCCCACTCCAGGCTGTCAAACGCTTTCTCTATGTCTACAGAGAGGACCGCTGGTGAGCGTGAGTCGCGTTGTCCCTCACCGATAACCCGTAATAGTCTTCTTATGTTTGAAGCAGTGTTCCTAGTTGGAATGAACCCCGCCTGGTCTGCGTGCACCAGCGTAGTCATGTATGGCAGGAGTCGGGTCGCCAATATCCGGCTTAGAATCTTATAGTCTACTGTCAGCATGGACAATGGCCTATAAGAGGTCACATCCGCATCTGTCCGCCCTGGTTTTAGTAAAGGGATAATCAGCGCCTCTCGCATTGACAGTGGCAGGTAGCCTAGTTCCCCGGCCTCTCTGTAGATCTATAATAAGCGGGGTGCCAAAATGTCTATATATTGTGCGTAGAATTCCGCGGGCAAACCATCTACTCCTGGAGTTTTGTTCCGGGCCATGTGTTTAACTGCACCGCGGATTTCAGCTAATGTTATGTCCTGTCCTAGTAGTTTTGCCTGCTCTTCTTCTAACTGTGGGAGCAGGGTCTCTGCCAGATAACCCTCTATGTCCATCTCCACTGCCTCTAGCTTACTCTTATACAGAGATTCATAGTAACTCGAAAACCGAGAAAGCATCTCTTCTTGTGAATAAGCCATAACCCCTGTGTCAGTTTCTATTCTCATGATCGGGCCACCCTTCGGTACTGGGTTTGCTAGGCCTGCCAACAGCGTCCCCACTTTATCCCCTTCTGCATGTACTCTCGCCATATAACCCCTATGGTCAAAGCTTCTCAACCGCTCAACTTCAACCGCCACTTTTTCTTTAGCTTCTATGAGCTGGTCCTGCAGCGTCGGCTGTTCCGGCCGTCGCCTTTCTATTTCCCTCAGTTTACCCTCTGCTTTCGTCACATCAGTGAGCACCACTTTCCTGACTCCTGAATATTTTCTGATGCACAGCCCCCTTATGACGACTTTAAAGGCATCCCATTCGACTGCTCTGGTAGCAGCCGTCCCCGTTTCCTCAAAATAATGTTCAATGCCCTCTTGTATTTCTGTTCGAAAGACTTGGTCTTCCAGTTATTCGGGACGAAGCTGCCACATAGGAATCGTTGACCGCACACGCAGCAATTAATCGACAGCAACTGCGGGTTGTGATCAGATACAGTTCATGTGAGGTATTCAGAGTGTGCAGCCACATGAGCAATCAAGCCAGAGCACAGAATTGCGTCTATCCTGACAGGTAGCTCATGTATTGACGAAAAAAATGAATAATCTCTGTCTCGGGGATGTTGTTTGCTCCATGTATCTATTAACCCCCATCTGTCCTGCCAGTCGAATCTGCTTTTAGCTAATCTCCTAACTGGGGAAATGGCTAGTGAAGGATGTGACCTGTCCAGTTTTACGTCCGTTATAGCATTAAAGTCGCCCCCCACTATTGCAGGGCCAGCCAAATAGTGCGCCAATGCGCCCGATAGTTGGTCCAAAAAGCGTACCTGGTCAATATTCGGGGCATACACACTACATAGTACGATGTCTCTACCGTAGAGCCTACCCTCCACCGCTACATATCTACCCTCTGAATCTAAAACGTGTCTTGTGGCCTGGAAAGGGACACCCGCTCTCACCCAGATTAGCACTCCCCTAGCGAATGCCGAGTATGCTGTGCTAAAAACTTTTCCCCTCCACCTATGCTGCAGTGCCTGACCCTCAGCTCTGGTGAGATGTGTCTCTTGTAGTAGGGCTATATGGATCCCCCTCCTCACTAGATATGCATGAACCTTGTGGCGCCTTGTCATTGTGTGCAAACCCCTTACGTTCCATGTGATACATCGCAATTCAGGTAATGCTCCCATTGTGGTTACCTCCCAGCTTCATACCTCTCGTGTTATGTTCGCCCACACCATCATTTCTTCCCCATGCATGAACACCCCATTCAACTCCCACATCCCTCCCCCCCAGAACAGGACCTAATATCAAGCTATCAGCCCCCATCCAAACGTTACAACAATTCTCACAACTATGTCCTGTAGTAGCCACTACAGGTTGCTTTAAGGGCAATTGAGGGGTAACTTGGCTCCAACAGGCAGCGGCACTCGCCCCAAGCAACGCCGCCCTTGATCCCCTCTGGCAGCTCGCCGCCTTTGCCCTACCCCCTGCCACCCCCAGGCACAATTACATGTTTAATCAGTCCAGGTCGACTTGTCAGCTGCCAGCGTCTGCTCAGGTAGGTCACTCATCCAGCATGCCTTCCGCTGTGTTGGGCGTGACTGTTGGACCCCTGTTGCTATCTGTTTCTGAGAATTCAGTGTCCGATCTCAACTTATCTTCTTCCGACTCCGTTCCCACCGCCGATTCAGTCCTCTGCGATCCAGTTATTTCAGCTGTCACCATCAATGCCACCCCTCAGGTAGGTCACTCATCCAGCATGCCTTCCGCTGTGTTGGGCGTGACTGTTGGACCCCTGTTGCTATCTGTTTCTGAGAATTCAGTGTCCGATCTCAACTTATCTTCTTCCGACTCCGTTCCCACCGCCGATTCAGTCCTCTGCGATCCAGTTATTTCAGCTGTCACCATCAATGCCCCCTGTCTGTCCGCAGCGTTGTGAGTTAACTGCTGTTTCTGCAGGGTCTTGTTTCTTTTCCGTATCCGTTGAGATTTACGCATCTGGGACATTGTAGGTGGTTCGGATTGTTGTCGTCCTTTACGATCTGTGCCTGCTCTGTACATTTCAAGCCATGTCCATGCTTCCTCAGGCATAAAAAGGAACTGCGTCGTGCCATCCACAATTATTCCTAACTTCGCCGGGAAGATCAATGAATACTGGATCCCTTCCTCTCTGAGTTCCTTCTTGACTGCCAGAAAAGAGGCCCTGCGTCTCTGAATCTCTTGCGTGTAATCAGGGAAGATTGTGACTTTACTATTTCTGACTGTGAAGGGCCCTGCTGTACGTGCTCTTTGAATCAGCATGTCTCTGTCTTTGTAGTGGAGTAACTTGGCCACCACCGGTCTAGGTGGGCGGCCAGGCCGCGACGGCTGAGTTGGAACCCTATGTGCTCTCTCAAGCGTATAGTAGGAAGACAGCCCCTCCGGTGCAACCTCTGATTTGAGCCAGTTCTCCAAGTAAGCAATCATATCAGTCCCTTCCGTTTTTTTCCGGTAGGCCCACCACGCGTATGTTGTTGCGTCGATTTTTACTTTCGGAATCTTCTGCCCCCTTTTCCCATGTCGCTATACATTCCAGAGCATTCCCTAGTTTGAGTTCCATAGCCGCCTGGGCCGGTGTCAGGTCTTGAAGGGCCAGTTCATTCGCTTTCACCCTATCCACCAGCTACGACTGGTCTACCCGTAGGAGCCCCAGTCCAGTTGCAACATGCGCAATGTCCTGTTGTAGGGCTTCTTTCGTTGCCGCTATGGCCTCCAGGATCTTATCAAGATGTTGACGGAGCCCTATGTCGGACATCGCCTCCTCGGACCCTCGCTCTGCTCCACGAGGTTCTTCCTGTCCCGTTGCCTCTTCTTTCCTGTTTTTCGGTTTCATATCTCACAAACGGTTGTCACTCTAGTCAGTATAGTTATGCAGCGCTGTGCAAGGGGTCACTGATTCCCGCTGCCTAGCCTGCTCGCCTGGTTAATATTAATCACCTTGGTCGTGTGTGCCAGATCTCTCAATGTTCCATCCGTGGGTGTCACACCGTGTCTAATCTTTGCTGCTTTATCCCCCAGGTATCGCACCCCAGCCGCACGGAGGTCCGGCAGTCAATGCCTGAAAGGTCTCTACCATTCGTTATTCCCCGTTTCTTCATTTTCCCAGTATCACGGGCTTTATTGCTTTATCTGCCCAACCGTGCGTCTCTGTGCAGTTCAGGGCTCGGTTTCCTCAGTGTCCGCCCCTCAGCCTCTTTCCCCACCCAGATGGTAACACTCCCTGTTCGGCTCTTCTCAGAGTTCGCTCTTCACATCATGCCCCCGGGCCCTTTCGTCACGTTTCCAGAGCCCTTGTACTCCACTAGGCGCTGTAACTCGCTCGGCACGTATCGCACAGGCCTTGGCGTGACCATCTATGTCCCGCAGTCAAATTGTGCCTGGGATCTATTCTTAGACCCCTTAGTGTCCCTTCCTCATGTGATTCCTCAATCCGCTCCCTCAGCCTGTCGCGGTCGTCCACACATCCAGCCCTTGCCTATGCAGTGCTGTGCACCCGTCTCCCGCTCCCACCTCTGCAGTACAGGGACTAGGCACACTGCACCACACTTACCGGGCTCTGTTATCGGGCACTGCTGCTGGTGGTTCTTCTCCTCTGTCAGCTCTTTGGGCTCCGCTCGTCTGTCCTCCGCCGCCAAATCCTCGGGGATTCTGGGCTGCTTGGGTGCCCCCTTTCCGGGTCTGCAATCTCAGCGCTGTGCAGGCTGACCTCCAGGAGTTCCTCCGCTTATTTGTGCTTCACCTCCTCGCCAGCGCTCGTAAAGACGGCTCCCCTGTGTTCCCTTCTCCGTGCAATCCGCTAACGGCAGGGTCCCTGGTCTGTGTCTTCACCGGGTCGCGTGCCAAGCGTCGGTCAGCCCCTTGTCTGCCATTTTAGTTCTCTCTGCCAGGCCGTAGGACACTCTAGGCTCAGCTCGATTTGCCTGCCTCCTCCTCCTCCTCATTCGCAGCAGGGTGGATTCCCCAGGACCTTGCGCACTTAATTTATCCCAGCATTGGACATCCAGGGGTCCCCGAGTCGCGGTATAATTTACTCGCGCATTTCCGCCGCAATCTTGTCATTTCTCACGGTGCAGCTGTATTGTCACAGCTCGTGCCTGGGTCCGCACGGGGCTCCGGGTGCTCCGAGATCGGTCGGGTTCTCTTCCCCCACCTCTCCGATATCGGAAGCGGTAATTTTTGCAGCCTGGGTCGGTTTTAACAGTATGTTTTGGGGGATCGGGCACGGAGCTCCTAGCTCACGCCGCCTCTCCCATCGGCGCTCAAGCCACGCCCCCTGAATCATGCCTATTGATACTTCTTGATCTGTCCTCCGCCTTCGATAAGGTCAAGCATGACAATCTTCTGTCCCTATTGGAAGGAAAGATGGGCCTCTCGGGCACAGTGTTGCAATGGTTATCCTCCTTCTTGAAGAATCAAGATGAAGAATTCACTTGCAACCCTCTATGGTCACTCTTGGTGTTCCTCAGGGATCTGCCCTATCACCCATTCTTTTCAACCTCCTAATGGAGCCTTTGGCGAAAGCACTAAAATCAGCGAACATTCTGTATCACCTGTATGCGGATGACACCTAGCTGTATCTGAAAATCACCTCTCCAGAAGACTTTGTTGCCCTCAACACTATTCTACTGAACACGCAAAGCTGGCTCACTAACAACGACCTCATGCTGAATACCAAAAAAACTGAATTAATTCTCATTTCGCCACCGAACCACACGCCAAAGCTAGACCTATGGTTAAAATACCTAACCTCCTTTGACTGTGTCCCCCTCATCATTGACTCAGCAAAATCCCTAGGAATCACCATCGACAAACATCTGAATATGCAGTCGCACATCTCTAATGCCACCAAGGTAGCTAATCACAAGTTGAGTATATTGAGGGAACGCAAATCCTTCCTCCCTCAGGCTGATCTAAAAATGGTAGTACAAGCCCTAGTGCTACCAAGATTAGACTACGGAAGCACCACCCTCTGTGGTCTCCCTAAATACAAGCTGGCTCCACTGAGAGCAGCACAGAATGCTGTGGCTAGGCTGGTATCAGGAACCAAAAGAAATAGTCACATCTCTCTCTCTCCAACCTTGAAAGCTCTGAATTGGTTGCCCTTCGAGGAGAGAATACACCTTAAAGTGGCCTGCATGACACACAAAGCAATTCACAACAATACAGCCAGTTACTTGGCTCTAAAGTTGGAAAGGTTTGGAGGCTGCAGACAACTTCGAAGTGCGAGCACTTTCCTTCTGAAACCTCAATCCTTCCATAAGAAGAGAACTGGTTGTAGAGATTTCTCAGGGATTGCACCAAAGATTTGGAACTCCTTACCTCCAGTAGTGCGTGGAATCACTTCCCTTACCGCATTAAAAAAAGAAGTAAAAATACTACTAATGAACAAATTTATGCCCTAAGTTTTAATTCTAGGATGTCACCGAGTCATCTTTATGATCCGAATACCATTGCCTATCTCAGGTGGAATGGATGAGTCTATTTTATGTAAGACTAATATCACAGCCCTATTGCTCAATAACTGTATGTAGTGTAAAGCTTAGCTGCGGTGGGTCCCCCTTGGTTTTATCCATACACTTTATATACATCGTGAATCGATCGAGGTTATAATATGTATGTTTGCTAGCACAATCACCTAATGTTCATTAACTGTCATTTATGCAACGTCCTGCAGTTTCATGGTCCTCTATGTTTGTTATTCATATATTTTATATTTCTTTTGTACGAATTGACACTTTTGAATGTATGTATACCACCTCATAGCACTACAGTTAGAAGAAGGGTCCAAGGGCCAGTGTAAAGACCAGCACCTCCCCGAGACGGCCCAGAGGGACGCCCGGAGTACCGACGGACAGCGCGGTGCTCCCTTCTACCTGAGCCGTGGCCAGGTGAGGCGTAGTGCTTACCTTCTACTTATAAGAGTTACAAGGAGGATGAGTACCTGCTAAAGGACTCCCTGACCTACTTCAAATATATTTAAAGTAAGGTCTCTATTCATTTTTATTCTCACTTCTCATTTTGAGATCAAGCAGTAGCGAAATTGGTCCTGAGGAAAGCAGCTGGACACCACCCTGGGTCCCGAGTCTGCAGAAACATGTCGACCATTTAAATCATAGTAGTTATTTGTTACCACCTACTATTATACTTTTAACTTTGGAAACTCAGGAGATACTAAAATAAAAACTCTTTCCTCTCCTAGTTCTCCAATTTTATATTTGCACATCACTTTTTTTCACGCACTGCTTTTTTCAGTCATCAGTCTTTTACGTATCTGCCACATACCTCCATACACACTGAGGCATCTACTTTTACAGATTGAAAGTAGCTACAGGATTGTTGTCCTCTGTGTGAGGAGGCCCAAATGATGTAAAGGGTGGAACAGACCGATGACTGATGGGTACTTTCACGAATGTGGAGTTATCCTGTGGTACTTGAGTTACTTTGGTTTCTTTTTTTTCCTTCTTGTAAGAGGTGAATACGAGACACAGTACGGCAGACAGGATTTGTAGACCCACAGTTACTCTTGGTATTATGTATACCACCTCAACCATTTATGTTCTTATACTGTAAAGCGCTCTGATACCCTCGTGGGTCACGTTCGCGCTTTATAAAACTTTATAAATAAATAAATACATTTCCTCTCAGATCTAAACTTCACCAAGGACTGCTGTGGACCTACCCACAACAAGGGCTCCACCCTTGATTTAATCATAGCTATAGATGACATCATACAGCTTGATAACATATCACCTTGTAACTGGTCAGATCATTACCTAACCTCTTTTCACATCTTGGAAAAGGTACTTGTCAAACAAGGTAAAACTCTCAAGACCAAACAGTGATCTCAAAATCTGAGAGACATCAACGTACATTATCTAACCTCCATTAGTTATAGTCTACTTCCTCCAGCCCCTGATATGTCTCATCTAGATGACCTTACTGATCATTACATCCACGCTATGACAAATGTATTAAACACAATTGTACCGAAGCAACTCCGAAGGATGCCGATCAAACAGTCCAAACCATGGTTAAATTGCTCCCTAAATGAGGAACGACGCAAATTAAGGATTACAGAGAGATCATGGAGAAACTCGCCTTCCATAACAAACCTCAAATAGTTGAGGTTGACTAGAAGCTTGTATAACACACATATACGTAGTGCAAAAACTGATCACTTTAGGACACAGCTTGACAATGCCAAAAACAAACCCAAAAAATGATTTGAAATCATCAAACAACTAGCAAACCACTCAACCAACCAACACTCTGCACCCAAGATCTCACTCCCTAGTGGGGAGGATTTCTCGGCACACTTAATTGAAAAATGTAATTTGAACTGCAACTCGCATCACCAAATGCTCAGTATCAGACCCAGCCCACATCATCATCTTGACTAACATCAGCGAGTGCCCAAACTTCCTACTCCATAGATTATACTCCAAAAAACAATGCATCATGGAACTCCTTTTTACTACCGGACAATGCTGAGCTGTATGTATGACTTCATTAAAACCCTCCAATCATTTAAATGATCTGCTACCCGCCAAGTTCTTCAAAGAAATTCTCCCACTCTGGTCAATGATTATCCATGAATCCCTGGTGCAGGGTAGGATTCCTGATTGCCTTAAATAGGACAAGTCATCCCCATCCAAAAAAAGTCAAATGTAGACTTAGCGGATCCTAACAACTTCCGTCCAATTACTAAGATAATGACTTTGACCAAACTGCCTGAGAAATGCGTACACACACACAGCTCTGCAACCACATCGAGAAGTTTCAGCTCCTTGACCAATACCAGTCAGGTTTCAGAGCGGGACATAGTACTGAAACGACTCTAACACACACTGTTGATGACAGCTTGAGATCTCTTGACCAGAATGTACCCTGCCTACTTATCGTTCTTGGTCTGTCTTCGGCGTTTGACACGGTCAAACATGAAAACCTGACTGATCTTCTTAAAAAAAGGATGGGGTTATCAAGCCCTATCTTAAATTGGTTTGCCTCGTTGTTACAAAATAGAACGCAAAGAATTAAAGTTAACCACACCCTCACAACCAGTATACTGGTCTCAATTGGAGTACCTCAAGGTTTCACACTCTCTCCCACACTTTTCAACCTGTTTATGGAGCCACTCTCCGAAATGCTGAACCGCTCTAACATTCAATACCACATGTATGCCGATGACACTCAATTTTACTTGAAAATGTCTTCTCCGGATAACATCAAAACTCTTAACAGTGCGCTACTGAAAACTCAATAATGATTAATTCACAATCACCTTTTGCTAAATTCACTCAAGACAGAATTCCTCCAGATTTCCCCCCATTATCATTCTTCACCCATTCAAGACTGGCTCAAATAACTTACAGCTCTCAACTGCGCTTCACATGTTGACTCTGCGAGATCTTTAGGTATAACTCTGGACAAATACCTGAATATGCAAGACCACATCAGTGCAACAACAAGGGGAGCCACTCATCATCTCAACACATTACGGAAAATCAAGCCATTCTTATCTTCTGAGAACATACAGTTAGCAGTCCAATCCCTAGTTATCTCCAGCTTAGACTATGGAATTGTGACCCTGGCAGGGTTATCCAAAGCTAGATTGGCACGTCTGAGAGCCACTCTGAATTCTCCTGCCAGACTCATCACTAGGGGCTAGATGTAGGTCGGTCGGTAACGGCCGAATACCGACCGGTAAATGAGAATTGGTATGTAGGGCCCATAATTTTACAGATTCGGTAAATTTACCGATCGGTAAATTTACCGAATCTGTAAAATACCGAATCGGTATTCATACCTATTCGGTATTTTTGATATGTAGGTGGGACTCTTCTGAGTCCCACAACCCTTACCGATTCTGTATTTTACCATCAAATATATTTGATGGTAAAATACCGATTCAGGTGTGCATGCACATGTGTGCATGCACACCTGTGCCATATGACAGGCAGACCTGCCCTTAGGGCAGGTATGCCTGCCACATGGCCCCCGATTCTTTTTTGGGGGTGCTAGAGGGTGTCAAAGTGACACCCCCTGCACTCATGGCAAAATCGGTATTTACCGATTCGGTAAATACCGACCGGTAATGCCCCATTCATTCCTATGGGCTTCAAAGCCCATAGGAATGAATGGGGCATTACCGGTCGGTATTTACCGAATCGGTAAATACCGAATTTTACTGATTCGGTAAAAGGAACATCTGGATGTTCCTACATCTCCACCCCTTAGATTTACCGATTTTTAATTACCGAATCGGTATGATTCGGTAATTAAAAATCGTTAAATCTATTTTACCTACATCGGGCCCTAGATCTTGAAAACATGAACATATCACACCAGACCTAATTCAACTCAATCGATGTCTATCGAAGCAAGGATTTGCTCAAGATTCCTGCCTTATACACAAAGCTATTCATTATAATATCCTATTTACCTGGTTAAAAAACTCGAACTATCTGGTTTGAATCAGACCCTAAGAACGTCTAACATGCTCCTGCTGAAACCTCCCAAATTCAAAAAGAAAAGAACCTACAACCGTGCTTTCTCTGGTCTTGCAGCAAGAATGGGGAACGCTATTCCTCCAGAGAAAAGATCTAGGGCCAGATGTAGGTGGCCAATTACCGGTCGGTAACGGCCGAATTCGGCCGTTACCAACCGGTAATTGGTTTTTGAGATGTAGGTGGAAAAAACAGGCATTTTCGGTAATTGTACCGAATCGGTAAATATACCGGTCGGTAAAATTACCGAAAATGCTTTTTCGGTATGTAGGTGCCAAGTTGCACATTGACACAGGGCTTTGAAAATCGGTATTTTACCATGCAATACAATTGCATGGTAAAATACCGATGCAGGTGTACATGCACATCTGTGCATGTACACCTGTGCCATGTGGCACATACATGCCCTTAGGGGCACACAAGCCTACAACAGGGGTGCCAGAGGGTGTCAAAGTGACACCCCCTGCACCCTTGCTAAAAATCGGTATTTACCGATTCTGTAATTACAGAATCGGTATTGCCCATTGATTCCTATGGGCTTCACAGCCCATAGGAATCAATAGGAAATACCGATTCGGTATTTCCAGATTCGGTAAATACCAAATCTTAACGATTCGGTATTTCCACATCTGGAAATACCTACATCTCCCCCCTTCATATTTACCACTTCTTAAATACCGAATCGGTAAAATTCGGTATTTAAGAAGTGGTAAATATGAAGTACCTACGTCTAGCCCCTAATCCCTCGACCTCTTCATTAAAAAAACAAGTCAAAAGGTTACTCCTGAATAACCACCTACAGCAACAGTCCTGAAGCCACCATAACTTTTATTTCTTGTTGATATCTTTGATATCTCATTCAGCATTGCAATTTTTGTGACTCTACACGCACCATATGATTGGTTGCTCTTTTGTTACTTTATTTGTACCACAAGGTGGGTTGCTCTTCTTTAGTATTTGTGCTTGGTAAGTTCCTTTATGTTGTTGTATTTATGCCTTTAACTCCTTTTCACTTCTGCTCCTTTGTACACCACTCTGATACACTCACAGGTCATATTCGCACTATATAAAACTTGTCAAATAAAATAAAGATAGAACGATTTTTTTTAGATGTCATTGATTTCAATACATGACCAGGAAAAGGATTCAGTGATTTCTATAGTGAGCCAGAACATGTAAAATGCAAACGTATAATTGTGAATGAATAGAAAAATAAGCAAAATTCAGTTTGCAAGTCGAATTGCAAATTCGTAAACAAAAAATACCATGATGCCACAAGACAGCTGGCAGTGTTTAAATGTTGGTTGCCGTGTTATTCAAGGATTATGAATCTTTTGTATAAAACTGTAAAATGTCAGCACGAAAGCACAATCATAATCGCTGCACCCAGTGACAAAGGAGAGCAGTGAATACTGATGTCATTTACAGATGCTAAGGCGCAAGCACTAAGGGAGTGGCAACTGTGTCTATTCCGCAAAACCATCACAATATAGTTACAAAACTAAAAGCTAGGAGGCCCCTATCTTGCTTCAAGCCAACAGCCTTTCACCGAGACCACATATGAAGAGTGATTTTTCGCACTTGAGGAAAAGAGCCAAATTTGTCACTTTCAATTGTCCTTGATAATAAATGTCAGATATGCTTCTAAAAAAGGTAAACTATTCTGCAGTTCACTATCTGGCCATCACTTTAATTGATCTGAACAAAGACGCAATGGTCCTGTGCATATTATATGAAAAATACCTAGTAATTCCTTTTCTTCTGTTTGTCCTTTTGCATAAATATTCTTCTTTTATAGTTGTTGGGATAGGAATGTCTTGTGCATGGTGTGCAGTTGTGTTCTCCTGTCCTGTGTCCAACTGCATGTATCAGGTACCCTCGTTTTTCATTTGTACCTTAATCTCACCCTAATATAGTGTTTGCTCAGAGCAGAGGCCTAGGCCTGTGTGTTGACAAGAGTGAGATCTTGGGCTTGTCCTGTGACCTCGACGGGTGCACCAAGGAAGCCCTCATTGTATTGATAACTGTACCTTTCATGGATAAAGCACATGGGGCCTCATTTATGAGGCTGTGCGTCACTTTTACGCCGCCGGTGCGTCACTTTTTGTGACACACCAGTGGCGTAAAAAATGTGCCATGTTGCGCCATATTTACAAAGTGACGCATCTAGGTAGATGCGTCACTTTGTAAACCCCTGCGCCACATTATACCTGCGCCAGGTATAATGTATGCAAAGGGGGCGTATTGACGCAAGAAAGGGTCATGGAAGTGATGCAGTGAAATCTATGAGATTTCACTGCGCCACTTCTAGGACTCAAATGCGTCAAAATCTTACGCCTGCCTCACAGCAGGCGTAAGACTGACGCAAGCCCTTTCACATGGGGCTTGCCCCATGTGAAAGGACACATTGCTGGAGTTGCGTCACTTTTGTGACACACTCCAGCAATGCATATCAAAATTGTGGGGCTTCTTCTTAACCCCACTCCAGTGGCGACAGCCTATTTACTCTGCATTTGCATCATTTTTTTCATTTGCTTGTATAGATCTTCATTTTTAAACCATCCACTTTGCGCAATATTTTGTTAAATAAACATCCTTCTTAATCCATCCTCAAGCAAGAAGCTGCACATTTACGAGGTTTCTCATGCTTTGGTGGGCCAAACGAACCTCTCTCCCCAAAACACGCACTGAAGCATGGTTCTTTTTTCAGCAGTTTATTTCTATCCAATGCATTTCGAACCCTTACATGGGTTCTTCGTCAGGGAAAACTGTAGACAAACAATAAAACGTATATTTACAATCATCTTCGTGTCATGTTAATTTCATCAGTTACATTCACTTCAATACAATCTGCTTACACTATATAAATGCTTTCCTTCCCCCTCATGGTCCGTTTTTCTAATCGATTTAATTTCATACAGATGCCCCCTCCACTTTTGACTTGATGCTTTCTGTCCATGTTATCAAAAAACCTTTTCCACTTTGTGTAAGTTAAACCTGCTAAGCTCCCTGTTTCAATGGCTATTACTCTCTCTTCCCACCACGACGTCTTCCTCTTTACTATTCTACCAGATTCCAGCTTCCCTCACTCTCTCTCTTCTCCCAGCCTTCGTGTGCTGCGTTAATTATCCTCTCTTCTCCCTCCCAATCTCCCAGCTTTTTTCTCTTTACCTGCTGAAACTGCTGTCTCCCTTTGCTCTCGTGAAACTGGAACCATTCCTTTCGACTCGTGTCCTTCTTATAAAGATGAAAACTCCCCTTGCACGCTCGGTTCTGAAAACCCGGCCTCTTCAATCAACATTAATAATATCCACCTGGTTTTCTGCTGTCTTTTTTTCAATCTCTTACACGTCCCAAACTCCTCCTAGTTTATAACCTCCTACAACTCCCACATTCCTCCTTTTTGGCATCCTTCATGCCGGGTTTGTTTTTTCCACAGCCACCTCTAAATCGAACTATTTAAAACTCTATTCAAACTAATTGACCATTACGAGGAAAAATAAACACAGTGTCAATCATATGTCCAATGAAATCTTTTTTAAAAAAAAACGTTTTCAACTCGAATATTTTGTAAAATAAACACGCTAATTGAAGCAGATTTTTTTCATCTTGCTTGGTGGATTTGTCTTCTTTGTTGATTAACCATCTTAAGATGCATTGCTTTTCGCTGGGTGCTTACTCCAAGGGGCTGAAAATTGACGTATTAACTAAGTGAAAGGATAGCACACCTTTAATGTTTCATCTGTTTTTTTGTCCATTCTTTCGAACCACAGTTTTGTTCGGCGTGCTCACTGCTTGACATGCCAAGCCCACATTGCATGTGACGAACATAGTATATCAAAATTGTGGGGCTTCTTCTTAACCCCACTCCAGTGGCGACAGCCTATTTACTCTGCATTTGCATCATTTTTTTCATTTGCTTGTATAGATCTTCATTTTTAAACCATCCACTTTGCGCAATATTTTGTTAAATAAACATCCTTCTTAATCCATCCTCAAGCAAGAAGCTGCACATTTACGAGGTTTCTCATGCTTTGGTGCGCCAAACGAACCTCTCTCCCCAAAACACGCACTGAAGCATGGTTCTTTTTTCAGCAGTTTATTTCTATCCAATGCATTTCGAACCCTTACATGGGTTCTTCGTCAGGGAAAACTGTAGACAAACAATAAAACGTATATTTACAATCATCTTCGTGTCATGTTAATTTCATCAGTTACATTCACTTCAATACAATCTGCTTACACTATATAAATGCTTTCCTTCCCCCTCATGGTCCGTTTTTCTAATCGATTTAATTTCATACAGATGCCCCCTCCACTTTTGACTTGATGCTTTCTGTCCATGTTATCAAAAAACCTTTTCCACTTTGTGTAAGTTAAACCTGCTAAGCTCCCTGTTTCAATGGCTATTACTCTCTCTTCCCACCACGACGTCTTCCTCTTTACTATTCTACCAGATTCCAGCTTCCCTCACTCTCTCTCTTCTCCCAGCCTTCGTGTGCTGCGTTAATTATCCTCTCTTCTCCCTCCCAATCTCCCAGCTTTTTTCTCTTGACTGGAGTGGGGTTAAGAAGAAGCCCCACAATTTTGATATACTATGTTCGTCACATGCAATGTGGGCTTGGCATGTCAAGCAGTGAGCACGCCGAACAAAACTGTGGTTCGAAAGAATGGACAAAAAAACAGATGAAACATTAAAGGTGTGCTATCCTTTCACTTAGTTAATACGTCAATTTTCAGCCCCTTGGAGTAAGCACCCAGCGAAAAGCAATGCATCTTAAGATGGTTAATCAACAAAGAAGACAAATCCACCAAGCAAGATGAAAAAAATCTGGTTCAATTAGCGTGTTTATTTTACAAAATAGTCGAGTTGAAAACGTTTTTTTTTAAAAAAGATTTCATTGGACATATGATTGACACTGTGTTTATTTTTCCTCGTAATGGTCAATTAGTTTGAATAGAGTTTTAAATAGTTCGATTTAGAGGTGGCTGTGGAAAAAACAAACCCGGCATGAAGGATGCCAAAAAGGAGGAATGTGGGAGTTGTAGGAGGTTGTAAACTAGGAGGAGTTTGGGACGTGTAAGAGATTGAAAAAAAGACAGCAGAAAACCAGGTGGATATTATTAATGTTGATTGAAGAGGCCGGGTTTTCAGAACCGAGCGTGCAAGGGGAGTTTTCATCTTTATAAGAAGGACACGAGTCGAAAGGAATGGTTCCAGTTTCACGAGAGCAAAGGGAGACAGCAGTTTCAGCAGGCAAAGAGAAAAAAGCTGGGAGATTGGGAGGGAGAAGAGAGGATAATTAACGCAGCACACGAAGGCTGGGAGAAGAGAGAGAGTGAGGGAAGCTGGAATCTGGTAGAATAGTAAAGAGGAAGACGTCGTGGTGGGAAGAGAGAGTAATAGCCATTGAAACAGGGAGCTTAGCAGGTTTAACTTACACAAAGTGGAAAAGGTTTTTTGATAACATGGACAGAAAGCATCAAGTCAAAAGTGGAGGGGGCATCTGTATGAAATTAAATCGATTAGAAAAACGGACCATGAGGGGGAAGGAAAGCATTTATATAGTGTAAGCAGATTGTATTGAAGTGAATGTAACTGATGAAATTAACATGACACGAAGATGATTGTAAATATACGTTTTATTGTTTGTCTACAGTTTTCCCTGACGAAGAACCCATGTAAGGGTTCGAAATGCATTGGATAGAAATAAACTGCTGAAAAAAGAACCATGCTTCAGTGCGTGTTTTGGGGAGAGAGGTTCGTTTGGCCCACCAAAGCATGAGAAACCTCGTAAATGTGCAGCTTCTTGCTTGAGGATGGATTAAGAAGGATGTTTATTTAACAAAATATTGCGCAAAGTGGATGGTTTAAAAATGAAGATCTATACAAGCAAATGAAAAAAATGATGCAAATGCAGAGTAAATAGGCTGTCGCCACTGGAGTGGGGTTAAGAAGAAGCCCCACAATTTTGATATACTATGTTCGTCACATGCAATGTGGGCTTGGCATGTCAAGCAGTGAGCACGCCGAACAAAACTGTGGTTCGAAAGAATGGACAAAAAAACAGATGAAACATTAAAGGTGTGCTATCCTTTCACTTAGTTAATACGTCAATTTTCAGCCCCTTGGAGTAAGCACCCAGCGAAAAGCAATGCATCTTAAGATGGTTAATCAACAAAGAAGACAAATCCACCAAGCAAGATGAAAAAAATCTGGTTCAATTAGCGTGTTTATTTTACAAAATAGTCGAGTTGAAAACGTTTTTTTAAAAAAAAGATTTCATTGGACATAGGATTGACACTGTGTTTATTTTTCCTCGTAATGGTCAATTAGTTTGAATAGAGTTTTAAATAGTTCGATTTAGAGGTGGCTGTGGAAAAAACAAACCCGGCATGAAGGATGCCAAAAAGGAGGAATGTGGGAGTTGTAGGAGGTTGTAAACTAGGAGGAGTTTGGGACGTGTAAGAGATTGAAAAAAAGACAGCAGAAAACCAGGTGGATATTATTAATGTTGATTGAAGAGGCCGGGTTTTCAGAACCGAGCGTGCAAGGGGAGTTTTCATCTTTATAAGAAGGACACGAGTCGAAAGGAATGGTTCCAGTTTCACGAGAGCAAAGGGAGACAGCAGTTTCAGCAGGTAAAGAGAAAAAAGCTGGGAGATTGGGAGGGAGAAGAGAGGATAATTAACGCAGCACACGAAGGCTGGGAGAAGAGAGAGAGTGAGGGAAGCTGGAATCTGGTAGAATAGTAAAGAGGAAGACGTCGTGGTGGGAAGAGAGAGTAATAGCCATTGAAACAGGGAGCTTAGCAGGTTTAACTTACACAAAGTGGAAAAGGTTTTTTGATAACATGGACAGAAAGCATCAAGTCAAAAGGGGAGGGGGCATCTGTATGAAATTAAATCGATTAGAAAAACGGACCATGAGGGGGAAGGAAAGCATTTATATAGTGTAAGCAGATTGTATTGAAGTGAATGTAACTGATGAAATTAACATGACACGAAGATGATTGTAAATATACGTTTTATTGTTTGTCTACAGTTTTCCCTGACGAAGAACCCATGTAAGGGTTCGAAATGCATTGGATAGAAATAAACTGCTGAAAAAAGGACCATGCTTCAGTGCGTGTTTTGGGGAGAGAGGTTCGTTTGGCCCACCAAAGCATGAGAAACCTCGTAAATGTGCAGCTTCTTGCTTGAGGATGGATTAAGAAGGATGTTTATTTAACAAAATATTGCGCAAAGTGGATGGTTTAAAAATGAAGATCTATACAAGCAAATGAAAAAAATGATGCAAATGCAGAGTAAATAGGCTGTCGCCACTGGAGTGGGGTTAAGAAGAAGCCCCACAATTTTGATATACTATGTTCGTCACATGCAATGTGGGCTTGGCATGTCAAGCAGTGAGCACGCCGAACAAAACTGTGGTTCGAAAGAATGGACAAAAAAACAGATGAAACATTAAAGGTGTGCTATCCTTTCACTTAGTTAACACTCCAGCAATGCGTCACTTTTGCGCCTACAGATACGTCAGAAATACTGACGTATCTATAACTCCTTATGACATGATGCGTCATACTGTAAATATGACGCATCATTGGTGTCGCAAGGAAGGCGCAATGAAAGTGACGCATCGCTGTTTTCACGCAGCGATGCGTTACTTTTCATAAATGAGGCCCATGGACTGGTGGTGACAGCATACTGCATTTTGTGAATCATAGCTGTAGTCCGATCTTTTTACCTATATCACAGGAGTGGAGAGGCCTACTGGCCCACTCATGTAAAGTTCTCCTTCTATGTGCTAACCTGGATCCCAACGCTCACATCCCAATTGTACGTTGTGCATATTTTTGTGTGTTGCATTCAAGGCTCATGCACTGTGTGAATGAGTAAACCAGAGTGATGGAAGCCTCCAGAATCCATTTTGTACAACAATACATAGCCTTGTAGAGGAGATAGTTTGCTTTCCCATATACTGGAAGTGAATTACTGACATGCCTGCAGCCGGAGAAAGGAGACCCAGACACTGGAGTGGCAAAGGAGGAGAAAAGGCTCCATTTCAAATTCAATTAGGCCTTTTGCTGACAGGAGCTGTGATTATTCTTCATGTAGAAGTGCCATTTGGTAGATGGTGGGGGCGAAGGGTGGGACTCCAGCTCCTGTTCTTTAAATTGAAAGAAACCCTCTGGGTGAGGGCAGCCATTATTCTTTTCCCTGATCGCTCTTCTGTCTGACCGATGACAGCCAGGTGAGGAAAGCTCCTACATCTTTGTACATCTGTGGTGGGTACTTCAAGATGGAGACTACCCTGCTGTGAGAAGCATCACATTCTGTGTCAGGAAAGCTACATGGCTAGGAAACTTGAAAGTAGAACCAGCTCAAACTAGTTCTGAACGTGCAAACAGACATTTCTTGTCTGCTTCGACTGTATAAAAGTGGAACCCACCAACCCTCTTGCTCTTCCAGTTTAAAGTTCTCTATGATCAAGGAGGGGAGTGCTCCACAGAGCACTCCACAGAGCACTCAGAGACCTGTGTCCAAAAAGAGCTGGTGTCTGCTTGACAGCCAGCTTCCCACAGGTGCGGAAAGAATGTAGGAGGAGCGACTGTCCAGGAGCAGCAAGGTGTAATGTGACCCTGGTTCAATTGGGCAGGGGAAGAGGAAGCCTGAGGAAAGCAAGCTGCTTCCCCTGTATCAAAGAGACCCTAACTCTCCTGTGTGATTCATAGCAGGAATTGTGAAGATTGTGTCGTAACCTGAACTGATGTCCTCGAACTGAGAAGTTCAGCGTGACCTGAGCCGCTGCACCCAATCTGAGAAGTGCTGTGTGACCTGAGCCAGTGTGCCAGATCTCAGAGGTGTTGCTTGATCTGTGCCACTGTGCCTGAACTGCTGAAGACTGCAGTATGACTGAGATTCAGTGCCTCAGCTGTAGCAGGCTGAACTGCTTGTGAATTCACAGCATGGCTCCAAGCATTGAAACACACAAATCATTATCCCTTTCCAATTTGGCAGACATGATTTAAAAATAACCGCATGTGCGGATGACATAGCCATCTTTACAACTGATGTAGTTAAATCATTACCTGAGATCACTAAAGAATCAGAAGAATTTGGGAAGGTCTTAGGGTATAGATTGAATCTAGAAAATACGCAAATTATAGTCAACTAAGAACCACTGGTCCCAGTTCATGGTATTTGTAATAACGCCACGTACCTTGGAATAAAAATATCAGCTAATCTGGGGAATTTAATTGCGCTTAATTATAATCAACTTTTAAAAGAAATGGCTTTGTCTTTCAAAAAATGGCATAAGATCCCGCTGAGCTTAGTCGGCCGGATTAATCTAATCAAAATGAAATGGGTCCCAAAATTTTAATATTTATTTAGATGTATTCCCCTTCGACTTAACAACTCTTTTTTCAAAAGACTTGATGGACTTTGCAGTAGCTTTATATGGGGTTATAAGAAAGCTCGTAGATCAATTCAATCATTGAAATTATCTATTGAGATAGGTGGATTAAAATTTCCCGACTTTTTGGCTACTTTCTTCCCTCGCCTTCGAAGCTTGCTTAATACTAAATTACCTATGTTTTTTTTCTATCAATTTATGCTAGGCTCCGGTAGTAATTATTTTTTATTAAGAATCCAAGATCCTAACTTTTTCAAGCGAGTTAAATTTAAGACTGCTAGAGAAATTATTGCCATTTGGAACACCATTATGAAATATGGTAATTTTTCATTTTTTCATTCAGACTTACCTTTGTGGGATAACCCAGGTCTTCCTGGAATTTTTTCAGATGGGGCTGGAACTTCCTGGGCTAGATGTGGGGTGTGTAAACTGGGAGATCTTTTTGGTCACGAAGGCCTTTTAGATTTTACGTCCTTAAAAACTCTATATAAACTGGATGATGGCATGTATTTCAAATATATACAACTGAGGGAGTTTTTAGTGCGGAAAATGAAAATTAAAGAAGCTGACCAATCAGAGATTTTAAACTGTTTATACTCTGATAAAGCTAAATCAATCATTAGCGAAGGATATTCATGTTTAAATAGTTTAAAAATGGACGATTGTGGTAAACTTGCCATTAAATGGACCAATATGGTCGGTATAAATATAACACCAAACCAAATCTCTGCATCTTTACGTCAAATTAATCAGGTCGTTCAGTCTTCTAACCTAAGATTACAACACTTCAGAACTATATGCCAACTCTATTATACTCCTCAAAGAATAGCTAGTTGGGCAAGTAATAATATTAGCAGTCCATTTAAAGATCTGACTACTATAGTAATCGCTTGTGCGCGATTGGTTATAGCCAGGGCTTGGATCTCTCCGAATCCCCCGCATATTACAGAATGGTGGGCCTTAATTAATGAGATTCAGACGATGGAACTGTCATTACCAAAATTAAGGGGACCTCACTCTTTAAGGAAAAGGGAGAAAATCTGAAGAGCTCTTATGGGATAATTATGTTTGGGTAAGGCTGACTGTAATCACTATCCTCTAAATCATGAAAAAATTAGCTATTTTATTTTTTGGATGTATTTCTCTGTACTAATTATCATCAAGAATTATTGTGTATGATGACATTGTTGTATGAACTTCGCATGGTTTTTTCTTTTTCTCTTTGTGTGTTTCTCTTGCAATGATAAATAAAAGATTTAAAATAAAAATAAAAAATAAAAATGAAACACACAAATCAAATTGTGACCCAGTGCTGCTGTGCAACCTAGACCTGTGAGGCCTCCACCTCTGCTTGAGTCCGACCATGCTAGGCCGCACTGATCCGCAACCAAACAGCCCTGCCCTGAAGAAGATTCAGCTGCCCTCCTCGCTACAGCCCTCCTGTTCCAGCCACATTATCCAAGGAGACCACTGAGCAGGCAGAGGAAGACTGAAGGTTCGGTCTCAGCCCAAAAGTGTGTGAGTGTGTGAGCCCGCAAGGAGCCAGGCAGCTACCGGAGAAGGGTCAGCCAACAACATGGACTGTGAGAGACTCGTAGGTGAGACCCAACACAGAACCATTTAAGACTGTGCACTTGCACCAGAATACATCAGTAATATGTTCCTGAGCCTAATCAAGCTAAGTAACCGACACAACATTAATGGGGAGAAGCAGGGTTAGTAACCCACTCTAAGTGCCAGGATGCTAAACTCCATCTTGTGCGTAGCCTGTTGTGTAGTATTAAGTTAAATTTTTTAGGTCTCGCCTTTTCCATTCCGAAAGAATGGGAAATGGCGAGAATTCAAGTGCTCCAAATCCTTGTGAAACCACCGCTTTTTTCGTGCGGTTTTCTTCGAGTTCACGTGGCCACAGGCATGCGCTTTTGGCCCATAAACTTTCATGGCCATCTGTTCCCCAATGTCCCTCCCACCCTTCCTTTGATCTTGCCGCGAGTTCTTACAGGCTAATGGCCCTCCCCCTCCCCCAGCACAGAGCGCGCATCGCTTGTTTTTTTTAGAGCGCTGTGCTCTCACAAGCACTACTTCCTACTTGTCTTTTTTTTTAACATGTCACATTTGTGTAACTTCAGTTTTATTTTCAAGTGTATCTCTTTAAATTACTGTCCGTTTTACCTTGGACTCCTAATGCACTTTTGACAAAACGCCAGTTTTTATGTTTACATCCCTGACTTTTTGATTTAAGATTTTCTCCTTCTTCAAAGAGCCCGATTTCGTTTAATCCAGATTTAGTGTGACCCCTAAATTCTCTCCTGGAGTAATGCTTAATACGAAATTTCTATCTTTGACTTTTAACAATGTTTTTCTTAAGGATTATGCTTGTTTCCATTTTTGGTAGTCTCGCTGTTATTTTACCACTATATTTCCCCTAGTGTGCCATTATTTTTATTCTTTCACCATAATCCATACTTTATTGTTTAGAGCTCGCATTTGCAAGAGTTTAAGCTATGGTTATTGTAAATGACAATGCCTTTTAGTTATCTGTTTTAAAAACAACACATAAATAAAAGACACTGTCATTTACAGTGCCAATAGCTATAACTTTCGTAAATGCGAGACCTATTGCATTGCAAATGCTTGTTTATCTTGGAAGTAAGGTACTGAGTTTGACAATAAATTACTATATAGAAGAGTGTTTGTTGATTGATGAGGTCCAACAACCTCCCAATACCTCCCTGAAAAGACTGTGACTGCTCACCATCACTACCACTGATTTCCTCATCTATACTTGACCGCATAATGCAGCCTTTTTTCGCTCATTGACTGCTCATGCAGAATTAGCAATTCCGCATGAGCTGTGAATGGTTGTGGCCAAATTTATAGAAAAACACATCTTCAACTAAAGAAGAGGTTTTATGGTGTATTTGTTGGCTGCACAGACATGCAGTGTCGGCTCATGTTATCCACGACCAGCACAGATCCTTGCAATTGCAAATGCGTCAGCAGTGCTCTCTGTTATTTTTTTTCTTTATTTTATTTTTATCTTTGATTCTTGAAAGAAGGGAAAGAAGCATTCCCTCCTTTCTTCCTGTTGCTTCGTCATTTTCTGCAGAGAAGGGCACAGTGGAAGTGCAGATGTGTGATCAGTGCATTCACAGGCTCTGATTGGTAAGCCATCTATGCTTATTTGCATTTTTGAGGATAGGAATTACTTAAGGAACTTTCTCAGACCCATTGCAAGTGGTCTTGTGGTGGAAACTATGGAAGGCCGGCCTTGTTTGAAACAACCATCTCAAATGTTGCTACCTCAACACAGGTGAAATCTTAATAGCTTCTCTGGATATCATCCATAATACCTTGCAGAGAGCAATCCACTTGTGTCCCAACTTTAATCAATTTTGGTACGAAGCTTTTCAAGTTATGTCCTCAGCCCCTTCTGGAATTTTCAAAAACTTTAAATTGTTCCTTCTTTGGTTGTTTTCAAGCAATTCTAACTTTTCCTACATGCCTGCCCCGCTTTCTTTAAGCAGTCTAATGCTTTCCTTGTTTACTCCAACTTGAAGGGACAAATCCTTAACTGTGGTTTCCAGCATTTGAATCCTAACAGTAAGGTCATCAAACTTTTTCTCCAAATTTTCACATGCCATTCTTATATATTTTTGATTTGCTTCTGACGTTTAGAATCTGTTTCTTATCTATAATCTTAGTAACTGGATCATTTCTAAATCTGGCTGTTGTGGTGCAGACCTCTGAAGTGCCTCTCCTGACTCTGTGTCTCCCGATCCACCACCTCTAGCAGCTGGCCCTCCGGCAACTGGTCCTCCACCCTGTACCGCAGGATCTAACATGGAGTTTAGCACACCAGACCTCAAAACAGTTTCACCTACCAAGCTTTGTACACCATCTTCTGCAGTGGTACAATCTACTGACAGGACTTGGAAACTATTTGGGCTAGCCAAGTCAGAGCCTGGCACACCTATCATGTTGCAACCAGGCTTAAGATTGCCACCATCTTTCACCTCCTTCCAAGCTGATCCCACTGTTTCCCTTCTTCTCCCATCTTCAAAACCAATGTGTTGGGCATTACCTTAAAACAAGTCCGGAGTGAAGGGGTGATTTTTAGCTTCTGACCTTGGATTGCTGCCTCTTTTTTGCCCTGCTACCTCTTCCGCCTCCTCCTTCCTCCTTTAAAGCCTGCTCTCCTGAAGTCACCTTTAAGCACTTCACTTTGTTAATTTTTGCTATGTCTGGGGTAACTAATGCCTCGATGTGCATTCAGCTGTTGTGCTTCTCAGTGTGCCCCTCCTGCCTTTCTGCTGCTTCCCTGTTTTCTTACCCTACATAGGGACTATCTCTGTCCCTGTCTTCTCCCCCATGCCCCCCCCAGGCTGGCAGAATAAGTTAGAGGAGTCTCCCTTCCCCTGGGGCTTACCCGTATGGAGCATGCGCTTCGTCCTCTCCCTTTAAACTTCTTCCTCGGTAATTCCGCTGCCACAGCTCTCCACTCCTCGCCCTCCACTCTGCCTCTACACGACGTCTCCCGACCACCAAAGTCAGGCGAGCAGTCCCTGCCCCTCCCGCACCCGGAAGGGAATCCACGCCGCAGCTCCACGGCCTCTATTGAGCCCGTGCGCTGCCTCGACCCAGCAACTCAGCGCTTGAATCCTCCGCGCACGCCGAGCTTCCAGAACGGGCCTCACCGTCCCCCCACCGCAACTCGACCTGAGCGCACCACCTCACACAACAGATAGGCAAATAAATTGACACGATTCATAGCTTAATTAATTCCGCTGCACATAATGTCCGCTCCCGAACCTAGCAGCTCCCAGCGACCTGCACTAGCTGGCCGAAATGTTCTCCTCCAGGGTGTAGCAGTCTAGTTGTTCACCCGGCTGGGTGAAGACCCGGAACGAGCTACACTCAATGTATCACTCTCTGGCCAGGCGTGGCCAGAGAGCTTAAATAAAGGAGCCGGGGTCGCTCGAGACTTCCGGTCCGCACTAGCAATCACGAGTGTCTGTGCCCTTATTACACCTGCAGTGTATGACCTCTCTGTTATGTGCTGTGTCGCATGTGCCCCCCCCCCCCCAGAACGTTACACTGGCGACGAGGGTAGGATCAGCACAATCCTGGTCCCATTGAAGAAAAGACACCCACCGTACAGCCCGGGGCAGTGCCGACAAGCACGAGGCCCAGCCGAGCCCAGCAGCGAGAGGACTCGGCGAAGAAGAGCAGCAACATCCTGAGGCCGAGCGGAGCGCGGCGCAGCCTGCGCACGTGAGTGCCCGATCTGAGAGGGGAGAAAGAGCTCGCGCGCACCGCCCAGGGGTATCCCAGTGCTATCGGGAAACCCCGTAGTCAGTCGGCCCGACGCGCGCATGCGCAGAAGTGGGGAAAGCCAAGCCAAGCCAAGAGGAAGCACGCGAGGGCACCGGACATCTGCGAGGAGACAAAGCAGCTCTCCATAAGGCAGGACAAGTCGCGTGAGCGTCATAATGCTCAGCAACAGGGCCGGCAACGCCTAGAAGAGCTGCAACCAACAAGCAGCGGCAAATGCAAGTGGAACAGTGGCACTGAGGCTGCTCAAAGACCAACATATTTTTTTTTAAATGGGGGAATGTAACACAACACAACTGAGGCACAGCACTACACAAGAGAAAGGACAAGCACCCCAGGACACATAAGAAGATAACAAACACTGGCAAACCCAAGCACCCCAGAGCATCAGAGAATCAAGACTGAAGACCCCAAGTACGCTTAGTGACATGCTTGGGCAACTAATAAAGGAAGGGGCATCATGTCGAACCCAGTAGGACAGGCAGCCCAACAGCCAGCGAACCCAGCAGGACAGGCAGCCCAACAGCCAGTGGCCCCGCCTGTAGTACCGCGTCCGGTCAGCTAGGTGCTACGGCGCAATTAAAGTTCCCAGCCTCACTACGAGTAATGTATAAAAACAAAATGCTGAATTTTAGGAACGTTGAGGAATTTATTAAATCTATCTCTGGAGTAGATGCCACATAAGGAGGTCAGGGAATATCAGGGGATGTCCCAGGTGTCCCCCCCATATTGGGTATCCCCCATAGTACCCCCCCCCCCTTAAAACTAAACAAAAAAACGATCTGGAAATGAAATACGTAGGACAATCTTTTGTTTGCATAGGCACACTGATTTACTTTTAGGGGGTAGGCATTAAGACCCGGTTATATGTCCCGCCATCTTTTCAGTATATCTTTTCTGACGTAGCAGCCCCACAGGCTGAGGCCATGAAGAAGAAAGGAGGGTTCTCCAGGGTAAGGGGAGGAGGGAGGGGAAGTTTTAGGGTTAGGTTCACTGGGTGGAGAGCACATAAGGGAAAAAAAAAAGTTGTCCTCATTTACTAGAAAATGGAGTAGGGAGTGTCCGCCTCGAGCAAAAGTCTGAACAAGGAAATGGTAGCAGATCGGGAGTTAGAGTGGAGTTATTGTCCTGGAATGTCAATGGTTTAAGAGTGAAAGGAAGAAGAGAGAAGATACTGCAGTATTTGAAAGATATTCCAGCTCAGATCATTATCTTACAAGAAACACATCTAACAGGGGAGGAAATGAAAGAGATTTTTAAAGCTAGGAGTTGGCTGCAGGAGGTGGTGTGTACTACACAGCAGTTAACGATAAGGGGAGTAGCAATTTTGGTAAAGAACAGTCCACGTATTTTGGTAGATTACAGTATAGTAGATAGAGCAGGAAGATGGGTCATTGCAAAGTTTAAAATCGATAATCAAAGGTACACAGTGGTAGGATACTACGGCCCCAATATTGATAGTACGAGGCCATTTGGGGGGCTCTTGACAGAACTATTGAATTTTACTGATCCCGTCATTTTGGCTGGTGACTTTAATGTGTTCTTGGATGATTCGTTGGATTGTTCTGTTAACAGCCGGTCAGTTATAAACAGTAAGCTGCAATCATTAATTAAAACCACTAAGGCACAAATGGGTTTGTGTGATATCTGGAGAGAAAGGATGGGGGTCAGGAAGCGCTTCACATATAATAACAAGAAATATAGACATCATTCAAGAATTGATTTCTTCTTAGTCGACCAAGGGTTGAGAGATTATGTAGAAAAAGCTGCACATGTGAGGGCCTACTTTTCGGATCATTCAGCAGTTTTGTTGGTACTATCATTGTCTGCCGGGCTAACTATAAGAAGGTGGACTATGGATAGTGACTTGTTGGCAGATGAGGCAGTGATAGAAACACTCAGAGTGGAGTCGGAGGAACTCTTTGCAGTAAATATGGGTAGCGCACCAAGAGGCGTGGTATGGGATATATACAAGGCTTTTGTGAGGGGAAGAAAAACTAGCCTTCATACAATAAGAAGGAAAGAATTTATTGCAAAAGTAAGTTTGCTAGAAATTCGTATCCAACAGCAGGCGCAAGAGCTTTCGAAGCTGATGGGGGAAAGTGAGAACTAACGCTACAAGATTCCCTACAGACTGTAAAAGAGGAGCTGTCTAGCTTAGTGGAAGATAGATGAAGTAAGAGATGAAAGGCAAGTAAAATCGCTCATTTTGAGTACGGAGAGGGCTCTGGGAAGCTGTTAGCATGGAAAACTAAGGCAGACTAAGCAAGATCTTTTATTAAGGAAGTTAAGCGTGACATGACGGGTAGGACACTTACTGAAAGTAGAGAAATTGAGAAAACCGTCCAAAATTATTTCGGCGAGTTATATCAAGAGGATTTGGTGGTCACCGAGGGAGAAGTTAAGACATGGTTAGGGCAGGATGTCCCCCAAGATATTTCTGGCGCTAGCAGCTCAGTGATAAATAGCAAGATAGCGGCTATAGAGATAAAAAATGCAATAAGGGCAGGGAAGTCAGTTAAGGCAGCAGAACCGGATGGGTTGCCCTGAGAATTATATAAAATGTTAGAGGAGGTCCTTTTGCCACACCTGATAGCTGTTTGCCGAATTTCTGAAAAGGGAGCAGAGTTGCCTGAATCCTGGGATGAGGTTACTGTTACGCTAATGCCAAAGCCAGGGAAAGCTTTAAATCTGTGTGACTCCTATAGGCCAATTTCTTTAATGGATTGCGATGATAAGATCCTTGCTAAGATCCTGGCAGAAAGATTTAATGGGGTGGTAGGGGACCTCCTCCACTCAGATCAGAAAGGGCTTGTCAGAGGTATAGAGATTCAGGAACTGACTTTCAGCTTAATAGAGGCAGTTGATATAGCTTGCACCTACAGATTTCCCTTAGCAACTATTACATTGGATATTACTAAAGCTTTTGACCGGGTAAACTGGGCATACCTGCAGGTGATGGATGTTAAAACTTTACAATCTGGGTGGGAATTTTTGCAGGACTCTGGCTAGAATGTACAGGAAACCTCAGGCAAGATTTCTGATAAATGGTAATCTTTCCATGCCCTTTAATCTTTCAAGAGGGACAAGACAAGGATGCGCATTATCCCCTCTCCTTTTCAATTTATATATTGAACCATTGGCAACCAAGATTAGGAAGGAGAGTTGCATAGTCCCTTTTAGATACAAGGAATGGGGAAAAAAGGTGTCTCTTTATGCAGATGATTTGTTGGTATTTACATCAGATTTGGAGACCACGTTCTCCTTACAAAATGACTTAACGTCACAATTTGGTCGCATTGCTGGGTATACAGTATATAAGGCAAAAACAGAGGTTATGGCTTGGAACCAACTCTAAATATTTGCAAGAAGGAGATGAGATACCTTGGTATAAAGATTACTCAGATTATCAAAGATCTTCCAGAATAACATTCTCTGTAATGAAAGAAGCCAGGAAGTTGATGTTAAACTGGGCTCATCTTCCTTTGACGATCATTGGGAGAATGAATCTAGTGAAGATGATAATCCTTCCGAAGGCCACATTCCTTTTTAAGATGATTCCTTTTTTATTCAAGGTGGAATGGTTGAAGAAACTACAGGGTAAAATCAATAGCTTTATAAGGGACTCAAAGGCCCCCGAATTACTTGGAAAAAACTACATAGAAGGAAGGAAAAGGGGGGATTCTGTCTACCAGATCTAACCTACTATGCCTGGGCCTTTCTCCTAAGGAATAGAAAAAATGCTACTAGCGCAACCAGACAACTCGGACATTGGTAATATGTTTAAATACATGTTATCAGACATTGAAGGATGGATGCAAGGGTTTATGTATAAGTTCACAACCCTAAATACTTTGAGAGTGCGCCTCAAAACCTTACAGAGAATGGCTGAACTTTGGTTCAATATTAGAAAGGAGGTACAACTTACATATTGTAGTAGGTGGATGCCAATATGGAATGCCCCAGGATCACCTGAATGGACAAGGGATTCGTTGGCAAATCCACTTAAGGCGGCAGGGATGGTAAGATGGGGGGAGGTGGTGGAAGATGGAGAGTTGATATCCTGGGACAAGTTGGTTGTGGTGTCTACGAATAAAGTCTCAAATTTAAATACTTTCAAATGAAGGGCTGGTTTCAGTCATCTGTGGAGGAAATAGGTTTGTCAAATGGCTTGGAAGATGACTTAATGAGAGAGGCACCAAAGAAGAAGGAAGTGGCGAGATGGTATTGGCGGTTGGTGGAGCTATCAGAGGTGTCTTCAAACTCCTGACCGATCTGTGGGGGAAGAGCTTGCCGGGGACCCAGTTTGAAGACTGCTCTACAGTACACCCCGCCAATTTCAGAAGGAACCACATCTTCTGTTTCCATAGAGTGTATTGGACACCATTCAGATTATCAAAGTTGGGGAATGGAAGAACGTCAAGATGTATAAAATGTTGCCATGAGAAAGCAGACGACATTCCATATGTTCCTGGAATTTCCTGTGATTCAGAAGTTTTGGGAAGACGTGAGTAGAGATATCTCAGACATACTTGCCACAGAACTCCAGGTAAGCTTATCTCTTTTTTTCTTTGGGACATCACCTGAGCATGCTGATCTCCCTAATGAAAGAAAAAAAATGTATTTGATTCTCTTGGCGTTAAGAGAAATATGTAAGAAATGGATTAGTAATGGGTGCCAACTAAAATGTAGTGGATAAAAGCGGTTAAAAGTGTTTTAAGTCTAGATAGAGCTGTGGAAAAAAAGAAACACATTTTGAACTCCTACTATAAAGTGATTAGAGCTTAACGATAAGAGGAGTCCGGTCCAAAGATTATACCTTCTTTTTATGGTCTCCAAGTTGTACTGGCAGATCTGCACGTTGGGCGGTTTCCGGTAAGGGAAGAGAAACACGGTAGAACTATAGGAGGCATTAAGATCCTTGGTATAAAGATATAGCTCTGGAAGGTGCTGGATCAGGTGGGCCCCAGAGTCTGACTCTAAAGTAAATCAGCACAAAAAAAAAAGAAATCTTAATAGCTTCTCCCAACATTTGTTGAGAGCTTCAACCAAGCATAAAAGGGAGGTAAGAGGCAAAAGTGCGATAATAAAGAGGAATTTAAAAAAAAAGCTCTTTTACCACACTTTTTCTTCACCTTCCAGTCGAAATATGTACATTTCTGTGCAGATTTAAGTACCCTTTCTTCACTGGTGCAAAAATAGGTAAAACATGAGGGAAAAGTGTGAAGCCAAAGACACCATTTGCTCACCTTATCCCTGTGTTTTCCACACTTCAGCAGAGATTAAATGAGGTTGTGAGAGTCAAGTGATCAAGAGGTTGTTCTTGGCCGAGTTTGCAAAGCCATAGGAGAACAGACCCGGGACATCAGAGGTAAGCAACCTCAACCCCCACAGTTGTGGCCCAGTAATCTCTACTTGCTTTGTGAACTCTGACAATTGTAAAATCACTACAGGGAAATATGACGTAGGTATGCTTGATGTGCGATATATGAAGTTCACAAGTGTCTCCAAAAGGAGCATGTACTACTTCATTTGATGAGAAATTATGAACATACAGTATTAAAATAAAGACAGAAAGGAAAGGCTCATGGAAAAAATGCTTCAGACTATTGGTTAACATTTTCAGAGCAGTGCTGTATAAACAGTGTTGAGAAGTATTCCATAGCCTCAGGCTCAATGGCTGTGGAAAGTTTAACGGGCTTGGAATGCATTAGTGTCTGGACCTAGCCAATTCCAGTATATGTGTCTGTGTGGGTCCATGTGAAATTTATCAATAAACTACTTTCTAATCATGGATTACTGTACAGACCTAATTACGAAGCGATGAAGATGGGATTCAAACCCACATGTGCTAAGCACAGTGAGTGGGAACGTCCATGTATAAAGTTTTCAAATTGGCCTCAGACACTTCACAAATAATTGTGCATATTTTGTTTTCAAACATATGAGGAGTGGTGTACATACAGGTTGACAATGGCATCGTGGAGTAAAGTAAAAATGAGACAGAGGTTGACTTTGTGTAAAATAAATTGATTGACGTGTTGAGAGAGAATGGGTTAACCATCAGGAAGGACAAGTGCAAAATAAAGGTGGGACTTGTGTACTATTTAGGACACCATGTCTGAAAGAAGGATACAACTAAGGGAGCGTCCTACAAGAGCCATTAGGGATGCAGAAAGCCCAAAGGTGCAGAACAATAAAGGTCATTTTAGGGCATATGAAACACTACTCCAAATTCTATCAATATTTCCATAAGAAAGCCCACCCAACAAGAGAGATGTTAAAGATGTGGCACTAAGAAATGCGAAAAAGCATTTGTGGATGAGTATCATGAAAAAATGCTCTTGAAAACGTTCAGCAGTGGTGATTGTTGCATAGTATGGACAAATACCAATTAACATGATTTGGGGTTGGTATTACAACAGGTGAGGTCAGTAAACTATCTTGGCCACCAAATAACCAGGGATGGTATCAGCCCTAAAAAATAACTAATTCAGGCGATAAAAGAGTCGCCTGTGCCCACGAACAGATATGTACTGCGGTCATTTCTGGGGATGGTTGAGTTCTACACCAAGTTTATCAGGAATTTTTCACACAAGACATATGAATTGAGGCAACTTCTAAAACTAAAGAACAGATTTGAGTGGACTGAAGAATGTAACAAAACCTTCCAGGACCTTAAAAGGGATATGTGCACTGCATTACTACTACAAGGATTTGACACGTCATTGCAAAATTTTGTGACCACAGATGCCAGTAACAAGGGTTTGGGCGCGGTACTCACCCAACAAGACTCAAAGGGTAGAGAGTATACCATAGCCTTCGCATCATGTTCACTCACCCCTGCAGAGGATAACTTTTCAGTAATAGAGCGCGAAGCGTTGGCATGCGTGTGGGCCTTAGAACATTTCAGGCACTTTGTTTGGGGCACAAGAGTCACATTGTGCACTGATCACAAACCCTTAACCAAAGTTTTCACCACAAAGGGTTTGTACACAGCCTCCCCCAGGCTAGCCAGGCTGTCCGTACATTTATTTGACTACATGTATGACATCCAATATGTCCCTGGAATAAAATACGTGATAACAGACTTCTTAAGTAAAATGCCAGTAGGTAAGGCAAGCAACGAAGAGATATCTGAATTGGATGAGGCTACCATTGTCAAGGTACTTGAACAATCCAGCGGGATTTCCAAAGGGGAAGTGTTCATGGAACAGGACAAGGACAGTACTGTTACATTTCATGTTAATATACATATTATCCTGTCCCTTTAAGATTCCCCTGTTATTCTTTAAGTGTTCTTAGAACACTGCTGCTTTCCAGGTTTCAGGTCAGTTGCACTGTTCCTGTGGATCTGGAAGCTACTTGCTGTGTTGCTGTGCTGTGAATAAAACCTCTACAACCATACCTAGCTTTTTGGATTACTTAACAAAATTGGCGACGAGGGTGACCTTCCTGTTTGAGGACACAGCACAGAGGTGGAGTTTCAAGTTTTTTTTTAAAGAAATTTTAATTTTGAAACATTTGAAAAAAAAGCATTGTTTTTACTGGGGAGATTACTTCTGTACAACCTACGAATCCCTTGGATTTAAGAAGAAAACCCCGTTTCAAAACTCCTACCAACGGCTGACTGAGAAAATTTTGAGACTTTTGAGACTTTTCTGTAAGCTTATCGTGGTTGGAGCAACAAGACGAGGCCAGAACGCGACTGTGTTTACTTTCAAACGTGGAGCAACAAAACGCGAGGTCAGAGCGTGACTGTGTTTACCTTCGAGTGTGGAGCAACAAGACGCGAGGCCAGGGCGCGACTGTGCTTACCTTTGAAATCAGAGCGAGTGGAGCAGTAGGGTGCGAGGCCAGCACACAAGTAGCTGTTTTCGTCTGCTCGAGAACTCTTCTCGCGTTCAGCGATCGAAGGGACACGTCTGTTGCCGCCGAGGAGAGGAGCGTCTCCACAAGACGTCATCGCGTGCGTGAGGACGTCACTACGCAGCGTCACACAGCGTGGCGGCCATTTTGCAGATTTTGAAGATCTCCATGACAACTCCATAACAACAGAGTTATCGTCATGTCGAGTGAGAAGGATTGTTGACAACATCAACAGATTAAGTTTCCTTCGCGTTTAATGTTAATTGAGGTCATTTTTTGGTGTTATTTCAAACAGGCAATGTTAATATTTAAATACTGAATCTCAAAAAGAAATGTTTATAGGATTTATAAGACTGACCTTTTACAATTAATATTCTTCACCAGTCAGCAGCAGTCAATTATATTGCGTTTACCCAGTTGAACTTTATTGTTACCACAGTTATATAGTCATTATTAATACAATTATACAGTTTAGAGTTATAGTATACAGTACCTATAATTTAAAAACATGCAGTTTGATCCTCCTGAAAAGTTTTTACAAAATAAGGGTGATCCACCCATTCCTTGGACTAGGTGGAAAGAAGAGTTTTTTAACTACATGAAAGCTATAGATGGTGAACGCATGGGGGCAGAAAGAAAAAAAAGTATTCTTTTACATTGTCTCGGGTCTGAAGGACAAATGATATTTAGAGCTTTACCACCCATTTCCCCTGTATTGGCTGAAGGGGAATCATCTAATGTATATAAAGAAGCTTTAGTCAGAATTGAGAAAAGATTTAAACCTGTTTCCAACATAGCTTTAAATAGATATAAATTTTATACCCGTGCACAACTAGAATCAGAATCATTTGATGATTTCATAACTGCGTTGAGATCCTTAGCCATTCACTGTAATTTTGGCACCATATGTGATGAGATGTTAAGGGATCAGATAATTGTACATGTCAAGAATAAAAAGACGCAAGAGCGGTTCTGGGAATTAGGTGATCCCAAACTGTCGGAAGCGATTTCGATTGCCAAATCACTAGAACAATCTGAGAAATGGATGCTTACTGTACAAAAACATCAGTATAGCAAGTCTGATTCACATGATGAAGTTTGTGTGATCAAACAAAGTGATAGACAAAATGAAAACTCACGTTTCTTTACAAACAACAATAAATTCAATAGCACAGGAAATTTCAAGAGATATGAAAAATCTGTTATCTGCTACAAATGTGGCAGTAGAATGCATGTTGCTTCATTTCCCAGATGTCCTGCTATAAATAAAGAATGCAGGAAGTGTGGAAGGTTAGGACACTTTTCCAATATGTGTAGAGATTCAGGGAGAGTTGCACAAAGTTCTAATAGAAAAGTAGCTGTGGTGACGGATAACACACAAGGAGATTACAATTGTATTCCTGAAAGCACGGAGTGTGTTTCTTCAATCAATAAAGGTTTTGTAGTGTATTTGGATGAAGAGATTTCTTTGATCACTTCAGAAGGTCAATGTCTTAAGAAACCCATTTGTGAAATGTTTGTGTTAGGTATCAGTCTCAATCTAATGGCTGATTCAGGGTCACCTTGGACCATTATCACCAAAGAATATTTTGATGAAAAATTAAGACAAGTACTCAATTTGAATGATATCCTTCCTTCATGTATTCGTGCACTTAGTTTCAATGGATCAAGAGTAGATATTTTAGGACATTTTATAGTGAAGATTACTTTTAGATCCAGGCGTGTACAAATTAGTTTACATATTGCTGAAAGAGGAGTAAATGTGATTGGTTGGATGGATCAATGGAGATTTGGTATTATACTCAATCCTCGTGCTAAAGATCCTATTATGTTAGGTGAAATTTATGAGGATTGTAATATATCTACTATTTCCAATGGAAAAGAAATTGATATGATCCAGTCTAACTTTAAGGATGTTTTCTCGGACAAGTTAGGTATGCTGCAAAATTTTTCACATGAAATTAAGCTCAAAGCTGGAGTTGTCCCAGTAAAACAGAAGTTGAGGTCCGTTCCCATCAATGTTAGGGAAGAGCTCAAAAAAACCTTGGATGACTTGGTTAAAGAAGGAATTATAGAAGCCATTGACTCAGCTGAATGGGTTTCCCCGATTGTTTTAGTTAGAAAATCTGATCAATCTTTGAGAATGTGTGTGGACCTGAGAGCACTAAATTTAGCCATATTAGTAGATTGTCATCCCCTTCCCAATATCAACGAGGTTGTTTCCATGCTGGAAGGTGCCAAAGTTTTCTCCACGCTTGATTTGAGATCAGCTTATCACCAAATTTCCCTAACAGATGAATCTAAATGCCTCACAGCCTTTATTACCCCTCAAGGTCTTTATCAGTATACAAGGATGCCGTTTGGGTTAGCTTCGGCGGCCTCAGTCTTTCAGAGGGTCATGTATAATATTTTTAGAGATGTGGAACATTTTGTGAAATGTTTCCAAGATGATATTTTGATTTTTTCTAGTACTGATGAGGAGCATTTAATTCATCTACGCTGTGTGTGTGAAAAGTTGAGAAAGAGTGGTTTGACATTGAAGACAAAAAAGTGTAAACTATTTCAGTCTACTATTGAATATCTAGGTCATACTTTGTCCGGAAATGGTGTTTTTCCTAAAAAATCCAATGTGGATGGAATCAGCAAATCTCCCGCACCTGTAAATAGAGATCAGCTATTGTCATTTGCAGGAATGTGCGAATATTATAGTAAATTTGTCAATAATTTCGCCACCAAAATGGAGCCACTAAGAAAATTATTGAGACATGGTAATGATTTTGTGTGGGAAAAAGAACAACAAGTGGCATTTGATCTCATAAAAAATGACATTCTAAATGCTCCTACGCTTAAACCATTTTGCATAAATAAGATGTGTGTTATCACGGTAGATGCAAGTATGTATGGTATAGGGTCAGTTTTATCACAAAGATCAGGTCATGATGAATGGAATGTATGTTTTGCATCTCGCACTCTCAATGATACTGAACGCAGATATGCAGTCATCGAAAAGGAACTTTTGGCTTGCGTATGGGCCATTGAACATTTTAGAAATTTTATATGGGGAAGTGAGTTTGTATTAAGAACAGATCACAAGCCATTAGTTAATATTCTTTCTCCTGGTGGAGGTTGGAATTCCACAGCTCGCATTTCCAGACTTACTTCCAGACTCCAAGAATATACTTTTACTCCAGAGTACGTTCCAGGAAAAAAAAAATGTTGTGGCAGATTTTTTATCTCGCCATCCTTGTGAAAGTCTAGTTAATGAGAATGCTGGTGATTCAGATGTTGTTATGTTATTACAAGATGTTCTTTCTACTTCCTTTACTGAGATTTCTGAAGAAATGTGGGAAAAATCTGATGATTTAGATCTCACCTTACAAGCTATAAAAAATTTATTCAAGAAGGATGGCCGGAAAAGAAATTGCTGAAAGAAGATTTTATGCCATTTTTTAATATATCCAATGAGTTAGAATTGGAGAATAATTTGGTTTTCAAGTCGGGTAAATGTGTTCCACCTTTTAATGTACAAAGTGTAATTTTAGATATTGCCCACAAAACTCATCCCGGTATGTCTGCCATGAAAAGGTTGATCAGGAATTTTTTTTGGTGGCCATCTTTGGATCGTTTGGTAGAACACAAGGTCAGAGAATGTGTTGTATGCATGGGAAATGACAAAATGTTAAAAACCAATATTCCTCCATTAAAAACTACTTCTTGGCCCACAGTGCCATGGAAAAAGATTTCTTTTGATATTTCTGGTCCATTCATGTGTCTCCCTTCTGATTCTAGGTACGCACTTGTGTTGATAGATTATCATTCCAAATGGCCAGAAGTCAAATTTGTTTCTTCGGCTTCTACCAGTGTTGTGATAGAGTTCTTTAAAGAAGTGTTTGCTAGAGAAGGCTGTCCTTCTATTTTAGTCACTGATAATGGAGTTCAACTCACATCAGTAGAAATGGAGGATTTTCTTAAATTACATTCTATAAAACACCACACTGTGTCTTTTTATGAACCACTTGAGAATGGTCTTGTTGAACGGTTTAATAGAGTTTTGAAAGGTTTCATAACTGATGGCTCTAAAAATGGTTCAGATTGGAAGACAAATTTGAGAGAAAAACTTTGGTCCTACAGGATTACTCCCCACTCCACCACTGAGGTTAGCCCTTTCCGTTTACTCAAAGGACGAGATCCTGTTTCATCCATTTGTCCTTGGTGGTTCAGAGAAAAGTGTATTGAGAGATCTTTCTCTGATAAATTAGTTGATGTAGCTGCACAGAAAGTTGAGACTAAACAAGCTAAATCCAAGATATGGTATGATAAAAAGTGGAATGTTAAGTCTTCAAATTTTACTGTGGGGGATGTGGTTAGAATTAAGAAACCTGGTTTGATTCCGAAATGTTCCAGTAAGTTTGGTAAACCTATGAAGATAGTTAAAGTTTTTAGCAACAGTGTCATTACTCAAGATGGCAGACTCTGGAACATTAGGAGAGTTGCGAAGTGTCCCATTTCACAGTTGGAATCCTCTTCATGTACTCGAAACAATACCAATTATTCCATTGCTTCAAGAGTCAAGTCCTCTGATCGTTCAAGATCTGTTCCTGTTAAATTCAATGATTATGTAACATGATTATCTTTTGTTTTTCAATTTCATTGAAGGGAGATGTGTTACATTTCATGTTAATATACATATTATCCTGTCCCTTTAAGATTCCCCTGTTATTCTTTAAGTGTTCTTAGAACACTGCTGCTTTCCAGGTTTCAGGTCAGTTGCACTGTTCCTGTGGATCTGGAAGCTACTTGCTGTGTTGCTGTGCTGTGAATAAAACCTCTACAACCATACCTAGCTTTTTGGATTACTTAACAAGTACCATCAGTCAAGTGATACAGATGATGACCCAGGGATGGATCTGCAAAAACAAGCAATCGGAACAACTCAAGCCCTATTGGGAGGTGAGAAATGAATTGTCACATGAAGACGGATTCCTTCTCAGAAGTGGAAGATTTGTACCACCCCATAATATAAGAACCAGACTACTCAAGCTATGTCACAAAGGGCATTTGGGCATTGTGAAGACAAAAGTAAGAGTTAAAAGCATGTACTGGTGGCCAGGCATAAGCTTAGATATAGAGAGAACTGTCAGGGAGTGCGCTCTCTGCATGGACTCAGACAAAGCACAAGTGACATTCAGACTACCTCTGCAACCCATTCCAAGCCCAGGCATGCCATGGGAGAGAATTGGTGTGCAATATAATGGTGGATAGTGGATGTGCACTGCGAGAGTTTGTTGTTGCTTTTCTCTTGTTACGTGCTCCGGGGTATCACTCCCTACTCTGGAGTGTGAATAATAATATCGTGGTATGCAGATCCCAAATCTTTGGTCTGTCTCCCTGGGCACTGTGTGTGCTGTCACTCCAGCTCTTTGTTTATAAAGATAACAAAAGTACTTTGAGGATTTGTCTATAATTCCATTTATTAGACAATTTTTGGTGATTTACGATGTTCTTTTCACATCTAGCTTCACATTAATAATGCATATTCATGCTTTTTACCCTGTTTAACATCGATGCTTATGACATTTTCCCGATGCATTTCGACGCCATGCGCCTTTATCAAGGGAACAATCTGTTAAAGAAATAATATGACATTCAATGTTTTGCTGTGCTTACTAATGGCACCCATAAATACATTGTTACATATTTAATACATTCTTACAGCCTAGTGGTCTAAACTTAAACATATTAGTATTCTCTGTTAATGCATTTATATACCAAGAACATAACCGTTGTGTGCCTTGACCGGAATGCGATTTAGCATCTTATTAAATCGCATTCCGGTCAAGGCACACAACGGTTATGTTCTTGGTATATAAAGTTTAAGTTTAGACCACTAGGCTGTAAGAATGTATTAAATATGTAACAATGTATTTATGGGTGGCATTAGTAAGCACAGCAAAACATTGAATGTCATATTATTTCTTTAACAGATTGTTCCCTTGATAAAGGCGCATGGCGCAGAAATGCATCGGGAAAATGACATAAGCATCGATGTTAAACAGGATACAAAGCATGAATATGCATTATTAATGTGAAGCTATATGTGAAGAGACAGACCAAAGATTTGGGATCTACATACCACGAGAGAATTGGTGTGGACAAAATGGGTCCTGTATCTGATGAACAAGAAAAGTGGTACATAAATGTGATGATTGACCACTTCACCAAGTGGCCCGAAGTTAAATTTATTAACAAACCGGGTGCGTTAAGCATTGTCAAGTTCATGGATGACATTTTCACTCATGAGGGACTCCCTAAACAAATCGTAAGTGACAATGGAGCTCAATTTATGTCTGATATTTTCAAAAATTACATTCTAAAAAACAAAATTGAACATAAAATGACATCCGTTTATCACCCCGCCGGATATGGAGCCGTTGAAAGATTCAACAGGATTGTAAAAGGAATAATCCAGCTAGCAAACAGCAACAACCTAAACTGGAAACAAGAGACATTCAAGACAGTGTGGGTCTACAGAATCACACCGTGTGAGACAACAGGACACAGCCCTTTTGAATTGATGCGGGGAAGAACTCCTCTATCAAAGGACAATGTGGGTTGGATTATAGCTGCAAAGAGGGTATGCTGGTCGACTCAGCAAGTTAAAGGAAGGCTAAGGCAAGCTCAGTCCATAGGCAAAGAGATGTATGACCAAAGACACAGGTGTAAACCTGTAGAGCTCAAGGCAGGAGACATCGTCAAGGTAAAAAGAAGTGGCCATATTGGAAAGGGTCAGGACAATTACACACCTCCTCTATCTGTGCGTGAAGTGTACTGCAATTCAGCACTCTTGATTGACGGTAGAGTGTGGCACTTCTCCAACCTCTCTGCCTACAGACACCCCTTGAAGAACACCGAAACCACCACACCCAATGAGTTTGCAAGGAGCGCCTTTCAAGAACATAAGAGCGACACTGCACAACCGTGTGCATTTGACTATGAGTCCGACTATGAGTTCCCCACGGCGCAAACGTCAAAGGACAGCCACGTCATGCAGCCCACCTCTGGGCACGTGGACGCACCATCCATTCAGGCTGCAACAGGAAGAGTCAGACGTATGTTGCCCACCCCACCTGCGCAGTACAATACTTAACCTGTAGGTAGAAGCAGGGCAGGTAGGCTGTTAGCCCCACCAATAAAATTCAGAGACTACATTTGTGAGTAGATTGCACCTCCCCTGGTGCACTTCCCTACACTCTCTCCCTCTCCCTTTCCCCCTCCTCCTCCTCTTTTCCGTTCTTCTCCTAAGAGGGAGGATATGTTATGACCTCTGTAGTTGTGTCTCTGCATGGACACCGTAAGTGGTATGCCTTCGTGCTGTCCCAGCGCGGACACCTTACCAGCTGTGAGGTCATCAGCTGACAACTGTCCATTGACAGTTGACAGCTGATCACTGAACTGCATTGACGTGTTTTGCTCCAGCCCATCCTGGAGCCTGTGTAGGCAAATATAAATAAAGAACTGCTTTACTTCATGCCTAGCATGTGCGGAGTTCTTTACAGCTCCTTGCTTTTAACTATTATGTTCAAACTTTTATGCTGATTTGGGGTGTACCACATATTTTATCCAGAAGAAAAACTTATCTCACTGGACCCCTTGACTTTCTGGTCCACCACAGGTTTGTCCCGTTTGCGTGGAGAAAACCAATGGTGAGCATCTCACTTCCGCTCTCTGCTTGCCGCCATCATAGAGGTGATTGGTCTAGCCTTCCGTGCCTCTGGAGATAAAAAACGATGAAGGCCCAGGCGCGCAGGGGACGTGCCGCAATAGCAAACCCGTCTGCACCTGGACGGCGCCAGGCCCACTGCCCCATCTGTAAAGTATACTAGAGAAGCTCTTCTAGCACTACGTAATGCTGGCAAGCCCAATCTCTGCCATACTCATAATTGGAGCACCAATTTAGACTGTAATACATGTCAAGTATGTAACTTTGTTTTTAACAAAGACTTCCACATCCAACAAGAGCAAGTTACTTTTGCGACAATCCCTGCAGGGACAATTGAAGGGCAAAATCTGGGGAGGGCAGTTTCCCGTGTAGTACTTAACACAAGCTCCCTTATCAAAACCAAATATGAATTTGCTGGTTTCATGACCCAAAATAAACCAGACATCATATTTCTTACAGAGACCTGAGCAGATAGCTCCTCAATCCTCAAAATTGCCATTCCAATGGGCTACAATAACTAAAGACTGGCCCGAGTAGACAAAAAGGGCAGGGGAATTGCGATTGGTTATAGCAATTCGATCAGAGCAAACTTTCAGCCCATCCCTCATCTGGAAGGTGAAGTACTTCATTTCAGTATGAAACCAAACAACACCTACACTTTTCAGGGTTTAATGATCTACCGACCACCAGGCCACCGGGGCAACTTTATTTGAATGGAACCATGTCTAAATTATTCTAGCTTTATGATTCTGGGCAATTTTAACTTTCACCTAGGGCTGACAAACGACTCCAATATAGATCATTTGGTGGATAATCCTAAGAGCTTTGACCTTCAGCAGTTAATAGAGGAAACCACTCATCAAGCAACCCACACTTTGGATGGAGTATTTACAAATAATCAGAAACTAAGCATGGACAAGGTCCGCCTATAGTGTGGTCGGACCACAAGGCCATTTTTCTTCACTTGAGGTCCCCCCCCCCAATAAAGGCCCTTGTACCAATGCACTTAGAACCCTCAGGTTTCAGCCCTGGAAAAAGCTTGATGTTGACGAACTAAAGGATATTCTTTCCGACTCTAACCCAGTCTCAGAAAACAATGTGAGAAAAATATCAATAAACTATACTCACTGGTTAGAATCAGCAGTGCTTAGACTGGTACCAGAAAAACTAATGAAGTGTCATAGGAAAACTCAAGAACTAAAAGCCACCAAACTAGACTCCAAGAGCGCAGGTGGAGAAATTAATATTGCCCAGAAGAAAAGATTAAGTATAAACAATTACTTGTGAAATACAAGGAACTAATTAAAGCAGCTAAGTCTAAATACTTCACTGAAAAGATGAGCTTAGCCAAAAATACAACCAGGGAGCTATTCAAAACGGTTAAGTCTTTGTCAAACTGGAGCACCAACAGTACTTTTAACCTTGACCAGTCCTTCTGCAATAAACTGGCAGATTTTTTCCAGACCAAAGTTAATTCTATATTTCAAGATTTCAATCTTACCCAGAACACCTTGGGTATAGGAGGGGCTCCAACCCTTGCAGAGGAACTGGATTCACAACAATTGCATAGGGACCCAGAGACCCAAAAATGTTACAAGTTTGCCATTTTCACTACGGAAAAAGTGATTAGCCTTAGTAATTCCATCAAACCTGGGGCTCCCTCAGACCCCCCCAGGTCTTTAATCTGATCTCCAGCTCAGTTGCCGGTCCACTTGTGAAATTACTAAATGAGATACTGACCACAGGGCAGTTGTCGAACATATGGAAAAAAGCCTCCATTGTGCCTCTGATGAAAGACCCCCTCTTGACCCAAAAGATGTGAAAAGCTGTAGGCCTATATCTCACCTTCCCTTTCCAGCCAAGATAGTAGAGAAGGTAAATAATGAGGAAATATTATCATTTCTAGATGCCAACCCGCTTCTCTGCTTCTCACAGTACGGCTTCAGAGCACACCACTGTACCAAATCGGCTCTGGTAGCAGCCTCCGAGGAATTGAAAATAGTGATCGACAAGAGCGACAAATCAGCATTGATTGTATTAGATCTATCTGCCGCTTTTGACACGGTTCACCATTCACTCCACATAAACCGACTCCACTTGCTGGGTTTTAGTAACTCTGCACAGGCTCTGCTGAGCTCGTTCCCAAGTGAATTGCCATAGCTTTTGGACAAGGGAGATTCCAGTTCCTCTTCCTTCTCCCTCCCTTGTGGGGTTCCTCAGGGGTCCTCGCTCAGCCCCACGCTTTTTAATATCTATATTACCCCCTTGATTAATCTCATTCGCAGTCATGGACTCGCAGTATTCTCCTACGCCGATGACACACAAATTGTGGTGTCCATATCATCGGACGTTAAAGAAGAGGCGAAACATTTCTGTAGCTGCGTGTCTCTAATTGCAAACTGGATACAAAGAAATTGCCTGAAGTTAAATTCTGAAAAAAACAAAGTCCTGCTTTTTGGAAATTAAACCACCTTCTGGAACTCATCATGGTGGGCCTCGGATTTAGGCTGCCTACCCTTGCCGGCTCAAAAAGCAAGAAACCTGGGTGTCAACTTTGATACCAAATTATGCTTCTCACGTCAAATGAATCAGACCACCACCCCAGGCTTTTTTGTGCTCAGGGTGCATAAGATTTTCTGTTCATTTCTCTGGAACTGCAAAAGACTATGATGATGGCACCTATCTTCTCGAAGATAGACAACTGTAATGCTCTGTATTTTGGGCACTCATAAGCATCTGGTGAAAAAATGTCAATCTCTACAGAATGTAACAGCAAGAATGCTCCTAAAAATTCCCATGTTTTCATCCATATCCCAATCATTGCATGGTTTGCACTAGCTCCCAGTCAGTAAGAAGATCATTTTCAAAGCACTATGCCTGGTCCATATAGCCCTTCATCGGACTGGTCCAATATACTTTCAGGAACTGCTCTCTTGGTACACTCCCAGTAGGCATAGTAGATCCAGCTCAGCTTGAATGATAACTATCCCAAGAATAAACAAAGCAAGATGGGGTGGAAGGACATTTTCCTTCTGCGCAGGGTAACTCTGGAATTCACTGCAACTAACTCTACGTCTATTGTCCTTTAAGCTGTGGTGGGTTGCATGTATTTGTACGGCATGCATTACCCACAATGGGTCCCCGAGCACATTTCCTTATCAATTACTGTTCTAGATATATTGCATGTATAAGTATTGGTTGGGTCCTAACTCTACCCCAATTCCCAAATGGTGATCTTGTGGATGCCTCAGGTCACATGACTCCCACACCAACCACAAATCCACACTACAACCAAACATGCTAATCAGTTTCTAAAGTTTTGTATCTCTGAGAGATCAGTGTTGGTCCCAAGGATACTGGGCAGGTTTGAAGCAGTCCAGCTTAAAAGACATTGATGATTGAGAGGCTAGTAGCAACTTAAATTGGTCACAACCGGGCTGCTTGCAGTAAGGACTGTAGAGCCATGACACCCATATTCCATGTAGCACGTTAACTGGACATGTACAATCCTATCCAATTCAAGTTGATGATCCATGCCTACAAAGGCTTGCACAACAAAGGACCAGCCTACATCAACCATCGCCTGGATTTTCACCACCCTACCAGATAACTATGCTCCGCCTCCCTCTCACTCACCTACACCTCCTGCATCTACCTAAGTGACAGCGGAGGATGCTCCTCCTGCCTCGAAGCAAAAACCTGGGACACCCTCCCTCTGCAGCTACGGACCTCCAACTCTCTACTGAAATTCCAGAGAGCGCTCCGGACCTGGCCATTCACCTGAGTCACCTGAACCATCATGAACCTCAAGTGCCTAGATACCCTCTTGAGTGATTAGCCATGATATATAAATCCATTTGATTGATTAATTGATTGATAGCTTTAGGTATTAGCTCTTGACATGCTGTAAGAATTACTAATATCCTTTTGGGACCCCTGTTCTTTTTACGTTGTGAGTTTTTTGGGTAACTTTATGAGCTGTGGCCCGTACTAATGTCCTGAGGGGCCACACCGCCTCACGTTTTGCCCACTACAAAGAATGTGTCTGTCAGGCTGAGCAAAGGTCTGTCTGACACACACTCTTTATTTTCAGGTCAAGCAGCCAGGAACTAGACATGCGTTCAGGGCCGGCTCTAGGGCGGTGCGATCGGTGCTGACTGAGGGCTCCATGTTCATCTTTCAAAAGCACCTGATGCCGCGTACAGTGACTCAGCAGATTCCAGACATCAATAAAAATGACAATTCCGGTGATTAATGTTCTTCCTGGAGAAAGACTGGAGCTTTGACTTGAAACATCATAGTCCAGAGGGTTAATGTGCCTGCTGCATGTAAATTGCATATATTATTTGCCCAGTCTTTCGTTGTCCTAATTTTGCAAAAGGCATTAATTTCAATTCTTATTATTAAAGAAACCCCCTGACAATGGTGTTATATTCTAAATTCTGAATTTGTGCTTTTCCAGTCCAAGGACTCTTAAACTATACTGCCTACCAGTAAGGATGACATGCGACTCCTACTCCTTGTAGACCTCTGCCTTACGTAACCTTTCCTATATACTGATTTGCACAGCGATTAAGATGGTGGCGCTATTAAACTAAAGAATCTAAGAGAGAGTGGTTACAGTGACTTGGGGGGCATTGTCAAATGGTGGTAGTGAGGGAATCCGTAACTCAGGTGGTCATTGGGGGGCGCCAACATACATTGTCGCACAGGGCGCCACAAATGCTAAAGCCGGCCCTGCATGCGCTTAATGCAGAGGCCCCTGTCTGCCTGAGTTGAACTTTGTCGGGCTGAAGAAGTCACAGCTCCTGTGGACGTGACAGCATCAGCCTGGTAAAGCACCTAGAGGCCCTCCCCTCATGACGAGAGAAGCGGCACTGATTGCTTCTTTTTTTTTTTGCAGAGTTTTATGTAGCGCGAACTAGAGCCGAACCGAATCAGTTATCAGAGCGCTTTACATAGCACCAGTTACGTTACATGAGGACACACTTTCATTTTAGGCACGGGGAGATTAAGTGATTTGCTTCGGTCCTGGGCGCTTCAGTTCTAAGCCCTGAAGTGCCCAGGGTCGAGTGTCAATCACTAACATCCCAGAGTGGGGTGGGGTCAGCTGTCTCACTGACCCCATCCCACCTGTAATGTGAGGGACTGCTCTCATTGACTGCCCTAAGGACAGCCAATGAGGGAAGGCAGCAGTCTTAGCCCTCATAGGACTTCTGAGGCAGAGCTGCATAGATAAATCTAGTCTGAATTTATTTTTAATGTTTGGTGCCTGTGTTCGTGCATGAATATTTGGGAGTGAGTGTTGTGAATGGAGTGCGTGCACGTGTGAATGTATGAGTATGAGTGAGTGTGTATGTGTGCTTGTATAGCCCCTCGCCCACTCCCTGGTAAAAGTACAGGTCGAACACGTGTGGAGTCTTAACCACCAGAATATAAATCCACTGATTTGTCACTAAGGAAACTAGGGCAGGGAACAGAGGTATCATTGCAAACTTGAAACACTGAAGCATTTTTTTCTAACATACCCGCCCTATTACTACTAACTCTAAATAGCTCATAGCAATACACCATACAGTCAATATTTCTCTAGAGTAGCCAAAGATGCCTAAACCTTTGCACCACTAGATGCATTGTCACATAACCGCAGTTGCTATAATTGCGGTGATTGTGGGTGCATTTTAACAATCAGAAACTGCTAGAACGTTCTTGTTTCTGTGTTAATGATGTAATCTACCATATATTCCATATTAAATAAAAAATGTTTTACTGTTTTTCAATGATATAGCTCTGACTGGACATTTGAGTCCTCATTACGAGTTACCCGGGTTTTCCCTATCTTCGGAGATACTGAGGTAAAGTCGTGTGTAGGGAAAATCCCTACCATTATTAGTGGGACCCTTGGGGTCGATTTTGAAATGAGCAAAATTGCCAGGGGGATCGGCAATCCAGGTCCAATTCCCTAGTAACTCCTCATTATCACTCACAGATTTATTTCAGCTGCTTTTAGCAGCCAAGGTCTACCTGAGAAAAGAAACAGATCTGAGGAAACATAGCGAGGCATATAATTCCAATGAGGCTGGTGACGGATGAGTCCCCGGGACTCCCCTGGTAAGTGAACATTCCCAGCTCCCTAACAGGGCTTACATCTAAGGTGTCATGGTATGTTTGCATGTGTCTCTGGTAAAAGATGATTATCTTGTTGCTCCCTCACCGTGTTTGCATGAGGAGAGGGTACTGTTATACAGATGTGTCGGTACACATCCTATTTAGAATCCCACGGCGATTGGAAAAGGCTACCTTCGTCCTTGTTTTTTCGATGCTGGTATTTCCATCGTTGATTTGCCAGGTCCGTTAGCCTATAATACAAACTAAATAAATAATCGTATTATGGGTCTATTTTCACATGCTGAATGAGTGCCAAAAGGCTGGAACTTAGAATTAATGATTGTTATATCCAAAATAAATGCAGGTGGGTTTATGACACCGACAATTGCTCTCGTTCTGGAGAAATGCCTAATTTCGGTATAGCAATTCAAAGACAGGAAGAGTCAAATAAATCAGAGAAAAAATAATAAAACGACAGATCTAAATCATACTGTTTTTCCAACATGAGGAAATGTTTCTACATGGCAAAACAAAAGTTGGAAAAGTGGAAGGCAGTGTTTTTTTGCTTGAATAATTTCGAACAGAAAAGGAAGCTAAAAAGGTAAATTTAGTCTGGGGATGCGGGGGAACCAGGAAAGGTCTGTTTGTGCTAAGCAGGAAGGGTCTGAGAGGACCCAGCGTCAACAGAATACAGGCACCACCGGAGGAAAGCACAGCTCCTATTCTCTTTTCTTATCTGAGCGTGTGCACACTGTCCTTACTGCCCCCACCCCTCAATGTCTTGAGTGGGCGGTCAACCATAAAAAAGGCTTGATGTTGCTATAATTTTAGGTCTCGTCAAAGACAGCTTTAGTAGTCTGAGGGATCTTATGTTCATAATTACTTATTTTGTTAGACTGCAGAAGCAACATGACATAGCTTGTTATTCGGGGTCAGTGTGTGTTCTGTGATGTATTTACTTTATTGATATGATAACATTTTAATTGTTGGTTTATGGCTTCTTAGGCCTGGTATTATCCAAGACTTTTTCATTTTACTAAAATTATATGTATAACATACTTACTAGACAGGCCTTTCAGGCACCTCTCTTCAACCATTGGTGTGTTGTGTCATTCACATTTCTCTTTCATTCACCTCAGCATACAGAATGAGGCAATGGGTCAGACTACTAAAGCATCTGGTTAAAATCACTTTGAGTGGCAGAATTTAGCCCTTGCAGAAGGAGCACATCAGCACACAAGGTAGTTCCTTTCAGTGCTGGTGTTTATGTTTTTAGTTTGAAATTACTGCAATGTTGTCTTTGTATTTATAGCCTAATGTGATAGAAGGGCACACAGGGCACATTCCTGCTTTATCACATCATCTGCTGCTAATACTGCTGTAAATTCCTTTGGAGTGGCCTTGACTATCTGAATGCTGCTATTTGACATCAGCTCACATGAACTCTGAATATAAGCTAGTCAGTGTGCTCTATCTATCTTTGCAACCCTGTCTTTCTGTTGTTTCTTTCGTCCTACCTGCCTTCCTTCTTTTCTTCTTTATTGCCTTCTTATCTTCTCTCTTTCATTCTTTCTTTTTTCTTTTTATTTCCTGCTACCTTTCTTTCCTGCATTCTTTCTTTCTTTTCTATCTTCTTTCTTTCTTTCCTTCTCTTTCTTTCTTTCCTTTTTCCCTTCATTTTCTCTTCATTTTGTTTTTCCCTTCTTTCTTCCCTTCTATTTTTTCTTCTTTCTTTCTGGCCTTTTTTCTCTCTTTACTTCATATCTCACGAACTGTGAATATTAACTAATCAGACTGCTCAATCTATCTTTGCAACCCTGTCTGTCTTTCTTTCTTTCTTACTTTCTTTTTTATTTATTTCTGTCCTTTTTTCGTCTGTCTTTCCTGCTTTCATACTTTCTTTCCTGCCTTCGTTCTTTCTTTCTTGCCTTCCTTCTTGTCTTCCTTCTTTCTTTCCTGCCATTTTTCTTGACTTCTTACTTTTTTTCTTGCCTTATTGCTTTCTTTCGTTCTTGCCTTTGTTCTTTCTTTCCTGCCGTACTCAAAGGCAAGAGGCCAGCAGCCAGTGCCAGACCAATTGGCTTTTATATGTCTGTGGCAGCCAAGTCCTTATGATTATGCTAAAATTATGTGTATACCATACATAGTTATAGGGCTTTCAGCCTGATTTTATCCATCAGTCTGCTGTTGTGCATTCACATTTTTTTCACCCACTCCAGCATGCATTAACCCCTTGCCTGCGGGGCTAATTCCCCCGCTGTGCTGGGGGCGGAGGGGCGCGCACAGCGCCCCGGTGCTCATGACTAGCTCAGCGCGTCATGAGCCACGGTGGCCGTGTGCTCATGACGAGCTGAGCTCGTCACGGCCACACCCGTTTCTTCAGAACGTTCAGCACAGCGGGGGAATTAGCCCCGCGTGCGAGCGTTCTGACCGTTATGACAAGCTCAGCTCGTCATGAGCACACAGCCACCGTGGCTCATGATGAGCTGAGCTCGTCATGAGCATGGGAGGGGTTGAAGGCCAATTTCAGACATTGGCTGACTTCACTATGACTTATCACATGCTGCCCTTTCATAAGGCCATTAGAAATAATGGGGCAACCCAGTGACCCTCAGAACATGGGTAGTTTAATTAGAGAAAAACAATGGTTCTGTTGGGAAACACATTTACATTGACAACATACGAATAAATACTGGAAAAGACCTATCCTCTGAATGATACGCCTGGGAAATCAATTGCAAGAAAAGCAAAAATAACACACCTGACCACAATTGATTTTAGTATTTTGCCTTTCAAATGGTTTGATATTCAAGTTTGTTAAGGATGCTGTCCAAACTAAACAATACATCAACAAAGTGTACAAATAGAAGGTAAGGTCGTGACTGGTGACTGGGTGCTCAAAAGAAATTCACAATAGATGACATGGACATAAATATATATATATATATATACACTCTATTTTCAACACAAGTATCCACATTCAATTACAGTTGTTTCAAACAGATCCATTATTTCTCTAATTTGGTTGAAACGCTGTGTGGACCAATACATAAACAGAACGTCAACGTTTTCGACCCTTGATAGGATGAGCTGGCTGTGTGCATCCAAAGGCGGGTCTTCCTTAGGACTGCAAAAGGATTGGACAGCCTTGTTAAAATTGGATTTATCAACAAGGTATGGTTGTGCGGGGGAGAATGTCGTCCGACACTCTCCTGTGAGGCGTGATGTCCTCTTTCTTATTCCGATTATTCGGTCTTTCACACCAGCCGGTGTGAAGCTCTGTAATGTTCAGTGCCGCCATGGCGATCGCTGCGTGGGCATGGGACAGGACGTCTTATTCAAGCTCCGTTCGTTCAATAGGAGCACATACACACACAAAATAGTTCCCTCCAGTCCTAGGGAGTAAACATAGTAATGTCTGCTTTTTTTAGACCAAAAATATTTTTGCCTTTAGCAAATTTTTGTTTTTTTTAGATTGATGAGGTCGGGATATAAAGTTTTAGAAAAACTGTGACAAAACCCCTACTGCTTGTCTTTATGGCAGCATAAGGCTAAACACTAATCACACTTGTAAATTCACTTGTTTTACTTTGCTGTTTAGGGCCTAGATGTAGGTAATAGCAAATTACCGAATGGTAAATACCGAATTTTACCGATTCGGTATTCACTATTCGGTAATTGCTATGTAGGTAAAAAATTCGGTAAAAATACCGAATCGGTATGATTCGGCATTTACCAATTCTGTAATTACAGAATCGGTATCTGCCATTGATTCCTATGGGCCTTGAAGCCCATAGGATTCAATAGCAAATACCGATTCGGTAATTACCGAATCGGTAAAATTACCGATTTTACAAGGGGGACAGGGTGTCACTTTGACACCCTGTTGCACCCCTGTTTCGGGCTTGTGTGCCATGTGACACACAGACATGCCCCTAGGGCATGTCTGTGTGCCACATGGCACAGGTGTACATGCACAGATGTGCATGTACACTGTAATTCGTTATTTACCATGGAATAGTATTCCATGGTAAATAACGATTCGTTAAGGGCCAGTGGCACTGATTACAGTGCCACCTACATATTGATTTACAGAATCGGTATATTTACCGATTCGGTATTTTACCGAATCTGTAAATTTACCGAATCGGTAAATATACCGATTCTGTAAATAAAATGCTCCCCTACATGTCAATTCCCAAATACAGGCCGGTAACGGCCGAAATCGGCTGTTACCGACCGGTAATTGGCGAGCTACATCTGTCCCTAGATTTGTAGCTCTCTGCTCACAAAGATGGCCTTAAACATAAGCCTTTTGAAGCTGCACTGAAAATGACCATTGTTTAAAGTATATACTGTGGAATATTTTACTGTTTAGTCCATTTAAGTTTACCACTTACAACACAAACTTAATTGTCTTTAACCTTTTTTTAACTTTTATTTTAGATTATGGCTTAACTCTGCTAATGCAGTCGGTTCAACTAAGCCCTAATACCAACTTCCTTAGTTTTATTTATTTATTTTTCATTTATTTATTGCGATTTTATATAGTGGCAACATTACCCGAAGGTGTCAGAGCGCTTTACAAAAGAACCAGTTGCGTTACATAAGGACTTTGGATTACATGAGTTAGATAAGAGATATAAACAGGAAAAGGATTGCAAATGTACAAGTGGAGCGAAAGGAGGGAAAAATTGCAAATGTACAACTTGTAAAGTCACTCAAGGAAGAGATACAAGCAGATAAACTCTAAAATTACATAGGAATGGTAGTTAATGCAAAGGTCTACTACATATACTAGTGGTCAGAGATAATTATATATACAAATTGCAAATTCGCTCAGGATTACATTTTCACAGCGATTAGGCTTGGACAATAATAGATTACATATTTACAGAGCAGGAAATTCTTGCCATCGTTCATCCAGGTGTTCAGATGTTAGTGTAGTTGCCTAAAACGTTGCTTCATCACAGTATATTCTTTCATGGCTCAAAGTGGCCCAGATATTGCCAAACACTTCCACTACGAAAAAACAGACCTATTAATTTTGCCAATGTATGTTTAAGAAAGGCTTATTTTAAGCCGTGGTAGGGAAATGAACAACTTAAAAAAGACTTGCATGACTGTTACTGCCACGAGGATGTCAACCTTTTTAACAGGGCAGGTAACAGGCGAATTCTGCCTTGTCTTACACAGGGTGTACAGAATGCCCTTGTAAGCTAGGCCATGCTTTGCTCATGTATTTCCGCTGCTCATAAGGCCGCTCAGGTTTTCAGGTGCATACATGAAACCCATATTCGTTCAGGCCTATGCATGCTCTTCAAGGAAAGGTCCATGCCGCATAGTGATGAAGACATCATCTGGGTAATATTCAACTTTAGCATGAGTTCAATTAGACGTCCCTTAACAACCTCCTGGGCGTTCGCCTTTGTAAAGTTTTAGAAGATTTAACTTCTACCTAGAAACTACCACCAGCCTTTTGGGCCACACGCTATTGCGGCCTTTGACTGATTTCAGTCGAGATTATATCCATGCCCTCCAGTTCCCTTAAAATACCCAGAATTAATTAGGGTGTTTTAGGGCATGAAGTTTCACCACATCTTACGTTCACCACTATGTTAGTGATTAAGTTGATTACCTGAATTGTGTTCAGTCCGTTGGCTCTGTTACTGGCTCAGAACAGCGCATTCATTGCACAAGCATGAAAGAAGGGTGCATAGAGCTCCAGTTATCTTCCATTTCACCAGTCTGCGTGCAAGTGTCACCAAAGCTACCAATAATGATCAGGGCTGCTGAGTTGCCAAACAGTATCATAAAATGTTTGTGTCCTGGATTAGTATAGAGCCTCCATTATGTGCAGGTGCATCCTTTGCACATCTGTTGTTCATGGCTGTTTTGAAGATCCTGATACCAATCTTCAAACAAGCATTTGCTATGCAATAGGTCTCGCATTTGTGAGAGTTTAAGCTATTGGATTTTGTAAATGGCAATGCCTTTTATTTATGTTTTAAAAACCAACACGTAAATAAAAGGCATTTTCGTGGGGGCGGAGCTTGCCAGCGTCGATGGTGGACGCATAGGCACTGAGCTCCCCGCTATCACCCAGCAAAATCCTGATAATCATCCTTTTACTGACGAGGCCAAGCTGCAGTGGTAAGGGGAATCGCCTCTCGACAGGCTGCTGCAACATTGGGTGCGATTGCTGACCGCAGAAACACAGAGAGACGGAGATAAGGCGAGACCCGGCTGCCCAGCGGATCAGGCCGCAATCCCCGATCTTGCCTGAAGGGCGAGCTGGCGTACGTCAGTGTACGTGCAGGCTACGCGCCAGGGCTACACCCGGGCCTTTTCTGGATCTTGCCGGTACGGAGGAAAAAACAAAAAAAGTGCAATTCGCTCAAGAATTGAAGCGACCGGGAGTGTGGACTGTCGCCGGGGCTAACGAGATCGGCGCTATCACGGAGGCTGCGCTGACGGTTATGGTGCAGGGTGATTCACCCGGAGGAAGGAGGTATTATCGGCTTTCCGCACATACACTGGCACCTCCTGCTGTCCCCCTAATACCTCCCACGCAGCTAAGTGGAAGTAGCGGGGCATTAATTCAGTGTTGAGGCCAGTCTCACACCTAGGGATCGAGCAGAACCCAGTTTGGCACGTCACGTGGGGAGACCACCTCGGAGGACGGGGCTCCCAGTATTGGACCTATCGCCTACCCATCCAGCATACAGCCCGCAGCCTACAGGGCCTGAGCAGACGACAGTGACCACAACCACCAAACGGAGGGGCATTACGAAGTGAGGCCTGCGCCCTGGGGAAGGGAAGCCGTGGGGCCTGCTGCCCCCCCTCCCCCCACACCCTCCGCCTCCCATTCGCCGCCTCGCCACACGACGTCGTAGGGAAGAGCCAGCAGGTAGTACAAGCAGGACACCAAGGGGGGACTGTGACCCACTTTTTCTTTTGGACGACACACACCTGGTGTGAAACGGGGTCCACGATCCCTGGACCTGGGGACCAAGAGGGGGACTAACAGCGCGTGCGCACAGGTTGGCCAGCTGGCTTGGCCTATACTCCAAAGTAGGTCGCACGGCGCGGGAGCAAGCCAGCAAGCCCTAACACCGCAAAAGTGGCTGCGCTTGGGGTGAGGCGCCGAGGGAAGACTGCCTAACAAAGCGCAAGAACTTGGATCATAATCACAACCGGACTGCTCCAGCACTGGACCCCGCGCTGGCATACTACGGCCCTGTGCACACGCCATTGGGCACCACGGCGCGCGTGCTTGGTTCTCTGAGAGCTGGGGGACAACGTTGCTGCTCATAGGACACCCTGCAGCAAGCATTTTGGAGAGTGCCCTGCGAGTGGAGGTGAAAATTCTGTGTGCTAAGCAACGAGCTGACCCTACTACGCGCCCCTGCGTTCACAGCTTCTGGGCCGCGGCAGGCGCAGACCTTCTGTCGCTGTTTGTTGCTGACGCAGTGAGGCCTGGTACCTTTGAGCTTTAACTGTACACCATGGGCAAAGGCAATAAAACTCAAACTAAGCTAACGTTTGACCAACGACGGTCGAAAGTTCCGGAAACCCAAGTGGACGCCCCATCGCCGCGGAGCAGGGGTCCGGAGGGCTCACTGTGTGAGGAGATTAAAGACATGCTGACGACAATGGAGAAGGGTCTACAGGACAGCATGTCGGCGATCGGGTCCAAGATTGATGCTCTCACATACCGCATGGACCGCATGTCGGAGAGAGTGGACAAGCATGCGGAAAGACTGGATATGTCTGAGAGGCGATTGACAGAAGTTGAGGAGGCCCAAACTGAATGGGACAAGGACCGCGAACAATTTAGCAGGCTGCTCCAGGTCATCCAGGATAAGTCGGAGGACTTGGAAGCTCGTTCGAGGCGCTCCAACGTTCGAATTACGGGGGTGGCGGAAACAACACAAACTGGTAAAATGGAACTCTTTGTCGAGAAACTTCTGCTCGCCCTCCTGGGGGAAGCAACCTTCTCACCAATGTTCATCGTGGAGCGGGCACATCGTACGCTGGGCCCCCGCCCGCGCTCCGGGGCACCTCCGAGACCAATAATAGCGAAACTGTTAAATTACAGAGACAGAGATGCGGCACTGAGAGTGGCGAGAGAGAAAGGGAAGCTTCAATTTGAGGGTATGGACATCTCTCTGTACCCAGGCTTCACTGCGAAAGTACAGGAGGAAAGAAGACACTTCGCCCCGTACAAGCAACAACTCCGTGATCTTGGTCTGGATTATGCAATGCTGTATCCGGCAAGGCTGCGGATCAACAGGCAAGGTCACTCGCATTTTTTCACGGACCCCAGAGAACTTCAGAAATCGCTGAAAGTATGGACTAAAGAACAGAGGAATAGTCCAAGGAGTCAAGCAGGAGAGCAAGAGGATCACAGTGGCCTGGATGTGCAAGAATAGTCTGGTTGGGACGACCGAAGCCCCTGCGCGGATGGACCTAAAAGGGGGCCTCTTCGGGGGTTTCGGGGTACTTGCTGCGAGTTGGATAGCCCTACTCTAGATGCAAAATGTGGGACACTGGACAAGCAGCGGTGCCTAAACTGGGTGAAATCTTTTCATGTTACTTTTCTCAGATTGTATATGGGTAACACCAGGAAGTTAATAATAACGACGTCTTTATATTACGTCTCGCCTACCACATTGATCAGAATAGATACTACTGGGTGGGTCGAAGACAAGTTGGAGGGATCCCCCTTTGAAGACTTCCTGAGGACTGATAATGGCCTATGTTTATAGATGTGTAATGGGTGATGGTGCTGGGGCATGTTTTCTTTTGGAGGTTCACGTTGCTGAAACACGACTTCTGGTTACTCTTGGCGACCTCCGCCCTAGCACTATTGGCACTTTTGGTCCTTAGAGGGGCCTGTTTGGGGTACGCTAAATGTAGTTTTAATTAAGTATGGGGGGGAGGGAGGGGGCTCGGTCTGACCAGGTTGGGGGAGGTCGGCTGTGGGTGGAGGGGGGGCGAAGGGGTCAAGATTTTGCTTGAGATTGTTATGTTTGGCCCTACCTGTCATAACCTGAAAGTGCTGGATATCTCCTGTTGTAATACTCTGCCTACTGCTCAGCAAGTCTTGCATGTCATATATAGAAGCACTCTGCTGTGATGACTGACGCGAAAGGAATGACTGTCGATGGCAGCTCGGAGACATTGAGGGCTATGCCGTGGAATGTACGTGGCTTAAACGATCACCGGAAACTTAGAAAGGTTGTAAACTATTTATACAGACACCATATTGACCTAGCTCTTATTCAAGAATCCCACCTCCCGCTCAAGAGCAAAATGCATTCTGCTAAGGGCTTCGTGGGTAACAGCGTAGCGGCGGGACACACATCGCACTCAAGGGGGTGATAACCTGGGTGAACCCCGAATCCAAACAAAAACTGACCATGATTAAGGGGACCCCGAAGGCCGATATCTCATTTCTAGATGTGTGGGTAAGGGGCATGACCTCATAGTGATTAATGTCTATGGCCCGAACTATGACTCCCCAGAATTTTACGATATGTTAGCGCAGCATTGCAGAGCTTATACCGAGTCCAGAATGCTATGGGGGGTGACTTCAATTTAGTGTTCGACCCGGAGTTGGATAGATCTGGGGGACCACCCAGAAGGCCTTCAGCGGCTGCCTCACAAATGGGTGCGGAACTCTTTAAATTGGACCTTGTGGATGTCTGGAGGCACAGACACCCCTCACGGGGAGGGTACACTCATTCCTCGGCATACTATAATATACACACCAGAATTGACTACTGGTTGGCGTCCCAAGCAGTAGTCAGAGACATAATAGAATGTACTGTATTGCCACGCACCCTTTCGGATCACTCTCCGCTCCTTCTGGTACTCGTGACCCCAGTGAGGAAAATTCCGCCTTTCACTTGGCGTTTCCCTCCTTACTCCTTGCTGGATGAGGTTTTTAGAGGAGAAATAGCAGAGGAGATAGACAACTTCTTTGAGACCAACATCGGATCGGTTGATAGTTTCCAGACGGTGTGGGAATCGTTCAAAGTATTTATACGGGGCATAGCCATGGCCAAACACGCAAGTGTTCTCAAATCGATCAGACAAAGGCTAAAGCATCTTGAAGCTCAGTTGTTACAGCTAGAGCAACAACATCAGGCTGCCCCGGATGCGGTACATACAGCGCAAATTAAGATGCTAATTACAGAATATAATGAGGAGGCAGACAGGGAAGTGAAGCACATGGGGAAATACGCCACTGCGCGCATGTATGGTGAAGGGGAGAGATCCGGCTCGTTATTAGCCAAACTAATACGAAATAACCGACGCCCGTTGGTGATTGAGGAGCTTGTGGCGTCATCGGGGGAGGTACTTTCTGACGAGTAGGAAATAATGAAGGAGTTCAGGGACTATTATGCGGGACTGTATAGGTCCAGGTCCTCCCACGTGGAAGAGGAGATAGATGACTACTTGAGCTACATTCAGATGCCGCAGCTGGCTAACTTTCAGAGAGAATTTTTGATGATGCCTATTCAGAAGGATGAAATCATGGAGGCGCTAGAGAGTATGCGGTCAGGCAGTGCCCCGGGTGTGTATGGGCTTACAGTCAGCTTTTATAAGGCTTTTAAAGACAAACTGGTGCCACATTTATCTACCCTCTTTGATGACATCTGTGTAGAGGGCAGTATGCCTGGTTCTATGAGGGAGGCCCTTCTTAGCACGCTTCTGAAACCAGGGAAGCCGCCAAATGAATGCAGCTCGTATAGACCCCTGTCTCTAATAAATGTGGACACCAAGCTGTACGCTAAGGTTCTGGCCGCTCGTCTGGCACTCAGCCGCGGTGCGTCCATTGGGGCGTAGGGGCGTAGCCCCACCAGCCCATGAGCCCGCGGCTGCCAGTAAATAATTTAAATAAATGTTGTTCCAACTTCCTGACTCCTTTTTATTTTTCGCGCCGCCGGGCAGCACCCGACTGAAATGGGAGTGCGCAGGGGGGTGGGCTGCGGGGCTGGTGTGAGTGATTGACAGGCCGCGCGAGTCGAGAGTCAGTCCAGACGTCATGTGACGACACAAGTCAGAACGCGCATCACAGCTTGGGGCAGAAACTTGCCCGAGCATGCGCATATTAAGCTGCCCCACATAGTGACTGGGGGGGGTGCAGGTTTATTCGCGTGCGGCGCAGCCCTGGCGTTAAAAGGGCGACAGGGCGAGCAGTTAGTGTGCCCTCCAAGCCAATCCTGGCGCTGGATGCTGCGCCAGGATTGGCTGGTCACCATTCCGCAGAGCAGGGGCAATCCATATTGGATGCCACGCGTGGGTGGCCCAGCCGCAGTGCACAATGGCCAATCACTGTATCTGACTTCTTGTAGTCATGCAGTGATTGGCCATTGGCGCGTGGCGCTGCTGTCGGCGCGTTGGATCCGGTAAGCGCCGCGGTAACGGTTCAGTTTCACTAGTCCGACTCGCCTCGTGGTTGTGTGTGGAGTGTGAGTCGACTCGTGTGGAGTGGAGACAGTACTGTGTGCGCATCACCGCCGGCAGCCTGTGCTTGCCTTTTGCTGCCTGTTCCTTGAGGTGAGAGACGCTGGGAGAGTTTACTAGGTGAGAAGGGGGGGTGGGGGGAGGAACAGGGACACTGTTCTCAGTCTGATAGCAGTGGGGTGGTGTAGGCAGTTTATTGCACGCTTTGCAGGGGGTTCAGGTCCGAGGGTGTGCACCCCACCTTGGAGGTGAACCAAACAGCCTTGCTTGCCCTCACTTCTCACACCAGTCTGCTTTAGACTTTTTACCTGTCTCCGCCCCAAACTGATTCTTTTTTTCTTACCCTTTTGTAACCTCCTGCAGATCTGGTAAAGCAGAAAAACAAACGCAAACATTCCCTCCTGTGCTGCCTGTCCCCTGCCAGGAGACCCCCCAGGCTGGTGACGAGGGAGCATTTTTTCACAGTGCAGCATTTATGCTTGGAGAGGTCTCTTGGTAGCAGGTGCCAGCTGCGGCCTCCGGCGAGTGTCACCTGTCCGAATCACACACCTCCACCCACAGGCTCTGTAGGCAGCCCAGGGCGGGCTCCAAAGGGCTGAACTCTGGGAAGTGGGCTTGGTTACTCAGCAAAATGCAGTGTATGCAATGCAAACACCACTTCGAGCTGCCTCTGCCATTTGTCTCAAAAGGCCTGCCCTCGAATGGCTGCTGCTGACTATGAAAAAAGGAAAACGAAACAGCATTTTCTGTATTCTAAATGAATTTAAAAACTGCAGCCAGCACACGTCTAGTTTTAACACGTCTTGATTTAATAGACAATTTGTGATGGCTCTGGCAACTTCCTCCAACGTTACTCTGGCATTTAAAATACTCCTTGTACTTTTCACAGCAAGTGATGTATTTAATACCTTTAACCTGTGGCTCTGGCTCATATGCCCAACATACTGTGGTGCTTCATAAACACATAGGGAAGCCCCTTACATTGTAGGGAGCCGACTTCCACGTTTCCTTTGACTGGAAAGTGGCCACCAATTATGTTGGGTAGAGGTGAACAAGCTCAACCCTATTTTGTTGTTTATTAGGCCAATATGTCCATAAAAATAGCCTAGCTACATATAAAATATATACAGCAACAACAGTTTTAACATATTTCCCATATGCATAAAAAGTAGAACACAGTTAATGATACTTTTGACACAAGTTGATGTGTTTATGTAAGAAGAACCCAGGTCCCCATGCTGTCTCCTTAGACTGCGTCATAATTAAAACATCCATGGGTTTTTCCATTGTGTCGGAACCGAATCGCTACCTCTTTGGCCCAGAGACCAGCAAGTGTGTCATAACTGCGTCAACACTCTACTTCACCACCTAAGTAATTATTTACTCTGATATCCCTTCCAGTGAAAGTGGACCGAGAATGTTGTTGTTTTTTTGTCCCGCCCATTCTGTGGGTAGTGAGAACAATAAACCTCTCTCTGCCAGACCTTGTAGGAAGGCAGCGGCTGGTGTGGATTGGTGTTGCATCACGTTCCCTCTGTTCTGTGTGTCCCTACTCCACCGCGAGTATGGTGCTATATAGAATGCTGTAGTTTCACTGAGTTGGTCTGGTAGTTACAGCCGGTGGGATCTTACCCTAAGCAGGGACACGCCATGCTAAGGGTGAGCTGTCCAGTAGATGCATACATGTGACCTTCAGCTGAACCTGATGTTTCCTCAACCTTACCTGATGGGTGACTCGAGAAGCTTCCGGTGCATTCTGTTTCTGTCGGGGCTGCGGACTGGTTAATGCGTGTAAGGAACTTTGCTGCAGGAGCCATAGCAGCGTACAGGGCCTTTCACTTAGGATGGAAGGAGATGGAACAAGGACCAACATGTCTACTGATGGCAATAAAGTGTCTACTGCCCTGTAGCCACTTTTCTGTCGAGTCCCCCAGAATGCTGTGGATGGCTCAAAGTCTTAAGTTTCAGTATGAGCTGGCAAGAAACTGCAGCCTAAAGCGAGTTCTTGTGTAGAAGCACTCCCTAGCTGGAGGCGTTCTTCCCAGAGAAGCAATGCCTGTAATAAAGCAATGCACCTGAAACGCCGAGTCCTGTCACAGGGGCGCAAGGCAAACACACCAAGCGCTATATACCCTTGGTATGCAAGTCAGCAGGCAGAAACAGGGCTGTCTGGTTTTATTTCGCTGTGTAAAGCCGGGCTGTGCAGCTGCATGCTAAAGCAGTGACTGGGCTTTCAAGAAAACAGTGCCTGCAAAAAACACCCGCTAATGCCCGGCCTCCTGTGAACTGTGTTTGGAGAGCGGTTATTTCAAAGCCTTCGCAGAAGTTAAAGTGGGGCTTGGGCTCTTCTGCCAAACGAGGAGCGGCGCGAAGTGCCGAGAACGGCACAGGCTGGTCAGAGCTGCTTCTAAAGCGCCACGAGGCCTGCGGCGCCGGGGACTTAAGCGCCACGAGGACTGCGGCGCCATGGAGCAGTCACTGCATGCGTGTTCTGTGCCGTGAACAGGACTTCACAGGCTGACGGGGTTGGAGTTCCTGTTGCCATTGCCTGCGTGTAGGCTTCAGGCCAGGGGTTCAGATCCCAGCAAGTTGGTTCAGAAGGTTAGCATAGGTGTAGGTATGGGTAAGATCATCAGGTGAAAGGTTACGATCCAGTAAGATAGCTCGGTCTGTTAAAGGTCCTGTTTTATAGATCTGGGTCTAGCCTCAGTGTCTCACGTGGGGGCTGCAGATTGCTAGCTGAGCAGGTTAATGAGCCTGCTGTAGAGACCTCCATGTAACTTCCAGGCGCCTGAGATGCCTCGGCTGGTAGTGCCTCTTCTCAGACGAGTGCCTCGGTCGTAGAACTACAAATTGATGCTTGGGATTACCACATATCTAAGTGCTTGCAATATTGAAAGATAATGAAAAGGGAAGTAAGTATGTAAAGTGGTAAATGTGTTATTGGAAACCGAAAGCCGGTCTCCTCTACCCACAAATCAGTAAGCCCTCTCCACCCCAACTCACACACTGGTTTTCTGACAGTCACTCTTTTTATGAATTAGTGTTTTCTAGTCATGACTATGAAAGAGGGGCGAGGAAAAGAGGGGTAAGGAGTGGAGTTCGAATGGAAAGGGTCAACGAAAAGTGAGCAACCCAGATAAACCCTTGAGGGCTTGGGTAATTGGATAGAGGGGTAAAGTTGCCTTCAAGGGATATGATTTGATTTAGAAATAATTGATTAACAGAACTTCATTTAGGAGGAGAAATCAATTATCCTCATATGTAATTAAAACAAAAAAATAAATTGTTGAATCACATTTAACAAATCTTAACACGTACACAACATATAAACAACAGAACACAAAGGTGTATAAAAAAAAATGAATTTTATCAAAAAGTTCTTGGATCAGCAATAATTCAAAAGAGCAGGAAAGGAAATGCAGGTACAAAAATACTGATAAACTAGTAAAAGACACAGCAAAACCTAAACGAGCATCTATCCCAAAACAAAATGACTCAAACACTGCAGGGATAAGATGAGTGTCGACGTTTCGGTCTCCTAAAGCAAAGTTATCGAGACCATCCTCAGGACTGATGTCAATTATACACTGCTAGAGCTGTATTGTAATCTGAAACATAAATGTTTACAATTACATATCCATCATGATTCAGAAAAATTAAGAAAAATTAATACACCCATGTGACAAACCTGACTACATAAATACATGAAATACTAATATTGACAATACATAAATCATTAAAACTTACAAAAAACAAACATAAACACCTATTGCGTTACTTAATTTGAAAAAAACCAAATAGATTATAGCTTTCAGTTTGGTAAATACTTGTGCAAGGACAAACTTAGTCAGAGTTCATTTATGTAAAGATAACTTAACCAGTTAGAGAAATTTTCAGTACACAAAAACGCTGGTTTAACAAGTGTTTGAAACAACAACATTGCTTAGTTCATGCAGTAACAATGGTCGAGTTCTATACGTAGGGAAAAATACAATTTTAATTCCAGCAAGGCTAGAAGGTCACAACAAATCCCAATCTCTAGCACAATGACTTTAGACAAAATGAATACGAATGCTTCACAAACATACCGGGGGAGAGACAGTTGCCAAAATGGGATTGACGGAGAGGAATTTGGACAACCAGTGGTGATGCCTAAATTAAACAAAAACTGTTTACTTGGTGCCAAAAAGGTTGTAATTGTCGTTAATATAGGTGTAAATGAGGTATAAAGTACCTGGTGGTACGGTAAAACCAATCCTCAGATTGATGACAAGGGACAAGGTGGACCTGCGCGGGAGATGTACGATTGTGACTGGACGTTAAAACACACTGGAAGAGAGGAACAGGACCGTGAATATGTTACAGGGTTCTTCTACTGCACTCATGTTACTTTAAACCAAGAGTTTTTACAAACCTCTGGCTACGGCAGTATGGGCTTAGAGTGCGAAGTCCTCGTGGCATCAAATAGATGTATCGAAAGAATGATTTAATCTAGAAAATAAATACATAAACTACTGAACACATTATGAAAAGGTACTAAGACTAATAATATATCACTGAGAAGGAATAGCTACCTTGTTCACAGCCGCTATATCGTGGATTGAGACCTTGGGACGCTTCAATCATTTATTTTGGCAGTCTCTAAGGTCAAGAAACGATAAAAGACAGGTGGGCAGTCAGCGTGAGAATAAAGAACTTAGTTAAACAACGCTGTACTGGGGAGCGACTCCGGCGCATTTGGCTTACCTAATAAATCCAAAGGGGTCGTGATCAGTCTCACCGGCAGCACTGCTTCAGATAGAGTGGTCAGTGGTCTGCCGCCATGCAATTTAAAGCGCTGTTTGGAGCGCGAGAGAGGACTATGTGTATGTCTATCTGCGCAGGAATTCAGTCGCCATCTTGGAAGGGTCACAAACAAACACCGGCCAAAGCCTATGTTTAGTCAGGCATGGTCGCCATCCAAATGGTTCATTCGTGGTGTAATGTAGTCATTTTCGAAAATCAAGGTAACCCTAATGAGAATATAGTGAACACGTACAATGTGTTCAAAAATATTAAAAAGGAGGGCGAAAATGGTCATTTTCGGAAGTGAAGAGTGCCATATTTAAAATACAGTAAGCAAGTATAGGGTATTCAAAAAGGTAAATTGTAAGTTGGTAAAGCATCCTCATTTTTCATACAAATACCAATCGCCTATCAATGAAATAGCAACATATTAGGGAGACTTAACATCCAATACAGACGAGCTATACTGAATAAGCTTTCATAATATCTACTTCAGATGTAAAACAGATTACAGGAATCAACAAGTATGTAAGAGGAGAGGGCAGGACTACTACCTAGGGGAGGCATGCCAAAGCGTGCCATTCAGTTGCAGAATTAAGACCCCTTTTAACTGTGTCTGTTAGGCAAATCAATTTGCCTTCTCTTAACGAGAGAATTCTGTCAACGTTGTTTTGTCGTATGCTGGGTCGAATAACTTCAAGTACCCACCAGAGCATGTCAGTTTCTTTATGGCCCAATTGTAGATAGTGTTCAAGCAATGGGGCATTATCCTTCTTGCAGCGAATTCGCGACTGGTGCTGCAAGATACGCTTTTTAATAGGTTGTATGGTTTTGCCCAAGTAGTGGAGTAGGCAGGGGCATTGGATGCAATATACCACATTTGTGGTATTGCAGTTGGAAAAATTCTTGGCTGTGAACTTCACACCATTGATCATACATGTTTTCACAGTCTTAGTGGTGGCACACGCCACACAATTATTGCATTTAGCATGACCTATTAACGGAGCTAGTTGCCTCATATTGTCAACGATATTGTCTTGTGGAGTATTATCATACGCATGGATAAGCCTATCCTGCAGATTTGTGCCACGCTTAAATGAAAATAGTGGTTTTTGTGCCAATTCAGGTAGGGAGTGAAGCAGATTCCATTGTCTGGAGACAATTTTCTTAATTGCATTTGAGTGTGTACCAAACGTTGATACACAGACAATGTTGGTTTTATTTTGGCGTTTGTTAACAGTCAACAGAGCCTCACGGTCATTATACCAGGCCCTCTTCATCGATTTTCTTAGAAGCCTTGAAGGATAGCCCCGCGCTTGCAGTTTCTCCTTCAATTTGCGGGCTTCGCAAAAATAATCATCTTTGTATGTACAGTTCCGCCGTAAACGGAGGAACTGTCCAAATGGCAGCCCATCTTTCAATGCCTGAGGGTGATGGCTTGTGTAGCGCAATAGGGTGTTTCTAGCTGTTTTTTTAGTAAACAGGGTGGTGTACAGTTGATTATTGGCATCAACTTTGATCGTAATGTCCAAAAAGGGCATCTCTACAGTATGGTGTTCCAACGTAAACTGTAGATTCATGTTCCTGGAGTTGAGCCATAAGTGGAAATCAAGCAGTTGTTCAACAGATCCTGCCCAAACCATGAACACGTCATCTATGTAACGCAGCCACTTCAATATATTTGCAGCAAAGGGATTAGTAATGTGCCAAATATATTGATCTTCAAACGCAGCGACATAAATGTTCGCTATATCAGGAGCGAAAATCGCGCCCATAGCCACTCCTTTTCGTTGTAAATAAAACGAATTTTGATATAAAAAGAAGTTTTCACACAAAGGGATTCTGATACATTCTAGAATAAAGGATGACGGAACAGAATGGGGTCTCGGTCTTGATTCTAAAAGAGTGTTCAATATATCCAATATTTCAGTTTGAGGAATGTTTGTGTACAAACTTTCTATATCCATAGACACAAGTATGTTAGTCGTAGGATCAAATCTAAAATTCTCGACTTCATTGATGACAGCTGTTGTGTCTCTGATGTAGGACGGCCGCTCGATAGCGAACGGTCTGATGAAGAAATCTGAATATGTGGCCAGGGGCTTCAAAATGGAATTGCAGCCCGAGACGATAGGGCGACCTGGTGGATTATTAAGGTCTTTATGCACCTTGGGGAGCATATAAATCACAGGCACCGTTGGAGTTTTATTGACCAGAAAGGAAGCCTCCTTATCATTCAGCCAACCTCCGTCGAGGCCCAATTTGCTTAAAGCTTGGATTTCTGATGTCAATCTCTTAGTTGGATTACTTGCGAGTTTGTGATAGTGGGTGGGAATAGAGAGTTGTCTCATCATTTCCTGATCGTACTTGGACTTTTCCCATAAAACTATGCCACCACCCTTATCTGCTGGCTTGAGCAAAGCTTGTGGTAACTTCTGAAGGTTTTGAAGTGCTAATTGGTGTTCCTTAGGTGAATTAGACTTATATTTACAGGAATTTTGAAATAGAAATTCAATTTCAATAAGTATGGCATTTTCAAAAGTGATTATGTCTTTATGCACCATCGTGTTGGATGGATAAAAAGTAGATGGATTCCTAAGTCCCGTGAATCCTATTTTGGGGTCTGAAGGATTGTTTGCAAAAAAAAATTTTCACCGAACTGTGCGGAAAAAACGGTACAATTCGAGTTTAGTTTGAAACAGATCATTTCTGTGTGTAGGAACGAAACTAAGACCATTAGATAGAACTGCCACTTCTTGTTCAGATAAGTTATGCAATGACAGATTGAAAATAGGTATTGTTTAGTCCTCATTTACCACTCGTAGTATTGGTTCCGGGTCCGGCGGAATCCCGGAGTATATTGTTTGCGGAACCATCCCCGTCTCGATTGTTGCGGTCTCCCTGGTGGTCTGGAGCCTCGCTGGTCCTGTCCTAAAAAAGGTTGGTGGGAAGTAGAGGGTTGTTGGTCCTGCTGGCGATAGTTGGCACTAAATGATCTATCACTGCCAGATTCAGAACCAGTATCGGAGAAGTTAACACGTTTAGTAGGTTCTTGATTGGTACCTTGAGAAGTATAAAAGTCTTTTCTCAAGTAGGGATACGTTCTTTCTTTATTGTATCTCCTAATATCGTTCTGGAGTTTGTCACACTTCTTTTGAGAGTTAAACTCCTCAAACTCTTTGATGGTTTGTTGAATTTTGTCTAAGAGTAGTTTACTATTAGTAATTGAACTATCACCTGAGATCTTATTTTCCAGGGTTTGAATTTCTTTTGTCAGAATCTGTATTTGCCGAAGCGCAGTTTCTATGCTCAGAACCATCCAGGTTCGTGAGCACCTATTTGCAGAGAAACTGAAGCCAATTTTAAATTCTTCGTCGTCTACAAATATGATTGGTATATTGCATATTTGTAGACCCGCCGGTATAATGTTGGCGTTCAAACAGTCGGTCAAAAATTTCGCATGCAATTCGGTGCGAACAAGTTTCTTTTTCAACCTTTCAAGTTGGTTAAGGTCTGAATCAAGCGGTAAACTGGTAGTTGGCCCTCTGTTTCCTAATAGGGAGGGGCCAGATGCAACCTTTAAGATATATTCATCTGAGTACACCAAAGTTTCTGCCTCAGACATGGACTTAACTAAAAAGTTTTTAAGAGAACGACCACTGGTTAAAGTGGCTCACAACAGGCAGCTGCCTGCGCAGAAATGATCAACGAAAAGTGAGCAACCCAGATAAACCCTTGAGGGCTTGGGTAATTGGATAGAGGGGTAAAGTTGCCTTCAAGGGATATGATTTGATTTAGAAATAATTGATTAACAGAACTTCATTTAGGGGGAGAAATCAATTATCCTCATATGTAATTAAAACAAAAAAATAAATTGTTGAATCACATTTAACAAATCTTAACACGTACACAACATATAAACAACAGAACACAAAGGTGTATATAAAAAACGAATTTTATCAAAAAGTTCTTGGATCAGCAATAATTCAAAAGAGCAGGAAAGGAAATGCAGGTACAAAAATACTGATAAACTAGTAAATGACACAGCAAAACCTAAACGAGCATCTATCCCAAAACAAAATGACTCAAACACTGCAGGGATAAGATGAGTGTCGACGTTTCGGTCTCCTAAAGCAAAGTTATCGAGACCATCCTCAGGACTGATGTCAATTATACACTGCTAGAGCTGTATTGTAATCTGAAACATAAATGTTTACAATTACATATCCATCATGATTCAGAAAAATTAAGAAAAATTAATACACCCATGTGACAAACCTGACTACATAAATACATGAAATACTAATATTGACAATACATAAATCATTAAAACTTACAAAAAACAAACATAAACACCTATTGCGTTACTTAATTTAAAAAAACCAAATAGATTATAGCTTTCAGTTTGGTAAATACTTGTGCAAGGACAAACTTAGTCAGAGTTCATTTATGTAAAGATAACTTAACCAGTTAGAAAAATTTTCAGTACACAAAAACGCTGGTTTAACAAGTGTTTGAAACAACAACATTGCTTAGTTCATGCAGTAACAATGGTCGAGTTCTATACGTAGGGAAAAATACAATTTTAATTCCAGCAAGGCTAGAAGGTCACAACAAATCCCAATCTCTAGCACAATGACTTTAGACAAAATGAATACGAATGCTTCACAAACATACCGGGGGAGAGACAGTTGCCAAAATGGGATTGACGGAGAGGAATTTGGACAACCAGTGGTGATGCCTAAATTAAACAAAAACTGTTTACTTGGTGCCAAAAAGGTTGTAATTGTCGTTAATATAGGTGTAAATGAGGTATAAAGTACCTGGTGGTACGGTAAAACCAAGCCTCAGATTGATGACAAGGGACAAGGTGGACCGGCGCGGGAGATGTACGATTGTGACTGGACGTTAAAACACACTGGCATCTATTTGATGCCACGAGGACTTCGCACTCTAAGCCCATACTGCCGTAGCCAGAGGTTTGTAAAAACTCTTGGTTTAAAGTAACATGAGTGCAGTAGAAGAACCCTGTAACATATTCACGGTCCTGTTCCTCTCTTCCAGTGTGTTTTAACGTCCAGTCACAATCGTACATCTCCCGCGCAGGTCCACCTTGTCCCTTGTCATCAATCTGAGGCTTGGTTTTACCGTACCACCAGGTACTTTATACCTCATTTACACCTATATTAACGACAATTACAACCTTTTTGGCACCAAGTAAACAGTTTTTGTTTAATTTAGGCATCACCCCTGGTTGTCCAAATTCCTCTCCGTCAATCCCATTTTGGCAACTGTCTCTCCCCCGGTATGTTTGTGAAGCATTCGTATTCATTTTGTCTAAAGTCATTGTGCTAGAGATTGGGATTTGTTGTGACCTTCTAGCCTTGCTGGAATTAAAATTTTATTTTTCCCTACGTATAGAACTCGACCATTGTTACTGCATGAACTAAGCAATGTTGTTGTTTCAAACACTTGTTAAACCAGCGTTTTTGTGTACTGAAAATTTCTCTAACTGGTTAAGTTATCTTTACATAAATGAACTCTGACTAAGTTTGTCCTTGCACAAGTATTTACCAAACTGAAAGCTATAATCTATTTGGTTTTTTTAAATTAAGTAACGCAATAGGTGTTTATGTTTGTTTTTTGTAAGTTTTAATGATTTATGTATTGTCAATATTAGTATTTCATGTATTTATGTAGTCAGGTTTGTCACATGGGTGTATTAATTTTTCTTAATTTTTCTGAATCATGATGGATATGTAATTGTAAACATTTATGTTTCAGATTACAATACAGCTCTAGCAGTGTATAATTGACATCAGTCCTGAGGATGGTCTCGATAACTTTGCTTTAGGAGACCGAAACGTCGACACTCATCTTATCCCTGCAGTGTTTGAGTCATTTTGTTTTGGGATAGATGCTCGTTTAGGTTTTGCTGTGACATTTACTAGTTTATCAGTATTTTTGTACCTGCATTTCCTTTCCTGCTCTTTTGAATTATTGCTGATCCAAGAACTTTTTGATAAAATTCATTTTTTATATACACCTTTGTGTTCTGTTGTTTATATGTTGTGTACGTGTTAAGATTTGTTAAATGTGATTTAACAATTTTTTTTTTTTTTAATTACATATGAGGATAATTGATTTCTCCTCCTAAATGAAGTTCTGTTAATCAATTATTTCTAAATCAAATCATATCCCTTGAAGGCAACTTTACCCCTCTATCCAATTACCCAAGCCCTCAAGGGTTTATCTGGGTTGCTCACTTTTCGTTGATCATTTCTGCGCAGGCAGCTGCCTGTTGTGAGCCACTTTAACCAGTGGTCGTTCTCTTAAAAACTTTTTAGTTAAGTCCATGTCTGAGGCAGAAACTTTGGTGTACTCAGATGAATATATCTTAAAGGTTGCATCTGGCCCCTCCCTATTAGGAAACAGAGGGCCAACTACCAGTTTACCGCTTGATTCAGACCTTAACCAACTTGAAAGGTTGAAAAAGAAACTTGTTCGCACCGAATTGCATGCAAAAATTTTGACCGACTGTTTGAACGCCAACATTATACCGGCGGGTCTACAAATACGCAATATACCAATCATATTTGTAGACGACGAAGAATTTAAAATTGGCTTCAGTTTCTCTGCAAATAGGTGCTCACGAACCTGGATGGTTCTGAGCATAGAAACTGCGCTTCGGCAAATACAGATTCTGACAAAAGAAATTCAAACCCTGGAAAATAAGATCTCAGGTGATAGTTCAATTACTAATAGTAAACTACTCTTAGACAAAATTCAACAAACCATCAAAGAGTTTGAGGAGTTTAACTCTCAAAAGAAGTGTGACAAACTCCAGAACGATATTAGGAGATACAATAAAGAAAGAACGTATCCCTACTTGAGAAAAGACTTTTATACTTCTCAAGGTACCAATCAACAACCTACTAAACGTGTTAACTTCTCTGATACTGGTTCTGAATCTGGCAGTGATAGATCATTTAGTGCCAACTATCGCCAGCAGGACCAACAACCCTCTACTTCCCACCAACCTTTTTTAGGACAGGACCAGCGAGGCTCCAGACCACCAGGGAGACCGCAACAATCGAGACGGGGATGGTTCCGCAAACAATATACTCCGGGATTCCGCCGGACCCGGAACCAATACTACGAGTGGTAAATGAGGACTTAACAATACCTATTTTCAATCTGTCATTGCATAACTTATCTGAACAAGAAGTGGCAGTTCTATCTAATGGTCTTAGTTTCGTTCCTACACACAGAAATGATCTGTTTCAAACTAAACTCGAATTGTACCGTTTTTTCCGCACAGTTCGGTTAAAAAATTTTTTTGCAAACAATCCTTCAGACCCCAAAATAGGATTCACGGGACTTAGGAATCCATCTACTTTTTATCCATCCAACACGATGGTGCATAAAGACATAATCACTTTTGAAAATGCCATACTTATTGAAATTGAATTTCTATTTCAAAATTCCTGTAAATATAAGTCTAATTTACCTAAGGAACACCAATTAGCACTTCAAAACCTTCAGAAGTTACCACAAGCTTTGCTCAAGCCAGCAGATAAGGGTGGTGGCATAGTTTTATGGGAAAAGTCCAAGTACGATCAGGAAATGATGAGACAACTCTCTATTCCCACCCACTATCACAAACTCGCAAGTAATCCAACTAAGAGATTGACATCAGAAATCCAAGCTTTAAGCAAATTGGGCCTCGACGGAGGTTGGCTGAATGATAAGGAGGCTTCCTTTCTGGTCAATAAAACTCCAACGGTGCCTGTGATTTATATGCTCCCCAAGGTGCATAAAGACCTTAATAATCCACCAGGTCGCCCTATCGTCTCGGGCTGCAATTCCATTTTGAAGCCCCTGGCCACATATTCAGATTTCTTCATCAGACCGTTCGCTATCGAGCGGCCGTCCTACATCAGAGACACAACAGCTGTCATCAATGAAGTCGAGAATTTTAGATTTGATCCTACGACTAACATACTTGTGTCTATGGATATAGAAAGTTTGTACACAAACATTCCTCAAACTGAAATATTGGATATATTGAACACTCTTTTAGAATCAAGACCGAGACCCCATTCTGTTCCGTCATCCTTTATTGGGTTTCGCCTGCCGAAAGGCTGCGCTCTGCGCAGCCTTTCAGCGCAGGTGAAATCCTATGTCGACACTAAGCAGTTCGGGAACGTCCCCCGGCTCTCATTGGCTAGCTCCATAAATGGAGGCTAGCCATTGAGTGCCGGATCTGTCCGTCAAGGCCGGACCAGATTCGGGGGCGTTCCCGAGATTTTTTCCCAGGGCGGAGTTACGTTTTTTCCTGTTCCCTCCCCTTTCCCGCCGTCCGTGTCCTCTCCCGCCCCCTCCCGTCATCCGTGTCCTCTCCCGCCCCCCTCCCGTCGTCCGTGTCCCCTCCCGTCGTCCGTGTTCTCTCCCGCCCCCCTCCCGTCGTCCGTGTTCTCTCCCGCCCCCCTCCCGTTCGTGCAACCTTCTTCCTCAGTAGCGCAACGCCTCATCGCCTGAATGCCACTCCTTTGGTACCCGCCCACACTGACTAGCAGTGCTGAAAGTCCCTGCTCACCATTTCCTGCTGCCTGCAACCCCTGCCAGATTTGCCAGACTTCGATGGATGCTCCTTGACGCTTCCGGGTCTCTCGAATATGACGTTACCAAAGAAGCGCTCCTCTCCCTCCCCCCTCCCGTCGTCCGTGTTCTCTCCCGCCCCCCTCCCGTTCGTGCAACCTTCTTCCTCAGTAGCGCAACGCCTCATCGCCTGAATGCCACTCCTTTGGTACCCGCCCACACTGACTAGCAGTGCTGAAAGTCCCTGCTCACCATTACCTGCTGCCTGCAACCCCTGCCAGATTTGCCAGACTTCGATGGATGCTCCTTGACGCTTCCGGGTCTCTCGAATATGACGTTACCAAAGAAGCGCTCCGGAGCCATACACAAAGCTTCCTGATAATCCCATGGTTAGTTGTCAGTTGATAGGAATACTAAAGACCTGTTCAGTAGGCATGGAAACAAAGGAAGTACAGTAAACCAAGCAATGAGTAAACGAAGCGGCCATCTTGGAGTGGGAGGATCTGACTGTAGTTTTAGCCAACGTATTGTACTTTCTACAACGGGATTATTCCACCGCATTAAATCCAAGATAGCGTTTCTATTTCACCCACGTTACCAGACTCGAGCGTGCCCCGACTAACATTGTAATGCACCACCCCGTCTTGCCCTTTAGTTATACGTATTGACGTCGGCGATGCTGAACTTGCCAATATACAACTAATTTGAATTCATATCTTTACAGTATCTTTAGCATAATTGCCACACTGTGGAAGGTTTCTAATAAAACCGCCTGTATCACGGCACACCTTAAACATCTTCGTCAACAATTGGCATTCCGACATGGCGGCATGCATAGTACTTCAACTTGGAAATGTGTTCCGACATGACGACTTAGACGGATCCCAACCTTAGTAACCAGACCACTCTAAAATGGCATATCAAACCTTCGCTTCCGTTCTTGTTTGTTTCCGGCTACGTCATGGGTGAGCGACCCGAAAAGTGCGGTGTGGCTAGGCTTCAACCGGCTTCGAAATCGGAGAGGTAGAGCGTGCTGTGTGTGGTCTTGTCCTGCTTGGCCTTGAATCTGTTGCGTTTTGCCCTCGGGGCCTTGAGCGAAACGGCGATAGTAGCTCAAGGCCCCGGACGACGGAGTTTGAGCAACGGTGGAATGGGGAAGATGAACAAACTACCTGAAAGGTAAGTTCAGTTTAACCCGTCGGGACGATGTATAGGAATGGAGTTATTCGGATCTAAAGGCGAGCGGTTAAAATGTAGATGGGTGTAGAGATGAAAGGGGTGTTACCAGATGGACATTATGCCACAGTCATGGATTTTTCATTTTCATGTCTTAATTTTCAACTTTGTTATATTCCCTGAAGTTAAAAAGTATTGCTACTCGTCCGCTGCAAACATGCGCCTTTCCAGTCTTCAACGCGCTACACGGTGGGTTTGGTCGAAGAGTCAGCACATTAATTCTAAGAACTGCAGACTTATGGGTTGGTTGAGGCTGTCTTCCTAGAAGCTAGACCCGACATCTCCGGTCATGTAAATGGAGGTCACTGCTGGGGGAAGGAAGCTGGGAGTTGCCCAGTCTCGGACTGATGTTCTAAAGGTGATTTTTTTTTAAAGTGATGTCTTTCCTGAACTTGGGGTGGGTCTAGCTGGTTCCAGAGATGGGTCTGTTTCAAATCCGGTAGGGTTTGCAAGTGGTTGTAGATTGCCTTCTCCATGCCCAAGTATGGAGACCAAAGATCACCTTTATTTGAACTCTCAAATGGTGGCCATGTTCCTTTTCTCTGCTGAGCCTACACCATAGATTTTACATTGATGCCTCTGTGGGTCGGACTGCAGACCTGAAGCGGACATTTGCAGCACAGAAGCAAATGTAACACAAGGCAATAGTCTCTTCTTCATACTTGTGTTATCTGAGGATCCTTCTTCAGTGTCGTATCATAACCCTAAGGGATTCATTGTTTCAGTGTCCTGTCACAGCCTGACACATTTAAAGGTATCTGCCTCAGGCTGTGTGTTAGAACTGTGAACGGTGTGTATCCTGCCCAAAGCTCTGCTGCTCACCATCTTTGTGGTGTTCTTTCACCACAGTCTACAGGCATGAACACATCACACGATTCTCTTACAAAATCAGCTATGGACCTGGCCCCTGCAGTTATGCAATTTTGTGGCATAGGCATTTCCCACATAATTATTGATTGCCGCTTTTGCCACATAATCCATTGTCTGCTGCATATTTCAGCAGAGTACCACAACAAATGTTGTTTCTAGCTCAGACACACCAAAAGTTCCTGAAAATGCAACATGTGTTTCCATACAGTGTCAAGCCTTTCGCACAGGTTTACTGCTCACCTTTCTGTTGCTCGTTTCTGTATTTGGCTGTTAAAGTGGTGCTAATGAGGTGAAACCTTTGCCCAGATAGAGTTAACGTGTTACATTTCCTGAATAATGAGGTAATACTGACAGAAAATATGCTACATTGTGCTGCATAATTTTGTGTCCCAAGGCAAGTCTTGAAGCTTTTCAAGCATAGGTAAAATATCACTTGTGTGCCAATCTGAGTATCCTCAAGATACTGATGTTTGCCAGATTGTGATACGTCATTTTTTTGCCTAGAAGTTGCACATAACATGGTTGAGAGTTCTGGGCCCTGAGATACAACCTCAAAACTAATAGGGAGTTTATATACGGATGGAAGAGTTGAAAACTGTACAAAACTTTAGCTTAGGTTTCTTTAAAAGTTCCACATAGCCAGTGCCACTGGAATTATGCCGCAGAGAAGGAACAACTTATATAGTAGAGTTGCCGAAATTATGTGGTAAGAAGACACAAATTATGAATGACTCCTTTCACTAAAGTACCCCGCGCCCCCAAAGACTGAATGGCAGGTACTCTGTAACTCAGATGGGAATCACAGACAGAAGAGAGAGACTGAACAATGACAATTATGAGAAAAGCAACATTGCCATTGCAAGCACATCATTCCTGGTAGGAAAATTAAACATTTCTCAGCTCTGCTCCACATGATCATCGACTTAATGGTTGAGTAGATGTAACATGGATCTAGCTAGGCGACCAAAAGTACAAAAGGCTTAAATAAAAAAAAATGCACAAAAGGCTCTTTGAACACTTTTGTAGTCAATTCTACCAGACCGGTGTCAGAAGTAAAAAGAAAGTGTAGGGTTTTCATGCCCATCTTCATTGAAAACTATTGGCTTCCATTACAGGGGAGGAAGATTAACGTACTCCAAATCATTACGCATGAAGCACTCTACAGGGAGTTCCCTGCTTAACCAGCTAAAAAAGAGGCGTGCAAAGCACACCCACAGAAGCATAAGCCTAGATCATTTTACTATACATATTATGCTACTTTCCATGTTTATAGTGGAAAGCGTATTCAACACCGCTCCTCTCGTGTTACATACTTGAGCCTGTATAATGCATTAGATGCCCTGTTCCACACTGCAGTCTCCCTAAACTGGGTGTGCTAGGTGCCACTGGGACAGTACTCCCTTCTACAGTCCAGGCACATCCTTACCCCTCCCTCTCTTCCTGCACGACTGACCAGCGTATTAGTGACTGGGGTACTAGCCCCTTGGTGGCTCTGGTCAGCCTTTCACTGCCATCCTGAGTTTGAAAGAGGGGGCAGTGATTCCCACGGCAAGCAGGTATTGTCAGTGAGTCAGTGCGTGCACACGACTGAGGGTCCTTGGGAACTCCTTGCATCCTTCAAAGCCCTCGGGAGTGCACTGGCCAGCTCTCTTTGGCTCACAATCATTGCACCAGTGCCCGAGAGTTCTCATTTCCATGGGCCCATGCCTACAAACTCATGAGGGAAGCACATTTGTAATCATGCTGTGCATATTGCTGTTACTGCACCTATTATCTCCTCAAATGGTTACAGTAATATGTGCTTTGTGGGGCTCGCAGTGTGTGGGGGGCTCGTAATGTTTGTGGGGGGCTCTGTGTGGGTGTGTGGGGGGCTCGCAGTGTGAGGGGGGCTCTGTGTGGGTGTGTGGGGGGCCTGTGTGTGGGGGGGCCTCTGTGTGGGTGTGTGGGGGGGCTCTGTGTGGGTGTGTGGGGGGGCTCTGTGTGGGTGTGTGGGGGGCTCTGTGTTGTTGTGTGTGTGGGGGGCTCTGGGTGTGTGTGTGTGTGTGGCTCTGGGTGTGTGTGTGTGTGGCTCTGGGTGTGTGTGTGTGTGGCTCTGGGTGTGTGTGTGTGTGGCTCTGGGTGTGTGGCTCTGGGTGTGTGTGTGGCTCTGGGTGTGTGTGTGTGGTAGTAATTGCTGTCTGCTGAGCTCATCCGTAGGGTACAATCGGTGTCACATTTGCGAGAGATAAAGCTAATGGCAATGTAAATAACAATACCATGTATTTATCTGTTTTCAAAAACAACACATAAATACAAATTTTGTCATTTACAATGCAGATAGCTCAAACTTTTCCAAAGGCGAAACCATTGCATTGTAAATGCTTGTTCTAGAATGTATCAGAATCCCTTTGTGTGAAAACTTCTTTTTATATCAAAATTCGTTTTATTTACAACGAAAAGGAGTGGCTATGGGCGCGATTTTCGCTCCTGATATAGCGAACATTTATGTCGCTGCTTTTGAAGATCAATATATTTGGCACATTACTAATCCCTTTGCTGCAAATATATTGAAGTGGCTGCGTTACATAGATGACGTGTTCATGGTTTGGGCAGGATCTGTTGAAAAACTGCTTGATTTCCACTTATGGCTCAACTCTAGGAACATGAATCTACAGTTTACGTTGGAACACCATACTGTAGAGATGCCCTTTTTGGACATTACGATCAAAGTTGATGCCAATAATCAACTGTACACCACCCTGTTTACTAAAAAAACAGCTAGAAACACCCTATTGCGCTACACAAGCCATCACCCTCAGGCGTTGAAAGATGGGCTGCCATTTGGACAGTTCCTCCGTTTACGGCGGAACTGTACATACAAAGATGATTATTTTTGCGAAGCCCGCAAATTGAAGGAGAAACTGCAAGCGCGGGGCTATCCTTCAAGGCTTCTAAGAAAATCGATGAAGAGGGCCTGGTATAATGACCGTGAGGCTCTGTTGACTGTTAACAAACGCCAAAATAAAACCAACATTGTCTGTGTATCAACGTTTGGTACACACTCAAATGCAATTAAGAAAATTGTCTCCAGACAATGGAATCTGCTTCACTCCCTGCCTGAATTGGCACAAAAACCACTATTTTCATTTAAGCGTGGCACAAATCTGCAGGATAGGCTTATCCATGCGTATGATAATACTCCACAAGACAATATCGTTGACAATATGAGGCAACTAGCTCCGTTAATAGGTCATCATAAATGCAATAATTGTGTGGCGTGTGCCACCACTAAGACTGTGAAAACATGTATGATCAATGGTGTGAAGTTCACAGCCAAGAATTTTTCCAACTGCAATACCACAAATGTGGTATATTGCATCCAATGCCCCTGCCTACTCCACTACTTGGGCAAAACCATACAACCTATTAAAAAGCGTATCTTGCAGCACCAGTCGCGAATTCGCTGCAAGAAGGATAATGCCCCATTGCTTGAACACTATCTACAATTGGGCCATAAAGAAACTGACATGCTCTGGTGGGTACTTGAAGTTATTCGACCCAGCATACGACAAAACAACGTTGACAGAATTCTCTCGTTAAGAGAAGGCAAATTGATTTGCCTAATAGACACAGTTAAAAGGGGTCTTAATTCTGCAACTGAATGGCACGCTTTGGCATGCCTCCCCTAGGTAGTAGTCCTGCCCTCTCCTCTTACATACTTGTTGATTCCTGTAATCTGTTTTACATCTGAAGTAGATATTATGAAAGCTTATTCAGTATAGCTCGTCTGTATTGGATGTTAAGTCTCCCTAATATGTTGCTATTTCATTGATAGGCGATTGGTATTTGTATGAAAAATGCGGATGCTTTACCAACTTACAATTTACCTTTTTGAATACCCTATACTTGCTTACTGTATTTTAAATATGGCACTCTTCACTTCCGAAAATGACCATTTTCGCCCTCCTTTTTAATATTTTTGAACACATTGTACGTGTTCACTATATTCTCATTAGGGTTACCTTGATTTTCGAAAATGACTACATTACACCACGAATGAACCATTTGGATGGCGACCATGCCTGACTAAACATAGGCTTTGGCCGGTGTTCGTTTGTGACCCTTCCAAGATGGCGACTGAATTCCTGCGCAGATAGACATACACATAGTCCTCTCTCGCGCTCCAAACAGCGCTTTAAATTGCATGGCGGCAGACCACTGACCACTCTATCTGAAGCAGTGCTGCCGGTGAGACTGATCACGACCCCTTTGGATTTATTAGGTAAGCCAAATGCGCCGGAGTCGCTCCCCAGTACAGCGTTGTTTAACTAAGTTCTTTATTCTCACGCTGACTGCCCACCTGTCTTTTATCGTTTCTTGACCTTAGAGACTGCCAAAATAAATGATTGAAGCGTCCCAAGGTCTCAATCCACGATATAGCGGCTTTGAACAAGGTAGCTATTTCTTCTCAGTGATATATTATTAGTCTTAGTACCTTTTCATAATGTGTTCAGTAGTTTATGTATTTATTTTCTAGATTAAATCATTCTTTCGATACATCTATTTGATGCCACGAGGACTTCGCACTCTAAGCCCATACTGCCGTAGCCAGAGGTTTGTAAAAACTCTTGGTTTAAAGTAACATGAGTGCAGTAGAAGAACCCTGTAACATATTCACGGTCCTGTTCCTCTCTTCCAGTGTGTTTTAACGTCCAGTCACAATCGTACATCTCCCGCGCAGGTCCACCTTGTCCCTTGTCATCAATCTGAGGCTTGGTTTTACCATACCACCAGGTACTTTATACCTCATTTACACCTATATTAACGACAATTACAACCTTTTTGGCACCAAGTAAACAGTTTTTGTTTAATTTAGGCATCACCACTGGTTGTCCAAATTCCTCTCCGTCAATCCCATTTTGGCAACTGTCTCTCCCCCGGTATGTTTGTGAAGCATTCGTATTCATTTTGTCTAAAGTCATTGTGCTAGAGATTGGGATTTGTTGTGACCTTCTAGCCTTGCTGGAATTAAAATTGTATTTTTCCCTACGTATAGAACTCGACCATTGTTACTGCATGAACTAAGCAATGTTGTTGTTTCAAACACTTGTTAAACCAGCGTTTTTGTGTACTGAAAATTTCTCTAACTGGTTAAGTTATCTTTACATAAATGAACTCTGACTAAGTTTGTACTTGCACAAGTATTTACCAAACTGAAAGCTATAATCTATTTGGTTTTTTTAAATTAAGTAACGCAATAGGTGTTTATGTTTGTTTTTTGTAAGTTTTAATGATTTATGTATTGTCAATATTAGTATTTCATGTATTTATGTAGTCAGGTTTGTCACATGGGTGTATTAATTTTTCTTAATTTTTCTGAATCATGATGGATATGTAATTGTAAACATTTATGTTTCAGATTACAATACAGCTCTAGCAGTGTATAATTGACATCAGTCCTGAGGATGGTCTCGATAACTTTGCTTTAGGAGACCGAAACGTCGACACTCATCTTATCCCTGCAGTGTTTGAGTCATTTTGTTTTGGGATAGATGCTCGTTTAGGTTTTGCTGTGTCATTTACTAGTTTATCAGTATTTTTGTACCTGCATTTCCTTTCCTGCTCTTTTGAATTATTGCTGATCCAAGAACTTTTTGATAAAATTCATTTTTTATATACACCTTTGTGTTCTGTTTATATGTTGTGTACGTGTTAAGATTTGTTAAATGTGATTCAACAATTTATTTTTTTGTTTTAATTACATATGAGGATAATTGATTTCTCCTCCTAAATGAAGTTCTGTTAATCAATTATTTCTAAATCGAATGGAAAGGGAGCACAGACTGACGGATTACAGCTAACAATGCTTTTTAACAGCCAGATAGCGAGCCTACACTTTGTCTGCAGGATGATTTCAACTACGCAATGTCGTGCTCACTGCACTGCGTCTGCCCTCAGCTGCAGCCCCAGCATGCACTGCTCCACTCGCTGCACTCTCTCACCCAGCATCTCATCACTACCTTTGCCCTAACATCGTCACACTGGATTTACCCATACACACTACCCTTGAACCCAAAACACCCTTGCTCCAACCTAATAGCATTGCGTCTTCACCAGTTCATTCACTTACCTATTTATCCATCAGCCCATCCATGCATTTACTCGCACAGTTATCTGTGCATCCATGGGCTATGTTGTCCATCCATGCACTGGATCACTCATCCCTTCGCTTCTCCTGCCCCTTCCATTGCCCCTTCCTACACTGACACCCTCGTAGTTCTAGCTTTAATACCTCACTCTTTTTGCCACTATTGCCTTGCCCCTCACATTGCTGTTGCCTCTCACATTGCCGTTGCCAGCTACACACTGCCCTACTTTTTAGGCTTTGAAGCACTTGCCCATTCATCTAGCCTTCCATTATGCACTCTCACACCTATTCAATCATTCATTCAATCACTGAAACATTCTTGTATGCACACACTCCACTGCCATCTTAGGCACACAGTTAACGAAGAGGCACTTTCACTTCTAAGCCGGGTCTAATGGCGCTTTCGGGGTTTACGTTAACACTCTGACAGAGAAGAGTTGCATAGCTTTGCTTTGGAATGGGAAATCTAAGGAATAGATGACAGGCACTGCTGGAGATGAACCCCTTCCAATGGTGGGAATGAATCCCTATCCACGGTGGAAATTGAGAAGGGGACATCCTCAAAATGTAATAGGAGCATAGGACAGGAGGTTTCTCCTTGTCAAAAATAAAAGTATTTTAAAGTATAAATGTGTATTTCTAAGCAGTTAGAGCTGCATAGTGAAAGGTACGCCTTGTAAATGTATACGTTTAAATGCTTATGCATGCGAGCACCTCTGAAAAGCTGCAATTGCAGCTTTTCTGAAGTACGGCTGGGATTTACCACAGCCCTGCACTACTTGTGCTGCATGTCAAGAATGGGGGTAAACGGCAAAGAACTCCAAACCACGCAACTGGCCTGCCAAACAATCCGAGTGGCATGCGCATGGGGGAGTGTGACGCAGTGGTAGACGGTGCACAGGGCATGGGTGCCATAGAGTGCAGGAGACAGAACAAAGTAGCTAGTCAGTCCCAATCAACATGTCTTCTATTTGTTTTCAAGTCCAGGTAGGACAGTAGGCAGCATATCTAATTCATTATGCTCCTCGTTTTGCCCAGCCATGCCTAGCAGTCCTTACCGCCACAACCATTATTTTTTCAGAAATCCCATACCATGTGAAGCTGCTCAACACTGCTGCAGCCCCTGCGCGATTCTAGCAGGTACTTTCCGCACTATTACTCGGCCAGTCAGAGAGGTCACTACTATGTCATTGCGACACAATATTTACACCAAATCCCCTGTTTTACAGAAAAGGATTTACCCAGTCCACGTCCTGAGGAGAATCCTCAACTCACCAGTGGTTCAAAACGCGTTGACCCCCAGCCTGTGACAAGGAAGAAGGGTGCAGCCAGGGAATAATTAATATTACTGTCACCCTCCCTAGCTGCTCAATCCTTAAAACACTCAATCACAGGTCTATTGAGACAGGCAGGCAGTTTCATTGAATTCTTGTGTCCGCCTGTCCATTGGTATACTATTAGAAGGACTGGTGCTTTCTGTTAAATGTTTTTCATGTTTCAATTGATTTGTATATATTATTGTTTTTAGTGTCCTGAACTTTGAGTATTTATTGTGAACATTTTCCACACTTGTATATATTGCGCACAGTATTGTCTGAATCTTTACTTGATTGTTTTGACAAACGTGCCTTTGAAGACATACTGATAAATTAATGAAATTTGAACAAAATAGAATAAAAAGTGTTCTTTAAACAAACTTGTGGTTCACGCAGTACAGACAGGCTGGGTGTTTCCTAAATAATTACAAAGTAAACCTGACTAGCTACTTTGTTCTGTTTCGTGAGATTATTGAGGTTCAAGCTGGTCAGTGATAGGACCCAAACCTCCTTTTGTTGAATTCCCAATAGAGTGCAGGAGGGCAGAGAGTCCATCATAGCTCAGTGAAAGTGGGAAACGTCGCAGAGTGGGCGTTTTATTTTGTTCTGCTTTCGAATATGCTGTAGAACCTTGCATGGTCATTCTGTGGTTATACTGAATAAGCAGCTACCTATGTTATGCCATCTATTAATGTAATAACTGCACTTTCACAATTGCTTTATTAACCTTCCTGCTTTCTCAAATTTGCTTGAAAATGCACGATTTTTCTTCTTTTTTTTCAAACTTTTCTTGGGGGGGGTTACCCACCCAAACCCCCCTTTTGGGGTTCAGGCTCGCTCGCTCGCTACGGTGCTGTATGCAAATCACTTTGCTCCCCACCACTTTCAAATGTCACCCACCGGCCCTGCTGGCACTTCTGGCACCGGAGTTGGTCGCGCCTGAACAGGCTGGCTTCATTCCCGCTAGGAACCTCACCTATAACATTCGCATGGTCCTCGGGACTATGCAGCATGTGTGGCAGGAGAACAAAGCGATTGCCATCTTCCTAGATATGGAGAAGGCTTTTGACTCGGTAGAGTGGCCCTTCATGTTGGAGTGCTCCGGAAGTTGGGTCTGGGCGAACCATTTCTCCAAATGATAGGTGCGCTATACCACAAACCCACCGCTAGGCTGCGGATGGGGGATAGAGTCACGGAGGCCTTCGAAATAAGCAGGGGCACTAGACAGGGCTGCCCGCTTTCTCCATTATTATATGCGTTGGTAGCGGAGCCCTTGGCGTGTGCGATAAGAGAGTACCACAGATTTGAGGGTATCAACTTCCCAACGTACAAAATTGGCATTTCCAAATATGCAGACGACACACTGCTGTATGTGCGAGACCCGGAGACGAACCTCTCTTCGGTGCTTAGAGAGGTTGTTCGGTTCGTAGCGCTTTCGGGTCTGAGGGTGAACTGGACCAAATCTGTTGCGTTTCCGTTAACCCCCGTTACATCACAATTTGACATGGAATATCCACTGTAATGGACGACGGAACCGGTCAGATATTTGGGGATTCAGCTTCATACTGACCCAGATATTCTATTCAGGGAAAACTACGGGGTCGCATTTACTAAATTAGGTGATGATGTGGTCAAATGGTGTAGGCTTCCACTCCCTTTGATGGGAAGGATAGCCATCATGAAGATGGTGATCCTACCTAGATTCTTATTCCTATTCACCAATATTCCGATGGTCTTGTCCAAGGCTTTCTTCAAAAACCTGACACAAATTCTGATCAAGCTGGCATGGGGTGGTAAGCAGCCTAGGGTTCAATGGAAAGTGCTCATGCTCCCGTACGAGTTGGGGGGCCTGGGTGCGCCGGACATGGAACGCTACTACAGAGTGGCACAGGCGGCCTGGATACATGCATACATGGATTCACGGGAACTCCGATATCCCGCATGTGATTCTTGAGCGTTTATTTGCAGATCTGTCCCCCTTACCGGCTATGGTCTTCCGACCGGTTGACCGAAGTGTTGGTAGACAGGACTCGCTGAAGGCAACAAAGCATGCCTGGCATGCGCTACTGCAGGAGCAACAGTGCGAACTATTGTACTCCCCACTTATGCCGATAACATGGGCGGTATGGCTCGACCCTTTGGAAGAGAGGGGCGTGGTACAAGCACTGAACAAGCTAGGCATAGTAAAGATGGCGGACCTCTTTCTAAATGGGGTGGTTAAAACTTGGGATCAGGTTGCCACCCTGGACGCGGGGAGTACGCTACTGCTGCGCTTCCAGTTCCATAGAGTGCGTTCGGCACTGTTGGAACTCCTGGGCCCGGACTTGGCGGAACCGCCTGAAATTCCGGAACTAACGTATGTGATTAAGACCACCTCCCCTCATAAATTGGTCACGAATTTATTTAAAATAGGGACCCAACATAAGGAACACCAACTCTCTAAGGCCAGGACAGCGTGGCAGCTGGATCTACAAACGCAAATAGACGATGAAATGTGGAGGTACTACTGCAACAATACGAGGAAGATCTCTCTTAATGGCCGGCATAGACTGGTTCACTTCAAATTTATTCAACGGGTATATTACACTCCAGATAGACTACACAGATACGGGCTTAGGCAATCTGCTGAGTGTGAGCGTTGCCACGCACAGATTGCAGATTTCATGCATATGGCGTGGAGTTGTCCTGGTATTAATAAATTCTGGAAGGAGGTCTTTGCGGAAATGAGCGAGATACTGGAGACAGACCTGCCAGCTAACCCAGCATTGGCGCTGCTGGGATACTCTAAGATGCTCCCAGTAGCAGTGCGTCGCCTGGCAGATATAGGTCTGTTGTTGGCCAGACGTGTCGTGGCCATTTGCTGGATGAGAGGACCGCTACCGATCAAGAGTAGGTGGGCCAGGGATATGCTATATTGCTGCACCCAATTAGAAATTTATAGTGAGCTGCTCCCGCCCAAAAGTCGACCCAAAAACTTTTGGGGTCTATACCAGACCTTTTTAAATACCGGGGACCAGGTAGAACCAATGCATAATGAGGCAGATGATAACCCAGAACTGTTGGAAATAGATAATGTTCAGGGCTAAACACAGGGTGGAATGTGTGGATGGATGGAGTGGATGTGTGTCTGAGGGGGATGAGTGGGTTGGTTCGATGTACTCAAATTGAGCGGAGAAGCATATAGTAGTGGGTGGAGTTTAGTGCTATTGTAGGTAGGACATGGGGCAGGCAATGCGCGGCGTAAAATAGGGATTTCTTCTGAGGGAGGTAGGAGAGAGGTACACAGGTTTAACAAAAGAATGGGCGGGGTAGGGAGACAGGTGGGACGGGGGGGTGGGACGGGGGTTGTTGGGAGTTGTATTGGTTTTGTTTTTAAATATGACAGGCAATGTGCACACTCCTTGGTACAAGACGCTCTACAGTTCCAAGCTCGATGGGAGAGACTGCGGATTTGGGGGCGGGGTGGGTTAGGTTAGGGTATGGTTGGCGATGGAACTAGGAGGGTCTCTGCAATCCTCACTGTTGGAGCGCCGCCGGACCCTCGGGTTGTCAGCTAATTGGCTGTGTTCAATAGGATATTATCCGATAAGGCGGCCCTGCTGCCCAACCTTTGCGGCCGGCCTCAGGGTTGTAGGCTAATTGCTGTGTAAAATGTTTGATGATGAATAAAGGTCTTTAAAACTTTTTTTTAAAAAAGGCATTTTCATTTACAATGCCAACAGCTCAAACTCTCACAAATGCGAGACCTTTTGCATTGCAAATGCTTGTTGTGGTTTGTGTCTGCAAGTCTCAGCACAGGGTGTTGATGAAGGCTGAAGAACAGGACGGTCTGGTGATACTCTGAGATGCTGAGCCTGTAGACAGCTATTTGAGATGGCAAAAGAATCACTTTAGGAAATCTGAGGAAATACGCAAACCGTTAAGTAGTAATATGAATATTCATGTGATTTGAGGGAGGCTGGGGGCACCCGAGGGCTTAGTGCACAAGGTCACACATTAGGTGGGAACACTTATTTCCATCTGAAAGGGGTGCTCTATCCGTTGCTTGATGAATCCTGGGGAGTAGGCATGCCCCATTTGTTCTAGGATGAACCACTCTGGATTGTGAGCCCTTGGGTTGCCGTCCTGGTGTGAAATGCTGCCGGGGGGCTTCACCTGTATATGGTGGAATATCTCCTCACACTGAGCGAACCCCTCCCACACCCGGTATTTCCAGCAGATCACAAGTGCCTGCAGCAGCCGCTGCTCCGCTTCCTTATTGTCCTCGCAGACTCCACCCCCAAGGTCCCTCGAAATGTGTCTGTCGGCTAAAAAGATAGAAATGTCCAATGGTGACGTACACAGATGACAGGAGACAACTTAAGAAAACAGCACATGCAATCGTCCCTTCCTTTGAATAGTGGGGAAATACAGGACACAAGTCCTAAACCAGAAATTAATGTGTTCTTGTGTAATGTAACTGGTGCTCATGTAATGTGCTCAAATGGCTTCGGGTTGAGTCAGCGCTATATAAAACTGCAACAACAACAAAATCAGTATCTAAATCACTGACAGGAGAAACCTTAACATTTAATATAAACTGATCGATGTTGTTAGCCATTAGAGTTAAGAACATCAATCTAAGGTCCGATTGAGACCCATTTCAATATTTGTCTTTATTTACTAGCGGGCCTGAGCACCGGGAACCCCCGGCTCAAATTAAGCACCGCTCCTGTCATCATTCTGCATCGCGCTGCTGAGAGGTGCAAAAAGAACAGGTGATGGACAGAATGCAGAACAATGTCATACATTCACCCCAGTACAGAGATCTGGGCCTAAATCCATAGTTTTTTTGCTCACCATGCCATTCCAGTTTGAACTGGGGTGGTGTGGAGTGCAAAAAAACGATGGATTTAGACCCAGATCTCTGTACTGGGGTGAATGTATGACATTTTTCTGCATTCTGTCCATCAACTGTTGTTTTTGCTGAGAGGTACCTGGCAGTGCGTCCGGGGCCCGAGCCTCTCCAGCCGGCGCCAGCAGAGCCCAGGGAGGCAGTGGGTAGACTGCTTCTGCCCCGGTAGTTCTCGCAGTACCCCGGGCCATGTCGGGAATAGCCGCTTGTTATGTTCGCAGAGTGGGGGCGGAGTAAATAAAATTGGCTTCCAGGTTGAAGAGCAGCCTCTGAGTCCCAGGGCTTCGGGGGAGCTCGGCATGGGGAAGAAAACCAAGAAAGCATTTTTAATTTCACTGAAATTGGAAATATAGCTTCACTCTAATGAGTGCTCTCCGTAGACTAGGCCGTGGAGCAGAAAGCGCTTTATGCCAGCTCCCCGTCCACTCAAGAGGTGCTGGAAGGGACTCACAGACAATGAGAGGTGCGGTGTCAGCACTCTGGCGGGGCCGGTAACGAGCTCTGTAAAAGGAGCTCTTTCCTGCATGCGTGCCGTTGCACCACCGCCAACAATGTCTGCAGAGGCCTCCAAGGGTTTCTGGCAGGCCCCGGAGTGGGTTACTCTGGATATGGCTCTTTCGAGTGCGTGTCAGAAATCTTTCAACAAAGACCAGGAAGATGCTGAAGGTGGGAGGGTGGGGGAGATACTCTCCCCTGCCACAGTGGCTGCCGGCAGGTGCTGGGAGGGAGAGCCCGGCCGGGGTGGGTGGGGGTAGAGCTGCACTCACCGTGCCTCCCTGCGTCTCTGCTCTCCATGCCTGATTCACAGCTGTGGTGAAGAATTTTCTTATCTGCGTGTTAACTAAACAAGCAGATAAGAAAAGTCTTTAAGCAGCCACAAAGCAGGCAATGCTGCCCAGAGGGGCTGTCCAAAAAACGGACTGGGCGGCAACCAAAAACCCTAATTTTCAATGGGTAGCCAGCGTTTACCATAAACGCTGACGCTTCCCAATGAAAAGGAGGGCGGGACTTACAGTACCCTTTTTCTAACAATTTCTCTCACTGAGGCGTGGCAGCTTCGCTGCTCCGCCCACGCGAGACCTAAAAATATCGAATACAGAATGTAAACTACCACTTTATCATCAAGGTGAAATTAAGAACAGCAAATCTATATTTTCTTATATTAACTTACTTTCACAATAAAGTGGTAGTCCACACTACGATGTCAATATTGATGGCTTCAATATTGTGACAGACAACATTGTGCAAAACTTGAATTTCGGTTTTCTTTTTATTGCAGTATATATATGTTTTCAAATTCATTCTAATTTTGGTTTGCCTATACCATTTATGTATTACATTTTTAGGGGGGAGAATACTTTGCTGATGCTGTTTCTACGGTGTTGAAAGAAAACATTTATTTCAAGGCCTGTGGTTTTAGGAAAAGGATCAAAATCGTAAATCTGAAAGACGTATTGTATGGTAATTTGCATGACAATGATTCCCAATTTAGCATCAGAAATGGGCTCTTTTCCATGGACACAATGGATAGACCATGACTCAGCACTTTGATTTTTTTTTAGTTTCAGATAAAGTGGGCATGGTTCCAGATGCATAGCTATGGTGGTCTGGCTGAAGGTTTGGGTGTCAGTGATTTATGTTATAAGAGCAGATAACTTCCACTAGGTTTTCAATTTGAGTTATAAAGTAATGTTTTTAAATTTCTGATTCTATTAGATTGTTTGCATCAGGCACTGAGAATTCTCTAATATTTTTCTTTCAAACTGCATGGATATATTTTTTTATTTAATACCAGAAATAGTAATTGTGTAAACACACCCCTCATTTCTGATATTACAGCAAACGTTGCTTTAAAAAGGCAATACCATTTTGAAACAGGGTTTAGGTATGTTTTCCCACTTTTAAAGATGGCAATTTAGCACCAGTAAGCAGCTGGTGCTAAATGTCTAAGTTAAAATGCAGAAAAACAAATTCCTGTATTTAAACACATATTTTAATGCAGTAATCTCAGATTAAGTCACAAAAAAATGACAAATGCGGAGTGAAAGGTGTACCATACATTTAACGTGCCTCTATCAAACTTTGGACCTTCTCTACAAGATAGAGTCAGTGAGTTCTGCATGTTGGAGATCATTTGGATCAAGGCACTTTCTATAACGAAAACAAGTCAATGGCATGAACAGGTTTAGCAATGAAACTAATGCATGGTATGGATTTGTCATGGATTTGTCAGTGACTGTGAAGAGGACTGCACCAATTTCTACCTGCAATCCCAAAAGTATAGCATTAGCCTTAAGGTAGTTTGTTAGAAATGTAAAATGGAGTTCTATTCTTATCAAACATTTTTCTGTCAAAGCATCTTGATAAGGTTGGTAGAAAGACGTAATGGTGGAAAAAGTTAGGGTCCGATGTACAAAGTGATTTTGCAGCTGCAAAACCTATCAGCAAAATCATAGGATTTGAGACCGCAAAAGGGCTTTTCACAATGTACAAAAGCCCTTCTATAAGTCAGGAAAGTCTTTGGTCTTTTAATATGGTTTTTGTGACCCTTTCGGAAATGCAAATAGGAGGGGGTATGTAAGGGATATCGCCCTCCTATTTGTGACTCGAACAATGTTGCATTAATTCTGACCACATTTACTGTTGCAAAACCTTGATCAATTATCAATTTCTATGTTGGAGTGGTAGCTGATTTGTGAGAAATTGGGTTGTTGGTTGACTGGAGTATGAGCCCTGGTCAAGCAGCAACCACAATCCTTGTACGTTTGCGGCACAAGCCAACCCTAAATTAACCTGTGCTCAACCCTCTTGTAGCTTGGCACAGAGTAGTCAGACTTACCTTAGAGGCAATATGTGAAGTATTTGTGTAAAACTTCAAACAGTAAAAAAGTGAAAACACCACACAAAAAGATTCCCACACCAAGTTAGAAAAATAGAGTTATTTTTAATAAATAATACAAGACCAAAATGACAAACATCCAAACAGTAGAGCCGGAGAGTTCCAATTTTAATGATTTGGGTGAAAATAGTGACTAAAAGCACAAAGCGCCAAATGTGGATATCTGGTTGTGCCAGACTGGGACCAAGTCACAAGTTCAGGCCTACCGCAATGGAGCATGGGCCAGCCACAGGGGCCCGCTGAGCAAAGTACCTTCAATCCTGGTTCGCGGAGCATTGAGAGCATCTGTTTCAGAGATGCGCCAGCGAGCCAAAGCGATGCTTCGGTTCCGAAATTAAATGAGGCCACGATGCAAGGGCCCTCGTCATCGAAGATCCTGTCGATAGACCTTGTGATGAGAAGTCCAACATCGAGGATGCGGTATGCAGTCAGGGCAATGTGTCGGTTCCGAGGAGCTGCAAGGCTGCAGTGCATATTCGTTAGTCAAGGCTGCTGTCGATGAGGGATGTGAGGGCTTGCGCTGAGGATGCGTTACGCAGTGGCAATTCCAATGAGGCTGCAGAGGCGATGCAGGTCGTTGCAAAGGATCCAACCCACACAGCAATGCGTCAGATCTGCTCGGATTTGTGCCGTGCAGCAGAGGAAATTCGTCAGTTCCGCTGGATCCACAAAGGATGGTAGAGCACCTTCCGCCCACTTCAAGGGGTTCAACACGGGGGTGGCACCACTTGGCAGGGTAGACTCACAGATGGCAGAGTCCAAGTACAGGTTCAAAGTTGTTGGAAGTCTTTGGTGTCCCTGAGACATCATCAGATCAGGAGGCTAGACAACTAGCCCTTGTAGTCACTCTGGTTTCGGGGTCCAATAGATGCAGGTACAATCCTTCTCACCCATGCAATAGGGCAGCAAGCAGTAGGTCAGCACAGCATGGCAGCAGTCCTTCAGAGCAGCAGTCCAGCAGAGAGACAGTCCTTTCAACAGCACAGCAGGCCTTCATCCTAGTAGAGTATCCACAGGTCCAGAAGTGTATTGAAGAGGTGGTGTCTGAGGTTCAGTATTTATACCTGGTTGTGCCTTTGAAGTAGGGAGAAGCTTTTAGAGTCATGCCTTTGAAGTGCACAGCTACCCTGCCTTCTTAGCCCTGGCTCCAGGCTAACTACAGGGGGTGTGCAGTCCTTTGTGTGGAGACAGAACACAGCCTATTCAAGTGTAAGTGGGGCTGCTCCCTCCCATCCTGCCAGTGATAGCCTATCCAGCCACACCTAAGCTCCCCATTGTGTGTGGCTGTCTAGGAGAAATACACAAAGCCTAACTGTCACCCACACCCAGTCATGCGACCCAGAGACAGATTGCAGGCACCAAATGTGTAAGGCAAAAAAATGCCAACTTTCTAAAAGTAGTAAACAGAAACAAGGGTACCCCGATATGTGAACCCGGGATGGTATAATGTTTTAGGAAAACAATGGTTCTGGTGTGGCCAAAAGGTTGAATAGAAAGTGACCCATAGGGGACACTATGTTTAGGAAGGAAAGTGTTACTTGATATTTTTAGAGAGCTGTAAGTAATATACGGAGGGACATGTAGGTCAATTTATGACTGTTATTTATTTTCAGAAAAATAGTATTCAGGTGCTCACACAGATAAGTGACAACAAGTGTGACGTGAAAAGTGAGGGTGATTTTAAAACAAAAACATTGCATTGATGACAATGGTGGCAACTCCTCAAAAGTTTACAGAATGCAAGGAGTTCCTGTTGTAGGGTGTGTGTGTGTGTGTGTGTGTGTGTGTGTGTGTGAGTACAACCCTGTGTGTCTCCTTGGGCATCTGTCTGTGAGAGGAATAGTGTGCATGTGTGCATCGGATCAATATGTGCGTGCGTTCACCTGTGTGTCGGGAAGAGAGTGCTGGGGAAAGTATGTATGTTTTGTATGTGTGAGTACTGCTCTGTGTGACTCCTTGTGTGTGCATCTGTCAGTGAGAGTGACAGTGTGTGAATTAGTGTATTTGCATCGGTTTGTGTTTCGGTATTCACCAGTATCGGGAGACAGAGTGCTGGTGAAAAAAATGGATGTTGTGTATGCGTGATACATCTCTGTGGGTTTCCTTATGTGTGCATCTGTGAGACAGTGTGTGAATTAGTGTATTGCATCAGTTTGTGTTTCTAGGTTCGCCTGTGCGTCTGGGGACATGGTGCTGGAGAAAGCACGTGTGTTAGTAAAAGTAGCAACAGTTATCCGTCACTAGCGCAAAAAAAAAAACGTGTGTGTGGGGAGCGGACGTGCACCCTGTAAATACACCTGTTATTTGTGTGTGCGTGTAATCATGCGCACGTTTCTTCCCCTCACACACGAGCGCATGCTTATGGTTAGGGGCTTCCGTTGGGGAACTAGTCCTGTCTTGGGGCGGCATGGGTCAGGACACGACAGATCGCGATGAAGCTGAGCGTGGAGTGTGAATGCATTATTGAAATGGGGCTAACCTGGGTCTGTCCTATTTTGGCAAACACGTAGTCAGAAAGGGACTGCTTCGTCGGCGCGCAATGCCATTCTCACTCCGTGAGAAGATGTCGAATTTATGTCGCCTTGTGAGACACACGCGTGCAAGTGCTGAGATACATGCGATTGTGCACCCCGACTGGTGTATGTCTCACCTGTTAATTGCAGCTTTATATGTGTCCTTCAACCTATGCGTCCTTCAACCTATGATTAAGCGCACCTTCCAGTCAGAAGGAACCCTGCGAAAAGAAAGGTGTTTGTGTTGCATATTGCATTGATTTATTTATGTATTTAATCTTCTGAGCACACACGCTGAACAAGTGGCATACGGTGTCAAGATAGGTGCATTGGCCGTAGACAGCCCTGGACGTAGAAATCTCGCAGACCTGCACTTCCCGCGGCACTTGTTCCGCTATCATCTGGTGAACGCACTAATGCTCTGTCGTAGCCCCTATGAGTCACTGCTTGAAAAACAAGTCCACCCCGAGTCTGTTTCACCCCTTTTAGTAAAGAATCTACGGGACGGAGGAGAGCTGTGGGCGGAGGGAGGGGGGGGGGAAGCGGGACGGAGGAGAGCTGCGGGCGGGGGGAGCGGGACGGAGGAGAGCTGCAGGCGGAGGGAGGGGGGAGCGGGACGGAGGAGAGCTGCGGGCAGAGGGAGGGGGGAGCGGGACAGAGGAAAGCTGCGGGCGGAGGGAGGGGGGAGCGGGACGGAGGAGAGCTGCGGGCGGAGGGAGGGGGGAGCAGGACGGAGGAGAGCTGCGGGGGGGAGCGGGACGAATGAGAGCTGCGGGCGGAGGGAGGGGGGACGAGCAGAGCAGCTCTGGAAACTGGGAAAACAAAACAAATAATGGCAGACACAACGTTCAAGATTTTTTGGATGGGGGCGTGTTCGGTGTTCTCAGAATGGGCGTGGCCTAAAAGTGGAAAGAAGAACACCGAACACACCTCCAAATCCGAAAAGGACGGAGCCTATTCGGAGGGACAGCTCTCTCCTCCAATGGCTGGCCTCCGTTTAGGAAGCCAGCCAATGGGAGAGAGGCAAAAACAGAGGCAGGACAAATAGTCCACACTAAGAAACATTAAATCTCGGTACTTCTGGTTCTGCCTTCGGCAGACCGGATATTACCTCGACCTAAAAAAAAGGGCATGCTGCAAGGAAGCGGTGGTGGTATGCTTGCAGATAGTGGTGGAGAACTTGATGGGGGTGGGTTGTGGCACAAGAGTGAAATGCTAGGAACTATGGAAGTAAAATGATATCTGGACGACAGCCATTAGACTCACTGGGTTAGTGGATTCAATGGTATGACCCTTAAGGCATGGGTCAGGAAACCACTGCACCACACAAAATTCTGCAACTGCCTTACTTGTTAGGGCAGAGACAAGCCATTGACTTTATGGTATTATATTATAAGATGCTAAGAATTCATGGATAAACTGGTGCCGGTGACCTCCCAACAGGATCAACCCATTGCTTATAGATTGTGTAAAGTATCCATATAAGGCCTCGAAGGCTAGGCCATACCAGGTATCACATCTGCATACTTCCATTCAGCAGATGCAAACACATTCTCTCCCCAGCCCCTATGCTCTTTTTATAGAGCTGTATGTTGTGATTATTATAATCTTCAGCAATTAGTGCTGATAGTAACCTCCAAATCAATGATTAAAACTGAAATATTTGCAGACGCTGTGGCAACATTCACTGTGTGTGCTGCTTATTCACTACAAGCTGGTGATCATGCAGTCGTGGAGTTTGACACCTTTTCTGGGTGTAAACTGAATATCACTAAGACCCAGGTGTCAATGGCTATAGAACACAGTCTGGCGACTCAAAGAATATGGAGATATCTGCATATCTGCAGATTATAGAAACCCATATTGGTACAAAAATCAAATAAAGCTGTTTTTAATTTGATTTGATTTGGTTATTCAGTTTATTTATTTATGCAGTTTTATGTAGTGCAAACATGGCCCGAAGGTGTTAGATGGCTTTATAATGTCAAATTAAAGATTGCACGAAGCAATAAGCAAAGACAGGGTAAAGAGAAGTACAGAACAAGTTACAAAAATAACATAATAACAATGTGATACAAATAAGACCCCCTACAACCTGAGAATGAGAATAGCACTAGAATAATCAATTCAGGAGTGGGAAAGGAATCTGAGTAGGTGAGGTACAGGGGAAGGAGATGGCAGATAAAGAATGCAGGAGAAGAGAAAGGAACGAGGAGGGTAAAAGAAGAGCTTGAAGAGGAGTACAGTTAATATATCTTAGATACAGATCAGTAGATGTCTTTAGAAGAAAAGTAATTTAAATCATTGACGTTGTCTATTGAGGCAGTGGTACAAAGATGCAAAAGGAGAGAGTTCCAGATTCTGGTTGCACCTGTGCCATTCTATGGTCAGTGATTGCAATCTCTTGTTTCTTTACTCTTTTTAGACCATGCGGAACAATCACTGGCTCTCGTTAATAGTCAGCATCATCTTATGAAGACAAAAACTGCATTTACAGTTCTGTATTATTTAAGGACTCACCCATACTTGGTCACCTAAAACATTCAGCAGATAAGATGTGTTGTAATATATTGTTCCATTTTGTATTGTCATCCTTTCCCCTCTCAGCTGTTTCTCCACTCCCCCTTTTCCCTCCCTTGGAACATTCCTATAGTGGTTATGCATGCTACTGTTTTCAGGTCAGGATACCTATGTCATGCTAATTTCTGACTGGATTATGATTTTTTTTGTCCTCATACCATCTCCAATCATTAATAATAAGCACCCTTCCGGATTGTAACAACCCTTGTGCCTAAAGGATTGGGCTCTCTTCTTCTAGCAACAGAGGTTCGCTGGGCTGCCTTGGGTATGACTTGCTTCCTAAGCCCAGTGCAGAGCAAGAAGGTGTAATCATTAGACAGATCAATTTACCAAGGTGTTCAGCATATACGAAAAACCACCGCCAACAATTCTTTTGTTTTCCTACCTATCCATCTTTTCAAAAAAGGCAACTGAGCTTTTCAAAGCATGCCAGGAAGGAGTAGTAGATGTTTGAATCTATAACTTACATATTTCCCTTTTCGCAATCAGGATTAAGTAAAACATCTAGTTTCTTTGCTTTACGTGTAGAGAAGAACTCTCCAAGTCTTGCTGCCTGGATTATGATGATGTTATTAAATACGACTGGTACATAATTTATGCTTCAAATTCTTATTGTAACACTGGCAATGATTACAAGCTGTGTAGGGACAGTGATACCATCACCCCAATATGCAATGCCCAGTCAAGATCCAAGAAAATATATAATCTGGACTCTCCTCTTAGGTTAGTGTACCATTCAAATTCTTCAGCAAGATTACTATGTTGTTTTCCTGACCACCCCTTACTGACTGCTAACTCCGGCTGGAATCACACTCACTATTTCTGTACAAAGTACAGGGAATTACCAGTCATACCTATTGATTTTACTGCCACCTTTTTCTGCTTTCTGTACCTTCCTCACGAGCTGAAAATTAATGTTTCTCCGGCAACTGAGCCCTGCCGACATGACTCCCTCAGCACACTTTCTGCCTTATTGACTGTTCCCGGTGAGCCTCTATGCTTTGTGGGTCTTAGTTCTGCTTGTCAATGGGAACCGCATCTGTACTTCGCCAGCGTGATTCTTCACCTAGCACACTAGGCAGTGCATGCTGCTGAATTCATTTGCTCAAACCAGTGCACTTCTGATGCGGCGGTGCTCCAACTGTTGCCACGAACTGCATAAAACCATCCTGCAAAAGCAAGTTTTTTAGGTCTCAGCCTGCAAAAGACGGCGCACATGCGCACTCGAGCTGCGAGATTTAATAAGATAGAGGAATTTTAAGAGGTTAAGCCCCGCCCCTCTTCTCCATTGGCTGGCGTCCTAAACGGTGGCCAGCCATTTGAGAAGAGGTCCTAGTGAGGTACTTCTTTCACTCTAAGCCCCGTCCTTTTCAGACTGGCTTACTTGACTTCCTTTTGATGTAAAAGATTTGTTGTCTTTATGGGGCCTGCCCCATAAAGATTAGAAACATTTTACAGCAGAAGGAAATCGGGGGAAGAGAAAGGCTACATCAGTGTGGATTTGCATCTGTGCCACTTCTAGCCTCGGCTGTCTGACCGTGTGGATTTATTTATTTTTTATTTATAAAGTTTTATATAGCGCAACTAGACCCCAGAGGGTATCAGAGCGCTTTACATTTAGGATTGTTGCGTTACAAGTTACATCAATTACAAGAGCAAGGTTTTTATATATTTAAGAAGTTTTATATAGCGCGCTCCACCGGGTATCAGAGCGCTTTACATTTGCATAAAAATTATTTAGGGAAAAATACAGAACAATTGATATACTGTTATTGTCTATATTGCTCAATTGACTTTCAGTCCAACATGTATAAATGCTTCATTTTATATCAGTCCATAAGGGTAGGTACAGTGGTGTGTTGGGCATGTGTCCACAATATTCGGATTGAAGTGAGGAGTCGGGCTCCGCCGGGTTAGTGGCTGGATGCTGTTCGCGCAGCGGGCGGGCATGAATGCTGCAGTGTCTGCCTGCCTCCTCCCGGCTCGGGGAGGAAGCGGGCGGCGCTAGGACCAGGGTGGGGGCTTGGGGTGTGTCCCGGCCGTGTGGCCTCCCCCTGCCTTCAGTGCTGCTGCTCCAGACTGCGAGGGAGGCTCTCAGTGTGGACGGGCGCCCACCGGGGGCAGGAAGGGCACCGCAGCCTCCGAGTCTGATGATGGTGAAGATGGGGTGAGGCGATAACGCGAGACAGCAGAAAGGATGGCAGCGACCAGGCGCGTCTTCCACCTCCAGCCATGTGGTAAGGGACTCTCCCAGAGTGCTTGACGGACTGCTCGTTCGTTCCCTCCCCAGAGCAGCTGCTGCCTCCTGCACTTTTCTTTAGGTCCCCCTTATACAACTTGCAGGAAGATGCAGCCCTCCCCCTATGGGGCTCTTCCTGTTCTCAGTCGGTGCTGGAGTTTCCCCCAATACCCTCGCCCCGAGGGCCCTCCGAATATCCGTCTCCGAAGCGGCGGGGCAATCTGGGGCCCGGGCAGAGGGCGCCATCCACAGACCGCGCAAAAAAATGACCCCATCCTCACAGAAGAACGCGCTCGCTCATAAGCACAGAAATTAGTTTTTTTCGCTTTCGCCGTATCAATATATTGAGAACTGTTTACCTCTTTTACCGGATTCCTAAGATCACCATTGTAATTGGGATACGTGACCATTCCTGTGTGGTCCCCCTGCAGTACACCAGCCACCCCGCTCTTGCGATGCAGGCACCGCCCAAGTCCAGCGCATTGAAGCGCCGCACCCCACTCCTCTCGCACAGCACACGAGGAATCTGTGGAACTGGCAGGAAACAGAGCTCCACTGCGTCCGACCCCGCACTGCCCCCGATCCCCCCAGCCTCAGTCGGACGAAAGGCCAATAGCACGAAGACAAGGGCCCACACACTGCACAATGGTCACCTCCAACATGCTGCACAATGACAGCACACTTACATCCAGCACCTTCACACACAAGTGTCACACCCCATAAAACGAGCCCATCCGAACTTCCAACAAAGGACTCAGCCCATGCTTCTGTGCACACCGTTGCCCGCCAAGTCCGCGTCAAGGGCACACTGATCATCCCCACACCACGTGCCCACCCAGCACCCCGCACCTAGTTCGCACCCACCGCGGTGCCCGGAGGCCACAGCCACACCCCACGCGTGAAGCCTGCCCACATGCCCTGCAGTGCGAAGTCTGGCACCTTCCCCGCGGGCACCCCCGCCCTTTCCGCTGCTGCCATTTGCTGTGTCCTTGCCCCCAGCCACTCCACCCTGCACCGATCCTGATGAAGAAGCAGATTTTTCCCCAGATATCCCCAAGCACTGCTTGGCGTTAGTCACCTCTAATTCAATCGGTAGGTATCAAATAAAGAGGTGGGCGCTGGATATTGGAAAGCAGGAAACGGATTTATTCTTCTAAGGAAAACACGTCGGGTCAGACGAACAAGGCGTCGTTTCGAGGTGCTCTAACTGCATTTCTTTATTTATGTATTTAACTTATAAAGCGCACTGTCACCTTGCAGGCATCCTGGTGCTGACTGGCTCAAAAGGGCGAACAAGTATCGGGCAGGGCGTGACCTATCAGAAAGTTACTTGGGAAACAGCCAGGTTTTGATCTTTCTCCTAAACGGGAGAAGTTCCGTGGTTTGCCTAATCTCGAACGGGAGCAGATTCCATAGTTTAGCAGCAGCCACCTCAAAGGTTCTGCCCCCTGCTCTAGCCTTCCTGAATCTAGGTACCTTCACCAACCTAGCCGTTGAAGATCGAAGCAGCCTGGTTGGTGTATACCAAGCGAATTTCGATTTCAGGGAAACAGGGCGATTCCATGGAGAGCCCTGAAAACCAGGCAGAGGGCCTTGAATTGTATCCTCTGTCGCAGAGGTAGCCAGTGCAGTTTCGCAAGGGCAGTCGGCCCCTGTGCTCTTCTAGGAAGCCCTAGGGCCAACCTAGCAGCCGCTGATTGCATCCTTTGGAGCCTATCCAACAGAAACTCAGGGGACCCCAGCAGAAGGGCATTACAATAATCCAGCCTACTGAGGATTGTACACCTTGCCACTTGAGCACGTGCCTGAGATGGTAAAAGTGGCAAGACTTTCCTCAGGGACCGTAGGATGGCAAAGCAGCAGGCGGTCATTTTTTTGACATGAGTCTCCATACTGAGCTTTTTATCAAGCATGACCCCTAAGTTACGGACTGAATCCTCAGCAAGAAAGTCTTCTGGTGGGTGGGCTGTGTGCAACAGTCTGAATGTTCCTTTGTCTGCGTGGAGCTTACCAATCTGTATGAGCATCTCTCCCGAGTAAGGGGGGCCAGATAGTTGTTGATCAGTCTCCAAGGGGCCAAAACAGGCAGCGTAACTGGCGCTGGGCGCTTCCTTGGCGCGGACGAGATGACGCCATCCTTATATCCAATGTTGAGGAGGATGGGATGCGGCCAGCAACTGGACCACAACCCTTTCCTCCGCCCAGTATGGCGGCTGTCAGCACTCTCTCCTACAGCGTCAGCCGGTAATCTGCTGCGCTGGGAGATGGGATGTAATCGGCAATGAGGCTGCAATGAGGCTGTTAATATTAAAACTTTCCCAAATTAAAATGAAAATGTCAAAAACAAGAATTCAAATGCACACTTTTTAAAAGGCACGCTAGCCTCCGGCTTTCCGCCTCAGAGGTGAGCCCAGTCAAAATCAGCGCGCACGCGCTAAGGTGAGATTTAAATACCTTGGGAGGGCGGGATGCGGCCAGCAACTGGACCGCAACCCTTTCCTCCGCCCAGTATGGCGGCTGTCAGCACTCACTCCTACAGCGTCAGCCCGTAATCTGCTGCGCTGGGGGATGGGATGTAATCGGCAATGAGGCTGCAATGAGGCTGCTAATATTAAAACTTTCCCAAATTAAAATGAAAATGCCAAAAACAAGAATTCAAATGCACACTTTTTAAAAGGCACGCTAGCCTCCGGCTTTCCGCCTCAGAGGTGAGCCCAGTCAAAATCAGCGCGCTCGCGCTAAGGTGAGATTTAAATACCTTGGGAGGGTGGGATGCGGCCAGCAACTGGACCGCAACCCTTTCCTCCGCCCAGTATGGTGGCTGTCAGCACTCTCTTCTACAGCGTCAGCCCGTAATCTGCTGCGCTGGGAGATGGGATGTAATCGGCAATGAGGCTGCAATGAGGCTGCTAATATTAAAACTTTCCCAAATTAAAATTAAAATGCCAAAAACAAGAATTCAAATGCACACTTTTTAAAAGGCACGCTAGCCTCCGGCTTTTCGCCTCAGAGGTGAGCCCAGTCAAAATCAGCGCGCTCGCGCTAAGGTGAGATTTAAATACCTTGGGAGGGCGGGATGCGGCCAGCAACTGGACCGCAACCCTTTCCTCCGCCCAGTATGGCGGCTGTCAGCACTCTCTCCTACAGCGTCAGCCCGTAATCTTCTGCGCTGGGAGATGGGATGTAATCGGCAATAAGGCTGCAATGAGGCTGCTAATATTAAAACTTTCCCAAATTAAAATGAAAATGCCAAAAATAAGAATTCAAATGCACACTTTTTAAAAGGCACGCTAGCCTCCGGCTTTCCGCCTCAGAGGTGAGCCCAGTCAAAATCAGCACGCTCGCGCTAAGGTGAGATTTAAATACATTGGGAGGGCGGGATGCGGCCAGCAACTGGACCGCAACCCTTTCCTCCGCCCAGTATGGCGGCTGTCAGCACTCTCTCCTACAGCGTCAGCCCGTAATCTGCTCCGCTGGGAGATGGGATGTAATCGGCAATGAGGCTGCAATGAGGCTGCTAATATTAAAACTTCCCCAATTTAAAATGAAAATGCCAAAAACAAGAATTCAAATGCACACTTTTTAAAAGGCACGCTAGTCTCCGGCTTTCCGCCTCAGAGGTGAGCCCAGTCAAAATCCTGCATCTCTGTGGCCTGGCCTTTTATACACAGTTTTATTTCTTTATTGCAGTGTAACACATTCCTGACATTACTTTGATGTATTATAAACCATCACCATCTTTGGAATCCCCGCTTCAGGCAAGTTCCCACACATATCAACAGTACTGTACCCCACCCCAGTTTCAATAGGTGATTGCTATCGCGCAGCTGGGCATTCCGGCAGGAGCTGAAATACGCGCAATCGGTCGGATCTCATGGGGTTGTGGCATTGATTAATTCCAGCTCCTTTCATGTGAGGCGGCATCCTACTGTACGGGGGCAATAAACTGTATCCGCAGGGGTTGGTTATGGCCTGGGATCGGATCGAACAGCCAGGTGCAGGGGAGGAGATTATCGAAGGGCCTGTTTGTGCGCGCGGGATGAAAGGGTATGTGGGCTCGGCACGGGAAGGGGCTCCGGGGCAGGGTCGCGCTGAGGATGCTTTATGACTCTAGCATGCGTGCTTGGGGGCTGCCAGCGCGCGAGGGATGATTGCGAGGTCGGGGAGACGTGCAGGCGATCGACAATGTTACGAACTGGCCACAGTGTCTAAAATGGCTGCAGCTTACGCGCTCGCAAAGGCCTAAGTGGGACAAGATGGCGCCAGTAATGTTCACATCGCATTCTAATATTTAACAGTCCTTCCTTTGAACATGCCTCGTCATCCTGTCAATCTATGTCAATGTTCATAATGTTCTGTATCTCTTTGTCATACAATGCTTTCATATTTTCAAATTTAGTGTCCAAAGTCTTAGGGCATATCGAATTCATTAAAAGAGAGCACAAGGGCGGTATGCATTGTATTCCCAAGCAGCAACCACATATCACAAAAACTGGCACCAATATTATTATCAACAATTTCCAGCCCCAGTCTTTCAAAATGTTCCAAAACCAGCTTCCAAGTGTCCAACCTTCTTGTTTCTGATGGATCTCTGATGTTAGTTTATGAAGGTGTTCTATTGCTTTGTAGACGGATGGTGAATAGTCGGGGACGAAGGTGCAACAGCTGGCACCGATGATGCGGCATGCTCCTCCACGATCTGCCAGTACCACGTCAAGCACAAGGCGGTTCTGCAAAGCCACAAGGCGGACCGCCTGCAGCTCAGCTGTGTTGTTGGTGAGGATGCCAGCTGTGATGTTCAAAGCTGTTTCGACTGCTTGGGTCAGATGTCAGATGGCTCGTCTGTTTGCCATCGGACCCCAAAAAGGGATGAGTCCTTGTGCTGCATCGAGGAACTGTGATGTGGTGGAGTCTGCTTGCTCTGTGTCTTTCGAGCGTTTCTGTCTGTCATAGGCTGCTGGTGCCACGTACGTTGGAGGAAGGACAAAGGCGATGTAGCATGTACCCCCCCCAGCCTTTTGGGAGCCAGGTGTAAGCCTTTGTACCGCCGACAAAGTACATATTTGGTGATGCAACAAATGAAGGGGGGTCGACAGTGTTCAGAGTCCTTTTTATGGGGCAGGAGCTGTGGCCCACGATTTTCGTCCCATGGCCCTCAATGCAAACAAGGCCTGAGACGTTCACCACAGATAGGGCCAGAGTTGCAGCAGTCCGTTTTCGCAGATATGAGAAGGTGGGTCTGGCTGGGTTGTTGAACACTTGCATCTCGATTTGTTCTTTTTCCGGAATGTTCATTTGAAAGGTAGTGTTTGAGGTCAGAGGGCAAAAGGGAGCAGAGGTTCTTCCAGTTTTGTTCAGCCAGAACTCGTTGTAGAACTGTGTGATTGTTCCGTCGGATGTAGCATTGTCTTTGTAGCTCTCTTGCAGGAGCATTAGCCAGGCAAGCAGGACCCATGAACAGAGAAGGGTGAAGGGATGAAGGGAATGGAATGTTGGGTTGCATGTGGTAGCAGCCCACAGATCCAACAGTTCGTGGTATTAGCAGCAGGGTTGTGTTGATGCAGCAGTTGTACAAAGGAGTTGTTCCAAAATTCTTTGCGTCGTTCTCGGAGATGGGGTGATAGTGAGACCAGATAATGTTCTTTCTTGGTGGTGGGCTGCATAGTGGGTGATATTGTCAGGAGCAATCTCTTCTACGATCCAGACTGTGACCATTAGCAAAAGGCAGATAAGGGATACGATGAAAAGTGCAATTGTCTTTGTGCTATGCAGTTCGGCAGTCTTGGGGTCTTTGTGGTGGGTCTTTGGTCGTCCGGGATCTTCCATCACCTTCAAGAGGCTCGGTGACTGGCAGGACCACATACTTTGTCTGGCGTCTCTCCTGGTAGCCTTTGTAGTGTTAGTTACCGCTCTGAGATTTTGACTCAGTTAGTGGTCTGCTTTGTCGAGGCACTCTCCTTTTGTCGCAAATTGTACCCTTTTCTGGATGGCACAGTGGGATCGGGAAATTCTGCCAATTCGAGTGTCTCTGATTCTGGGTAACAACTCAGGGCCGGTCTGTCTTTGTTCAGGAGCTCTTCTTGGGTGTCCACGTTTTCGTTCGTTGTCAGGGTCGGAGATATTCTTTTGCAGTGGTGAGCATGGAGCCAATTTTTCTTCCCTTCCACTCGAAGTGCAGTTCTGGTGGTGATCAAGACTTGCCAGGGGCCCGTCCACCTGGGTTCCAGACTCTTCGATCTCTGAAAGTTCTTGATTAGAACATATTCGCCAGGTTTGATGTCGTGTCCGGGGCCCCTGGATGCGTCTGGCATGGCTTGCTGCACCTGTTGGTGGATAACAGTTAGTTCTTTGGTAAGGTTATGCAAATAATCAACCATTAGGATGTCCGGGACATCATGGATGGAGGTTGGCTTCAGCGCAGCCCAAATGTTCATTGGCCGGCCAAAGACAACCTCGTACGGAGTCAAGTGGTGTCTGGTTGGGGTGGAGCGCATTGATAGCAATGCCAGTGGGAGGGCGTCAGGCCATTCCAGTCCTGTGGTGGCAACTATCTTTGCTAGTTTTAGTTTCAGTGTGGCGTTGTGCCTTTCTACTAGGCCTGCAGATTGGGGGTGGAAAACTGTGTGGAACTTTTGTTTTACTCCCAACCCTCTCAATATGAGTTGGATAACTTCCGCTACGAAGTGGGGGCCATTGTCGCTCCACAAAATTCTACAAAGGCCGTAGCGTGTGAAAAACTCTTTTAACAACACCTTTGCAGTAGTGGTGGCGGTATTGTCGCGGGTGGGTAAGCTTCTAGCCATTTGCTGAATGCACATACAATAACTAGGACGTATTTCAGACCATGGCACCTTTCTAACTGAATGTAATCCATTTGTAGGACTTCAAATGGATGATCGGGAACTCCAAACCCTCCCCGTGGTACAACTGTCCCTTTCCCGGCATTGTGCTGTAGGCATATCATGCATTGTTGCACTAGGCGTTTTGGTGAGTCTGCTATCCTGTCATTATGCCATACTCTAGTGATCAGTTCGGTCATGGGAGCGGGACCTATGTGTGCTGGTAAGTGTGCCATGGTCAATATGGGGATCACATATGCATTGGGTAACAACCATTTGTCTTTGTCCTTTGTCCTCCAGCAGCCTTCATCGTCTTTTAGTCCCACCTGAGCCCATTCAGTCAGTTTGTGTGGTGTACTCGTCAGTTGGATAGCCCTAATAGTGGTCCTAGCATCTGTCCATTTCTCTGCTTGTGACCTGGTAACATACATCCGTGTCGTCGTTCTGTTTTCAGCTGTGGCTCGGGCAGTAACGTCAGCTAGTGCATTTCCCTGTCCTATAATGTCCGTCACTTTCTTATGTGTTTGGCATTTGATTACTGCTAGCTGTTTGGGGAGGAGGACTGCTTCGGTCAGGGCGGAGACTAGATCTCCATGTAAGATCGGTGTGCCGTGTGAGGTCAGGAATCCTCTTTCCCTCCAAAGGAGCCCGAAATGATGAACTACCCCGAAGGCATACTGGCTGTCCGTGTAAATGTTCACTGTCGTCCCTGCTGCTAAGATACACGCTCGTGTGAGGGTAATCAGTTCTGCCGCTTGTGCGGATCGCTGGGCAATTCGGGCTGTTTCAATAATGGTTCGGGCTGTGGTGACGGCATATGCGGCTGAGGTGGTGCCATCGGGGAGTTTGATGCCCTCCGTCAGGTTCTGGGAAGGCAGTGTCTCGGAGGTCTACTCTACTCTTTGTCTGTTCGTCGGTGAGGGTCACACAATCATGTAGGGGAGTTACATTAGGGTCGTTTTCAGGCAGTGGTAACAATGTAGCCGGGTTCAGAGTGGTGCATCGTTTCAGAGTAATGTGTGGTGCCAATAGGGTCAACTCGTATCCGGTCAGTCGTGCACTAGTCAGGTGCTGGGTCTTGGTCTGATTCAGGAGGGTGTCAACAGCATGGGGTACTAAGACTGTAAGGGGGTTGGAAAGCACAATTCCTTCACTCTGTGGTATTGAGACTGCTGCGGCTGCAACAGCTCGTAGGCAAGCTGGTAATGCTCTGGCTAAGGGGTCAAAAGTGGCTGAGAAATAGGCGCAAGGGCGCTGTTTGGGGCCAATCGATTGGGTCAGGACAGATAATGCACATCCCTCTCTTCGTGTGTGAAAAAGGAGAATGGTTTGGAGTAGTTTGGGGTTCCTAGAACGGGTGCCGAACAAAGGGCGTCTCGCAATTCTTTGAACGCAGTCTGGCATTCAGGGGTCCAAGGGAGGGGAAAGGGAACATCTTTGGCTAGAAGGGAAAGTAAGGGCTTAACAATGAGAATAAAGTTCGGCAACCACTGTCGGCAGAATGAGGTGAGGCCTACCAGGGAGCGGACTTGCTTCTGGCTCTTAGGGACGGGAGTATCTAGGATAGTCTGGATTCTGTCAGGTGTGAGTTTCCTTCCTTCCTTTGATAAGAGGTGTCCTAGATATGTCACTTGGGGTTTACAAAACTGTAACTTCTCTCGGGAAACTTTGTGACCATTCTCTGCAAGGAAGTGTAGGAGCTGGATGGTGGCTGTGACTGCAAGTGGAGTGGTGTCGGCTTCTAAAAGGATATCATCAACATACTGTATCACCATCACTCCGTCCGGTAACTGAACTGCGTCTAACTGTCTCTTGAGTGCCTGGCTATAGATACTCGGACTTTCGGTGTACCCCTGGGGTGCTCGACAGAATCTATACGAGCAGGATCTTAGGGTAAATCCGAAGAGGTAGCGGCTGTCTGGGTGAATGGGTATGGAGAAGAAGGCGATAGCAGTGGACGGGATCAGGGTCAGGATGGTGGTGATGTCAGAGTCTACAGGGTACTGTGGCACAACTATCTTGTTGACCTCTCGTAGGTCGATAATGAAGCAGTACGCTTTCTCATCTCCCTCTCCTTGTCTTTTGATGATCGGTAGAATTGGGCTGTTGTAGATGTTGCTAACTACTTCTTCTACTACTCCTGCGTCTACTAGCAACTGTATTATTTCAATTAGTGCTTTCTCGCCTTCTGGTGATATCTTGTACTGGGGTACTTTCGGTTGGGTTGCGTCCTGTCGTACAGTCACATGCACTGGGTCTATCATCATTCGTCCTATGTCTGAGTCAGCTTTCGCCCATAAGTGCGATGGTAAGGTATCAAGTAGGGATACGTCTGCGTCAGCAACAGGGTACATGTGTCGTGGAGGGCAAGATCTGAGTAGGCCAGGGTTGTCATATAGGATGACTCAGACTCCGTCGGGCGAGCATCTAATAGTTGCTCGAAAATACTTCAGCAAGTCAAGACCCATAATGGCGTCTGGGGTATTGGAGGAGAGGAGAAATGTCATGTCAATGATATTGTCTTCAAGATCAAAAGGGATTGGTTTGGACAAGGGGTTGGTGGAGGGCGTACCATCAAATCCTATTGATGTCATGTGTGAGCCAGACAAGGGTGCCCTTGGAATCAGTCGTTTGGATAATGCACTACGTGTTGCTCCCGTGTCTACCAGAAATGGAGACTTTGTGCCTAGGACTTTTGCGGTAACATAAGGGCCTTGCTGGTCAACATAGAGCTCGACTGGATCCCTCCCTTGCCCTTGGCAGTCCTATGCATAGTCATATGCGTTGTCGCAGTCAGACTGTTGGTACTGATTTTGTCGGGGACGGTCAAATGTATTCGTTCTACCTGGCCTTTCGTCACTAGTTTCGTTTGTGTACCCTCGTCCACGTCCTCTATTTCTCGGTCCATTTGCTAGTTCTCTTGTCTCTTTGTTCCTATTCATTTCTAACAGGACCGGACATTGAGACTTTCAATGGCCGTACTCTTTACAAAAAGCACATTGGTTCCCGCCTAAGTCTCTACGTCCAGCGTAGGGTGCGAGTGCATTGCTTCGGGCGGTGGAGTTCTTGGGGTATTCTGTTGGTAACCTCCCTTTTTATTGTTCTTTCCCTATACTCACGCCTTGTAATTGAGCTATCATAACCCGTTCCATTAAATCCTTCTTTTTCCTTTCGGAAGCTCTATCGCTTTCATTCTTTTGGTGCTCGTAATACTGAGCCATTTGGAGGATGGCCGCGGGTTTTGAGGCAGTCCAACTGCTTTCACTAGTTTGCAATTTCTGCGAAACTTCCGGTAACAAACCTTTAACATAATTTTGTACGAACAAGTGATGTCCGGTTGCAGTGGCCATGTCCTGTCCACTGTAATTGGAAAACACCGTTTCTAACCGGGAGAAGTATTCAGAGACATCTTCTTGGGGTTTTTGGCGGCAAGCTGTTACTATAGACCAGTCTACCTTTTTCTCGGGTATTAGAGTCTTTACCTTTTGTACGATTTTGTATGGGAGGTCTAATATTGCTTTTAGGGGTGTCTGTCCAGGGTTTCGTTGTTTATCTAGACTGTCGAGTTGTTCCCAGGTATGCCTGAACAAATCAGTGTGGTTGACTTTCCGGATTTGCTTCCACATGTCAGCTGGCAGACATAGCCCAAAGAACAAGTCAATGTCGGCAAGGGTCATGATCGTTGATCCCAGAGCGGTACCTAATTCCGTATAGAACGCGGTGGGATTCTTTCGCAAGTCCGGCAAGGATTTGTGGAACGTCAGGATGTCCTGTCTATCCCAAGGCAGATATACCCAGTTGTATACTACTCTTCCTTTTGCGTCCTGGTGATTTATGTCATCGTGAGTTCCCTGTCCTCTAGGGGGAACCCAATAGGGGGCAGCTTCTTTTATGGGCATCATGTTGTCAAATCTTTCTATCAGGGGTTCAGTTATCACAGGCGTGACGCTCTTAACTATTCGTCCCTGTTCTATGAGGTGGCGGAAGACTTCTAAAGTGTAGGAGAAGAGTTCGGTTACGTTACATTCACTCTCGTCCCCTGTGTCCACCTTCCTATATAGAGTCATGAGTCAATCAGGTCCTGTTTCCTTATATTTTTCTTCGTACGCTGTGAGGGTGGGATAACAAAAACGCACAACGAAATGTTGTTTGTAATTGCCAGCGTACGAGCTACACGTGTCCGTGATATGCTCTTCGGTTTCCTTCCTATCGACTAAGGTCTTACCTACTCTGTCGATGCCAGCCCGCTCAGTTGTGCTCAAACGGGGAATTCTCGCCGGTTCTTTCTCTTGTGTTTCAATCCTTTCTGAGGTGTCTTTTGTCAAGGTGTTTAGTACAAGAGGCTCGGTCGGTGCGGAGGCCGTGGGTACCAAGGCCCTGGCACTACCTTCAGTTAGGTTCTGGGGTTATAGGTGCTGTACTAAGGGATGGGTAGGGGCATACGGAGGAGGCATGTAGATGATTGGGGGACCTAAGAGGAAATCATCGTCCGTCCTTTGCTTTGATGGGAGCTCAGGGTAAAGCGCTGAGGGTATTCTAACAGGGCATTGGCCTGAGGTTTCTGATTCTCGTTCCTTTCTAGCGTTCTCTATTTCCTTCACTTCCTCTTCCAACTTTTTACCAGCTAAATGAGCTGCTTTTTGTAGTTCTTTATCGCTCTTTACTTCGTCTCTCTTTTTACGCTGCGTTGCTTCTTTGCGCCACATACTGAGACTATCAAGCATGGTTGGCGTGGTTCTATTTTTGCGAAGGGCTATTTCTAGCGCTTCAATTTTAGCGAGTTCAAAAGATCCTATCAGTGGCCACTGACTTTCTCAATCTTTCTTAGTATTTTTATGCCATAGTTTACTGTAAGCTACGGTGACTAGTCCATATCTAACATACATGTCCTTATTAGGGGTGCCTTCCAGTGGAGCTGGATGATCTACCTCTAATAAACGGTCCGGGTTGAACCAATTTCCAATCAGTGGGTTGAAGATAGGCATGACTTATATCGGACAAGTGAAGATCTCCAATAATGTTGGACAAAGGTCCGCACTACCTATCCTTCACTACCTGCAAAGACTAGACCGAATATTTCTATTCTTCGTTGTTTGCAAACAGAGAATATCTCAAAGAGAACCAATATGTCGAGGTGCAACGAAGGCTAAACGAACCAATAAATATAAGTAACCAAATGCGTCGAGTAGCAACGAAGGCTAAACGAACCAATAAATATAAGTAATACTAGTATTTTCCAAACAATCAATCAATCAAGCAATCAAAACAGTCGTGCTGCACGACCTTACCCGGACCGTATGGACTGTTTCTCATCTTCCACTTCCAGCGCCCGATCGTCCTCTATTCTCCGTTGTTGCCGTGGCACTCCTGTGGGATCCCAGTCAGGACCGTAGATCACTCGAGAGAGGTCCGTTCAGAATCAGTGAAGGTCGGATGATCGGCTGCCAGAAGAGGGTCTATCGGGCAGGAGCTCTTCCCGATCGTTGCAGTTGTTCACTCCGTCGTTAGGACCTCTCTCACTGGACCCACGTGTCGCTGATGGGCCCCGCGTTGGGACGCCAATTGATGAAGAAGAAGATTTTTCCCCAGATATCCTCAAGCACTGCTTGGCGTTAGTCGCCTCTAATTCAATCGGTAGTTATCAAATAAAGAGGCGGGCGCTGGATATTGGAAAGCAGGAAACAGATTTATTCATCGAAGGAAAAAACACGTCGGGTCAGACGAACAGGGCGTTGTTTCGAGGTGCTCTAACTGCATCTCTGTGGCCTGGCCTTTTATACACAGTTTTATTTCTTTATTGCAGTGTAACACATTCCTGACATTACTTTGATGTATTATAAACCATCTTTGGAATCCCCGCTTCAGGCCCGTTCCCACACATATCAACAGTAATGTACCCCACGCCAGTTTCAATAGGTGATTGCTATCGCGCAGCTGGACATTCCGGCAGGAGCTGAAATACGCGCAATCGGTCGGATCTCATGGGGTTGTGGCATTGATTAATTCCGGCTCCTTTGATGGGAGGCGGCATCCTACTGTACGGGGGCAATAAACTGTATCTGCAGGGGTTGGTTATGGCCTGGGATCGGATCGAACAGCCAGGTGCAGGGGAGGAGATTATCGAAGGGCCTGTTCGTGCGCAAGGGATGAAAGGGTATGTGGGCTCGGCACGGGAAGGGGCTCCGAAGTAGGGTTGCGCTGAGGATGCTTTATGACTCTAGCATGCGTGCTTGGGGGCTGCCAGCGCGCGAGGGCTGATTGCGCGGTCGGGGAGACGTGCAGGCGATCGACAATGTTACGAACTGGCCACAGTGTCTAAAATGGCTGCCGCTTACGCGCTCGCAAAGGCCTAAGTGGGACAAGATGGCGCCAGTAATGTTCACATCGCATTCTAATATTTAACAGTCCTTCCTTTGAACATGCCCATTACCTCAGCAAGCATTAAACAGGCTACACCTGCCTTGGTGACACATGACCCTGACTGAGCATCTCCTACTAACCATACAGTATGCACCTCTACATCTTAAGGGCTAATAGTCTGGGGTCTTCACCTAAGCGCAGCAGCAAGAATACATGTTTACGCACACTTTAGAATGACAGTTCTCAGCACATTTGGATATCATTACAAATGCATTGCAATTACAGCCCCTAAAGGTATCACAGATGATCACAGGATTAAGTTGTAAATACGGTCAGACACCCTAGCCAGAGTGTTTAACCACTTATATCCACTTTGCTTATGACATCACCTTAAATCAGTACTTCAGATGGAACATCAGTCCCTTTAAAAGAAATAACCATTAATAAATGCATTTCAGTGCAATTACACCTTTGCACCTCCAGAGGATGCCCTTCTTTAGACATCGCCAACTCAGCCCTTCATCCATTGGCACATTTCTCCACACACCTCCAGCTGTAGAACAAACGTTCCAGCCAAGGAGATGTTCAAATGCTAGCTGAGCCCTTGAGGGGTTATTTCTTCTAGTCCCCAGACACCTAGGGTGGGACTTTTCTTCTTTGGGCTGGGGGAGGCTGCGTGGCTCTTGCAGCTCCCCCTGCCCCTCCTTCAACAATTGAGGATGACCCCCCCCTCCTTTAAGGGCCACCAGCACCCAAAACTGCTGATTTCCTAAAGCCTTGCAAGGCATTCTGGCCGATTTCCATGCATAGGTGATGAGCGCCTCTCCCGCTGTGCCGGGGAGAGCCGAGATGTGTGCCCCTCGTCACTGCGGACGTTCGCGGGGGGGTCCTGTCCCATCCGGACCCCCAGGTGAGTCATTCGGCTCAGGGAGCTCACCCCCGGCTGATCCGTGGATTTTCTGGGGCCCGGTCCCACCCGGGCCCCTGGCACCTTCTTTCGCTATTCTTGGGGGTCCCGGTCCCCTCCGGGACCCCCGCATGCCCAATCGTTAGAGCGCAGCCTGGGTAGCACACCCCCGGCTGCCTCCACCAGCTCCCCGCCCGGCCAGCACCCTCACGAGGCTTCTCCTGCCCTTTGGACTCTGCATAATACTCATTTCACATCCGCTACACTGGACATTTGTGCGTGTCTGGAATCTGTAGGCTTCCCATAAGGGAATACTGAAGTGTAAAACACACTGACTTTCCCTGGCATGTTCCCTTCCAGTGTATAAAGCCAATTCCCTGTCACCACCCAATTCTGCATAAGTCCTGCCACACCATTCACTATGTAGCTGCTCCTGGACTGCGCACGCTAGGAATCTCCCCTGCGCAGCCCTTACACGTGTGCACACACATGTACACATGTGTCTGCATGTAACAAGCGTGGTGCCCCATACTCCAGCTGCTGCGCAGCGGCCTAGTCAAGCCAGGGGTACACCAGCAAAATCTCCATGCAGTCTCCTTCATTATGAGTTCACTGTGGGTGAGTCCGAGATTATGAGGCTCCCCCACAGTAAAAGCTCAAGAATTAGGTGCTCAAAAAGCGAAAAATCCGGGCGGTCCATAGTATCAGAACCACCTTTACTTTTAAATGCAAATTACTTTTAATAACATCATCTCGTACTTGATTAAAAGGGTAAGAGCAGATGGATAGAGAATAACCTGCAGGTGTCACGTGTTAAGGCAGCGGTGTTCACATTAGTTGATGCTCTTTGTAAGATGAGGCGAGGGGGGGGTGGAGTGGAGGAAGTGGACCCTGTCAGTCACTCAATAGAAACTGCATCTTCTGTACCAGGGTGTTTTAAAGCACTGTAATTATTAGTTCCAGATATCCTGGCCCTTGAATCTGACTACACGTGCTTGTAGATCTTGTTTTTGTACAGTGGGCTTTGCCTGGGCACCTCGCGGTCTGTTGCACCAGCTTCTCACTGTAAGATGCTGCGTGGTGGTATTTGACTTTTGAGGCTATCTGCACTGGCTGTGGTGTTGTGTTTTTCTTAATAGCACTCTGCACTCCAGCACACAGTCCTTTCCGCTGCACAGTGTTATCTAACCTATCTTGCAGTGGGAAGACGTGGGTCCCGATAAGCCCAGCAGTTGCTGGGAAAGTTGCACTTTCGGAGGCAGGGTTGCAGCCTTGCTTGATATCACAGGTGATGCTTGTTGCGATCCAGGCCAGACCAGACAATGGGGGAACTAGACCGACACCATTGCATCGATTAGCCCGAAGCTTTTGTCGCTCGGTGGAGATCAGATACCGTGAGATAAAACACAGTAATTACCTACTGCTGATTGTCGATCCATAGCAGAGGGAGGGGCTCTTGCGAGACCTGGCAGTTGCTTAAGCACTGAAAACTTCAATAGGCTAAGCCGATTTAAAGTTCATTTGACGGAGACTAGTAGAGCGAAGAAACCAGAATATTTTTCAAGTATTTGGCAGTAGCTGTGGTTAATAGAAATTGGGTGACCTTATTGAGTATTTCTGGGATGTTAGCAGTGAAACTGCACTTTTGCTGAATGCCTCTGAAACTAAAATATTCATTAACCATCCTGTGTGTCCAGCTGTGGGAGACTACTGTGTACTGAAGTGTACATTCAAACTACTAATGTCTCCATGCACTAGCTCTCAGTGCCTTCTTTGGGGTGATAGTGTGTGTGTGTGTGTGTGGCTCCGTGTGTGTGGGGCTCTGTGTGTGTGTGTGTGTGTCTGTGTGTGTGTGTGCGTGTGCAAATGCAATAGGTCTCGCATTTGCGAGAGTAAGCTCTTGGCATTGTAAATGATAATGCCATTTATTTATCTGTTTTCAAAACCAACACATAAATAAAAATGTTGTCATTAACAATGCCAATAACTCTAACTTTTGCAATGGCGAGACCGTTGCATTGTAAATGCTTTTGTTTCTTCTCCTCGCAAGTGTATCCTGGGAAGTCAGAGACCAGTCTCCTCCCCTGCTGCCTGGAAAAACACTTCTAACACAGGGTCAGCAGACTACAAAGCAAGAGCACTAACTGACTCTATCAAGTACCTGGAGTGTTTCTCAGCAACAAGAAACAATTAAGGATGATACATAGCACATTCAAGAGCATACTATATATTTATTATTCTATAACTATCTGTACCTTCTCAGAGTTAAAAACTACAGTATTTTACGTTTTAAGAACATTTATATATAGATACATGGCAGTAGCTAGCATGTCCCAACCCACACCTTTGTCACTGAAGAAGGCAAACCTAACCTCCCTTGGAAACTATCGGAGGCGAAAAATTCACGCCCTTACACAATTAACATATTTTATTACACAACCAGAGTGTTGAACGGACGTAATATATAAGAAAATCTATTTCACTCACAGGGTGAAGAAGAAGGTGATGAATCAGAAGGACAACTAGATGTGTATCAAATTTCCTTTAACTAACTTCAGTAACGTTTTGGAAAACAAATAAACAAAGTCTTGATATGACATACATTTTTCACCACGGTACAAGGTAAGGCAGAAAAAGTTACTTCATACATTGCTGTCACAAGCACTTACTTGAAGTTTTCCCAAAATACTTCACAGGAGCAGTATTGTGAGTATTCCCAATGCCTCCCTGAGCCTTCCTCCCCACCCCTGAATTACTCTAGGGCAGAGGTCTTCAGAATTTTGGATACATAGACCCCCTGTCAACATTTTGAGGTGTAAGGACCCCCTTCTGACAAAAAATTCTAAACCTGCAGGCAGGGTTACTGGAATTATGAGGCAGGTGAGGACCAAATTACGCGACAGGCTTGACTAAATTGTGTGGGAAGAAAATGTAAATGATGGTAAGGGATGCTGCGTATTTTGAGGGAATAGCATTGCTTCATTATTTTGTAAATAATTTTTTACACGCAGTAACACTGAGGAAAGATTTCACCCCATCAGTACCTATTCATAACCAAAATACAGCAATTAACATCAGAAAGATTTCTAGTCAACCTTTGTGAAGGGCCTTCCACTCCGCATGAATACGTGCTGCCACATTAGAAACTCACCTGGCCCTGACCGGAAGAAGCAGGGGTCCCTTAAAACCCTGGCGGTTTTGTGCAGAGTTAAGCAGTTTGCCCATGCTGCTTTCCTCTCTCCTCTCCCAACCCCAGATCCCTCTCTCACTTTGCAGGCTATTTTCTTTCACCCCTTTTTACAACTTCTGAACTCTCCCTATTCAACCTCTCACTTCCCCTTTAATCACTGCCCTCATCTCTAACAGTCTCTCGCATTTATCTTATGGCCTCTCTGGTCCTGTCACCTCCCACCTCGTCTCTCCATTCAAATGTTTGTCTATTTGTATCTTACACCTCTCCAGTCTCCCCATTCATCTTTCACATCTCCCCTTTGTTCTAACAGAACCCCTCACCTTTGGCTCACACTCACTTCTTGCGTGTCCACCCTTCTCTTCGGCAATTCACATTTCTCCGCATCCCTGATCTCTTCAATCAAATTCTCTCACTCCCTTGCTGTCCTCTCTCATCCTCTCATCTCTCCTCACCAAGCATACGGGTCGGACCCGTATGCTTCTCTCAGCCTGTGCCAATCTGCTTGTTGTTCTCTAATTCAAGAAGGCATGAGTTGTCTGTCTCACTGTTTTGGTGCAGGCCGAGCAGTTATAGAACTTGCACCCTCCTTTGCTTCGCTCCACCCGAATCTATTATCTTTTAGGAAGATATAAAAACATTTCTCTATGCTCTGTAGGTTACCCCATTTGGCAGTTTCTCCTTCTCCTTCTGTGTGTTCTGGTGCCCCACCCCGGTTTCCTTCTTCTTCATGAATTCCCTCTTCTCCATGAATTTCCTCACTACCACTCACCAACAATGCACCTCATCTCTCTGAAGCACCTTTCTGACAAACATTTCATTTTTTTATAGCGCTACTCATAGTTTACTTACACTCATTTCTGTGATCTGCATGGCACATATTCTTTGTAGCAGGCACATTAACCCTCTGCACTGTGTGGGTGACAAGAGTGCCCGTGTGAGTGCACGGTGAGCGATGCAACAGTGTTAGAGTAGGGTGAGAGGAGTGACTGCAGGGTGAGTGAGGTGACTGTACGAATTTGGGTGTGGATGCATGTTTAGAATGGGACGAATGAATGTATGATTACTGATGGGCTTGTTTGAGTGAGTTGCATATTGAGCAGTGAGGGGGACAGGTGAGTGAAGTGTCACATGAGTGCAGGATGAGTAGTGTGCTTGTGTTACTGCAGGGTGAGGTATAGGGTGAACAGCGCAAGTGCATTGTGAGTGCATAGTGATAACTGAGTGCAGAGTGACAGGTGTGCTTATGTGACCGCAGGGCAAGTGGAGTGAAAACAGTGTGGCGAGTGGCATAAGTGCAGTGTGGTCACTGTGAGTACAGGGTGGGTGAGCGGGTGAATGGTGTGAGTGCATGGTGATCAGGGTGAGTGCATTGTGATTGCTGTGAGTGCAGGGTGAGTAGTGTCCTCGTGTCATTGCAAGGTGAGGTACAGGGTGAACAGTGCATTGTGAGTGCAGAGTGATCACTGTGAGTGCAGGGTGAGCGGGTGAATGGTGTGAGTGCATGGTGATCAGTGTGAGTGCATTGTGCTTGCTGTGAGTGCAGGGTGCGCGTGAAAGTGAAGGGCGAGAATGAGGAGTGAGTTGTCTGAATGCAGGGTGCATTCCCAGGCACTTGAAGTAACTCAGTATGTTATTGACGGCGGCGTAGGGTTTCAGATATAAGTTAAACTATTGCTATTATGGTATTAATCGGGAATCGAGGGTGGAGTAAATAAATAATGTGCTGTTCCTGCAACAAACTTCCAGTCCTATGGTTAGGGTTGCCAGAAGATTATTTTGATGGCCCAGTTGGTACAAAAATAAGCAGTCACCTAAAGCTGTATTTTAAGCACTAATCTGTGCATACTTCGAACAGAAAATATAAACAGAAAGCACTTTTAATTGTCTACTAGGACTGCCTCAATGATCCATGACTGATAATTAACGAGAACAAAGACAGAAAAGTCGGATAATGAATGAATACATACTTTTTTATTTATAAGTCTATTTTGTGTCAAGAGGAGGCATTTGCAGGCTCTTTAAACAACACATGGCAGGCATTTTTCTTTTGGCAACCCTACTTTATATTCCTTTTCATGAAATGCATTCTCACACTACAGCAGTAAATGTAACATACAAATGTAAGGAATAGGCAGAGTGGGGACCCAGGGGGTACTGGAACCAGGAAAAAACACTAAGCCTCTGTACCCAGTTTACAAAGGCATGTAAATATGAAAATGGTGTTTAAAGACCTGGGAAAAACTCTGCCCGGGCGTGCAGGAGATAAGACTCCAAACACTGTCCAGCCGAGCCCCCAGCAGCTCGAGTTACACTGCAGCAGCCTGGGCTGAGACACAGGACGGGGGGAAGAGGGGGGCTGAAGCCCTGGGGCCTGGGCAGATGTGTGACTGGGAATGCGCGACCCCCTTTGTATCGCTCTATGGCCTCCCTGGGGGTCGCTGTTCCGATGCCGACAGGCCCAACACCGCAGGAGTGAAGAACGTCCCAATCCTCTGCCCTCACCGTGACCCCCAACACCCGCAATCAAAACGGATGGTGGAGAACACGACACCGGGAGAAGGTGGGTAACAAAACAAGGGAACCCAAGGTCTTGGGGAACACAACATGTCTCCTCTGGCTTCTTGACAGCTGACAGCTTGACACAGACGAGACCGCTAAAATGAAAGAAGGAGACAAGATTAAACACACCCCTACTACTATTACCAGTGCCAAGTACACACACGAACCACCGACCTCCCTGCTTACCCCAGATAACAAACGGGAGTGGCTTGATACGAAACAGGAATTCTTCCACTGCAATCGTATTGGTTGTTTCTTGCGTAACCCCAGACCAACCACGCCCCCTCGGGAAACACCGAGAATGACAAAGGGGGTGGAATTCACAATTCTTAGGACAAAAAAGGACAGGGGAAAAATGGTATCAAAGGGAATACGAAAGACACCCAAAAAACCCCTGGAATCTAAAAAAGAACACGAAGGTAGCGCAAAAATGGCCGTTATTCAGCCCCTTCGTGAAACCACCCAAACACAGCGTATAACAAGATGGTTTGGATACAAAAAAAGGGATAATACCGGGATGTTAAAACTCAAAGGAAACGCAGCCACGAATCCCAGAACGTCACCGAAGATCAAAAACAGGTCCCCAATAAGGGTTCAGAAATGCCAAAGGGAATAGGAAAACAAGGGAGCAGGGGAAAAAGGGGATCAAAACCCAGCACTAGAAAAGACCGCTGGAACAGAGCTCGAAGGAAGGGAAACAAGATAGAACCACAGGAACAGGAATCACACGGCAAGGGACCAATAAAGAAACCAAGCACCTGTTTCCTGTTGGCAGCCCCCTTTTAAAGCGAGCCCTAGGGAGCGTCCATAAATTCGCATATGCACTTGGCACTTTTAAGAAAAACCGCTAACGGGGAACTAGACAGAAGGAACCAGGCCCCCTTGAACCCCAACAGTACCCCCTCCCGAAAGCCTCCCTACAGGCCTTGGCTTCCCAGGGTGCAGGCGATGAAACAGACAAACTAACCGGGCAGCATGAACCCTACTTGCCGGAACCCAAGAACGGTCCTCTGGGGGATAACCCTTCCAGTCAATTAGGTAATACAACCGTCCCCTCATCCGCTTGGAATTCAGTTTTAACCTCATACTCCACGTTATCATCTATTAAAACGGGAGGAGGAGGTGGCAACTCTTGAGAAGTGGTGACATATGGCTTCAACAAAGAGGTGTGAAATACAGGATGAATACCATACTCATCCGGTAAAGCCAACCTGATCGCAACTGGATTCACCACCTTCTGGACAGGAAAGGGACCTACAAACCGAGGCTGTAATTTTCTTGGTCCTGGCAACTTCAGATTCTTCGTTGATAGCCAAACCCTATCCCCAACTGCATACAGAGGGGCTGGCCGTCTATGCCTATCTGCCTGTACTTTCATGGCTTTCTTGGACTCAAATAAATGCTGTTGGGCTTTCTTCCAGATTTCAATCAAACCCCTACTCAGGGAATCCACTGCTTGCACCCTCTCAGATGGCTGAATAGGAATGGTCTTGGGATGGAACCCCATTGAACAATAAAACGGTGACATGCCTAAAGCTGAGTGCATGCTGTTATTATATGCAAACTCAGCCACAGGAAGGGCTTGTACCCAACTGCCCATCAGTGACGTTAGCAAACAGCGCAAATACTGCTCCATGGTTTGATTGGTACGTTCTGTTTGCCCGTCGCTTTGTGGATGGTAAGCTGTTGACAAACTTACTTCCATCTTTAATGATCGACACAGGGCAGTCCAAAAATGTGAAACAAACTGTGCCCCTCTATCTGAAACGATGGCAGTAGGAACCCCATGCAGTCGGATCACTTGGGACATAAACACATCAGCCAGTTCTCTAGATTTAGGTAACCCTGGCAAGGGAACGAAGTGAGCCATTTTTGTGAATAAATCCACAACAACTAAAATGGCCGTAAACCCTGAATCAAGCGGCAAATCGGTCACAAAGTCCATACTGACCGTATGCCAGGGGGAAGGAGGCACTGGCAATGGGTGCAACAACCCAGACGGAGACATGTGCGAGGACTTACTAACAGCACACACCGGGCATGAGGCCACAAATACCTGTACATCATGGGCCAGAGACTTCCACCAAAACCAACGCATACACAACTCTTTGGTCTTATTGACCCCCGGTTGCCCAACCAAGGACAATGAATGACAATATGTAAGAACCAGTGTACGCAATTCGGGGGGCACAAACAACTTCTTTGCCTGATACAATAACCCATCCTTTAACGTGATTCCAGGTTCCGACAGCCACGGAGCCAGATCTAACTGCTTCATTTCATCCTGCACTTTAACCATGAAATCGTCCATGGAAGCACAACCAACTATCTTATCAACAGGAATCATTAAACAGGACTCCTCCGTCTTGTTTCCTTGTGACGGATCCGCATAAATCCGAGATAATGCGTCAGATTTCCCCTGTTGAGCAGCTGGCCTATACGTGATCGTAAAATCATATTCATTGAAGAATAGCACCCATCTAATCTGTCTGGGAGTTAAAGCCCTAGCGGACCGGAAAAACTCCAAATTCTTGTGATCCGTATAGATGGTAATGGGGTGACGAGCCCCCCAAAGGTAATGGCGCCATTCCTCTAAAGACAGCTTTATGGCCAATAGTTCCCTTTCGGCAATTGTATGATTCTACTCAGCAGGTAGTAGTTTCTTTGAAAAGTACGCCATTGGATGCATCAACCCAGATTCATTGTCACGCTGAGACAACACGCCCCCAACGGCTAGCTGGGACGCATCCGCCTCTACATAAAACGGAAGAGCAGGATCAGGATGTATCAACACAGGAGCAGATGTAAAAAGCCCAATCAATCTTTCCAAAGCCAACTGTGCCGCAGGCGTCCACTCAAACACCACTCCCTTCTTCAACAATGAAGTCATAGGCGAAACAATGTCAGAGAAATGACTGATAAAACGCCTGTAGAAGTTTGCGAAACCAAGTAGCACCTGTATATACTTAACACATGCGGGTATGGGCCAGTTAACTATAGCTTCGATCTTCCGGGGATCCATCTTTATACCATCCGCAGATATCAGGAATCCCAAAAACTCAACATGTGTCGCACCAAAAGTGCATTTATCCAGCTTGACAAATAAACGGTGTTCCAACAACTTAGACAAAACCTGCGAAACATGAGCATCATGTTCCTCAAAGGACGGGGAAAAAACCAAAATATCATCAATGTAAACAATCACACTGACATCCAAAAACTCACGCAAAACCTCATTTATAAAAAACTGAAAAGCAGCAGGGGCATTACACAAACTAAAAGGCATAACACAATATTCAAATAAACCAAACTTAGTACGGAATGCCGTTTTCCATTCGTCGCCCTCGCGGACGCGAACGAGATGGTAAGCGCCTCTTAAATCAAGCTTTGTGAACACCTTGGCATGTCGCAGCTGGTCTAACAACACCGGTATAAGAGGTAATGGGTACTTGTTCTTTATTGTGACCTTATTCAACGCTCTGTAGTCCACGCAAGCGCGAAGATCACCCTCCTTCTTCGGTATAAAAAATATGGAGGAAGACACAGGCGAAGAAGAAGGCCGAATAAACCCATTCTTTAACATCTCATCCAAATACTGCCGTAGATGTTTCTCCTCCGGCTCCGACAACGCATAAACCCTACTACAGGGCAAAATGGCCCCCGGAACCAAATCAATACGGCAATCAAAAGCCCTGTGTGGTGGCAATACACACGCCTGATCCTTATCAAACACCTCCTTATATGCCACAAACGAAGGAGGCAAACCGTTCTGATCGCAACCACTCGCTGCACAAGACAACGGAGACACCCTATCAGTCGCCTCACAATAACAGTGAAGAAGCCAATACTCCGAATCAAGCGTAACCAACCTTCGCGCCCAATCGAATCTGGGATTATTGGTCTGTAACCAGGGTACCCCGAGTACCACCCCAAATGCTGGTGCGGCAATCAGATCAAAACAGACCGTCTCAGAATGCCCATTATCAAATGTCATCAACAAAGATTCGGTTTGTCGTACAATCGACCCAGAGGTTAACTCCGTGCCGTCAATAGCCCTCACGGGTTCAGGTTGCTTCTTCATCACACAGGGAACCATCAACGACTCGGCCAACCCAATGTCCATAAAGTTCCCTGTGGCCCCACAATCCAATAATACCGACAAGGAAGCTCTACCACAAGATGAGTAAGCGAAGCAAGCCGATACCGTGAAATGATGCGGGACTCTTTGAACCGCCCCTTGTACGTCATATGGGTTACAAAAACCACTTTCATGGACTAAAGGACTCTCACAATCCCTTCCCACGAAAGCCACAGCCTTATTCTCCGGGATCCGGGACGGTTTCACTGGACACTCTCGAGCAAAGTGTCCACCCCTCCCACAATACAAACACAACTGCAACAATCGCATTCGCTCCTTTTCCTCCTTGGATAAGGGACCCCGCACCCCACCCAAAGGCATAGGTTCAGGATCTGTTTCACGCCCCCATTCTCAGATGTTTCTCTCTTGGTTACAGTTGTCCTTGGGGATTGAAACCTGATCTTTTCCCCTTTTCTTTCACTCATACGATGGTTGAGTTTGACAACCAAATCAATGAACTCAACACAATCTTCAGGGAGGTCTACAACCTGAGAGACTATATCTTTTAAGTCCTCGCACAAGCCCTGATAAAACAAAGAGGTTCTTTATGCCATGGGCCATTGTGTCTCTGCTAATAGGCGATTGAAAGTATCCACATAGCCCAAAAGGTCCTGCTTACCCTGCCGTAGCTTTAACAATTCAACATCGCTTGCCTGCATAAAAGCATGCTTAGCAAACAGACTATGCATCTGGTTCTTAAAGGCCGGGAAACTATTCAACACAGCGTCATTGTTTTCCACTAAGGGGACCGCCCAACTAGCTGCAGTACCCGAAAGATATGAGATCACAAACGCTACTTAAGTAGTGTCGTCAGGAAAAGCGGTTGGTGGACACATGAAGTGCAAATGGCACTGGTTCATAAATATAGCATATCAGCTACTATCCCCGGAAAACCTCTCTGGAGCTGCTAGAGGCACCGGCACGGGAGTGTTCACTGTAACGGACAAAGGAGAAGGAGACCCACTCTGCCCCCACTCCTCTCATATTTAAATGTGGCTGGTTGACTCAATGGGGGCTTAGCCTTAACTGAGGGATCCCTCCCTCTTCTCTTAGTGCTTTCCTTCACCTCACTCAGTGTCCCCCGTAACTCCTGATTCTCCTGACGCAGGGATTGGACTTCACCCTGTATGTGCGCTAAAGCCTGCATGATTTCCTGCATCGAAGAAGCCCCCCCTGCTGCCTCCTCAACCATTCTTCACTCTGCGGTGTGTTAATTCTTGGGCTTGGTTTTCTGTTCCGATGCCGACAGGCCCAACACCGCAGGAGTGAAGAACGACCCAATCCTCTGCCCTCACCGTGACCCCCAACACCCGCAATCAAAATGGATGGTGGAGAACACGACACCGGGAGAAGGTGGGTAACAAAACAAGAGAACCCAAGGTCTTGGGGAACACAACTCGTCTCCTCTGGCTTCTTGACAGCTGACAGCTTGACACAGACGAGACCGCTAAAATGAAAGAAGGAGACAAGATTAAACACACCCCTACTACTATTACCAGTGCCAAGTACACACACGAACCACCGACCTCCCTGCTTACCCCAGATAACAAACGGGAGTGGCTTGATACGAAACAGGAATTCTTCCACTGCAATCGTATTGGTTGTTTCTTGCGTAACCCCAGACCAACCACGCCCCCTCGGGAAACACCGAGAATGACAAAGGGGGTGGAATTCACAATTCTTAGGACAAAAAAGGACAGGGGAAAAATGGTATCAAAGGGAATACGAAAGACACCCAAAAAAAACCTGGAATCTAAAAAAGAACACAAAGGTAGCGCAAAAATGGCCGTTATTCAGCCCCTTCGTGAAACCACCCAAACACAGCGTATAACAAGATGGTTTGGATACAAAAAAAGGGATAATACCGGGATGTTAAAACTCAAAGGAAACGCAGCCACGAATCCCAGAACGTCACCGAAGATCAAAAACAGGTCCCCAATAAGGGTTCAGAAATGCCCAAGGGAATAGGAAAACAAGGGAGCAGGGGAAAAAGGGGATAAAAACCCAGCACTAGAAAAGACCGCTGGAACAGAGCTCGAAGGAAGGGAAACAAGATAGAACCACAGGAACAGGAATCACACGGCAAGGGACCAATAAAGAAACCAAGCACCTGTTTCCTGTTGGCAGCCCCCTTTTAAAGCGAGCCCTAGGGAGCGTCCATAAATTCGCATATGCACTTGGCACTTTTAAGAAAAACCGCTAACGGGGAACTAGACAGAAGGAACCAGGCCCCCTTGAACCCCAACAGTACCCCCTCCCGAAAGCCTCCCTACAGGCCTTGGCTTCCCAGGTTGCAGGCGATGAAACAGACAAACTAACCGGGCAGCATGAACCCTACTTGCCGGAACCCAAGAACGGTCCTCTGGGGGATAACCCTTCCAGTCAATTAGGTAATACAACCGTCCCCTCATCCGCTTGGAATTCAGTTTTAACCTCATACTCCACGTTATCATCTATTAAAACGGGAGGAGGAGGTGGCAACTCTTGAGAAGTGGTGACATATGGCTTCAACAAAGAGGTGTGAAATACAGGATGAATACCATACTCATCCGGTAAAGCCAACCTGATCGCAACTGGATTCACCACCTTCTGGACAGGAAAGGGACCTACAAACCGAGGCTGTAATTTTCTTGGTCCTGGCAACTTCAGATTCTTCGTTGATAGCCAAACCCTATCCCCAACTGCATACAGAGGGGCTGGCCGTCTATGCCTATCTGCCTGTACTTTCATGGCTTTCTTGGACTCAAATAAATGCTGTTGGGCTTTCTTCCAGATTTCAATCAAACCCCTACTCAGGGAATCCACTGCTTGCACCCTCTCAGATGGCTGAATAGGAATGGTCTTGGGATGGAACCCCATTGAACAATAAAATGGTGACATGCCTAAAGCTGAGTGCATGCTGTTATTATATGCAAACTCAGCCACAGGAAGGGCTTGTACCCAACTGCCCGTCATTGACGTTAGCAAACAGCGCAAATACTGCTCCATGGTTTGATTGGTACGTTCTGTTTGCCCGTCGCTTTGTGGATGGTAAGCTGTTGACAAACTTACTTCCATCTTTAATGATCGACACAGGGCAGTCCAAAAATGTGAAACAAACTGTGCCCCTCTATCTGAAACGATGGCAGTAGGAACCCCATGCAGTCGGATCACTTGGGCCATAAACACATCAGCCAGTTCTCTAGATTTAGGTAACCCTGGCAAGGGAACGAAGTGAGCCATTTTTGTGAATAAATCCACAACAACTAAAATGGCCGTAAACCCTGAATCAAGCGGCAAATCGGTCACAAAGTCCATACTGACCGTATGCCAGGGGGAAGGAGGCACTGGCAATGGGTGCAACAACCCAGACGGAGACATGTGCGAGGACTTACTAACAGCACACACCGGGCATGAGGCCACAAATACCTGTACATCATGGGCTAGAGACTTCCACCAAAACCAACGCATACACAACTCTTTGGTCTTATTGACCCCCGGATGCCCAACCAAGGACGATGAATGACAATATGTAAGAACCAGTGTACGCAATTCGGGGGGCACAAACAACTTCTTTGCCTGATACAATAACCCATCCTTTAACGTGATTCCAGGTTCCGACAGCCACGGAGCCAGATCTAACTGCTTCATTTCATCCTGCACTTTAACCATGAAATCGTCCATGGAAGCACAACCAACTATCTTATCAACAGGTATCATTAAACAGGACTCCTCCGTCTTGTTTCCTTGTGACGGATCCGCATAAATCCGAGATAATGCGTCAGATTTCCCCTGTTGAGCAGCTGGCCTATACGTGATGGTAAAATCATATTCATTGAAGAATAGCACCCATCTAATCTGTCTGGGAGTTAAAGCCCTAGCGGACCGGAAAAACTCCAAATTCTTGTGATCCGTATAGATGGTAATGGGGTGACGAGCCCCCCAAAGGTAATGGCGCCATTCCTCTAAAGACAGCTTTATGGCCAATAGTTCCCTTTCGGCAATTGTATAATTCTACTCAGCAGGTAGTAGTTTCTTTGAAAAGTACGCAATTGGATGCATCAACCCAGATTCATTGTCACGCTGAGACAACACGCCCCCAACGGCTAGCTGGGACGCATCCGCCTCTACATAAAACGGAAGAGCAGGATCAGGATGCATCAACACAGGAGCAGATGTAAAAAGCCCAATCAATCTTTCCAAAGCCAACTGTGCCGCAGGCGTCCACTCAAACACCACTCCCTTCTTCAACAATGAAGTCATAGGCGAAACAATGTCAGAGAAATGACTGATAAAACGCCTGTAGAAGTTGGCGAAACCAAGTAGCACCTGTATATCCTTAACACATGCGGGTATGGGCCAGTTAACTATAGCTTCGATCTTCCGGGGATCCATCTTTATACCATCCGCAGATATCAGGAATCCCAAAAACTCAACATGTGTCGCACCAAAAGTGCATTTATCCAGTTTGACAAATAAACGGTGTTCCAACAACTTAGACAAAACCTGCGAAACATGAGCATCATGTTCCTCAAAGGACGGGGAAAAAACCAAAATATCATCAATGTAAACAATCACACTGACATCCAAAAACTCACGCAAAACCTCATTTATAAAAAACTGAAAAGCAGCAGGGGCATTACACAAACTAAAAGGCATAACACAATATTCAAACAAACCAAACTTAGTACGGAACGCCGTTTTCCATTCGTCGCCCTCGCGGACGCGAACGAGATGGTAAGCGCCTCTTAAATCAAGCTTTGTGAACACCTTGGCATGTCGCAGCTGGTCTAACAACACCGGTATAAGAGGTAATGGGTACTTGTTCTTTATTGTGACCTTATTCAACGCTCTGTAGTCCACGCAAGCGCGAAGATCACCCTCCTTCTTCGGTATAAAAAATATGGAGGAAGACACAGGCGAAGAAGAAGGCCGAATAAACCCATTCTTTAACATCTCATCCAAATACTGCCGTAGATGTTTCTCCTCCGGCTCCGACAGCGCATAAACCCTACTACAGGGCAAAATGGCCCCCGGAACCAAATCAATACGGCAATCAAAAGCCCTGTGTGGTGGCAATACACACGCCTGATCCTTATCAAACACCTCCTTATATGCCACAAACGAAGGAGGCAAACCGTTCTGATCGCAACCACTCGCTGCACAAGACAACGGAGACACCCTATCAGTCGCCTCACAATAACAGTGAAGAAGACAATACTCCGAATCAAGCGTAACCAACCTCCGCGCCCAATCGATTCTGGGATTATGGGTCTGTAACCAGGGTACCCCGAGTACCACCCCAAATGCTGGTGCGGCAATCAGATCAAAACAGACCGTCTCAGAATGCCCATTATCAAATGTCATCAACAAAGATTCGGTTTGTCGTACAATCGACCCAGAGGTTAGCTCCGTGCCGTCAATAGCCCTCACGGGTTCAGGTTGCTTCTTCATCACACAGGGAACCATCAACGACTCGGCCAACCCAATGTCCATAAAGTTCCCTGTGGCCCCACAATCCAATAATACCGACAAGGAAGCTCTACCACAAGATGAGTAAGCGAAGCAAGCCGATACCGTGAAATGATGCGGGACTCTTTGAACCGCCCCTTGTACGTCATATGGGTTACAAAAACCACTTTCATGGACTAAAGGACTCTCACAATCCCTTCCCACGAAAGCCACAGCCTTATTCTCCGGGATCCGGGACGGTTTCACTGGACACTCTCGAGCAAAGTGTCCACCCCTCCCACAATACAAACACAACTGCAACAATCACATTCGCTCCTTTTCCTCCTTGGATAAGGGACCCCGCACCCCACCCAAAGGCATAGGTTCAGGATCTGTTTCACGCCCCCATTCTCAGATGTTTCTCTCTTGGTTACAGTTGTCCTTGGGGATTGAAACCTGATCTTTTCCCCTTTTCTTTCACTCATACGATGGTTGAGTTTGACAACCAAATCAATGAACTCAACACAATCTTCAGGGGGGTCTACAACCTGAGAGACTATATCTTTTAAGTCCTCGCACAAGCCCTGATAAAACAAAGAGGTTCTTTTTGCCATGGGCCATTGTGTCTCTGCTAATAGGCGATTGAAAGTATCCACATAGCCCAAAAGGTCCTGCTTACCCTGCCGTAGCTTTAACAATTCAACATCGCTTGCCTGCATAAAAGCATGCTTAGCAAACAGACTATGCATCTGGTTCTTAAAGGCCGGGAAACTATTCAACACAGCGTCATTGTTTTCCACTAAGGGGACCGCCCAACTAGCTGCGGTACCCGACAGATATGAGATCACAAACGCTACTTAAGTAGTGTCGTCAGGAAAAGCGGTTGGTCGACACATGAAGTGCAAATGGCACTGGTTCATAAATATAGCATATCTGCTACTATCCCTGGAAAACCTCTCTGGAGCTGCTAGAGGCACCGGCACGGGAGTGTTCACTGTAACGGACAAAGGAGAAGGAGACCCACTCTGCCCCCCACTCCTCTCATATTTAAATGTGGCTGGTTGACTCAATGGGGGCTTAGCCTTAACTGAGGGATCCCTCCCTCTTCTCTTAGTGCTTTCCTTCACCTCACTCAGTGTCCCCAGTAACTCCTGATTCTCCTGACGCAGGGATTGGACTTCACCCTGTATGTGCGCTAAAGCCTGCATGATTTCCTGCATCGAAGAAGCCCCCCCTGCTGCCTCCTCAACCATTCTTCACTCGGGCGGTGTGTTAATTCGTGGGCTTGGTTTTCTGTTCCGATGCCGACAGGCCCAACACCGCAGGAGTGAAGAACGACCCAATCCTCTGCCCTCACCGTGACCCCCAACACCCGCAATCAAAACGGATGGTGGAGAACACGACACCGGCAGAAGGTGGGTAACAAAACAAGGGAACCCAAGGTCTTGGGGAACACAACTCGTCTCCTCTGGCTTCTTGGCAGCTGACAGCTTGACACAGATGAGACCGCTAAAATGAAAGAAGGAGACAAGATTAAACACACCCCTACTACTATTACCAGTGCCAAGTACACACACGAACCACCGACCTCCCTGCTTACCCCAGATAACAAACGGGAGTGGCTTGATATGAAACAGGAATTCTTCCACTGCAATCGTATTGGTTGTTTCTTGCGTAACCCCAGACCAACCACGCCCCCTCAGGAAACACCGAGAATGACAAAGGGGGTGGAATTCACAATTCTTAGGACAAAAAAGGACAGGGGAAAAATGGTATCAAAGGGAATACGAAAGACACCCAAAAAAAACCTGGAATCTAAAAAAGAACACGATGGTAGCGCAAAAACGGCCGAAATTCAGCCCCTTCGTGAAACCACCCAAACACATTGTATAACAAGATGGTTTGGATACAAAAAAAGGGATAATACCGGGACGTTAAAACTCAAAGGAAACGCAGCCGCGAATCCCAGAACGTCACCGAAGATCAAAAACAGGTCCCCAATAAGGGTTCAGAAATGCCCAAGGGAATAGGAAAACAAGGGAGCAGGGGAAAAAGGGGATCAAAACCCAGCACTAGAAAAGACCGCTGGAACAGAGCTCGAAGGAAGGGAAACAAGATAGAACCACAGGAACAGGAATCACACGGCAAGGGACCAATAAAGAAACCAAGCACCTGTTTCCTGTTGGCAGCCCCCTTTTAAAGCGAGCCCTAGGGAGCGTCCATAAATTCGCATATGCACTTGGCACTTTTAAGAAAAAACGCTAACGGGGAACTAGACTGAAGGAACCAGGCCCCCTTGAACCCCAACAGTCGCGCCCCACAGTTTGAAGACCCCTGCTCTAGGGAATGTGAAGAAATTCCCAAGAGGGAAAGGGGTATGGGACAGAAAAGAGACAGCCTGGTCTTCTATTTTCTTGTGTCTTCTATTGCTGACTGCTTTTCTTGGTTGTTCTCAGAACTGCGTTCTCAGCTTGTCACTATAACACAAATAATGCACATTACTACAGTTAAAGCAGGTCTTGACACATAACAGTTTTGGGCTAACTTTTAATCAATGTACCCCTAGGAGACCAGACTCTTGCCTCTCTTCTTATTAAAGATGTTCTGTGGAGATTGTTTCTCTAAGTCTTGTAAAGAGTGTTACTATTCTGTAAGAATACAACAATGTATACTTTATTAGGCGGCCTAATTCTTTAGAAGATATTGTTTTAAGAACTAATTATAACCTTTTCTTTCTTCATTTTCAGGTAGTCACAATTGAACAGGAAAGTCAACCCAAGCTGAATGCTCAGGTAGGAATTCAAGGAAATGGTTTACTCTAACACTTCTCTGAAATGCTCTTATAGATAAACCTTCAACAGGAAATTGAATCTGAAACAAGGGTAACAAACAAAAAAAAAAGCGCATATAATACAAAGCTTTTCTCCTCTCTTGGTACTTGCGTGACTGGTAGAAACTGTGTTGCACTGTCGGAATGCCAGGAATGCGGCTGGAGTCTGCAGAGCTGCAACAAAGTCTCTGACTGAAGTCTTTCTTTTCTTCTTGAACTGGAAACAAACCTGACGAGTATTTAGAGAAGAATACTGCTGTCGGAACCTCGAAAATCAGTTAAACTTCTCTAACACTACACGGGCGAAGGCTCAATCACTGTTAGCTAGTAACGGTCTTGAATGAAGTGCACACAGCTGAGGGAGAGAGAGAGCCTCAGCTGTGCGGAAAGCCTCGCGCTCACACAAGAAAGGCTGCAGCGCTGACCTTAGCACTGGCAGCCATTTTAGAGGACCACGCATTAACTAATGTAGTCCAAGACTGGTTATGTACTGTTGCCCCCACTGACTGGCCCCGATTCCTGAACTGAGGGCGCTGATTCCTGACAGTACCACTCCACCATGGGGTTTCCCCAGGTTTCGCTTTAAGGGATATTGATCATGGAAGGCCTTTACTAGTCTTGGGGATTGCACATTAGACTCTGGTTCCCAGGATCTCTCCTCAGGTTTGTTAGCTTTCCAATCTATCAAATAGTATAACTTTCTATTCTTCAACTTGGAGTCTAAGATTCTTTTTATTTCAAACTCCTCTGCATCTGCAGTTGGAATAGGCTTGGGAAGAGTTCTGGGGCTGAGGTACGGTGAAGATTTCTTCAATAAAGAGATGTGAAAAACTGTGTGATTCTTTAACTGTGCAGGCAATTTTAACTTATAAGTCACCAGATTTAACTTCTTCTCTAAAGATACAGTGATAAACCTGGAGCATCATGGCCTTCGAGTTTTGAATGGCCGAGTGGATCCGGACATCCCAGCTCAGGCGACCCATTTTACGGCACAATCCAAAGCTGTTATTGATTACACTTTAGTGTCTCTCCCATTATACCAATCAATAATAAGCTATAATGTGGGAAATAGACTGGAAAGTGATCACCAACCACAAATGATCAGCCTCAATCTTCATATTACCCGACACGAACAAAGCGCCCCTGAGTTACGGGAACCCATGGGTATGACCTATAGAAGGATAAGCTGGACTGTAAATAATATACAAAAGATCAAACAGCATGCAAGAGACCAGTGGGAGGAAGAGTTAAATAGAATAGATCAAAACCCATTGACCCTCTGGGAGCAGTTCATAACCAATCTAGTGGAGAAAAATGCTGTGCGTTCAAAAGGCATGGTAACATCGGCTGTGACTGTTCAACTTAAGATAGCGAAAAGGAAATTGAACAATGCGCTGAGGGTCCTTAGAAATCAACCATCCTCGAATGTCAGGAGTAAGATATTACCAAAACTGAGGTCACTCTATAAAAAAGAAGTATGAATACAAACAAAAACTGAGCTTGATCTGTTCTGGTTTAAAATTAATTATGCAGCAAAACGTAAAGATGCACGTACATTTTGGAGACTGGTCAATCAAGCCAATGGTGGGAAACAACAACAACTGATGTCAAGTATATCGGAAGAAGTCGGGAGAACCATTTGGGATCAATGACAGGTTACACCAGAAATATGATAAAGCCAACAGAACTAAATTCAGTAGAAAATACAAGGGTCAATGATAATGAAAGGAAAAACACCCAGCAAATGATCCAGTGGACAACAGTGGAAAAAATTATAAGTTCCAGCAGACGGAGTAGTCCACCAGGGCCAAATGGCCTCCCTCAAGCACTATTTAAAGAAAATCCACAATATTGGGCAAAGAACTTGTCAAACTTGTTCAATAATGTTTTATGGAAGGAAGAAGTCCCAGACAAATGGAGGGGCTCAATTTTGGCTCCGATTTACAAAGCTGGTCAAGTCTCGGATCCTGCTAACTATAGACTTATAGCTTTAATGGATTGCGAAGCTAAGTTTTTTGCTAAGTGTCTGCTAACAGAACTCACGGACTGGGTTGCTGCCAGTAATTTACTCCCAAAAAACCAAACAGGGTTTATTAAAGGCATGGGGACGATTATTAATATTCAAATGCTAGTTCTTATAATGGAAATGGCCAGAAGCCGTAAAATGAATCTTTACTTATGTTTTATTGATTTTAGCTCAGCCTTTGACACAGTGCACCGAAATATTCTTTGGAACAATTTAACGAAAATGGGAATCTCACCGAGTTTGTTGAGAGCGATACAATTGCTATATACTAATACTTGGACGAGAGTAAGGTTGGGCCAAGGCACAGTTTTGTCCATAAAAATGGTGATAAGGGACGGGCTGAAGCAGGGGTGTGTTTTGACCCCAACCTTGTTTAACTTGTATTTAGCTGGGATTTCATCAAGGCTTAGTGAAATTAATTCTCACTCTCCGACTGTTGCAGGTTTTAAGGTTTCACATTTACTTTATGCAGATGATATTGTTTTAATAAGTTATACCAAGGTGGGTCTGCAGAGATTAATTAATGAAAGTGCACAGTACGCCTCCACTCATGGCCTAAAGATTAACTTAAAAAAGACAAAAACAATGCTGGAGACTAGAGGGTTGGCTGTAAGACCAACATTGAGAATGGAGGGGACTGTATTAGAATCGGTCACTGAATATAGATATCTAGGTGTTATAATAGATGCTAGGGGAACGGGTAAAAACCAGTGTGCTGCACTACAGAGAAGAAACAACTCCTTAATTGCTGCATTTTCCAAACTTCAGAATAACTTAAAAGGGCTTCCCCTTAACCAACTATTACAAATTATGTCAGTTAAACATGTGCCAACTCTAGCATATGGAGTACAGACCTTAAGAGGTTGTGCTGACAACACCATAGATAAGCTAGTGACAGGGACCTACCGACGCCTGTTTAATCTCCCGCGACATTCTTCACCGGCACAAATCCGACTTGAGTTCGGTCTTAAACGACAGAACCTAAATAGCTTAGGAGCTTATTTAAAATTCTGCCACAAAATTAGAAGGGATAATAATTCCTCGCTTATGACAGTGGTTTGGGAGGCAATATGCGATAATAAACACAAGCAGGCCCATGAATATTCCAAACTGGCGATAGATACGTTCAATGCGGAACAACTATGGGCCTTACCTCTTTCACAGGTGGCTTTAAATAAAATTATAAATGGGTGCAGCAAACAATTGTCGTCTTTATGGGATAAAGCAGTACTGGCAAAGAGATCCCATGCATGGACAGTTATTGCTTCGTACGGTATGCTAAAACCCCAAAGATATTAAGGAGACTCAAATAGCCAAAGGGCAAAGCTGAAGCTGATGAATCTCCGATTTGGAAATAGCCAATTTCTTGGAGACGCCCCTACATGGAAATTGATGAGTAGTGTGAGGGCGTGTCGCCTCTGTTATTACAAGAGGGACGACATTTGTCATATCATCTGTAGCTGCCCTGTACTAATAGAGGAACGTAGGAGGCTGTTAAGGTCGGACTTTAATAGTCAAATTATACGAACATGCCGACAAGCAGTCATAGCCAGTTTATAAGGAGAAAGCTTGCAATTCACGGGTAGACTTTTGAAGTTTATTGAAATAGTGGAGAAGAAATTGCATAACTGTGGACAATGAGGATGGTTTTATTTATATTTGGTTTTATACATTGATGAAAAGTCTCTTTTAATTATGTGGTCTTAATAATGTATGAAATGTAAGAAGAATTGTATAATGTTGTTTTAATTGTAAGTTTTTAGTAACTGAACAATACATGTTTTCATTCATTCAACTTCTTCTCTACTTCAAAAGGACCTATGAAGCAAGGTTGGAGTTTCCGGTTTCCTTTTAGCTTTAAATTCTTGGTACTAAGCCAGACCTTGCTCTCTATTGAATAATCGTCTCCTAATCTTCTCTTTTGGTCTGCATAACTTTTGTACAATTCTTTAGACTTTTCTAGCTTTTCTCTAGCCCTTTCATGGGTCTCACTTAAATGTCTGACAAAATCTGTAGCCACTGGGACAAACTTCATTGGTACTGATCATTCGCTTTGGGTGTTGACCATAATTGAAATAGAAGGGGGAGTGACCGGCAGAACTATTCTTGGAATTATTGTGTGCAAATTCTGTGCCCAGAGGAGATCTGGCCAATCCCCTTCCTGAACTAACAAAAATAGTCTCAGATACTGTTCTAACTCCTGATTTGCCCTCTCAGTCTGCCCATCTGTCTCTGGGTGGTAGGTTGTGGAGAATCTTGTTTCAATGTTTAACCCCTGGGTAAAAGCCTTCCAAAAATGAGACAGGAATTGAGTGCCACGGTGTGAAACTAGAACCCTTGGGATTCTGTGTAGCCTCACCACATGTAAACCAAACTGTGTGGCCAATTCCTTAGCACTAGGGTTATCTTTTAGTGGAACAAAGTGGGCCATCTTGGTAAAAGCATCCACAAAGACTATAATCGCGTTGTAGCCCCGACTGGAGGGTAGGTCTACAATCAAATCCATATTCACTGTGTGCCATGTGTGAAGAGGGTTTGGCATTGGTTGTAGTAATCCCTGAGGTGACTGCAGTGTCGCAACCTAGTACATATTGCTTGATGTCTTTAGACATTTTAGGCCAGCAGAATTGTCTGTTAATCAGTTCTCCAGTCTTATTTATTCCTTTATGACCTGCCATGGGATGATCATGGCAATCGTACAAAATGTGTTCCTACAGTTTTAGAGTAGGTAAGAACAAGACTCCATCATGATAGGGCAATCTATTTCGTATTTCTCGAGACGTGTCTTCCGACACCCATTGCTGAAGCTCTTCTGGAGTAAAAAACCTTCTTACTTTTTCATCCAGAGATTCAGTCTCTCTGGTAACAGCTCCCACAATTTTCGATTCAAGAATGATCTTTTGGTCGTCTATTGCAATCTTTTGGTCTTCTGTGTCCAATCTGGATAGGGGATCCGCCTTACCCTTTTTACTTCCAGGGCGATAGGTGATCACAAAGTTGTAATCCGCAAAGTATAGGGACCATCTGAGTTGACGCGGCACCAGAGTTCTTGCCGATTTCAGGATTTGTAGGTTTTTATGGTCCGCATATACTGTTACAGTGTGCCAAGCTCCCATCAGGTAATGCCTCCATTCCTTGAAGGCATATTTAATAGCTAAAAGCTCCTTCTCTGTAATTGTATAGTTAATCTCAGCAGGGAGAAGTTTTCGAGACTGATATGCCACCAGATGCAGTTGACCGGTCTCCTTGTGTCTCTGGGATAAGACACCACCAATAGCGTGATCTGATGCGTCCGTTTCCACATAAAAAGGCTCAGTAGGATCCGTGTGGAGGAGGATAGCGCCGAAGTAAAACTCTTCTTGAGGGACTTTAAAGCAGCCTCTGCATCTTCCGAGCAGAAGAAAGGAACACCTTTTCTTAACAGACGAGTTATTGGAATCACTTTTCGAGAAAAATCCTGGATAAACCTCCTGTAAACATTTGCAAATCCAATAAATCGTTGTATTTCCTTAACAGAAGTAGGAGATGGCCAATCCAACACTGCCTTGATTTTTTTTGTGTCCATGGTGATCCCTACTGGGGATAAAATAAATCCAAGGAAATCCACCTAGTGAACATGGAATGTACATTTTTGAAGCTTGACATATCAACTGTGCTCCCATAGCTTCTCCAGGATTCATTTGACGTGCTCTTGATGTTCACCTTCCGACGCTGAATAAATTAGGATGTCGTCAATATAGACGATGGCACACTTGTCGATATACTGACTCAAAACGTTGTTTATTAAAGCTGCCGGAGCATTACAAAGACCGTAGGGCATCATTTCGTATTCATACAAACCGAACTTAGTTCTGAACGCGGTCTTCCATTCATCATCCTCTCTAATCCAGATCAAATGATAGGCCCGTCTAAGATCGAGTTTGGTGTAAATCTGGGCTCCCTTTACTTGGTCCAGGAGTACAGAAATCAGAGGCAGTGGGTATCTGTTCTTGACTGTGATTCTGTTCAGGGCATGGTAATCTATGTACATTCTGAGGGCACCTTCCTCTTTCTTAGGCACAAAGAATAACGGCGACGAGGATGGAGACTGAGAGGCCTAATGAAACCATTCTTTAAATAGGTCTGGATATAGTCTTTCAAGTATGAGTCCTCTTTTTCAGTCAGGGCATATAATACAAAGCTTTTCTCCTCTCTCGGTACTTGCATGACTGGTAGAAACTTTGTTGCACTGTCGGAATGCCAGGAATGTGGCTGGAGTCTGCAGAGCTGAAACTAAGTCTCTGACTGAAGTCTTTCTTTGCTTCTTGAACTGGAAACAAACCTAACGAGTATTTAGAGAAGAATACTGCAGTCGGATCCTCAAAAATCTCCTAAACCACTCTAACACTACACGCACGAAGGCTCAAGCCCTGTTAGCTAATAACGGTCTTGAGTGAAGTGCGCACAGCTGAGGGAGAGAGCGAGGCTCAGCTGTGCAGAAAACCTCGTGCTCACACAAGAAAGGCTGCAGCGCTGACCTTAGCGTTGGCAGCCATTTTAGTGGACCACGCATTAACTAATGCAGTCCAAGACTGGTTATGTACTGTTGCCCCCACTGACTGGCTCCTATTCCTGAACTGAGGGCGCTGATTCCTGACAATGGCTGCCTTTAGAGGATTATCTAATACTTGCGATTTTGGCCCTTTGACTGTCTCCTTGATCCATGACCATCAAGTAGATGTATCAATAACCCAGGGGAACATGAAAAACTACTTAAACAAAATCTTGATCTTAAGCAATCGATTGACATAGTGGTAGAAATTGAGCACACAGCTGAATGAAAGAAATGGAGACTAACACAGACAGACAGTTACCTGCTGCAGAAGTAAATACCATCAACAAACAAGAAAATACTCTGTACAGTAGAGTCTACCAAACAACTTGCAGCAAGTGAAAACATGAAATTCGATTGTTGTGGAAACCTGAGACTGTCTTTCTTGACTTATGCCCCCTTTGTACTGTACTAGGTAGGATGTATTTGAGAAAATGTTCCCTAATAATTATGATTTTATAAAACAACCAGTCATTAAACCTGGGGGTTATGATGGTAACTTCATCCTCCTGCACCTTGGTTCTCTGAAGATTTAAAATTACAACGAGCCAAGTGCAAGGCTCTGGAAAGGAAATGGAGGCTTTCCTATTCAACCCCTAGTAAGGTGGCTTATAAAGAAGCATTAAAGAGCTATCATGCTAACTGTAAATTGGCCAAGGCCACCCTTACGGCATCCACGATTACTCAAGCACAGAACTGCCCGCTGACTCTTTTTGCAGTGGTGAAGAAGTTAACGGGAGCAGACACGGTAACTTCTCCTGCGGCTTTGGATAAACCACAGTGTGATGCCATTGCAGATTTTTTCATCTCTAAGGTGGAGCGTATTCATGAATCCTAGATTACTCCTCTGCCATCTGCTGATTCCCTACCGGTGGATACTTTTAGCAGTCCTCTTCCCCCTCCCTCAATGCACATCTATGACTGGCTATTGTTTGATGACATCACTTTCTCATCGTGCTTGAACAGTATCAGGTCAGGCTCCCCTCGGGATCCTGTTCCTATGAAAATCTTAAAACTGTTGGACCTCGAACCACGGAGAGTCCTAATGAGACTTCTGAATACATCTCTTACAGAGTCTATGGTGGCACAAGAGTGGAAGCATGCCATGGTCGTTCCCTTGTTGAAAAAGACCGGCGCGGACATCACTAACTTAGCCAATTTCAGGCCCATATCCCTGCTGCCTGCATGTTCTAAAATCTTGGAAAGACATGTGAACACTCAGCTTAATTCATTTGTCGAGAAAGTGGGATATCTACATCCGTCCCAATCTGGGTTTCGCGCACACTATTCCACTGAATCCGCACTCCTAGGGGTGACGGAGAGGCTTCGGCATGGTGTCGATCGCGGGGAGACCTTTGCACTCATCCTTTTGGATTTGAGTGCAGCGTTCGATACCGTGTCTCATTCCATTCTTCTTGACTCTCTCCGCTCCCTTGGTGTTGCTGGATCTGCGCTGGCCTGGATTGCCTCCTTCCTAAGTGAGCGCACCTTTCAGGTGTTTTCGACAGAAGCTGAATCTGCTGTCTATTCCTCGGCATATGGCGTCCCCCAGGGGTCGATTCTCAGCCCTCTGCTGTTTAACATCTATGTCAGACCCCTTGTTACCATCGTGAAGGACCCCGGTTTGACAATCTATTCGTATGCCGACGACACGCAGATTGTGTTTTCTCTCTCCAGCAGTGAGGGCCATGAGGTCTCTGCCTTGAAATCTGGCCTGTCACGCGTTGCTGCTTGGATGCATGACCATCTGCTCAAGCTCAACGGTGACAAGACCGAGGTTGTTATTTTGGGCAAGAATAAAGATCTGTGGGGCCCTCGGCATTGGCCCTGTGATATGGGTCCTTTGCCGAATCCAGCCCCCGTAGCCCGCAACCTCGGCTTCCTCATTGATGACAGGCTCTCTATGAAACAGCAGGTAACAAGGGTCGCTGCAATCTGTTTTTCCACCTTAAGATGGTTGCAGAAGATCCTATGGATGCTGCCTCGCTCTACTCAGAGAACTGTCGTCCAGGCTCTTGTGATCTCCCGCATCGACTATGGGAATGTGCTTTATCTTGGGGCCGATAAGGCCACTATAAATAAGCTTCAGGTGGTGCAAAACTCGTCAGCTCGCTTATTGTGCAATGTACCCCGGAGATCTTCCGCAGCTCAGGCTTTGCGTGACCTTCATTGGCTTAAGGTTCCGAACCGTGTAAAATTTAAAACCTTATGCCTTCTCTTTAAAATCAGGCAGGGTTCTGCCCCTAAATACCTACAGAACCTGGTTCAAGTCTATAAGCCTGGTCGCACTTTAAGATCTTCCACTAGTGGCGATTTTTCTGTTCCCAGAATTAAACTGGCCAAAATGGGTGGCCGCTCGTTTTCTTATCTTGGCCCAAAGATGTGGAATGCTCTTCCGCCGGCCTTGAAAGCCGAGACTGATCTCCTCCCTTTTCGTAAAAAATTGAAGACCCTTCTGTTTAATTAATCCCTCTGCACTGTTTGTTCTGTTTTGGGCCTTTTGCTTGTTTTTCTTTCTTTTATCTATCCCTGGCGCTTGGAAACCCATTGAGGGTAGCTGTGCGCAATATAAGTTTAAAAATAAAAAAAATAAAAAATAAAACTTAATTCCTCTGGAAGGAATAATGAAAATGCGTATTTTACTTTGTTTTAAAGACAGAATTACTTACAAGTATCAAAAAAGATCTGGGAATCAATCTTGATCCAAACAACCTAGATCAGGTCTTGTTAGGAAATCCTTCCACATGTGGAGAGGAAATATGAAAATAATTTCCTAATGCATTCTCTCAAAAGTTGAGATTGTTGAGTCACAACTTCGACTCACATCCAATGGTAAACCTACTGTGCAGAAGGTAGGAACCCCTCTCCACTTTTGTGGATCATTTCTTAAGACCTATGGTCCATGATATGCCAATGTACCTACAAGATACAAAGGACGTATTGAGAATTCTACCTGATGTTGACTTCGACACTAACCTTGACCTCCTAGTATCCTTTGATGTAGAATCTCTCTATACATCTATTCCACAAAGGGAGACCCTTGATGTGATTGAGACTCTACTACTAGCACGGGATCTGGATTCCATAACGCCGGTCTCTTTTATTATGACTCTGGCCAATTTAGCCATGACGGAAAACTACTTTCAATTCGAGGATTCCATCTTTTTACAGGTCTCAGGGACCAGCATGGGCAGCGTTTTTGCCCCGAGCCTGGCAAATCTTTATGTCCACAGGTTCAAAGAAGAATTCATCCTCACTGAGACAAATCCTTTTTTCAACTCTCTACGCCTATGGAAACGTTACATTGATGACGTTCTGGTCATCTGGCGAGGGACCACGGATGAGTTATTAACCTTCCATAGCTGGTTGAACAGTAGAAATGATTTTCTACGTTTCACTGTAGAACACAGCAAATCCCATCTTGCCTTCTTGGACCTCAAGATAAATGTTACCCCTACTGGTCTTCAATCAGAGCTTTACCGAAAACCGATGGCGAGGAACTCTCTGTTAAGCTATGAGAGTTGTCACCCCAAAGCCCTGAGAGACAACCTGCCCTACGGGCAATTTTTAAGAATACAGAGGAATTGCTCGACAAAGGAAAGCTTTTGCGACCATGCTCAGAAACTAGAGAGCAACTTGCTTGAGAAAAATTACCCCAAACATCTGATACGCAGGTCAAAGAAGAGGGCATCTAATAATAATCGTGAAAGTTTGTTGGAACCACCAGTACCTAAAACAAAAGAAACTCGCATCACTTGTGTTAATACCTTTGGCACCCGTTCTAATAAAATCCAGAAGATCATCAAAAAACATTGGGGAATTTTGAACACGGGCCACGACACTCTGCCCCCTCCACTGTTCGCATTTAAAAGAGGAAAAAACCTGAAAGATCAACTGATCCATACAAGACCACGACCAGTAATCCCAAGGGCAGTAGGTACCCTCTGGGACATGCCAGCTGTCACAGGCCATCATCCCTGTGGGAATTGTGCTGCATGCCCCCAAACTACTAAATCAACAACCATCGACATAGGGAGTGGGCGTCCCTGGGAACAAAGGCGCTTCACTAATTGTAACAGCCAAAATGTCATCTATTTAATAGTCCAAATATGTGGGAATGACCACAAGAAAAGTCAAGACACGCATTTCTGAACACAAAAGTACGATCAGATGTCGGAAACAATCTACGAAAATGACCAACCATTTTCTAGAGGTCGGACATGGCCCAAATGATTTTAGATGGACGGTAATCGAACAACCTCTGATACCAAGCCATGTAACAGATTTAAATAAGTTTCTGTTTAAGAAAGAGCAGAAATGGGTGTATACCTTTAATTCTGACAAGGATGGGTTGAACGATGACATCCCATGGATGTCCCTCTGAATACATCTCACCTAAACTTGACAGACTCAGTGGTATAATATTATCTATGTTCCTATCCATAATGATGATACTAGATGGGAGCCTACCCTCACAGAGATGTTAGAAGGTTTGGATGTAGTTCTGACTAGAGATATATATATACATACATATATACATAAAATAATCCATCACAATGTGAGGTACCCATGAACCAACAAAACGTCTGTTGTGGAAAATCTACATATTGATAGATCCCAACATATGGGAGTTTTTTTCCAAGAATCAATGTCATAAGGGTGTATACACACCCAGTAGTTTACCAACATTTTTGTCATCAATAGACAGGATTAGCTACAGATTCATTATTGTTAAATGGCGAGGTAATTGCAATAAATACCTTTTCAATTATACATGATATCCCTTATACACTTAGGGAACCGTTAGGATTTCAGTTGTGCCAGATTTATTCAAATTTTGGGGTCACGATTATAAAGAAACAGTTAACATCCCCTGTTCTATAATTATATGGCCATGATAATATCCAAGTATTAATATGTTGGATGACGAAAACGGCCGAATCAGTGATTCGAACTACGTGTCCCACAATACCATCAGTCACATGACACTGCAAGACGCGCGCTACCAGGAAGTAAATACTGTAGCGTCTCACGCGTCCGGCACCTCCCCATACAGCCAGAGGGACGCTGGAAGTACCGACGGATAGGTAGGAGAACGACTCTCTGCTTGCCTGCCCGATTGTTATGACACACGTTATAACTTATCCTTGAACGCGCGTTGATTTATTTAAATGCTGTGGACGTTCGCGTTGGAGAATGAGAGTGATCTAACTAGTGAAACCGACTAGGTAACAACATCTTTTAGATACCTGACCGGGATAGTATCTAAAGTATTATTACTTTGGAGCACTAAGATAATCCGTGAACTGGTCGAGTCTTTGCCTGCCTGCCCCTGTGGCATGTTATGTTTTACAAGTAATTCCTTAACGCGCGTTTGTGTATACAAATGCAGTGGACGCTTGAGTTTTACAAATAACTGTCTACAAAACGATAAAATGCTAGACAGTGTGAGAGCGCTCTAAGAAGTCTCGCTTTTTGGATACAGCCGTATGTTTGTCAAAATGTTTGTAAATTATGAGATTCTCTTACAAGTGCAATCAGCATAAGATCTAAACACCCCACACTGGACCCCAGAGACACAAAGGGGATACGTGTGTTGTAAAAATCCTTTTTTTTTAAAAAACTGTTGTTCCTCGGCATGCTGAAAAACGTTGCCTTGACCCTGAATACATGAAAATTATTTTATGGTCCGCAAACTAAAAGGCACACCAGAGATAGTAGTGATTATGTTGTGAAGTCAGCAGAGGCTGACATGTCTTTGTATGTCTTTCTCCCCCTTTAGAGCGGTGCTTCAACTACCTGCGCTGTCTGCCAGGTGAGGTGAGGCTTTACTCTCCTGCATTAATTGGTAAGTGAGAGAACAGAGATCGCTATGAGGTGTCTTTGTAAAACTATTATTAACAGCACAAGAAAGAGAATTGAATAATATATCTTTTTTCTTTGTAGATATGATATACCAATTAATGTGTGATATTGGATATCGGATATATACTAATTTCTTGTCTGTCTTTCTTTGTTTTCGACTATGTGTTCATGTCTGAATGTGAATATCCAGCCGGGAGAATGATTCTTCAATAGAACCCAGGTGAAAATTTTCCTTTTTAAATTCTCACACTTTACAAGCAGTAGCGACATAGGTCCTGAGGAATGCAGTGGATACCTGTGGGATCCTATAAATCTGCAGAAACATGTCGACCACAAACTATTGGTAGCTATTAGTTGAAACTACCAACTTCGCACTACTTTTTTATTCTTTAGAAACATCGAGGTCTGTAAATAAATAGTTTTTCCTCATGCTTATCTAATTTTAAATTCACTAAGAGCACAACCCTTCACTGTTTGCACTTATCCACATATTTCATATGCACTGCTTTACAGTAGCCCCCTGGGACCCAGTTACGTTGTCATTGGTTCTTGTCCTGTGAAAAACGAACTAAACTGGAGTCAAACAACCATCCTTCATGGTCTGAAGGAACCCACATGATGAAAAGGGCGCCAAGGAACAGCTACTGATGGGTATTTTCCTCAATCATGAATGAGGTACCTCATAATCTTTAGTGAAATTTTGTCACTAAATATTCCTTTCAACACATTGTCAATTGCATAGAAATTCGGCTTACTTTTGACCCACCACTATTTTTTGTTATTAGCTAGTGTACCTTCGGGGAGTATAGCTGTGTGTGGTCATTAAAGATATTCCCTGAGACCCTCAAATCCCTATTTTCTTTAATATTAAGGAACTGTTCTTCACCTATTACATGCACCACTCAAAGAAGAAATAAACAAACTATGTGGATTAAATGTAATTGAGCTCATTGAATGGTCAGTGTCTGTCCCACATTGTCATAGCCTGTAAATCCCCAAAGGAGCAAATTAGACTTTGTGTTGATCTCATGGATTTAAACTCTAGTATGTGGGTTGACAGCAACCTCTTGCCCCGCATTCATCAATACTAACACTCATCAAAGATGCTTCTTGTTTTAGTGTCTTAGACTTATCCACAGCATATCAACAGGCGGAATTGGATTCCCCATCAAGACACCTTACGTCATTTATCACGCCATATGGGGCTTTCCAATGTAGACGCTTGCCATTTGGTCTTGCATCAGCTGCAGCTGCCTTCCAAAGATTCATGCAACATCTACTTCAGAGTATTTCCAATACGAAATGCTTTTAAGATGACATTTTGAATTTTGGTACTAGTGAGATTGAACATAATACCACCCAGGCTGAGAGATGCTGCATTAACTATATAAAAAGAAAAATGTTGTATTGGAGTAAAATCTGTTGAGCATCTTGGTCATACCATATCCCAAGAGGGAATTAAATATACATTCAATCTAGTGGAATCAATAAAGAAGACACTTGTTACCACCAGCAAGGGAGAACTTAAGTCATACCTAGGGTTTGCTGAGTTCTACTCAAAATGTGTTCAAAATGTTGTGATCTTAGTAGACCCACTATGTAGCATACTAAAGAAAATAATTCAATTTAATTGGGAAAGTAAATGTCTAGATGGTTTCCAGAGCATCAGGTTGGTCATTATTAATCCTCCGTCCCTAGGAAAAGTTGACCCAAACAAACCCACTCAACTTAATACTGATGCTAGCAACAAACAATTGAGAGCTATGCTTACGCAAAAAAAGAGATGGAACTGAACACATAGTTGCCTTTGTGGCTAGAGCTTTAAGGGGAGCTGAGATTAGGTATTCTGTGGTAGAGAGGGAAGCTTTAGCCTGCCATTGAGAAGTTAAGCACTTTAAATTTGTCATGTGGGGAATTCCACTTACCACCAGAACTGATTATTAACCCTTAATTTCTGTATTTGCCATTAAAGGGTTGGAGAGAAGTACACCAATAATTTCTCGCTGGGTACTGGGCCTTGAAGGTCACAATTTCAAAATGCAGTACTTACCTCGGTCACAAAACAATGCTGCCGATTACCCCTCCCGTAATCCCCTGAAAAGTATCAATAGAGATTTGGAAGACATTTCAGAGTCTTTTGTCCCGGAAATAACATGACCCAGCTTTAATCCCAATAAATGGGAATAAAGCAGGGCTGATGATATAGAATTCAAAACTCTTCTCCCACATATAAATGAAGAGTGGTCTGAAAGTAAAAGTGAATTACCTAACTTCCTACTAAATATTGGGGGGAAAAACTAGAACTAAACACTTCTGGGAAATATATATGCAGAGGGGATAAGGTTGTTCCTCCACAGGAGTTGATGCAAAGAATTACAGATCCTGCCCATGAAGGTCATCTTGGTAGAAGCCTCACAAAGAATAAGATACGATCTGACTACTAGTAGCCCAATATAGACAACATGATTGAAAATGTGATTAGGAATTGCATTGATTGTGCCAATTGAGCCAAAACTCTAGTATGTGAAAATCCCCTCTGTTCCCTGTAGAAGTTCCAACTAAATCATGGGTCCACTTAGCACTGGATATTTCAGGACCACTCAATTACAAATCTTTAAGATAACATTTTGTTCGTAGTCAACTATCACACAAGTTGGGTAGTGACTAAGTGTGTTCACAACATCACTACAGATGTACTAATCAGTTTTTTAACACACACCTTCTTTGAAGAAGGCATACCTGAGACCCTTATTACAGATAATGGAGTACAGTTTGCTTCTCTCCAAATGCAAGATTTCCTTAAAGAAATGTCAATAAGACATCTAAAAACAGCTGTTTACTGCCCAAGAGCAAATGGTATGGGGAAGGGAATAAATCGTATAAAAGACGGTATGCAAAGAGTAGAACTGAGGCATGACCCTATTGTAAAAGCTCTACAGGAAACTCTATGGGCATACAGCATTGCTCCGAGCAGTGTTACTGGAATTTTACAATTTGTTTCTCTTAAAGGTAGGAAGCGAAAAACTAACATGACAATGCATTGGGTAAAAAGAGAAACTCCCATCACTGTGAGTAGTGAGTAGTTGAGTGCATAATGGAAAAAATTAAAAAAACATTAGAACAAATTGAAGTAAAGACACGATCGGCACAACTGTGTTGTCCCACCCAAGTTTAAGGAAGGGGATTGGGTGAATCAATCAATCAATCAATCAATCAATCAGCATTTGTATAGTCCACCACTAGCACCCCTAAGGGTATCTGAGTACTGAGGGTGCCAAGGGCAGGTCGTTCCAGGACTTGGCAGTGTTGTAGAAGAAGGAGAGGCCCCCTCTGTAGTCAGAAGTTGAGGTGTTCCATGAGAGGTGGTAGGTAGTCGTTGGTGGCGGTGTAACAGATGGTTTCCTTGAAGATGATGGTGATGCCCCTGTCATGTTCGTTGGTGCGGTTGCGGTGTATTATTTTGGAGCCATCTGGAGTGGCGGTGGCGATGTTGGGGTTTGAGAAGGGGTTGAGCCACGTTGGTTTCCTTGAAGATTGTTGGACTTGGCCCTTCTGGCAGGTTCACCCCTAATCTTTTTGCTTTTAGTATGTGATCTGTGTTAGTGATTTTTGGGTCTCTGCGCACTTTTTCCCTGTGTCCCAGGGTAAAGTGCGTGCGTGTAGTATGGCTGGCCTGCCCTCCCATAGGAATGCATGGGGAATGTGTGTGTCCTTGTTAATTCCTGATGTGTGGGGAGTGAAGGCTCGATTTTGGTATGTGCGAACTCGTGAGAGTGAATGCTGCGCGATGGTATGTGCCTAGTGGGGAAGTGCCACTTCTAGACATTGATGTGTGTGTGCAGTGAGGGTGCTGGAGCGTGATTGGCTGGAGCTGGCTGGCAAGCCTGGCTCCAGGAAGTCTGGATGGGTCTGCCCAGGTGTGAGTGGAGAGATCAGCATGAGTGATGTGTGGGAGGGTTGCACCTGGTTCCTGATGGGGCTGGGCTTTCCCCACACAATGCTGGCTCCGGCCCCTGTGGTGCGTCTAACAACCCTAGCCTCCCCAGTGAATGAAAGGGGTGGTTGGGCCATAAAGGGTGCTCCAAAACCAGCTGCAACTGGTTTCCCCCCCCACCCTGCACCCTGAGACAAAGGATTTAGTGGTATAAGAAGGGGCTGTGTCCCCTTACAATTTGTTCTCTGTTCTGTTCCAGGATCCTGAGGGGGCTGCTGCTGTTGCTGGGGCCAGGAGTACCGCCACTTGGATTGTCTCCCTGCCTGGAGACCCAGTGAGCTGGCTCTGGGCTCAGCCTTGCCCCCCTGCCTGCCTCCAGACCTTGCTGGAGCTTTGTCCTGCCTTTCAGAGCTGGGGAGCGCTGAGATGCCCTGCTGGCACTGAGGAGCGCTTTACCTTTCCTTTAGCGCTGGGAGCGCTTTATTTTCACCGATAAGCGCTGGGAGCACTCTTATTTTTATCTAGCTTGGGGGAGCGCTTTATGGTCCAGACAGGTACCCACCCTGCATTTCGTGCTGCCGCGGACCTTGCCGCTTATTTGCCCCATTTTTATTTAGTTATTTAAAGCTGGTGCCCACCCGGCATTGCCCCGTGCTATCACCGCCGCAGCCCAGGAGACCCAGCCGGGCCGCCGCGCTGCCTACGGCGACCCGGAAGTCCCGCCTCCGTTCCCCCGGTGCCGCGCAGTGATTGGACAGTCACGACCCGGAAGTGCACAGCCTAGACTCGGGCTGAAGTAGTGACGTCCCCACCGGGGCTCCCATGAGCAAGGGAGAGCCCCGGTCTGCCTGTGAGCCCCGCGCTGCCTGGAGAGGGAGAGGAGCCCCGCCCGTGGCACCAGAGCTGCCGCAGCAGAAGTCCCAGTGAGTGCAAGGGGGCTCCGGGCGTAATCCTAAGTGTCGGACGGGGAGGCTCAGTTATACCCCGTGTCCCCCGAGTGAGACTCTGACGATCCTGGGGGCATTTGGTCCCTGAGAGCAGGAGAGGCTCTCACGAGGCTTCGGGCTCCGTTCTTGTCTGACGAGCCGCAGAGGTTCAGGCGGCCTCATTGTTCGTCAAGCCCTGAAAGGCTCTTGGGACACAGTTGATTTAGAGCCCTGAGAGGCTCTGGGGGAATTTTCTTTACTTAGAGCCGAGAGGCTCAGCGGCGCCACACTTGGTCTTCGAGCCCTGAGAGGCTCCACCCCACCTCATTGTTTTAGAGCGCAGAAGCTCTTACGTGCCATATTTGTTTAGAACCCAGCGAGGCTCTTGGGGGCGAGTTAGTTGGTTAGAGCCCCGTGGCTCCCACACTGTGTTTCGCCCCACCATTGTTCTTGAGCCCATGAGGCTCCAACGCTGGCCCATCATTGATTTACAACTGTCCAGCACTTAGTGGACAGTTGCCACGTTTAGGCTTGTGTTCTGTGCTGCCTGTGCAGCCTGCCCTGACAATTTGGACTAAGGGCATTTCAGCCCTTGCGAGGCCAGTTGACCTGGGGACAGTTCTAGGGTTGTGCTATGTGCACCCTGCGCAATTTATGATTTACTTGCTTATGTGATCCCTTTGCTAAATGTGACCTGCTTAGGTGATTGATTTATGCTTCTTCCCCTTTGCTAAAAGTAACCTGCTTAGAGGTTTGTTTTATGCTTCCTTCCCTTTGCTAAAAGTGACCTGCTTAGGTGAATGTATTTTAATGCCTCATGTGCAATGTGTTTAATGCTTCGGTCCCTTTGCTAAATGTGACTTGCTTAGGTGATTGCTTTTCTTCCCCTTTGCTAAAAGTAACCTGCTTAGAGGATTGTTTTAGGTTTCCTTCCCTTTGCTAAATGTGACATGATTAGGTGATGGTGTTTTCCTTCCATAGGTCCTGAGAATAAGGTCCTAGTTCCCTGTGTGATTTTCCTACAGTGTTTAGGGTTGGGTAGGAGGTATTTACCCGTTACCAGGAATTCCTGGTTGTGTGCTACATGTACTACTTTGGTGCTACAGTCATGATATGCTTTATGTGCTGAATATTATTCCTACCAAGTATTATTTCTACAAGTATCATTTCTAAAAAGTGCATACCTCTGACAGTGGTCTAGGTGGCCCTGTCCTGTACATAATCCCTTGTAAATTCTGCCCGTGCCTGTTGGCACATTGTAAAGTGTGTGGTGTTATCTACTGTGTTTTTATTATAATACAAAGGCTATTTTTGATATAACCTTGTGTGGAGTTTCCTTTGTGGTGGGCCTTGGGTGTTGTCGCTGGGGGTGCGTGCGCAAAAACTTAACTCACATCGCCTCCAAGTTTAGCCTTGCTGCTCGCGTCACGTTACCTAGAGGGTCAGCAGGGGTTATCTTGGTGTATAACTCCCTTGCCCTGATTTAGAAGTGGTGATCCCTGACTGACTTTGCGTGAGCCTTGACCGGCCGGGGGTCCCGTTTCTAACATTGGCTGGCAGCGGCTAGGATAAGGATTGTGTTTGCGCTGTACCACAGTGGCGACAGGCCGCACTACAAAACTCTACATTTTTAGATAACCACATTTTTGGGGATTATTGTGTTTTTGGTGAAGTTCCATTATTTCTTCTCCTGAAGAGTGTCATTTTGTAACTGTGTCCAGTCCATTCGTCCCCCGCCCTGCGCCCAGAGTCGGTACCTGTGTCACATGTGGTCAGGTTGGGAAGTCAGGGGTGGTAAAAACTGCCTTACCAGGGCGAGGTGAGGGTGTGTGTGGATGAATGGTGTGTTTCCCTGGACAAATGAGCATGAGTTCTCTTTGATAAGGAGATTGTTGAACACTTTGAATTGTGTACTCTTACTTCGGACTGTTAGGTCCCCTGTGTTGCACGTGTCTGTGAGCATCCTGCCAAGATGGAATCTCCTTTTGACCTCTGTGGTCTGTTTAAGTACAGTATGCATGAGTTGGTACGGTTTTGTGAGGAGAGAGACATCACAGTGAATGAGTCAGACACCCAGTCCAAGCTTAGGGATAACATGATCCTATGGCAGAAGGATGACTGGGAACGTGAGCACAGTGAGAAAGAGAGGGCCCGGGCCGCACGCCATGAGGGTGGTGGGTCTGAGGGGAGCCCTGAAGAGTCTGAAGCAGAGGATGAGTTTGACAGTGAAGGGGCACCAGCAGATAGTAAGAACCCCATAGATAGGGAGTCCCTTGCTGGGTCCAGTGTCAGTACCAGCGCCCCATCCCTTGTCCTGTCCCCAGAGGAGTGGTTGGATAGGAGGGAAGAGCGGGAGCATCAGCTAGCGACGGAACAGCTCAAGTTAGAGCAGGCCCAGCTAGAGGCTGAAAGGGCCTTGTTCAGGGAGAAGGTAACCCTAGAGGGTAGGTTAACCCCTGAGTACAGATATAATTTTCCGGATTCCCCAGGGAGGGTTGAGTCCAGTGGTGGCAGCTATTTAAATGTCAGTGTAGAAGGTCCCACTCCCAGTTCCCCAAGTATGGTACCTGTTTCCCCAGAAGAGGAGTTCCGGTTGAAGTTCAGGAAGCTTAGGAGACTGCCTCACCAGGATTGGGAGGGGTTTATGGATGACTGTCCAGATGCGCAGTGTGATTGGCTGGCGTCTAGGCCGGATCGGAAGGATGGGGGAGCCATGTATATGGTCCTCATAGAGCAGTTCCTTAGTATTTGTGGTCCAGAGTTGCGCCAGCACCTGTTGAGGTGTGGTTCCTTTAGTCCTTGGGAGCTTGCAAGGGAAGCAGATCGCTGGGACAGTGCGAGAGGTTCTTTAGAGTCACTAGTGAGTGATTCCAACAGTAGTGGGTCAGGTGTCCTCCAGCCCAGCGTGGTGGAGGAGGGTGAGAGTAGCCCAGCTAGGTCCCAGTACAGTGAGGAGGGTGTAGGGGCTTACGGCCTGTCTCAGTGGAGCGGGAGTGAGTGTGTGACCGAGAGTCACCATGCGCCCGAAGCCCTGCCCCAGAGCCTGGATGGTTTCTTTAGGGAACACCAGGATGGGAACCTAAGCTTTCCTGTTAGTTCACTTGAGGGAGATCTCCTAGTGTGTAGAGGACCTGGAGCATCTGTAAGCGGAGCTTCTATGGTTCTAGAGTCTGGCAGTACCGCTCCGGTAGGGAGGGTACAGGAGTCCAGCGAAAAGAGTGATTGGGGAATGGTATGTGAGTCCCCAGAAGTCCTGGAGTGCCAGGTAATTGTTCCACCGAAGGTTTTAGACCAGATGTTGGAAGGCCAGGTTCAGGATCCGCCTGACCTGAAGGGTGGGACTACTGTAATCAGTGTCCTGACCAGTTCTTCATCCAGATGTACCGCCCCGGTTGGGAGGGAGCAGGACTCTGGAAGGGGGTGCAGAGGGTGGGAGAGCCCACCTCTGACCCCGGTGCAACCTGAGGGGTTAAACCCTAGGTTGGGAAAATGGTGTTTTGAGGGTACCCCTGGCAGGAGGAGGAGGAACCCTAGAAGAAGAGGTAAGGGGAGGAGAGCCTTTCCTGAGACTCCAGGTCCGCCTGAGGTTGTAGAACCTAGGCTGGAGAACCAGTGGCAGTCTAGCCCTGTCTTGCAGACAGGAAGGGTGGAGAATGGCTACTGTGTGCCAGGGGTTACTACCCCCCACTCTGTGAGTAGGCAGGAACCAGTGCCACCTGGGTGGCCTAGGGCCTGGTCCTGGCCGAGGACAGCTGGAGAGTACCAGTGGGGTAGCCCAGTTAGTGCCTACAGTAGTTTTAGAAGGAACCCCAGGGGTTCACCGTGGCGTAAAACAGGAGGGTGTCCCTGTAGTTGCGGGCCCGCGTCCGTGTTTTATCGCCCCAAGCAGGGAAGTCCATCACGGTGGTGATTGGTCTGTCCTGCGTTTTGGCTGGAAGGGGGTTGTGTTGGACTTGGCCCTTCTGGCAGGTTCACCCCTAATCTTTTTGCTTTTAGTATGTGATCTGTGTTAGTGATGTTTGGGTCTCTGCGCACTTTTTCCCTGTGTCCCAGGGTAAAGTGCGTGCGTGTAGTATGGCTGGCCTGCCCTCCCATAGGAATGCATGGGGAATGTCTGTGTCCATGTTAGTTCCTGATGTGTGGGGAGTGCAGGCTCGATTTTGGTATGTGCGAACTCGTGAGAGTGAATGCTGCGCGATGGTATGTGCGGCTTGTATGTGTCTAGTTGGGAAGTGCCACTTCTAGACATTGATGTGTGTGTGCAGTGAGGGTGCTGGAGCGTGATTGGCTGGAGCTGGCTGGCAAGCCTGGCTCCAGGAAGTCTGGATGGGTCTGCCCAGGAGTGAGTGGAGAGATCAGCATGAGTGATGTGTGGGAGGGTTGCACCTGGTTCCTGATGGGGCTGGGCTTTCCCCACACAATGCTGGCTCCGGCCCCTGTGGTGCGTCTAACGACCCTAGCCTCCCCAGTGAATGAAAGGGGTGGTTGGGCCATCAAGGGTGATCCAAAACCAGCTGCAACTGGTTTCCCCCCACCCTGCACCCTGAGACAAAGGATTTAGTGGTATAAGAAGGGGCTGTGTCCCCATACAATTTGTTCTCTGTTCTGTTCCAGGATCCTGAGGGGGCTGCTGCTGTTGCTGGGGCTAGGAGGACCGCCACTTGGATTGTCTCCCTGCCTGGAGACCCAGTGAGCTGGCTCTGGGCCAAGCCTTGCCCCCCTGCCTGCCTCCAGACTTTGCTGGAGCTTTGTCCTGCCTTTCAGAACTGGGGAGCGCTGAGATGCCCTGCTGGCGCTGAGGAGCGCTTTACCTTTCCTTTAGCGCTGGGAGCGCTTTATTTTCACCGATAAGTGCTGGGAGTGCTCTTATTTTTATCTAGCTTGGGGGAGCGCTTTATGGTCCAGACAAGTGCCCACCCTGCATTTCGTGCTGCCGCGGACCTTGCCGCTTATTTGCCCTGTTTTTATTTGGTTATTTAAAGCCGGTGCCCACCCGGCATTGCCCCGTGCTATCACCGCCGCAGCCCAGGAGATCCAGCCGGGCCGCCGCGCTGCCTACGGTGACCCGGAAGTCCCGCCTCCGTTCCCCCAGTGCCGCACTGTGATTGGACAGTCACGACCCGGAAGTGCCCAGCCTAGACTCGGGCCGAAGTAGTGACGTCCCCACCGGTGCTCCCATGAGCAAGGGAGAGCCCCGGTCTGCCTGTGAGCCCCGTGCTGCCTGGAGAGGGAGAGGAGCCCCGCCCGCGGCACCGGAGCCGCCGCAGCAGAAGTCCCGGTGAGTGCAAGGGGGCTCTGGGCGTAATCCTAAGTGTCGGAGGGGAGGCTCAGTTCTACCCCGAGTCCCCCGAGCGAGACTCTGACGATCCTGGGGGCATTTGGTCCCTGAGAGCAGGAGAGGCTCTCACGAGGCTTCGGGCTCCGTTCTTGTCTGACGAGCCGCAGAGGATCAGGCGGCCTCATTGTTCGTCAAGCCCTGAGAGGCTCTTGGGCCACAGTTGATATAGAGCCCTGAGAGGTTCTGGGGGCATTTTCTTTACTTAGAGCCGAGAGGCTCAGCGGCGCCACACTTGGTCTTCGAGCCCCGAGAGGCTCCAGCCCACCTCATTGTTTTAGAGCGCAGAAGCTCTTACGTGCCATATTTGTTTAGAGCCCAGTGAGGCTCTTGGGGGCGAGTTAGTTGGTTAGAGCCCCGTGGCTCCCACACTGTGTTTCGCCCCACCATTGTTCTTGAGCCCACGAGGCTCCGACGCTGGCCCATCATTGATTTACATCTGTCCAGCACTTACTGGACAGTTGCCACGTTTAGGCTTGTGTTCTGTGCTGCCTGCGCAGCCTGCCCTGACAATTTGGACTAAGGGCATTTCAGCCCCTTGCGAGGTGAGTTGGCCTGGGGGACAGTTCTAGGGTTGTGCTATGTGCACCCTGCGCAATTTATGATTTACTTGCTTTTGTGATCCCTTTGCTAAATGTGACCTGCTTAGGTGATTGATTTATGCTTCTTCCCCTTTGCTAAAAGTAACCTGTTAGAGGATTGTTTTATGCTTCCTTCCCTTTGCTAAAAGGGACCTGCCTAGGTGAATGTATTTTAATGCCTCATGTGCAATGTGTTTAATGCTTCGGTCCTTTTGCTAAATGTGACTTGCTTAGGTGATTGCTTTTCTTCCCCTTTGCTAAAAGTAACCTGCTTAGAGGATTGTTTTAGGTTTCCTTCCCTTTGCTAAATGTGACATGCTTAGGTGATGGTGTTTTCCTTCCTTAGGTCCTGAGAATAAGGTCCTAGTTCCCTGCGTGATTTTCCTACAGTGTTTAGGGTTGCGTAGGAGGTATTTACCCTTTACCAGGAATTCCTGGTTGTGTGCTACATGTACTATTTTGGTGCTACAGTCATGATATGCTTTATGTTCTGAATATTATTCCTACCAAGTATCATTTCTACAAGTATCATTTCTAAAAAGTGCATACCCCTGACAGTGGTCCAGGTGGCCCTGTCCTGTACATAATCCCTTGTAAATTCTGCCCGTGCCTGTTGGCACATTGTAAAGTGTGGTGTTATCTACTGTGTTTTTATTATAATACAAAGGCTATTTTTGATATAACCTTGTGTGGAGTTTCCTTTGTGGTGGGCCTTGGGTGTTGTCGCTGGGGGTGCGTGCGCAAACACTTAACTCACATCGCCTCCAAGTTTAGCCTTGCTGCTCGCGTCACGTTACCTAGAGGGTGAGCAGGGGTTATCTTTGTGTGTAACTCCATTGCCCTGACTGAGAAGTGATGATCCCTGACTGACTTTGGCATGAGCCTTGGCCGGCCGGGGGTCCCGTTTCTAACAAAGATGATGGTGATGCCCCTGTCCTGTTTGTTGGTGCGGTTGCGGTATATCATTTTGGAGCCATCTGGAGTGGCGGTGGCGATGTCGGGGTTTGAGAAGGGGTTGAGCCACATTTCAATGATGAAGGCATGTCAGGGGAGAGGGTGGTGATGGTGTCCCAGATTTCAGTGGCATGTTTGAAGAGGGAGCGGACACTGATCAGGATGGATTGGAGCAGTTCCAGTTGTTTCTGGTCTTCTGAGCGAAAGTGGCGAGGGAGTCATCACGGACTGTGTCGCAGGAGAAGAGGCAGTGGCAGCAGGTGAAGGGTCCTTTGGTTGATCACGTGGAACAAGTGTAGCAGTTGTTGTTTCGGTGTCTTTGGTCCAGTTCCAAGAACTCCTTGGAGGTGTATTGGCAGGTGGCGGGAGGTCCAGTTGTTCTGGTGCTGCGTGCCATCTAGGTACAGATTGGCTTGCCTTCAGTTCACCTTCAGTATGCCAGCGGCATGCTCGCAGCGTGCAGCTGTACAGCGTATTCCATAAGTAGTCCTGGGAGGTAGGAGGGGGATGTCAGAAAGATGGAAGGAGAGGGAGCGGAAACAGCAGCGGGAGTGGGAAGAAAAAGTCAGGAACGGACGGGGCAACACAAACTGAGGGTACAACCCAAAATAAGCAAGGCAAACTAAACCAAATAAATTACATTAAAGGCAAATAAAATTGGTTAGAACCCAATGAAATTAAACAAAATTAGGCCATAAATATACAATTAAAAACTCAACCTAACACCAGGCTGACCTGTGAGCAGCGGGCTCAAACTGGGGCAGTTACTTAAATGCAGTTTAACTTTAAATTGTAGTAAGAGGTGGCTCACAGCAGGAGGCCAATGCCCTTTTGCCTCAAAGGAGGATCCACCCCAGGTGACGGTTCACACCGTTGAGGTCTAAAACACGACAAAAGACCCCAGACGCCTTCTGAACCAGATAAAGTATGGAATAAAAACTGAGACCCCTTTCCCATAGATGGACTATGGAAACTGTCAACTCCTGCAGAAGTAGCTGAATCCTAAAAGCAGATCAATGCAAATTAATAGGTCCCTTCCCAGAGGAGTGTGGTGGAAATGCGGTTCTAGAAGAGTGGAAAACACGATGAGATATCCCTCTGAGACTGTCTGAGTGACCCAAGCATCCGTCACCGAGAGCCACCTTTGACTGCATTAATGGAGACGGCCTCCCACAGGAAGGGATGGATACCTTAGAGGTAGCAGGATTTGAAGTGGACAAAGACTGCTTTTGGGATCTGTCAATACAGGGGGTCCCCCAGCCTTGACCCCTGCCTCAAAAGGGCTACTGTCTCTAGATGAGCTAGGAACAAATGCCCTGCGATAGCCAACCCCTCTGTTGTTTGAAGGCAGGTAAACTGGAGTGAAGAATTTTCTGTTTTCAACAGACGTCTTCGTCATTTCCTCCCAAAAATGATTGAAAATCCTGGAAACTTCAAAGAAAAGCTTCATTACTATAGATGTTTTAACAGCATCCGCTTTCCAGGTGTGCATTCAAATATGGGGCTGAATCCAAATAGAGGCATCTGAAACTGCTGCAGGGACACACAAATTGAAAGACAAATCATCAGAAAACGGACTTGGAGCTCCATCCTGGACAAAAGAGTTCATGCAACTGCCTCTTCACTCATAAACTGTGCCAATGACTGAAAGTCCTTAAGGAGAGGCTAGACCATTTAAGTCAGAATAATTGGCACAGGCATAAGCCCTTTTTGATTGATCCTTCAACTTCCTTGTCCACCATGTCCAAAGGAAGGGCAACCTCAGAAACCACTGTACCTTGAAAGGGCAGCCCAGCCATAAGGTTATCCATCTTAACAAAAAGTGGGAACTCTTAAAAAAAAAACCCAGAGGTTAACACTCGGACAGGCATCTGCCGTAATGGAAGAATGACCGGATCCAAGTGGTATCTAATATGTAGTTTATTAGGTAGAAGTAAGGTAGATACACAAACCCCTACAAGAGCAGCCTCCTTGCTGCTCAGCCCTGCACTCAACTGACATTCACCCACGCATACAACACTCTATGACATCATCCAATATACTAACATTCCACACGCACATCCACAGGCTGAGCAGCAAGCTGGAGCAGATACCACACTTCTTCCCCCTTTAATAAAAACACAAAATTGAAAATGCAAAGAATAAGCATAATAACGACAATGCAAGGAAGAAGCAATTAGTCAGAAAATAAATAACTTAAGTAACTAAATGAGAAAATATTGCAATTATTAAGATAGAGAATTGTGCAATAAAACAATGGAATTGATATGCAGACTAACAATGAGAATATAAACACTAAATAAATAAGAGGACAATGAGTAACTCGACCAGGAATAACAGGAATAACCAAATAACCCACACCCATCTTTCCCCTTTAATAGAACGACAAAGAATCATGTGTAGGAAGAGCAATGGAAGAAGAAAAGTAGGAAATGCTAACAAGAGATACTAACAAGGTACAGAAGCACAACAATAGATTAGCAAAAGTGACGAAACTCACATAGCAAAAAGAAATGACGCTCCAATTCACCACCAAACATACAGTTGGGCCAGACTAGACTGAAGATGGCAAGAAGAAACAGCAAAGAAAAACGGACAGTGCAAGGCAAAGACAAGAAAGACTCTCAAAATATAAAAGTGATGTATA